>NC_079159.1:7820000-10220000 GCF_947563725.1 Argiope bruennichi
GCACGCACACACACACACACACACACACACACACACACACACACACACACACACACACACACACACACACACACACACACACACACACATCTTTATTATTAGTAGAGATTGTTTATTATTAGTAGATATCTGCGAATAATATAACATAATAACTGATCATATTATGTTAATATTTGGTATTTATAACAAAGTTGACAAAATCTGTTTATCTATCAATACGTTCAATGCCTCTGTGCAGGTCGGATTAGATGAAATGCTTCTGAGAGAAGCTGGGAGTTATCAGAAAGTACGATGGGAAAAGTCAGTATTCTGAGAATGTTCTGGTTGAGTCTTGTAGATGATTTTACTAGAAGAATATTAAGAATAAAAGGACGAATCAAAGGCCAAAAACTTTTTTTGAGAAAACTTTTTTTTTGGTTTAAAGGTTAGTTTTTCTCCGTTGATGGACGTAATACCGTTGTGTGATCAAGTTATTTCCACTTTTGTGATTGGACTTATCTCCTACGGGTGTGGTTGCACCGCAATCGATGATAACCATTTAATTGATACTTAATACCAGCCTCTGAGATGTAGCATCAATGATAATTTAACTACCCCAGATCCTTCTACAGGACGGACATCATTTCTTTTTGATTATCAAGAACATAGATTTGACTTTGTACTATTTATAGTTACATTAAGCGAAATTTTAGGATTCCTGAACCAAAATTGTCATTTCGGACCCTAAATTTTTGTAAAGCAAAAGCAAAAATAAATAAATAAATAAAAATAAAAAAATCTTTCTGCATTAGTTTCGCGTGAATTTTTATCTTTCAGCATATTTTTGCGCGTTTCTTCTCTTTTTCTTTCACTTTTCTTTTATCTTCCACTTCCTTTGTTTAACTAATTACTACACTAATACGAGATGGCAATTTACCTCAAATACAGAACAGGGCAGAAACTTATTTTTTAATAAATTAAATAAAAAGAAAATTTGTTCTCAAATTTTGTTCAACACATTTTTTACAAATTTTAATCAATTTCAATCTCGATCGATATTATTCGTTTTAAATTCCTCATGAAAAATCTAGTTAATATTCGAAAAAATATATAAATTAAAACCCATATAATATAATGAAATACTAAACCCCTCTCTTACTCTTCGCCCCCCTCTAGTATTCTATGCTTGATTATTAGATTTATTCCATTGTTAATTTAGTAACAATCATTGGTTAAATTTCAGTTGTTATTGGATACAGAAGGTTTCAACAATCACCCTTATTATTGTTGTTAGCAGAAATACTGTTTAATGTTAAACAAAGGCACAAAATACAAACAATATAATAGATGAAACAATGAATCCATCTTCTGTTGCTCTGTTAAGAATCATTTCTCTTTTTGCAACTGATCGTTGTGTGACTTTTTTTTGCTGAGCTATGCTTGGTGCGTTTTGTGAACATTTCAATGAGGCTACGGCCATCGTTGGATGGATCGTCTTTTGGACGAACTTGGAACTGTTGAAATATTACATGTTCCCTCACTTACCCTCAATCGGAGATTTGTTTTTCGATCCCGATTTGGATCAAGATGTTGATACACCATCTGATCCACCTGCGACTAGAGTAGAATCCGTCCCAGTGGTTCGCTCCTACACAGTATTTAGGATTTGCCAGGCTTTAGAACTTCCAGCGAAACTGGCTCCATCTGCAACCCAGAAGTTAGATATCCCTGTTGTAGAATCCTATACGGTCTACAAGCTGTGCTCTGCTCTGGGTTTGCCTGCACGGATGGCTCCTGTCGGAGTGCCAGTTGTAGAATCCTTTGTGATCTACCAGTTTTGTTTAGCCTTGGATATTCCAGTGAGATACCGGTCGCAGAAGGACGCAGTTTAACATCAAAACTGTCGTCAGCTGCCCGATGCAGTTTTCAGATCAGAACTGTCTTCGGATGCAGCGATGGAGGGTGGGTGGGCGGGGAACAGAAGTAGCCCACCTCCACGTGGTGTTCCCTGGGCAACGGTGCAGTTCTTTGGAACTGCATCGGCTAAGAGGCTACTCAAGTATAAACAAATAATGGACTTTTTATTTAGTTTGACAAAACTACACACTTAATTTTTGATTTTGCGTTTTAATGCAACAAAATTTCATCACAAGCATCAAATTCAGAACATGTATTTACGGTAGCAACAGCTACAATGTTTTTTAGACACACGTAAGAATGATATATTTTTTATCCTAAAAAAATAAAAAAAGAATTTAAAATATGTTTTTGATAAAGAATTGTTGTCGAACTCACACATGCAGAAAATCGGCAGCGTTGACAATCATAAATATGATGGAGGAATTTTAATGATTTAAATTTGAAAAAGTATAGTGACAAAAATTTACAAATTCATAACAGAATTCGTCGCCATATATTTATAGCCAGTTATGACAAAGTAAATTAAAGGTTTTATGATCAGAGCCGGTCTTCTCTTCAAAGGGGCCTGGGTGCAAGAAGTCATTTGGGGCCTTAATTTTTTGTAAAGCAAAAATAAATAAAAAAAAAATACAAATATGAACATATATCATTAATGCATATTTATTTAATGTGTGCTTTTTTTTGCTAATACATCAATTACTTCAGAAAAATTATAATTTTTTGTCATTTCTTTTTAGATGCTTAATAACAGCAAGTGCATTTAAGCGTTCTGAGCACATTCTTGACCGAAGATAATTCTTTATTAATTTGAATTTACTGAAAGAGCGCTCAGCACTTGCTGTAATAACTGGCAACGTAAAGAAAAGTTTTAACACAATTAATTCATTTATTACTCATTATAATTATTATTTAGTATGCATTGCAATATGTCTTGTGCGTTATTTACATCTCTTTCATTCAAAATCAAATCTCGTAACAAACAAATTTCTTGGTTAGGTTTTCATCTACATCTGTGTTATAAAATTTTATAAAGTTCTTGGAACATTTCTATTATTAATATTTTTCTTAAGTTGTTATATCAGTGATTAATTTGAAATTAGAAATTCTATTTTGTACACTTTTAAACCCATCTTCTATTTGTACAATAACAGTATCAATTACAGTGTTAAAAAATAACATCTAAATTCCTCTACTGGTTTATTTTTTTATATAACTTCGGAACATAATGTTTACTTTTTCGTATTCGTTTTTCAGGAAATTGTTCAAATTATGTTCTATCACTTTTGCTTCATCGAAAAATGTGTTAAAGTTTGTTCTTATATTTTGGATTTCAGTTTCAATTTTATTGACTAAATTGATAGCCGAGTCAAGAACAATTGTTTCTGCTTGAAATAGTTTATTGATAGTGTTAAATTTGGAAAATATTGCAAACAATTGAATTAAACATAAAATAGATGACATTTTTTGCACCTAATAAATTTTTAGCTTCGGATACCACTGTATTAATGTTACTTACATCATTTAAACATCAATAAGTTCTTCTAGAGTGTTAGGTATTACAAGTTCGTTCAAACTGTGTATACACTGCTTTAACCTAATCTTAATTGCAGAAAATAAGAAATATAAACGTTGTAATATACGAAGAAATTTTTTTTACTATATATACTGCTGGAAGCGGCATCACAAATTAATAAATTAAAGGAATGTGATAGGCAAGAAACATGAATTGCATGCGGATTTAGAGAAAGTATTCTAGATTGCACTCCTTTATATTTCCCTTTCAATGTTATTACCGTCGTCATATGCTTACCCTCTAAAGTCCAGTAAATCTTTTAAAAAGAGTTTTTGTTAGTCCTTCTCCAGTCACATCAGTTACTTAAATAAACCCTATAAATGATTGACTCATTTATAGTTAACCTTTTATCTTCAAATTTTACATACCTATCAATGATTAAAGTTTGTTCCTCATGAGGAATATCAGAAGTACAATCCCTTTGAATACTATAGTACATGGCTGCTTTTATATCATGTTTCATTTTGTTAAGGACTCCATTTCCTAATGCAGAGATAATTTGTTCTTTTGAACTATGTGCTAAATGATGTACAACTCTATTTTTCGAATTTATTATTTTGTTTATTTGATCCTTTAGCACAGGGTCGAATTTACTTAATAATTCGATGAAACATAAAAAATTTCCATTATTAGGCTATTCTTTTATTTCGAGATTTCCTCGAAGTGGAAGATTAGAAAAATAGAACCATTTAACTTGATTTGTTTTACCAATAGTTGAACTTAAATTTAGTCAATTTAGTAATTCTTCCCAAGGAATAAACGAATTAAAATGACAACTAGAACGCTCATGATCTTGTATTACAGTTGACAGCTTTCTTCAGTTATTATAACCACCTATAAATCGCCTACTTCGGTCTTTTTTAAAAGAGTATACAACAAAAACAAAACACGGAGTCTTGCGTTTTTGAATAAATTAACCATCTGCGAAGTTGGGTTTCACCATTTGGCATTTTTTAAAAGTAGTATGCAGTGGGAAATGATCTACCTTCAGCATTTTTAGCAAAAAATTCCTTGTGTTGTATAGGTCTGCTTTAACACAAAACATTCTAAATTTATCAGTTATAATACTTGGCCATAAACTAAGATCATTTATACTCTGTTGATCGTATTTGTTATTGCCATTTCTGTCATTATTTTCTGATTCGGTCATATTTGTATAAACACGCAGTTCTTCAACAAATTTCACCGTTTCAGCGTTTTTATTGCTAGACTATGTACTTTGCTCGGAACTTTCTTCCCCAGTTGAAGTCTGAATTGTAATTTCTGAAATTGAAACAATTTAATTGCTAGAATTACTTCGTAGCCAAGAAAACAGATCTACTTGTGACTTCTTGAAGTTTAGTTTTTCTTCTTTTTTCCCTTTTCTGCTAATCTTCGTTCTTAACACCCAGAGGGATATTTCCTTGCCGTGGACATGATTAAATCTAACAGTATTAAGGAGTTTATAGAATGAATGATCAAATTACTATATGCTGTGTTATAAGCTGTTACCTAGTAAGTGAGGTAAGTAATTGTAAATCTATTTACCTTATATTAATAATATTTTGCACTCACACTTGCACAAGACTACAATATATGCTATCAACATATATTTCCAAATCCGCCGACTGTTCCATTTAAACATCTTCCTTAATTCTTTTCATTCCGGTCATGGCCGGTGAAGCAGTAATGCAATGTGCATTGCTAGGATTGATCGTTTAATTTATCTTCGTTTTACTTTTTGTTTGAGCAACTTAATATAAACAAACATACATGGATGCACGCATAAAAAATATTGCATTAGATTTAGAAAAAAATAAATAGCTGATGATCCACAAGTCCATTTGAACCTAGCCTCAGCCTGTATACCTCGACTTCTGCCGCCGCTAGCGCCCAGAAGTCGCGCCGCTCTGTCCTAACATGTCTGAAGGGGATTTCTTTATTCATAAATCAACTCCCCCCCCCCCCTTTTGTAGGTGTCACTGCAATTATTGCGCAATAACGGCGTCATTCGAAGCTCAGCCAGCCACGTGGAAACAAACATGTATACCTATATAATAATACCTAATAAACTGTATACCTAATAAACATATAACACTATATTAATTCTTAATCACGGTGGGGCCACCCACAGTCACGGGGCCCGGGTGCTTAGCACCCGCCGCTCCCTCTAGATGGCCAGCAATGGCGGGAACTAAGATCGAGTCCTAAGAGCCATTTTCGGCCACGGTATAACCCCTCCCTAAGGAGGCTCGTCCTTCAAAAGTAAGGGAGTAGCTGACTCCCACACCTTTTCTGTCCCCACCTGGAGGTGGGAATAAATCACAAATTGTTGCATAAATTAATTGAGATACTTTGTAAAAGTAATCCTAAATGGTAAAATGAGATTGTTCAGAAGCGCAGAATTAAATCAATCATAGTTTTTTTTTCCAATTATTCGCTTTTGATGCTTATTATAAGCAAACCGTAAGTAAACGAGGAACCAAAAACAGAGAGAATAAGTTCCCGCCTCAATTCCAAGATTCCTCCAGCCGTCATGGTAGAGAATTTTGTTTCCATCATCATGCCCAAGAGGGTTATTGTTCTTTCATGCACTTTGGACCTTCGAAATAAATTACTGCGAATACTTTGCAGATTAGCCTGGATGCTACCAATTTGTGATGAGATTTTTGACGCGCATAGGTTGATTCCAATCAAGGATGCTGGGATCAAAGTCACTGCCGGGATCCACTGCCACTTGATGCTGATCGGAGCGCTGTTGAAATTAAATAGAACAAAGCTGGCAAGTGCGATGTACATCGATAAAATCTGGCAGAAAAGAAGGATGAGAGCAATTGGAGATAGAGTATTCTCGATATCTCGAGACATTTTGTTGAGAATGTCGTAACATTCCATCAGTTTCAAAGCTAATTCATGTGAGATATTCCCTTTGCCATAAACTCTGATTTTTTCATAGAATCCGGCAAGCACTTCGCTGTAGTGATAATAAGTAGTCCCACAGACAACTGCTACGAACGCTGGAAATCCAAACACAGAAGAATAGCACAGAGCTGCAAGAATAGCCCGGAAGATAAAGGCATTTACTGCATTATCTTTGAAATCAATAAAGAAACTGTAAAACTCTTTGTGTTCGTCTACACTTTCGTGCAGAAAGGCGGCAGATATAATTGCTGAAATAATTGGTATAAATACTGAGAACATTAAGCAAATGTCGATGGTTCTTTTTGGAATGTTCGGAATTATCTTGAAAAAGATTAAAATTCTGAATCCTTGATATAAGAACTGTCCGATAGCGATTCTTCTTCTGTACACTATGTACCATAAAAGTAAGGAACAAGTATTCGTCACAACAAACGATGCATACAAAATAGCGTAAGATGACGGTTGGAAAAGTTTATGTATTGCCATGATAATCAAGGAAATTTGAATGATGAAACAAAGAATGATGGGCAATTTTTTTACAACATTCTTTGCTGTTAGTTTTTTAACATCTAAATCTCTCTCACTTCTGTATTCTGTAATATTTAATCCAGAGATCTTTAGAAAATATAACAAAAGTCCGAATTTCTTTAAGATTGGAAGATTTTCTGCACTTCTTGGAAAATATTTCGATTCCATAGTCAGACTGTTAACAAGGGGAAAAATGACTTGTAAAATTTTCTTGAGTAATAGAATTTGAAGTTGGACAGAAATTTCTATGTTCTTTCATTCAAATGCAATTGATTTCTGCTGTTATGCCAGACTCAACTTTTTTTTCGCCACAGACATTTTTCAAAATTGAGTAAAATTTTGCCTTCAATTTATTAAAAAAAATGACCAAAAGCACGCAAGTCACATATCACTAAAATAATTTATTATTAAGATTTTTTAATACAATACATTAATGTTGCATGACAGTCAGAAAATTTTCAATTTATTGATCTTCTTTTTCTTTTGAAATAATTTATAAACGTTTTATCATGTAAATTCTTATTCTCAATAATTTATTGATAATAGGATGCTATTATTTTCCCATTCGTCTTTATACGCTATGGCAAAGATATCGATAATCAATATCGGACAAAAAATCATACCTTGGATGATGCAATCCAATAATATTTGATAAAAGGGAAATCATTTCAATAACTGGGGCCGTACCTATTATTTCTATGAATGATAACATTATTTTCAATTGCTTTCGTATTTAATAAATGCAATTCTCTCAGAATTCTGTAGCTATACAATATTTGAATTAAATTCGGGGTATACAATCTCTGCTAAATGGAAGGCGATTAGTTTTTTAAAAATTAAATGATAGCTTTATTCTTTTTCATGATGATTAAGAAAAAGTGTAGTTTTTAGATCCGTTAAAAAGTTTTTTTTTCTTCTCAAATTCATGAACATGTAGCCCACATTCTGCACAGTTAGGCAAAAAGTTGGGAAAAGAAAAGGATTTCTGATAGCATTCATTGTTCATATAGTTTCAATAGGGGCTGACTTTATAATCAGAGGAATAACCATTTATTTTAAGTGCATATATTTCACGTGATATTGTGACTTCACATATGACAACTTAAGTTACAAAAGTAAACTCTGTGAAGCCATATATCTGTTCAACTCATAATTTAACCCTTAATTATAATAATTCACCACTCAGGTGATAACAGCGCTTTGTCATTTCTTTCGTACGTTCACGTGGGAAGTAAAAAGACGGAACTCGCTCTCTATGAAATGTTGGCACCATTCCTTATCAGTTAAGCATCAATAACCGAAATCTCTAGTGATGTATCATTGTCTTTTGTACTCAGTTTTGAATATATTGAGCCCAAAAATGAATGAAGAATATTCTATAAATTTCGATAGTGAAAGAGGCAGTGAATGTTTTAAGAGCAGTTCTCAAAGTGATTTTGATTCTAGTAATGAGATTAGCTGTGACATTATAAAATTTTAGACAAACTTTATCCAGAAAATATACTTATGCAAAAATTAATTAATGATATTTCAGAATTATATAACGGAAATTGAATCTAAAGTAAAAATTTCATCTGTAGAATTATCACACACATCTCCAAAATAATATACAAATTACAGGATTCCACCAAATGATAGTGCGTCACAATAACGAGAGTACAAGATAGGGGTATATATAATGGTAAAGAAGTGAAATTGTTCACAAGCGTTCTGTAAGCCGCTCAGCACCATAGCTCAAAAGTTATGAAACAGAAGACACATTTGGGTGATTCTTTTTACGTGTGTCTTAGTATTATCGGCTATCTGGTATGAGGAAATACTCATACAAATTTCATCTGCAGAATTATCACACACATCTTCAAAATAATATACAAATTACAGGATTCCACCAAATGATAGTGCGTCACAATAACGAGAGTACAAGATAGGGGTATATATGATGGTAAAGAAGTGAAATTGTTCACAAGCGTTCTGTAAGCCGCTCAGCACCATAGCTCAAAAGTTATGAAACAGAAGACACATTTGGGTGATTCTTTTTACGTGTGTCTTAGTATTATCGGCTATCTGGTATGAGGGCATACTCATACAAATTTCATCTGTAGAATTATCACACACATCTTCAAAATAATATACAAATTACAGGATTCCACCAAATGATAGTGCGTCACAATAACGAGAGTACAAGATAGGGGTATATATGATGGTAAAGAAGTGAAATTGTTCACAAGCGTTCTGTAAGCCGCTCAGCACCATAGCTCAAAAGTTATGAAACAGAAGACACATTTGGGTGATTCTTTTTACGTGTGTCTTAGTATTATCGGCTATCTGGTATGAGGGCATACTCATACAAATTTCATCTGTAGAATTATCACACACATCTTCAAAATAATATACAAATTACAGGATTCCACCAAATGATAGTGCGTCACAATAACGAGAGTATAAGATAGGGGTATATATGATGGTAAAGAAGTGAAATTGTTCACAAGCGTTCTGTAAGCCGCTCAGCACCATAGCTCAAAAGTTATGAAACAGAAGACACATTTGGGTGATTCTTTTTACGTGTGTCTTAGTATTATCGGCTATCTGGTATGAGGGCATACTCATACAAATTTCATCTGTAGAATTATCACACACATCTTCAAAATAATATACAAATTACAGGATTCCACCAAATGATAGTGCGTCACAATAACGAGAGTACAAGATAGGGGTATATATAATGGTAAAGAAGTGAAATTGTTCACAAGCGTTCTGTAAGCCGCTCAGCACCATAGCTCAAAAGTTATGAAACAGAAGACACATTTGGGTGATTCTTTTTACGTGTGTCTTAGTATTATCGGCTATCTGGTATGAGGGCATACTCATACAAATTTCATCTGTAGAATTATCACACACATCTTCAAAATAATATACAAATTACAGGATTCCACCAAATGATAGTGCGTCACAATAACGAGAGTATAAGATAGGGGTATATATAATGGTAAAGAAGTGAAATTGTTCACAAGCGTTCTGTAAGCCGCTCAGCACCATAGCTCAAAAGTTATGAAACAGAAGACACATTTGGGTGATTCTTTTTACGTGTGTCTTAGTATTATCGGCTATCTGGTATGAGGGCATACTCATACAAATTTCATCTGTAGAATTATCACACACATCTTCAAAATAATATACAAATTACAGGATTCCACCAAATGATAGTGCGTCACAATAACGAGAGTATAAGATAGGGGTATATATAATGGTAAAGAAGTGAAATTGTTCACAAGCGTTCTGTAAGCCGCTCAGCACCATAGCTCAAAAGTTATGAAACAGAAGACACATTTGGGTGATTCTTTTTACGTGTGTCTTAGTATTATCGGCTATCTGGTATGAGGGCATACTCATACAAATTTCATCTGTAGAAATATCACACACATCTTCAAAATAATATACAAATTACAGGATTCCACCAAATGATAGTGCGTCACAATAACGAGAGTACAAGATAGGGGTATATATGATGGTAAAGAAGTGAAATTGTTCACAAGCGTTCTGTAAGCCGCTCAGCACCATAGCTCAAAAGTTATGAAACAGAAGACACATTTGGGTGATTCTTTTTACGTGTGTCTTAGTATTATCGGCTATCTGGTATGAGGGCATACTCATACAAATTTCATCTGTAGAATTATCACACACATCTTCAAAATAATATACAAATTACAGGATTCCACCAAATGATAGTGCGTCACAATAACGAGAGTATAAGATAGGGGTATATATGATGGTAAAGAGGTGAAATTGTTCACAAGCGTTCTGTAAGCCGCTCAGCACCATAGCTCAAAAGTTATGAAACAGAAGACACATTTGGGTGATTCTTTTTACGTGTGTCTTAGTATTATCGGCTATCTGGTATGAGGGCATACTCATACAAATTTCATCTGTAGAATTATCACACACATCTTCAAAATAATATACAAATTACAGGATTCCACCAAATGATAGTGCGTCACAATAACGAGAGTATAAGATAGGGGTATATATGATGGTAAAGAAGTGAAATTGTTCACAAGCGTTCTGTAAGCCGCTCAGCACCATAGCTCAAAAGTTATGAAACAGAAGACACATTTGGGTGATTCTTTTTACGTGTGTTTTAGTATTATCGGCTATCTGGCATGAGGGCATACTCAGAAGGAAGGAACTTGGACTCATTCGAAGTGTCTTATTTGGCAATTTTTCCAAGATGATGGAAATGTCATCAGACATTACAGTATATGATGCCCCTCCCTCGAATTACAACGCCAAATGACGACCCATAATTAGCAGTAGCTGTCCCCCCAAACTTTTTCTTTTGTTTAATAAATGGGCTTTAAGAATAATTCACGCTTGTTTTGCTTTTAAACATTTATTTGCCTGAGCTTAGTTTATGGACTATGTCACTAATTGGGAATCTGCATGAGGGTTCAACTGAGAGATATGGAACACCATCAACAATAGACAATGAAGAAAGTTTTGATGGTAAATGTACATATCTTGCAACTTGATGGTCAAGGAAAACATAAAGATTGCTTTGCATATTCGAAACGTCAGTTGTCTAGAGAAGAAAAACAAAAGTATACTTCTATGAAATGTGTAACAGGAAACCTTTCCTTCATGTTGGAGACTATTTAAAAAATATAATATAGTAAAAACTTATAAATAATTATTTGAAACTCATATATTTGTAATACTCCTTCAATAAATAAATAAATTCTATCAAAAATGCTATTCTTATAATACTGAAAATATTTAATATATTTACCGAAATGAACTGCAATCTAGTGAAAATCACAAATAAAAAGCTAGGTTCCGAAATGGTTAAAATACTTCTTAAACTAATTTTTGAATTTTAAGTGACTGGGAAAGAAGTATTTTTTTGAATGAGGTTAAATTTAATTTATTAGATACATAAAATGTCGTATTGAAGGTCCATATAGAAACTTGCTTAAAAAATAAGCTTCGATATCGTAAAGATTGAAAAAAAAACCTAAGCAAAAATAAAAAGTCAAAACAAAGATATTAAAAATGGAATGATTTCGTTTACGTTTCCTCGTACGTAAAAGTTTTCAATTACCGACGAATAAAAAAATGATGATTTGTAAAAAATAACAGTTATCAGGTTTTTCTGAAATATTTTGTAAGAGATAAATCATTGATATGACTTTTACATGTTTTCTGTTTTGAGATGCAATACAATATTATCCATTAATTTATTCTCTTCACACTTCTAATACTTAAACACAGTCAATTAAAATGAAAAAGTTATGAGCTGAGCATAATAAATGAAATAATAATTTCTAATTTTTTTTACCAGGTGCCCCCAAAATGACTGACGAATTTTGAAAATGAAATGAAAACCAACGGGACTGGTCTCCCCAAAACTTTCCTGCACGCTGTGATGGCATGAAAATACTGCCGCGTGAATAAGCCAAATTTGTCTATTAAATTTGATTATTTATAACATCACAGTCAGATAAAACACACAACATAAAACACATAACATAAAAACATTCTCAAACATATAAACAATAGGAAATTCATACATTGCAATATTTGTAAATCCATTTCCACGACCATTCTCTTAACCCGCGAAGACGCGCGCCTCTGTTGTGACTCGAAGATACGCATCGGGCTTCGCAGGTCCGAAAACGTTTTTCGTGAGAAAAACGCAAATAAAATTACATTTACGTTACCGAAAATCTAAGTTTCACAAAAGCATACTACTGAAAATACAAAATAATGTTTTTCAGATAAATGCCACTTTCAAATTACACAATTACAACTAGTTTAAGTACAAAATATTTAAAATAGTTTAAAGGTTCTTTACTCTTTAAAACTGAAAATTACAAAACATACATGAGACATAAATTATTACTAGTATTTATTAATAAAAATTATTTCTACATTAGTAAATTAAAATAAAACTTACATTTTAGAGACATTTGAAGCAAACAACGCTGCTATGTTCCCAGCATACATTTTTTTTACACGCATTTGGGATTTTTTGTCCTTTGTACTGGGACATACATGGCATCTTTTTCTATAAATTTTTTGCTTTTTTTTGCGGGGGAGTATCACAATTTTCACTGCGGTTACAATTCAATTGGTCACGCAATTGACGGGGAAGAGTAGCCTGCATACTTCTTTCTTGAAGGTGGTCCTTCAATAATTCTAAAGAAAGATCTTTTATGAATAAACTTCTTTTCTTATACTGAACGGGTGGCGTATTTGATGACAGTAATATGATACTAGAATTTACAGTAGCAATATTCAGCATACTGAAAAATATGACCATAGGCCATCTTTTACTTATCCTGGCAGTAGAATATGTAGCTGACATTTCATCCACTACATCAACTGCGCCCTTTGTAAGGATATAAAATGTTATAATCTCTGGTTTCTTTGCTTCTCCTGTAGAAGCGTCAATTGCACCACCATTATGCATTGAGGATAAAAGAACAACACATTTGTTTTTTTTCGGTAAGTAAGAAACCAGTGTCAAATTTTTTTGGAATCCAAATAATGTTGAATATTGTTCTCGTTTTTTTCCAGAAATGAATTCCTTTGGAAGCTCTCTTTTATTTTTTCGGACTGTTCCCACAAGTGTAACTTTTTTCTTCAAGAGGTCTTTTGCTAAATCATAACTTGTGTACTAATTGTCAACAGTTAAGTTGCGTCCTGAATTGAAAATAGGTTCTAGTAATCTCTTTACAATTTTGTCTGGGTCATTTTCAATGTTATATGGTCCTGCTGGTTGAGTTCCTGCATAAATCTCTAGGTTCCATGTATAACATGTTCTCGCATCTACCAAGGCAAAACTTTTTATTCCATACTTGGCTGGTTTATTTGCCATGTACTGTCGAAATGAACACCTTCCTCTGAACGTTTCTAATTTTTCGTCGATTGTCACATATTCTCCAAGAGTTTGAACTTTTTGACAATTTGCGACGAACATTTCAAAAATATTTCTGATGGGAGCAAGTTTATACACTTCTCTTCTAGAAGAACGATCTCTTATATCATCAAATCTGACACACCTCATCAGAAATAAAAAACGTTTATATGACATAGTACAGTGGAATATGTCAATTCCTGTTCCATCAGTAGCCCAGAGGTTCTTTACATTTACATGGGAAGATTTGTGCAGTCCACCAAAATAGAGAAGTCCTATAAATGCCTTTATTTCAGAAATTTTTGTAGGATAAGCGTCTCTTTCTCTTCCAAATTTACATGCAATTGATCGAATATAAATATTCGTGCACTCGACAATAATTGATATCATACTTTCATCAATCAGAAATGTCCAAGAATTTATTGGCGAGGATACATTTTTTGTTTCGCCAATATTTCCAGGCAGTTTTGAAATGATATTGTGAACAGGAGTTCTCACATTTTTCCTTGGCTCCTTTTTATGCCATATCGTTTTACCGTCTTTCCCAACGTAATCATCTGTGGATTCACAAACGTACACTTCACTGTCTGAATCTAGCTCCTCTTCTGAATTCGATTGATGATCACTAATTAATTCTTCATCAACAATTTCTTCATCTTCTTCATTAAGAGATTCTTCATCTGTTGAATTATTAGTGGAATAATAATTTTTGCAATCTTTCGCATTCCTCTTTATAACTCAAGTATCGAGATATTATTGCGACCGTTTCCACTGCTTACAAAAATAGCTATGCGAACGCGCGCATCGGGCTTTCGAGGTTCACGCAGCTGTTTCTGACAGCAGGTGTTCCATTTTCCAAGAAACGAGAGGGTTGAAATTCCTAGAATGACTGGGGTCAGGTGGCAAATGACCTTAGACGCAGCTACTTGGGAACTTGAGTTTCTACGCTGAAAAACCGATTTTCTGCAGAATTTTTTTCAAGTCGCGGGTTAATCCACAAGATAGAACACCATCACAAGGCATCAATGCTTTTTACTTTCAACACAACACAACATCACATAGCACAACACCACGCTGACTTCCGCTGAAAAAATATTCATCTGCCAAACGTACTACCGTCTTCGTCTGCCAAACGTACTACTTCGTACTTCGTCTGACAAACGTACGTGATGTCATCACATTTTTTATCTACATCAATACGTTGCTGCCATCTATCTTCTGGCAGTTTTCCTGTCAAATTCTTTACAATACTCTCTAATAAGTTTCTCACTCCATGCATGGCATTGGAGTACAGTAGTAACGAAATATTAACTTTTGGCGTGAATTTTACATTTTTACTGAATCTGTCCTTGGAAAGTTATTTTTAGATTAATCCTTGGTATGCGTTAACAGTATCCAAAAATCGAATTTGTGTTTTAGATATGTTTTTCCTCAATTGATTGAAACCAAAATTTGACAGAAAAACTGCACTTATAGTCACAAAATCTCATACTAAATTTTACATATTACCTTTTTGAATGATCGCGTTGACATACTTTTGAAAGTACAGACCGACAGACAATAAACCCTTAGTTTGATTTGGCTCAAAATTTGGCAGGTGTCTACACTATATATATTAAATCTGTTTACCGAATTTCATATATCTAGTTCATTTTGTGATTGTCACGTTAACTTGCATTCGAACAATGGAACTTTCTCTGAACAGATTTTACTCACAATTTGACAGAAACCTGCAAATATGGTGTGAAGACCGTATATCAAATAAAGTAGTCATTAAATCCTACACCAAATTTGATATATTTAAATCATCGTGTTAAGATTGAATGATCGCATTTTCATGATTCTGAAAGTATAGACCGATTGACAGTCAATCCATTGTTGGATTTGGCTCAAACTTTGACAGATGTCTACACTATAGACGTTAAATCTCTGTATCGAATTTTATGTATCTTGCTCTCTTTGTTTTGTAATTATCGTGCTCATTTATACTCGAACAACAGGACAGACGGACTTTCACTGAACAGATTTTACTCACAATTTGACAGAAATCTGCAAATTTGGTGTGAAGACTGTATATCAAATAGAGTAGTCACTAAATCCTATACCAAATTTGATATATTTAAATCATCGTGTTAAGATTGAATGATCGCATTTTCATGATTCTGAAAGTATAGACCGATAGACAGTCAATCCATTGTTGGATTTGGCTCAAACTTTGACAGATGTCTACACTATAGACGTTAAATCTCTGTATCGAATTTTATGTATCTTGCTCTCTTTGTTTTGTAATTATCGTGCTCATTTATACTCGAACAACAGGACAGACGGACTTTCACTGAACAGAATTTACTCACAATTTGACAGAAATCTGCAAATTTGGTGTGAAGACTGTATATCAAATAGAGTAGTCACTAAATCCTATACCAAATTTGATATATTTAAATCATCGTGTTAAGATTGAATGATCGCATTTTCATGATTCTGAAAGTATAGACCGATAGACCGTCAATCCATTGTTGGATTTGGCTCAAACTTTGACAGATGTCTACACTATAGACGTTAAGTCTCTGTATCGAATTTTATGTATCTTGCTCTCTTTGTTTTGTAATTATCGTGCTCATTTATACTCTAACAACAGGACAGACGGACTTTCTCTGAACAGATTTTACTTATAATTTGATGGAAATCTGCAAATTTGGTGTAAAGACCGTGTACCACATTTCATCAGTCTGGATCAAAAGTTTTTGAGTTATCTTTGTCACAGACAGAGAGAAATTTTTCAAAAATATGTTTTTAGAACTAAAGGGAGGGGGGGGGGGAGGGGGTCGAAACATGGATCTCGAACAAACATCTCGCCAAAATCTGGAGTTGAATTTTCTGACAATCACTCCACTTTCTCTACATTACGTATACGAGAAAGTAAAAAGCAAATTTTTATTCAACAAATGAGCCGATAAATATTTTTATAAAAAGAAATATTGTAAATCTAGGCTCTTTTCATTCTACAGAATAAAGATATTTGCGTATAAAAATGCAAATTCAAACAATTTTAAAATAACTGCTTCCGTATAAATGAATGCTGTTGTCCCAATAGTTATATTTTATGTCTGCCTATAAATTTTTTTAAATGCCTTGATCGGCCACACGTAAATAGGCAGTTTTTCCTTTTCTCATTACAGAAAATGAGACAGATATTTTCAAGGCGAGGTATCTGTTGATTTCGATTTTTGGATGAAAACGCGCTTTATAAGTTGAAACGAAATACCAGGCCCTCATAAATTTCATATTTTTGGAACTCAGAGTTTGCTTATGGTATACTGAATATTTTAAGGTAAGCTTTTTTGTATTTATAAAAACATTCAACTATTTTTTCGTGCTCTATGCAAGTGACTTTTTTTTCTTCTTAATTTTGTTTATTAAAAGAAAATGAAATAAAAAGATTTTGTTGCTCACGATGATAAAAGTAGATTTAAAAATAATAAAATGTGGTGAAATTCTGCTAATTTACGTGTTTCTAATTAAAATTCGTTTTTAATTCAACTTTTTTGTAGTTTCCTAGTTTTGTAGTTTTTTGTAGTTTAGCATTTTCTATGATTATGATTTTAAAATATCGTCTGTATTTTGAATTTATTTTGGCAGAAATGAAGGAAAATCGAAAAGTAGCAAGAGGTTGCTTTTACTTTTCAATTATTTAAAATCATTTATTAAATTAATGTATAATTATATGTAGAATGAACAATATAATAATTCTATATATAATTAATACACATAATTTTCTATATATAATAAATTGCTTATTGGATATATATTTCTGATTTAAAATAAACAAATAAAATAAAGCGAAAAAAAAAGCGAAATAAAAGCGAAAAATAAGCGAATAAAATAAAGCGAAATAAAATAAGCGAATAAATAAGCTCCATTTATTCGATGTACAATGTATTTAACACAACTCCATAACGTGCGATACAATGTGTTTTGTTCAAAAATGCGATAAAAAATTTCTTTCTGTTTTTTTGAAAAGATTTTGAACGCATTAGATGAGAAATATATTGTTTAGTTTGAAGATTTATTGTGCAATTATTGTACATATTATTGTACATAGTTCAGCATACTGTTTATTTATTTAATTGAAACTAGTTTTCTTTAATTATCCTCATTTTTTGATTATAATTCTATAACTTCATTTATTAATATCATTGTTTATTTGTTAGTTATATGATGCTTATTAAAACTGCCAATATTAAAAATAAAGCTCTACTACCTTTGGTAGCTTTAAAATTGTTACTTTCTCTTACTCTATTTATTGTTAGTAAATGCTCTAATTAAAATTCTACCATATATCTAATTTTTATACTAAAATTTGAATTTTTTAATAAAAAGTAAGATGTATTTGAAATAATAATTTCTCTAGAAAATGATTTATTTAAATAAAGGCTTTTTAATTTTTTTATTCAAAAATATAGGGATTATTTAAGTTTCTGTTAATTTAAAATCTATTCTAAAGCTTGAGATTTTTTTTTCTCATTAGGATATGCTTATATGCACATGTGATAGGAGCATTAAACGAAGAATAGCATCCCGAATTGGATTCTTTATTTAAATTACGAAATAGTTTCAACTTTCAACTTTGTATTCGGAAAAACTAGCTTGTTAGGTGGAAGAAAATATCATGCAATTATAAATTTAGGATTTAAGTTAAGCTATTTTAATAGTTCTAAAATACATGGAGTATCGCTTATCACCATTATTTCATTTCGCATTATTTTGAGGGGAACGGTTTTTATTTTTCATTTTGTTACATAATAATACTTTTCTGGTATTGTTATTTTTCCTGTTTACCTGACTTTTTTATAACTCGAACATTTATGACTTTTTGTATAGTATATTTTCTATGCATTTATTCTGATTAAGGCTGGTGACTACGCTAAAAAGTCCATTTTTCTCGCAAAATTACTAATTTTTTTAATTTAATATTCTTAATGTTTGCAGGTTTCTTTATAAAATCGTTAGAGTTTTGTTTCCGAGTCGATTTTTTGGGAATTTACACTGATTTTTATGTTTGCATTGACATACATTTTAATGCCGTTTTACATCGTTAGATGCTATTTTTTCGAATTATAATTTTTGGAAGAATTTTCGTACGAAAAACTTCATAAATTAAAATCTAATGCATACCTTTTATTCAAATTTGGTATAGTAATTCTTCAATATGTTCTGCAGTTCTTGAACTAGAGAAAAAGCAATCGATTCATTTAGGAATATATTATAGTGTTTTTAGTGCTTCAGAATGTGAGAAAGATTGAAAATTTCCTGTTATCTATCAGTCCAACCTCAGTATTTAAAGAATGGATAGAAATACAGCTTATTTTTTAGTTCAGGAATTAGATAATATATTTCTTGCAATTCTTTTCTATTTGTTAGCAAATCATTTGATAATAATTTTGAATGTATTGAATGAATTTTTCTAGTCCTCTAAACTAGAAGATTTTTGTTTATACATCTTTTTACTCAAAAAAGCCCTTTTTTTCAATTGTTTTTAAATCTGCCATTTAACTCATATATTTTGGTTTCATAGATGTTTTTCAAACGTTTCTAAAATAATAATAATAATAATTTTGAATGTAATCTTATACCTTAATGACCCATTTTCGATTTAGCAAGATTTTCGTATATATTGCTTTGGTTACAATATTTTTTTATGGACTTTATCTTCTCAAAGTTAGTCTTTTCAAATTATGCGACAATTATTACTTTTTAAATAGCACTTTGGTTCAATGGTATGGTTTAATGGTAATGGTTTTTTGGTATGGTTTAATATCCAATGAAAAGAACAAATAAAAGGTTGTTAAAATAACACGGCTTTAATGTCTGTCACAGTTTAATTCTTAAAAAAAATACTTTTTCAGATAATCATGAACATTAAGATATACATACGCGATTTGAATGAAATTAAGCTTTGAAAATGTTTCCGTTGGACCAACTGGCCGCCAAGGGCGGCTATTAACAAGAAACATTATAAAACGACGATTTTATTATTGTATTATAAATGAAGAATAAAAAGACAGCTGGTAACATGTTACATTAATAAAAAGAGGATTTTGTTTATGTGCTGAAATATAAATTTAAAAATGTAGATAAAACAAAATCGCAAAAGCGTGAATTTTCGAAAACAAAACCATTAAGAATAATAGTTTGTTTTATGTGCTTGGAATAATGGTTTGTTTTTTGTTTAAAAGTGCTTAAATCGTCATTGAAAATTAAACTATATTACAAATGAGATTAAAAATTTAATTTGCAGAGTATGTTTTCATAATCATTATATGAAAAACATTTTTCTTTTTGGCTCATTAATAAAAACTTTTTTCAAAAAACGTTTGCATCGCATTAGACATATGATAATCATTCATAATCTCATTCATAAACGATATATCACGAAATCTTAAGAAAAAACACTCCAAGCAACGAATTCTCACCATCGAGATATGGGTAAACATCTTTCCACCTCTAAAGATGCAGTAAATATTCAGATGGAGGACCGCAAATAAAAATGAGGAGAACGAAGCTCCATTCAGACGGAATCATAAATCAAATGAGGAATGCGTGCACTTTCGGTTGAGAATGCCCATGTTTCTGAAACTGCGCGTTTCTTTTTCGAATACCATGCTGTTCGGGGTGTGGTGAGAAATTTTTCCGAGTAAGGTAAGGTTTTCTTTTCATTTCGGTATTCATAAATAAGTAGGTTTACTTCTTCTTTGTCATCTCACTTTTCTTTTCTTTACTTTATTTTTTTTTCAATAATGTTAAAAATAAGCAGAATAAGTTCCTAAATCGGTGCCTCGTTACATATTCTTTACTTATTCTTACTCATTTCCGTCATAAAAATTGTATCAAGATCTGAAACTGGAAAATAAATAAGTGAATGAAAAAAAAAAAATAAATGAAAGAGTGTACTTGTAGCGAAACTTATTTGTTACGTCATTCGCATCACTACATCGCCTTTCCTAACCATCATGTCCAAACCAATAATGTTCATTTCAGTGATGTGATAACAAGTATCTTTATAACATTGTTAATATTCGATGAAATATCGCCTAAAACAATAGAAGTAAATAGTTTTTAACAACTATGATGTACTTTACAATAATTTAATTAGAATTCAGTGTTCATAAGTCTTTATAACGCCGTTGATATTCGATAAACATCGACTATGAATAAAATTGTTTTTGAGGATTGATTTAATGACATTCCAAAATAAACATCAGGCCAATGCAACGAATTTTAATTCCGTTAAATTAAAAAAAGTGGGAGAATGTGGTTTTGGTCATTTATTTTCTTTTATACTGAAAGATTTACAAAAATTGATTGAAGGACTCTGAATATAGTGTTAATAAATAATAGTATTTTTTAATATCTTTGTAAAAGAAGGCCTGAAAATAGTGGCGGAACTTTGACTAGGCAGCTGCTTTGCGTCACTGGGCTGAGAGGGGATGCAGACATCTTTTCTAATAAATGCTATTGGCTGTTTGCAAAATAAATAAATCAGCAAAAACGCAAATTATGTGAATTATAAAATATTAGGACTACAAAGTATGTTTACATTGAATATATAAAATAATTTATTGCAGTTAATTATTTTTTTATAATGTATTGAAATATCAATTATTTAGGGAGGATTAGGTTGAGAAATAGATTTTTGATAAAAACATGATATATATATATATATATATATATATATATATATATATATATATATATATATAAAATTCAATTTCCTTAATTTCTGCTTAATTTAATTAATATTAATTATATTAATTTAATTTAATCTATTTTAATCTACTTTGAGATTAAAATAGATTGTGTCCCCATTCATATTTTGATTCCAAGGATTTCTTATATCTGCACAATCTATCCTTTAATGCTATTTTACATCTTTAAATACTGTTTTCTAAAATTCTGGTTTTAATAAAATTTTTATGCAAAGAAAAAAAAATTCATATATATAATATATATATAGGATAATAATATATATATAATATATATATAGTGAATAGGATTTGTTCATATGATTTCGCATCATGTTCTGCAGTTGCTGAACTGCAGAAAAGTCATTGAATTCTTTCAGTTAGAACAAAAGAATTGTTTTAATTCTTTGCTGTGCGACAGAAATGGAAAATTTCTTATTATTTATTATTCGAAACTCTATACATAAATTTTGGATAGAAATAAAGTTTATTTTTAAGTTTAGGAAATGGGTAATATAATGAAATTCCTTTTATAAACTTCTACACCAGAAAATATTTTCTTTATATTTCTTTTTAACAAAGAAGCCCATATTTTTTCTAATTTTCATAAAGGCTTTACCTTCAGACTGGCATATTTTTTTTCATAGATGTTCAATCTATTTTGTGTAAAATTTTAAAAATATAAGTTTTTGTAATCAGTTTTTTTAAAAAATTAATTCTGGACATAGTCACATACTTTAAATGTTTTTGTTAAATTTCATTTTTCAAGGCACGTGAAATAATAATTTTTAATGTTTTGTTTGTTTGAATTTTATTAATTACTTATAATCAATCATAATAATTAAATGCTTTTATTTGTAAGTAAGGAAAACAATAAATAATAGTTATTTAATGGTTAATATTTCAAAAATTTAATTGCTTTAGTCATTTTATTTATCACATGTACATGATAATAAATAAATAAAACCATATGTATATTTTCATAAAATTACTAAAAAAAATCGAAGTAAAATAAATCATTAATTTATTTATTTAATTAAAATGAAACATTAAAATAAATTTATCAGTTATGAAACGAGCGGAAATAATTTCTCGGAAACTTTTTCTTATATTCCGTAATAAAGTTGTTTCTCCTCACCCCGAGTATGAATACCATAAATACTGAACAAGATTGTGAACGCTACTAATGCTCAGATATCTATTTTCATAGTCCCATACATGAGCTGTTAATGCTTCAATGTATAATGAAGAAAATTATGTATGTATTTTGTATTTCTTTAAAACCAAAATTTGACATGGGACTACATCATAGATGTTACGTAAGCATGTTGCTCCGCCTCTCACTTGTAATGCCCTCTAGCGGTATATGTAAAAAACCATCAGTCTTTGTAACATCATCGACGAAGCAGCACGCCGAAAGGCAAGGCTCAAACCAACTCCCGAAAGCGGAGAAACAATAAAATCTTTAAAAAACAAAAAAAGGTCCGTCATCATTATCGAACCTCTCCAATAGAAAGCTTCCTCAATTTTTGAAAATCAAAAAATGATTTTTTTTACTTGTTCTCTTGTAACTAGTGTATGCTTTTTTTTTTTATTTAGAAAGACTATAAGAGATGTTTACAAAATATTGGGGTGTAAAACACGCGGTAAGTTAAATTTTGTACAGTAAAACTGGTTTTTTCTGGTTAAGTTTTCTTTAAAATTAAAAAAAAATATATTTAAAATTATTGTTAAATAAGGTGGGCATTAAAAATAAGAAATTTAAAAACTAAATGAGCTGAGCTATTTGCCTTAAATATTTTTGAAACAAAATTTTAACAATAGTTGAAAAATCGTCGTAATTGAGGTTGAATTCGCATCAAGAACATCGTCTTGATGCTAATCGTTATCGTCATCGTTTATCATCATCTTTCCTACTTAACTTGTACCATTCATTGATAAATATACTACTGATAGGAGACACAAAGTGGTACCTTTATTAGTGGAGTCGCAAGGATTGATGGCGCCAAATTTTAACTTGTCGCTCTCATGTCCGCTAAAATACAAAATGTTTTAGTTTCAGTTTTGGCTTAAAAAAAAAAAAACACTTCTAATGCGTTGCAACAGAAACACATAAAGTTAAAAGAATTCTGAATGCTTAAGTGAGATTGGATTCCCTTCTCCCATTTTTTTCTCACACACCACACAATAATATTAAATCATTACAGCTTCAGACCGTTCACCTGAGATTTTAAAGGTTCTTGAAAATTATATTACGTTATATAATACAAGGCTGCTTTAATACGAAATCGAGAATTTTTTTGCCAACCCTTCAGAACTGATATCTGATGCGAATTTCAGTTCCTATGCCACTGGTCTTTATTTAATCGATTATTTATGGTGTAACAATCTAATTTGCATCATAAAATAACCTGCGAAAAATGAAGTTAGATAAATAAATAATTTTGGATTCTGTAGCAAGAAGTGATAACATTGCTTATATATATTTTAACAGGCACTTATTATTATATTTATTTTGAAGTTATTATCATGTATAAATAATTAGCGAAATTTTTATTATTTTATTATGGTAATGAGAATCTTAAGAATTTAACAACCAAAATCATTTTTAATCCATGAAAAAAGATGAAAGAGTGGTACAGTAAAAGGCGTGAAGTCTTTTTTTTCCCAGTTTTTCATGTACGAAATATAAAAAGAGAACAAATTATAATCGAAAAAAAAAAAATCAAGATTTTCATGAAAGTTCTAAGTTTTAGACCTCTCTGAATTCGAAAAACCCATTTTTCGAATTATATCTGCTCAAAAACGTTTTGAGCTAAATGTTTGAAATTTGGTACATGGCGTTTACACAAAATTTTTAGATTTCTATCAAATGATCAAACATAATCCTTAAAGATCAAATACGTCTCCCAGGATGCCCGAATACAAGTGAACATGATCGATATAAAACGTAAACAGCTAGACAAATGAAATTTAGAGCATTGATTTTGCATCTAAAATGCAGATTCTTTTTTCTTTTCAAAAGAAAGCAAATCAATTATATTTATGGAGGGTTTATCTTTACCTTCATCAAATTCCTATTAATGATTCTGAAGTCGTTTAATATTTTTTAAAAGCATTTTTACAAAAAAATAATCTTTAATATTTTTTAATTAAATAGATGTATCATATCTAAGCTACTTTATGAATACTTTGTGGAAATATTCTTTAAAAATAATTTTTTTTCTTAACTATTTCATACTTTCAGATGTAAAATTAACAAATCTATAAAAAAATAAAATCAGAAACCATCTTACCCATTACATTTAGTTAATAAATTTTTGCAATTGTAAGATTTAAGCGAACTGTTAGAAGACGAATTCAGGTTAACAACCTTTCACAAATTATAAATCAAAACGATATATATTCTGTGAATAAAATAAAGCTATTATTCCAAACTCTTTGTACTACAGATGATCATTTTTCACTTTACTTACTGTTTCAGGTAGAAACTAGTTTCAGTTGCACTACTTGGAATGTAATATTGTGATCCCTAATATTCCTAAATAAACAATCACGAACAGTTTTAATTCTTTTATAAAATATCTACCGTCTTCTGCCAAATTTATTTTATTAGGGATAAATGTACATGTTTCTAACTGAAAAATTTAACAATAATTCAAAAAGAAAAGCAATAATCTAACTAACATAACATTTTTATTTCAGCTATAGTTATTGTATTTTGATGTTGTACTCATGTGAGTTTTTAATATATGTAGAGAAGTGTGAGTGCAAAAACATATATGACTGTTTTTTTAAATGATAAAATACATAAAATATTTTAAGAAAATTATATATGATTTTATTTGTTTTACTGCATTATTATAATAACATTGTTCATCACGAATTTTGGAGAAAATGTAAGTTTTATAAGGCTTATTACGTTACTTGAACTGGAAGGAAAAATAATAATTTATCCTATCTTTACGGGCTGTAATTTAATAAAATATGTTATATTAAGTATCTCTTGTTAAACATGAACTATGCTTTTAAAATAAATTAAATTGAGTTTACTGAAGATTAGTCGAGGCGATTTTTCAATATTCTGTTAAAATGCTAATATACTATATAATGTAAAGAGTGTCTCAAAATTAACGTAAAATTTGAATTTGCCATCATTTGTCCAGTAAGATGTTGGCAACCTTCTTAAAAAACCACTTGGCAGCTGATAGTTTAGGGTTAGTAAAAAGCGGAGCGTTACACGATAGAACAACGTGCTTTCATTGTTGAACAATATTTTAAAAATAATGAAAGTCTGGCTGCTACAGTTCGAAAATTTGAGAATTTCCCCCCTAGATCGTGTGATTTAACACCATTGGATTAGTTTTTATAGAGTTATTTAAAGTCAAAGATCTATGCCATCAAGCCCACAAGCACACTTGCATGGAAGAAGGAATGTTACATCAATGAAATTCAGCCATTTTCCGTGAACCATTTTGCAAAAGGTTCACGGAAAATTTCGGCTAAAGAGTGCGTATGTGCCGTCAAAGCCGTGAAGGTCATTTGCTCTATGTGTTATTCCATACATAACCCTATCACGTGTACTTTATAATTCAATAAAAATTTAACAATTTAAAGAAAAAAAAACATTTTTTTTTTATTTAATTCAAATCTTGCGTTAATACATTGCTCTATAGTGTAACGTTACATTTTTACTAACCCTAAACTATCAGCTGCCAAATTGTTTTTTTAATAGGGTTGCACGAATGTGGCAAATTTAAATGTTGTGTTTAATTTTGGGACACCCTTTACAAAGGACTCATTTCCTGCTTATGACATACACATAAAACGCATCGTATCAATTTTAATTTAATATTCATTCTGTTTCTTGCTGGAGAAAAAAGAATCACAGAATAGGAGAATGTGCAATGAGAAGTAAGTGATACACGCATTGACATTTATTAAGATTCTTTGACTTCATATGAATTAAATTCAATTAATTTTGAAATGTATTCTCATTTTGAAAAGAAAAATCCGTCTTGCTGTTATGGCACAATGTAAGACAGTTAGTTGATATAAGATAGGTGAAGTTTGTCATGTGATTATGAGGACATCTGAATTGATATTGTCGTCTATTGTCATATAAAACATAATTTGTGGCACACCGATTTTTTTCGAGATGTAATGTTTTATTATCATGTGAGAACATAATGTTGTTTTGGTTTGAGGTTTTTGAAGACACAAAATTCACGGACAGAAAATTGACGATTTATCGTTTTTGTGGCATCAATTTTTCGCTGTTAGATTAATAAAGAAGTTGTCACATTTGGCGACTTATCGCCAACAAAAAGTTACAGCTTGGCGTGAATATCTGCCATATACCTGATTCTCCCGTCTGGACTGTATCGAAAGACTTTAACGTTCGAAAAAGCACATGGTAGAAAATAGGAATGAACACAGTGTATCAAAAATTATATATATATATATATATATATATATATATATATATATATATAGATTTTCCATTTTTCTAGCGTGCAAAAA
The DNA here is from genome assembly GCF_947563725.1 of Argiope bruennichi. Classification (NCBI taxonomy): domain Eukaryota; kingdom Metazoa; phylum Arthropoda; class Arachnida; order Araneae; family Araneidae; genus Argiope; species Argiope bruennichi. Next base: position 7,847,080 of record NC_079159.1, read on the forward strand.
AAAGTTTTGAAGCTCGAAAAATTTTGAAATTAAAAAAAAAAAAAATAGTTTTCTGAAAGTTGGGGATTGCGCAATATAATAGTCACATGATCATTCTAAACAAGTTTAAACCAAATTTTCGAAAGAAAAAAAAAAAAAGGTTTTGAAATAAAGTTTTAAACGATTTTGAGATGAAAAAAAAAAAAAAATTCGTTTTTTAAACATTGACGCATGTGTAATCTGATAATCTCGTGATTGCTTAAAACTGTTTTAAATTGGTTTTTCACGAAAAAAATTCTGCTCTCGAGAAAAAAAGAAATTAGAACTCGATTGATTTTAAAATGTCAAAAAACATCGCTTTTCTAAATGTTGATAATTGCTAAAAACATGATTTTTTCTGTCGGATTGATATTACGTGACTTAAAAAAGTAATATTCTCACATGATAACTTGAAATTTGCTATAGCCGATTTCAATTTTTATTTATTTTCTTTTTTTCTTTCCAGATGTACAACTCTAGATCAAAACTTCTCATCCTGTTGCTGGTAATCCTTCTGATAGTTCCTGCTGTTTATTGTTTTTCCCTTTTCTCTCTGGTCGACGAAGGTCAAAATGGAGCAACACAAACTACTGTTACTGACATGACTCCAACAACTAAAATGAATGACATCGCAACAGATTCTTCCCTAGATGATGACACCGCAAGTGATTCTAATGAAAATGAAGATGTCTCAACAGAAGGTTCTATGACAGGTGATGATGACACCACAAAAAGTCCCGCCGCAAATGACGATTCGATTTCATGGCCAGTCATCATGATTGTGGAAGATCACAGTAGTCTAATAAATGCCAAGTCAGAGTCTGATTCACGTCGAGTGGATTCGAGCAACAAGTGGTTAGTCATAAACAAGAGAACAAGCATTAGGAAAGTTGAAGAAGATGCTCATGAATTTGGAAAAAATAGAAAAGTTCTCAATGAAGATAAAACCGAGGAGCTGCGCGTGTATCGAGACAATTTCCATACAGTTGTTAAAAATGGAATTGATCTTACCAATATATTAAGACTGTAAAAATATTCTTACCTTTGTGGAATATATATAATGGCTATGAATAAATACTATATTACTTTTTCTCTTTTTTTTTCTGCACAGTATAATTAGTTTCATTAACAGTTTTTCTAAGGTAATCGTGAAGTAAGAATTGTTTTGTTCCACAGATTTTTTAATTTTTAAGAATATGTATAGTGAATTATGAAATGAATATTGAATACTTTTTTCTATTTATAATTTTGGATATGACAAAATAAATAGAAAGCAATCTTGCGCAAGATGGTGTATGGTTTCAATTATTTTCCGATAGAAACTGCTTAATTTTTTTATAAATTTTTTTCTCATATATATGTCAATTCGAAACAAAACTGATATAAATGATTGTTGTAAATGTGTGATCACTTCTCCATGGTAATATATTAGAAAATTTCCTAAAATGTCACGTCTTTAGGGCTCGTAATAAATAAAACCATTGAAAAATATTCGGCTTTGCTCTGAATCTGAAATAGACAGTAAAAACTTCATAAACAGTATTTGTGTTTCAATTTTATAAAGTTTTAAGAATTTGAATTTTCGTTAAAAGTCTTCAGGTTCAAACATAGTTTTTGTTGCCGTGTTTGTGATTTAATTATGTTTTCATAACAAAATATTTTGAAGTATTCTATGCGTTAGAAATAGAGTTAAGGGTTATTTTAATATAACCGATTTAGACCAATCTTTGAACACCCTAGAAGAACAGTTCTAATAAAAGAAAATTCACGATTTCATCAACTCTTTAATTTCTGACGGGGGTACCCTTTATTGCTTTCTTCTTTCTGGGTTTATTCTGTACCAAAACTTAACTAAAGTCCAAAAATAAATTTGAAAAATGGATGCTAAAAGACTTCCGAAAATAAAGGGCTAATGGGAAATACTTGTAATTCCTGGAACAATTATTACTGCTGGTAGTTATTTTAATTAACCCTTTGAGGTATAGTGGGCTTCATTTGAGTCCACTTGTTGTATACCACAATAGGTGAAAAATAAATCCACCCCGAATAAATCCACCTTTATTTTTTTTCCAACCATGTAGGTCGCTAAGATTTGCCACAATTACTTCAAACTAAGCCACTCCTCTAGTTTGTATGAAAATGTACGAAAAAAATTAATAGATTATCATTTTCATTTTCCTTATTTTGTATTTGTTTTAATTTAATCAAATTAAAAAATTCCACCTGAAATTCAGTAGTTTTATCTTTTGTACCTCAAAGGATTAAGACGTAAAATAACAATTCTCAGTTGCTAATCTAAAAATTTTGCCTGAATCAAGATCTAGTATTTGGGAAAAACTGTTTCCCATATCTCTCCGGATTTACAAGGAAGTTTAACTTAAGTATACTTCAGTCATCTAAATTCAATTTTAGATTACATTAATAGAATTAAATGAGAAAACCAACTTTGAAATTAGAGAACAGATAACCAAGAACATTTGAACTTAGAGAATTTTTGAACTTAGAGTACAATTGCCATAATTATAAGAGAGAAATATACTGCTCATTCTGTCTTTCTTTTATCTCTAAAGTTCTGACAATTTGATTTTATTATTTTGGAGTAAACCTATTAATTTTCTAGAATATATTTCATTTACACAACAATTTACCAAATTAACTTATTCATAATCCCCCCTCCCCCAAAAATGATTATCGCAATAAAAAAGCATTAAACTCAATACAAGTCATTATGCTTTCGATGTTCGTTTTCAGTCAAAAATTTTGGACACAAATTTTTGTCCAACAATAGAATATTAGAATAGCATTTCAGAAGTGCAACAATAGAATAGTAATGCATGAAATAGAAATAAAATTACCATGAAAGCATCAACATCATAAAAGAAAAGAAATTATCATCATACATTAAATTTATAATATACGAAAACTGAATGTTATTACTTTTTGCGATATTGAGTTAATGACCATTTTAGATCGATACCATTTTAAATAAATTGAAAAATGCGTAATATTTGAAAAATACTTTCAATTGCAGGGTTATTTCATGGTACAGAGCTTTGAAAATTGCAGTTGTTTAATAAACCGTTTAACGCATAAACGGTATTTCTAGACCGTTGGTTAGAATTATATATTCGGTAACTATTATACTTTTGGTTGGAAGAACTTTAATATTCGGTTCAATTATTATAAAAAGTTTTTTTCCAAGTTTAATTCATGAGAAAAGAGAAAAAAGATAACATCCCGCTAATGTTTTCTGAAAAGAAACCGGTTCCTGTTACATGCCGTCCATATCGATATCTTTGGTCGGTTTTGAAAATAACAAATATAGATGTATGGAAAAGGAAAGAAAAGTTTAGATTTAGGAAAGAAAATAATAATATGAAAAAATGTATCAAACAAATCCAAAGAATATTTCCTTTTACAATGTGTTCTTATTTGATTTACATGGTATTAGGCTCTGCTGCTGTAGCTATCATGGGTGAAGTGCATCCTGAAGTAATTTTCACATATTATGGCATAAATCTTTTAACTTTAGCTTTATGGCTTGCTATCTACAAAAGAAAGATTACCATTAGAAATCTGCTTTATAAATGTGATGAGATAAGTCCCATTTTCCAGAAAAAGAAGAAGGATATTGGCAATGTCGTAAACGCATACTTGATTATTAGCGCACTTATTACTCTACTGACTGCATCAGGTAGTGCAATTGTCTTAAAACACACACCTCCTCCTTACAGGATGTACTACACATTCTTTTTACCACTCGAAGAAGGAACCATTTCCTGCCTTTTGACAAGAACCATTGCAACTCTTTTGGCTTTCATTACAATGTATTTCATTCCTTGCTTGGTGTCAGCTCTTTGCTGCGTTGTCTATTACATGTTCAGTGATGTCTCAGGCAGGTTGAGTTACGAATTTCGAGACATGCATCGCAAAATTTTTCACCCAGATGAAATATCCAAACTGATGAACATTCACTATCTACTTTTACAGTTATTACAAAATGTAGAAAATGAGCTATCTTCAGTATCATTCTTGCTACTTTGTTCCCAAATACTGAATATGTACAAAGCTCTTGCTACCTACATCGCATTATCAAATGACATCATATTTACAGCGTTGTTTTGGGATTGTCTACCACCTGTTACTTTGATTCCTCTAAGTCTAGCAGGTGTTATATGGTACGCTTCAAGAATTTCGTTCCATATATCCAATATGCAAGCTTCTTTGCAGCTGACCTATAATACTTTACTCGATAAAGACTACATTCCGTGGAAAACGAAAAACTTTCTACGAGTGATGTTAGTAACAGAGTTTCCGAAAATAACTTCTGGTGGCATGTTGGAATTAAAACCAGCCCTCATTTTTTCGGTCTTTGGATCGTTATTTACATATGGCTTGTTAATTAGAAGCGTTCAGAAAAACTAACACTACAAAGCAAAAAAAATTGAAAAAAAAAAAAAAAAGAAGACTATTTTCTGAATTCATTTTTGTGCTATTTCAATTAGAGGAAACTAGATAAGAAATACATGCAAATGAAAAAAAAAACATTTTTGTTATTTCCCCCTCTTAAGACAAATACTAGGTATAATTTTAGAAATTTTGAAGTTTGTTGATTGATTGAAATGTAATGAAAATAGGATTTTTGGCAACTAAAGCTGTTATCCTCTCATGTCAAAAAATATGAAGCATTTTTGAAGTGAAAAAGATTCTCTGAATCATTAAGCACCCACCTCTAAGAACATGATCACATCTGTCTTATAATATTTTTAAGATCCTATTGGCGTTAGCGGTGCCTTTATTCATTTTACAACGGGTTTAAGCATTGCAACATGAAGCAGTGCAAATTCTGAAGTCACTTTTTATAGTAACTGGGCAATGTAGTTTCACATTTCAACAAATTTTTAACTTAATCATCATTTTAATGATTTATTTTATTTTAAATTTTCCAGTAACTTAGGGAAAATATGTATATTTTATTTATTTATATTTTAAATATGTGCATTATGGAAAAATGATTAATTTAATAAAATTCTGGGAAAATTAAGCATAATTATTAGTTAATGATTTTATTATATAGTAATAAAGACATTTCTTTGTTATGGTAGATTTTAGAAAATAATAAACTTCTGGTGGCATGTAACGAACATTTTTTAATGTAAAGAAACATTAAAAATTATTATTTTACCAACCAGGCGGAATGTGATATAGTTAATAAAGTAAGAAATAATTAATTATTAAGTTAAAGTCATTATATTAATTATTAAGTTAATCAATAAGTTAAATAAATAATTAATATTCCAAATATATTACAAATAAATAATTAATTATGCATTAATTTGTTTTATATATTTTTTAATATGTAAGTGCAAACATGCATTTCAGCCTTTAAAATTTTATTATTCATCGAATTTAGAGTTTCCGCAAATTTATTTACCTGGCAACGGGACTCAGTTTTGGATTTCCGATATTCACACGAGCCATTCTGGTGGCATGTAACGAACAGTGTAGTATTGCTGGGATGAAGAATTGCAGGCGATCTATCATAAAATAATAGACAAATAAAAAAAAATGTAAAAAAAAAAAAAAAAATACAAATGCCATTTTAGGACTAAAATATGTGCTTACATTCAATTATTAATGGAACGGTGTTCTTTATGAAATATTTTTGCAAATTAGAATTATTAAATTTTTGATTAAATTAGAATATAAACAAATTGAATACATTAAAAAAAACTCTTTAAAACAAAAAGTTGCTTTTAAAAATACATTAATTTTTTTTAGATATTTCAGACTAAGAGATTTTTAATTTCTTCTCTTAACTTTTTAAAAACTTTTTCCACTATCAACTGTACATTGGAAACTGTACATTGCATTGGAAAGTTGATTTTTTTTATGTAAATACATTGAATTTTCATAATAATTCTTAGTTTAACATTTGATTATATAAAAGAAGTTGAAATAGAAAATACTTAACCAATTTTATTTGAAAGTTGAGAAGAAACTAAAGTAACTAAATTAAAAATATATATTTTTTATAAAAACTATTCGTCATGTAAATTTTTTTAAATACGGTTTTTAAATAAAACAAACTTTCATTAAATTTATTTTATGAAATTTTTTTTTTGAAACGAGTTTTTATTTTCTTGTAGAAATTTCTTTTTTGTTTTGTAAAAAGTCTTATTTTATTTGTCTTATTTTCATTAATCCATAAAAACTCTAATGTCTGGAAGACTCTAATGTTAGTTATGAAGCCAAAGTTGACCTGAAATAACTTAAAACACTTCAGAGTTGCTATCCTCTCGTAGTTAATGCAAAATAATGCAATAAAAAAATAAAATAATACAAAATGTAAAAAATGTACCTTGATGAATGATAAACAAGCTGCAAAGGAGTACATAAATTTGTTTTAAATTTTATTTTCTTTCAAGAGAGTATTAAGAATGCGTAATGTTTATAAATGTATCTATCAATAACACTGCTCCTTTTTAAATATTTTGGATGAATGTTTCTCCTTTGTAGATAAATGCTATATTTTATGAGATGATATGCCCACTTAATTATAAAACACAGTGATATGAATATAAAATGATCATCTCATGCATTAAATTACTTTAATTTTCATTATTTTTTCGATACTGCAATATATTATTATTTATATTAATGTCATTAACTACTTGCAACTATAAATTAAATTTCAATAATTCGAATTATAATAATCCATATACATCAACTATACATAAGATTTTGAATATTTATATTGCAAAATACTTCAGATGATTTCAATTTGCTTTTTATTCTTCTTAATAAAATATGTATTCTCACTTTGTGTTGGATATTCAAATAAATCTCTTTGCTTAATGTCTTTGTGCCATTATTCACAATTTTCATATTTAAAATTTTTTTTTAATTCTTATCTTACAAAGTTATATCCTGTTTGGAAAAAATACTTGCGTATATTTGCAAATAATTATATCCGATCACTTAGAATTCTACGCCTTTCTCTTCGTTAGTTATATACAAGCCGAAAATCCATTCTGATGCAAAGATAGCGAACGAAAACGAAAAACATGCAAAATAAAATCTAGATTTCATAACCTGAAAGATTGCATCGATTTTTTGCATCTGTTTATTAAGATATAAAATTAATTAATTAATTAATATTTAAATTTTAATAAAATAAATATAAAAATATTTATAAAGATTTTTTCTTTTTTTTAATATTTTAATTTAGAAAAAGTTCTGAATTTTTAAAATTATTTTATGGTTATACATCTATAAATTTAAAAAAATTGAGCAAATCAAAGAGCCAGCCCCATTTAATAATACAATTTCATCAAATTTTATTTCATACGGAACATTGAAACGTCTAGGTACACCATTAATGTTCTACCCCCTACCGTCCTCTAAGTTCGGGAGCAACATTAAAAGCTATGTTTCACTGCACCTTGTCAAAATCGCCTTATCACAACCGCTGTTATAAATATTAAAAATTATAAAGACTTATGTCGCCAAAATGAGTAATCTACATCCCTTCACCTACCAATTTTGAGCGATGCAGTGCACACCCGAGTATCCGTTTCGCGACTATCCGGCTACCGTACTGTCCGGCCTAGTTTTCTTTTATTGTAATTAATTGAAGAAGGCAAGGCATTGCATTGGCTACATTGCCAAGGCATTGGAAACGGGCGTCTGCTACGATACTCTTACGTGTCGTGTGCAAAATACAAGTTGTGACAGGAAAAGGGCAGCATTCTGCTCATTGTTCATTGTTTCGTCAGTGTAACGGACCTCAGTTGTTGCCGCTGTCCCTTATTATAACTTCACTGTACGTACAGTATTCGTAAATTGTTCTTGGGGTATGCTTACTATTTTTTTTAAGTGTACCAGATTGGAAATTTAAAAATGGGTGATAAACCAAAAAAAAAAAAAGTAACAACATAAAATATAGCTTCGAAGTTAGGAAATATGCGAAATGCGAAAATAAAATGTGAGCAGTTTATATCCTTTAACTTACTTTTTCTCTAATAAATTCTGCAGTATATAAACATATATAAACTACCAGTACAGAGCCTTCGATTTTAACTGGACACGTTACTGGCAACTGTTTCTACGATTCACCGGACCACGGTCATTTTAACATTCTACGTGTTTTAAGATAAATGGAGGCTTAGTACTCAATAAGAAGTAATAAAACAGGTATTATAGCAGTGAGTTTTGGATTTAAAACTTTGTCTTCTGATATTGGCGGGCAAAGAATCGAATTCATAGAACTCCGGCCTATCCGGCTTTATTGTCATCCGAGCAGTCTTTCCTCCACATTAGGCCGGATACTCGGGAGTGTACTGTATAATAAAGTATAACTTTGACAAAGTTTCCAGCCTTAATAACTGTACCAATTCGTTCCGCCAGTTTTATTTATCAGATACAAAGCTTTCAATCTGCTGTAAATTTATTGAACAAGTATAGTTTAAAATACTTACATTTTCAATGATAAGATTTAATGAATGATTTATCAAATATGATTAAATTCATTCCTCATTCGACTAAGTCGCCAAAGACGGCAAGCCATAATTAAGATGTGATCATTATTAAATGTTTAGTTCAAATATTTCTTATTAAAGTGTGAGCATCGATATAATTGTATACAATACAAAATATGTATTTTTCGTGTATCAGCACTTTAACTTTTCTTACTGAAAAGTACAAAAGAGATTAAAGAAAAGAAAAAAAAACAACACAAGAGCATTGGAAACATATATTTGACATAATTCTATAAGTTAACCAACCCATCTTGTATTCCAACATATGAAGGAAGTTTTCTTAGTTAAAAATATGCAAAATACAATACGCTCCCGAGTATCCGGTTCCCGACTATCCGGTCTCAGTACTATCCGATCGAGTTTTCTTTTAGCGTAATGAAATGGGAAAGGCAAGGCATTGCATTGGAACCGAGCACTGCTACGATCCTCCTACGTGTGGTGTGCAAAATAGTCGTGACAGGGAAAGAGCAGCAGTATACTCCATCATTGCTTCGTCAGTGTGTAACGGACTTCAGTTGTGATGCTGCTTCTGATTATAACTGCACAGTATGCATATGATTCGTAAATTGTTCTTGGGTTATGTTTAATGTTTTTTTAAGTCAATGAAGATTACAGAATTTATGTTAAAATGTGAACAATTTATATATTTTAACTTACCTTTTCTCCAATAAATCTTACTTTTTCTCTAATAAATTCTGCAGTATATAAACATATATAAACTACCAGCACAGTGCCTTCTATTTTAACTGGAAACATTACCGGCAACTGCTTCTATGATTCACCGGGCAGCGGCTGCGTTCAGACTGAGATCAATGGAGGGCTTAGTACTCAATAAGAAGTGAGGAAATACGTTTTATGACAATGATTTTTGGAATTAAAACTTTGTTCTCTTGCTTTGGTGGGCAAAGAAATGAGTTCATAGAACTTCGACCTATCCGGCGATTTTGTCATCCGGCTTGCCCTTCCACCATATTAAGTCATATACTCGGAAGTGCACCGTATTTAATTCATCAATGCAGAAACATTTCTTACTTTGATGGTAGCTGAAGTAAGCAACAACTCCAGATTAAAACTATAGGGACTGTTCGTCTGCCAAATCTCATGAAATAGGAATATTTATATTTCGGAGCTCTTATTGACTGATTTGGTTCAAAACAGATCTACGACCCTCATATCCTAAATGTGTGGTCTCATTGTGTTTTGGGTTGTTTTAATCGTGTCCACATCAACGAGCAGACGAACTTCCCAAAATCATGCTACAACCAACATTTTAATCAATAATAATATTTGCATAAAGGTCTGATACCAGAATGTACTGATTGGGAACATAATAAATGTTAAAAGGTACAAATTAGATAAAAAAAAATTCCGAAAGTATATATATATATATATATTTTACAAATTCTCGAAAATTCGTTAAAATCTGGACATTGAATTTTTTAATAATTAGAGTCCTTTCATTTTTAAAGCAAGGAAGCAAAAATCAAAAGAAATGACACGAAAGCTCTTATGGATAATGTAGACAAACATATCATAGACTATCCTCCTCAAGTAAGGAATAACAACTGAGCTTCTACAGAAAAATGGCCTGAAATCCGTACAATATACTTTTTATTTTATTACTATTTTGTGATTATAGTTGATCATATAAGTTTACATAATATTTTTCCTAGTATAATTTATAATTATCTTTTTACTGCTTTAGTCTTCTTGTTGAAAATGATTTTTATATTAATGTAAAGGTAAAATAAACTTAGGTATCACTTTCAATATATATTTAAATTTCCCTTTTACTTTTACAAGAGCTGGTAGAAAGTTAGAGAGATGCATGAGACTTAGAGAGAGAGAGAGAGGATAGAAAAAAAGAAGGGCACGAGGTTTTAATAATAGTACGAGTTATATAACTACTCAATTTTGAAACTTAAAATATTTTGTATCATTAATTATTAAAAGACCAAATGACAGAAAATATTTAATTGAAAATTTTAGCGAGCATTCATCCAGGCAGACCAGATGGCCATCAAAAGCAATTAGTTTAAAAATAATTCCATTAACGGTTTTTTCCCCCAAGTTGGTCTTATTATAAATTTCATTGAATTTGTATTGCTGAAAAAGTTTATGTAGTTATTCATTAGTTCTACATACTGTCTTATTTAGGTATATTAAATATTTTTTGCTGTTTCAATCTCTTATTTTTGACATATTATTAAAAGTAATGGAAAAGTATATTAGCATACAGCCGTGAAAGTAATTGCCATATATGAATAACCATCACTTTATTAAAAAGTTTCTTCCTCTGCAATATCGCAATAGACTGTCATCATACCTTTTCAATTTATTTCTTCTACATTTATCAACTAAAATAAAATAAGAGAATATCACATGGTAGGCTTTGTTTGCCAATCACTTCATTTGATGTTTATCGATTTTGTGCCATTTTTGGAAAGGAAAAATACCAGAAAGAAAATTTTATTACATGTACTTTCTACAGACTGGTAGATCAAGAATTGGCCATTTTGAATCTTAATCAAACCTCTCATGTTGTAGAAAACAAACTATAGGTCATTTAGAAACATAGGTTAATTCTGTAAATGCATTTCTAAGCGAATGTTTGATCCGGTAAATAAGTCTTGTTTTGTATTTAGATGATGGATGTTATTTTGAGCTCGATTGAGATGACGACTGCTGAAATGGATATCAAAAAGGAATATGGATTTTTATGGTTTTTCATGAGGTTAATTGGCTTAAATATTTTAGAAGATGAAAAAGATTCGCATGATTCGCCAGTAAGGAAGTTCAGAAACAAACTAATGAAACTTTTGTTCCCATGCTTTTTACACATAATGCAGATTTATTCTATCACCAGTTGGTCCCTTCTGTTAGCACAAAGTGTAACAACAGTTAAAGAAATGATTTCGTTTTTCGTATCAAATTTGTTTTCACTAGCTTTGTGGCATGACATGAGAAGAAAAAGACATCTGATAAAAAATTTAATGCTGACTCCTTACTATAAACAATTTTGTTTGAAAACTAGGAAAGATTACATTAGCGTCATAATCAATATCTGCTTAATTGTCATTACTTTGATTCAAGTGATGCTAACGGCTTTTTGTATTTCTGTCCTCTTCGAATCTTCGCTTGAATACCAAAAATATTTTAGTTTGCTAATGAGTATTGAAAATCGCAGTGTTGTATCAGTTGTAATTGCAACTGCAATTATATTTATGACATATAATGTCTTACTTGTGCTCCCTGCTCTTATTGCTGTTTTAACTGGAACAATATATTACAAGTGCAGTGGATTTCTTGCAGACATTTGTGAAAATATGGAAGAAATGAAAAACATGGTTCCTCCATACAGAGACATGTTTCAAATATTTCAGAATTATAACCAGCTTTTCAAAATGGTTAATGAAATTGAAATGACGTTTTCATCTACATCCTTTTTGGTACTGAGTTCCCAATGGATAAATTTGTACCTTGTTCTCGTTACGTACTTTAAAACAGAAGACAAAGGATTCTCTACAGCGGTTTCTTGGGAATGTATTTCCAGACTTATTCTGGGTTCTCTTACAGTCGTCTTCATTGTCTTCTGCGCGTCCAGAATCTTATTTCACGTCTGTCGTATTCAAACCAACTTGCAGATGATCCAAAGCTTGTTATTGCAGAATGAAGAAAAGAATAGAAAAGTCATCGAAGTCGTGAAACATATGATGGATATGAAATTTCCACCAATGACAGCTTACTCTTTCTTTGAACTGAAACCGGGGATTATTCTGTCAGCTTTTGGTTCCGTGCTAACTTACGGGCTTTTGGTATTAAATCTAAAAAAAGAATAAATAGTATCGAGGTATAACGAAAAATTATTGAAAACTCGTCTAATATTCCCCAAAAACCAGATGAATAGATAATTTTCTAAATGAAGGCTTGCAGTTTTATGTAATTCACACCTTGAGAAAATATTTCCTGCTTTTGACTCAGTATTAGCTTACCGATAGTTGGCTTTAAATTGCAGTAAATAGTGAGAGATACTCAATGTTTTCTTCTGAATTTCTAACGATTCACAAAAAAGTTATGTGAATTGAGTTAATTCCAGTTTATGTTAACAATTATAATTGGATTTTCTGGGATAAATTTATAAACAATTAACAACAGATAATATATCATTCATTTTAGCTTATATGATTAAAATGGAGCTAGTAAAATTATGACAGATTCTTTATCATGCGCATGAGCAGATTTGTATTATATCTATTATTAATAAAATAGAATGTGCCTGTGGGTGGGTGCATTTTTCTATCTGTGCTTGTGTGTTTGTGTTTTGACTATCAACAGCACAGGTTATTTGATGTAGAGATACCACGTTTGGCACAGATACATTTTGAAAATTGAAAAACAAATCATTAGATGGATAATTTTTTAAAATTTTAATTATATAACCAGATGGAATGGTTTACCCAAAACTTTCTCGCATATTGTTTAATAAAGATGCTATACCAGAGAATGCCTTGCTTAGATTTGGCGTGCAGTCATTATGAAAATTTAACTTTGGTGTGAATTTAATATTTTTACTGAATTTATCGTGTGATCTTTGGTGAATTTTTTGACAATTAATTCCTGGCATGTAGTTAATAGTATCCGAAAATCGAATTTGTGTTTTAGACGCGTTTTCTCCCAATAGATTGTAACAAAAATTTGACAAAAAACTATATCTTGTAGTAAAAAAAAAATCATACCAAATTTTATATATTTAAGTCATTGCATTTTGTAGTTACCTCGCTTACATGTTTCAGAAAGTACAAATCAGCAAATAATGAAATCCTTGCTGGATTTAGGTCAAAATTTGAAAGATGTCTAGACTATAGATGTTAATTCTATACATCGAACTTTTTCTATCCAGCTCTCTTCGTTTTGCTGTTACCGTGCTTTTTATTCGAATAACCGCGCAGAGGAGCTTCCTCTGAATAGATTTTGCTCAAAATTTGATAGAAATCTAAAATTTTGGCGATAAGACCATGTTCCAAATTTCATCTGACTCGTTCAAAATGTTTTTATATTATCTTTGTCACAGACAGACAGATTTTCGATGATTTTGAGGAGAATATTTTCTCTACTCCAAAATATGAGAAAGTAAAAAATTAAAAAAATGCACCCTTTTCATAATAACTTCCAAAAATATTATTGCACAACAAATTTTTAACTATTACACAAAATTTTTCTGTACAATACTTTCATCTTCAGATAACTTGAAAATAGGGTGGATTAATTAAGGGCATTCTGTAAATTTAAAAATATAGATATTTTCCCAAAATGGTTACTACTAGTCCCAGTTTCTCAAACTTATTAGTTGCACTCATTAAATTCGTTATCGAAGCACTTATATTCATGAATAGTTGATGATTGTTTGGTTTGGTTTTTATGATGCAAGGGCCATTGTACAGATCACACTGCACAGAATAAACGGTAAAAAGCAAGTCAAAATATACGTTTTACTGTATGAAAAAAAATTGGTGTGAAAATTTTTATTTAGAACTGAACATTGCTTAGAAAAGAGAATAAAATATAACGAATACTGAAAGATAATAAACATGTAACTTCTTTTTTATGTAATGTAAATAATTGAATCGAAACAATTTTTAAGAGATGAAAAAGTTGAGAATTTAGATTGGCGCATTTTGATAATATACAAAGAATAGGTATTGGGCAATTGCAAAGTAATCTACGTCTGATAGTCTATGACTATTATAGCATTACTTCATCTTTTCGTCTAAAACAAGCATTCTTTACGTCTTAATATAAATATATATTGACAATATTTCATCCTGCATTATTCAAACAAAATGCATTATTTATTTGCTTGCATATATTTTCCTTATTAATATTTACTGTTTATTTTCTTTTTTTACAAGCCTTTTTTTTGACCAGCTGATTTGTCGAAATTAAGTACTGTATTAAAATTCGATTTATCTCTTATACATACTCATTATACATTCATCTCTTATACGAAAGTGCTTTTAAAATCAGATTATGACAAATACTAAAGCCATTATATTTAATAGTCCTACACTTATTCTGTTAAGTGCATGCATGAACCTTCTAATAAGTTAAAACTCTATGACATCATAGTGCCATTAAAAACATAACTGGATGGTTCGTACGTAAGTTTCATAATATCTTGTAATTACAAGTTGTTTTTTAATGGAACAGAGTCTTTCTTCAATAGTTTTCAGTGATAGAAAACAAATGAATGCATTTGATGAAACAATTAAATCTGTTGTTATAATGATTATTAAGTAGTTGGGCAAAAAATAGTGTTTTCTAATCAATTTTCTTTTCTGGTTATGCAAAATGTATATAAGTTTTAATATTACTTGATTCAAGAAATATTTAGATTGCAACAAAATTGGGATTATTAGAAAAATAGTTTTTAAATAATGTAAAAATCAGTTTAGGGCAATAATATCTTCGGGTGTTATCAAAGAAAAACGTCTAAATTTTTGTTTAATTTTTAATTCTTTAAAATTCTGATTAATATCTTCTAAAAATAGCTCTGGTGCCTTGCTACAAATTGCATCTGTGTTTCCAAATTGTATTTAGATCAAACGGCGTAACCAACACTCATACGGATAATCCTTTGTTATCAGTAGGGACATATATCAAACCGTTATGGAATTTTCCAAATAATTGTAAACATACACTTCTTTGTCTTGCCTTTTTTATTTTTAAATTCAATCTAATCACCTTAAAAATTGTTTTTAGATAATTGTGAAATATTTTGCTTCTATTAGGAATAGTTATTCTTATTCAATTCCTACTATTAGTTCTCTCTCTCTCTCTCTCTCTCTCTATATATATATATATATATATATATATATATATATATATATATATATAAATTTGTAGTGGATGACATTTGATGTCAATACAGTTTTTCAAATATTAATTCATTAACTATTAAATTTAATTCGTTTTTAATACTTTAAATAGAGTTTTAGCAGTTTGCAATGAAATTTAGCAGTTTGCAATTTCTCTTCCTCTTCCATTATTTTTCAAAGTGGTGAGTGTTTGCTTTTAAAGATTTTCTTCAACGGATCAAAGGTGTAATGGTCTCCATCATTTCATGCAGTGGGACGAAAACTGTTTTCCAATGTGAATCTATTGCCTTCAATCTTTTCTTTCACAGCGTCATTAAAATAAATTTTAAGATAGTTTGGAGCAGCGGTAAATACAGTACAAGACATTTGCATAAAAGTCTCAGCACATTTTTAACTCTACAGTACCCAATTTCATTGTGACAATTGAATTTTTACCAATTAATGTTATGAACATCCAAACGTATCCATTAATATTTCAAAGCCCAAACTCTGAGTCGATCAGATCACAACGTTTATTCATTATCGTTTTCAATAAACTATCACTACCAGTAGCTATGCAAATGTGTGGCATTTTCATCCATTCTTTCTTCAATTTGGAATAGAAAATTTTTCCTTCTCCTCATAGCTTCTCATTACATCAACAATTTAACTTCTTGCATTTGCAAACAGAAATCTCTGTTTCTAAGTATTCCGCATGCATTCATCCAGATTTCCTACAATCCTTTTGTCATAATAATATTGTAATCGGCATACAACAGACGAGACATGCATGCCTCTTTAAAGAGCATGCAAATGATTGAGACATAGGAATACTACAATTTCAATAATTTAAGGAAAGAACTCGCAAATTATGAAATTCCTTGTTCATTATCACAATTCAGTTGGTTAACAAAAATAGATTGTTAGGATTGTATTTTTAAACGATAAGAAATGATTTCATTTCTATTGAAGTCTAAAATGTTCAATTTAGATACAAGAAAAATGTCTCAAAATATATCAAAGTTCGTTCTTAAAGAAATAGAAAATATATTCCCATTTGAAAATTTATACATTTTTGTATCGGTAAAATACATTTTTTTTTTATCCATGCTATGATTTGGATAATTCTAATAATTTAAAAATTTATTTAAAGGAAAAAAAATGAAAGTCCTCGGTTTTGAGAACATTCTGCAGACGATGTAGCCGTAGGCTCAGAGAAAAAAAGTATTCAGATATTATAACCAAATCTCGAATTCAGTTTTCAAGCTACGAAATACACAGTCATTTTTCAGTGATTTATTTCAGATTTAGTTTCTCTTCAATATAGTTATGAATATAAAAACTTACAT
Organism: Argiope bruennichi; assembly: GCF_947563725.1. Classification (NCBI taxonomy): domain Eukaryota; kingdom Metazoa; phylum Arthropoda; class Arachnida; order Araneae; family Araneidae; genus Argiope; species Argiope bruennichi. Next base: position 7,863,841 of record NC_079159.1, read on the forward strand.
TAAAAAAAAAAGGCTTTCTGCCATAAATGTTGTGAAGTTTCCAAGTGTTTCATTGTACAATATCAGATATTTTCATTGAAAGTTAGTTTCTTTCTAAAGTTTTTAGGGCGGATCTTCATTTCAGTAGTGTCAAGAGACTCTTTGTGCCCTCTAAAAGATTTCCAGTTGACACCGTCAGCTATGCTTTCATGTGGCCCTCTGTGGTACACACCATTCAAGTTCGAGTCGTGACACGCATTGTACCACCATCCACCTTTGTATATGCTAGCGCAGTTATTTTTGTGATTATCATTGTCTCTGTCTTTTGTAGAAAATTTCTGATTGTCGTGTTTGTAATTTATTGAGTCACCTAAGGAAAATGAAAGACATCTATGAGAACAAACAAAAGATAAAAATGAAATCTACTATCGCAAATTTCAAGTCATCATGTGAGAACATTATTATTTTTTGTCATTATTTGTCTTAATTAATTTAAATCATTAATCAGTTTTAACCGGTTTGAAACAATCGAGAGACTTCTCAATTAGTCTCTATCCCTCCCACAAACACACTCTCTCTCTCTTTCAATCTATCTATATATATATAATGAAAAAAAATTTTAACTTTCATTTTCAATTTTTCTAGCTGGCAAACAAAGTTTTGGAGCTCGACCGATTTTGAGATGAAATAACAGCTTTGATGTCATAGTTCTACGTCAACCTTTTAAAAACGCATCTGCTGTCAAAGAAGCATACATAATAATAATGCGATGCTGGTAAAAACAGGTAAAAAATATATGCGATCAAAAGATGATGATGATGAAAATTGCCATTTATACTTTATTCATTGCCTACGTGATTTCGAGCTTCAAAACCCTATAACCAAAAACATCATGTTCTCACATGATAATAATAAAGTCGAAATTCTTCATAAAAGATAATGTGGAATAAAATAAACAATTTACTTAATATCAAGACAAGTTGTACTAATCATTGGATCAAGAGTAGTGGTATTAATATTTTAATATATAAATTCTAAAATATTAGAAATAAGTAATGAAAAATGAACTTAATTCTTTCACTACCAACCCAGATGTGAAGTTTTACATTAATGGGCCCTTTTTGGGCTGGTTTTTGTTTCAAACGAGGAGAGCAAGATGTAAAGCAAGTTTAACATTGAGCATGCCCTTTCTTTACATCCTCGATTACTCAGAACTTCTCTCTAAACGACCCATTAGTAAAGAACTCGAACGTCCAGTTTAGGCCGGATAAATAATGGGAGGGTTGAACAAGAGAAAATTCGCAGTTATCATCTCCTTCCTTTAATTTATTATTTATTTGTCGATAGATTAATAACGAAAAAAAATAACAATAAAAATTTAAAAATCTTTGTAAAATATTTAATTACATATAAAAATTTGAAATTGGTTATCAGACCGATTCAATTTAATTAATGTGAAATGTATCCTAATTCATAAAATAAATACAAAACGAAAAAAGTATAGGAATAATGCAAAGAAATCAAAATATGTTTTCCTGAAACTTTATTTATTTGCGGCTGAGATACTAACAAAATTTTTAATAGAGTTTTTTTTTCCAATAAATGACAATCAATTTATAAAAAGAAAAAATCCAGAAAATGCAAAATTAATCGCATTTCCGATCTTTTTCATGTGTAGGATAATGTTATAAACCCATTAACTGACAAATTTTTTTAAAACTTTTTTGTTCGGAAAAATTATATATATGCGCTAAAATTTGAGTAACAGTATCATTATATTCAAATTTGAAACAATTATACTGTTTTATTTAGAAAATATTTTTCTCTATTCGAAAATATTTTTGAAATCTGGTATTATTATAAAATGAATCAATAAAATCATTTAAATAAAAAAACAAAAGACTGTGTAAATAATAGAGCGTTATTATAGCCTCTAAAATGCTTAATTATGTATGGTATTTTATTATAATACAATAACCTGCCAAAACTATAGCACTTCAAATATGAGAATTCTGTTCCCTTCAATTTACAGACGAATTTCAAATTTGTTCGCTTGTTGCAAAGAAACGAAGCACAGAATACTTACTTTCTGCTACACACAATACTGATTGATAAATGCGGAATGAAATTAAACTGTTAGAGATACCAAATATTGGCGCTGTGTGGTGCAAGTAAAATTCCCAAATCCCCAAATGGGGGATCAAGGCAGCTAATGTTAAGTAAAAAGATGTTTTTCCGCAAATGGAAATCAGATAGTTATAGCTCTAATATAAAATGCCACTACAACAGTACATCAACAGGAAATATGCTGACATCGCTGTTGATAATCTCATATAGAATTGGTGCAAAATTAAAAATTAAAATAAGAACACAAAAATTAAAATAACTTAACGTTTCCCATTTTTCCTCACATGGTAATTAGCATTCTGGCCAGATGTAATGTCATCCGTTTTCCCACTCATAATTAAGTGCCTACGGACCGCCAGATGTGGATTCCTTTCACTAGTAGAGTCATTGTGTCTGGAGACGAACGTCAAAACATCCAGATGTTAAACTTTTTTTACCCTATAAAGGGACACCTCAAATCTTCAAGAAACAATCAATCTCCAGCAACCGTTGTCATTAAGTATCGAACTCAGGTGGACTTCAACCGGTGTTAGTTGTGAATTGATTATAATTAACATGTGTTAGGGAGGGGTCAGCTCAAGTTCTCCAATCAGAAACTCTGAGGCGGATATCTGATAAAATGTGATATTTTGGTTTGATTTTAGGGAAGGTAGAGAAAAGAGCGGAGAGCAGTGAGATGTGTCGAATTGGAATTTGGAGAAACGTTGGTGTCCGAAGAAGTTGTTTCTGATTTTTTGAGAAGTTCCGTGTGATTCTGGATTCTGTGTTAGGATCCACTCGATAAAATCGCCCCTGAAGTAGCCGTTTTGAGCTAACAGCCTGTTAGCGTTTTTTAGGGTGACTTATTCTCCGATTTGATCGAGGAACTATTTCCTGATTAAATTTTCAACTGTTGTGTGTTGTGTAAATAACATTAACCTAGATGAGAAGAAGTTGTTTTTTGTATATATATATATATATATATATATATATATATATATAAATTGTTTTGATACGCTATTCTCTTATTTAATCTTTAATCGTTCTAGATGAAGATATTACAGTAGGCTTACAGATGAAAATATAGAATAGTCTATTGATCTCAGAAAGGCAACAATTTTGCATCTTACCTGCTGTGCCACTATAGTCCTTAATGTGCGATGTGTAGTTGTTGACCTCGTCATCGATCCAAAACTTGTCGTAAAGGGCATACCTCTCTTCTCCGTCCACTGCTTTCAGATCGAAGCGAATTGAGTACAAACGTTGATTGGTCAAAGCGAATATGTTGTCATTTCCTGAAATAAACGAACATGACTTATTGCTTTCCTTATTATAGAAGAACATTTAAATTATGAAGGTTTTGCTTTCGATGTGCCATCATGAAAATCTATTTGAATTTATTATTGTTGTTTGATTCAGAGGGGTTGCTGACTTTTGGGTTTAAGCTTTCTTAATAGGAGCTAATTTTGCTTTTCTGAATATACCTCAATAGTTTTACAAATCACAGAATTCCAAAAAATAATGAAATAAGTTCCAGAAGTGAGTTTCAGAAAAAAAAATTATAGTTTTCAGTATTTAAATTCTTAAAAAAAACCTTGACCTTCACTTATGAATGAATAAAAAGTTTTATTCTTCTTAAGTTTATAGAATGACACGTCCTTCTTATAGTAAAACATTTTTTTTTATTATGATGTGGTAATTTCGGGAAGTGCAATCAATTTAGCAAAGTCAAATAAACATTCCACTTTGAAGCAAACAATGAGCTATTTGAACCTTTGTTAGATAGCAAAGATGATACCATATGTAGCACCTCATGTCAAAATTTCTACTCATACTGAAATGTATTAAATCCCGATGGCTCATGTACTCCAGAGATCATTATAAGAACCTAGTTTGGAATTCATAGCTGTTTAATCCTGAAGCCAAAATTCTACAGGTAGGCAATCAAGGCGTACAATATAAGTAGTGACCAAAGCCATGGTAGCTTTCTAGCATATCGTGCAAAATCACGTAAACTGTTCTTAGTTCTCCTTGGATGTTCATACGATAAATCCTTCAATTTTAACTCAGAAAATAAATTCTTGCCACTAGTAGTTTATTAACAAAAGTGGATGAAATATTTGCTTTTTATGTACTAAAATGTACCATTTTATACTGTCATTCATACTACTTGTTTTTTTTTTATTATTTCATACTCTGGTTTTCTCCTTTTTATTTCACTGTAAAAGAAGTTATTATACATTTTTTTTAAATAATGATACTTATCCATTTTTATTAGAATGAAATGACATTTTTAAATTTTTCTTTGTAAATTTCTTTATTTCTTTCATATTTTTCATTTTTTTCGTGGCTTTGATTTTTTCATTTTGTTAGAAATATTTCAAGCCACAAGTGGAGAAATTGTAAGAAATTATGTAAAATGATAGCAATTTCTTAGTAACTGCTCTATACAATATTTTATGTTTACTTTTATATCTAAATTTATTTTTATAAGCGTAATTCTATTTAAGAAATCAATTTGTTTTTATTTCAAAAATGCTTTACATAAATATTTTCTAGGTTAAATCGATTTTCATAACACTCACCTAACCAAAAGTCTTTTTCAATGTCTCCGAAACCATTCTTATAACTTGTCCAACCCTTGTAGAAAAAATGTTTCGATCTGTTGAAATTTCCTCTCCTCTGTATCACCTGCATAAAGTATTAAACTATAAATCGATGTTTACTTAAGCGCTTGTTCTAATAGATTTTTTTATATTATCATCGACAGTAAAGGTAATAGTAATTGTACAAATTCTGACAGAAATTCTTTCGAAACTATATGAATATCATTTGAACTGTGATCCGATTAAGAAAAAGTACCCCGAAATGGGAAAATAAACTTCTTCTTCTGGTGTACAGCCTGATTACACTACTCAACAAAGCAGTGTCGACAGTATTTGTTGTGACCGACTGCTGCCTTTATCATATCCACCCATATCATTGGTCAGTTCTCCGAATCGGCATTCTCTTCGAGGTGGTTGGCTCCCAAACTCTGGCTTGCCACCTCATCTTCCCCTACGTCTATCATCCTGTTTTACGAGGATTAGGCCACCAATTTAAGAAAAATCTCCTCAAAATTATCTGTATTCCTCCAAATGTGTTGTCCACAACAAAAGTAGAACAAACACTTTTAAATATTTAAATAATGAGAAAAAGACCATCAATTTTCATTATCATGCCTTTCAATGTTTTAAGATTTTTTGACACCTTTAGTACAAAGATTAAGTCAAACTTTGCACTTTTTTTAATTCTTACTTAATTCTGAGACTTATATATATATATACCTTTAAATAATCATAAACTGCTCCAATTCTTCCACAGATGCATTTGTATTCCCGAATTATTCAAAATCTTTGAAAGAAAGCGGAAATTTACCATCTTCTAATATAATTTGGATTATTAATGGATGGTATTTTCTTATTTTTATTTCTGAGTTATTAATAAAGTCACAAATTACTCTTCCTTGTTTTGGACATGTACCATCTGTCAAACCATTGAAGCTTTATTTTTTCTCTTAATTCCCATTTTAAGACATTATTTGATTTGGGGACAATTATATCAGTACTCTCCTTTCTGTGCAGCCAACTTTGCACTTTGAATCGCCCTTTCGTTACCATTTCGTTTCAATACGGGCCTTAACTCAATTTAACTCTATCTACTTGTTTCCGTTGTTCATATTTTCCTACGGCAACTGTGAGAATATTGTATGGCTTGTAGAACTGACAGAGAATCTGATAAAAAAAAGTGAAAATATACTGATGAGTAAATAGTATTCATCAAACTTCTACTACAAGGACGTTTGACTCAGAAGGATTCAGTGCTAACCAGGATTACTTGAACAATTTATCTATACTTATAATAAAGCTCAATGTGTGTGTGTGTGTGTTGGCGCTCCACAGGCCAGGTCATTTGACATACAGCTACCAAATTTGGTACATGTATACCTTAGATGTCCGGAATGTGCACCTGGGGTCCCTTTTTTTGAAATTTTAATTAGAATTTTAATTATTAATTAAAAACTAACTTTCCCGCCAAAAAAATCTTCCATTTTCCCCAACGCCAAATGATTTAGGCTTTAGTTCTTTTTTTCTCCCAACAGTAATGAGGCTAGGGTTAAGATATTTCGGCGGATTATTTCAAACGATTCTGTTTATTTTCTTAATGTTTTATGCATTTAAAATTAAACATTGTTAATTAATCCATGTTTCAGATTCATTCTGAAGTACTTTTGAATTAAAATAACACAGAATAAAGGAAATTAAAAATGTCTAATCTGCATAGCGTTACCCCAACTGGCGTAGAAAAATTCACGCATTTGCGTTACCGTAAAAGGCGAAGAAAATTCACGCATGCGCACTGTGTTCTGATTGTTGGCATGGCAACCATTATCAACGGACGATTTAAATTACTTTTAGGTTAGTTGTATGCTTTTGTATGTAAATTGTATTTATGTTAGTTATACATTTTTTGTATATGCTTATAGTTTTAAGTACATCGTTTTTTAAGTAGTTTTTTTTAACCTGTTTTCAATGATTTAAAATATTTTTAGGTTAGTTGCATGCTTTTGTAATTAAATTGTATTTATGTTAGTTATATATATTTTTTATATATGCTTATAGTTTTAAGTAAATCGTTTTTTAAGTAGTTTTTTTAGACCTGTTTTCGACCGATTATTTTAAACGATTCATTTTATTTTCTTAGTGTTTGATGCATTTAAAATGAAACATTGTTAATGAATCGATCCATTCATGATGAATCTGAGAAAATTTTGTTGACAAATTCTTGAGATATTACATAAATTAAGAAAGATATTCTTTAGTGCCCATAAAGTTTAAACGCTCAGTGACTTTATTATCAATAATCATATTATTAAAAAAAATGCTTTGTTTCAGTAAAAAAATATTATTATATTAATTGCAGATTAATTCTTTACACTTTAATTTAAAGCATAAATTCTACGAGGGGTAACAGAAAATGAGAGAGATACATATCACGTTATGACTGAAGGCCTTTATAATATTATGAGTGAATTATATGACTATCAAAATGTGAAGTTTTAAAATATTTTGCTGAAGAATCTATTAAAGTTGGAATTGCATAAAATATTTAATTATTAAAATTTTAACGAACATTCAGATTGGCGTACCGGCTGGTCGCCAAAGGCGGCTAGTAATATATAAAGAAACATATGAATTTCAGAAAAAAATTATTTATTAGTGCCCGAATAAAGAAGAGAACTCGGAGAAATCATAAAGTTTTCTGAGTACAAAGCAAGCCGAAATTTTAACTTTCTTATTATAAGTAAGATCGAGGCTAGTATTGTTAATTTAGATAATGCTTAATTATCTAAATTTATAATTATATATAATTAATAATTATATATTTTTTGAAATTTCCTTTCGTTTATGATGTATAAAATGGACTAATTTCCAGATTTCTTCTTATTGAATAATAAAACAAATTTTATTTAAAAAATGTCATTGTTATAGAAAAATTACACAATAAAACGAAAATAAAAAAATATCAATTATAATGACTAATTATTTAACTACAACAAGTAGGGATGACGATTATCTTTCGAGCTGTTATTACGTAACCAATATCAAAAAGTCACAAATACCAGTGATCAATACTTTTCAAAGAGGGGTGGGATTCAAATTCTTGATACGATCTTACTGGTGATCTTTCGATTACAGGTTTTGGATCACGAAGAAAGTAACAATTGATACGATATCACTGAAATTTACCAGAGCGGTGACTTCACTGGAAAGTAACAATCGATACGATATGTCCAATGAAAGCTCTCGAACGAAAGAAAAAGGGATAAATCTGTGAATGGATTGAAAAGAGAATGGACCGGTTATTGGAAATATCGTATCGTTGAATTGCATATCACTGACATTTATCGGAGCGGTGATTTTATTGGAAAGTGTGAAATCGCCGCTCTACTTCATGAGAGTAACCTTGACTTTCCGATATTCGCATTTGATGATGCACTATTCCATACAAATACTTTTTAATTACTTGTGACTTGATTTTGCATATATTACGTTTACTGCTGGCGCCATCTATTCGTAGAATATAGAACTAAAGTAAACAATTTAAAGAAATAACATATATATTTAATTCAAATTTTTAAGAAAATGGTTTACTCCAATAAAGAAATTAAATAAATAGTTTTGAAAAAAAAATCAAATTTAAGAAGTTAGCTGAAATAGATAAATTAATTCAATCACACGTTACTTAAATTAGCAAATTAAGTATTAATTATAATTAATAAATTTTATATTTAATATTAAGTAATAATTTTTAATTAATAATATGATTGAAATAACAGATATTTGGAACAAATATTTAAAAATAACAATAGCAAAATTATTTGTTATTCAAAAAATCGGGGATTATGCATCTCTAACAACAAGAGAATTACTTACGAAACTTAATCGATACGTAACAAAGACGAAATAATTTCGTAGAAGTATCTTTTATGAGACATGTGACCTTTCACATCATTTATATGATGTACAGAGTATTGAGGCATTTAGGTGACAGACTCCGATGATTAGTATTAGAAATGAAGCGAAGAAAATATCGCATTTTGCTGCAAACGACGTTTTGATATTGAAAATAAGATTGCAGGGGAACATACAGGAGAGTATTCGTAGGTGTCAATTGATCTGTGAATGCTTTCATATATTTGTTCATGATATCTGAAGAAGGAAACTAAACTCTATTTCTCAATCTCCATATTCACTATATGTTAATACATTAATACTATATGTTAATATATTCACTATATGTTAATATATTCACTATATGTTAATACCTTAAAACTACATGTTAATATATTCACTATATGTTAATACATTAAAACTATATGTTAATAATATGTGTTAATATATTCTCTATATGTTAATACATAAAATTAAATGTTAATACTATGTGTTAATATATTCTCTATATGATAATATGTTCACTATATGTTAATACATTAAAACCTGGTAAGCCACTTGTTAATACATTAAAACTATATGTTAATATATTCACTATATGTTAATACATTCAAACCTGATAAGCTATCTGTTAATACATTAAAACTATATGTTAATACTATGTGTTAATATATTCGTTATATGTTAATGCATTAAAACTATATGTTAATATTTTCAGTATATGTTAATACATTAAAACTATATGTTAATACATTAAAACTATATGTTAATACATTAAAACTATATGTTAATACATTCACTGTATGTTAATACATTAAAACCTGGTAAGCTACTTAATAAGCACAACTTTCTTATTAATTTGCAATGAGCCTAATGAACATGGAGAAAATCAGAGGATCATACAAGACGGATCATTGTTGCTCAGATTAGCACCAATATCATATTTCTTATCTTTTAAAGAGGCCAATAGTTATTTTACATCCTTTTTGACTGCATAATCATGACCGGTAGAATAACACGACTATTCATTATGCGCCTATTATACTTATTGTCTTCTTTCCAGCATTGCACAATGCCCTTTGCGGACGAGGAACTTCAAGCACGGGGATGAAAATTTTGACCGAAATTGCATACAGATTACCGTTTTCTTCGGGGAAACAGATATAAAAGTGATACTGATAAATGGTATATATGAAAGGAGGGAGGTTTTTGTATAAACCACTCAGAATGGGAACTATTTTTCATAGTTCAAAGTACTTGAGGTGGTTCGGCATTCAAAATGTAGTGATTGGTCTAGTGCTAAGACGGGGAATTTCATTATGATTACAAAGCAACCTAGTAGTATTGTAAACGCGCCATCAAATAAGTTTACTGCATGTATTATTGTTGCCGTAGAGAGTCATCATAGCATGATTCTAATTTTTGAGTATCTTAGCTTTTAACAATCTGTTTATTTCATCTTTGTTAGTAATTTTCTCACTTAGTCATTGGAGTTCCTGGAAATCTGTTATATTTTAAGTTTAATCGTATAGCAGAAGCAAAGAAAGAAGTCTCACAGTCCATCCTCCTCCCTCTGTGTCCATATCGCAAAACACGTTTAGTGGTCTGTCTTCGGTCACTCGACTCTTTGGCCAGATGGTATAAACGCCACTTTCGTTGTGGCCATTGGCCAACACATCTGCGCAATCCATGGGCTTTGTTTCTTCCTTCGCCAAAACGGGTGCACCTTCAAAAGTAAAATATATAAATTGTAATGCACATGAAAAAAAAATAGATAGTTTTGATTAAATGAAAGTTAGTCATGTGGAAATAAATGCTCATTAATTTATTTGTCATCAGTAAACTTGTATGGAATAATCTAAATAAGGGTGAACATACAATGATTGGGAATTAACGATATACAGTATGATTCAAAACTTATCGTTCGAATTTCGTTTGGTGGTAAGGGATATCTCAGGAAATCGATTTCACATAGGAAAGTATGTCCTCAAACTTCATCCGCATGATCAAAATTGACAAGTGAAGCGAATTCAAGGAAACAGTACAGTTTAGGGTAACGAATGTGGCCAACATGGTAAAGTACATTCGTTACCAGTAATTGCTTCACAGAAGGTGCTCAGAATTGCGACCATTTGCACGAGCACGGGATTCACAGAACCGTTGCATTGACCACCGAACAATTTCAGAAACTCCTGGCATATCACGGACAATGTTTGCGGCATATCCACCGAGATATGTGGTATCAACATGACGGTACTCCAGACCATAGCACAATTGTTGCGCGTGATTACCTGAAACGAATATTCGGAGTTCAATAGATCAGCAGAAGTGGACTGATGACTTGGCCACTTAGGTCACCTGATTTATCGCCCATGGATTTATTTTGGTGTTGGGTCATGAAAGACCATGTGTACGATACCTCCGTTGACAGTGAAATGGACCTTGCTCGAACAGTGTCCGCCGCGGGCATTGTCCGTGATGTACCAGAAGTTTTTGAAAATGTTTTGGCAGTCAATGCAACGGCGCTGTGAATCCCGTGTTCGTTTCAATAGTTGCAATTTTGAGCACCTTCTGTGAAGCAATTACTGGTAACGAATGTACTTTACCTTGTTGGAATAAAGGCCACATTCGTTACCACTTAACTGTACTTTTTCTTTGAACTCACTTCGCTTGCCCATTTTGTCCATACAGATGAAGCTTGCGGAGATACTTCTCTATGTGAAATCAGAAAACCCTACCTCCGTACGAAATTTGAACGATAAGTTTGGAATCACCTTGTAGATATAAACTGCAAATTCAAATAGATTGATTAAAGATTCTAATATGAAAAGTGGGTCTCGTGAAGATCCATATTATACTCGATCCTAATGAACAGTAACTCCGTGCAGTTCCAATGCATTAGATGTGCTGTGGAGCAAAACTTCAGACAATGAAATTCCGTATTTAAAAGAATGGAAAATATTTCAGAAACTCTACACAAGACTCACTGTATTGGGAAAGAAGTATGATGAAAAAAATCAAGCAGGCATAAAGCTTCAAAGCCAAATCGTCCTGGATAATCACAGATAATTGGTCAATTTATATTTAATTCAGTCTATAAAAATGAAAAAAAAAAATCTGGAACTTATTGATATTTCAAAATAAAACGACTGATTCAGTTCATTATAATACCCGTTATTTTACATCTAATCATTCCAGATTTTAACCAAAATTATTATTATTTTTTTCTTTTCGAATCAGAAACTTAATCAAAAACAGAAGAGGTTTCAATCTATTTCTCCTGCAATATCAGAATGATCATAATCTGCGCTGTGAGCAAGCTGGTGTAAAACACCCCTATCAATGTTTTAAAAAATACAATCTTTGCTTCTTAATTAAATCTTGTCCTAAAATTTTGTTAGTTAAAAATAACATTTCAATTCGCTTGAATTCTTTGAAAAGTTGAAGAGAATAGGACCTGTATTTAATGAGAATGTAACTATTGTGATTGGCACAATTTTAGGTGTCAATTTAGGTAGATTTTAGGCCATCTACTGTTTATATGAAAGTTTCTAAGCCATCACATTTTTTTTGAGAGAAGTATAACAAAATATTTTTTATGTAAGTGTAGCTGCTCACTCTTTGATGATTTGTGAGTTTGATTTTACATTCATCAAGGAGATTTAGAGACCCCATTTACCTTTAAATGAGAATTACTTTTGTTTACTTTGGACAATTTTTTTTATTAAAAAATATTATTTTCAAGGTTCTAAAAAATTTATTGCTTATTTGGAAGATTTTGGGATGTTACAAATTAAAGGGAAGATGCATTTTGTAGCTACAAATGACAACAGGTAGAAAGTGTTTCATTCGAATGTTGCAAATAATTTAAAATTTGTGGCTGTCAAATTTGGTAGTGGTTGAAAACTAAATATTTTTAAACTACGTTTTCATTCGTTTGCTTTTACTGAAAACTTTGCTTACTTCAAAATGACCTTTTATCTAAATGGTGTAAAAGTCTTTCCAAATATTAATAAATACTGGCTAAATAAGTCAACAAGAATTTTTTTACGCTAATTTTTATCTTTTTTTCTTCAGTTTTTACCAAATTCTTACCCATTTCCTCAATTTTTACGAAATTTTTAAAAATTTTAGTAAGAGAGAGATTATGATAACGACATATTTATAAAAATATCGCATTATATGAGAGAAAAATACTAATTTCGTACAAATTGTTTTAATATATATATTTTGACATTTTTAATTTTTGGTATTCTGATATTCGGTTTTGATATTTATAATTTTTTAGATTGACGCTTATTTCAATTTACTCGGTTTTTAAAATTGTATCGTGTATTTTAAAATTGTATTGTGTAAAAATGCATCACATTTTAATAAATGTAGCGAGAAAGTTTTTGATATATTCATAAACATATGATTAATTATAAGGTGGTTTATAAAAACTTTGCTTCAAAAAATAAAATGAAATAAAAGGAAACAAAAATTTTTAATGCTTTCCAAAAAATCGAAGCTACTGTTTGAACTAATATTATTCTCAGAAACTATTTGATTTATAAAACTCGGATCCATATTGTTGTAAAAAAATAATCCTTTTTTTATTAAAAGAATGGTTTATTTAAAAGACTGTTATTTTTAATTTGAAATTTTTGATTTCGTAAATGGAAGATATTTTTGAAATTTTTATTTCTATCATAACTACATATAACTATTTCAAAACTAAATATATTTGGCCGAAGTTGTAGAAAAAAATATTTTAAAGACTCAATAAAATGCGGTTATTCTCATTCCAGTATATTTCATTCAAATTAGAGAAAATTCTGGTTTATTGATTTAAACTAAGGCAGAGGGTTAAAAATCAGAATTCTCGTCTAAATTGAGATTTCTACTCTCTTTAGATAATTAGGCTCAAATACCATTCTCATTTATTTAATTATCAAATGATTTATGAGATTTCAAAATTTTTTTTGAAAGAACAAACCGCATATCATATGTGAAACACCTCGTCAGAATAATAATAACAAAAAACACTCTTATTAAAATTAACTAGATGAGTCACAGCATACCATTCTCAATGAAACATAATATAATTCATAAGGAACAGAGTAATTAGAATAAAATATCTTCATTCAAAGTATCATATTTTTACTAATAGCAAGAGAACTGTAAATCGAGAAAAACAATGAGAAACAAACAAAATAAAATTTTAAAATGAAAAAGCTCTAAATCAAGTATTACCACTTTCATTTAGAAATTAAAAACAGCCGTAAGTAAAATATTATTTTTTCTTTGAACCAGCGAAAATGGTTACTCCGTAACTTACTCGCATTCTTTTAAATAGAGGTATTATCCTGACAAAAAATTGTGGACCTTAGGCAGCAAGCGCTAAGAGTGCTCAAAATTTTAATTTTAGAATCCCACATATGAGGATTTTGTGCTACGTAGAAATGAAGAAAACGAATAAACGAATAGATATTTTTTTCCGTCCGACTGAATCCAAAATTTGACGTAGAACTGCATTTGTAGTAACAAGACCATAGACTAAATTCCATATATCCAGATTCTTTTATCTTTGAGTTATCCTGTTGGCTGTAGAGCGCCAACACATACTTTCATCTTTATTATTAGTAAATATATGCATATTAATTGTTTTTTTTTCTAAAATATTAAAAATAAGAATAATTTGATACTCATTTTTATAACATTAATAATTAAGTAAGAATGAAAATCTCACTTACAGACTGGGAAAGCCACCTTCGCTTTTGCAATCATATCCACTGCAGCATCCAAGTAAGATATGGAAGGCTCGCTGTAACTGCAATTCTTCGTCTCAATTCCGACAGCACCGTAAATAAGCAAAGATATGAAAAACAATAATTGATTTGAAATGCTCCTAGAAATATAAGATATGTTTGGAACATATTCTTTTTAATTCGAGATAGATCACTTTTCATTTATTAATTATTTAGAGACAGACTAAATAGTTTGGAATTGGGGCCAAATAACGAGATAACATCTGTACCATTATCCATTCCCTCTAATTTTAACCTTAAACCAGCCAGTGGAAGTTGAACCATTTCCAAATTTAGTGTGTATGAGGGGGCTGGTATTTCTTAAGTATCTCAATTTGCATATTTAAAGTACAAAATTTGCTGGCAAAAAAAAAAAAAATAAATAAAGCCATTAAATCATAGCACACATGCGAGAAGTTTGCTATGTATCTTTATTTTGTGTTTTACTATCTTCAGAATTCATTTATTTTATAGATATAAAAGCTGTCAAAGAAAAAATAAATTAATTCAGCCAAAATAAATGAAACTTGAAATTTTTTGAGTTGACAAAATAAAAAATAAAATAAAAAAATAATTATAATACGTTTGTGTTATTCAGAAAGGTTCCTTTTAATAGCTGATACCTTTCTTAACTTTTAGAATTGAATATTTACTTAGTTTTTATGAAATAGTATTAAGTTTACGCAAGTATTTCAATTCTAAGAATATTTAATAGAATATTTAGGTTCTGGAACAACATTCATTTATATAGTATAAAATTTAAGATGTCATAATAATGCGGAATCAAAATAACTCTGCTTTTGATTTTGATTTTGATTACGGTATAGATGATTTGATTTAATTTTATATTTTGTGCAGTTATTTTTTATTTAATCAAGTGAAATTCATTCATTAATTAATTAATTTTTATTTAATCAGGCGAAATTCATTCATTATTTATTTATTTTTTCTTCACTAGAAAGTTTTCTGTGTCAGTTAAAAAATGTAATAAGCTGATAAATTATTTAAATCAATTATTAAATTATTCTGCTGCAAATATTTACGTATAACAGACAATTGATTAAAACAAGTTCATAAAAAAATAAAGAAAAATGGTCGTGTATGTAAGCAAAACTTTTAAATTGAAAATTTCTTTAAATTATTTTTCTTAAATTCATGACTACCTAAATTTTTAATACAAATTCATATCGCTTAAATTCAAAATTAAATTTATTTTAATTTAAATAATTTATTAAATTATTCATCTTCAAATATTTCCGCATAACAGACAATTGATTAAAAAAAGTTCGCAAATAAATAAAGAAAAAAGAAAAAAAAAAAGAAAGAAAAGTTGCCTTATATGTAAACAAAAATTTTAGATTCAAAATATTCAAAAATTATTTTTTTACATTTCATAACTACCTAAATTTTTTATACAAATTTATATCACTTTGGTTCAATATTAAAGAATATTTCAGGCTAAAACTAGTAAACAAACTTGATATTTGCTGTTCTTTTATGAATTTAAATGAAATTTCTAATATCCGCTGTAAATATAATAAAAAATAAATTCTATCTAAATTAAAATTCTGTAAAATTCTATCCAAATAAATATTTTATAAAATTATTCACAGTTTATAAAATGTATAACAAGAAATAACTTACTTACATTATGGTATCAGCGTATTTGCAAGTATATTAATTTCTTTGAAAGAAAAATCAGCTTCTTATTTGATAGTTTAGTACATTTTTTCTTGACCATGCTAGAATCTTTATGGGGAAAAAAAGAAACCACCCTAATCATAAGAGAAATAACAAAAGAACTTGTGAACAAAAAACTCAGCCAATTAAAATAGGAAGGAAGCGTTCGCTGTTTCAAGCTACTCGAGTCCTAACTTTGTTAATTAAAAGTTCAAAAAGAAGTATTGTGTCAGATCAGGTGAAACACAAGAACGCGTTCACACTGACGACATCCATTCATTATGCTATTTAAGAAGAAGAATTTGTAAAGGTGCTAGATAATTGCTTATGACCTTCAAATCTTTGTGATCGAAATGATGTAATATATTAGAGAACTATAATTAATCATTCATCTTCTATAAAGATAAAATAATTGCGCTTTTATTATTTAAAAGTCGGTAATAATGCTAAAAAAGTTTGTAAAAAGTTGTAAACACGCATTCATTTGTTTTGAGTGTTTGTCTCTTTTGTTATGCTTATCTTTTGTTTAAATATTAGATTTGCGAGACTCAAATTGAACCCAGAAATTTTCTTTCGAAACTGTTAACTTAACTTTCGATCCAAGAAACTGTAAATCAGTCGATAAAAAATTCGTTATTGCCAGAAATATTATCTATTCCAAGAAGCTTGTCGCTGGCATTAAATTAAAAACACATTTATTAAAATTTTTTTGGTATAGTTACCCATGTTTTACGAAAGTTGATTGCAATTTTTGTTATCTATTAACCTTTCCTCTAGGGTAACGGTATTTTAATTATTAAAGGATGAAATGCCTAGCATTTTATGAGAGTTCAAACAGAATCAATCACTTTTAGAGTATATTAATAATACTAATTGAATGCTGTTGCTCAAGTCTCATATTTCCAGTGATTTTACAAATACATTATATTGTAATTGCTCATAACTTGTTTATGTACTTGCTTAAAATCACCATTCAGGAATAATCGTTTTATAATCCTTATGGCAAAAATTTTAGTTCTTTCAATTTTCAATATATTTAGTTCCTTTCAGCGCTTTAAGAAAACCTTCAAATTTATTTCTCATTATCAAAATGATTCAAAGGGCAAAATAAAATTCCTTTTCTATATCCACATTCCTCTTCCCACTACCCTTCAGTCATTGGAAGTATGTAACCTTAAACAGGCTGCTCCGACCCGCCAGTTGGAAAGCGGAAAAATCTGAATGAACAGACCGCCACAGCAGCAACCCTAGCGGGAACACTGGTTAAATCCTCAGGACCATCACCGGCCACGGTACAACCTTTCCCTTGGGAAGTACGTCCCGTCATCCATGGAAGGAACAAGACCCTCACCTTTTTCTGTACCCACCAGGGTGATGAGAGCCAATCATCATGTCCGAAGCTTCTCATCCTCAATTACGAGGTGACCTCGGGGGGGTGGATAGTTGAAGTATGTAAAGTGCAAACATATTTCTTCACTCAACAAACTTGCGTACAACAGAAAAAAGATATAGAGTTGTGTAAATAAAAATAATGGATATGTAGCTTATTATTATGTGCTATCATTTGAGATTAGTCTCAGAACGCCAAGGTTTCAGTTTTAGAAGCAAGAGATTTTCTTTCAGAAACTAAGTTAAATTATAAAAAAAAATCATTTGTAAACTTTTAGAGCGTTAAACCCTAAACTAATATAAATTCTTAGAGCCTATCTAGATGTCACTACAAATGCGTGAAATGAAAAATAGTATAAAAGGAAAATAAAATCTTTTTCAAAATATCTTTCAAACGCTATTTTCAACCTAAAACCATGTTTCTGTGTTTGAAAATTTATATTTATGAGGTGAAAAGGTTGCATTATCTCTACAAATATGGTCTTCAAAAACTTATCGAAGCCTTCTAAAGCATTAGTAAAATATGCGATAAGAAATTTAGAAATGTTTTCATTATGTCCACGATGATTTCAAGGCAAGGTTGTTTTTTTGTCGTTGAGGCTGGGTATGGACCAGATTGCGCCATTTGTTATGTCTGAAAACTCTTATTTTGAAAACATTTTACATTAAAAAAAATTAATATTATCTGCAATGGCTGAAAGTTATTCCAATTTAAAAATTAAATTCAATTAAAGCTCATTTTGTCTGCATCGGTTTACTCAGTTATAAACTCTGAAACACATATTATTATGTACCCAAATCATTATCATTACCAAAATATGAAAAAAGTCAAGAAGTGGGATCAAATTAATAAATAAAACTAATTTTAATGTAAAATATGTTTATAAACAGGATGATATAAAGAAGAAAATGACAAAACAGTTGTTGCAATATTTTCTGGTCAGTAATTATAGTTATGCGAATTCAAAGTGTACTCGAGTCTCCACAATAAGTTAACACCTTGCAAATTTATCGATTTTTTTTTATTACAGATAATACAGTAAAATTTTCAAATAAAACCAAAATATAAGTAAATTGAATAGTATTCTCTATACCGTGAATATAACATAAAAATTCATAACGATGAAACATTTTATTTTATTCTTGTAGATAGAGAGAAAAGTATATGAAAACAATTGTATTTGAACACAAATGATTGAGCAAAATATAATGAAAATTTAATATAAAATATAATTACATTACTCAAGTTTTATTAATTTTGCTATGTTAAATGTTATAGAATAACATAAGAATGAAATTTGTTACCACTTCGTTGGCGCTCTTTGTTAAAAAATGTTGCAACCATGCGCTGACTTGGCATCAGCGATTAAATTTATCATAATCCTGCTGATATGTGATCAACTATTGAAAGAATAAAAGCAGTTTCGTATTGAACTGTTGCGGGGTCGGTTGAACCTCGATCAAATAAAAAGTTGGCATCCGAATTGTCGTTTGATTTTAAATAAGATTACATTCCACTTATTAAAAAATTGAAATGAACCTTATCCTTAAATGCAAATAATTTGCCATATGGAGTAATCTACTCGTAAATCACATGAATTTGATTTTAAAATAAATTTTAGTATGAAATATAGTTAATCAAATCTTATACATAAAATCTTTTGAAAAACAACACTTAATACTTTTAACTGAAAATAATAAATAGAAATCATTTCACATGGACAAGCAAAATTTTAATTATTTTTCTTTCAGATGTTTCTTATTTACATACCATTCATGCTTATGCTTTAATACGATGTATGTATTTAGGTATCATCAAATTAGAAAATAAAATAACTTCGTTAATTGGCATTCGAAATATATATAGGGTGGGGATAATATGATAAAATAAATATTATCTTTAATTTCATTGTTATTTAATTTTGTGGTATGCTGATTTGTTTGACTGGGGAATTGAATTATTGTATTTTTTAATATTTAAATCTGAAATAAAGTCAAAGTATTATTTTATTTAAAAAGCAAAAAATCCTATGAAATGACTATCTCAGTACGAGGTTAAATAAATTTGTAGGGGAAGCGGTTAAGAACGTAGTAAAACTAACGCAAAATAATATCCAAAAAATAAAATTTCATAACATAACACCGATTTAGGATTTTCAGTTTTTGAGAAGAAAGTCTAATAAATTTAATCTAGATGCAGCGTTTATAAAAACAAATTACATTCTATTAAACTGCAAAATGTTAATCTTCGGAGAAAATATCAAAACTAAAAATAAAAAGGATAATAACTGGAACATACATGAATAAATAGTCAAAAATGTTATTTGTAAAATAAACGGCTCAATTAAATTATACTAATCAATTCCAACAGCTTTAATTATTTTTGTAGTTTTATAAAAACAGGATTTTATTTAATTTAATTTTAAAGAAATAAATTCGTTTTAAAACTAAAACCAGTATTACTTTCAACAACAATTCATAAGTATCTAGAGATTCCAAACTCAGTTTCAATTAGATCAAATATTTTTTTTCATGTACTCACAATCAGATAGAGAATTTAAATCGTAGAATTATATAAAAAATATATCTACCTTAACAAGAGTATTAACAAAATAATATTGTGAGTATAAAATTATATTATCAATATTGTTGCAACTAACAGTGGGGTATCCTACACATTTTTGATGGAAAAACATTATGGATTTGGTAATTTAAGATTAAATCCATAAAATCAATTCACAAATATTGGATTATTTTTATCCAATGAATTTCTTTAACCACTCTTAATGTTTATTATAAGCAACCCATACGTAAACAAAGAACCGAAGATGGTGAGAATCAGCCCTCTCTTCAACGTCACAACTCCACCTGCCGTCATGGGAGAGAACTTCATTTCCATCATCAGACTCAAGATAAGCATCGCTTTTTCATCCCTTTCAAAGTTTTTGGCTAAATGATTTCGAACATCTTGTAATGTATTCCGGATGGACTGAACTTGTAAAGGAATTCCTGATGCACACAGACTGACTCCGATCAGAGATGCCGGCAGGAGAGTCATTCCAGGAAGAGATTGGAACCAGACACTGACAGGAACATCGGTGAAGTTGAAAAGAGCAAAGCTTGAAAGAGAGATGTACATGCTTAAAGTCTGGCAACAAAGAAGGATGAGGATGATCGGAGAAAGACTGTGTTCCAAATCACGTGACATTTGAATAAGAAGTTCGTGGTATTCCATTAATTTCAACATTATTTCATAGGAAATTTGCCCTTCGCTATAAGCTTTAACTCTGTCACAAAATCTAATCAACACTAAACCATATTGATAATAAATCGTCCCACATACTATTGCTATTAAAATTGGCAATCCAAATAAAGACGTGAAACAGAATATTACGACAGTAGCCCTGAAGAAAAAGACATTTACATCATTATCGTTCAATTGGATGAAAAGGCTGTAAAATTTTCTGTGTTCTTCAATGGAATCGTTCAGAAATAGGGCACATAGAATACCTGATGACAATAATATTAAAATGGAGGAGATTATACACAGGTTGATGGTAAATGTAAGTATTTTGGGGGATTTCTGCAAAAGAACCAGAATTCTATGACACTGACACATAAATTGCTTGATTTCGCTCTGTTTTCTATGTACAGTGTACCGGAGGAATAAAGAGCAGGAATTTGATATAGCAAACGATGCTAATGAAACAGCAAAAAACGGATGCGGAATCATAGCACAGAATGTCATTAAAGTTATGCAAATTTGAAAGAAGCAAAAGAGAAAAATAGGAAATTTCTTCATAGAGTTCTTAATTGAACATTCTTTGATTTCTGTTTCCATTTCTACACTGCGCCCCTTAGTGTATAATCCTGTAAACTCCATAAAATACAATAAGAATCGGTACCTTCTTAAGTTATCAAAACATTCTGCATTTTCTAGAGAAATTTTGATTGAATTCATATTGTTGCTTCTAATTTTTCCAGTAAAGTATAGCGATTGTTGAGTTACAGAACATTCTAAATATCCATCATTTCCAGATATTTTTCTTATTGGTTTTCAATTATGATTGATTTGAAATATAATTTCTGTTGGAAATGGAAATAGTTATCATTAAGAACTAAATGGATTCTTTTCAAAACATTCTAATTCAATTTCAGTTCGATTTTTCCTTCATTAATGCTACTTGAATTGGAGAATGAATAGGCATATTGTTAGAAATGATATGTTATTAAATTTTTTGTCATTATCCTAATTGAGATTTGAAAGATTGATTGAAAAAAGTAGACCTGAAAAACGCAAAAGATAATGAACGCATTTTTGACTTAACATTTAATTGGAGACTTCCATTTGAATTCAAATGCCTCGTGAATAATTCTATCAATGAAAATGTTTAGACATAATTATTACGTTGAAATAAGCATTAACTTCAATTAAACCTATTATGATATTAAAATTTTTCATTAAATTATCATATTTCGAAATATAAATATTTCGCAAATTAAAGATGTTATATAAAAAATTATTACCAAAGTTTATTATTAATATTAATATTAAAGCTGTTATTTCGGAAAACACTTTTTCTCATCTATCAAAGAATGTTTGAATTTATTAACAGGTTGCTTTCTACATGATTCAAAAAGATTCAAAGATATTTATGATCTATTTTTTACTATTTAAAAAAATAATGTCTGTTATATATGTAAAAAAAACTTTTTCTCGTCTATCCAAGAATGTTTGAATTTATTAACAGGTTGTTTTCTACATGATTCAAAGATATTTTATGATCTACTTTTTATGATTTAAAAAAATCAATGTCTATTATATAAAAAAAATCTTCTTCTCGTCTATCAAAGAATGTTTGAATTTATCAACAAGTAGTTTTCTACAGGATTCAAAGAGTTTTATTATTGGTGAAGACAGTTTTTATTAAAATCTTTAAAATTCTGATGATAACTTTTAAAGGGATCTGTAATCACAGGACATTGGTTAATGAAGAATATCTCTTCTCTACTGATAATAAAGAAGAATCTTTGTACATGTGTGTTTGTTGTCACTCTATAGGTCAGACAGTTTGACAACACTGCCACACCTGCCATGTATTGTAAGGTGGCAATGTGCACCTTGGAGCGATTGTTTGCGACAAATAAAAAAAAGAGAAGTTAGAATATTGCGAAATTTGGAATATAGATGAACTGGATATTACGTCAAATTGTTTTTTAAGAATATAAAGTAATAATAAACTTCAAACAAATGTATCTTAAAATATTTATTTTACAGAGCTTGTTAAATGGAATGTAATATAATCAATTAGTGAATCATTATTAATACTCTTGTATATTGTTACAAGCCTGTAAGCTGCTTCCCAGCACGGTTAATTCTATAACCGGAAAGACTGATTTACAATCATTTGTATTGGATGCTGCTCGGGTGCCGAGTCAGTGATACAGAGCTTGGCGATAAACTTGGCAACCATTTGGCAACTTGGCGAAGAATTTGGAGACTTTGGGGACAAAATTGATTATGCTGGAAACTTCGAGAATTTTAATGATCCGTTCATTAGGAACCGAAATACGCCTGATTGGCTTAGAAGGTTCTCGGCCCACCTCTCGTGAACTATAAAAGGACGGCAATCTCAAGCTGCAAGTCATTGTAGTCGGAGTCGTAGACGAGTAACGAGTCTTCGAAAGGATAGCGAAGCAACGGCGGAGTGATAGCGTTGTGTGGAGCGCAAGCTAATGCTGAACCGAGCTGAGTGCCGAGTCCTGTTGTCCATTGTGGAGGCAGCATCAAGTTGTGTAAGGAGTAGCCAGTCTTGTGGCAGTGAGTCGGCAGTTGGATACAACTAAAGCGAAGAGACAGAGGAGTGTTTCAGCCGTCTGGAGAGACCTTAGAGCGAAGCTCCGAGGATCCCCTCTCCTGCTGAATTCTGTCCGGCCGCTTTGTGTGCTGTGGTCAAATGCTACTTGTAGGCTACTGTGTGTTCATCTCGGCTATTTATAATTGCCATCTTTGTATTTGTCTCGTCTGTGTACTCGTGTTCTTCGTGTAAATAAACGTCGTTGTTTTTTACTGAGGCAGGCTGATTGTGTTTTCACCCACTACAAGCGAATACCCACCCCAAGCGAATTCGGTAATCAGTAACAATATTGAAAAAAAGTAATTTCTTATATTTGATATTTTTAATAATGTGGATATACCCTGTAGTCCTAATAATTTGGAATTTAAAAAAATATACCTTTTTACAAATTTATTTACTTGACAAGTATTCTAATAAAATTTTTTAATTTAACTGTCTGCAGTCTTTGTTAAGTAAAGACAGAAGTCGGCCACAACAATCCTGTCAATACCGTCTCGTTCAGCGGTGGTGGGGTGTGTCAGCTGTGCAGAAGAAGACGAAGTACTCGTTTAGTTAAGCGGTCCTTCTTACTTTTTCAACTCAAACTTTTCATACTAAGTTTCATACTATTCAAACGTTTCATACAAAGTTTCATACTACTCAAACTTTTCATACTAATATCATACTAAGTATACAATGTAGTCAGAATTTATCCCTCCCCACACTCTCTCTCTATATATAGCGTCTCCAAAACTGTTGAACATATTATTCAAGACATAAGGAAACGAACTACGCTAAAAATGTTAGTTCCAGAAACACCTATAGATGGCGCTGTACAACAGAAAATATGCTGAAAAGTTACAATAACCACAAAAAAAAACACACCCCTACATCTTTTGTAAATTTCTATTGTTTATATGAAAAAAAAAAAAAAAAAAGGAGGAGAAACTTACACTGTAATTGTAATCGCAATTTCGAACTGTAAGTACAGGAATTTGCATAAATCCTTGGATTGCGTGGATCTGGATAAAATTTGAATGAAATTGGGAAAATACCATTTCTATTAACAATGACTGTCACGTTTCTAGAACGCGTTTTACTTCTGAAGTTGTTTTATGAAAACAAAGAAAATGTTGCAGCTGCACTTCGAAAGTTTCGTCTACTTAAGAATTTATGCAAAGGACCATTACTTCCATAAGCTCTCGGGAGAATTATCACTCGATTACAAAAAACTGAAGATATCAGAGTTCAATCGGGTGGAGGATTCAAATTGACTCGTTCAGATGTCATTGAAGATGTTGCTACCGCTACTGTTGAATAATCAATGGATAACGTTGTAGACTGTAGTAGTGAATGTGCTGTGTCATGGCACTTGGCTCTGCCCTATAGTACAGTGCAGAATGTACTGTGGAAAATGATGTATTTTTACTCGTACAAAATTTGTTACTATCAGCAGTTGTTGCTCATCGACAAGGAGAAGCAACTGACCTTTGCAATGGTATTTCTAGCTAGAGTTGAAGTGGATGTTCCGTGACCATGGAAGACTCCACCGAGTGATGGAGCACTATTCCATTTAAGTAGAACAATCAACACCCATAAGGAAAAACCCTCGTACCTTCCGAGAGATTCCACTTCACTCACCGAAAGTCACAGTCTGGTGTGGATTCACAGCTACATTCATTCTTGGACCTTTCTTTTTTGAAGAGGCCATCCGCAATGGACCTATGACATGCATTTTGACGACCAGGAGGTACCAAAACATGCTCAAAAATTTTGTTGTACCCTAAATGCAACCGCACCAATGCCTTTGCAAGATGGAGCGCTTCCCCACATTGGAATCTGTGTACAGCAGTTTCTTCGGCAGCATTTTACTAGTGATAGAGTAATAAGTCGTGCGTTTCCAACAACCTGGTCATCTCGTTCCCCAGATCTTATTTCCTGTGAGTTTTCGCCGCGGGGATATTTAAAAAAATCTTATTTTATCTAGGAACGTCTGGTAACCTTGGCAGATTAGAAAGACAGTATCTTTGCATGCGAATAGTATCTCAATCGACCCATTACGATCCGCAGTTGAACAAGCTGTCCACAGAATGCAGATTTTACATCTGGAAGAAGGGAACTATAATGAGCAGTTTTCCAGCATCGATAAGGTCCTTTGGTTGAATATTTGATGCGTTCTAATAAAATGTGTTACAAATGTGTATTTTGAGTCATTTCAGCATATATTCAGCACCATCTATCGGTATTTCTAAAACTAACTTTTTGCCTAAGTCCGTTTTTTTCATGTCTTGAATAATATGTTCAGCAAATTTGGAGCCTTTACACTGACTCGTTGGCTGTAGAGACAGCTCAGAGTAGGGGTGTCTTAATTCATTATTAAAGTGAAGCATTGAATAAAAGGAACTTTTCTTTTGGCTGTTATCTCTTTTGTAATGAACTACAAGGCGAAGGATTTTTTTATCTGCCTTGGTAAGCGTCCAGATGGAAGAACTTGTTGCAAACAACATACTTTTGAAATTTAATATATTTTGCCTTGATCGATCCCCCAGACTGATATTTAAAGCTGGTGCTTTTCAATGCGTATCAAAGATTTTTTTTTTATCATTTAATGCTTCTAGGCAAGAAAACTTATTTAAATAAATGCAGGTTTTCACTCTTATTCTTTCACAAGATTTTCGTTTAATTAATATAAAAATTAAAAATGGAGCCGTGATGTGCATATTTAGAAAATTATTTAGATGCAAAATAATTTATAAACAATAAAAAATATCCTATCGTTTATACTTTATTTATATATTATTGTTACAAATACTCAGAGAATATGAATTTATACTAAAAATCCCGTTTCAAAACAGTAAAGTGGTAGATTAAGACAGAACCGTAATTTTGAATCTGAAATCTCTTTTCCTTTTTGTTGTCCATCCTTTCTGGTCACAACATGCGGACATTTCACTTTTGTATCTAATTTTCTAGGCAGGGCATACATATGCCTTAAATGCATCATTTCACACATCTGAACCATCTATGCTCTCTTGCAACCAGAATAGTTAAAATTCTCAACCAACTGGTATGAACGAACGAGGGAAAAGAAACTGAGTTATACTTGTTTGAGAAAGCATTAGAGAACATCCTCCTCCCTCTCCTACCAACCTTTGACTACTAAAATGTGTTACAAATGACGAACTAAAAATAAGTACAGGTGTATGTAGAATAGTTGTTAAATAATATAACAAATGCACCCCCCCCCTTAAAAATAGCAAAAAAAAAAAAAAAAAAAAAAATCAAACATAGAAATAAAGCAAATATTGAAGAAGAAATATAGGCTTAAATGTGGAAATAGCTGAACATGATGAAATGGAATTTCTTGTCTGGAACTAACAGGTCCCGATGGCGACATTACACAATGCCTCAACACAAATAAGTATTCATGCTGATATCACTATAGAAATCGCTATGTTATTGTAATAATCTCGTGACATAGCTCGTTTTCTTCTAAACTGTGCTGCTGTTTGTTGATGATGTACGAAGGTGGTCCTGGTGATTTTTAATGCTATTCCATTTTAATAATCTTTGAGAGGATTTGAAATTTTAATGAAAACGCCTGCGTAGAATATATGATTTGCTATATCCGAATTGGGTTTTTTTTATGTGGAGTACAATTAAAAGTTTGTATTTTCAAATGAGGTATTCAAAATAATTTTTTAGGAAATGTATTTTCAAACCATATTTGGATTTGTGGAAAATATACTATAATCGACAGGTAATTTTTACAATTATATTATTTATCTTCTGATAATTGTGGTTTTTATTTTATGGATGAAAGCATTTTCAATGCCGTTTGGAACAAAATTTTATTTTCAAACATCAATTACTCACACTGTGTTTTCATCTGAAAACACAAAAGAACGATTCTTTCAAACCAAAGTATTTATTGTTGATTGTGTGTTAAGTGTGGAACAATGTTATTTCCGAAATTAGTATATAAACACTCATTACTAGTTGAAATCAATATCATCATTTCATGTATTTCAAACAAACAGCAAAATAACGTTATACTTTCAGAACTTACCTTCTTCACTAGTATGAATATTTTGAAAGACTGCTTGACAGAAATTCTGGAGTTTTCTTTTATCGATTTCAAACTAATATATTTATTATTCAAAATATTATTTCCCCAAATTTAATACTATAATCTCATAGAAATTCAGACACTCTACACACAATCCTTGCATACCAGTCATATATTTTTTTTGCAAATTTGCAAGCAATTGCTCCATTGTTCAGTAATTATTCAAATGGAGCGATCAAAAGTTGATTTTGTAAAAAAATCGAGATACCTTTCAGAAACGTTTAAAGCACAGAATTCATCGCTATTTTATTTGAGTGCGAATGTTATTTCAGATAAGGTGAAAGAAATGGGTTCTGAGTTTAGAAATATGTTACTAAAGACGAAAATATTGTTCAAGAGAAATTCTGGATTTACATTATGGCATAAGATAGGAATGCTCCGATTTATTTTTCAAGTATTTGGTATCGAATTATATGAAGAAAAATCATCTGTTTACAAAATTTTATCAAAAGTGCATACTGGGTTTGTATATTTCACAGCGGTTTACATATTATATGCATCTATTATTCCTTATCTTAGCAAGAATTCTTATTTAGATGTTTTACTTGGATTTACCATAGCCGCTCTTTTTCCATTAGCTATAAATCATGCTACAAGATGTAAGAAGATTTCAATACAAAAATTATTGGAAAAATTTCAAGGAATTAAATTTTTTAGATGCAAACCTAACAATAATCATTTCAACATGATTAACTTGATTATCGCGTCTGTCGCTGTTAGTACTTGTACTTTATCTACGATTTCAGCACTATATCTATCTCAGGATTCTGCTATGAAACTTTATTTTACTTTCCATTTAAATATTGATAACGATACCATTGATTTTGCGATTCGATTTTGTATGACACAACTTGTATTTGCTTATCAATATACATATCCCTGTTTAACTGCATTGATTTGCAGTGTTTTGTATTACGATTTCAGTAGCTGTCTCGGCAGGTATCACGAAGAATTGGAAAATCAGATTGAGTCGTTGGATTTTAAGGAGTTAATTCAGCTGTCAAAATTGCACACTCGTCTTTTCGGAATAGCACATCAGCTTCAGAACTCGACATCTTTGATTAGCTTCTTTTTCTTGTGTTCTCAGCTGACGATCATGTTCAGTTCACTCGTCGTTTTCGTGCTGAAAAAGTCTCAAAACATGAGCGTATCAGAAATCTGTGAGAACATTCTAATTTTGACTTTGGTGCCGCTTTCCATCATCGGATTGGTTCTGTGTGCCTCAAG
This sequence comes from Argiope bruennichi, assembly GCF_947563725.1. NCBI lineage: Eukaryota > Metazoa > Arthropoda > Arachnida > Araneae > Araneidae > Argiope > Argiope bruennichi. Next base: position 7,892,471 of record NC_079159.1, read on the forward strand.
AATCACATTTCAAAATAAAAAAATACAATCGACCATTCGGTTACTGAAGGATAAGTTGTTAAGGCAAGAAAAATATAACTTAAAGCTCGTAGCCCATATTGAAACTATGAAAGAAATGTCGATGCCTGTCATGTCAGTTGCAGGATTGGCAGAGTTGACTCCAAAATTTACGCTTAGTATGTTTGGATCTCTTTTCACATACGGTTTGTTAATCTTGAATTTGAAAGAACAACTAACGTAAAGAATGTGTATCTGCAATTTACGTCACCAAATGTTTAAAATACTATTTTCATTCAATTTTAATTACTGCATTATTTCAGTACTTTTCATTCATTGTAAATGCTAACCATTATGTCTACTGTTACGTTGGCATTTGTGAGTTCAATATATATGTAATTAAAAGCAAAATACATATAATTTTATGATGTATTTTTTTGAATTTTATTATTGAATCCGTTCAGTTTCTTTAGAAACCTCAGCCCTTCTTCGAATAATGATAAATTGCTTAATATTATAGATTTTGGATGCACAATCACAGTTTCACTGTTTTATCACATATATATAAAATTAACTTTGAGTTTCCTCTCTAGAATTTTGAAATTTATATTTTGTCGTTGGTGAAATACTGTATTTCCGAGTTGTTACTGACCGTTTTAAGAAATTAAATTTTAACTTAAGATAGCATAAAATTTTAGGGAAGACAATTGAAGAATTCCATTTATCTTAAATACTTAATACTTCTATGATTTAATGCTTGATTTTGTAATCTGCATATACCTCAATATTGCATTAGAATCTACGGTATTCGAACTTCTTTAATGTTTAATGCTTGATTTTGTAATCTGCATTAAAAATTAATATTCAGTATCCAGAATCTGAATTTTGAGCCTTTTGATATGACAATAATGGTTAACAGGGGAACCTGTTTGAATGTAACTATAGAAAATGCCACATAAAATGGACCATGAGAAAAAAATGCTTCGCTTCAGTCGATTCCAGCAGTGTGAAAAGTTTGTATAATACTGTTTTACGCATGCGCGAATCGTGGTAGGAAAATAATTAAAATCGGAATTATAAAATTCCTTTTTTTATATTGATATGACTTCAATATACTAAAACTTTCCCCAATAAATGCCCAACAAAATGGTACAAATATCTCCAATATCAGTTTAATATTTCTCGAGTTTTTCTCGTTCAAATATACAGATGCTTTCAGGAGACTTCATTTTATACTATGTATAGATTATGTTTAAGGTATTATTAATAAGGATTTGATATTGCTTGATGTCAATTATAAAAGAAAACAAACAAGTAAAAAAAAAAAAAAAACTAAAGTGGAGGGAGGGGAAAAAAATCTAAAAAAAAAAAAAAAAACGCGATACTGATAGAGGAATCTGAAAATGATAGCTCTGATTCTTTTCAAAAAGAAACGGATGCTGTGGAGATGTAGAAATTGCCATCTCAAATTATAAATGGCCGAGTTTTTAACGAGTATGTGCCATTTGATCGATTATACTGTAGGTAACAAAACGAAAAACCATTATTCATTCATTTGAGGATTCATAGAATTGGCGGTGGTCAGCTGAATGTGACGGATTTGAAAAGCATCAATTGATTAATTCAATTTTTTTATAGTTTATGGTAGTTTACGATTTCCGAGAGTTAAACAAATATTATGCTTACTGAGCAGATTTTACTGAGAAGATTTTTTTTCAAAAAGTGGAAATTTCCAAAATAAATAAATAAATAATAAATAAATAAATAAATAATAAATAAATAAACAAATAAAATAAAATAAGAAATTAAGTAAAAAAATATAAATGATTGAATTGGAGAGTGAAGGTTCTATTTAAAATGAGAAGATTTTTTAAATGGAAGATTTTCGACTTTTAAATTGAGCAACTAGTTTTAATTCATATTAAAGTAACTTTCTAAATTTTATGTTTTCTTTTTTCTGTTTTATAATATTCAAGCATTTCTATTTTCATAAAGGTTTACTTTTCCTCTATTGGCAACAAAATCGGGTATAGAATAATTGTAAATTACATCCAAATTGAAGATATTAAATAATTATGAAAATTTATATGCAATATATCATGAAACAAATTGTATTTTGATTGAAAAACTGTAAAAAACAAAACAAAACTGTGCTTTGGATATTTATAAATATTGTTGTAACTAAGACTGGCTAGTTAATAAATTAATTAAAAAAAGTATTGTTTTATAAATCATCCAGATTATAAATTTTTAGCTTATTTTTATTCTCATAAGAACATTTTAATATGAAGAAAATGGTAAAATCTGCGAAATTCGTTACCAATTAATCTAACTGTCTTTACATATTATTTGTCGAAATATTTCACATACGATGGGGCAGTGATACTGAAATAGGAGTCGCAGTTTGATTTAATTCTGTTTTTCGTAAACTCATGACTTCCAACCCTAATGAAGAGCTGAAATAATAATGAGTTTAAAACACCTGCTTAATAATAATAAAGAGAAATTTATCAAAAAAGCAATTAAAATGTTATGAAAAAAGGAACTTTGAACATTTCGTTTAATCTATAGCATGATTAGAGCACAATATCAATGTCCTATAGAAAAATATAATTGACATTAGAAATAATTATACTTCAGCAACAATATTTTTTAAGAAAATAACAATAAAAATATTTTTCTGGTCCATAAAATAAATTTTTAAATAATTCTTAGAACTTGATGAAATATTATACATGTGATTTATACATTAGATATATATATTATGCATTTAGGTTGATTGAATATTTTTCTTTCGTCATTATATCTGCATTATTCCAAGTAAATGAAATATTTATTGCCTTACAATATTCTAATAATCTGTCATGAGTGAATGATGATCAATACATAAAGAAGTTATTTGAGTCGTATCATCACAATAGACGGCAAATACATTCTTTCAGGTCTTTGTTTGCATGTCTACAATGAAAACAGAATACAAGATGAAAAGAGTCGAGTAGTAGTTTTGCTGTAAATTTATTTGAGATTCACATTACTTTATATTTATATGTTTTATTTGTTTCCTGGAAAGGAAAGTTCATTTTTCGTACTCGGAATAGATTGATAAATTAGTCATCGAATCTATATAGCATAATAGCGAAACATAGATTAAAAAAGGAAGGACTTTTCTATTAATGTATCGAAAATTCAAATTTATGTTTGTTAAATTGACATTTTTTTTTACTTTACTTAGACTACAACAGCTAAATCTTGAATAATTGAAAGGTGACCAGATTGCAGACACGAAGATGAACATTCATAGAGAATATGGACTTTTGTGGTGTTTTTTAAACATTTTGGGAATAGGTATTTTAGAAGATCAAAGCAACCTACATAATACTGTAATCAAAAAATTCACAAATAAATTACTGAATATTTTGTTCCCGTGTTTTTTGCATGTAATGCAGGTTTATGCCGTTTTAAGTTGGTCATTTCTCATTGTTCAAGGAATATCAACGGTCAGAGAACTGATTTCGTTTTTCATTTCAAATTTATTTTCACTAGTTCTGTGGCACGATATTAAAAGAAAAAGACATTTAATAAGAAGTTTAGTGCTGAAATTTCAGAGATACAAAATTAATTTGAAAGCCAGAAAAACTTACTTCATTGTAATCATTAACATCTGCTTAGCTGTCATTGTTTTAATTCAAATTGTACTGTCAGCGTTGTGTGTTTATCTTGTATTTGATTCTTCTTTTGAATATCGCAAATACTACAGCCTACTAATGGATATAGAAAATTGAAATGCTACGTCTCTTCTTCTTACAGCTATGCTTATATTTATTACTTATACTGTTCTTCTCATTCTACCTGCTTTGATAGCTGTGTTGTCTGGAGCACTCTATTACAACGGCAGCGAATTACTTGCAAACGCTTCAGAAGTAATGGAAAACATGCGTTGCCAAGTTCCTGATTACAGAGATATATTTAAATTTTTTCTAAGTTACAGTCAGCTCTACAAAATGGCTAATGAAATTGAAGAAGCACTTTCGTCTACATCTTTCTTTGTGTTATCCTCTCAGTGGATCAATTTATATCTTGTACTCGTGACATATTTCAAAATCGAAAACAAAGGTTTCTCCACAGCTATCACCTGGGAGTGCGCTGCTAGACTCATTTTGGGTTCACTCACTGTTGTGGGTGTTGTTTTGTGCGCATCAGGGATCTCATCTCAAGTTCGTCGCATCCAAACCAGTTTGCAGTTCATCCGCAATTCGTTGACAAAAGACGAAGAAAAGCACCGAAGAGTCATCGAACTCGTGAAATCGATGAAAGATATGGAATTTTCCCAGATAACAGCTTACGGTTTTGTAGAATTAAAACCTGAGCTTATTCTTTCAGCTTTCGGATCTGTGCTAACTTACGGACTTCTGGTTCTGAATCTAAAGAAGGAATGATATATTGATTTGAAACTAATCATGCAGCAAAGACATAACATATCCTATAATCTAAATATTTATAAACTATATCAAAACGTTTACTTAGCAAACAATGCTTACTTATCAAATAACGAAAATGATTTATCTTGATTAAATGCTACAAATGTGCTAACTTGCGGACTTTTGGTTCTGAATCTAAAGAAGTTATGTTAAAATATGTTGATTTGAAACTGATTTTAACATTGATGTAACATATGCTGTAAACTAAGCATTTATAATTTCTGTCAAAAGTTTTCCTTACCAAACAATGTATACTTATAAGATAAACTAAAGGTTTTATATAGATTAAAGATTATTAAATTATGAATAATCTGAATTTTTTTTCAAGTTGTCATCATATTTAAGTTGTTTATGATGTTTTAGCTCTCCATCATATTACTTAATAATCGAACATTAAGAATTATTTCTTATTATAATTCAAAATTTTTGAACACTCTAAATTTTGATTAAAAAATTTCTAAATTTTTGAACTAAATTCATATCTCCAATCTATAAAAATTTATTTTAAATATTTTGCTAATGAATTTGGCTCGAAAAATGTTCAACACATTTCAGCTCTTAAGGAAGTTATGATGAATTTTTTTTTATTTTCCTCTGTTTTATATTTGTATTTGCGCACATCGTATATTCACAAACAGTGATGACTTGACAGCTAAGTTTACAGAGATGCAGTAACTCCTGAAATTACCTTTAAAAATTGCATTTTCCTTTTTTATAGATCTGTTTTTTTTAACTTTTCCATTTGGAGAGGTCAATTCTCTTTACTTTTTCGTTCTAAGGACAACGATCAACAAAGATGAAGAAAACCAATAAAGATGTAAAAAATTGGAGCTTAAAATGAATCAGCAAGCAAGATAAGGGTAAATTGGAACTATATTTTCTGCAGCGCATGAAAATCCACTGCTCACACAACTGATTGGTTGATTTGAGGATTAACGCAACCCTCTCCCGTTGAATTTAGAAGAACGAGAGCTGTAGAAGCGAACAGACCTAGCTTTATACGTGACCAGTTGAATTCCCTCCCCCCCCCTCTCTCTTTTCTCCCTCAAAATTGTTCTTCATTATTCTCATTTCTTTCTTTGTCTTTCTTCTTTTTGTTTGTGCTATTAATGAGTTCGGCTTCGAGTTTTGCTGCCTCGACATAAATAAATCCGGTTTATTGGATATTTATTATTCTTTCTATTGGATATTTATTACTCTTCTAAAATGTGATTCGTTGTTCAAAAATACTATTCAGAACGGAAAAAACTGTCACAATTTGTTTGATATTCACTTTTAGACCAGCATTATAGAGCTGATAGAGGGAAGATAGAAATGTGCGTGGGAGGGGAACTTTGATAATTTTTCCTATTGAATTAGAACTTTTATATTAACGCAGTTATATATTTTTTAACATTATGTCTGAAATGCAACAAATTTTATTTATGCTTTTAAAAGTAAAAAAATACTACTTAAGAGTGAAGTACCTATTAAAAAATTGTATCTATCGTTAAATATTTTTAGCAGCATGCTCATTCCTGAATCGACGAGACGTCATTGTGTGATAGAATACAGAATATTTGAAAAATGAGGATTTAAAATTGAAAAATTGCTTATTCACGAAACATCTCAGAGTTTTTGAGGCACTAGAGTAACCACACAGGCTTACTCCGCCCCTTCTAATTAAAGGCATTCGGACTGACTGCACCGCTGCGAAAGCATTAATGGGAACTAAGGTTGAGTCCTAAGAGCCATCACCGGCCCAGACCTCCACATTTTTTGTGTACCCAACAGGGTGACGAGAACCAACCACCATGCCGGAAGCTTCTCCTCCTCATCTCTGAAGTGCCCTCCAGTTGGAGGAGATACTAGGCTGACCACAAACTGGCTACTCCGACCCGCTGGAAGACACACATAACAATCTGAATGACCGAATTGCTGCAACAGCAACACTGGTGGGAAATGTGATTGAGTCCTAAGGGCCATCATCGGCCAAGGAACAACCCCTCGGTTGGAAAGTACGTCCCGTCATCGATGGGAGGAGCAAGATCTCCACCTTTTCGTGCATCCACAGGAATCAGGAGAACTAACCACCATGCCGGAAGTTTCAAGCTTCCCATCCGCTATTACAAAATGCCGTTCCAGAGGGAGAGGTATTAGGGTAAGTCAACCATCTAACTCTCCGACTCGCCACAAAGACACACGGATTTAAACCATAAAACTGAATGACCGGACCGCCGCAACAGCAACATTGGCGGGAACTATGGTTGATATGGTTGAGTCCTAAGGGCCTTCACCGGCCACGGTACAACCCTCCCCGAAGGAAGTACGTCCTGTCATCGCTGTGAGGAGTCAGATCCCCCACCTATTAGTGTACCTTCCAGGGTGGCGAGATCCAACCACCATGCCGGAAGCATCTCATCCTCATTTCGAGGTGCCCCCCCAGGGGGTTTGGTATTAGGGTAAAGTCATAATAAACCACAGGTAAAGGCCGAGATACAAATTCCAAATCCCGCTTAAGCCGACGACAACCAGAAAAGATGGACCTTTGCAAAGAAACTCATCCGGTAAGTGAGCACAAAAAGAGTTACAGTTCATCAAAGGACAAAATCGAGAAGTAAGAGTAAAACCAAAATTAATTATTTTTCCAAATTTTAACTTTTTAATAAATAATCTTCTTGAAAATAAACTGCAAAGTAGCTCATCTGATAAGGAAACATAAAAAGATTATAATCTATCAAAGTACAAAACCAAGGACAAACAGAAAAATCAAAATTTCACTAAAAAAACATTATTCCAAAATATTTTTTGGTTCTCTTTAAGGATATATTAATAGATATTCTTCCTAAAAATACTCCTAATCTAATTAAGTACCATTAAGTTCTACAACTGCTTTTATATGTCCCTTTAATATCTACAATTCTTTATTTAAAGCTTTCCTCTCAAATTAAAAGTTCTTTTTACATAAATGCGAAAAATCAATGTTAAAACTTCCACTTCTCATTATCGTATTTGGTGGATCATCTGGGTGCAAACTTAGAAGCTTATTTTGAGTAGACAGCTTGCCAATAAAATGGCTGCTCCGCATTTTTTCTAGAATAAAGTTTAACTCCAACCGAATTAGCAAATGTATTGCTGATTTCTATAGACATGAACGGAATTTAGCTACCTTATCTTATGGATATATTTTCGTTTTTTGTGAAAGAGAAAAACATGAACATTTCCTGATGTAATAGTAATGAAAAATTAATGATAATTGATCTGATTTCGTCATGTTGCACTTATTAATAACATTAAAAAAGCACATTTTTATTGGAAGTTTTGAAATCAATGCTTATTTCAGATTGTCAAAAGACTAATTATATTTGAATGTTTACGTTGAAAGACAAATAAATGCAGCATTTCAATTGAAAGAGAAATTTCCGTTTAAAGGCTAATCGAAAATAACTTCATTACCAATTATGTTATTCTGCTCGATTTTTGCTCAATAAATCTCTCGACTGCCTTTTAGTTGAATGACAAAAATATCATAATGTATCATTTTGGAAAATATATCTATTAACTCCATTTGAACAAACACAAAAGAAGTTAAAATTACATTGAAATAAAATTCGATCATTGTGATATTCAAAAAGAATCTGTTTAATTTAATACTGAACAATAATTACTTATGTTGTAAAAAGAAGTTGCATTTCAAATCAATCATAAATAAAAAGAAAATAGACATACAAAAAAAAGGGGTCGCGATGGAGAGTTAGAAAATGGAGACACAGTAACAGGTACATTTATAACAATCTACTAGTGTAATAAATGGTAACATTATGGATTCAAACAGGAACTCACTAGAGAATGCAGAAAATTTTGCACATTTCAGAAACTACGGACTCTTGCTTCATCTTATGATGTTTATAGGATTACTTCCAAGGAAACGCAGGAGGCAGTTGCAGTCGGAAAGAAAAAACTGGTCACCTAAAAATTTGATGAAGAAATTATCTATTTTTCTCATTTGTATCTTTCAAGTTTGTATACTTACGATGATAATTTATATCATTGTCCAGTCCTCGTTTTTTGCCGTATTATTAGCATCGTGTGCCATATCTGATTTATGCTCTTTACTTCTCTGGTATACTGTAAGTAGGAAACAGGTCGAAATCAAACAATTTATGAGTCTATGTAGCAGAATTTCAATTTTTCTGCAAAACTCTTCCAATATGCCTGCATTAACTATAAATATTTATTTAGTTTTCTCATTTCTAATACCCTTAATATCGGGAATTCTTTGCACCATGTTTCTAAATGATTCAGAGGAAGAACACAGAAAATTTTATAGCCTTTACATTGAATTCAATGAATCTGAAGTAAGTGCTTATTTCTTTAGGTCAATCATCGTAACTTTTTACTTTATGTTTTTATTCGGTTTACCAGCTTTCATAGCTGTAGTATGTGGAACAATTTACTATCAATATAACTTATTGCTAGCTAAATTCTGTGATAAAATTAAATTTGAGGGGAAAAGAAATATTTCCCATGAAACATTGTTGAAACTATTTGAATGCCACGAACTCCTTTGTCAAATGTCTCGAGATTTGGAACGCAACCTTTCTCCTGTCGTTTTCGTCCTTCTTTGTTGCCAGACTTTATGCATGTACATCTCTCTTTCAAGCTTTGCTCTTTTTAATTTCACCGATGTTCCTGTCAGCGTCTGCTGTCAGTCTCTTCCTGGAATGACTCTCATGCCGGCATCTCTGATCGGAGTCAGTCTGTGTGCATCAGGAATTCCTTTACAAGTTCAGTCCATCCGGAATACATTACAAGATGTTCGAAATCATTTAGCCAAAAACTTTGAAAGGGATGAAAAAGCGATGCTTATCTTGAGTCTGATGATGGAAATGAAGTTCTCTCCCATGACGGCAGGTGGAGTTGTGACGTTGAAGAGAGGGCTGATTCTCACCATCTTCGGTTCCTTGTTTACGTATGGATTGCTTATAATAGATATCAATAATGGGTAGAAATACATTAGATAAATTAATGTGATATGAGGTATTTTTGTAGAGTTAATCAAAACATATATTGCATTTCCACATAAAAACGTATACAATAAATATCATATTGTTGGTAATATGCCCATTATTAATAATGTGTTTATATCATGCAATGCATAATTTTATGTTTTGCTGTGTGATAAATTCATTTTGCAATTGGTTATAAATTCATTAAAAAAATATTAATGGATTATACCTGGATTATTCCTGGTCTAACGTTAAAAGGCGATTAACTTATATTTAGAGTTGCTCTATGACATATCTTCGTCGTCACGATAATATCGTCCAAGACATATCGATAATTTTCAATATATTGTGACATCATTATTTATTTATAGCTATTATAAATTATTAGTGGCATCTCTTAACATATTGACGGATCAGAACAACTCCAAATAAAAGGAGATTTCAATTTTTATAACAAAAATATTCGTTTTCTTTTGAATAAAAATAGAAAAAAATGAAATCTACGATCGCAAATTTCAAGTTATCATGTGAGAACATTATTATTTTTTATGTCATTATTTGTCTTAATTAATTTAAGTCATTAACCAGTTTTAACAATGACGAGACATTTCTATCAGTCTCTATTCCTCCTTTTCTTTCTCTCTCTCTCTCTCTCTATATATATATATATATATATATATATTTCATTTCTTTTCTTTAAAGTTTTATTTTCACTTTTTCTAGCTGGCAAACAAAATTTTGGAGCTCGATCAATTTTGAGATGAAAAAACTCCATTATTTTTCTAAATATCGACTCATGCGTAGTCTCATAGTCTCGTGATTGTTTCAAACCGGTTTAAACTGGTTAATGACTTAAATTAATTAAGACAATTCGTAAGAATTCAGAGAATGAAAAATTTGGAAATCAAGTTGTAACTTTAGTTGGCGATAAATCGCCAAATGTGTCAACCTTCTGCATTATTTTCTAATAACCCTAAAAGCGAAAAATAGATGCCTCAAAAGTGATAAATCGCCAATTTGTTGCATACGCATTTTGAGGCTCCAAACACCTCAAAACAAAACAACATCATGTTCTCACACGATAATAATTGTATTAAAACCCATTTAATTAAGGTTTTCAATTCCAAAGCAATGTCTGCATGTCACATAATATTGCGGTTTTTTTTTTCAATGTAATATTCATAATTTTATCTTTTTTACTGCTGACTTAAAAAACAACTTCAGTTTCTTTCATTCTTCCTTTTTTGGGAAAAAAAAACGACTTAATAATGCCTTTAACAAGTAAAATGAATTAGTTTTAATAAATCATGAATTTAAAATTTATGTTCAGAAAAATTAATTTTGTATGTGAATTGAATAAATTTTTATTCATATTTTAATAATGTTATTGGCAATAGTAAATATGCACTAGAATTTTAACAATAGGATGTTATATAACTAAAATTAATTATTCAATTTACATTTCAATCATTCAATGAAAAAATAACCAGTACTCAAGTACAATGCTGTGTTTCTGAATGTTAAAAGCCTAGCTAATTATCTTTTATTTCTGAGTATTCCATCAACATTTTGGCATATAGCAAAATTTGGAATGAAATAAAAAATTAAAATTAAAATAAAATATGAAAAATTAAAATGAAAGAGGGTGAAAATGATTATATAAAAACAGTTATAAGATTGAAAAATCATTACTAAAATATCTTTACATTAAAAACAGAAAAATAATAATTTTACAAACAAATTCTTAAGTCAGTTGAATGAAGGAATGTTTGCATCAATTCAAAATTCTATGTATTTAAAATTTAATAAAAAAAGAACATGAATGAAAAAAAGGAAAGGAAAGAAAACCATTTTAAAATGCTTGAAAATTTGAAAAAAGTGTAACATATAATCCAAGCACATAAAGTGAGATAAATTGGTGTAATAAAGTTTATACATTAAAAATAATTTACAATTAAATACATTTTAATAATTTTATTTTTACTTAAATAAAAAATAATATACTGTAATAAAAATATATAATGAAACTGGAAAACAGCATTTTTTAAATATATAAAACAAGAAAAATTATACACTTTTAGAAATATAAAAGTGCATACAGCAACTCGGATGGATTTAAAAAAAAAGAAAAGAACAACAACACATATTTTCCATCGATATGCAAAATAGTGACTTGAAATCCGTCAAAAAAATATTTGTAAAACAATGCCAGGACTGATTCTCAATAGTCGTGCAAATTCGGTCACTATCGAAATCTCGAAATTGCCCAAAATTAAATAAGTATCGAAAATACAACATATATAGAAAATGGATTAACTATCGAGAATCCAATATATATCGAAAATTCGATAATTATCGGCAATTCGATATGTATCACATATTCGATAATTATCGGCAATTCGATAAAGACCGATCAAGCACTCAAAATAATTTTGAAAGGAGTTCAGCAAGCAATTCAGTTGCAAGGCGAAAAGCGGAGATATAAGGGCACTTCTTTTTTTATGAGAGTATGAGTGTGAAAGTGCGAGCTGTGAATAAAATCGTGGATTTAATCTGACTAAATCCTCTATTTCTGAAGATGAATATTTAGCGATTAAACAAAGGGCAGTTAATACTTCTGATAACCCCAATTATTTTTCTATAATGGTATCATTCAGTTAGGGAACAGCAATCAGTTTATTCCAAAATGAGATGCTTAAAACAAATATTTTTATATATTAAAACATGACAGTTTTATAGAAATATTAACAAATATTCTGTATGAAGGTCAATAAGAATGAAGAGCCACAAGAATAAGCACTAACCGATAACCAAAACGAAATCGAAAACTCAAATTAATTGTTGGTATCGATTTATTGTATCATGATTCATCGTGAACCATTATTCATGATAATGATAATGATAGATCAATAGTTTTCGAAAACTGGTGGAAAAAAAATCGATTTTTTCGATAATTCGATCTTTTTTTCGATAATTGATTTCCTACTTATATCTTATAATATAATACTTATATATTATAATCAGTAAATGGCATTTTTCGAATACAACGTTTAAAAGTTGGCTCTTGATTATCATATTTTATTGTCGAAAATTAATATTTTCCTGTTATAATAGATTATTTTTAAGCAATTTTAAATTAATAGTTTTAATCTGTAATAAATAATTCTAAATGTTTTGATGTTTGATTTAGCTTCAAACATTCTCTTAAAAATTGTAAACAAATGTAAATTATTAAAATTGTTTTACTTGCCCGATTACAATTTACTTGTTCTAGCGGATTCTTCTAAAAGATAAAAGATAATATTTTTCTATTAAATTACCTCTTCCCTGATATAAATATCGAATGGCAATCGGTACAGTCACTTTACTTTTTAATTTTAGGACATTTACCTTTTTACGACTTAATACATTCGTATTAAAACAGTGGCCAAAATTGCATGTAAAAGAAAAACGTCTGAAAGGAAAGATCTAAAATTTTGCATGATCATATTAAGTGATCCTTTGCAATGACTTCTATTAAAATTTATAAACGTTTATGTTCAAGAAAAAAATTGATAAACTCTATATCATGCTAAAATTTATTTTAAAGTCAGTAGCATACAGTTTATGAGCAGATTAAATCATATTTCACAAAATTCTGATTTAAAAGACATCATTTCTCAAGATATCAATAAATAATTTAATTCTTATTTTACAAGGAAGCAATTAACATCTCAATATAATGATGCTCCAATTAAGAAATTCGGTATTTTATGTCATATTTTCATATAATTTTGTAATTGACGTTGTTTCAGGAAAATTTTGAAAATAGTTCTATACAATATAATTTATTTAATCTTTCAAAAAGAATTACATATTTTGGTAAGCATCATTGTCCTATATTGCGATGCGAGGCTAAATTATTTCAATAACACAAGAGAAGAGATACAAATGAATCGGAATTTAATCATTGCGATTTCGAAGATTTAAAAAAAGGGACATACTTTGGCAAAATAAAAAAAAAATTTGACGGAAAATCCATGTTTGAGAACAAAATTCACTATCGACATTACATTAATTCCTTTATGGTCTTTGAAATTTCATATAAAAATCTAAAATTTAATCATAATCATCAATGTATCAAATATCGTTGGGTTTGTTCCATAAGAATATAGTCATGCAATATTATGCATATGATTACTGTAATAAACTTTGCATTGCTACTTAACATTAATTACGTTTTTTTTAGATTGAAAATAACTTTATAATTATTTCTGAAGAGGATTTGTGAAAATTACCATGAGATTAGCTAAAAGGAAAAAAAGATTTAAACTAAACTGATCTTCATGACTTGTGTACCAAGATGTGAACTAGATCCAGAAGAGGTGTTCATCCGAATGTCCCATTACGTTTGTAAAAAAAGTAACATAGAACCTATTACGATTGTTGAAAAACTGAGTATTGCTGTTTATTTTAAGATAAAATCAGTAACAATAATAGAACAGATAATCAATGAAATGATCAGTCTAGTTATATATGTAAAATAATGTATGTTTGGTGTCTAGTTTTATATTGATATAGTCAATGTCGAACTAGAATTTCAATTTTGACGGTATTATAAAGTAAAAAAGGTCGACTTTTGCGTTCAAATTATCAAAATGCTAAAAAAAAAAATAGTTATGAAATTTTATAGAAATTCTGAAACTGTGAGCCGAGAGTCATTTTTTTTGATGGGACAAGATAAAATTTTTAACGATTTGCGAAAATGTAATATGAACTTAAAATCGTAGTCAAACTAGATGGCAGCGACACAACAAGAAAAGATTGATCACTACTCTACCAAACGATTCGTATCAACCGACAAGAAATGTGTGAACAAAATAAGTGTCTTTTCATTGTGAGAATAAGGTATATAAAGAACCGACATTTTATACACAATACATCAGTCGTACCCACTGTTGCTCCAGTCAGCGACTTCGCTGGATTCCATACAGTAATTTTCACACTGCCACCAGAAATTACTTTTGGCTATGAATGTTAAAATCATTTTGTTACAGCATTAATTTCGAAACAGTTCTTGATTATTCGCTTAATCCTTTATCATATTTACAAATGGAACTCTTTTTCTTTACTAAAGTTCCTTTTTGGTTTAGAAATTTTTTTCAAAGCGAACTTGATGTGCTATTGGCATCTAAAACAAGAATCAACAAGACTAAGCAGAAAGTCTATCCCACAGAGTAAGTGATACTGCCACTTCTTGAATTGATGAAGAGACTCGGGGCTTTCAAAGTGCTCTTAAGTTTAGCTCTTTAAGTTTTGATATAAATGAAATAACAATGAATGTTCTTAAATAGGATCTGCTATTTGAAAGTTTAAATGGATTCGAAGTTCAAAGGCTTAAATTGAAGCTAAAATAAAATTAGAGAAAAAAAAACATTTTTACAGAACATTTATGTTAAAAATATATACCCGAATTGAAATTACATAGATTTATTCTTGAGATAATAAGATGACATCTATATTTATTTTCGGATATGAAATATTAAACTTGATTGATGCAGAAATAAATAAAAATGAAACACATTAAATTTCATCAAAGTTTTAAAACTTTCTTCTATGATTTTTCTATCTTTAAATGAAGACAATAATTTTAAAATGGATTATTAGAAACTACAATTTTCGAACGGTTAATAACAGTTTTGTCTTTTATGAAATTTCATCGAAAGAGATATTATTCATAAAAAGTTTATAAAGGAAATTAAAGTAATGAAATTTTTTTTCTTGACATCGTCGCCTTTCACTAAATTGTTGCATTTAAAACTATTATAATATATTGCATTTAAAGTATTCATTTTTAATCTATTAAATTATTATATTTGAAATTTATTGTTTTAATTACTGTATTTAAATTTTGTTGTATTAATTATTGTATTTAAAATTTGTTGCATTAATTACTGTATTTAAAATATGTTGTTTTGATTATTATGTTTAAAATTTGTGGTATTAAATATTGAATTTAAAATGTATTGCTTTAACTATTGTATTTAAAATTTGTGGTATTAAATATTGAATTTAAAATTTATTATTTTAATTGTTGCATTTAAAATTTGTTGGATTAATTATTCTATTTAAAATTTATTGTAATGATTATTGAATTTAAATTTTGTTGTATTAATTATTGTGTTTAAAATTTATTGTTGTGAATATTGAATTTAAATTTTATTGTATTAATTATTGTATATAAAATTTATTATTGAAAATCCATAATATTGTTCATAATGAATTATAAATTAAAAATTAAAATTTAGAGGCTAAACTTTCTACTTCGCAATAATAATGATAGATTTTTTAAAATATAGTGTTTTGATAATATGATAAAATATAGTAAATGATAGATTTTATAGTGTTCAATTAAAAATTAAACCTTTCATTGAAAATAATTTATCAGGAATCACTGGAAGAGGAATTTTTCTATATCTTATTCGTTATCTTAATATAAGCAATTTTTATCAATACTGTGGATTATTGCTGAAACCTTTTAATACGCCTCTTACCTTATTATTAAAATGAAGTTTTATCACTATGTCTTAAAATATTTTGTTATCAAATTTTTAGCTACAATTTTTAAAGTTTTATCCTAATTTGCATGGGTCTTTAATGATAAAATTTTGTATAAAGTTTTCAAGAAATAATATTTCTTATATCTAGAATAATGTAATGTTACTGCAATGTTTTTCGCAAATTTTTACTGAAAACACAAAGAATTCTGGGTTTAGGATTAACAAATTGTTTAATCCTTTCGTTAGCACTGCAAAATATTGTATAAAATTATCTACGTATTACATTTGAAAAAATATTCTTATGACACATTTCATTGTGTATTGAATAATGCGAGATTTTGCAAAATGAATTTATTAATTTTTTTCTAGTAACTGTATTTACTGAAATATTTTGAAGTAATTTTTCTGATTTGTAAAATTTTAATGAAAAATTTAAAGCAATAATTGAGAGTTTGTTTTCGCTCGTTTCTTATAACCTCAATGAAAATGAGTATTTTTGAAGTCGAAAACAACAGTAACTATTTTTTTTGTTCATGATATGAACCAGTTGCTGCTTTGAATGCTGTGTAGACTAAAAGTCTAAGTATTTGAACAATAAGATATGAAATTTATGCCGCAATGATGTAATGCATTATATTAAATCATTTACTAAAGAAAGCCTTAGAAGGCTGCAATTAGAAAAAAAAGAAGTATTTACATTTTACAATGCTATTATAACCCTCAAATAGGAACTTGTTTGCTTAGAATTTACTATTGTAAAGTTTAAGTTATGTGAATTGATTTTCTTGTGCAAAAATTGCTCAGACTGGACGTCTAATCAATAGGATTATTAACTAGAACTATAAGAATTTCAGCTCATTTATTATGTGCTGATATGAATTTCAAAATCAAATTATAAAGGGTTTCTTTTTTACACTTTTAAGTACAATTTTTAAAGAAGTTAAATTACAAACATTGCTTCCTTATTATTTCTGTGCAGTTATTCGTAAATACGACTGCTATTGACAATTTTAGCACGTACAACCCAAGCATTATTTCACCGCTGATAAATATTGTAAAGGAAAATCCGTCCAGTAGATGCACTGTGAAAAAAGTCCAATGGACTCAATAAGGAATAACGAAACTTTATTTGTACGAAGATAGAATACACAAAACACAACCGAAATATATACAAAAACAGCACTTGCAATAAATAGTAGTAGCACATAAGCAACAAAAATCTACCAACTGTAAAATCACAAAGGGTTCAGGGCGAACTCGCTGAATATCAACACTCTTTAGAGTGTTGATATTCAGCGAAGTCTCTCTTTAGAGAGACTTCGCTCAGCTACTCTCTCTCGACTCGACTATTCCGACATCATCTCTGTCTCTCGTCTTTCTACAGTTATTGTGAAAAGACAAAGAAGCTTTTAGAAAGATATCGTGTCTTTGTTCCTAATCAAAATATCACCAGCATTCAAATAATTTCTCTTACCATCATTTTTGACGCCAGATTTCTCGCCAATTGATTGCCGAGGCCAGAGGTCATTGCATTTATGATATTAGGAGAAAATGGCTTATTCGAAACACTAGAAAGTTTTTGGCATATTTCCAATTAAAAAAATATAGACAAAGGAATAAAAAATACTTTTTGTCTCTAATTATTTTATGTGTAAGCATTTTATTCCTTATTAAAACCTATACTCATAAGCACATTTATCAAAAAAATTACAAATGGAGTGAAATAATTCATTAAAAATATCTAATAACAGATATATTGCTAACACTATATGCATCTACACTAAACACATCAAATAATAAACGCATTGCTTAATATTAGTATTTTACAATTATAAATACATTTATTTATGTATGCAATATGCTAATATATTTAAAAATATATAGGTAAAGAGAAAGGTATGTTGAAATGCAGATCATTAAATAATATATATTCTATTAACTACATAATATGGATACATTTTAATATAATTTTCTAATGTAATTATTTACTAGATCAGAAAAATGCACGTGAGTCCTAAGTCTTAACCACGACTCCATCTCTGATATGCTTATGCATATCATGTGCAGCCACATATCAATATTTAGTTATAAAAAATGATTCTTTTGGAGGTAAAATCGCGTCTTTTCTGGAAAGACACCTATACAGATAAACTTAAAAGACAAAATCTTATCTAAATATAAAATATGATCCAAATCGTTAGAGCCATTTCCGAGATACACGAAATAAATTTATGCATGTATGTATATATATGTATATACATACATACTCTAATATTAGATAATGTTTTTTCCATCTTTTTTGACACACATTGAGCTAATCTTGTTCAGAATATTTATTAAATTGAAAAATATTCTATAAAAATTTTAAAATTTCTGAATGAGAACATAAGGGATCACACCTTTCACTTAAAGACGATATGATGAGATCTATTATTTCAAAAACTTTTATCTTAAAGTTTATTTCTTCATTTTATACAGCCTTATCTTCGCTTATATAAGAATTTTTTAAATTTTATTTTTCGAGGTTTTAAGGTTTCATGATTTTTAACTCTTGAATCAACATCTAAAGAAAGTGTTACTTCTTAACTAAGCGTCAACATATTATTAAATCCTTTATCAGACTATATTCTTTCAGAAAACAGTTTAATTCATTTAAACTATCAGAAGCTTGAGAAATCTTAACATTTTTATTTTGAACAATAACTTTATTTTAAAAATATTAACTTTGTTTAGTGTTTTGTTCGAATACCATATATAAGAATAAATTTTAGAATTTTTTTTCATAAATATATATTTTTATTTTTTGCAGTGCTATCCATATTTTTGGTTCTTTTAAAAGAGGATATTAGGACCCTCTTCTCATTGAGTTTTTCATGATGACGGGGGATACATTTTGAACGTGAGTTTCATTAATATTTACAGAACGTCAAATCTTCGAATACTTTCTATATATTAAAGAAATATCACTATTCTTATCGAACAATTTCCGAATAGTAATTAATTGACACAAGTACAATCTTTGTTCAATTAAAAATTAAATGCCACAAATAATTCTTTCAATGCTTCATTTTTTTATTACATCAATAATCAAAACAAAAAAAAACCCAAAAAAGTATTACAAAAAGACTATATTGTACAAGTTATTACGACAGCGAGGACCAATATTTGATACAAAATAATGAATTAGCAATATCTGACTTGTCTCTCCTCTCATATACATATCGATGTCACGTATTTTGATGTTTAGAAACTTTTGTACAAGGCAAGAACTTTCCTCTTCTGACAAACAGCGAGGCACACTGAATATTACTTCACTGTCACAACAGACATAATAAGTTAAATTTAGGTTTAAGGAAATTTTTTCCATTTGGAGTTTTATGAAAGGACTTTTTGAATGAATTTTCGAAGACTTTTTGTATCTGCCTCGTTGTACGTCACACAGCCTCACACATTTTGACAACACTGTCTTGTTTGCCTTTGCTGTTTGGATACTAGTGGAGACCTTAACTAATAACATAAAGAACATTGATAAATAAAATTTGATACACAGATTTAGCATCCAAAATGTAGATTTTTATCAGATTTTAATCCAAATCCGTCAAACACTTCAGCGTTTGTCTGTCTTTCCGTTCGCATGCATGTTCGTACGTAAATCCAACAACTCATAAATTCGACGATTTAAATCAATGAAGTTAGGTATATGATTTTATGACTACAGCTGTAGTTTCATACCAAATGATGAGCTTCAGTCATTTGGAAAAAGGCACTCAAATTCAACAATAATGGTAGATTCACTTCAAAGATCTGCATTTCCTAACTACTATTTGCCAACACTATTCAAGGCTTTCGTTGTTTACCCAGTGACCAGAAATTTTGCATGGAGGTTGGGGTTAAAGATATTTATTAGAGATTATGCGGGAATATTTCAGGGAGACTACACCCATGATTTGATTTTGCATTTTAAAATTTGCTTTTATTTCTTACACTTTTTAACATACGATTCAGTAATTTAACATTAATCAAATTAGAGTTGAAATTTCGAAAGTAAGTATAAAAAAATATACGACATAAAATCATATCTATTATTCTTTCTTCTCAGATGTATTTAAAAAAAAAATAGGCGCTGGCGAAGACGCAGGGGAAAGTGGTTAGTATTTTAAATGGATGATGAATACTGAAATAATGCAGTAATAAAAACGGAACGAATATAATATTTAAAATATTTGCTAATGGAAAGTACAGATACACATTCTTTATGTGAGTTGTTCTTTCAAATTCAAGATTAACAAACCGTATGTGAAAAGAGATCCAAACATACTAAGCGTAAATTTTGGAATCAACTCTGCCAATCCTGCAACTGACATGACAGGCATCGACATTTCTTTCATAGTTTCAATATGGGCTACGAGCTTTAAGTTATATTTTTCTTGCCTTAACAACTTATCCTTCAGTAACCGAATGGTCGATTGTATTTTTTTATTTTGAAATGTGATTCTTGAGGCACACAGAACCAATCCGATGATGGAAAGTGGCACCAAAGTCACAATTAGAATGTTCTCACAGATTTCTGATACGCTCATGTTTTGAGACTTTTTCAGCACGAAAAGGGCGAGTGAACTGAACATGACCGTTAGCTGAGAGCACATATAAAGGAGGCTAATCAAAGATGTCGAGTTTTGAAGCTGATGGGCTATTTCAAAAAGACGAGTGTGCAATTTTGACAGCTGAATTAACTCCTTAAAATCCAACGACTCAATCTGATTTTCCAATTCTTCGTGATACTTGCCGAGACAGCTACTGAAATCGTAATACAAAACACTACAAATCAATGCAGTTAAACAGGGATATGTATATTGATAAGCAAATACAAGTTGTGTCATACAAAATCGAATAACAAAATCAATGGTATCGTCGTCAATATTTAAATGGAAAGTAAAATAAAGTTTCATAGCAGAATCCTGAGATAGATATAGTGCTGAAATCGTAGATAAAGTACAAGTACTAACAGCGACAGATGCGATAATCAAGTTAATCATGTTGAAATGATTATTGTTAGGCTTGCATCTAAAAAATTTAATTCCTTGAAATTTTTCCAATAATTTTTGTATTGAAATCTTCTTACATCTTGTAGCATGCTGTATAGCTAATGTAAAAAGAGCGGCTATGACAAATCCAAAGAAGACATCTAAATAAGAATCCTTGCTAAGATAAGGAACAAAAGTTGCATATATTATGTAAACTGCAGTAAAATGTATAAAACCCGCATGCACTTTTGGCAGAATTTTGTAAAGACATGATTTTTTTTCATACATTTCTATACCAAATATTTGTAAAATAAGGCGCTGCATTCCTTTCTGACTCCGTAATGTACATCCAGAGTTTCTCTTGAACAATGTTTTAGTCTTTAGTGACCTGTTTCTAAACCGAGAAGCTATTTCTTGCACATTATGTGAAATAACATTCATATTCAACTAAAATAGTCTTGAATTCAATGCCTTAAACCTTTGTGAAAGGTATCTCGATTTTTTAAAAAAATCAACTTTCGATCGTTCCATTTGAATAACTCCTAAATAATGTGGCAATTATTTGCAAATTTGTAATAAATGTTACTGTTGCACAGGGAGTTATGTGTAGAATATTTAAATTTCCATACTTAAAAAAATGATTTGAATAATAAATATATTAATTTGAGATCAATAAAAGAAAACCCCAGAATTTCTATCAAGCAGTCTTTCAAAATATCCATACCGATGAAGAAGATAAGTTCTGAATTGATAACATTATTTTGCTGCCTTTTTGAAATGCATGAAATGACGATATTGATTTCACCTAATGTAATGAGTGTTTATGTACTAATTTCGGAAATAATAGCAGCCCCACACTTAATGCACAGTGAAACAATAAAGACTTTTGTTTGAAAGAATCGTTCTTTAATGTTTTCAGATGAAAAATCTTGGTGTGAGTGTTCGATGCTTGAAAATAAAGTTTAGTTCCAAATGGGTATTGAAAAATTTATTTATTGTATAGAACTAGGAACATTATATAATTAACGAGAATGAAATAAATAAATAAATGCTTTTGGCCAATTCTGTTACATTTTCCACAGATAAATCCAAATATGGTATTAAAATATATTTTCTAAAAAATTATTTGATTTTAATTATTCTTATTTGATTAATTAATTATCAAATTTTGATTTGATTTGATTAATTAATTATTCTTATTTGTAAAAGAAGTTTTAAATATATTCCATAACAAAAAATTATTTTGGATATATCAAATTATATATTCAACGCTTGCGTTTTAGTTCTTTAATGGTAATTATAATTTGAAATGTGCCCAATGATTATTATAACAAAAATGGAATGACATTTAAATCATCAGGTTATCTTTCTTCATAGATCATAAAGATGCAGAACCACAATTCAAAAAGAGAACTGTCCAGACAACGTAATTATTGCTTCATCACAGCAATTGCTGTAATGATAATTACATGAATTCTTACTTACCTATATGCACTGAGTAATGTCGCCGTCAGTTCCACACTAGAAATTCTATTTCATCATGTTCAGTAGTTTGATATGATTCCTCATTTATACTGTATTTTTCTTTCGTTAGTTTTTTTATGTCTATGTTTGGTTTTGTTCTTTGTTTTCTTATTGTTCAGTTTTTTTCTACGACTTTATTTTATTATTTTGCAGCTATTCTACATTTTAATATCTTCTGTAACTATGAATTGACTTTTGGCTTCGTGGATATTTTTATTTCGCTAATTTTTAGTCAGAAGTGGGTGGAAGGGGTAATAATTGAATATTTTCTCAAACAAGCATAACTCAGTTTCTCCTGCCAAGTTCTGCATACCAGTTGATTGGGGATCTTAACTATTTTGGTTGCAGGAGTACATAAAGGGTGTTCCAGGATTATTGGGGCAAACTTTAATAGGTGGTAGAGGTCATCATAAGGATTTAGACTTGCATAGCAACCCATGGTAGGAAACGTCTACTTTCGGTGCTAGGTGGCGTTGTCCGCAAGAGCAGTGAAAGAAATAGACCTGCATTGCTGCAGTTATTTGAGCTGTCATCGTCCGCAGATGAGTATGAAACGTTTTACGAACACCGAGCTGACAGATATCTACCTTATTTACGTACGTATTGGCAGAAGGAAATACATAAGCAGCAGAAAGATCGTGTCGCGGAAGGTACCCACAGAGAAATTCTCTGGGCTACCGGATATAATTTGCATCACAAGGTTGAAGGTGGCATGGGTGTAAGTCAGCGTTTCTCAACTTTTCAGTATTCATGGCCCAGTTTTCAATCATAATTTTCATCACACACCCCTCTTACAATAAAATGTATACAACAATAATGTATATTGAGTATTTTGGATTCTGTTTTTAAACTATTTAATTAACTGCCAAAACAAGAGAAAAAACGAGCCAACGTTGGCGAGAAACCACATTTTGCATTTTGGATAAGAGTGCGGTGAACAGATGAAGTGAATGAAAGTGGAGAAAATTTAAATATTATACTTGAAATGAAAGCCAAACAGGGAGATAACGTTAAAAGAATATGAAAGTAGAAAAATTCATCAGTGAAAGTTAACCTAGACGGGGTGAGCTAAATTTAGAAACAGGAAATACATTTTTTTCGAATAATAAAAGAAATAAAACAGAAGCATAATAAAACAAAAGTGAAAAAATTAGTAATGTTTGTGGAAGGGAATACACACAACCGATGCCGTCTCGAGCATGCGAGGAGCAAATGTTCTCATAGGAAGAAGGAAAATATTCGATAACGCAAGTTTCAATTCCAGCCAGTCTCATTCGAGTCGATTCTTTTATCGCTATTGAATCTATCGTGAATTTATATGTTATATATGTTTTCGTGTTAACTGCAGTTCACCATATTAAATATTCACGGAAGCAGATTTATGCAAGTTCATGAATAAATTTTTAAGCGGAAGTAAGCAAGCATCAACAAGTACACAGACGAGTGTGGTTCCGAAAATAAAATCAAGGAAATATTCTCAAGAATACTTAAATTTTGAGTTTACCAGTACTGAATTAAATGAAGAAAGGCTCCTGTGTATAAAATTTGCTCAAAAATGTTGGCCGCAGACAGCTTGAAACCTAATAAACTTAAACGACATTTGGAAACGCTTCATAGTGTGTACGTCAACAAACCCAGAGAATTCTTCGAAATAAAATTAAAATCATATAAAAGCAAAAATCATTTTTTAAAGAAACTTTGTAAATAAAAAAAGCTTTAATTGTATCTTACAAAGTTCATATAATTGTAGAAATCCTCACACGATTGGTGAAGAGCTTATTTTACCAGCAGCAATTGCGATTGTAGAAACTATGATTGGAGATAATTT
Organism: Argiope bruennichi; assembly: GCF_947563725.1. NCBI lineage: Eukaryota > Metazoa > Arthropoda > Arachnida > Araneae > Araneidae > Argiope > Argiope bruennichi. The sequence continues at coordinate 7,916,849 of NC_079159.1, forward strand.
TCAAAAAAATTGCAGTCCATACCTCTTTCAGATGATACTGTTTCCCGTCGAATTGGCGATATAGCTGAAGATGTACAGCGTCAACTTTTCTCGAAGTTTCGTGACAAATTGTTTTCAATACAGCTCGACGAAGCAACAGATAGTAATAAAGATGCTCATTTAATTGCCTATGTTCGAATTTGTGATAATATGTCGGTAATAGAACTACTTTTCTGCAAACCAATAGAACTCAAAACATCAGCGCTCGCATTATTTGTTATTTTAAATGATTTTATGAATGAGGCAAACATAGAATGGAAAAATTGCATCGGAATATGTGCCGATGGTGCTCGTTTAATGTCCGGAAGATTCCAAGGTATACAAGCACTTGTAAAACAAAAATTGCCTCAGTGCAACATTGCATGATCCACAGAGAAACTTTGGCTTCGAAAGAAATGAGTCCTGGTTTGAATATTGTGTTAACGACGGTTGTAACCGTAGTAAATTATATAAAAATGAGATCCCTGAAATAGAGAATCTTTTCCGCACTTTGTAAAGACATGGGTTCAGTACATTCAGCGTTACTACTTTATTGCGAGGCAAGATGTTCATCACGTGAGAAATTTTTGCCACGTGTTTATGAATTAAGAGAAAAAATCGCCATTTTACTAGAAGAAGAAAACAGACAGGAGGCCGAGAATTTTCACGATAGTTTATTTGTGATGAAATTGGTCGATTATTTGTGATGTACTTGGTCGACATATTCGAGAAATTAAATAACTTGAATCTTCAACTCCAAGGAGCAAATACACATGTTGGATACGAGTGATACAGTCAATGTTTTTTGTAGAAAATTGGAATTGTGGAGCAGAAATTTAAAGCAAAAAACCCAACAATGTTTGTAAATGTGGATGATTGTACTAAAACTTACAAGGCTGAAGAAGAACATATAAAATTTGTTTTTGTAACCATTGAAAATCATTTAGCAGTGCTGGCAAATAATTTTAAAAAGTATTTTCATGCTGACGACAAACCGATAGCAAGTTACGAGTGGATTAGGGATCTGTTTCATAAGACTCCCGAAGGACTCTCAATTAATAAGGAAGAAAAATTCATAGACTTCACGACAAGTTTCGAAACTAAAAGGCAATTTTGTAATAAATCCCTATTTGAATTTTGCGCAGGAGTAAAGTTGATTTTTCTGCACTAAAAACAAGGACAGTTCACATTCTATTACCATTCAACACCCTACCTTTGTGAAACTGGATTTTCGGCTGTGGCTTCTTTGAAGACAAAATATAGAAACAAAACTGAGAGTGGCTATTTCTAATATTAAGCCTTCCTTCAAAAAACTTTGCTCTGCAAGACAGGCCCAAGGAAGTCGTTTAATTATTAAATTTGTTTTTAATTTAGTATGTTTTGATTAAGTAAGTTTTTTTTACTTTAATAAGTTATTTAATATGTCGAAATGTATTTTGTTTTCTATGTGTATGACATTTGACAATTTTTTCAATCTTTTACAAACTTTATGCTCTTTGTGGCACCTCAAGTTAATGAGAATATTGCAACCAAATTTGAAAAATTTCTTTTTGAACCAAAAAAAGTAACTTTTACCCACTATTACGAAACTAAAATAAAAAAAAAAGTTTTTAAAGGCCATTTCGTTCAGCCCTATTGATCACTGCTTTTCAATGAAAAAATTTACTTATTTTCATCAATCGCATTTACCAAGCACACACACACACGCACGCACGCACACACACACACACACACACACACACACAGATTTTGTATAATGTCAATCAAAAGGCGATCTAAGACAGGGCATTGGTTTTAAGAAACCTATTATTACATCGTTTCTAAAACCATTGATTATGTGCTATATCCATGATCATTATTAATTAGTTCTTAACTCACAAATCTACCTTTGAGGAAAGTTTTGCTTAGCACTTTCCTGTGATATTGTTTTCATTGAAATGTGAACAGATCTTAAGAATGAACTGCAATTTATTAACCCGACCTGTCAATATGAGCAAACGGTATAATGAATGATATCTTTACTAAATGGTTTAGCGAAATCGCATATTCAAAAGAGAAATAAAAATTATTCAAAATCGGAGTCAAAAGTTCTCTGATACGGAAGAAAGGAAAGAAAAGAAAAGCGAAACAAAAATCAGCAGCAGTCTCACTTCATTTCGTTACCTCCGGTTTTATTTATCTGTATGCATCATAAATTCCGACAACTATCACTTTTACTTTCTTCACGACGTATTGAGTTTTGAATTTTGTAAATTTGTGGATGATATTATAATACTTAAAAACGCTTTCAGTAATTCAATGTCAATTAATCGATTAAATTTCAAGTCGATTTTGCCGAAGTTGATAAAGCATTTATTGTTGGATTACAAATCATTTATAATAATAAGTTATAAAGATTTATGAAAGAAGAAAATAAAATAATAGATAAAGTACAACAAAGTTCTTAAAAATAAATTTTTAGTCGTTGTCTGAAAATTGGAAGATATTTTTTCATTTTAAATGTGAATGTCAAAATAAAACTGTAAAATTTTACAGAATTGAAAACAATATTATAAAGCAAATGTGCCACAATGAACAGAAATCTCGTGCTAAATTGTAGGGAAATAATTTTTCTTATGAAATTTTTATAGGTTTAGGCGCACACCCTCAGACAAACTTATGTACAAAAAAAGCGATAGTAAGCCATGATAAATATGAAAAAAATTAGACACTTATTAAGTATCCAGATATATACTGTTTAAGGTATAAGTTATGGTTCATTTATTTTTCTCATTGCTGTCATTTTCTTTATTTTTACTTTTATCTGAGATTGAAATTAAAGAAATATATGTTTTTTTTTAAACATTTACATAACAACATTAATTAAAGAACTTGTTTCACTTTTTAAAATCTGTTATTTAATTGTATTTTAGCTGCTTCTAATGGATTCCGATAAATATAATTCCTTTTTTTTTATCAATAAAATTTCATTTTTTGAAAGATAGGAATATATTACAATTTTACTATGCATACAATTGGAAAAAAACAACAAAAGCATAGAGGATTGACTTTAGTAATTGTTTCTTCTAAGACATGTTAAATAAGTTACCTAAAAGTAAAATGACCGCTTTCATACTAAATTAAAGATGGTGAGGTAATGTTGCAAAAAATTAAAAATAAGTGTTTATTATTGTTTTCTGTTTTATATATTTTTAAAAGAATTTTATTTCCATTTATGATTTTTACTTTTAAATTTTAAATGTCATGATTCAACTTTTTTAATAAGACATACAAAGTGAAAAAATTCAGGTCATTTTTTTTTATTTTTTTAAAATTTTTCAGTATATTTCATATTCTACTGAATTTCAATTCAAATGACTAATATTCCTATAAACAATATTACAATATTCCCTTAATTTCAGAACGGAAAAAAAATATTTGTATTCGAAAACTCTTTTATTTTGAAAAATTATTAATTTTTATTTAAAATAGTACATGTATAAATAAAGAAAATCCCCCATCCCAAAATTGCTTCATTAACTTTCACAAATGCTGTAGATAATTTTGAATTCCAAAAAATTAGAAACAATCGCTAAAAATGGAAAATTACAGAAAAAATAAATATTTGAACAAAAAGTTTAAAAAAAAAGAAGCAAAATTTTCGAATTTTGAAGGAATAATATTATTTAAGATCTATATCAATTAGTGGCTTTATGTCTGTATTTTTAGATTAATGAAATAGATCTTAAATCGCGTAAAAAACAACAAATGCTTTGAGAAGACTCAGAAATTCCCTAAGAGCCTAAAAAACTTTCCAAATTCGAAATTACTCACTAATTCAATAACTAAATGAAACAGGATTAAATTAAGAAATCAAAATAAGAACGACTAAATTAGAATAAATGCGTATTTTTTCAAACACAGGAAATGTTATTGAATCAATTTAACTTGGTACTCTGTTGTAGAATTTTCTAAGCGTTCTCTTCACTATAACCGAGCCTTTTCTTATAAAAAGTTTAAATTGACTCTGAAATTGACAATTGCCATATTATTATTAGGTTTGTAACAGCTCTGACTATGATGACTTCAAAGACAGCGCCCTCTAATGCCTTGTAGCAATGACTTAGTTCATATTTAGCGATGGCATGTGCCGCATGCTTTGATCCCTACTGTTACATCTATCTTAAAATTATTCCAAAATTCTGTATGTAAATTGTTTGTGTATAACGTAACCTGCAAATAAGTAACTGTTACACTTATTCGGACTTTTTACTCAAACCCTTAACGATCCCACAGGGTCATATTTTCAGGTTCGGTTTTAAAGACGTAACATTTTGGAAGCATTGGCCGTAAATTAAAACTTTTACTTTATTTTGCATACGATTCATAAACAAATTTTATACGAGTTTGATTTTTTTGAAGCTAATTTGAATTGCAGTCAAGCCAATTTAACCATACAAGGGATTTCTATTCTAAAATCAGTGAAGAATATATGCCAAAGCGATTTTCTTTCGGTAACTATTTGTGTATAAAACTACGTCATCTAAATATCGACAGATTTTCCCTTACATCTTCAAGGAGTGCAATGCTTGTCATTTTATTCCTCCTATTTAAAAACAGTAATAACAATAAACTTTATGAAAAAATGAAACTTCTGGGTTAGTTTCTATTCAACTTTATTCTTAAGCGATTGCATGACGCACTTTATCTAATATTATGAAATTTTTGTTACTTTTACTGTGAAATGGAAATACCTTAATAAATGTAGCTAAGATGCCTCTTAGCTACATCGCTTCTCAAATGTTGGCCTCCCTCAACTCTCTAATAATGAAAGTGTATTTCTCGCCTATGAATGATAAGGTATGCGAAAAATCATAATATCACCTGATAAATCATCATGGGTTAATCAGTATGAAAGAGAGGAAAGAAAAGATATGAAGATACGGATTAAGAGAAATATCCTAGCAATATGAAACAATTTGAAAAATAACACATTATGTCGAAAATTAAAGGTACTTCCACTATGTCCTGTTAATGATGTACTTCATGAACAAAAAGCAACAATTGATTTATATTATTATTATTATTGATTCATCAAAACTTTTTACAGGGAATTATTAAAATCTTCACTTTAAGATTATTCAGGCATTTTCTAATTAAAAACATTTAAGAAATTGATAGAATTAAAAAAAAAAAAACATCTATTTTGCAGAGCTTTGTAAAATTTATTATCCTATGAATTTATTGCCTATAAATTAGAATGCTAGCTGATTTCCAGAAAATAATTAAAATATATAAATATTCCCTTAACATTCGATTAATACTTTTAAATTCCATAGCATATCTTTTAAAATATAGGAATATTAATGTATATTTCTCTGTATATTTCAATAATTTTTATTGGTAGAACTCAATTTTTTTGTTTATCAAAGATGAGAATCAATCATTTGTTATAATTGAAGATTTGTTTAAATGTCTGTTATTACATGGTATTCTAAGTATGATTTGCATACTTAACAAAACTTATTTAATATTTCTGGCCTCTAACACCAAATTTTTTTAACATTACATATTGAATAAAGTAAAGAATGAATCCAGTTTTCCATATTAGTTTAATCTAATAATTTATATATCATATATACTGTTTGAGATTCATATATTCTGTTATGTATCATATATTCTGTGTTCTGTTATATTCTACGAGTTTATATTGTGTTGTATTCTGTGTAAAGTCTTTGCTTGTCTAAAAACGATCGATAAAGTGAAATAACTAACAGTAATTTGAAAATACTCAAAATATTCAATCGTCTCATCTGTAAATAAATTTAAGAAATTTCTAATATTATTCAAATGATTATTATTCTTTTGAAACAAAGACCCGATTTCCACAATCTTCAAACAAACGTGAAAGCTTTAATTAAATTCCGTATTTTGATAAAATAATTATAGAAAACATTCTTCTAAATTTTCATAGAAAATGCTCGAATACATATGTTTAAGGAAACACGTTCATTTGATGTGAAGCATGTGTATATTAAGTATGCATAAGCAAAAAGTATTTAATGCATGAAATAAAACTAGGGCGAAATTTTAGATTCCAGCAACTTTTACAAAGCGTAACTCATCACATACTATGTATCTGTCGGTGATTTGTGCTAATAAGATTTTCACAAGAGAAATAAAGAAATAAATACAATGATACAGTTCTATGCAAAACAGAAAATATCCTTTTGCCACAAGTGCTTAATAGCTTCTTCCGTAAATTATACAAATCATATCAACTTATAATCATCAATATGATCACTTCATTGCCTTTTTATGGGAGTTTCCCAGTTTTTTTTCACAAATTAAACAATTAAATTGACATTAACTTATATCAATATAATCACATAATTGTCTTTTTATGTGACTTTTTCGGTTTTTTACAATGCATATAACATGATTTCTTATATCCTACAAATAATTCTTCAACATTAAGCCTGTCACCACTAGTCATTGAATCATACTGAGATTGTGCCGCTACTTTCACATGTGCTGGCCAAATAACAAGAGCTTAATGAAGATAAAACCAAACAAATTAAGCAAGAAATTCGTCGTGCATTTTCTTCTTCGCGCACAAACTTTGAACGTTGAATAAAAATCGATGTAATTTCCAACTATCTTGGTTATAATGGTTACTTTTTCAGGTTTAATATAAGCAAGCTGTACGTGAAAAGAGATCCAAACAAGTTCAGCACAAAACTCGGAGTCAGCTCTCCCAATCCAAAAGCTGACATGACAGGAAATTTCTTTTCGATCATTAGATTCAAGGAACGGATGACATCCTTGTTATAGATGAAATGTCTACTCGACTCATCTCTGAGTCTGAAAAGTGTCAGCTCTATATTTTGGTACATTTTGTTAATTCTAGACGCACAATATACGAGTCCGGCGATGGATGTGGGCATCATTGTAATTACTAAACAATTCTCGACTATCTGCGGAGGAGAGAGTTCGACTTTCTTCGTGAGCACGAACATCGCAAGAGAACAGTACATGACAGACGTCTGAGAACAGAGAAGACAGAAGCAAATCACAGAAGTTGCAGTTTTAAGTTCGTGGGCAACTTCGAAAAGGAAAGTATGGACTTCCATGATTGCCAGGATGCTATTTTTGCTCAATGACGATGACTGGCTGCTTAAATGTCTTTTAAAGAAGTGAAATAATTCGCTGATTTCGAAATACATGATGCCGCACATCAAGGCTATGATGCAAGGGTATGTATATTGATACGAAAACAGGATTTGGACAATGCAGAACCGGATCGACGTCCCGATTGCTTCGTTATCGAAATGTAGGAAAAAACTGAAATAAAACTTTAAAATATTTCCATCCGTTAAAGAGTAAACTGTAACTGTAGCCCCAAGTATTGTAATTAAAAAACTACTCAAGACAATAAAATTTATCCATCTAGGGTTTCGACTTTTAACACATTTTCCTTGAATGCCGTTGATTTTGCAATATTGATCGAGTATCAGATTTATTGAAGGTTTTTGATATTTTATTCCATAGTGCAAACTCAGAGGAAAGATACCAGCTATAGCAAATCCAAATGTAATTTCTGCTGCTTCTGTACTGTTTATGTGCATCGGAACAGCCATCGCTAGGAGGTATAGTGGGGATAGATGCATTAAAAAAACATGTATTTTTGACAGAATTTTGTAAATCACCCTACTGTCATTGCTTAATAGGATGTCGTAAATTTGTAGGGCAATGTGTAATATTCCACAATGCAGTCTAGATACATAATTCGAGTGAGCTTTCTTGGCAAATAATGCTCCGTGCGTCGAATTTTCTGTGAATAAATTTCTCATATTTGCAACTATTCAACTAAAACTTTTTTTAAAAAATGTAGTTGTTTATCACTTAGCCTGTATTACGCAAATGCTTGTGTTTTAGAAACATTTTTGATATTTCTGGTGAAATCATTTCTTGAATATTTAGAAACAGGTGCTTATAGTAAAGTGAATCTAGATGGATGAGTAGATTTCAAAAGGACGAACGACATCGATGAATGTTTTTAGAGAATGTGAAGTCGACTAGAACATATATCATGTCAAAGCTGTTCAAGGATCTTTGAAATCATTGTGAAAAAAGAACATCTGCTTTTTCCCATACATCAGAAAAAAAAGGAGACTTTTTTTTTTCTTTTTTCAAACGACTCTCTTTGGTTTTGTTTTTTAACTGTTTTGTGCTCTGTAACAACAATTTCGAATGTATAACAAACGAAAAAGAAAGCTATTGATGTAACCAAATGCAAATTTAACAAAATAATAAAATACTTATTCCTTCAATATGTTTTTTTTTATTTCATCAATTTTGTTATTCAAATGACAACTAGTGACGCACTATCTTTGAAAAAAATCATTAATATTGAAATGGTTATTGAATAAATTTGATAGATGAAGCTTCACGTCTAAAGTTATCGCTCATTATATTCATGCATAATATATGATGAGTTTCATTTTCAGTGCGTATCAAAAGCACAACGAAAATGATTAGAGAGATGTATATTTATAGTTGATGACTGCGAAAAATACTGCTTATTTGGAGGGCGTTGTTATATTCTATCAATTTATTATATCTGTTACATATGGAAACATAATATAAAGGAAAGTTGGAACTTTGGAAAGATAAAACTTTGAGCTTAAAACAGGAACAAAAAAAGCAAGGGTTAAGTGAAATAAATGCTCTTTCATATTTACTGCTGTATTTTATATTCCTGAAAATTGAAATATATAGATTAGATGTTGATGACTTCGAAGATTTTTTTTATTCTTCAATGTTATTATTTTAAATTAGCTTATTAGTCAATAGTTATCAGCTTTGCTGTAAAAATATTATAGCCATATTAATATTAAAAAAATTGTTCTTATAAATACAGATATTAAAACATTATTTTCATTGATCTTGGAATCATGGAACTTAAATAATTCTTAGCCAATTAATTACTTTCTTTATATAAAAATATGTTTTTTATGCCATTTGGTTTTTCTAAATTCTTCTTTACAAGCAAGTACTTTGTTAGAGAGTATAACTAAACAGGTACAGGAGAGGATAAATAAAGATAATTGCAAAATGAACCTGGAAGGTGGAATTTCTCAGTACTTTCAATTTTGCTGACCTTTTTGATCTTTGATTTTTTACTTGAATTATCTTACAAATCGCTCAATCTTTAACTTTTATGCTTAAAAGCGAACTATATTGTTATTGGGTCGCCACATAACAATGAAGAAAAACGAGTGCCATTCATTTAACATTATTTATGCACCTGCTGCAGTAACTTTTATGATTTTTTTTAAAGTGTTGTGGAAGCAAAATGGAAGATACACCGAATGAATTAGACTACCTATCGAGCACTTCATTTGCTGGTCTTCCTTTTATTTAAAAAAAAAATAGGAGGTCGGGATCAAGCTAGTTGCGTCAACTTTTTAAAAGCAATTTCCAACAGGCTGAACCATTGAAAAGTTATCAGTATTATTTTTAAACATTAGAATTTAATTATACAAACGTGGTTCTGATGGAAGAATCTTGTATGAAAGCATGCAAATAAATGTTCACAACATGAGAATTGATATTCAAAAATATAACAAAGAGATATAACAAATCAATAAAAGACAGAAATGAAACAGAATAACTTTGTATGAAAGCATACGAATAACAAGTAACATATATAAAAAAAATTAAGTCAATTCCTACTTAGATCAACAAATTTTTTTTATTTTAGTTACTTTTTATTGAATAATTACAATTAATATAAATATGTATATACATATGACAGAATTACCAAATTAAGTGGCAAAATAGAGACACTTAATATCTTGACCATTTGGTGACTTTGGTGACCAAATAGAAATGACTGGACAAATTTAATTAATTAATTAATATTAGAAAAAAACTGTATGAACATCAAGTGCCATCCACTGCAAGTTTAAAAAAATGTATTTGAACTTGAGTGGATGAATAAAAAGTATTTTATTAACGATTGAAAATTTGAACAAGATATACATATAGAGAGAGAGTATGAGCTAATAGTAGGAATTGAAAATACACTACATGAGATACAAATAAGCAGAAAAAAAAGCATACAAATAAAAATACACTGCATGTGAATTGATATTCAAAAAATATAACAAACAGATGTAACAAATCAATAAAAGACAGAAAAAGGTAGAATAATTTTGTATGAAAGCATACAAATAAAAATACACTACTTGAGAATTGATACTCAAAAAATATTTAAAAAATTTATAACAAAACAATAAAAGATAGAATTGTTCCGACCTGTCACTGTGCTGCCCTCTTGCGGCAAAGGGAAAAACACTTCAGTGTATCGTGTAGCGTTAGCGAGTGTGTGTGCGGTAGCAGGGCAGCGCCTGCTAAGCAATGATGACCAGAATAAAAGGAAAAAGAGTCCAAATTTATTCTTGTGTTGTGATTTTTTAATAATATGACAGCTATCGACATAAATTTAGTGCATGTGTAATCATATGGTCCGTCTCGGAGGAGTTGAAATAGCGATCAGCGATGGATTACGTTTTTTTTTGTGTGTGAAAATATGCGAAGTGGATTAGCGTAGGCTTAGGAAATGAAAGTTGTAGCTTGAGTGGTGTTTTCTGTTTCTGTTCTCTGTGTTTTCGCGTATTCTCTCGTCCCAATTCTCAAGGATAATTATTGTGGGTGTCCATAACTTCAACGGATGTTCATACTAAACGAACAGTTCTATCCACAATAGCCAAGTTGTTTGACCCTCTGAGCCTCCTTGGTCCTGTGATTTCACTAGCGAAAATCTTTCTACAAAAATTGTGGCTTCTGAATCTTCAATGGGATGATCAGCTTCCTCCTGAAAATCATAGTGAATGGGAGAAGTTTTCAAACGAGTTACAGTGCATTAACAACATCAAGGTGAGCAGATGTATTCTTCCATTTTCCGACGTCGAAGCTATAGAGCTTCATGGGTTCAGCGACACTTCTGAAGCTGCCTTCGGAGCTGTTGTGTACTGCAAATCCCAAACACCTGCTGGTGAGGTTGTTGTCAAGATGGTGGCCAGTAAATCCAGAGTGGCTCCACTGAAGAAGCTCACGATCCCGAGATTGGAGCTCTGCGCTGCTGTGCTGCTGGTGAAATTGATGCAGCGTATCCAGTCGGCTCTTCGATTGAAAGTGTCCAATACCTATTACTGGAGCGATAGTATGATTGTGCTGTCATGGATTAAAAAAGAGACGTCCCAGTTAAAAACCTTCGTGGCAAACCGTGTAGCCACACTTCAAGACCTTTCGTGTCAGGAGCAGTGGAGACATGTTTCGTCAGGAGATAATCCAGCTGATCTTATCAGTCGTGGTGTAAATCCGTCCAAAATGCTTGAGAGTAACTTGTGGTGGGAAGGCCCTGCCTTTCTAAAAAACAGTGAGTATCCGTGCAGAGAAATCTCTGACTCTGTGATAAAGGACGATGTAGACTGTGAACTCAAAAAAGTTGACTGTGAAAGTGTTTAGTTACTACATTGAACAATTCATGTGTTACTGATATTCTTAATTGTAGTAATAGTTATACTAAAATATTACACGTAATAAGTTATTTCTCCACAACTTGAGGAGTCCAACTGAAAGGAGACTGGGTTCCTTGAAAACAGAGGAAATTAGGAAGGCTGAAACCTTCATAATAAAGGAAATCCAGAGTACGGAATTTTCAGAAGAGTTAAGGTGTTTAAATAAAAATAAACCTGTTCTTGAGAAAAGTAAGATCAAATGTTTAAACCCCTTTTTAGATGAGGTTGGTGTACTAAGAGTCAATGGCAGAATAAGACATAGCAATGTAAATTTTAACTGTAAGTTCCCAATTATTTTGCCTAAAGGTCATAAATTAACTAAGCTTATTATTGAATTCTTTCATAAAAGATATTTTCATTTAGGCCCTACTGCTTTACTACATTATGTCAGACAAAGTTTCTGGCCAGTTCAAGGTAAGGCAACGTGTAGGAAAGTAGTGCATGATTGTATTAAGTGTTTCAGAGTTAAACCCATAGGAGTTAAACAATTGATGGACGATTTACCGAAAGAGAGAGTGACTCCTGACTTCCCATTTAATTGCTCTGGAGTAGAATTTTGTGGCCCATTTCTTGTGAAATATAAACATCAAAGAAAGGGCACTTATCATAATGTGTATGTCTGTTTATTTGTATGCTTAGTTACTAAGGCAGTGCACCTCGAGATGGTCACTGATTTAACATCAGATGCCTTCATAGCGTGTTTAAAGAGATTTGTGGCTCGAAGAGGTTTATGTTCGAAATTATTTTCAGATAACTGCACAAACTTCATAGGAGCAAATAAGGAACTTTCTAAGTTATACAATTTAGTTGTAAAACCCGACGATAGTCTTGCTAGTTATTTGTCAACAGAGGGAATTGATTGGAACTTCATTCCACCTAGAGCACCTAACTTTGGTGCCCTCTGGGAAAGTGGAGTTAAAGCATTTAAATATCATTTCAAACGCATTTTAGGTAATTCCAAATTGAGCTATGAAGAATTCCTAACAGTTATTACGCAAATAGAAGGAATTCTAAATTCTAGACCACTTGCACCTCTGTCGTCCGATACCGATGTGTATGACGTGTTAACCCCTGCTCATTTCTTAATTGGCAGATCCTTAAATACTGTTGTAGAGCCAAATTTAATCGAAGTTAAAGACAATCGATTATCCAATTGGAAAAAACTGACAAAATTAATTCAAATGTTTTGGAGAAAATGGCATATACAGTATCTTAATAATTTACAACAGAGGTCCAAGTGGAAGGTAGAAAAAGATCATGTAAAAATCAATGAGTTAGTGCTTCTTAAAGATGAAAACCTACCCCCTCAAAATTGGGCATTAGGTAGAATAATTGAGTGTTATCTGGGTGAAGATAAAAGGGTCAGAGTTGTAAAAGTTAAAACTCAATCTGGTGTTTATAAAAGAGCCATTTCAAAAATTTGTATTTTACCTATTGATGTGTAATCTTATATTAGTGTTCTTTATTGTGTGATAAATGTTATTATCTTGTAATGTGTAGTGTTTAAAATCTGAATTTGTGTGTTTTTATTCAGCATTGTGCATTGAATTGTGATATTCCATAGTTTTTCCTTGTGTGTGTGTGTTGACAACATTATGTCAAGGCGGGCGGTATGTTCCGACCTGTCACTGTGCTGCCCTCTTGCGGCAAAGGGAAAAACACTTCAGTGTATCGTGTAGCGTTAGCGAGTGTGTGTGCGGTAGCAGGGCAGCGCCTGCTAAGCAATGATGACCAGAATAAAAGGAAAAAGAGTCCAAATTTATTCTTGTGTTGTGATTTTTTAATAATATGAGAGCTATCGACATAAATTTAGTGCATGTGTAATCAAGAATAAAATATACAATCAGATACTACAAACATTACATTTCTAAATCTCATGCCCATGGGGAACAAAAATATTTTTCGAAAGCAATAAAAAGTAATAACACATAACAAAGATCATTTAGAAAAAAAATAGCTCAACTTGTAATAATCTATTTATATGCATAGAAATAATGCATAAAAAGCACATAATTAAAATTGCGCGACATGAGAGCTGACATACAAAAAAGCAAAAGACATGCAATATGGCAAAAAAAAAAAAAAAAAGAAGAAGGAAAAGAGAAGGGGATAAAAAAGAAAAGAAACAAAGTTTAATGCTGTAAATAATACAATTAGATACTTTCAAATTTTTTCTGCTACTTTTGTAAAAATCAAGAACATCTAAGGCAGAAGATCTTTAGAAAGCAATAAAAATTCAAAACCCATAGTAAAGAAAATTTAGCAAAAAAAGGGGAAAAAGTCGCAGGTTGTAATAACCTGTTTATATGCATAGAAATAATACAGAAAGAAATTAAATTCCATTTTAAATAGATTTCATTTTTGTTTCTATTCGTAGTTTTGACTTTTTACCTCCAATTTATAACTGAATTTTACATTTAAAACATCAAAATACAAACACTTTCTAAATTGAAATAATGGACCTGATATCCATTAGATCTGTTCGTTTAGATCTTTCATTGCATTCAATGAATTTTGTTAAATGAAATGATATTGATTCTTAAAGAGCGTATTAGGATTTCAAATATATAATTTTGAAATGTTTTATGAAATAAATAACTAAACTTTTCAATCAACTGCTGTTTCCTCTTTTGAGATATATTAAGAAAAAAAAGCATTCAGAAGTTTCTGATAATCCAGCGATAAAAGTTTCTTCTAATAATTCAATTAATTTACTAAAAGCGACCTGGTAAAGCGATTATTTTGAAATGTTCTGTTTCTCAACAAAATTTGATCATGAAATATATAATAAATATTTTTACGAGCCGTTTCCATTGTGTATTTGGTGTTAGCTATGACTTAAATATATAAAAATTCTGATTTCATTTCGTTAAAAGGATAGAAAACACGATGAAATCGCATTTATTGCATGCGTACAAGACTTCTAATTGTGCTTTGAAATAGAAATTATCATTGCGATTCCATTAAATCTTTAAACGCTAATTTAATAAAATAATCAATTTATTTGAGTAGCTACAAGTTAAAAGACTGGAACCCATTGAAATATGTCTTATATCTTATCGAATATTTTTTACTGTCAGTATTGATCATTAAAATTATCAATACTAAAAGAACGATTTCGCATCCAAATCAGTTGCACAGGTTTATAACTACATTGAATTAGTTTATTTGAAGAAAGTCAAAATGAAGATCAGTACATCAAATAGAAATTTACGAAAACCTTTGCCTTATTCTGTAAATACAGAATTTAGGCTTATTTACGTTCTCTTTTCTTTTGTTGGCATTAATGTCGCAGATCATGGCAAAGTTGATAATTGCAGTCTCAATGAAAAGAAATTCAGAAGGCCTTTAACCAAACAAACAGCAGCAGGCTTCAAAATTTTCATTTTTATAGCTTATTTCCTAAAAGTTTTAATTGATCTTATCATTTTTCTGTACGCTGAAGATAAAACAAATGAATTCAGCCTATTCATCCAAGAATTTATCAAAGTATACTTATATATATTATTGTACAAGATGAGACGGCGCATTTCAAAGATGACAAATGATTTCAACGAATTGTTGAAAAAGTTGCCCAGGTGCGAAATCAGATGGGAAAATTACTTCGTCATTTTGCTCTTGATATTCTCTGTGTTAAAAGAAATTGCTTCAATTGCTGTTGTTATTTATTTCGGCTTCATTAGAAAAAAAGTTGAGAAATTCTACTTGAAAATAATCTCGCCAACCGAATTCGCCAAATTTCTACCACCTTATTTCCCGTATATTGCAGAAGCTATTGAACTGTTTTCTTTTACCACACTGCATATCACATTTTGTCTGTTTGTCACTTATTATCTCCTTTGTTGCAAAAGCTTTCGAGTAATACTTCAACATTTAATCGAACAGTTAAAGGGAACTCTTCGTTCTGAAGATTTCCCCAAATGCGTCAGAACATATGAAGAGATCTTGAAGATCTTGAACATCTTTGACGAAAGTTTTTCGTCTTGCGCTTTTCTTACTATTCTCGTAACTATGACCTCTTTATTTATAGAAGGATATAGAATGGCATTTTCTTCTTATTTAAAAGAGTATTTTAATGTCAACATGGTCGCATCTGTGTTCATCCATCTGGCGCTTCATTTGGCATTTATAGCGTCTGTCTCACTTACAAATGAAACATCTTACATAACAGAAAGCAGCTTGGAAAGTTACTTATATGCTTGCGGTCATGATAGTTTTAAACTGCCGAAATTTAAAGTGAGTTGTTTGAAGAACTCGTTAACTTTGTGGAAAATATATACATTGGACAGGTCTTTTGCTATCACCAGTCTCGGTGCCTTGCTGACATATGGCATTTTATTGGGCACTTTGGGAAAATGAATGCACCAATCATAGAGAAACGTTGCCGAATGGGAACACGCCTGAATGTTCAGTAATAATAAGGAAGATATCTTAATTAATTTAACTTTTTGTAAAATAGATTTTCAAAATAATATTGCAAAAAACATATCATTAAATGTGTTTAGGAAAGTCAGTTTTCCTAACTTTCAATTTATAAAAAATTAAAACAAAAGCATAATCTGGCACAGAAATCGATTCCTACTCACAATGTATGAACCCAAGTATGATATTTTCTACGCATTGTTCCATTTCATTTTTCTCCTTTCTTTCTTAATATATGATTCAAAACGATGTTCATTGTCTGAAAATGGATGTTTCAAATTTTACTAACCGCTTTTGACAAGCAGCTTGCTCGACAAAATGATTGACTTTTTAGGCTATTAAAAGATTAATATGGAATTGGTTTTTAAGAATTTCAGTTTTTTTTATATGACTTTACAATCTTGACTTACAAGATAATACAATAACCTTTTTGAGGAATTAATAGTTTTTTAAGTCATCTATTTCTATTAAGTAAGTCGTAACGAGTATTCATAGTGATGGTTAAGCCTATTTTCATTCTCGATTATTAAATTTTCCCCATTAATACTTATTTCTTAATTTCTTTTACATCTTCTACCTGAATGAAATGTTTGACACGGCGAGCAGCATTTATAATATAACAATTTTATTTAATAAGCGAAGTGTTGAATTAAGTGCATCTGTAAAACCGCTGAATAAAACAGTCTGCTGAACTTTCCTGTATCGATATGTTTACATTTCATTGCTGCCATTCCGTAATAAGTAATAAGAGCGATTGCAGTGCTAAATTTTTTTCAGTGTTAAATCCTTATTGCGTCACTAGCATGGAATAAATATAATAAATCATCAACACAAATGCTCAAAAAATCAATATCCAAGCGTATGAGAAAGTGTGTAAAATTTTATTTCCAAATTCTGCCTTTTCAAACAGGAAATAAATCTAATTGTAGAAGTCTTAAGCCTAATTCACTGAATTTTTAAATTTTTGCACCGCCATATTTGAATTTTAATGACAACCTAAATAATGTTTTGTTAAAACTCATATTCTACTGCATAGTATTTTCAGAAAATTTCAGTGAGTAATTTCTTAGATTAGTCAGAAATTTATACAATCTAAGTTGGTTACTTTTGCACTAAAAAAATCAATCATTTGATTTACTTGCCTCCAAAATCTTT
The DNA here is from genome assembly GCF_947563725.1 of Argiope bruennichi. NCBI lineage: Eukaryota > Metazoa > Arthropoda > Arachnida > Araneae > Araneidae > Argiope > Argiope bruennichi. The sequence goes on from NC_079159.1 coordinate 7,934,011, forward strand.
TAATTTCGTAAGGGAATTTTAATGATAAAAGCAATTACTTTTCACTTTTTATACTAATATTGTATGTAAGGATTCTTTAAAAAGCTATTTCTATATCCCTAAATAATACAATATTTGAATAATTCGAAAATGTGACCTAGTTTTCATTTCTCTTCCATGTTCAATAACATCCAATGAAATTTTATTAAAATAAAACCACTTGCAAAGAACAGTTTGATAATGATTTATGTTTATATCATTATCTGCAATTAAAGAACAAAATAATGAAAAAGGCTTAATATTTCAGCATTGTCAAAATAATGTCAATAATCAAAAAGTTGTTATGTTCCAATACTATCAAAATAATGTCAACTAAGAAAACTTTTTTTAAATCCAAATGTTATTAAAGTAACGTCAAGTATATCTAAAGTTTTGTTTTAAGTAACATCATCGAAGAATGTTTAAATGATCCTATTTCATCGATTTCCGTACCTTCCTATTTTTATATTTATTTTCTGAAAACGTATCTGGATGTTTAGGATCCTTTATCCTATTGTTAAATAGTAATGCTACTTACCGCAGATGTAACTATTTTTATGAGACAGAACTATTTTGTCAGAATGTTTTCTGTTTCTGTCTAGTTTAGTTCAGTTTCAAATTAAGCCCTTAAATTACAAGATTATTTACATTTTCAATTACCTGATACATTTTATGATGAGCATTTATTTCCATAAAAATGTATAAGATATCGGATATTTAAGGTGTTTGAAATAGTTCTTTCTTTCAAATTAATTTCTTCCTTGATTTAGATTTAAATCTCAAAATGTCTTTAATTCGATATACGAACCAAAAAAATAATTTATGTGCGGAGTGATTAAGAAAACAAAAAAATTATTTGTATTCAGAGTGATTGAAAAATAAAAAAAAATCATTAAATCATTTGTATGCAGAGTGATTAAGAAATCAAAAAAATCCTTTATTTTCAGAATGATTAAGAAATCACGACATACTTATTAGAGTATACGATCAATGAATTTGAAAATAAATTTAAGAACATCAAGAAATGAGTTTTTTCTAACTGCATTATGTTTCATATTTAAAAAACAGTAATGCAATTCTTTCATGAAACTACACTTCGTATCAGTTTATTAAACTTGAGGAGAATGGCAAAGGCCCCACGAAATTATTAAACAAAAGAGGGGGTTTCAGCAAAATGTAGTTGACTTCTAAAATTCTTTGGACGTATTTTCATTTCGGAGGTTAGCAAAGATTCCTTGTGGCCCTTGAAGGCTTTCCAGTTCACTCCGTCAGCATGGCTTTCGTGTGGGCCCCGGTGGTACAACCCATTCAAATTAGAGTCGTGGCATGCGTTGTACCACCAACCGCCCTTATACGACAAAGCACAGTGATGGTCTTTGTGACTGTCGTTGTCTTGGTCCTTTGTGGAAAACTTCTGATTATCATGCTTCACATTCATGGAATCTCCTGAAAAATAAGGTAATAACTTAATCACGAACAAAACTCCGATTGGCAGTCAGTCCGTTTTCTATTGCATTGCGCGTTTTTAGCAGTTAAGTATGTTTATTTTTACTATTACAGATTTTTTTATTATATCATATTATTCGCAAGCAACATATAATATCAGTTTCCTTTGTTTGAAAAATATTTGAACATATTTGCAAACATCTCATCTAAATAGTAATTTTCAAAAATTACGCAGTCAGAGGGTTAATGTGTATTTAAAAAAATCTCCTCTAGTAAATATGAATTAAAATTCATTCTTCCGTTCACGAATCTCCTAAAAAAACACAATAAGTTAATAACTGAATCACGAACAAAACTTCGATTTTATTATTGTACTTGGTGCGAATTAAAAAAAAACTTCTCATTCAAAAATGTAATGAAATTAATTCATTTTACATTAAATATAAAATAAAAATACAAATTTGCTTGTCATTAGCTCTTTGTCGCCTTACAAAGTGCTGAGACGTTTTTATTAGAACAAAAATGCCATCAAGTATTCTTAGTACGCACACGAATAATGGATTCTGTAGATTATTTATCAAATAATTCTTGTCTGAAAACACGCTAGAATTGGGAATTTATAGATCAATTATTCATTCAATCCTTTGGAAATATCTTCCTTGTTTCAAGTAACATTACTTGAAACAACAAGTAAGTTATTGTTATTAGAATATATTAAGAACTATTATTAAAAAAAATTATCAGAATATCATTATTTTTTCAGAAATATACAGTGCATACCGCATAACTTAACAAACTTCAAGACCTTTCGTTGTTATTGCGTAATACTCCGACCTAGCCAGAGGCCATGCGGGAAACTTGAAGGGGCCGCCGAAGAGCAACCCCACCTACCATGAAGGAACAAACTACGCATGATGGCATTGGACCTTTTGCAAACGATAAAAAAACCCCTCTAGAGAACTTTTCATTGATGCAGGAATCATTCTGTTCTTTTTCATTCACATATTTCCTCAGATTAAGCACATTATATTTCTTGCGCATGCGCAAAAGTAAAGCCCTGGAAGAATCTTTCGTGAAAGTAACCTCGTCTGAATAACAATAAGATGCATGGTCTGAATGAAATATTTTCCAAATTTCTTTTTCGATAGGGAAATTTGCAAAAGATCTGAAAATGAAATTGGAATTCAACTAACTATCTAGTCTTTGGACTTACTGAAGTCACTTCATGACCACAATGTACACATCGAATATACAGTCTCAATATAATTTTGAATACATTGTACATTTTTCCATTTTAAAATTTATAAATAAAAATTTATAAATTAAAATTAAATTTATAAATTAAAAATAAAATATTCATCATTGATCTAATATAACAAACAAGTTCTCACTGAAATACGCGTAAATTTCACATAATTGTTTCGAAATGAGTTTTAACAGTATTTGTGCATTTGTATTCTCAATCGCACTAATAATTAATATAATTCTGGAACTTATCATGTTATGCAAGATGAATTTGTTTATTTCGTGTTTCCTCTAGTAACTATCCTTTGCCTGTGACAAAAATAACTCAAAGTATAAATAACTTCAGCTAGATGGATGAAATTTGGTAACGGATCTCTACACCAGATTTATAAATATCTCAAATTTTGAGCAAAATATGTTCAGAGGATGTCTGTTTGTCCGGTTGTTCAAATATAAGTTGACGTAATAGTTACAAAACGAACATAACCAGATGCATAATATTCAGTAAACAAATTTAAGATCTATTGTGTAGTCACCTGTCAAATTTTGAACCCAACCCAACCACGAGTTGACTATCTTTCTGTTTGTTCTATCAGAAACATGCAAACACAAAAACTCAAAAACCTAATGACTGAAATATATCAAATTTGATACCAGGTTTTGCGACTTTAAAGGTAGTTTTATGTTAAATTATTGTTTTAGTCATTTGAGAGGAACGCGTCTGAAACACAAATTCGATTTTTGATCGCATGCAAAGGATTAATCGCCAAAACAATCGCCAAGGATCACACGATAAATTCAGCAAAAATACTAAATTCACGCTATATGTTAATATTTCGTCTACTGGGATAACATATTTATTCAAAAGTATGCCAGAAGGTTTTAGGAAGACCAATACTCCTGGTTTGTTGAAATTCCAATTTACCTGCATTGCCACTGTAGTCCTTGATATTTATTGCGTACTTGCTTCTTTCATCGTCTATCCAGAAGATATCATAGAGCGCGTATCTTTTTTCCCCATCAACGGCTTGGAAATCGAAACGAATCGAGTAGAGGCGCTGATTGGTCAGAGCATATATGTTGTCATTTCCTGAAAGACGGTTTATAAGTCACAACAAACATTTCACCTTATATAAGTAAGCAGTTAGGTATAATAAAAATTGTAAATGCAATGGAATCAAGTCATTAAACGTTACAGTCACATGATTAATCTTGGCGCATGCATTGACAGGATAACACGCCTGGTGGTAAGGTCTCGGCTTATCAACCGGAAGGTTTCCGGTTCGACACAATTCTATCAAAGAAAGAAACACCGTGTAAGCGGGTTTAATAAATCTTAAATCCGTTGGGGCCAAACATCCTCCAACTGGTATAGTGCGGAAGTTTGTAGAGGGAGATGCCAGCCTCATCATCTGACCGGAGTTCAGAATTACGTGGACCTTCTCAAAATAGCACCAGTGTTACATTAACGAGACTGAACTACTAGGATATCACATCCGTTTCCATATGAAAAGAAGAAAAGTGGATCCCAATATTAAATTGGCCTCGCAAATTTTATAGAAAATCTGCGATCATGAATTAATTCTTTCTTTTCTGGTCCCGGATCTGAAATTATTTTGTTAAATAAAATACGCGAACTTGCTACGGAATCATTAATTAATAGTAATCTTTGTAGAGATTATATAAATATATATATATATATATATATATATATATATATATATATATATATATATATATATATATATATATATATATATATATATATATATATATATATATATATATATATATATATATCCCAGCTTCACTGCAAAGTTGTTTCCTTCGTAGGAAAGACTCCATTGGGAGCCAGATCAATCGGATATCTATCGAAAGCCAGAGCAATGACAACGGCTTGGCGAAAAACTTGACGACTATTTGGCGATTTTGGATAACAAAATAGGTGACATTGGAATCTTCGAGAATTTTTGATGATATGACCATTAGGATAACAGTTATGCTTGGTTATTCAAGAACACTCTGTGTCCTGCTTCGAAAATTATAAAAGGCCTTAAATCCACGCTGATAGTGGTCTACTGAGTGTCAGTCGAGTCAACGAAGAATTATTTTGTCCAGGTAAGTGTCAGCGCTGAGTGGGGCTCAAGCGATTGGGAACTGATCCGTGCGCTGGGGTTTGGAGACAAGTATTGACGCATGATTGAGTCATATGTGGAGTAGCCAAGCGTGAAATAGCAGGCGTTTGGAGAGAATTTAGTTAATAGCTGAGTGGATTCTCTCCTCCTGCTGAGAAGGAGCCTGGCCACTTTGTGTGCTGTGGTTGTTGTTTATTACAAATTACTAATTGAGGGCTAGTGTTTGTTTTAAGTGTGCTGTTGTGTACACGTCAATCCAAATACTCACTATGCCAATGTCTATCTGTAATTCTTTATCTAATAAAAATGAAAACTTATTTTTTATCACTTTCTACAAAATTTACTTTGCGATAATTTGTATTGCGTTCGACGAGTGCATGCGTCATTACTTGATTTTAAAAAGGGGGACTTGAGAGACTCTAAAAAATAAATTCTTCGGTTTCCTGGTTAAGAAACACATATAAGGTATTTCTTTCTTTAAAATATTACTGATGTGAAAAATGAATATAATCCACGTATATGTAATGCCTCAAGCAAAATATACAAAATATAGGATCAGTTTCGTATTCTGATATTATAGTTATTACATATCTTTGCTTCTTTTTTATATATATAAACTCATAATTTTAAAAATAATAATAAATTATTTCTTAAACATATGACTATATATTTCTATCACTTACTGGACCTTATTTTTTTTAACCAAAAGGTTTAACTTACCTAAAAAGATTAACTTACCTAACCAGAAATCCTTAGCTACATCACCAAACCCTTGTTTGTAGCTGGCCCAGTCTTTGAAAAAAAACTCTTTTGGTCTGTCGAAATCCCCTCTCCTTTGTATCATCTGCACATAAGAAGAAAATGAGAATAGTTTATTGACTTATTGAGAGAAATAGTTTATTAACTTATTAAGAGAAATAGTTTATTAACTCATTGATCGTTTTGAAATGAGCTTTTTCGAAAGCAAAACTGAAGTGCCCTTCGTTGAGAGTACTTACGATATAAATCGAATGTAATGAAGAAAAATATTAAAAATTGAAATCTGCCATCGCAAATTTCAAATTATCATGTGAGAACATCACTATTCTTTTAAAGTCATGTGGTATCAATCCGGCAGAAAAACAACATCATGTTCTCAAATGTCTCATATTTCGCAATTACCAACATTGGGAAAAGCGATTATTTTTTAATCATCTGAAAATCTTTCGAGCTCCAATTTTTTTTTCTATCTAAAAAATTTAACTGATGACAAAAAGCACGCATTATAATGTGATCAGAAATTTAAGAAAAAATAGAATTAAAAAATTAAGAATTAAAAAAATTATATATGCTTATAACTTTACCTCTGATACATCCCCTTTGCTGTTAAGTTTCAGTCTCCCTTTCTTCTCTCTAATTTCTCACGACACTGACCTTTATTGGGCAGACCGGTTAATCGGGTACATGGCGGATATTCGCATCAATTTGCGAGTTTTGGCTGGAGATAAGTCTCCAAATGTGATCATTCATCCTTTTCGAATAATCCTAAAAGCAAAAAATTGATGCCACAAAAGTGAGAAATCGCTCATTTTCTCCCTATGTATTTCGAGGCTTCAAAAACCACAACAGCATTATGTTCTCACATGCTTAGAACGTCTGTGTTTTTCTTTCAGTGAATCATCATCCAGCCGAATTGAAGAATAAATCATGAGTTAGCAAGAAACACATGAGTAGAAAATTTTTACGTTTCTTCTATACAGTCAAGCAGACACAAAACGTTATAATAAATTATTTTGGTACGTGCAAATTAAAGTTGTTTTGTGGATGATGTTAAGAACTAGCGCGGAGTCTGAGTAAAAGTGAATGTTCGATCATATATTTTTTGTTGAAATTCTCTGTATTTTGTATACAATATCTATTCTCAATATTCAATGGTGTTTGGAAATTGGTTAAAAATTAAATTTTAACTGATGGCAAAAAGCACGCAGGATAATGTGATTGGAAAACCAGAACGGCTAGGTGTAGAAAATTTTACCACAGTAGTAATCGAAATGGTATCGTCCGATATAGAATTTATAAGATGCTGTGCCGTAATTAACCATAAAAACTAAATGACCAGACCGCCGCAACAGCAACATTGGCAAGAACTGTGGTTGAGTCCTAAGGGCCGTGTCCGGCCACGGTACAACCCTCCCCGAAGGGTGTACTTCCCGTCATCGATGGGAGGAGTCAGATCCTCCATCTATTAGTGTACCCTCCAGGGTGGCGAGATCCAACCACCATGCCGGAAGCATCTCATCCTCATTTCGAGGTGCCCCCCCCCGGTAGGTACGATTTTGAGGTAAAAAAAAATGCTATCACTTTTCTAAAAGTTCACAATTGCGCAATACAGTAGTTATGTGATCATTCCAAACCAGTTTAAACTGAATTTTCGCAAAAAAAAAAAAAAAAAAAAAAAAAAAAAAACACCTGGATTCTAGATAAAGTTTTGGAGCTCGAACGATTTTGAGAGGGGGGGGGGAGGGGACACGGTTTTTTTTCTAAATAACGAAGCCTGCGTAATCTGATAGTCACGTGACTGTTTAATACCGGTTAAACTGGTTTCGATTGATTTTCATATGGCCAAAAACTACCGCTTTTCTAACTGTTGGTGATTGCGAAATATGAGTCATTAGAGAACATGCTATTTTTTTCCCATCGGACTGATACCACGTGATTTAAAAAATATTTTTCTCTCATGATATCTTGAAATTTGCGAAACCAGACTTCATTTTACTTTCTTGTTTGAATGCTCATGCTCTCAAATTAGGAATCATGCGTTCATGTTTGGATAACTGCTACAAAATCTTGAATTCATATGCACCTTCCCACAATTTATAAAAATGTACGATGGGAATTAAAATATTCATCAAACCACACATTAGAAATGTTGTCTATAAAATGTTTTTTAATAATTAATGTTCTTTCTTAAAAAATTTTCCTTTTGTTTTTATAAAAACGTCTTTCGAAAGGAATACCAAGTGTTTATCTTTGAAACTATTCAGTGTTTCGGACATGAAAGGACTCGCAATGCTTGAATGTTTTGGAACCACTAGCTCATTCAAGTAATGTTTCACTCATTTTCAACCTATGCAGTTATGGCCTGCTTTTGTACTTTTTAATTCCTCTACACGTTTGCGCATTGAATTCTGAATCACTTTACATTATGTCATATACGAATTCATTATAAACTCCTCACTACAGGAAAAAATTTTGCAAAAATTATGAACTACGAAAGGTATTAATCAAAGCTATTTATTAATATAAAGAAAATATGATTTACAGATAACTAACGAATAGATGAAATTTTATAAACTTCAAAAATGATTCAATAGTTTAGTTGAGCTTACATTTTAAATATTTTTGCCATGGAAACGCAATTGAATTACTGAAATCAATAGTTATAATGAAAGACAATGCAATACATAAAAACTGCAACAAATACTACGATTTTTCCTTTATAAAAACGGGATAATATCTTTGGAAAGATCTGAGTTGCGTGATTTCAACAAATCAAAATATTACTGAAACGAAGCTATACTCTATGTAGTACTTAATTTTTTTTTAAATAATTCATTCGGAAAATCTCATTAAATATTTTTGAAAGAGACTTATTATTTTTAAGCTGACATGTTCCAAATTCATTTTTATTATGGAATATTTTTGATAAAGGAACTGTTATTCTGATGAGAATTCATTGCAAAAGAGAAGCTCTTTATTGTTAGACGCAGGTTATTTCAGATATTCAAGAACGCTAATTCATTTACCTCTGACTGTACGCAGAATGGATATGTCATGGTAAATGGATTCATCCTTTGATTATACAAAATCACCACTAGGTAAATGTGAGAAATTATTGAATATTTATCAAATTTAACTATTAATTATAAATTTTCACACTCGTATAACGAGGTCTTAATTCGAAAAAAATGAATGTTTTCGAATAACACTTAAAATTTTGTTGTTAAGAATTAGAAGAACTTACAATATAGTTTCAATTTAGAAAATTAAATAAAAGTAGCACTTTTGTATTTTACTTTCATTAAAAGGTAATGAAAGTACAAAATAAACGAATTTTGGTAAATTTATGGATTTTTATAACATTCCCCATTAAAAGTTGGGAATTTTATAAATTAAACGATAAATTTAAGAAATAATAGTTTATCGAATTTACCATGTTTTACATTTATCATAAAAGTTATAACTTATTCAGTGTGCAAAAGAAATATTTTATCATGAATATTCTTACAATTAAGAATGAATATATAATAATGAAACAGACTAAGCTTATCTTTTTCACATTTGTTCAATTCCTAGGCAAAAAAATTACATCTCCTTTGGGGGAAATCGGTCTAATTTTCTAAAGGTCCACCCTATTTAGGATACAATATTCTTGATCTGTTATTGACAAGTTAAAAATCAAATGCTTTTGATTGTTGGGTCTGTACTAGATATGGTGCCATGTAATAATCCCCATCAACGTAGCAACCATTCATATTTGGTTGTGATTTCGTTAATATAGATAAAGGCATATGTTGTAAATCCGTTAACACTTATAGAAGCAGATATTTTAAGGTTATTTTATTAATATTTACAAAAAATCATTTGCAGCTGTAATTGTAACTGTAACTTTTTGGTTCTGTTACTTTTATCTATATTTTTTAATCGTTGTTCTTTTTAATAAATTGTTTGTTTATTTTTATTCGTTCTTCTGAACTTTATTAAATCAAACTATACATTAATGAAATTATTAAATTTTGAAATTTCTAAGTTATTTAAATTCAACTTAAAAATAATTTAATTAATTTTAAATTTATAAATGTGAAAAGAAAAAACTTGCTCCTATCTAAAAATAAACTAATAAGCAACCATTTTTAAATAAATTACAATTTCTTACTGTCCATCCTCCTCCGTCCGTGTCCATGTCACAATACACTTCCAGTGGCCTACCATTGGTCAGTCTGCTCCTCGGCCAGATAGTGAAGATACCACTATTGTTGCGACCACTACTAAGCACCTCCTCGCAATCCATTGGTCGGAATTCTGTTTTATTTGGTAGTTTTGGGCCTTTAGAGAAGAAAAAAAAAATATAAACGTGGTCGCATATTTACTAGTTTTTGTAAGTTTAATTGATTTGATATTAAAAAAATTAAAAGCCTTGCAGCTAAAAAATTTTATCAACATAAAACATAATGTTATGTTTTCAAAATTTCATCATTTAATATACTGCAAAAGGAATAAAAGGCTCTAAAGTACAAATGAGCGTCTGTTTTAGATCAGGCCGAAATATTGAAACCGAGTAATTGAATACCGAGTAATTGAAAGAATTATATATGTTATTAATTTGTATTCATAACATCCGTTGCTATTGGATGATCGTAAATAATCTTTCATTAATTAAATTTTACAAAATAAAAAGAATATATATATATATATATATATATATACTAATTCAAATTCAAATTTTGTTTTTGATCTTAATTACAAATTATTATTATATATTTATATATGTAATACATTTTTATATGCAGAATTTCAGAATTTATTAATCCAGAATGGCAACACTTTATATAAATAGTGGATGCTGTGACGTTATAGAAAGTGCTGGAAAATAAAAGATATTCAGTCAGCTGAATTATTAATGACTGGAATACATAATATTCAATTAATATTATACAATACGTAAAGTAAAACGAAAATTCTAACTGAAAAACTCAACAAGCTTAGATAACTCAAATTTTGTTTTTGGTTTTGATTCCAAATTATTATTATATAAGTCAAAAAATTTACATTATTGATCCGTGAAAAGCAATACTGCATATTGGATTCTCATTGATGCCAAGCATAATGTGATTTTCTTTTCGTTCTTAATATCATTGCACCCTTAACGGCGCTTGTTTTATGATAATGTAGTTTTTTGCACCAGTTATATTTGGATTTGAAACCCCATATACAATAAACTCTAAACAATACCCCATATACTAAATCCAAAGTTCTGTTATGAAAACATCAGTCATGAATAACTGTGCAGTAAATGTTTTAATAACGAATCATCAAATTCCTAGCTACAGAAATGTGCTATTTAATAAGTCATAGTTGAATGTGTACCGTCCCTACTCTAAATAAACATTTGACTTGTTTTTTTTTTTTTTTCACCTTTTCAGTAATTTTATTTATTGCTTTTTCAAATTTACTTATCTTTAATGGGGCGAATCTTCTTTAATTGAATCAGTAAAGGATTGGGAGATTTCTCAGTGGCATTTAAGACTGGCGACGAGACCATTACCCCCCCCCATTGCTAATTCAATGTTCATTAAACAATGAATCTAAACTCAAAATAAAAATACGCAAAACACTAAAAAAAAAAAAAAATGGAAATTTCAAAGTACAAAAAATTAAAAGAAAATGTATATTTCGCCCAATTTATATAGATTACCTTTTATTATTTAAAATTAAATTATTACTCAGATTTCAGGTAAATATTACTCACAAGTGGGAAAGAAGATCTTTGCCTTTCCTATCATATCCACTGCTGCATCTAAATAAGACTCGGATCTTTCACTGTGATTACAATCATAAGTCTCATTTCCACGAGCTTGTAAAGCAATAACCGTAAGTAAAAAGAACGATTTAAGTGCCAGAAACCTGAAAAGGGGAAATTATCTGATCAATAATTTATAAATAACACTAAATAAACATCTTCACTTTGACATTTTTCTGAATAACTAAACTATGCAGTTTAAATGAGAGATTTCATTAAACCTGCGGAAGAGGATTCCATTGGCGGGAAATGAAATCCCAGCACAAAGAAGAAATTAGTTTAGAAGAAAATTTGGATAAAGATTTGTCTAAACAATAAATTTATATATTGAAAGTTTCAAGGGCGTAGGTTTGAATTTGCATTTATTCAAGCGCGCATGTATGGTTCCTTGTAAGTCGCCAGTTCCAAGCCAGTTGTGAGATGGAGTTCCAAGCCTTTTTTCAGATTAGACAAATCAGCAACGGACAGTATTTGTGTGGATGAAGTTGAAACAGTCGTTCAATGATGTCTCTTATGCAGTCGATGAGAGATAAATCTGGTGATTTTGAAGATCAATGCAACGTGTCGGTACTTTGTAAAGTAAGTTAGGTGACAATAGAGTTATGGTGACGAGCGTTATAACGTTAAAAACGTTCCTCTAGCATAATAGTCAAAAAGGACATCAAAACCATTTAATCAACGAACCAGTCTGATGTGCACATCTGCTGTTGAAAGATGAAGGATACATGATACATGAAGGAAAGATGAAGGAAGTAACAAGCAAAGTGACGGAACCGAAAAGTAAAGCGAAGAATACATTTTTCAATTTAGGACGGAATTTTTTTGTGCTTCTTTTGAATTTCAATTTCCAAAATTATGTCGAAAAAATGTCAAAATTTGTTCATTTTTAAATTTATTACAATTTTTAATGAATTTTCCAAAAAAAAAAAAAAATTCTTTGATGTGTACTTTTTAAAGTGCAAAGTATTTAAGCTACAGTAAATGTAATAAATTGATGATTCTGTATAATTATTCGTAATCACCAAGGAGTTTAGTGATGATTATGAATAGTCATCGGTAGTTATACATAATCACCAGATTAATCACATTTACCGTAACACATATATGCCACGTTTGGTAAATATTGGCTAAACAGCCTGTAAAACATCAACATATTCATAAACACACACGCAGTATCCTACTTTATTTGTAGATATAGAGGTTATTAACGCATTAAAATGAGATATTTACGACAGAATGCACATCTGCATTCCCATTAAGACTAATTATTAAAGTTTTAAAAAAATAACCAAAATTAAATAGAAGATATCATATTTCAGATATTTTATATTGGAAATATGATATTTTAATTCATGATAATTTAAAATAAAAATTACAATTACTAACGAAGGCTTAAATGAAAGTGTGTAATAAATAGATTCGGCTGTTCGGAAGGTTTAAATACAGAATCGAGAAACAACTTACATAGTGCAGGAAAACAAGTATCTTTTCTCAGCTACAAATGAAATGATCTGAAATCAGTAGTTGCTCTCCAGTTGTTAAAAACAGAGTACTTATGCTTTCAAATTGCTCTTTGGAAAATCCACCGTTGCGATTTCGGAAAAACCGGACCTATAGATTCGGAAGCAAAGCCTTATGCTATGCAATTGAAGAAGGAAGTGGAAGTAATCTGTCTCAAGCGGTCTCCGCAGAAAAACGATCCGTTAGGAAGTAGTGTTGCCGTGCGGAAGAAAGAGTTAATTTCGGAAGTTATTGTTCTTTGTGTTGAAGAGAAGTGGAAGAACCAAAACTTGAGGTTAAATCTATAAAGAAAAATGTTTATAAAAGCAAAATCAATGGTTAGAAATGCAATATGGTTCCGGTAACTTTCTGATTGCATACTTTTTAGTTCTGGGATATTTTTTATTGAATCAGAAAATTCTTTATGGAAAAAGCTTCCGATTTATTACGTAAATCATTGAATATATATATATATATATATATATATATATATATATATATATATATATATATATATATATATATATATATATATATATATATATATATATATATATATATATTTGTATTTAAAAAATCTCAATTTGAAGTGATCCTTATTTCTGGACTTTTTGCTTCAGTTCAGCCAACGTGTTTCTTAATGGGGTTGAATATTCAACAAGGACAGAAAATAACGAATCAGAGTGAAGCTTGCTTATTTATAAAACTGTTACCCTTCCGTATGCATCTCATTTATAAATGAAAATATGAAAAGAAATGAGAATTTTTGAATAAAAAAAAATGGGTAATGGTGTAAGAGAAATTTATCGAGGAATAAGATATTTTAAAAATATTTTAACTCCCAACCCCTCACCTATTTTATCTTCTTCAAAAGATGCGTGTAATTAACGCTATAGTTTTCTTGTTGCTAATGATTGTTTTTCTAAATCAATTTGCTGTGCAACGTAGTGGATTTTAATTATTACTCAATACAAAATATTTCGAATTCTTTATTATAAGCCATCTACCATTTTTATACTCAGAAATGAATCTGAAATTGAATCGCCGGCCAGTCATCCGAAACTTCCTCAATCCTAAAATGCGGATAATTGCTTGGCGGACGCTATTTTGACTTCTGAATACTTGGGATTATGACCGTGGAGTTTCATTTCCATTTTCACACGGCGCATTCCGTTAACTGCCATTATATGGATATAAAAGTTCGCCAAGCATTAATGAAGGATGCTTTACGAATAAGATGAAGTTTAAATATTTGCATTAATTAAAATTAATTAATTACATCAGAAAAATGACAATCTTCTCTGTAAAGGAGATCGGGCAGAGATGGCCAATATAATTGCCCTTTCTTCTCATGTTAAATATTTAATTCAATAATTTGGAAAATTTAATTATTCTTTCATTTATTCAGACGATTTTTTATTTTTCTTTATGCTAGGAAAATACTTAAGTGTCAAGAAAGGAAGACAGAATCCCAATTATTTCTATACAGTTAAAAAAGATATTTCGATATAAATGACAGCGGTACAAAAACATCTCAAATTACTTAGCAAAAAGAAATTATTTCTCCATCTTTTTTACCTTCTACTATCTATGAAAATCAAATCGCTATCTCTACTTTATGGTATAATAATAATAATTTTTAAAAAAATCTGATTATTTTAAACTGCGTATAAAATTTAAATTTTGTGTTTAGAAAAGAAAAATTCCATTTCTTATTGCTTTCCTATTGAAATTTATAAATGGTAAAAACATAATTGCTAATATACGATTTTTTTCAACTTTGTGATGCGAAATTTGATTCGTTGTCGGAGTTTTGAATAATGGCGCATGTTTTTAAGACGCACTCAGATAAGTCACCTTACTTCGAAAAGAACGAATTCGTGCAATTTTTGCTTAACCGAACTTCAAGCAAAACCGCGAAAACCTTAGTTCCATAACGTTCTATAATTAGTTGTATAATGTCATCTATTCGTATAAAGCAATGTAAGTACTTTCCTATTAATGGAACTCTTCATTATTAGTTAGCTGAAATGTTGAGGTTACACCGTTTTGGAAAAAAAAAATGTATGTTAAAAAATTCTCAAGGCTTTGGCGGTTTTGCTTGAAGTTCGGTTAAGCAAAAATTGCACGAAGAGGTGACTTCTCTGAGTGCGTCTTAAAAGCATGCGCCATTATTCAAAACTCCGACAGCGAATCAAATTTCGCATCACAAAGTTGAAAAAAATCGTATATTAGCAATTATGTTTTTACCTTTTATAAATTTCAATAGGAAAGCAATAAGAAATGGAATTTTTCTTTTCTAAACACAAAATTTAAATTTTATTACGCAGTTTAAAATAATTAGATTTTTTTTAAAAATTATTATTATTATACCATAAAGTAGAGATAGCCATTTGATTTTCATAGATAGTAGAAGGTAAAAAGGATGGAGAAATACATTTCTTTTTGCTAAGTAATTTGAGATGTTTTTAAGCATGTGGATTTTTTTTTACTATACATTCTTTAACTTTAAATTTGTCTTCGATTTAATTATTTTCAGGAGGAAGCATTTACTCGTAAATTGCAAACGTTTCTATCTGGCGTCGACTTCACATATGATGATAAAAATATGGCCATAAAATTTGTCCATTTGTTTCTGAAATGTGAACCTTTTGCGCAAGTATCAGTTGATACTGGAATGAAGTATCAATTCCTTGGACGAGGGGATTCCGTTAATTACGTCCAATTTGGCTTCGCCCGTGTGAGTCAACAGAAACATTTTTAAATAATAGCTAATTATAGCAGTATACCTGAAATATTACATTTATGTAAAGGATGTACCGGAATGACAGCAACATTGGAATTTGCCACCATTTGTGCAGCAAAGTGTTGGCAACCCTATTAAAAAACCCCATTTAACAGCTGATAATTTAGGATTAGTAAAAATAGAGAGCGCAAGATTTGAATTAAATAACAAAAACTCATTTTTTTCTTTTAGATTGTTATATTTTTATTGAATCGTGAAGTACACAGAATAGGGTTCTATATGGAATAACACATAGCGCAAATGGCCTCTACGGCTTTGCTGCACATGAGCACTCTTTAATCGAAATTTTCCATGAGCATTTTGCATAAATGTGGATGAATTTCGTTGATGCAGTGTTGAATTTTCTCCTTCAATGCCCGCGTGCTTGTGGGACTTTTGGTATAGACAATTGACTTCAAATAACCCAATAAAAAGAATTCCAATGATATTAAATCTAACAATCTAGGGGGCGAATTTCTTGTCAAAATACATCTCCTAATGTTTATTGCTGAAGCATTTGTTTCCTATTTTAACTTTATTACTAGTAGTTATTTGAAATTTAGTGAATATTTCCGATGTTGTGAGATCCATTGGCAAAATTCCTATTATCACATAGGGAAAACTAGTGAGGAAATGGTATTTACCATTTCGAAATCACCATATGGCCGTTATATTATTCATTTTCGCAGACGTTACTATACTTTATTTCGTACAGCATGAACGGATCGTTACGGTGGATCATTTTTTTGCACTTTGACATGTGTCTGTATTGTCATTTACAACCATTTGCTGCACAGCTCAAATTTCTATAGAAAGTCTCAAGTGGAAGTTGTCTTGCCTTTACATGACCTAAAGCTGATTCCTGGAGATTTCTTTCTCTTTACCACTAATAAAGAAACACTGGAAAAGATTTGATGCTTGCTTCAAAATTCGATTCATTAAAAAGCCTCGGGTGGAAGGTATTATACCGCAATGTGACCTAAATGACATTTGGGTGTTATGCAGAAAAGCGTTAATGAATTCATCACTGCTTGTAAAACAATCAGAAATTAGATCATGCTTTTGTAATATGTGCAACAGCATGACCCTGAATGAAATTGTTAATGCTTCCTTTCCTAAACCTCTCGGACGACGATTAACCCTATTTAAGATTACGTTAAATCAGCGATTGGTCGTTTCGGTGAGTTATGTCGAAAAGCGATTAGGAATTCACCACTGCTCGTAAAGCAATCAGCCTGCAAAGAAATTATTATCAATTATTATCAGCGTAATACAATTATCTACAACCTGTTCATGCAAGTCTCCCATGGTTTGTATTTTTAACTTCTCATGGTGTGTGTGAGAATCACATAAGAATTAACAGATAACAGCTATTTAAGTTATAGTTACTGACATAGTATTGTTATCAAAAGAATCACTCAAATACTAGAAGATTATAACCAAAATTATATCTACTCAAAATACATTTAAGAAATATATTCAATAATTATCTTATTGTCCTTCGCTACATTGGAGTATCCATTGACATCAAAGTTTTATGGAAATTCTTTGACCTTATCTTCATTTCTGTTGTATCCAGTGCTTCGTTTTGTCCTTTAAATGTGTACCAGCTGACTCCGTCTGCGGCACTTTCAAACATGCCCCTGCGATAAATACCATTCAAATTGGACAGATGACATTTCCCGTACCACCATCCACTTTTATATTTGAGGGCACAGTTCTTTGTACTGTTGTCATTGTCCTGGTCCTTAGTGCTGAAATACTGGTTGTTTTGTCTTTCATGCATGGAATCACCTAATAAATGAGAGAATAGTTTAAAATGGAATCTAACGTGTAGTAATTCAGAAATTTTATGCAGTTACTTATTCAAATGGCAATAAAGTCCCTGAGAATTTTCAGAACTTAATAACACTGTAATTGATTAATTTAAATTAAAATTAGAACTTAATTTGGAAGTATGGATTTTATATTGGAAAAGAAATTTCAAAGTATTATAACTAGCCATTTTTGGTGAGTATTTATTTCGAGAGGGTTCATAATTGCTAAACATTTCAATGAAATACTTTGTGTAGTTTGATCTTAATAGCTTCCTCAATAAAATACACGGTCTACCAATGAGTATTTGGGCACCTATGTAAATGATATCTGCGGTCCTGATCTACGTCACGCCTTCTGTACTTAAATATTTTGTAGGAAACAGTATTGGCATTAGAGTCTCATGCAGGATGCCTCAAAATTCAGAGCTCTCTGACTTCGAGAAAGGCGTAATTGTCGGATATCGTAGAAGTGGCGATCTTTAAGGTACATACCTAATGAGTTATATAAAACAATCCAAAATCGACAGTGGCTTTTGTGATTAAGAAGTGGAAGGTGAATGGTGATTGTCGGAATGTGCTTCGAGCCGGCAGACCCATGAAACTGAGAGATAGGGATCGACGAAAACTGTCCAGAGAAATTCTGGAAAACCGCACCAACTGATGACCCACATACTGCAGGAATTCCAACAAGCATCCGGCATTCCAAGCATAAATACCATACGCAAGGAAGCACATTTGCTTATTTGTTTTCGAAAACACTTTGATTTTGAAAAATTATTTATTTTTATTTGAAATGATACACGTATTAGTAAAAAATAAATCCCGCCCCCCCCCTCCAAAAAAAATGCCTTATAAACTTTCAAAAATGTTGTAGAAAATTTTGATTGCCAAAAAATTAGAAACAATCGCTGAAAATGGAAGATTACAGGATAAATAAATATTTAAACAAAAGGTTTTTTTAAAAAAACCCATCAAAGTTTTTGAATTTTCAAGGAATAATATTATTTAGGAACTATATCAATTAGTGACTTTATGTCTGTATTGTTTGATTAATGAAATAGAACTTGAATCATGTAAATACAAGAAATGCTTTGAGAAGACTCAGAAATTACTTAAAAACCTAAAAAATTTCCAAATTCGAAATTACTCACTAATTCAATAACTAAATGAAACAGGATTAAATTAAGAAATCAAAATAAGAACGACTAAATTAGAATAAATGCGTATTTTTCAAACACAGGAAATGTTATTGAATCAATTTAACTTGGTACTCTGTTGTAGAATTTTCTAAGCGTTCTCTTCAGTATAACCGAGCCTTTTCTTATAAAAAGTTTAAATTGACTCTGAAATTGACAATTGCCATATTATTATTAGGTTTGTACCCGCTCTGACTATGATGACTTCAAAGACAGCGCTCTCTGATGCCTTGTAGCACAATGACTCAGTTCATATTTAGCGACGGCATGTGCCGCATGCTTTGATCCCTACTGTTACATCTATCTTAAAATTATTCCAAAATTCTGTATGTAAATTGTCTGTATATAACGTAACCTGCAAATAAGTAACTGTTACACTTATTCGGACTTTTTACTGAACCCGTTAACGATCCCACAGGGTCATATTTTCAGTTTCGATTTTAAAGGCGTAACATTTTGGAAGCATTGGCCGTAAATTAAAACTTTTACTTTATTTTGCATCCGATTCATAAACAAATTTTATACGAGTTTGATTTTTTTTAAAGCTAATTTGAATTGCAGTCAAGACAATTTAACCATACAAGGGATTTCTATTATAAAATCAGTGAAGAACATAAATATAGAATGGGCAGTGAAGAATATATGCCAAAGCGATTTTCTTTCGGTAACTATTTGTGTATAAAACTACGTCATCTAAATATCGACAGATTTTCCCTTACATCTTCAAGGAGTGCAATGTTTGTCATTTTATTCCTCCTATTTAAAAACAGTAATAACAATAAACTTTATGAAAAAATGAAACTTCTGGTTTAGTTTCTATTCAACTTTATTCTTAAGCGATTGCTTGACACATTTTATCTAATATTATGAAATTTTTGTTACTTTTACTGTGAAATGGAAATACCTTAATAAATGTAGCTAAGATGCCTCTTAGCTACATCACTTCTCAAATGTTGGCATCCTTCAACTCTCTAATAATGAAAGTGTATTTCTCGCCTATGAATGATAAGGTATGCGAAAAATCATAATATCACCTGATAAATCATCATGGGTTAATCAACATGAAAGAGAGGAAAGAAAAGATAAGAAGATACGGATTAAGAGAAATATCCTAGCAATATGAAGCAATTTGAAAAATAACACAATATGTCGAAAATTAAAGGTACTTCCACTATGTCCTGTTAATGATGTACTGCATGAACAAAAAGCAACAATTGATTTATATTATTATTACTATTGATTCATCAAAACTTTTTACAGGAAATTATTAAAATCTTCACTTCAAAATTATTCAGGCATTTTCTAATTAAAATCATTTAAGTAATTGATAGGATTAAAAAAACATCTATTTTGAAGAGCTTTGTTAAATTTATGATCCTATGAATTTATTGACTATAAATTAGAATATTAGCTGATTTCCAGAAAATAATTAACATATATTAATATTCCCTTAATGTTCGATTAATATTCTTAAATTTCATAAGTCTTAAAATATTATGTATTTTATATTATGTAATATGTAAATATTATGTATAAAAATTTAGTATTAATGTATATTTCAATAATTTTTTTTGGCAGAAGTTTTTTTTTGTTTTGTTTATCAAAGACGAGAATCAATCATTTGTTGCAATGGAAAATTTGTTTAAATGTTTGTTATTACATGGTATTCTAAATATGAATCATATGATTTGCCTACTTAACAAAACTTATTTAATATTTAGGGCTTCTAGCACCAAATTTTCTTAACATTACATCTATACTTATATAAAGATCAATGTGTGGAAGTGTGTTTGTGTTGGAGCTCTACAGGCCAGACCGTTTGATCTACAGCTACCAAATTTGGTACATGTATACCTTGGTGGTCGGGAATGTGCATCTGGGGTCCCTTTTTTAGAATTTTTAATTAGAATTTTACTTATTAATTAAAAACTAACTTTCCCGGAAAAAATCTTTATTTTCCCCACCGCCAAATGAGTAGGGCTTCAGTGTTTTTCCCCACGTTAATGAGGCTAGGCTTAATATTTTTCGGCCGATTATTTCAAACGATTCTGTTTATTTTCTTAATGTTTGATGCATTTAAAATTAAACATTGTCAATGAATCGATCTTTCAGATTCATTCTGAAGTACTTTTGAATTAAAATAAAACAGAATAAAGGAAATTAAAAGTTTCTAATCTGGATAGCGTTACCCTAACTGGCGTAGAAAAATTCAAGCATTTGCGTGACCTTAACTGGCGTTGAAAACTCACGCATGCACAATGTGTCCTGATTGTTGACAACTATGTTCAAAGGATGCGGACTTGATTTAAATTATTTTTAGGTCAAATGAATGCTTTTGTAATTGAATTGTATTTATGTTAGTTATATAACTTTTTGTTTATGCTTATAGTTTTAAGTACAATGCACTCCCGATTATCCGCCGAATTGGGTGGCGTGGCCTCCACGGATAACAAAAATCGCGTATAATCCGAAAAAAGCTAAAAACGGGTATAGCAAAAGTGAAAACAGTCATTCCAACTTTGAAAAATCGTTTTATGTACAATAAAACGTAAAATAAACAGCAGGAAATGTTTAACTAACGCTTAATATTTTAGTATATCACTCAAAACTAACCTAAAAATGCATTTTGTTAATGAAAACAGAAAAGTGCTTTATACTTACGAGATGCGTCAAGGATACACAGAAAAATTAATACATATGTACTGTTTTAATGTACTGTACTGTAATGTATTATGAAATTACAAAAGACTAACTGTAAAACGTCACCTTTTTGAAGAAATCAGACAAAAAAAAAAACATTTTTCGGCAGGATAATCTGCTCTGCGGAATACCCGCCCTCGGATAATCGGGAGTCTACTGTACATCATTTTTTAAGTAGTTTTTTTAACCTATTTCGACCGATGATTTTTATCGATTCTGTTTATTTTCTTAGTGCTTGATGCATTTAAAACTAAACATTGTTAATTAATCGATCTGTTCATGATGAATCTAAGAAAATTTTGTTGAAAAGCTTGAGATATTATATAAATTAAGAAATGTATTCTTTAGTGCCCATAAGGTTTAAATATTCTGTAACTCTATTTTCAGTACACATATTTAAAAAATGCTTCGTTTCAGTAAAAAAAAAAAAAAAAAATTCTTATATCAATTGCACTTTAATCATTTCCACTTTAATTTAAAGCATAAATTCTAAGGGAGCTAACAGAAAATTAGATAGATACAGATTACGTTACGACTGAAGGCATTTATAATATTATGAGTTAATTATATGACTATCAAAATTTGAAGCTTTAAAATATTTTGATGAAGAAGCTATTAAATTAGAAGTTACATAAAATATTTAATTATTAAAATTTTAACGAGCATTAAGGTTGGCGAACAAACTGGTCGCCAAAGACGGCTAGTATTGAATAAAGCAAAGAATTTAGTTTTCCATATTAGATTAATATAATAATTTATATATCATATATAACTATTATACAATTCCGTATTTTGATAAATATAATTATTTTAAACTATTGAAAACATTCTTCTAAATTTTCATAGAAAATGCTCGAATACATATGTTTAATGAAACACGTACATTTGATGTGAAGCATGTGTATATTAAGTATGCATAAGCAAGAAGCATTTAATGTATGAAATAAAACTAGGGTGAAATGTTAGATTCCAGCAACTTTTACAAAGCGTTGCTCATCACATACTAATTAGGTTTATGTCGGTGATTTGTGCTAATAAGATTCTCACAAGAGAAGTAAAGAAATAAATACAATGATACAATTCTATGCAAAACAGTAAATACTCTTTTGCCACAAGTGCTTAATAGCTTCTTATATAAATTATACAAATCACATTAACTTATAATCATCGTAACTTATAATGATCACTTCATTTTCTTTTTATGCGAGTTTTCCAATTTTTTTCACAAATTAAACAATTAAATTGACATTAACTTATAAGTATCAATATAATCACATAACTGTCTTTTTATGTGACTTTTTCGGTTTTTTTGCAATGCATATAACATGATTTCTTATAAACTGCAAATAATTCTTCAACATTAAGCCTTTCACCACTAGTCATTGAAGATTGTACTACTACTTTCACATGTGTTGGCTAAATAACAAGAGCTTGATGAAGATAAAACCAAACAAATTAAGCAAGAAATACGTTGTGCATTTCCTTCTTCGCACACAAATTCTGAGTGTTTAATAAAAATCGATATAATTTTCGACTATCTTGGTTGTAATGGCTACTTTTTCAGGTTTAATATAAGCAAGCTGTACGTGAAAAGAGATCCAAACAAGTTCAGCACAAAACTCGGAGTCAGCTCTCCCAATCCAAAAGCTGACATGACAGGAAATTTCTTTTCCATCATTAGATTCAAGGAACGGATGACATCCTTGTTATAGATGAAATGTCTACTCGACTCATCTCTGAGTCTGAAAAGTGTCAGCTCTATATTTTGGTACATTTTGTTAATTCTAGACGCACAATATACGAGTCCGGCGATGGATGTGGGCATCATTGTAATTACTAAACAATTCTCGACTATCTGCGGAGGAGAGAGTTCGACTTTCTTCGTGAGCACGAACATCGCAAGAGAACAGTACATGACAGACGTCTGAGAACAAAGAAGGCAGAAGCAAATCACAGAAGTTGCAGTTTTAAGTTCGTGGGCAACTTCGAAAAGGAAAGTATGGACTTCCATGATTGCTAGGATGCTATTTTTGCTCAATGACGATGACTGGCTACTCAAACTTCTTTTAAAGAAGTGAAGTAATTCGCTGATTTCGAAATACATGATGCCACACATCAAGGCTATGATGCAAGGGTATGTATATTGATACGAAAACAGGATTTGGACTATGCAGAACCGGATCGATGTCCCGATTGCTTCGTTATCGAAATGTAGGAAAAAGCTGAAATAAAATTTTAAAATATTTCCATCCTTTAAAGAGTAAACTGTAACTGTAGCTCCGAGTACTGGAATTAAAAAACTGCTCAAGACAATAAAATTTATCCATCTAGGGTTTCGACTTGTAACACATTTTCCTTGAATGCCGTTGATTTTGCAATATTGATCGAGTATGCGATTTATTGAAGGTTTGTGATATTTTATTCCATAGTGCAAACTCAGAGGAAAGATACCAGCTATAGCAAATCCAAATGTAATTTCTGCTGCTTCTGTACTGTTTATGTGCATCGGAACAGCCATCGCTAGGAGGTATAGTGGGGATAGATGCATTAAAAAAACATGTATTTTTGACAGAATTTTGTAAATCACCCTACTGTTACTGCTTAATAGGATGTCGTAAATTTGTAAGGCAATGTGTAATATTCCACAATGTAGTCTAGATTCATAATTCGAGTGAGCTTTCTTTTCAAATAATGCTCCCTGCATCGAATTTTCTGTGAATAAATTTCTCATATTTGTAACTATCACTTATGTATTTATCACTTAGCCTGTATTTACCAAACGCTTGTGTTTTAGAAACATTTTTGATATTTCTGGTGAAATCCTTTCTTGAATATTTAGAAACAGATACTTATAGTAAAGCGAATTTAGATGGATGAGTAGATTTCAAAAGGACGAATGGCATCGATGAAAGTTTGTAGAGGTCGTGAAATCGACAAGAACATATATCATGTCAAAGCTGTTCAAGGATCTTTGAAATCATTGTGGAAAAAGAACATCTGCTTTTTCCCATGCATCAGAAAAAAAAAAGAGACTTTTTTTGGAAACGACTATTTTTGGTTTTGTTTTTTAACTGTTTTGTGCTCTGTAACTACAATTTCGAATGTATAACAAACGAAAAAGAAAGCTATTGATGTAACTAAATGCAAATTTAACAAAATAACATAATAGTTATTCTTTCAATATGTTTTTTTTTTTACTTCATTGCTTTACCCATTCAAATGACAGCTAGTAACGTACGATCTTTGAAAAAGATAATTAATATTTAAATAGATATTGAATAAATTTGATAGATGAAGTGTCACGTCTAAAGTTATCGCTCATTATATTCATGCATAATATATGACGAGTTTCGTTTTCAGTGCGTATCAAAAGCACAACGAAAATGATTAGAGAGATGTATCTTTATAGTTGATGACTGCGAAAAATACTGCTTATTTGGAGGGCGTTGTTATATTCTATCAATTTATTATATCTGTTCCATATGAAAACATAATATAAAGGAAAGTTGAAACTTTGGAAAGATAAAACTTTGAGCTTAAAACAGGAACAAAAAAAGCAAGGGTTAAGTGAAATAAATGTTCTTTCATATTTACTGCTGTATTTTATATTCCTGAAAATTGAAATATATAGATTAGATGTTGATGACGTCGAAGATTTTTTTTATTCTTCAATGTTATTATTTTAAATTAGCTTATTAGTCAATCGTTATCAGCTTTTCTGTAAAAATATTATAGCCATATTAATATAAAAAAAATTGTTCTTATAAATACAGATATTAAAACATTATTTTCATTGATCTTGGAATCATGGAACTTAAACAATAACTCTGAGCCAATTAATTAATTTCTGTATACAAAAATATGTTCATTTATGCCATTTGGTTTTTCTAAATTCTTCTTTACAAGCAAGTACTTCGTTAAAAAATATAAATAAAATGGTATAGAAAGGGAGAAATAAAGATCATTGCAAAATGAATCTGGATGGTGATATTACTGCAGTACTTCCAGTTTTGTTGATCTTTGTTTCTTTCCCTGAATTATCATACAAGCTCTTAGTCGTTAACTTTTATGTTTAGTAAAGCTTCAATTGTTGTTGCATCGCCAAATAACTCTGAAGAAAAAGAAGTGTCCCTCACATAGCTCTTCATAGCCTGTGACCGTAATCTTTATGTTTAAGAGTGTTCTGGACTCAAAATGGAAGATACATGATTTAGATTACCTGTCGAGCACTTCATTTGCTGGTCTTCCTTTAATAAAAAAGGGAGGGAAAGGTCGAGCTAGTTGCTTCAACTTTAAAAGCAATTTCCGATAGGTTGAACCATTTAAAATTAAACAGTATTATTCTTAAATATTATAATTTAATTATACAAACATGGTTCTGATGCATAGTCTTGTATAAAAGCCTGCAAATAAAAATACGCAACATGAAAACTGATATTCAAGAAATATAAAAAAGAGATATAACAAATCAATAAAAGACAGAAAAAAAAATAGAATTACTTTGTATGAAAGTACACAAATAAAAGTTCACAACATGAGAACTGATATTCAAAAAATATAATAAAGAGGCATACAAAGCAATAAAAGATAGAAAGAAATAGACTAATTTTGTATGAAAGCATACGAATAAAAATAAACAACGTGACAATTGATATTCAAAAAAAAATATAACAAATCAATAAAAGAGAGAAAAATATATACATTCAGATACTACCAAACATTAAATTTCCAGATCTCAAGCTCATGGTAAACAAAACGATTTTTTGAAAGTAATAAAAAGTAATAACACATAACATAGATCATTTAGAAAAAAAAAATAGCTCAACTTGTAATAACCTATTTATATGCATATAAATAATACATTAAAAAAATTAAAAATGCGCGACATGAGAACTGACATACAAAAATGGAAAAAATATGCAATATCGCAAAAAAAAAGAAAAAAGCCTGATGCTGTAAATAATAAAATTAGATACTTTCAAATACTGCTGATTTTATAAAAATCAAGTACATATATGGTAGAAGACGCTTTGAAAGTAATAAAAATTAATAACCAAATAGCAAAGAAAATTTTGAAAGAAAAGGGGAAAAATCAAAGCTTGTAATAATCTATTCATATGCATAGAAATAATATAGCAAGAAATTAAATTCCATTTTAAATATATTTCATTTTCGTTTCTATTCGTAGTTTTGACTTTTTACCATCCATTTATATCTGAATTTCACATATAAAAGATCAAAATGCAAACGTTTTCTAAATTGAAATAAGGGATCTGCTATCCAAGAGATCTATTGGTTTAGATCTTTTATCGCATTAAATGGGTTATATTAAATAAAATGATATTGATTTTGAGAGAACGTATAAAGATATCAATTATATAATTTAAAATGTTCTATGGAATAAATATCTACACTTTTCAATCAAATGTAGTTTTCTCTTCAAATTCATTAAGAAAAATGAAAAGCATTCGAAAGCTTATGATAATTTTACGATAAAAGTTTCTTCTTATAATTCAATTAATTTATTAAAAGCGACCTGGTAAAGCGATTATTAGGAAATGTTCTGTTTCTCAACAAATTTGATCGTGAAATGCATAATAAATATTTTTACGGGCCGTTTCCTTTGTGTATTTGGTATTACGTATGATTTTAATATCCAAAAATTCTGATTTTCTTTCGTTAAAAGGATAGAAAATATTATGAAATCGCTTTTATTGCATGCTTACAAGACTTCTAATTGTGTCACGAAATAGAAACTATTATTGAGATTCAATTATATCTTTAGACGCTAATTTAATAAAATAAGCAATTTATTTGAGTAGCTACAAGTTAAAAGACTGGAACCCATTGAAATATGTCTGACATCTTATCGAATGTTTCTTTCTGTTAGCATCGATCATTAAAATTATCGATACCAAAAGGACGATTTCGCCTCCAAATCAGTTGCACAGGTTTTAAATTATCTTGAATTAGTTTATTTGAAGAAAGGCAAAATGAAGATCTGTACATCAAATAGAAATTTACGAAAAACTTTGTCTTTTTCTGTAAATACAGAATTTCGGTTTGTTTACATTATCTTTTCCTTTGTTGCAATTAATGTCGCAAATGATGCCAAAGTTGATGACTGCTCTCTTAGTGAAAAGAAATCCAGAAGGCCGTTAATCAAACAAACGAAAATTTGCAAAATAGCAGGCTTCAACATTTTTATTTTTATAACTTATTTCTTAAAAGTTTTAATTAATCTTATCAGTTTTTTATACGCTGAAGATAGAAGAAATGAATTCAGCATGTTCATCCAAGAATTTATCAAAGTATACTTATATATATTACTGTACAAGATGAGACGGCGCATTTCAAAGATGACAAATGATTTCAACGAATTGTTGAAAAAGTTACCGAAGTGCAAAATCAGACAGGAGAATTACTTCATCATTTTGCTCTTGATATCCTCTGTGTTACAAGGAATTGCTTCAATTGCTTTTCTTATTTATGTAGGCTTCATTAGAAAAAAAAGTTGAGAAATTCTACTTCAAAATAATCTCGCCAACCGAATTCGCCAAATTTCTACCACCTTATTTCCCGTATATTGCAGAAGCTATTGAACTGTTTTCTTTTACCACACTGCATATCACATTTTGTCTGTTTGTCACTTATTATCTACTTTGTTGCAAAAGCTTTCGAGTAATACTTCAACATTTAATCGAACAGTTAAAGGGAACTCTTCGTTCTGAAGATTTCCCCAAATGCGTCAGCACATATGAAGAGATCTTGAAGATCTTGAACATCTTTGACGAAAGTTTTTCGTCTTGCGCTTTTCTTACTATTCTCGTAACTATGACCTCTTTATTTATAGAAGGATATAGAATGGCATTTTCTTCTTATTTAAAAGAATATTTTAATGTCAACATGGTCGCATCTGTGTTCATCCATCTGGCCATTCATTTGGCATTTATAGCGTCTGCCTCACTTACAAATGAAACATCTTGCATAACAGAAAACAGCTTGGAAAGTTACTTATATGCTTGCGGTCATGATAGTTTTAAACTGCCAAATTTTAAAGTGAGTTGTTTGAAGAACTCGTTAACTTTGTGGAAAATATATACATTGGACAGGTCTTTTGCTATCACCAGTCTCGGTGCCTTGCTGACATATGGCATTTTATTGGGCACTTTGGGAAAATGAATTCACCAATCCTAGAGAAAGGTTGCCGAATGGGAACACGCCTGAATGTTCAGTAATAAAAAGGAAGATATCTTAATTAATTTAACTTTTTGTAAAATAGATTTTCAAAATAATATTGCAAAAAACATATCATCAAATGTGTTTAGGAAAGTCAGTTTTCCTTACTTTCAATTTGTAACTAGTTAAAACAAAAGCATAATCTGGCTCTGAAATCGATTAATACTCACAATGTAAGAACCCAAGTATGATATTTTCTACTTGGTATGACATTAAATATGATATTACTATTTGTGCCATTTCTTCTTTCTCCTTTCTTTCTCAATATATGATTGAAAACTATGTGCATTGTGATTGAAAAATTTATGTTTTAAATTTTACTAGCCGCTTTTGACGACTGGCTTGCTCGACAAGATTATTGACTATTTAGGCTATTAAATGATTAATATAAAATTGGTTTTTAAGAATTTCACTTTTTTTATATGACTTTTAAGAAAATACAATTTTTTTTTGAGAAATTAATAGTTTTTGAAGTCATCTATTTCTATTAAGTAAGTCGTAGCGAGTATTCATAGTGATGGTTAAGCCTATTTTCATTCTCGATTATTAAACTTTCCCATTAATACTTATTTCTTAATTTCTTTTACATCTTCTAACTGAATGAAATGTTTGACACGGCAAGCAGCATTTATAATATAATAATTTTATTTAATTAGCGATTAACATATCTTTAATCTTCGATAAAAAAAATTTTATGGAAAATAATTAAATTTTTTTCAGTGTTAAAACCAGATTCCGTCACTAGCATCGAATAAATATAATAAGAGATCAACAGACGTGCTCAAACTATCAAAATCTTAGCGTATCAGAAAGTGTGTAAAATTTTATTTCCAAATTCTGCCTTTACAAACCGGAAATAAGTATAATTAAGTGGAAGTCTTAAGCCTCATTCGCCGCCATATTTGAATTTTAATGATAACCTAAATAATGTTTTGTTAAAACCCATATTCTACTGCATGGAATACTAAAAATTATGAACTTCAGAAAATATCTGTGAGTAATTTCTTAGATTAGTCAGAAATTTGTACAATCTAAGTTGGTTAATTTTGCTCTCAGAAAAAAAGAAATTTTTTGTCAAGAAATTTTAATGATAAAAGCAATAACTTTTCACTTTTTTTAAACTAATATTGAATGTAAGGATTTTTTAAAAAGCTATTTCTATATCCCTAAATAATACAATATTTGAATAATTCGAAAATGTGACCTAGTTTTCATTTCTCTTCCATGTTCAATAACATTCAATGAAATTTTATCAAAATAAAACCACTTGTAAAATGTAGTTTGATAATGATTTATGTTTATATCTTTATCTGCAATTAAGAACAAAAGAATGAAAAAGATTTAATATTTCAGTATTGTCAAAATAATATCAATAATGAAAAAGTTGTAATGTTCCAACACCATCAAAATAATGTCAACAAAGAAAAATCTTTAAAATGCAAATGTTATTAAAGTAATGTCAAGTTTATCTAAAGTTTTGTTTTAAGTAACATCATCGAAGAATGTTTAAATGATCCTATTTCATCGATTTCTGTACCTTCCAATTTTTATATTTATTTTCTGAAAACGTATCTGGAGGTTTAGGATCCTTTATCCTATTGTTAAATAGCAATGCTACTTACCGCAGATGCAACTATTTTTATCAGACAGAACTATTTTGTCAGAATGTTTTCTGTTTCTGTCTAGTTTAGTTCAGTTTCATATTAAGCCCTTAAATTACAAGATTATTTACATTTTCAATTACCTGATACATTTTATGTTGAGCATTTATTTCCATAAAAATTTATAAGATATCGGATATTTAAGGTGTTTCAAATAATTCTTTCTTTCAAATCAATTTCTTCCTTGATTTAGATTTAAATTTCAAAATGTCTATAATTCGATATACGAACCAAAAAAATCATTTGTGTGCAGAGTGATTAAGAAAACAAAAAATCATTTGCATTCAGAGTGATTGAAATATCAAAAAATCATTTGCGTACAGAGTGATTAAGAAAACAAAAAATCATTTGTGTGCAGAGTGATTAAGAAAACAAAAAATCATTTGCATTCAGAGTGATTGAAATATCAAAAAATCATTTGCGTACAGAGTGATTAAGAAAACAAAAAATCATTTGTGTGCAGAGTGATTAAGAAAACAAAAAATCATTTGCATTCAGAGTGATTGAAATATCAAAAAATCATTTGCGTACAGAGTGATTAAGAAAACAAAAAATCATTTGTGTGCAGAGTGATTAAGAAAACAAAAAATCATTTGCATTTAGAGTGATTGAAATATCAAAAAATCATTTGCGTACAGAGTGATTAAGAAAACAAAAAATCATTTGTGTGCAGAGTGATTAAGAAAACAAAAAATCATTTGCATTCAGAGTGATTGAAATATCAAAAAATCATTTGCGTACAGAGTGATTAAGAAAACAAAAAATCATTTGTCTGCAGAGTGATTAAGAAATCAAAAAATCATTTGTGTTGAGAAGGATTAAGAAATCGAAACATACTTATTAGTGTGTAAAAGGAAGGAATTTGAAAATAAATTTATGGAAATAAAGAAATGAGTTTTCACTAACTGAATTATATTTGATATTTAAAAAACAGAATAATGTATTTATTTTATGAAATGACACCTAGCATCAGTTTGTTAAACCAGACGAGTATTACAAAGGTTTCTGCATCATCACTACACAAAAGAGGGAGTTTCAACCAAATGCAGTTGACTTCTAAAATTCTTCGGACGTGTCTTCATTTCTGAGATTAGCAAAGATTCCTTGTGGCCCTTGAAAGATTTCCAGTTCACTCCGTCTGCATTGCTTTCGTGTGGGCCCCGGTGGTACAGCCCATTCAAATTAGAGTCGTGACATGCGTTGTACCACCAACCGCCCTTATACGTCAAAGCACAATGATGGTCTTTATGACTGTCGTTGTCTTGGTCCTTTGTGGAAAACTTCTGATTATCATGTATCGAATTCATCGAATCTCCTGAAAAAAGGGACACAGTAAGGTAATAAATTCATCACGAACATAGATTTCTAACGCACTGTACGAGTATTTAAAAAATCTTCACACTCGAAAATAGAATGAAATCAATTCAATTTGCATCACAGAAACAGAAAGATAACTTTGCATATCATCTTGCTATATCTCATCTTACAAAATTCTCCGACGTTTTAATTTGAACAAAAATGCATCAAGTATTCATAATACCCACACGAATAATGGATTCTGCAAATCATTTATTAGCTAACTCTTCTCTGAAAATAATTAGAATTGAGAATTTATTTATCAAAATGGTTCATTGAGTCCTTTGAATCTTCGTTGTTTCAAGAAACGTCATTCGAAAAAACGAGTAAGTAACATGACTGTATTTATAAACATTAATCAGAACATCATTATATTTTAGAAGTGTACATTGCGCACAGCACAACTTAAGAAACTTCAAGACATTTCATTGTTATTGGAATCATTCTGTTCTTTTTCATTCACATATTTCCTCCGATTAAGTACATTGTGTTTCATGCGCATGCGTAAAAGTAATGTCCTGCAATATTTTTTCGTGAAAGAACCCCTTTTCTGAATACCAATAACAGTCAAGGTCTGAATGAAATATTTTGCAAATTTCTTCATTCTGCAGTGAAACGTGCGAAATATCCGAAAATGAAACTGGAATCCAACTATCTAGCCTTTGAATTCATTGGAGTCACTTCATTACCACAATATATATACATCAAATATATAGTCCCAATATAAATTTAAATGCATTGTACAGTTTATTCCAATACAAATTAAATGCTATGTCATATTTTGTTTACAATCATATTTTGCATGGTTACATGCACATGGTTCACTGTTACATTTGTCGATTCATTTTCAAGTCATTTAATCCATCTCTTTGACGCATATTTTACAGCACAAATTACCTAAAGAGCATATAAATATAAATTAAAAACCTGAATCATTTGGAATGGAACTCTTATACGAATTTGTCAATTAAAAATAAAATATTTATTATTGATCTAATATAACAAACAAGTGCTCACTGAAATACGCGTAAATTTCACATAATTGTTTCGAAATGAGTTTTAACAATATCTGTGCATTTGTATTCTCAATCGCACTAATAATTAATATAATTCTGGAACTTATCATGTTATGCAAGATGCATTTGTTTATTTCGTGTTTCCTTTAGTAACTATCCTTTGCCACTGTACAATTTGATCATCATTCAAAGAATGATGTAAAAATGGATTACAATTCTCTTTTTGATATTTAAAATACTAAATTCACGTTAGATGTTAATATTTCGTAAATATTGTGCGTCAGAGCAATGTAAGACGTCTACTGGGATAACATATTTATTTAAAAATATGCAAGAAGGTTTTAGGAAGACCAATACTCCTGGTTTGTTTAAATTCCAACTTACCTGCATTGCCACTGTAGTCCTTGATATTTATTGCGTACTTGCTTCTTTCATCGTCTATCCAGAAGATATCATAGAGCGCGTATCTTTTTTCCCCATCAACGGCTTGGAAATCGAAACGAATCGAGTAGAGGCGCTGATTGGTCAGAGCATATATGTTGTCATTTCCTGAAAGACGGTTTATAAGTCACAACAAACATTTCACCTTATATAAGTAAGCAGTTAGGTATAATAAAAATTGTAAATGCAATGGAATCAAGTCATTAAACGTTACAGTCTCATGATTAATCTTGGCGTATGCATTGACAGGATAACACGCCTGGCGGTAAGGCCTCGACTTATCAACCGGAAGGTTTCCAGTTGATAAGTCGAGTTTCTTTTAAGTTTTTGAAGTTTCTTCTTTGACAATTCTATCAAAGAAGAAACATCAAAGACAGAAACATCGTGTAAGCGGGTTTAGTCAATCTTAAATCCGTTGGGGCCAAACATCCTTCAGCTGGTGTAGTGGGGAAGTTTGTAGAGGGAGATGCCACTCTCATCTTCTGACCGTGGTTCAGAATTAAGTGGACCCTCTCAAAATAACACCAGTGTTACATTAACGAGGCTGAACTACTAGGATATCACATCCGTTTCCATATGGAAAGAAGATAAGGGGATTCCAATATTAAATTGGCCTCGCAAATTTTAGAGGAAATGTCCGATCATAAATGAATTCTTTTTTTTTTTTCTGGACCCGGATCTGAAATTACTTTGTTAAAATAAGCAAACTTGGTAAGGAATCATGAATTAATTATAATTTTTGTAGAGATTCTCATATAATCTATGTACAAGAATTGGTACATAATATATATATATAGTGGTTTCTATTGTAGAAAAGACTTTATTGGATTCATATCGGATGCCAGATCAAAGACAACGGCTTAGCGACAAACTTGACGACTATTTGGCGAATTTGACAATAAAATGGATGACATTGGAATCTTAGAGAATTTTGATGATATGACCATTAGGATGCGAGTTATGCTTGATCAAGTACACTTTGTGTCCTGCTCCGAAAATTATAAAAGTCCGGAAGTCCACGCTGATATTGGTCGTATAGTGAGCGTTAGTTGAGTCAACGACGAATTATTTTGTCCAGGAAAGTGTAAGCGCTGAGTGGGGCTCCAACGACTAGGAACTGACCCGTTCGCTGCCGTTTGGAGGCAAGCATTGACGCATTATTGAGTCATATGTGGAGTAGCCAAGCGTGTAGCAGAGAGTCGACAGTTGGGTACAACTAAAGCTCGAAGACAGTGGAAAATAGCAGGCGCTTGGAGAGAATTTAGTTAATAGCTGAGTGGATTCCCTCCTCCTGCTGAGTTCTGTCTGGTCACTTTGTGTGCTGTGGTTGTTGTTTATTACAAATTACTAATTGAGGGCTAGTGTTTGTTTTAAGTGTGCTGTTGTGTATGATTTGTGTACGTCTAAGCTGTGTTTTGTCGTCTGTGTTTTCGTGTTAACAAACTTCATTATTTGTTATTGAGGCTTGTTGATTGTATCACCCACTATAGGTGAACCTGTCCGCCAGTGATCCTCCTCCTCCAAATCGTCAGTGGAACGCTGGATCATAACATTAATGATTCGAAAAATGTGTTTCTTAATTTGAATTATAAATATTTAGTTTCGAAACTAAATATTTAACATATGAACATATATATATATATATAATATAAACAAAAGAAAACAAATGTTATGCTATCTTTTATTCAGCCACTCCTTTTTACCTAATATTAAGTGTTTTAACCAGTTAAGTAAGTCAGACATGTGTTTACACGTATATCCAAATACTCACTATGCCAATGTCTATCTTTAATTCTTTATCTAATGAAAATGAAAACTCATTTTTTATCACTTTCTACAAAATTTACTTTGCAATAATTTATATTGCGCTCAACGTGTGCATGCGGCATTACTTGATTTTAAAAGGGGAGGACTTGAGGGACTCTAAAAAATAAATTTTTCGATTTCCTGGTTAAGAAACACATATAAGGTATTTCTTTCTTTAAAATATTACTGATGCGAAAAATGAATATAATCCACGTATATGTAATGCCTCAAGCAAAAGATACAAAATATAGGATGAGTTTCATATTCTGATATTATAGTTATTACATATCTTTGCTGCTTTTTTATATATATAAACTCATAATTTTAAAAATAATAATTAATTATTTCTTAAACATATGACTATATATTTCTATCACTTACTGGGCCTTATTTTTTTAACCAAAAGATTTAACTTACCTAAAAAGATTAACTTACCTAACCAGAAATCCTTAGCTACATCACCAAACCCTTGTTTGTAGCTGGCCCAGTCTTTGAAGAAAAACTCTTTTGGTCTGTCGAAATCCCCTCTCCTTTGTATCACCTGGATATAAGAGGAAAATGAGAATTCTGACATATTGACAGAAATAGTTTTTTAACTTATCGATCGTTTTGATATGAGCTTTTTCGAAGCAAAACTAAAATAAGCGTTTTATTTCCAAATCTAAATTGTCCTTCGTTGAGAGTACTTACGATATGAATCGAATGTAATGAAGAAAAATAGTAAAATTTGAAATCTGTCATCGCAAATTTCAAATTATCACGTGCGAACATCACTATTCTTTTAAAGTCATGTGGTATCAATCCGGCTGAAAAACAGCATCATGTTCTCACATGACACATATTTCGCAATCACCAACATTGGGAAAAGCGAT
Source organism: Argiope bruennichi (assembly GCF_947563725.1). Lineage (NCBI taxonomy): Eukaryota > Metazoa > Arthropoda > Arachnida > Araneae > Araneidae > Argiope > Argiope bruennichi. The sequence goes on from NC_079159.1 coordinate 7,969,803, forward strand.
GATTTTTTTAATCATGTGAAAATCTTTTGAGCTCCAATTTGTTTTTCTACCCACACAATTTAACTGATGATAGAAAGTACCCAGGATAATGTGATCGGAAAGGCAAAAAATTAAAAAAAAAAATTATACATGCTTACGACTTTACCTAAGATACCACCTCTTTGCTGTTAAATTTCATTCCCCTTTTCTTCTCTCTAATTTCTTACCCCTTTTCTTTCCTCTAATTTCATCCTCACCTTTACTCAGCAGATCGGTTAATCGGGTACATGGCGGACAGTCGCATCAATTTGTGAGTTCTGATTGGAGAAAAGTCTCCAAATGTGATCATTCATCCTTTTCTAATAATCCTAAAAATCGATGCCTCAAAAGTGAGAGATCGCTAATTTTCTCCCTATGTATTTCGAAGCTTCAAAAACCACAAGAGCATTATGCTCTCACATAATAAGAACGTCTGTGTTTTTTCTTTCAGTGAATCATCATCCAGCCGAATTGAAAAATAAATCATGAGTTAGCAAGAAACACATGAGTAGAAAACTTCTATACAGTCAAGCAGACACAAAACGTTATAATAAATTATTTTCGTACGTGCAAATTAAAGTTGTTCTGTCGATGATGTTAAGAACTAGCGCGGAGTCTGAGTAAAAGTGAACGTTCGATCATATATTTTTTTTGGTGAAATTCTCTGTATTTTGCATATGATGTCTATTCTCAATAATCAATGGTGTTTAGAAATAGGTTAAAAAATTAAATTTTAACTGATGACAAAAAGCACGCAGGGTAATCTGATCGGAAAGGCAGAACGGCGAGGCTTAGAAAATTTTACCACAGTAGTAATCGAAATGGTAACGTCCGATATGGAATTTTTAAGATGCTGTGCCGCAATTATCTCTTTTATCGGTGAAAATATCTGAGATATACCAAATTTTTTTGAAAAATTTATCATTCTGTTAAGAGCATGTGCAATTGTGAATGGTAAGACTTTTGATAATTGTTATAGAACTGGTTATGTAAATTTATTGTTTAAGTGTAGAATATTATCAGAATAAAACTATTTCATTCGTTATTGATTTACCTTTCCAATATCTTTTTTTATAGTATATTTATCTTTTTTTAAATATCTATTTTATTATTTATCGAAAAGGTTACAACTTGGAGCGGATATTCGCCATATACCTGATTCTCCTGTCTAGTCAATAAAGGGCTGGATCGTAAGAAGTTATCTCCCGAAAAAGCACAGAGAAAATGAGAATGAACGCAAAATAACGAATGGTGGTATCGAAAGTTATATATACATACATACATACATACATACATACATACATATATATATATATATATATATATATATATATATATATATATATATATATATATATATATATATATATATATAATTTTCTAATCAGAAGGCTGTTTCGAAGACATTGAAGAGACTTTCTATTTTTTGATGTCGTTTTATTTCATCGCAGAGAAGCACGCCTTATTTACAAGCAGGAGCGACGAACACAGAAGAACTCAGAGCGAAGAAAAAAAAAAAAAATTAAGGTCCACTCAACATTTTATCCCTGAGCTTATATAACATAAGATTTCTGACACGTGTCGTTTCTAATTGGAATTTCTTACACGTGCCGACCTTGATAAAAGAAACCGAGGGATCCTTTAGAAGAATCTGTTTACATCAGCGATTCTCTATCCCTTCACTCGGCACGTGGGAACTGCTGACGCAATCCTTTTTAACAAAGCTTCAGTTGAATTAATTAGAAAGAAAAAGGGAAATAGGGGCAGGAAATAAGAGAATATTTTAGAATGACTTTGACATGGGCTGAATTAGGCTAAAAAAATTAGGAAACTAATTAGGATTAAAATAAATTTTAAAATATCATTACACACACACACATATATACAGTGTCTCACAAAAGTGATGGGACACTTGTGCTTTACAAAAGGAAACTGTAATAAAATAAATAAAAAAACATGTACAAATTTTTTGTGGGCGTGTTTTATACTTAAATTTAGTAACAATTATTACATAACATACATTTTGTCAAAATATTAAAATATTAATTTAATAAAAATACAATTGTTTAGAACGGAGCAAAAAATAGCTCACATAAGTGATGGGACACCATTAGATATGCAACAAAAATCGTCTGAAATAAGCAATAAAAATATTTTTGGTGGTTTTATTTTTACTCAAAAGCAATTGGCAATAATTTATAAAATCGTGTGCAGTATTTCTCTCCAGTTTGTTTTGGAATTTTTGTGTTTTTTAGCTCTGTGCAACCATGAATGCTAAACGAAAAGAAACTTCGCCTGAAATTCGAAAATTAGTTATTAATTTGCATATTGAACGTGGAAAATCTATTAGAAAAACTGCTGAAACAGTTAACTTGAGTCATTCAACAGTTTTCAATATCATTAAACGATATAAAAAGAATCATATTATTCAGGATAAAAGAAGACCTGGGCGACCATCAAAGCTATCCAATGGAATAAAGCGAATTATTGTTCGAAATAATAAAAACCCAAGAAATGGTGTTCCTAAAGTTGCTACTGATTTACAAGCATTATATGGAATCATTGTTAATCCTGAGACTATTAGAAGGGTAATTCGATCTGCTGGATATCACGGTAGTGAAAAGAATAGTAAACTTCGTAAGTGAAAATAATAGAAAACTCAGACTAGCTTTCGCAAAATCCAACTTAAATAAGATTTCTGATTACTGGAATAAAGTTATATTTGGTGATGAGAGTAAATTTAATATATTTGATTCTGACGGTAGAATCTTGGTGTGGAGAAAACCCAGGGAAGAATTTTGCAAACAGAACTTGGTGCCAACAATAAAACATTGTGGAGGAGGAGTTATGGTATGGGGGTGTATGTCGCCCACTGGAGTTGGTAATCTTGTTTTTATTGACAGTATAATGGATCAGTACAAGTATATTGACATTTTAAAGCAAATTTGAAATCTTCAGCACGAAAATTGAACTTTCATAACGATTTTAAATTCTACCAGGACAATGACCCCAAGCACACTGCTTTGAAAGTTAGACTCTGGCTGCTGTATAACTGTCCTGAAATAATAAAAACACCACCACAATCTCCAGACTTAAATCCCATAGAGAATATTTGGCAAGAATTGGAATCATGAATTCGCAAACACACCATTTCTTCAAAACAACAATTAAAATCGGTACTTCAAGAAGAATGGGGTAAAATCACTCCAGAAATCACAAAAAAATTAGTCAAATCCATCCCAAGAAGATTAAATCATGCTTTAAAAGTAAAAGAAAATCCAACAAAATATTAAAACCTTTTAAAAAGTAAAATTTTTGGATAAATATTTGATGGAAAAGTAAGTGTTCCATCACTTATGTGAGCCATTTTTTGCTCCACTCTAAACAATTGTATTTTTATTAAATTAATATTTTAATATTTTGACAAAATGTATGTTATGTAATAATTGTTATTAACTTTAAATATGAAACACACTCAAAAAAATTTTGTACATGTTTATTTATTTATTTTATTACAGTTTTCTTCTGTAAAGCACAAGTGTTCCATCACTTTTGTGAGACACTGTATATAATTTTTTATTTTTTCTGCCTAGTAAAAAAGGTTTGGAGCTAGAACGATTTTGAGATGAAAAAAAAGCCATTACTTTTCAATAAGTTGACAATTGCGCTATACAGTAATTACGTGATTATTACAAACCAGTTTAAACTAAATTGTCGCAAAAAACTGGATTCTAGATGAAGTTTTGGAGCTGGAACGATTTTGAGATGGGGGGGGGGCATGGTTTTTTCTAAATATCGAAGCCTGAGTATTGTGATAGTCACGTGACTGTTTAAAACTGGTTTAAACTGGTTTTTCACAAACTCGATTGATTATGAGATGGCCAAAAACTACCGCTTTTCTAACTGTTGGTGATTGCGAAATATGAGTCATGTGAGAACATGCTATTTTTTTCCCATCGGACTGATATCACGTGATTTAAAAAATATTTTTCTCTCATGATATCTTGAAATTTGCGAAACCAGACTTCATTTTACTTTCTTGTTTGAATGCTCATGCTCTCAAATTAGGAATCATGCGTTCATGTTAGGATAACTGCTACAAAATCTTGAATTCATATGCACCTTCCCACAATTTATAAAAATGTACGATGGGAATTAAAATATTCATCAAACCACACATTAGAAATATTGTCTATAAAATGTTTTTTAATAATTAATGTTCTTTCTTAAAAAATTTTCCTTTTGTTTTTATAAAAACGTCTTTCGAAAGGAATACCAAGTGTTTATCTTTGAAACTATTCAGTGTTTCGGACATGAAAGGACTCGCAATGCTTGAATGTTTTGGAACCACTAGCTCATTCAAGTAATGTTTCACTCATTTTCAACCTATGCAGTTATGGCCTGCTTTTGTACTTTTTAATTCCTCTACACGTCTGCGCAATGAATTCTGAATCACTTTACATTATGTCATATACGAATTCATTATAATCTCCGCGCTACAAAAAAAAATTTCGTAAAAATTACGAACTACGAAATCTATCAAAGCTATTTATTAATAATCAAATCTAAACTATTAATTAATCATCAAATCAAAACTATTTATTAACATAAAGAAAATATAATTTACAGATAACTAACGAATCGATGAAATTTTACAAACATCAAAAATGATTTAATAGTTTAGTTGAGTTTACATTTTTAATATTTTTGCCAAGGAAATGCAATTGATTTATTGAAATCAATAGTTATAATGAAAGAAAATGCAATACATAAAAACTGCAACAAATATTAAGATTTTTCCATTATAAAAACTGGATAATATCTTTGGAAGGAGCTCAGTTGCGTGATTTCAACAAATCAAAATATTACTGAAACGAAGCTATACTCTATGTAGTACTTAAATTTTTTTTTAAATAATTCATTTGGAAAATCTCATTAAATATTTTTGAAAGAGACTTATTATTTTTAAGCTGACATGTTCCAAATTGATTTTTATTATGGAATATTTTTGGTAAAGGAACTGCTTCTGATGAGAATTCATTGCAAAATAGAAGCTCTTTATTGTTAGACGCACGTTATTTCAGATATTTAAGAACGATAATTCATTTACCTCTGACTGTATACAGAATGGATATGTTATGGTAAATGTGATTAATCCTTTGATTATATATAATTATCCATAATTATACAAAATCGCCACTAGATAAATGTGATAAATTATTGAACATTTATCAAATTTACAGGTTAATTTATAAAATTTCAAATTCGTAAATCAGGAATGTAATAAATTCGGAATATTTTATGGAGTAAGGAGGTCTTAAATCAAAATAATAATAATAATAATAAATAAATAAATAATGTTTTCGAATGAAACTTAAAATTTTGTTAGAAGAACGTCATTATTGAAACTTACAATAAAGTTTCAATTTAGAAAATTAAGTAAAAGTAGCACTTTTGTATTTTACTTTTATTAAAAAGTAATGAAAGTACAAAATGAACTAAACGTATTTTGGTAAATTTATGGATTTTTATAACATTCCCCATTATAAGATGGGGATTTTATAAATTAACCGATAAATTTAATAAATAATTATTTATCACATTTACCACGTTTTACATTTATCATAAAAGTTATAACTTATTCAGTGTGCAAAAGGAATATTTTATCATTTATATTCTTACAACTAAGAATAAATATATAACAATGAAACAGACTAAGCTTATCTTTTTCACATTTGTTCAATTCCAAGGCCAATAATTGCATCTCATTTGGGGTAAATTGGTCCAATTTTCTAAACGCCGGCCCTATTTAGGATACAATAATCTTGATCTGTTATTGACAATTTAACAATCAAATACTTTTGATTATTGGGTCTTCACCAGAAATGGCGCCATGTCATAATCACCATCAACATAGCAACCATTCATATTTGGTTGTGATTTTGTTAATATAGATAAATGCAGTCGCTGTAAACTCGTTAATACTTATAAAAACAGATATTTTAAGGTAATTTTATTAATATTTATAAAAAATCCTCTGCAGTTCTAATTGTAACTGTAACTTTTTTGTCCGTCACTTTTATCTATATTTTTTAATCGTTGTTCTTTTTAATAAATCGTTTATTTATTTTTATTCATTCTTCTGAACTTTATCAAATCAAACTATACATTGATCAAATTATTAAATTTTGAAATTTCCAAGCTATTTAAATTCAACTTAAAAATAACTGAATTAATTTTAAATTTATAAATTTGAAAAGAAAAAAACTTACTCCTATCTAAAACTAAACTAATAATCAACCATTTTTAAATAAATCACAATTTCTTACTGTCCATCCTCCTCCGTCCGTGTCCATATCACAAAACACTTCCAGTGGCCTACCATTGGTCAGTCTGCTCCTCGGCCAGATAGTGAAGATACCACTATTGTTGCGACCACCACTAAGCAACTCTTCGCAATCCATTGGCTGGAATTCTGTTTTATTTGGTAGCGTTGGGCCTTTAGAGATGGAAAAAAAAATGAAACGTGTTCATATATTTACAAGTTTCTGTAAGTTTAATTGACTTGATATTAAAAAAATTAAAAATCTTGCAGCTAAAAATTTGTATCAACATAAAACATCAAGAATAATTATAATGTTATGTTTTCAAAATTTCTTCATCTAATATACTGCAAAAGGAATAAAAGGCTCTAAAGTACAAATGAGCGTCTGTTTTAGATCAGGCCGAAATAAATATCAACCGAGTAATTTGAAGAATTATATATGTTATTAATTTGTATTCATAACATGCGTTGTTATTGGATGATCGTAAATAATATTTCATTAATTAAATTTTACAAAATGAAAAGAATATATATATATATGTGTGTGTGTGTTTGCCTGAGTAACACATTTTTATATGCAGAATTTCAGCATTTATTAATCCAGAATGGCAACGCTTTATATAAATAAGGGATGCTGTGACGTTATAGAAAGTCTGGAAAATAAAAGATATTCAGTCAGCTGAATTATTAATGACTGGAATACATAATATTCAATTAACATTATACAATACGTAAAGTAAAACGAAAATTCTAACTGAAAAACTGAACAAGCTTAGATAACTCAAATTTTGTTTTTGGTTTTGATTCCAAATTATTATTATATTTGTAAAGAATTTTACATTATTGATCCGTGAAAAGTAATACTGCATATTGGATTCTCATTGATGCCAAGCATAATAAGATTTTTTTTTTTCGGTTTTAATATCATTGAAACCTTAACGGCGCTTGTTTCATGATAATGTAACTTTTTGCACCAGTTTATTATATTTGGATTTGAGACCCGAAATGCAATAAACTCTAAACAATACGCCGTTACTAAACCAAAGTTCTGTTACGAAAACTATAGTCATGGATAACTGTGCAGTAAATGTTTTAATAACGAATCATCAAATTTCTAGCTACAGAAATGTGCTATTTAATAAGTCATAGTTGAATGTGTACCGTCCCTACTCTAAATAAACATTTGAATTGTTTTTTTTCACCTTTTCAGTAATTTTATTTATTGCTTTTCGAAATATACTTATTTTTAATGGCGCGCCACTTGAATCAGTAAATGATTGGGAGATTTCTGAGTGGCATTTAAGACTGGCGACGGAACCATTACACCCCCTAGCCCGATTGCTAATTCAATGTTCATTAAACAATGAAGCTAAACTCAAAACTCAAAATGGAAATATGCAAAACCTTCAACGATTGCTAATTCAATGTTCATTAAACAATGAAATTGAACTCAAAGCTCAAAATGGAAATATACAAAACACAAATGAAAAATGGAAATTTCAAAGTACAAAAAATTAAAAGAAAATATATATTTAGCCCAATTTATATAGATTTTTATTATTTAAAATTCAATTATTACTCAGATTTCAGGTAAATATTACTCACAAGTGGGTAAGAAGATTTTCGCCTTTCCTATCATATCCACTGCGGCATCTAAATAAGACTCGGATCTTCCACTGTGATTACAGTCGGAATTCTCGTTTCCACGAGCTTGTAAAGCAATAAGCGTAAGTAAAAAGATAGATTTAAGTGCCAGAAACCTGAAAAGTGGAAAATTATCTGATCAATAATTTATAAATAACACTAAATAAACTTCTGCACTTTGACATTTTTCTGAATAACTAATCTACGCAGTTTAAATGAGAGATTTCATTAAACCTGCGGAAGAGGATTCCATTGGCGGGAAATGAAATCCCAGCACCAAGAAGAAATTTGTTTAGAAGAAAATTTGGATAAAGATTTGTCTAAACAATAAATTTATATATTGAAAGTTTCAAGGGCGTAGGTTTGAATTTGCATTTATGCAAGCGCGCATGCATGGTTCCTTGTAAGTCGCCATGATGTTTTGAGAGATTCAGTTCTAATCCTTTTTTCGGATTAGACAAATCAGCAACGGACAGTATTGGTAGTGGATGAAGCTGAAATTGTCTTCAATGATGTCTCATATGCATTCGATGAGAGAAAAAATCTGGTGATTTTGAAAATCAAAGGAACGTGTCGGTACTTTAAGTTAGATGACAACAGAGTTATGGTGACGATCGTCATAATGTTAAAATAATGTTCCTCTAGCATAATAGTCAAAAATGACAGTACAACGATTTAATCACCGAACTAGTCTGATGTGCAGATCTTTTGTTGAAGCATGAAGAATAATGAGAAGAGCGATCCTATTGTCATAGCAAATTGTTCCCTCAGTCAATCACTCCTGGTTTGGGTCCCGTGTCTCGACGCCACAGACAGTAGGTTCCAAAAAGCTCACCTGATTTCCTTTTAACCAACATATTGCCATCAATCACAAGTTCTAGGACAGAAATGGCTTTCATCAGAGAATACAACACATCTCCTCTCTTTCATCTATTGAGTTCTTTCCTGATACCTTTGCAGTCGAATGGCGTGATTTGGAGTTAATGGCATGGCCATTACGGTATGACCGAATCAGAGCTTTTTTTTTTTTTTTTTTTTTTTTGCTCTCTTCAGTGTGTTACCCTGGGGCCCACACAAGCTCGAATTTCTGTTACAGCTACAATACGATGAGTGACGAATACAGCGGTTTGTCTTCCCCTTATAATGCATAACTTTTCGGGGCAGTTCCTTTAAATGACTACTATTATCCGCAGTCATGCTTAGTTTACTTATCACTAATAAGCCTCTTTGACATATCAAGAAAAGAATGTTCGCGTTTTTATTCTTCTTTTACACTACGTTTTCCATTTACACCGAGTCAAATACAGTAAGGAAACGATACTACATTCTTTGTACCTTTAATGACATTTTTGATACTGTCAATATCAGAGCCAATCTAGAAGATAAATAATTCTCTTAATTCATGTATCTTATATTTAAAAAAAGGTTATTTGGAATTTATAATGGAGTTACTAGCACTCTACTCTTAGTTGCCAATCGCAAAGTTTGAATAATTATCCACATTCCGATAAGCAAACATGGCTTTTAAATTTCATTTATACACCATGACTTCGTGTTACGATTTATGTCCCGCCAGTGAGGGGTATTCGATATTCGAAAAATGTTAGTTTCGAATTTCATGAATTATTGGTTTCAGCAGTAACTAAGGCTCGTATTTAATAATAAAAATTTATTATTGAATATTTCATTTTTAACGAAAAATTTAACGACTGTTTTAGAAATAAAAGTAAAAATAATTATAAGGCAAGGAAAAAAATAAAGATTTATTTGACATTATTTGAAGTAATCGGAGAAAATTATATTTTAATTCGCATTATTAATATATATTTTTTTGTATTTATCAAAGATTTAGCTTTTTTTTTTCTTATAATATTTATTCAGGCTTAGTTTCCTTATGGTATTAAAGTTTTCAGGACTACATTATTGCATGATTTTTCTTCTCACGAATATACTTTCGTAAAAAAATTATTTTCTAATTTTCAAAATATTGTCAAAAGCATTCTTAAATCCTCATTTTATATATTTTTTCTTTGCCATGAATATTATTATTTTAGTTCATTACTTTAAATTTTATGGAATCTTAAAATTCTATGAAATCTTCATACAGAATCAAATTTTAGCAGAAATTGATTGTTTGATTGAATCATAATTTAAATTATAAAAATATGAAGTATTTTATTGTCATCGAGATCGCATTTACGGACAAAATTAGTGATCAATATGACTGCTCTTTAAAATCAAAATGGCTTCTCATATGCCAGGGTAGTAAAGTGTACCTATAGTAAAGCGACTATGTTTAATTTATTGAGACATGTCTCAGTACCCCTAGAGGTGAAATAAGGTAACAATATATAACTCAAAAAATAAGGAGATCGGCCATAAAATCCGGTTAAAAAATATATGCCATAACATTATAAAAATACAGGAAACAGTTTCAGAGAATTATTTGTAAAAATTGGCGGAGCTATTTGCGATTAAAATCACGAAATGCCCACGATTTGAAAAAAAGGTTCTTCATAAAATTGAGAAATGTATTTTCTGGTATTCACCTGCCTAGTGCATTTTTCAAATTATTTTTGTTTACTTTCTTTGTTGCTTAGATTTCACTTAACTCGGAAAAACTATATGATAATACCGAAGAATAATTTTTCAATTTAGGACGGAACTTTTTTGTACTCCTTTTGAATTTTGATTTTCGAAATTACGTCCAAAAAATGGCAAAATTTGTTTAATTTTAAATTTACTACAATTTTTAATGAATCTTCAATCTTCCAAAAAATGATTTAATGTGTACTTCTTACCCTGCAAAGTATTTAAGCTACAGTAAATGTAATAAATTGATGATTGTGTATAGTTATTCGTAATCACCAAGCATTTTAGTGATGATTATGAATAGTCATCGGTAATTATACATAATCACCAGATTAATCACATTTACCGTAACATATATATACCACGTTTGGTAAATATAGGCTAAACAGCCTGTAAAACATCTCCATATTCATAAACACACACGCAGTATCCCACTTTATTAGTTGATATAGAGATTATTAGAGCATTAAAATGAGATATTTATTACAGAATACTCATCTGCATTCCCATTAAAACTAATTATTACAGTTTTAAAAAAATATCAAAAATTAAATAGAAAATATCATATTTCAGATATTTTATATTTATACATCATATCCTCTAAATTCATGGCTATTTAAAAAATAAAAATTACAGTTACTAACGGAGGTTTAAGTGAAAGTGTGTAATTAATAGATTTGGCTGTTTGGAAGGTTTAAATACAGAATCGAGAAACAACTTACATAGTGTAGAAAAACAAGTATCTTTTCTCAGCTAGAAATGAAATGATCTGAAATCAGCAGTTGCTCTTCAGTTGTTAAAAACAGAGTACTTATGCTTTCAAATTGCTCTTTGGAAAATCCACCGTTGCGATTTCGGAAAAACAACTGGGACTACAGATTCGGAAACAAAGCCTTATGCTTGTAATTGAAGAAGGAAGTGGAAGTAATCTGACTCAAGCGGTCTCCGCAGAAACACGATCCGGTAGGAAGAAGTGTTGAAGTGCGGAAAAAAGGGTAAATTTCGGAAGTTATTGTTCTTTGTGTTGAAGAGAAGTGGAAGAACCCAAACTTGAGGTTAAATATATATAAAAAAGAATGTTTATAGTAGCAAAATGAATGGTTAGAAATACATTAGGGTTCCTGTAACAATAACAATTTTAAAGAGATTCTGATTGCAAACTTTCTTTTTATTGAATCAGAAAATTTTTTAGTGAATAGGCTTCCGATTTATTACGTAAATCATTGAATATATATATATGCATGCATTTCGAAAATCTCAATTTAAAGTGATTCTTATTTCTGGACTTTTTGCTTCAGTTCAATCAACATGTTACTGGATAGGGTTGAATATTCTACAAGGACAGAAAATAACGAATCAGAGTGAAGCTTGCTTATTTATAAAACTGTTAACCATCCGTATGCATCTCATTTATAAATGAAAATATGGAAAGAAATGAGAATTTTTGAATAAAAAAAATGAGTAATGGCGTAAGAGAAATTTATCGAGGAATAAGATATTTTAAAAATATTTTAACTCCCAACCCCTCACCTATTTTATCTTCTTCAAATGATGCGTGTAATTAACGCTATAGTTTCCTTGGTGGTTTATGATTTTTTTCTAATTGTGTTTTCTAATAATTTTTTTGCTATCATCATCTAAAAAATTTGCTGTGCAACGTAGTTGATTTAATTATTACTCAACACAAAGTATTACGAATTCATTATTACAAGATATCTACCATTTTTATACTCAGAAATGAATCTGAAATTGAATTGCAGCCAGTCACCCGAAAATTCCTCAATTGTAAGATGCGGATAATTTCTTGGCGGACGCTATTTTGACTTCTGAATACTTGGAATTATGACCGTGGAGTTTCATTTCCATTTTCACATGGCGCATTCCGTTAACTGCCATTATATGGATATAAAAGTTCGCCAAGCATTAATGAAGGATGCTTTACGAATAAGATGAAGTTTAAATATTTGCATTAATTAAAATTAATTAATTACATCAGAAAAATGACAATCTTCTCTGTAAAGGAGATCGGGCAGAGACGGCCAATATAATTGCCCTTTCTTCTCATGTTAAATATTTAATTCAATAATTTAAAAAATTTAATTATTCTTTCATTTATTCAGACGATTTTTTATTTTTCTTTATGCTAGGAAAATACTTCAGTGTCAAGAAAGGAAGACAGAATCCCAATTATTTCTATACAGTTAAAAAAGATATTTCGATATAAATGACAGCGGTACAAAAACATCTCAAATTACTTAGCAAAAAGAAATGTATTTCTCCATCTTTTTTACCTTCTACTATCTATGAAAATCAAATGGCTATTTCTGCTTTATGGTATAATAATAATAATTTTTAAAAAAATCTGATTATTTTAAACTGCGTAATAAAATTTAAATTTTGTGTTTAGAAAAGAAAAATTCCATTTCTTATTGCTTTCCTATTGAAATTTATAAAAGGTAAAATCATAATTGCTAATATACGATTTTTTTCAACTTTGTGATTCGAAATTTGATTCGCTGTCAGAGTTTTGAATAATGGCGCACGTTTTTAAGACGCACTCAGATAAGTCACCTTACTTCGAAAAGAACGAATTCGTGCAATTTTTGCTTAACCAAACTTCAAACAAAACCGCCAAAGCCTTGAGAATTTTTTTACATACATTTTTTTTTTCAAAACGGTGTAACCTCAATATTTCAGCTAACTGATAATGAAGAGTTCCATTAATAGGAAAGTACTTACATTGCTTTATATGATTAGATGACATTATTTCTATAAAATTTCTGTAAAAACATGTTGATTTTTCTTACTATACATTCTTTAACACGAAATTTGATATTCGATTGCATTATTTTCAGGAGGAAGTTTTACTGGTAAATTGCAAACGTTTCTATCTGGCGTCGACTTCTCATATGATGATAAAAAAAAATGGCCATAAAATTTGTCCATTTGTTTCTGAAATGTGAACCTTTTGCGCAAGTATCAGTTGATACTGGAATGAAGTATCAATTCCTTGGACGAGGAGATTCCGTTAATTACGTCCAATTTGGCTTCGCCCGTGTGAGTCACCAGAAACATTTTTAAATAATAGCTAATTATAGCAGTATACCTGAAATATTACATTTATGTAAAGGATGTCCCGGAATGAACGCAACATTGGAATTTGACATCATTCGTGCAGCAACGTTTCGGCAACCCTATTAAAAAACCATTTAATAGCTGATAATTTAGGATTAGCAAAAATGGAGCGTTACAAGATAGAACAACGTGTTAACACAAGATTTGAATTAAATTTTTAAAAAAACGCATTCCCCCCCCCCTTTAGATTGTTATATTTTTCTTGAATCTTAAAGTACCTAGGATAGGGTTATGTATAACACATAGCATATGTATGGAATAACACATAGCGCAAATGGCCTCTACGGCTTTGCTGCACATGAACACTCTTTAGTCGAAATTTTCCATGACCATTTTGCATAAATGTGGTTGAATTTCGTTGATGCAGTGTTGAATTTTCTCCTTCAATGCCCGCGTGCTTGTGGGACTTTTGGTATAGACAATTGACTTCAAATAACCCAATAAAAAGAATTCCAATGATATTAAATCCTACAATCTAGGGAGCCAATTTTCAAATTTTCGACCTGTGAGCACCCGACTTTCATTATTTTTGAAATGTTATTCAACAATGGAAACACGTAATTCCATCGTGTAACAATCCATTTTTTCTATCCTTAAACTTTCAGTAGTCAAATGGATTTTTTTAATAGTGTTGGCAACACTTTACTGCACGGGGAGTGGCAAATTGAAATCTTGCATTAATTTTGGAACTCCCTTTATAATCTGCTTGCAACGGAATTATTTTAATAATATTTCTGAAATAATATTTTATAATAAATAATTTAATAATACTTCAGGAATATTTTGTGCATTCTTTTCTGAAATAATTGCAGCAGTTGTTGGGATGAAGTATAAATTCCTAGAACGAGGAGACCACGATGCCACGATGATATTGGTTCATTTTGGCTGCCCCCAAGCAAGTCTTTGTAAATTATAGCTAACGTTGCAGTATACTCGAGATATTATATTTATTGTATAACCGTCTTGCAACCGAAATATATTTACAATTTTTGTCATCCAATGTAGAATTTCATTTTAATGTGGTTAGCTAATGTAATATTCCTAATAATGTAATAGCTAAAAGAATGAAATCTCTGAATAATCGGAGCAATTTATCTTATTAATTTTTAAATGACAAATTTGCAGTTAGACTTGCATTTTCCATATAAGTTTTCCTTATCTGATAATATAGATCATGGCATAAAATGAAATATTGGCAATAGTATTCTGAAACCAACTTCTCGTATTTTGAACTCGTTGCCAGTAAAGTGATCTAAACAATCCAAATATATAATCCCTGAGAAACAAACGTTTAGCTACTTATGCTGATAGTAGTGTTAGTGACATAGCAATCTT
The DNA here is from genome assembly GCF_947563725.1 of Argiope bruennichi. Taxonomy (NCBI): domain Eukaryota; kingdom Metazoa; phylum Arthropoda; class Arachnida; order Araneae; family Araneidae; genus Argiope; species Argiope bruennichi. Next base: position 7,984,852 of record NC_079159.1, read on the forward strand.
ATCAAAAAGTAGATTTAAATCCTGTTTGATTAAATTCTATCTTTTTATATTGTCAACTAACAAATTCCATATTGATTTCTACTTCTTTTTATAAAGAGAAGAAGAAATTATTTTATTAATATGTGCGATATATGGTGGCATACATTGCACAGCATTAGTTTTGCCTGTTTGTTTCAAGTAATATGTGACTTTTCTACTAAACAGTTAAAAATACTCGAACCTTTCCTAGTGTAAGTGTTTCTGCACATTACAAAGATGAAAAAATTGTGTCACTCGAAACGTTTTTAATAAGATACATTAATCTTTTCAACTGACTGGAGAAAACTGAAAAAAAATCATTGACTCTCTATAGAGAATTTCGTAAATTAATTTTGTCCTGTGAAAGCATATTTTTGATGTTTCTTAAATGAATTTTAACATTCTAAGATCTGTAAATCATATCTTTTTAAAGAATTCGATTAACTTTAAGCCAATTCATATACCTATATTAGCCGCCTTTGGCAAATAATTGGCATTCCAAGGTATATAATTGAAAAACAAAATTCATGAAATAGTTTGTGTGCTTGATCTTTCTGAGTTTTGTTAATTTGGATATTCACCTTCCTAATACTATGTATTTATATATCCAGTTATCAGAATTCATATTAATTAAATCTTTATTAATATTTTGTGATTAGATTAATCTCTCAGAATATTAGGAGCATTTAATTTCAAATATATATTTTATGTTTAGAAATATTGGAGGCTTGAGCAAAATGGGCTCCTTTTAAGGATATCAAAAATTTTATTTTTCAAAATATAAATACGATGTTTAACTTTTAAGGATCATAATTTGTTTTTAATTGTAAAGATAAAATAGTTTTTTTTGTTGCATAAATGGTCTTTTCTTCCCAACATTATCGATGAGTTTTCAAAAAAAATGTCGATTTATTATTAAAACTGACTTCAGCGTTTTATTTTCTTGTAAAAAGGTGGAACAACGAATAATCCAAACACTGATGGATTAGGAAAATAATAAATTTTTATAATATCGATGGTGACTTCATTTATGACATGTTCACTGGCTTCTTGCTTGCCTGTAAGAATTTCAATGTCATTCTTGTAATGGAATTTTAATTCATGAACCAGCATCAATAAAAAATATTACAAAGGGCACTTTTGCACACACACTTATATAGTAATTGAAGCGAAAAGTTTTTAACCCTGGAAGTCTAAACTGTTCCAATGCAGTTGTTTTCAAAGTTCAGACAAAGCATAGCAATTGGAATATAGAATCTTGCTGAAAGCCTGGCTATCAATCAGACACATAAGAAACATGTCATTAGCACGTTTTTAAAGGCCAAGAATGTTTCTTCATGTGAAATGATCAGTCGGATCGTTGAAGTGTTTGATGAGTATTTAACATAGGGAAAACTTCTTTTTCTTGTGTACAGCCGTCCACCCCGCCATCACTGAACATAGCGGTATCGACAGAATTTGTTGTGGCCGACTACTATCTTTAGCGCTGTCCATCTTTGCATTGGCCGATTCATCAAACTGACATTCTATTCGAGGTAATTGCCACAAAGTGGCCAATTACTGTCCTTCATCCTCATCTTCCTATTAAACAAGGAACAGGTCATCACTAAAAGAAAATCTGGGCTTCTAAATATTTCTGAAAATTCTTGTTTCGAAACAAAAGAAATCCGAAAATTTTCAAAGAATTGGTAAAAAAACTGCCAATTTTCAACATCATGTCCTTCATAGTTTTAAGATTGCCTGGTACAATCAGTACTGTACTTAAGTCATCATTTTCAACTTTCATATTCTTTCTTAATTCCAAGATTTCTATGCATTCCTTTAAATAATAGTAAATCGATTCCTAGACAAATGATCTATTTTCCTTCATTCTTCCAAATCTTTGGAAATATGCAGGAATTCACCCATGTCCTGATATAATTTGGATTACCAGTGGATGGTATCTTCTTCTTTTTATTTCTGGATTAGGAATAAAGTCGTGAGTTACTCTTCCCTTTTTGGACATGTACCATCTGTCAAACCATTGTAGCTTTATATCTACTCTTAATTCCCATTTTAAGACACCATTTGATTTGGGGACAGTTATATCAACACTCTTTTTCTGTGCCGCAAACTTTATATATTTATCCGCCTTTTCATTACCATAATCCCAATATGGGCCTTAAGCCAATTCAACTCTGTCCACTTATTAATTTTTACACTTTTTATCTTTTCTTTTATCGTCTATATTTTTCTATTACAATTGTGAGATGACTGTATGGTTTGCAGGACTGACAGAGAATTTTAAAAAGTTGAGCACTTCTGTCCGTCCTCCATCCTTTCACAATGTTCAATGGCCATCTTTAAAGCTTGCACGTCTGCCTGGAAATTTGTGTCATGGTTCGATAATTTCACAAGACTTTTATCGTTATCTTTCCCATAGTAGTATACTACTATTGCAGCTCCTATTTTATTTTCATCTTTTGAGCCATCTGTAAAAATTTCTGTTCCATCCTTTTCTGGTATTTTAACTTGAAAGCCATGAATAAACCAGTCTGCAGGGTTTATTCGAACTTGTCAAAATACATCTCCTAATCTTTATTGCTGAAGCACTTGTTTCTTATTTTAACTTTATTACTTGAAATTTTGTGAATATTTCCATTGTTGTGAGAACCACTAGCAAAATTCCTGTTATCACATATTGAAAACTAGTGGTGAAATAGTGTTTCCTATTTCGAAATCATCATATGACCATTATATTATTCATTTTCGTAGACGTTACTATACTGAAATTTGTAGATCTTGAGCGGATCATTTTTTTGCACTTTGACATGTGTCTGTATTGTCATATGCAACCGTTTGCTGCACAGCTCAAATTTCTAAATAAAGTCTCAAGTGGAAGCCTCTACATGACCTAAAGCTGATTCCTGGAGATTTCTTTCTCTTTACCACTAATAAAGAAACACTGGAAAAGATTTGATGCTGGCCTCAAAATTCGATTCATTAAAAAGCCTCGGGTGGAAGGTATTATACCCCCATGTGACCTAAATGACATTTTGGTGTTATATAGAAAAGCGATAATGAATTCACCATTGCTCGTAAAACAATCAGAAGCAAAAGCATGCTGTTGTAATATCTACAATCTGTTCATGCAAGTCTCCCACAGTTTCTATTTCTAACTTCTCATGGTATGTGTGAAAATCACATAAGAATTAACAGATAACAGCTATTTAAGTTATAGTTACTGACATAACATTGCTATCAAAACACTCACATTAGAATTTATTGCTCAAATACAAGAAGATTATAACCAAAATAATATCTACTCAAAATACATTTAAGAAATATATTCAATAATTATCTTATTGTCCTTCGCTACATTGGAGTATCCATTGACATCAAAGTTTTACGGAAATTCTTTGACCTTATCTTCATTTCTGTTGTATCTAGTTCTTCGTTTTGTCCTTTAAATGTGTACCAGCTGAATCCGTCTGCGGCACCTTCAAACACGCCCCTGCGATAAATACCATTTAAATTGGACTGATGACATTTCCCGTACCACCATCCACCTTTATACTTGAGGGCACAGCTCTCTGTAGTGTTGTCATTGTCCTGGTCCTTAGTGCTGAAATACTGGTGGTTTTGTCTTTCATGCATGGAATCACCTAATAAATGAGAGAATAGTTTAAAATGGAATCTAACGTGTAGTAATTCAGAAATTTTATGCAGTTACTTATTCAAATGGCAATAAAGTCCCTGAGAATTTTCAGAACTTAATAACACTGTAATTGATTAATTTAAATTAAAATTAGAACTTGGAAGTATGGATTTTATAATGGAAAAGAAATTCCAAAATATTTTAAGTAGCCGCTTTTGGTGAGTATTTATTTCTAGAGGGTTCATAATTGCTAAACATTTCAATGAAATACTTTGTGTAGTTTGATCTTAATAGCTTCCTCAATAAAACACACGGTCTACCAATGAGTATTTGGACACCTATGTAAATGAGGATATCTGCGGTCCTGATCTACGTCACGCCTTCTGTACTTAAATATCGTGTAGGAAACAGCATTGGCATTAGAGTCTCATGCAGGATGCCACAAAATTCAGAGCTCTCTGACTTCGAGAAAGGCGTAATTGTCGGATATCGTAGAAGTGGCCAATCTTTAAGGGACTTACCTAATGAGTTATATAAAACAATCCAAAATCGATAGTGGCTTTTGTGATTAAGAAGTGGAAGGTGAGTGGTGATTGTCGGAATGTGCTTCGAACAGGCAGACCCATGAAACTGAGAGATAGGGATCGACGAGAACTGTCCAAAGAAATTCGGGAAAACCGCACCAAACTGATGGTCCACATACTCCAAGAGTTCCAACAAGCATCCGGTACTATTATTTCGATAAATACCATACACAAGGAAACACATTTGCTTGGTTTCTACGGCCGTGCTCCCGCCCACAGGCCTTCGATTACAAAATCTAACCATACTGCTCGGTTGAGATAGTGCAAGTCGTCGAAATTGGGCCATACATGAGTGGAAACAAGTTCTCTGGAGTTCAACATTCACTTATTCACACAACTCCCGAACATTTATGTTTATTATTAGCAGAGATAAAAATAATAAATTAAGATATACTAAACACTAAGCAGTAAAAAGCAATTAAAATGTGAAAGTTTAAAAAACGTTCTTATTTTAAACATTGTATTGAACTGATTAATAAGAAAGATACCAAACCTGCATCCCCCCTGTAGCTATCAATATGCAATCTGTATTTGTTGCTTTCATCTTCTATCCAAAAAAGATCGTAGAGGGCATATCTCTTTTCTCCGTCGACGGCTTTCAAATAGAATCGAATTGAATCAAGGCGCTGATTGGTCAAGGCATATATGTTGTCATTACCTAAATAATTAAAAACATTCTCATCAGTAGGTTATCATTTATCCTGACACCAATAATAGTTTTCCCAGTGTCAATAAAAAAGTTTATGAGTTTCGTATAGTTATATAAAAATAGGTTATTTATCAAGCTTTTTTTTTTAGCTTTTTCTTACTAGGATTTCGACTATCGTATTCCAATCAAGATAGAAATATATATATTAATTGCAATCGCTATAGCTATAACATTTCCTTGTTTCACAAATTCTCAACTCAAATCGACAGAAACACTAAAGTGGCAGGCGTTTGCTTTCAATATTAGTACACCAAATCGCTTTACCCATTCACTGGCAGAGAAATTTACATACGCTTCATTTTACAGCAGTTTCTTATGAGATATCTCGTAAATGGCAGTAAATGGGTTAATGACACAGTGAAATAAAATATTAAAAGGTAAAAATATCATTGTCTCTATTCCGTTTGGCTCTGCAGAGGTCCTGTCATGTATATTCACGAAAAAAATCATAAATTGGAGTTTTCCTAACATCTTTCCATTTCTCTATGGGTCTTTCCTTTTTACCCTTTGCTAAAGAGCTTTTTTTGCATGGGAGGGATAATTTATTCAATTTAATATTTAATTTTTTCCGCTATTTTTCTTCTTAAAATAAAATTCATATCCCTATGTAATTCAAATAAAAATAACTTTTTTTCAGGGAGAAAGCTCTTTTTTTAATGCATTTTTTGATCACCACTCTTTCTTTAACAGGAAAATAATTCAGATTAAGCACTGCTTATTTAGTACAAGAAACATAATAAATAATATTTTAACATTTGGGAAGGAATGAAGCATTTAGGAAGAAATAAATCACATTAAATACTGCTTATTTAGTGTAAGCAAAATAAATAATATTTTAACAGTTGGGAAGGAATAAATTACATTAAGCACAGCTCATTTAGTACAATGAAAATGAATAATATTTTAACATTTGGGAAGGAATGAAACGATTTAAATTTTATCCAAGTTGAAAGTTTTTTACCATCACTGCTTGACTTGCTATCATTAAATAGGATAGTGCTCGAAAGCTGCAGATCTACATTATTAAATACCACTTTCGATGACTAAATATCGCTTCCTAGAAATATAAATATTCATTACATGTTATACACAACACTGATTTATAAAAATGCACAAGTTTTGCTTACAATAAAGAGTATTTTAACTTAACAGTCCTCATTTGTTTTTTGGAAGATAAAAAGGAAAGTACTATTTCACTATAAATTATAACAGTCATTTCACTGACCAATTAATTGTCAACGAAATCTTGCGCAAATCGATCCTAGAGTCACCTAATATAATGGAATTTATTTTTATTATCACCTTTACCGCAGCATCGTTAGCCCCTATTCTAAGGCATGGGCATGTCCTAAGCAAAAACCATATCCGAATTCAAAGCACTTGATGTAGTTAAAAAGCTCACAGCAAATTATAACGCAAAGTATTTTACAAAGAATTCTTGGAGAAAGCGGTCCTTAAAAACAATAAGGCTCGGTTGCCTTTGCTTTTTTTATTTTCTCGCATACGTAGTATCAATAAAGTTTAATAATCGTCAAAAAAAAAATGAGCACTCGATATTTTGACGAATCTCTACGATTTTGTCCTTCCTGAGATCGAAAACGGATTTTTGGAAAATGTCCGTCCGTCTGTGACGAAGATAACTCAAAAATGCTTAGAGTTAAACGGTTGAAATTTGATATACGGTCTAAGGTCTTTTCACCACATTTACAGATTTCTATCATATTTTGAGTAAAATCCGTTTAGAGGAAGTTCGTCTGTCTGGCTGTTCGAATATATTTAACACAATAATTGTAACACGAAGAAAGATAGCTAGATAAAATCCGATACACAGATTTGACATCTATAATGTAGACATTTGCCAAATTTTGAGACAAATCCAAAGAGGAGTATGTTGGATTGACAGATGGATCTGTCAACTGTCTGTCGGTCTGTACTTTCAGAAACATATAAACGTGATCATTCAAAGATGCATTGACTTAAATATATCAAATTTGGTACAGGATTTTGTGACTACAAATGTAGTTGTGTGTCAAATTTTTGTTTTAATCGTTTTAGAAGAAAGGTATATAAAATAAAGATTCCATTACTATTAACTTTATGTCAGGGATTAATTATCAAATAACTTGCCAAGGGGACATGACAGACTCAGCAAAAATGCCAAATTCACGCCAAAAAATATTTTCTAACTATTGTATGCCACTGCCAAGTAAGGCGTTATCTGGCATGGCAAATTCATTAGAGAGTATAGGAGAAAGTTTTGTGGAGACCACTCTTACTTATTTGACTGAAAGTTAAGAGGCAAAGCACTTATACAGAGCCCGAATAACAAACCTGTAAAGGCATTTACTTACGAAAAATAAGACTTTCTTATTCAGTGTCACCTAATTTTTTGATTTACATGTGTTCTCTAACATATTCAATTAAACAAAATTAAAATTTCCGAACAATATAGTTAAGATTTTTTTTTTAATGCTTTCAAAATCTTATCCTGTTGAAATGGATTGGCTAACTGACAAGAAACAGGAAAACTTTGAGCATTTCGAATAAAAAGAATGAAAATTTAAATAAGAAAAATGTTTACAATAAGAAGTAAAACTTAAGAAAGTTTTGAAATTTTTTTGGCATATTGTTCAAAATTAGTATTTCATTTTTTTACGCTTGAGATATCCGAAATCAACACTCTTGAGTTTAGTTTAGTTATATTAACGTCCCGTTTTAAAACAACACTAGAGCTATTTGGGGACGGACCTCGACATTTTGAACAGCGGTCAGATGACGAGGATGACATCTGAGCTCACAGCACTCTCTACACACTTCCACACCAACGGGTGAACGGTTAACTCGATTGAAGTGACATGCAATCGAAAGATTTACTATTTCATTATATCTTAATGTTTATTACTTAAGGACTGCTTGTATAGATATTAAATTGATATCAATAAAAACAGCTGGTTTAGGAATTTTTGAAAAGGAAAGGGGATTCCCGAAGCTTGTATTATTTACTTAAGAAACTTAATTCAAACTTGTACATATCATTCGCCTTATGTAATGGAATATTTTCTTCATTTCACTTATAGAGACATTATGTAGTTTTTAAACAAATCAGATTTATAAAAAGGAATATAAAAAAGAAAACAAAGAATTTTTTTATATCTATTTGATAAAGTTTTCGCATTTTCTTTCTGGAGGGAGGTACATAAAAAGAATACAATGATTCCGTAAAGCTATATAAGGAGATGATAACATACATCCTCAGTTATCACACAGACTGCAGAGCACTTTTAAACATAATTGGCATTTAAAAGATTTAAAATGCAATTTATATTTGCACTGAAGGAAATTTTTCTATTTAAATCGCCTCTCTCACTAATAATATTTTGTGCCTGAATGAAAAGAATTGCAAAGATCTTACCTAACCAAAAATCTTTTTCAATGTCCCCGAATCCTACTTTGTAACTTGACCAAGTCTTAAAAAAATAATCGATTGGTCTGCTGAAATTTCCTCTTCTTTGTATCACCTATACCAAAAGAAACATATTATGCATTCAAGAAATAGTTGTTTTTTAAAGGGCTACATAATCTATACTAATAATATAGATGAGTTTCTAAAAAATTTCTAGAAGATTAACAGTCTACAATGAGATTTTACTCTGGATTTACCTTCGCCCTTCCTTGATAGAAGCGCTTTATTGTACAAGGTGATCAAAATAAAACACCCCTATTCTGAGCTCTCTATACAACGAAATACTCAGTATAAAGGCTTCAAAATTGTTGAGCACACTATTCACGGCATGGGGAATGGATTTCCTTTTTAATTTCTATTGCTGAAATGAAAAAAAAAATAACAGATGAAAAAATGAAGAAATTTAAATGATCATTGTAACTGCATTTCTGCACTGTAAGCAAAAATTAGCATAACCCCTTGATTTGCAGATACTATTCAAGGCATAAAAGGGGATAAAATTTGGAAAATGCAATTCTTATCAGCGATGGCAGTCACGCTGCCAAAACGTGCTTTGTTTGCGAAGTCATTTTATGAACACAAAGGAAATTCTGCAGCTGCACTTTGAGAGTTTCGTCAACTTAAGAATTTACACAAAGGACCCTTACTTCCACAAACTGTCAGGAATAGGATCGCTCGATTCGAGAAAACTGAGATCTTAGAATTCAGCCGGGTCGAGGACGCAAATCGATTCGTTCAAATCTTCCCACCGCTATTGTTGAACAATCAATGGATAACGTTGTAGACTGTAGTAGTGCACATACAGTTTCACGGCCCTTGAGTATTCCCTACACTACTCTGCAGAACGTATTGAGAAAAATAGTGCATTTTTACCCGCACAAAATTCGTTACAATCAGCAGTTGCTGCTCATCGACAGGGAGAAGCGACTGACCTTTGGCATTTTTGGTTAGATTTGAAATGGATGCATCGTGGCCATGGCATATTCTATGGAGCGATGAAACACATTTCCGTTTAAGTGGAACAGTCAGTACCCATAACTGTCGCATTTGGGACATGGAAAACACTCGCACCTTCCAAGAGATTCCGCTTCACTCACTTCAGTCTGATGTGAATTCACAGACACATTTACTCTTGGACCTTTCTTTTTCGAAGAGACTACCGAAACATGCTCGAAAATTTAGTTGTACCCCAAATGCAACAGTGCCAATGTCTTTATTCAATTACTTTTATGTAAGATGGAGCGCCTCCACACATTGGACTCTGTGTACAGAAGGTTCTTCGGCAACATTTTACTACTGACAGAGTAATAAGTCGCGCGTTCCCGAAAACCAGACCATCTCGTTCTCCAGATTTTAATCCTTGCGATTTTTGACTGTGGGGATACTTAAAAAAACTTGTTTATCGAGGACGTCTAGTACCTTTGACAGATATGGAAGACAGTGTCACTCTGCATGTGAGAAGCATCTCAATCGACCCATTACGATCCACAGTTGAACAAGCTGTCTACAGAATTACGATCCATAGTTGAACAAGCTGTCTACAGAATGCAGATTTTACATCTTGAAGAAGGAAACCCTATTGAGCAGTTTCCCTTGCATCAATAAGGTCCTTGTGATTGAATGTTTGATGCGTTCGAATAAAATGTGCTACAAATGTGTATTTTGTGTCTTTTCAGCATATTTTCTTTTGCCCAGCGCCATCTATCGGTGTTTCTAGAACTAATTATTTTTCTCACGTCATCGGTCTCCCTATGTCTTGAATAATATGTTCAACAATTTTGGAGCCTTTACACTGAGTAAAAAGTTTAGAGTAGGGGTATTTTAATTTTGATCACCTTGTATATATTCGGTAAAGGGAGACACTATCCTGCAAACATAGAAATCAACATATCATTCTAGTGAACAAGGTCCTCCACAATGAAATGACCGAAAGATATTACATTATTGTTAACGCCAGAAATCTTACTGTTACAGCGTCAGCTACTCCATACACAAAAGAAGCTTCATAATAACGAGATGCTCTGAAGCCATTACATCATTGCTGTTATATCGAAACGAACTGTATAATGCATTCTCCAATAAATAAAACTTCGTAATAATGAGATATTCCGAAGCCATTGAAGACTATTGGATTGTAGTGCAGATGTTGGAAAACCACATTATACACAGATAATCAACAAAAATGCAGAATTTTAATGCAGTATTTCAATCTGCAATATCTAGTCCTAGTTCGTTTTTTCTTCATAAATTAAATATTCAATTCAATTTTTTTTATAGCAAAAGCAAAAAAAAAAAAGAAAAAAAAAGGGCTTATTAAGAAAAAGAAAAAGATTAATTTTCTGGAAATCACGCAATTACCGCGAATTTATAAAGGCTAAATGTGCGCAATTTGATTTCTTGATTATTTCTTATTCTCAAATACACAGTTTAAAAAAAATATGTTATTTATCAAAGTTTGTAAAAGAAATGAATTTTTTTTAATAAATAAGATAATAATTATTTTTAGACTACTTTTGGACTCAAGTATCTTAAATGTGCATTTTGAAGTAAAGAAAATGATTCTCTGCCATTCACTTCGCATTTCATTATAAGAAAAGATATAAAAAAATGAATGGATGTTACCAGAAAATAATATAGAATTTCGAAAAACAAGGGGAGGGATTTAATGTCTGTGATATCCCTCGTATTTATACATTTCATATAAAAAATTGTGTATTGTCTGCTTTGATTTTATTCTTCTAAAAAGTATGTTACTGATGTGAAAATTAAATCCCCATTGCATATTGGACTTGTATTTCAAGAGCATGAATGGATTACTTTAATTTCACAAGAAAAATAATCTGTATTTAAGATTAACACTTCTTTGCATGATGATGGAAATTTCCATCATAACATTTAGTGAACAAAAAAAAAAAAAAACTCAAAATAGGTGTATTGTAAATTGGTTATCGCTGGCAGCTTTTTTCAAGACTATTGCATAATAAGGAAGTGGCTGTCAAAAAAAGAAATCAAATGTCACAATCATTACAGCGGGTTCGAACCTGACATTCCGCTGTTTGTTATGGTTGGAAGAAACGCATGATTTCTTAAACATTTTTTATAACTAATCTGAGATTGTTTAGTTAATAAAAGCGATAATGAGTGGGGAGATTTAGAAGAAAGGGACACTGAAGATTTTGTACTGCGCTTAACATGCAAATTTGCATGTTGATGAGTATTTCCATCATACTGTTTTTTAAATTATTTTATATTATATATTTATACTAGGATATTTTTAAAATTTTTATTTTTATCTAGAGCATGAATCATATCACCCTGATTTATTTCACAAAAAAATTATGCAAAGAAAGATTAAAGAAAGAAATTAAACTTTCCCAAATCTATTTGCTCATTGCCAAAGCTTTTCTGGAGGTCTGATCCAAATTAATCTTTAAGATCTTTGCAACTCTCGTGATCTCTATAATAGTTTGTTCTACCAACATGTAAAAATGTTACTGCCATAAGTAAAAAACAGTGCATCTTTACCGTCCATCCTCCTCCGTCGGTATTCATGTCACAGAAAACATCGATTGATCTGTCTTCCATTATCCTGTTTCTCGGCCAGATAGTATAGACGCCGCTCTTATTGCGACCACTGCGCAATACCTCTTCACAGTCCATTGGTCTTTCTCTACTATTCTGAGATATTGTGGGACCTTCAAATCAAACAAAAATGCATTCATTTCAAAATTAATTTCATGATTTATGATTAATTGCATTTACCACGAAAATAAAACTTTAGTTGAAAACTTCAACATATTGCTGGTATCCTAATTTATTACAGCCTCTTCAGCCACATTATTAGTTTTGGATTTCCGCCAATTTCTCCCCAACAGATAATCGCAAGATCTAGACTTAATTCCACCGGTATTTTAACAAAAGTTATTAAATTGGCGGTTTAATTTTGTCTTCAGGTTACATCAAAAATGATAACAGCAATTTTGTTTAATATACGGTACAACAGAAATAGCACAATTTTTATTAAAAAATTCGTTAAATTGGAAAGAGTAGGGGAAAAAATGAAGATTTGATATATTTTCTGAAATGCAGTGTAAAGGAATTAAGTTTAGAAAAGACTACATTTAATCAAAAGTACACGGAAAAAATTTTATACTTGAGAACTGCATTCGAATCAAAGTGTGCATATTTAAAATATTTGGAATAATCTCTTTGCCCTTTCTTTTCTTCAATTCTTCCGTATCATATGCAAAGGATGATGATTGAGATCCAGTGTTGTTGGGATTTGAAAACGAAATTCATTGTAACTGCTTTGCCTTAATCTGTCCAATCCTGAATTACACCTGTAGATAGTAAATACCATCCACAGATACCGATTGCAATCCTGAAATGCAATCGGTATCTGACGATGGTATTTACTATTCACAGATTGAAAACATTCGAAAATTGTTTTATGAAATTATTTCGATGTCTAGAAATATTTATAGAATGAGCAGTCGTTTTTACTTATGAAAAGGAAATAATTTTCCTGCTAGATCCATGATTACTAACCTGCAGGTCGCTTTTGAAAGTAGTTTCTCAATGACTAAGATAAACCAGGGAAGAAATGTCAAGTGTTAAAAAGATGTTCTTTTCAGCGTTTCAAGGGCTCTTTTTTATTCTGAAATTTAAAAAATTATTCATGTTTGTACAAAAATAAAAGTTTTTTTTTTTTTTTTTGCAGCTCACAATTTTATACTTAGGATTTTTGGAAAATAGCCCGTCAACTTCACAGTTGTGATTTTGATATCAAATTGGGAAATCTAGTGCAAGTTAAAATAGTAGTCGCAGGACTTCGAACATAATAACGCTGATATATGTAGTATCGAAGTTTTGAGAGGTGTTATTTTTATTTTGTAACTACAAGGATTGCCTTGATGTAATTTATCGCCGAGAAAGGCATGGGTTTTTTTCTTATTTTACTACTCATTAAAAATGCATTATGAAATAAAATATTTTTATTCATGTATTATAATTTACGACTGTAGCATTCATGTTTGTTCACTTTATTATTTAAGACACTGCTGATATTTATGAATATTATTATAAATAAATGAGAGTAATGAAACTGATAAGAGCTTGGCCAATTATATTTGTTCAAGCTTTAATGAAACCTCCATATTATTTTAGAATGCATTTCTTTAAAATGTATTTATTTATCTACGAGGCTTATAACATCTTTTTAATTAAATTACCTCTAGATTCCCTCACTTCAACTGTCCTAGGCAAACTGCCTGATCTTCCTAGAAATTTTGCTATTGGCTATACGATATATTACTGTGCGATACCCCGACATAGCCAGAGGACAAGCTAAAAACTTGATGGGGTCCCCGAAGAGCAACCCCACTCAGCACGAAGGAACAAACTACACTTGTGACATCGTACCCTTACAAACAATAAAGAACCCTATAGAGAAAACGTAAATTGGTACAAAAAAAAGAATAGAAAAAAAAAACATTACATTTTGCATTGCTTATACTATCCCTGGAATGATACAAAAAGACTAGATGTGTATAAATGCCAAAATCCATAGAATGATGCCTAGAAATATATAAAATGCACGAAGCAGAAAAAGTTGAATTAAAGAGCACACACAGGAAAATGCAACTTTGCCTTGGTAATCATATCTACGGCTACGTCCAAGTAGGACATAGATCTATCATTGTGATCACAGACAGAAGTGGTGTTTCCAGAAACTTGAAAAATTTCCAGTTGCAGGAAAAATAATAAAAAATAGACAGGAAACCTGAAACATAAATATAATTTTTTAAAAAATCTTTTTGATAAAAACAAATACTTCTTATGAATATATTTTTTCTCACTAATTAAACTGATTTAGAAAAAAGAATAATTAAAACCAGTGCTACACGATGTCATATACTACGACTCAAACACCCGATTAAACATTTGAATCAATTGATTCGTCATTCACAGAAACAAGTGTTGACAGTCACATGTCGTGGCATATTTTTGATTCAATTAAACTTGATCCATCTTTTGATGACTTAAACGGGCCATTTGATAGCGGAAGAATTTGCAGTTGTTGCTGCCGCAACAGTAACATGGACTTGTTTTAGTTTGTTGATTCAAAAAATGAGATGTAAAAAATTATTATTTACGATTATGATTGACGGCGGAAAAGTGACTCATGACATTTAGCCGTATGCTTACAGAAACAAATGGCTTGCTACGAAATGGAATATTCGAGATTTTTCCTTTGTCTCGAATGTAAAAAACCAACCATCAGAAAAATATCTTCAAACATGAATGTTCAACGTTTGACATTAGAAACTCAGGTCGGAGATCGTAGTTTCGCAATTTGAAATCCCATTATATGGTGCTACAATCTAGAATCTAAAGTTGGTAGTTTTTCTTAACATTTCGTAGAGCATTGAATCAAATGAAGTACCTTTATTAATCCGAAATGAGCGTTTATGATTCAAATTCAGCAGTTTTGCGGCAAAATCAGCAAACTTTTAGTATTTTTATCAAATGAGAAATCGAATATTTAGCCACAGAAATTATAACCTATTTTTCGAAAGATGTTATTCCTGATGAGTTTAATGATTGTTAGTTTCACAACCATTTAAAAACTTTTATTTTATGTTAATATAGTACAAAGAAGTTTATATATAGAGTTATAAAGAGTTATAAACTGGAACAACATTCTATAAGTATCATAAAAAATTTAAAATGTCGAAAATGCACTTTTTTGTTTTCTTACAACAATTACACACAAACAAAATTAACAAACATTAACAAAATTACAAACACAATTAAACCAAATTTTATGAATGAAAACAGTAAATAGATTGTAGATAACAAAAATTGTGGTGAGTGCATCATGTGTCATAATATATAAATAGAAATACGAATCTCTAATTGGAAATTTTATAGCTCGAAAATATTTTAGGCTTAATTCGTTTGTTTTGTCTTCGCTAGGTTTATTAGCATCAACCACTGCATTTAGTACGAAATGATTTTTCAATCAGCAGTTTCCTTAAGCACTCAGAAGTTTTAATGTTTGCAGAAAAGTTAATAATATCTATAAGTATCATGATAAGTGTGAGAAAATCAATTAAAATATTCCATTTATAAGCATGACAGATGTTATCTCTACGAATAATAAAGATCAGTGTGCATGTATTGGTATTCAACAGGTCTATTGTTAAACATAAAGCTGTAAAATTTGGCACATATATATTTTGGAGGTGAAAACATGTACTTGGGAGGGATTTTTTTTTCAAATCTTAATTAATTAAAATTTATGTAGCTTTTGGCGTTTTGTCGCGATGGGTTCCGAAAATATTACAGCACAAAATTGATTCTTACACCACTTTAAAATTTAAAAATCGTCTTTATAATAATATCAACTTATTTGTTACGCAGTTTCCCTGATATTTGGTTGTTTAGCAAAAATGTAAATCGTTATCATTGTTTCATCAAATATTTAATAATGTGATTTTTTTCCATTGTTGGAAAGCGAAGAAGGGCGATTCTGTAAAATATCTGATTAGTTTAAATGAGGAATAGACAGAGAAATCACAGTACCATAAAATTCAGAGGATATATGGAGTAAGTTACGCATTTAATGATGTTATTGGATTTGAATCCGTTAGGATTGTTTGTGTACGCAAAGAACAGAACCAGATCAAGAGTATTAAAACACCACAGTTTTTTTGTCAATGATAATTTGGTGCTTAAAGATAGTTGCTGACTTAATCATCAATATGAAGTTATGTATAAAATATTCCTTTGACATTAAGTTGCAAACCAGTTGTTCACCAATAGGGATTTGCTAACAATAACAATAAAAACTTTTCTATCTTTAATTATGTAAATTTAAATAAAATTAAATATTAACTGTATATTGCTTTACGTTTTACGTTTATCCATTCTAATGATTATATCCTCGATGAAAATGAATCGATAAACAAAGGTTTTAAATTAACAAATTGCCAACATTTAATTAAAAATTCATAAGAAATTTAATTCTTAATTGAGGTTTAGGTTTTATTAATGCGTATTTAAAATTCGTTCATAGACCGGATACTCGGGATTAAAATTCTTTCATGTATGTATTCTTTCTTTCAAATACATTCTTCTTGTATTCTTTCAAACGCATTTCAGCGTAAAACTCATTCTATGAAAATTTGAGGATAAATTAAACCAGACGATTTTTAAAAATTGTTAATGGCTAGTTTTCTCCACTCCTCTTCCATGAAATAAAAAGTACGGTCGTTTGAGAAATGTAACGGTTAAATCTTTGTTCTAATTTCATTGCTTTCGATTTTCCTTCACAATATATAAAAATAAAATGAAATAAATAATTTTTCTTTCAACGTAATAACAAAAGGAAATTAAATCGAAGCAGTAAATCTCATAAGTGTTTTACATAGAAAAGCATATTATATTATATATTGCACTGATTAATAATACACTGTATTACTTTGATGTACAAATTTTTGTATACTCTGTTTTAATTACTTTCAGTTATGTCGTTAATGCTTGTCAATGAATGCTTTGATTATTTCATTTGTATATTACATATTAGCACAAAACTTACTTTTGTAGAATTATTCTTGAATGATAATATATTATTAAAAATATTTTCATATAAGATACTTCATACTAAACAATTTTATACTCGTCTTTTTCAAACTCTTTTTCGTCGCATGCATTGCCAGATATATTTACATACTTCAAAATAAGTCATTTCATTTCAATTTCAATCAAATGGTCTAGAATGCTTGCTGTGTATTAGATATTTAATAAACAGAATTGCAGGTCATTTAGTAAACATCCTGACTAAAAAATTTTATCGAATAAAAAAAGCCAACATTTTCTAATTCTTTGCAATTTTTCTAATAATTCCTATTTATGATAATGATCATTGATAAATATGATGGTAATATATATTATACTAGCTGACCCGGCAAACGTTGTTCTGCCATATAAATTATTTCTAGTGAATATTTTGGTCGTAAATTAAAAAATAACGAATGTATTGTAAGTGTGGGGGGATGGGATCTATGACAGAAAGGGGAATAGAGCGCTGTAGACGATGATCGCCGATAAAAAAAACACACACCAACCATTCATTTTCTCAATACAATGCATTTCATTAACGTAACAAACATATACATTGTTTTATCTCTTAAAAGTTAAACGTGAAGTGAAAAAAGTAATATATTTTTTATATAAAAATGAAATAAACAAAATCAATATTCATTTCGAAGAGCAATGGAGTGTACGATATTTTTTGTCAGTCCGTCTTTAGCCAACACAAATAAGCTCCATGGTTTGCCAACTCTAGAACATGCCACGTATAATTGTCCGTGTGAAAAACATAGCGTGCCCAAATCTAAGCCGCAAACAGACATCGTTTGGCCATGTGACTTATTGGTTGTCATTGGGAATGCCAATTTAATAGGAAATTGAACGCGTTTGAATTCAGCTGGCACGTCTGTGAGAATCATTGGAATTCGTGGCAGCAAAACATTTTCGGCTTGTAATTTGCCTTCCAAAATGGTGGTTTCGATAACGTTTTTCATCAATTTTTTAATGACCAATCGCGCGCAATTGCACAGCCGTGGTGGGTTCAAATTCCGAAGTGAAATAACCGGAGATCCAACTTTCAGTCGTAGAAGGTGTGGTGACATGCCTGGCAAATCCAGTGAGCTCAAAAACTCTATTGAAAAATTTACAGCTTCGTTAGCATCGTAAATTGTATCTATCGATTTATATGATAAAAAGTCGCCTGACAACGAGTGCTGTAACTTGAGGTTTAAATCGTCGACGTCCACATTTCTTGTTGCCAAGATGGCTCTTTCTGCCAGCCACGCATGATTTATGTATTTTGTGCGTACATCGGAAATATACGGTCAATGAGAGAATTTTTCGAATCAACGATAGTGCAGAAGTTAGTTGGCAATTTTATGCATCCAGTATTTTCATAGACAGCAACTTTTCAATCGCCGATATACAACAATTGGTCCGAGAATGTGTCAGCAGATGGATCTTATAGCATTTGGACGCGCGAGTTTATTTTTAGCTGGACTTTTTCAACATTACGTCACAGTGGCGATGATTTCAAGCAAGCGTTGATTTCATCAGCGTACGGTGAACGTGGATAGGAACATCCTAATTACCTATCGTTGTGAAATATATTGTACTTTACGACCTATTCTCATACCTACCAAATACACATAAAAAATGTCATAAAAATCGGTCTATCCGTTTCGGAGTAGTACGAACACAAACACCGTGACATGAGATTTTTATATATTAGATAAAATTGGTATTTTAGGTTTAGGAAATGCCATATTATTGCTCTGAGAAAAAAAACTAGCTTGATATGAGCTGTTTTTATTACAATTTTAATGTGTCGAAAAATTTAAAATTGTTCAACTTTTTACTGTAATTGTGTGAAATTTTTTCTACTCACTCTAAAATGCATACTTAATAGAATTAGGGATGTATTTGTAAAGATATTTCTTAGAATGTTTTCTAAAAATATTGAAAGTGAGTAAATTTGATATTTTTCACAAAAATAAATAAAATTTTTGGCAATTTTTCTTCCCTTAGAAACTAATATATATTTATCAAAAATCAGATCCCTAATTCTGTTCAATACATTGTGAGGTCCCTTTAAAAATACTGTGCGAGAAGGAGCATTTAAAAAAAAGCTTAATATTAATAATAATTAAAATTTTAAATATTTAAATATTTAATTTCTGAATCTGAAAAATATTTAGTTTCTGAACAGTTAACATCTATCTACTACAAAAATTGGTTTAAAATTGTGGAAAAAAGTATTTTGGGTACCAAGTTCTCTTTTAATTTCGAATTAAGGGAATGTTTGATTAATCTTTGCACTTTGAAGAGATAACGTCATTTTTTCTCTTATTTTAAAGCTTAAATTGCAAAATTAGTTTGAAATCGGCCCAATGGTTAAGGAAAAGATATGAAACATATATACATACATAGCCCAAGATAATTTTCATTGAGGTTATTGATTTATTTAAATTATCTAAATTAAAATTAAGATTTGTAAATGTTTTTAATTAGCATTTCGATTTAAGATTTTCTTTCCAAACCATTTTGAGAGAATATATAAAGAAAGAAAGAGAGTACTTACATGATGAAGTCCCTATTCCTCCCGGAAAAAACAAACTGCTTTTCTTCTCTGTTTTCAATTTAAGACTAAACGCTGGCGGTATTTTCCAACACTTTATGCAGCTGAATATAGAGATTAAACAAACAACAGTGCACATTGAAAAAGAAAGCATCTATTCAGATAAGGTCTCTTGATATTTCATATTCTATATAAAGTGTTTCCCAATAGAATGTGTTGCCTTATCTCTTGCAGGCTGAAACGGGTTTTTCCTTCTCTCTGTGTCTCTTTTCTTGACTACCAAAGTGGCAAAAATTGACTGATAACATCAGCAAAGGACACAAAAAAGACTTTATACAGTCCACTCTTTATCACAAAGACAAAATTCACAGAAACTAGGGGAAGTGCCATCTCCTTGGTTGCTTTCACATACTTCAATAATATACGTAGATAATCCGGCAGATATCAGAATTAAACTTGTAGTCACAAAATCACGCACCAAATTTGATATATTTAAATTATTGCAATTTTGACTTATAGCGTTTACATGCTTTTGAAAGGAAAGACCGACGGATGGTTAACCTTTAGTTGGATTCGGCTCAAAGTTTACTTGGCGTCTACACTATAGATATTAAATGTGTATACCGCTCTCTTCGTTTTGAAGTTATCATGTTAATTTATATTGGAACAGCCGGACAGATGGATTTCCTCTTAAAGCATCCAAATTTGGTAGAAAATGTGGCGTAAGATCTGATACAAAAATCGAATTTGTGCTTTAGATTCGTTTTACAAAGTCGATCGAAACAAAAATTAGACAAAAAATTGCACTTGATGATTTGGCAAAATCCCATACCAAATTTGATATATTTAAGCCCCTACATTTTTGAATTATCATGTTAATGTGTTTCTGAAATTTCAGACCGACAAACAATCGATTCTTTATTGGATTTAGTTCAAACTTTGACAGGTCACCATACAACACATGTTAAATTTGTGTACCGAATTTCATTTATCTAGCTCTTTTCGTTTTGTAATTATCGTGTTAATTTATATTAGAACACCAGACAGATGAATTTCTTCTTAACGGATTTTGCACAAAATTTGGCAGAAATCTAAAAATGTAATTTAAAGATCTTATCCAAAAATCGAAATTGTGTTTTATATTCGTTTTTCACAATCAACTGAAAAAAAATTGACACAAAACTGCACTTGTAGTCATAAAATCCCATACCAAATTTGATATATTTAAGCAACTGCGTTTTTAAATTATCGCGTTGACATGTTTCTGAAAGTACGGACAGACAGGCAGTCAGCCTGTAGTCGAATTTGGCTCAAAATTTGACAGGTGTCTACACTATAGATGTCAAATCTGTGTACCGACTTTTATCTGTCCATTTCTCTTCGTTTTGTAATTATCGTGTTAATTTATATTAGAACACTAGACAGATGAATTTCTTCTTAACGGATTTTGCACAAAATTTGGCAGAAATCTAAAAATGTAATTTAAAGATCTTATCCAAAAATCGAATTTGTGTTTTATATTCGTTTTTCACAATCAACTGAAAAAAAATTGACACAAAACTGCACTTGTAGTCATAAAATCCCATACCAAATTTGATATATTTAAGCAACTGCGTTTTTAAATTAACGCGTTGACATGTTTCTGAAAGTACGGACAGACAGGCAGTCAGCCTGTAGTCGAATTTGGCTCAAAATTTGACAGGTGTCTACACTATAGATGCCAAATCTGTGTACCGACTTTTATCTGTCCATTTCTCTTCGTTTTGTAATTATCGTGTTAATTTATATTAGAACACTAGACAGATGAATTTCTTCTTAACGGATTTTGCACAAAATTTGGCAGAAATCTAAAAATGTAATTTAAAGATCTTATCCAAAAATCGAATTTGTGTTTTATATTCGTTTTTCACAATCAACTGAAAAAAAATTGACACAAAACTGCACTTGTAGTCATAAAATCCCATACCAAATTTGATATATTTAAGCAACTGCGTTTTTAAATTATCGCGTTGACATGTTTCTGAAAGTACGGACAGACAGGCAGTCAGCCTGTAGTCGAATTTGGCTCAAAATGTGACAGGTGTCTACACTATAGATGTCAAATCTGTGTACCGACTTTTATCTGTCCATTTCTCTTCGTTTTGTAATTATCGTGTTAATTTATATTAGAACACTAGACAGATGAATTTCTTCTTAACGGATTTTGCACAAAATTTGGCAGAAATCTAAAAATGTAATTTAAAGATCTTATCCAAAAATCGAATTTGTGTTTTATATTCGTTTTTCACAATCAACTGAAAAAAAATTGACACAAAACTGCACTTGTAGTCATAAAATCCCATACCAAATTTGATATATTTAAGCAACTGCGTTTTTAAATTATCGCGTTGACATGTTTCTGAAAGTACGGACAGACAGGCAGTCAGCCTGTAGTCAAATTTGGCTCAAAATTTGACAGGTGTCTACACTATAGATGTCAAATCTGTGTACCGACTTTTATCTGTCCATTTCTCTTCGTTTTGTAATTATCGTGTTAATTTATATTAGAACACTAGACAGATGAATTTCTTCTTAAAGGATTTTGCACAAAATTTGGCAGAAATCTAAAAATGTAATTTAAAAATCTTATCCAAAAATCGAATTTGTGTTTTAGATTCGTTTTTCACAATCAACTGAAAAAAAATTGACACAAAACTGCACTTGTAGTCATAAAATCCCATACCGAATTTGATATATTTAAGCAACTGCGTTTTTAAATTATCGCATTGACATGTTTCTGAAAGTACGGACAGACAGGCAGTCAGCCTGTAGTCGAATTTGGCTCAAAATTTGACAGGTGTCTACACTATAGATGTTAAATCTGTGTACCTACTTTTATCTGTCCATTTCTCTTCGTTTTGTAATTATTGGGTTCACTTTCACAACCGGACAGACGGACTTCCTCAGAACAGATTTTACAGAAAATTTAATATAAATCTGTAAATTTGGTGTAAAGACCGTGTACCAAATTTCATTTGCTTAGTTCAAAGAATTTTTGAATCATCTTTTTCACACAGACATGCGGACATTTTCAAAAATATATTTTTCGAACTCAGGTAAGTCCAAAATGTGGAAATCCTTCAAAATTTCAAGTACGAATTTTTAACGATTACTATTCTTTCTCTATACTACGTCAGAAAGTAAAAAAAAAAAAAGAAAAAAAAATTCTCTTCTAAATTCTCTTAAATCACCAGCCAATCTGAAAGTTAATTTGTTCTCTGAGAATTCTGAGAACATCCAACTAATTCGGTATTTTCCTCAGTTTTGAAAGAGATGAAGAACAGAAATATACAAATCTCCTATTTTATCAAATTGAAACATGGACCGAAAACAAAAATTTGATTCAAACAATAGTTCTTAAGGACAATTGTCATCATAAAAATGGCATGGAATACCACAAAACAAAAATTCTAGTACGTATTTATTCGTTTTTAAACAGATCAATGGAAATAGAGACAAAATGGATCTTTTGATTTTTCTGATTTTAAGAGAATTTAATTTAATTTTTTAATACATATGTCTAATTGTATATTAGATACTTTTTATATAAAAGTTCTTTATTTAGCAATCTGAAAGACATGTTTATATATGTATATCTTAGAAAAATTTAGCTTTAAAATTAAGTTGAAATTATTGAAAAAAGAGATTTGGTTTAATTTGGTTAATTTTGTATTTTACAGAACAAAAGCCATTTACAAGTAAATTCAAACAGATTACAGCAAATATGAAACTATAAGGAGCCCTTTCTTGAAAAGGAACTGCTCACAAAATTCGGTTTCACGATGCTTTCTTAAGTTGTTTTTTACTTGCTCGTATATATAGTATAGAAAAAGTTACAACGATAAAAAAAAAAAAAAAAAAAAAAAAAAAAAAAATTCGAACTCGAGATTTTGATAAATCTACACTTTTTTAGACTTTCCTGAGTTCGGAAAACACATTTTTGAAAAAATATTTGTTTGTCTGTCTATGAGCAAAATAAGTAAAAAAGACTTTGAGTTAAACCGATGAAATTTGGTATCTTTACATCAAATTTTTAAATTTCTATTAAATATGGAGCAAAATCTGTTAAAAGAAAAACCCGTGTGGCTGTTTAAATGTAAGTCAAAATGATAATTACAAAGCGAAAAGAGCTAGATAGATAAAATTCGGTGCCCAGATTTAATATCTATTGCGCAAATACTTATCAAAATGTGAACGAAATCTAACAAGGTTTTGACCGTCTGTCAGTCTGCATTTTCAGAAGCGTACAAACGCAGACAATGCAATGCCTTATATAAATCAAATTTGGTATCGGTTTTTGTAATAAATGTGGTTCCGAGTAAATTTTTTGAGAAAACTCGTCTACAACACAAATTCGATTTTTGGATACCATTAACCGCATGCAGGCGATTAATCGCCAAAACGATAGAATCAGTAAAAATACTGCATCCACGACAAAGGTTAATATTTTGGAACTATTGAACGTCAATGCTGTGCAAGGCGTTCTCTAGAATAATACCTTTATTAGAGAGTATGCGAGTAAACTTTGAGGGACCACTTCCACTTGTTATTTATTTATTTGCATAACTTATTATAATAATGACGATAATGTTGCATGAAAAATAACTCAGCTATAGCATAAACTGCATTTATGTACAACAAGTGTAGTATTTGCATGAATTAGTTCATATGAAATTATCGTTAAGAACTTTGATTTCGCTGGATTTGATTTTGAATTTTATAACAAAAGAGTCTTAACAATAGATAACAGAGAAGAATTTATTGTAAGAATAAAATTACAAATCGGCAATATGAAAGCAACCGTCTCACGAAAATCCATTTCATAATGCAGTTTAAAGTTTCTTTTAGCAACACTATTGAAACTAATGTTGCATGCAACGCAACTCATCAATTGCCTAGTTTTCTTTTGCGTTCACTCAATTTCATCATCTAAACAAATGAAGTTCTTTGCGATTAATCAGCAATAGAACGAACCTGCAATTAATAAACCATTAATACATCTAGGTCACAAAAATATTCAAATGAATTCTCGAAATAAAAAGTTTCTAACCAACTATATACTTAAAAAAATATCGAAGAGCATCAGCTTATCAAAAGCACTTCTTAAAATTATTATTACATTATTTTTAAATCGATTTCAAAAGATTTCTGCTTATTTTTTTATGATAGTTAATACTATTATGGTAAATAGTCGTCATTAATATAAAAATAAGTTAATAGTAGCAAAAAGTTTCTGTTATAATACATAGGTGATTGCGAATCGAACATAAATGGCATTCTGTCACGAAACCATGACTGATCAATTTGCACTAAACCATATCAACTCACAATTTTTTCAGCTAAAAATTTCACATAATTTCATTTTGCTTTCTCATCAGGGACAGAGTTCTGTAAACGCCAATAATTCGATTTCGATTTTGAAGATGTCTTCAAATTTTGGTCTACCCATTCTTCTGGCGGCATGTCCGAAAGAACATCTTTGGATGCCAGTCCGTCTATGAACACGATATCCAAAAACGATAAAATGTCGACGGGTGAAATTCGTCACATGGTATTTGCGATGAAATTATAGATTTGCATTAAATATTGAAGGAAAACCATCAAAGGTAAGTCTACCTGTCTACATGGATGAAACTTATGGTATGATCGTACAATACTTACCAATACTTACATATTAACTGCATGCCATTGCCGAATTTTGTATCAGCTGCATGTCATTGGCGGACATGAGCAGATTTTAATTAAAAAAGGAAAGAATCTTTTAAAATATGGTAGGGATCTTTGAAGATGGCATACAGTTAACACAGTGCACTCCCGAGTATCCGGCCTAATGTGGCGGAAGGGCAGGCCGGATAACAAAAAAGCCGGGTAAGCCGAAGCTCTATGAACTCCTTTCTTTGCTCACCAATGCCAGAAGTTTTTACACTAAAACTCACTGTTATAATTCGTTTTTTCTCACTTCTTATTAAGTATTAAGCTCTCCATTAATCGCAAGCCACGTAGAATGTGAAGGCGTCTCGACAAGGCGAAGCATAGAAACAGTTGCCGGTTAACGTATCGAGTTAGAATAGAAGGCTTAGCGGGAAGTTTATATATGCTTATACAATTGTGGCCAAAATTGTGGACACTTTTGAAAATCCGTATGTTTTCTAACTTTGCATGCTTATAGAAAATGTTACTTTTCAGAAAATGCAAACTGTTATATATCATTTTAAAGGAAATTTAACGCTAATTTCAACACAAAAAGCAATATTCAAATATTTGCAATATAAAAAAGTTATTCGTACTTTAATCTGAATAACAAACACAGTAATGAAGTGTAATTTCTAACTTTCTTGACAAGTCACTGTTCTTGTTCTGGGAACCAATCAAAAGTTAATAACTGCCAGCCGAGGCTGACATCATGTTTACAGTTAGAACAAGTCAGCACTGGGCTTTTTTCTGTATAAGGAAGACTGTTTTTTATGCAACCAAATTGCAAGGTAGAAATTTTGTTAAACTTTTTAATATATAGTTGGAATTTTTGAAGAATTAACTCCGAAAATACTGTGACGATCAAGAAATTCGAATTCGATCCTCAAATTTTAAGCTTTTTCGAGTATGGTAAAGATCATTCAAAATTATGACTGTAAGTTTGTTCGCGTTGGTGAGTTAGGTGGAAATTCCTTGGGACTAATCAATGAGGACAGTATTAGAGTTAGAGTCAAGTTTTGCACCAAACAACCGGTAATTCTGTTTAAGTCCCTATCCTTTTGTTATGTAAACACTTGCCTGAAATCGTAATATAAATCACAAATTGACAAAAAAAAAAAAAAAAAAAAAAGACAGTGAACACTGTTTTTATTCCAGTTTTTACCAGTGTTCAAGGCAAAGACTCCCTGCATATTAAACATTCCATAAGCAGGCTAATTTTAAAATACAAATAATGAATAAGCTAATTTTTATATCCAAGTGTCTTTTTTAGGTTTAATTAATGATCGCAGAAAATTTATTAAGTTTCTTAATGATTTATTTTTTATGAGAAGTGGTTGTCACGAAATGGAATCATTACAAATCTTCAAAGACAAAAAAGATAAATATTTGCTTACTCCACTATTTTTTTAAGCAAAACCCTACCATTACTTTAAATTTTAGACGGTTGTGATCATTCAGCTTGAAAGACTATAAAATATTTTTAATGCGAATTCTTTTGTAAACAGGTTAATTAATCAAAAATCCTCTTCTTTTTCTTTTCTATAAATATGGGGAAACTTACGAATTGTTTGAATACCGGTTTTCATAGATGGACAGAGAAGTTTAAATTCACAATTCTTCAAAATAATAGGGGTAAGTAAAATTTTTATAATTTGCTAATCCTTTTTTAATTTGATAGATTTCTTAATTACTCTTGATTATTAAAAGACAACGTCGTGGTGTTTCGGAGTTTCGCGGTGTGACAATGGGGTTATGAACACCTCCAAGCCATAACTTGGAATAAGAATAGCAAGTATAATTTCTAAGTGTGATGGAAAGATTAAAATTCATTGAAACTAGTTTAGACGAGCACATAAAGCTCTAACGTCATGAAATTTGGTATAATTATTAAATTTACTGTTATGATATAATTACTAATAGAAAAATATTTTTATTAGTTATGGAGTATAGGAGAACTTTAATGGATTTACGTTGCATGTCCCTTTTTATTATGGGGATTGATTTAACCCTTTAAAGGGCCATTTTTTTTCCTAGTCATATTATGTTAAATATTTTTAGGCTTGAAATTAGAATAAAAAAAAGGATTCATTTAGCTTATTAGATAAATTTAATTTGATTCATTAATTAATTTGGTTAATTAATAATTAAGTATCAAATCAAGACACATCATTTTGTGTAAAATAAAAGACTAAATAAGCATCTAAGTTTCTACCTTTCTAAAAAAATGTGTCAGAACTTATGCCAACCTACATAAATTCATACAAAGATTGATAAATTTGGTGGGAAGCACACTTCCCACGGCCCTAGAAAGGGTTAAATAACTATTTTGATTAGTTATTTTTGGAGAAGTCCAAAAAATTTCACGCGTGTTGCTCATCGTATCTATCTAAGGCCGAAGCAAAAATAATTTTGAAAAAACTTTAATTCACCAGATTATCAACTAACTGAGTTAGAAATTGTCTGTCTTTTTACGGACGGAAAATTAACGTAAATATTATCTATTGCAGCCCTAGGTCTTTTCCTAGATCTGGAATTGATTATTAAAGGCGACAGACCACGAGAAAATGATTCCTCATATCTGGTCTATTAATAGATCCTTTTTAGTAGATTTTGCTTTTAAGGCAATTCTCCACCCCCCTAAAAAATGTCTCATAATGACATCCCATTCCAAAAATGTTTGTTACCTTTGGAAGAATTAAAAAAATTAATTAAATAAAAATTAATTGAATAACTTTAGAATTATTCATCAAAGAATTAAAAATAAATAAAGAATTAAAATTTTTAAAAATCAGAAAATCGGCAAATGAATGAATGTTAAAAGACAAAAAGAATTAAAGAAATAATTAATTACTTTTTAATTTGAATTTCATTTAATTAGTTAATAATTAAAAAGAAAGTAATTAGGCCGGATACGACGTCAGAGTAATTTGGGGCCAGCGCATTCATCTATTCAGTAAAAAAAATTAAATTCTTCAGTGCTCACGCCACATTATGCTGATACAGATATCCTGAAACAGACGACGATTTTCAAAAACACATAACAAGAAAATGGTTAAAAAAAATAAATAAAAAAAAAGATCTTTTAGCAAAATCTTGAGACAGGGAATAAATTTTTTCTCCCATAGTTTTTGGTTTTAGTTCAAAAAGTTATTGAAAGATAGCGCTGTAGATGGCGTCGAAACATGTAAATAAAGAAATAATTAAAAATCACAACACAATTTTTGAAATATTTGAATAAATGGAAATCACAGTACTGTATATTTGAAATGTCCACCATCAGCCGCAATCACATGTCCGAATCGCAGGATGAAATCGGTAGACATTTTCTGAAAAGTGATCGATGGAATGGCTGCAAATGCATCACTCATTATTACTTCAAGTCCTCATGTATTCGGGAATCTATCTGGGATGCCGCATCCTTCATGTGACCCCCCACCCAAAAAAAAAAAAAGAAATCGCAAGTATTTAAGTCTGGTGAATACGATAGCCATTGTATTTATTCCCTTTCCTTTGAAACATGGGTAACTTAAAGCAATTACACAGTTATCAAAATACTCCTCTCGTTCGTTTCGTTTGAATTTCTCATACAATTGCTTTATTGTATTCGGCTTCGGACCCTTAGAGACTTGGAATTTGCACTGAAAGATTCTTCTTATTGTAGTAACACTCTCCCTCAGTCGGTGGTATTCCAATATAAGAAAAAACTTTTTCTTTAACGAATACGTCATGTTCAAAATCCTACAGTTTCTATGCCATGTCTATACTTCATGTTCAAAACTTTCCTACAGAAATGCTGTTCAGATCTCTACTGCTAATCAGTCACAGAACACTTGTTTTAAAGTCAAAACAGTAACCCCTTCTGAGGCTGAGTATTTTCATGATTTGCTTGCGGGCAGATCGATAAAAGAGATTTGCATCGCCATCTATCGATAACTTTTTGAACTAAAACGAAAAACTGTGGGTGGAAAGAAGTATACCCTGTCACATGAATTTGCTGCGAGAATGGTTTTTCTAACCTTCAACGTTTTCCTGATATGCATTTTTGAAAATCAGCAGTATATTTCAGGGCACCCTGTACCATATTCTTGATGAATACCATGGCAAAAAACATTCCTCCATATAGTTAAGTTCAATAGATTCAAATAAAATAGTAAGTTCAAGCCTTTTCCCAAAAGTGTGACTAGATTAAAGCCTTCTTCCATATTCCGCATACAACGTTTACAGAAAAACGCATTTGGTGCTTATTTGATAGCATTATTGTCGAGATTTTCCAGGGACACTGAGTAATTTAAATCATCCTTTGGTGCATCATTTGACGCTCATGAATCCAGAATATTTCAATCTCTTACAATGAATTGTCATCTTGTTTATTTTTAAAACGAGCTGGAATGATCCTCACCCCCCCCCCCCAATTTAAAGAAGGTGTTATCACAGAGAACGCCTTTCATGACATCAGCGTACAATAACTACGAAATAAGAATCTTAGGCGTGAATTTAGAATTTTTGATGCATTTGTAGTGAATAGCTTATAAGCCAGTTAACAGCAACTCTAACCAAGCAATTGCTTTTGTATCGTAATCATGTTACTGGGCTGCAAACCACAAGGTCCCAGGTTCTATCCTCACTCATCTCAATCCGCCACAAATCTATCGTGTAATCCTAGGCGAGTGCGTTATCGATTCATTCGTGACATGCGATTAATAGTAGCCAAAAATCGAATTTGTGTTTTAGACATGTTTTTTTCTACCGAATGTACAAACATTTGATGAAAAGCTACTCTTGTAGTGACAAAATTACATACCAGCTTTGATATACTTGCGCCATTGCATTTTCGAATGATCGCGTTTACATGTTTCTGAAAGTACAGACCATCATACAGTCAACCACTCATTGGATTTGGCTTAAACTTTGGCAGGTGTCTCCACTATAGATGAAAAATCTGTGTACCGAATTTTATTCATCTAGCTCTCTTCATTTTGTAGTTACCGTGTTTAGGGATTGCAATACCGTGATACCGAATACCGGTATTTCGAGCCATTTGTACAATTTTGTGATACCGGTATTCACAAGTTTAAATACCGGTTTTTCGGTATTTACTAGAAATTTTTAAAATTGTCTCCACTATATGTTCAGGTATCGCGAAACATAGCAAAATAGTATACGTTTTTGATTTTATGTCTCCCTAACGGGTGAAATTAATTAGATAATGAATGGCTTAAATCTAAATGAGCGAAACATGGATTATCCCTGAAAGAAAATATTGTAACCATAACGACTGATGGGGCAACAATTATGAAAAAAGTTTAGGAGTAATAGATGTATTATATCAAAAAAATAAAGAACAGAAGAATATAAATACTGTGGATATAGAAATTTCGGATTCCAACTTTGAAAAGAGTAAGAGTAAGAGTGATATTGACAATGAAGATAATGACAAGATGCCAACTATATCAGCTCTACTTCCAATAAAACTGACTATTGAGGCATTATGTCTGAGAGATTCGATTTTTTAACAGCTAATGCAACAATAAATTTCATGTTGCAGTCATTGAAAGAACAGCACACATCACTATCTGAAGAATTATATATTACATTGAAAAATCGCACAGAAGATAGGCATACCGAAATAAAAAATTTCTTATGGTATTTACATAATTATAATAATTTTAAAAATGAAAAAGAAGAAAAAAAATAACCAATTCAAAGCTGATTAAGTTTAGAGAAATTTTTCTTAAAATTTTTTACCCACAAACCTATCCACATTCAGAAGAATTCGGTTCAATTATCGAAGATTATGATCCCGGTATTAAGATTTAAAAAATACCGAATACCGGTATTGAAATTTTGAACCGGTATTGCAATCCCTAATCGTGTTAAACTTATATTAGAACAACCCGACAGACAACTTCCTTTTAACAAATTTTACTCAAGATTTAATAGAAATCTAAAAATTCGATGTAAAGATAATAATCATAAAGATATTCATTTCACGGTTTAATTCTCCTTTTTTCAGTTATCTTTGTCACAGACAGCAGATATTTTCTAAAAAAAATTTTTTCGAGTTCAAGGAGGTCTAAAATGGGCAGATTCGTCAAAATCTCAAGTTGAATTTTTGACGATTACAATACTTTCTTTGCACTACATATACGAGCACGACCCCCTATCCTTGCTGCATTGTATTTAAAACAGGTATATGTTCAAAAATCTTAAATAAATAAGTAAATCCTAAGCAAATAGGCCGAAACTAACAGTTCTTTCAAATCTGTCTTATATTTTATTATGTCACATAATCAAAAAAAAAAAAATCTAGAACTTAATAACATATTTTTCTGTAACTTCACTGTTATATGACGCTTTAAGGGAATTCTTGAAATAGCCCCTACAGTAGGCTAAAACACTGAAGTTTAAAGTTTCATAACTTGGTTAGTTTTATTCAAAAATAAAATTGAAGCGTTTTTTGATTAAAACGTTAGGTGTCAAGAAAATTTTACTTAATACAATTATTGCGATTCAGAGATTGCACAAAAATTCTGATTTCGCGACTGTTTCAACATTATGTTTATTGATCAATCAGGACAAATACTACTGTTTTTACTTCTTTCAATGCATTTTTCCAATTCTTTTTTAAAAGTTAGAATATCGATATTAGTTATTGATCCAAGACTGAAGCACTATATCAAAATAAAAGCACCATCTTGTGACAACAAACTTTATAACGATTATAAGCAATAATATTTCGAAAAAATTATTTAGATCAATTAATTAATTATAAAATTTAATAAAATTCTATAATACTAGTTATGTTTGAATTCCAGGGACAATTAATAATGTAAAAATAGCTATTTAAAAGCTACTTTGGTTTTATTTATGAATTATAAAACCGAAAAAAACTTATCCCTCTTTTTATTTTCTGCATGCCATTTCTGTCCTTTAATTTTTGCTGCAATTTTGACAGCTAAAACTGCTTTTAAACATGCACAATAAAACTAAGCCTGATTTTCAAAATATAATTTTTAAAATGTTACTTAAACTTGTGGTCAAAAAAATCATAAAAATAACATTCTAATGATGAAAATTTAATAAAATTGCCTAGAATTCATTACCATGTATTTTAAATTTTTAAGTAATTTTAAAAAAAAATCAGAAATCGATGAAAATGATATTATTGAACAAAGGAATTTTAGAACATTTAATGTATAATTAATTAACAAATAAAATTGTTTTCAGGGGATAAGTTTCAACATAATTTTTAATAACATCAAATGTTTGGATAACTCACTAAAAATTAATTCAACACGTGATTACTGATGGTTTTAAGGTCAACAGTTCTGTCATGTTGGCGCTAACAGGAGCAATATATAGGTTTTCTAAATGTACACTGAGTAATGTGTAGCAAGTTGTATATTTATTGTTATTTTATATTTCCGACCTTCATCTTGATGGTTTTCAAATTTCATGCTTACAGATTTTGATACAATTTATGAATTTTTCTAGAACTTTATGTCAGCTTTTAATGAAATACAAGAAAAATTACGTATTTCTATCTCATTTTTACTCAGTCATTTTAACTTTCATAATCAGTATGACCTATAATATCTATACCAAGACCTGTCAAAATGACGGCTTTAGCAATTTTAAACTTTATAATATTTTATGGCACATCTAATCAATGATGGACATCTAAGCGTATTTATATTCATTTATACATCGATAACATATATTTCCTGGAAACATTTGAATTGCGGTTTTTATATGAAATTATATTGATTGGTCCAAAGTGTTCGGCGGCCGTTTATAATGGAATCTATTTTATTCCGATTATGATTCAGTTTAGAACAAAAAAATTCTAAATGGATATCTTACAAATGCAAATACAAACTGATTTTTCTTGTTTTTTATTAATAGTTAATGAATTATTATATAAAATGTTGTTTTTGTTAAATTATATTCTTTTATTTACATAAACCAAGCCAAAAGTTACTATGATGATCAAAACCCCGTCAATTTGATGGGTGTGGTAAAACTAGATATATATTTAGAATCGGTAGTTCTAATAATGTCTACCACTATAAGAAATTGAGATAATTACTAGCCTCTTTTCATGGCTATACTCTTAATTCATCTCCGTCGAATTCTAGCAAAAACTGCACGCTAGTAAAACACAAACAAGTAATTGATTTCGTCTTTAGCGGAAACTTTAAACTTGTATAAGAATTTCCTCGAGCGGAAAATCCATTTCTCAAACCTTGTTGTCATTTCTGATACTTTTAAACGAAATTCTTCTGCAAATTCAATACCGGGGAATGATTTCGTGCTTAAAACTTTTGGAATTTGCCCTTCAGACACGAACAGCTACAGAACACTTCCTTTTTATAATAGATATTTAATAGCAGAAAACAAAGAAATTAATAAAATGTGAAAGTTACGAAAAAACTTGCAGATGAGGTGATGGCCCGAATGAATTTTATAAAATTCTCATTCAGTCATCTTTTAAAAACAAATGGAACTTAAACATAATCGAAACAGATGAAATGAAATTTTTGCAAACAGCCTCCTAACTGGCTTGGATTTTAAGTAAAATATCGCATTAAAAATGTATTTTTTTGTTTCTGAATTTTAAAGGATATAATGCCACTGAAATAAATAAATTTTTTTTAAAAAACCTAAACAGTACCCTTTTCTTTAAAGAAATAATTCAAAATAATTTTTAAAAAAAATTGAAATCTGCTATAGCAAATTTCAAGTTATTATGTGAGAAATTATTTTTTAAGTCATGTGGTATCAATCCAACAGAAAAACATCACGTTCTCACATGACTCATATTCGCAATCAGCAATATTTAGAAAAGTGATAGTTTTTGACCATCTCAAAATCAATCGAGTTTTAAAATTTTTTTTCCAGGCCAGAATTTTTTTTCCCTTGAAAAAGCTGTTTAAACCGGTTTTAAACAATTACGTAACTATCAGATTACGCATGCGTCAATATTTAAAAAAACAATGTTTTTTTTGTTTGTTTTTTTTTTTAATTTTAAATTTGTTCGAACTCCAAAACTCTTTCTCGGAGCCAGATTGTTTTCTTTTTAATTCGGTTTAAACTGCTTTGGAATGACCACGTGATTACAGTATTGCGCAATCGTCAACTTTTCGAAAAGCGATGGGATTTCCCACCCCCCATCTCAAAACCATTCCAGCTTCAAAACTTTTTTTGCCAGCTGGAAAAATTAAAAAATAAAACCAATATATATATATATAACTTTCGATACCACCTCTCGCTGTTTTGCGTTAAATTTCCAACTTCTTCTCAGTGCTTCTTCAGGTGATAACTTCTTACGACCCTGTCCTTAATTTGCCAGACAGAAAATCGGGTACATGGCGGCCATTCGCACCAAGTAGTAACTTTTCGTTGGCTTTAAGTCGCCAGATGCGACAACCTTCTTTATTATTTTCTAATAACCCTAAAAGCTAAAAAAATGATGTCTCAAAAGCAATACATCAAAAATTTTCCGCCCGTGCATTTTGAGGTGTCAAAACCCCCAAACCAAAACACCATGTTCTCACTTCATAATATTTATGAATAAATAATGCAATTAACAATATATAGAATATTAATTTTTTTATTGCTTATAATAAATAAAAAACTTAAATCCATCAAATGTATTTAAAATTTTAAATAAAATACCGTATTAAAAAAAATTTATACTAAGTATCCAGACATAGCCATTGCTTAATTGGAATAGATGGAATAAATAATTTCATTGTTTCCCAAAATAAGTTAACTATTTCAGAAAAAGCAATTAAAAATGTAATAAGATATATTTTAAAATTTATTAAAAGTTTAAACGAATGTTAAATATATCATAACTGCTCATTTACGAGATTACTTATTACTAATTACTCTAATTCTCGTGAAAATATGAGTCATTTTTAATCGTAAGGTAATATAATTTATCATTTGATCCTTGCGATTGGCAAATTTCTATTAAATCCATATGTAAGTCTCATTATAGCAAAATATGCTATTAAAAGCTGACAATTCATCCCAATCAATTAGAGCAAACAATATTTAGAAGAAAAAAAAAAGAATAATTTTAAAGATAGAAACCAAAAGAATGCTGATTCTAAAAGTTTTAAAATATAAATTTTTTTGCAGATAAAATCTTTAAACCAGATAAAATCTTAAAGAATTCAAATTGAGCATTGAATCACTAGCATTGAAGACATTGAAGGAATAGCATTGAAGCATTGAAGGAATCTTAGGGCTTGTGGATCCTTCGCGGTAGACTCCATGATGAGGTAAAAAATTATTGGTTCGTGGTAATTCATCTTCCACTACCCTTTCCATGTGACCAAGAGCTTCATATTCCTCAACGAATTCAGAATAGAGCTTTTTAATATGTGGGGTTTTGTTTAAACTTAATTAAACTGCCTAGACTGTTTCGCGCTATTTCTTTTGATTCACCTAACACAGGGGGATTCTCCTTTATTGGCATTTCCACAATATATCTACCTTCCTCATTGCGTTTGTATGTTTGCTTGAAATGTTTCTCACAATAAATTGAATCTTCACTTAAAGAAAATTGATTTTCATGTAATGTTTCAACTTGCCAAAATCGTTCCATTATTTTTTCTAAATTATCATTCTGTGTAACAAGACCACAGAATTTATGATTAAATTCTGACTCTCCTTCTTTTGCAGAGCTAGCAATAAATCCGAAACGCGAATTCAGTAAAATCAGATTATCTGAAATATATTTCCCTGGCATTAATATATCAAAAAAGAAAGAAGCTGAAAGTAATATATCAATTGCCCTTTGACCTTGCATAGGATCAGCCAAATTGAATCCATCCGGTAAACTTTGTTTTTCTATTTTTTTATTTATTGAAGGAATGCATTCAGTAATTTTTGGAATGACGAGCAACTGAGCTATTTTGATGTATGATTCATCGCTATTTGAAATCTCTGCAAACATTTTTGAATGTAACTGACTCGTTTTTCCATTGATACGGGAAATAGTTACAATATTTTTATATTTTTTGAGCTACTTTATTCGCGACTTCTGTAGTGATAAAGGAATTCTGAGACCCAGTGTCACAAATGCCTCGTAAAGGTATTTTCTGACCAGTAGCGTTTTTAATAGAGACAATAATGGTAGGCAACATAGATGAATTTGCATTTTTTGTTTTCCGTTGATCTTGCGAACAGAGAGAAGGAGATATTCTGTTTGGGCTAATTCTTTTGAGTTAGAATCGGAAGTATTTTGATGATTACTAGATTTATTTGTTGAAGCTGGTTGCTGTTGTTTTTTACTTCTTGTAAAAGAATCATTATGAAGAAGGCTATTATGAAAGCCAGAACAGATCTTACAACGGTGATTGCTGCGACAATGATTCGTTTTATGAGAATCTGATAAACAATTAGTACAATGCGTACCTTTGACCATACTTAGTCTATATACAGGATTTAATTTTAAAAATGCTTCACATTTAAATAAAGGATGTAAAGGCTTATTACATGCGATACACACTTTCTTTGAATCATTTCCTACAAAAAATGAATGTGATTTTTTATATGATTCTTGTTGCGCTTTTGATTTTGCGGTAATGCTACCTTGAATGTTTTCAAGAAGACATTTTTTTCTCTAAAAATTCAATGAATTCGCGCGATGTAGGTAAATTAGATAACATCAAAGAAAGTTCAAATTGTCTTCTTGATTCTCTGTCTAGTTTTTTCATCAAAATATTGATCATGTATGAATTTCTAAAGCTATTATATCCTTGAAATGACTTTGAACGCATAATCGTTTATTATCAAAACGTTCTTTCAGAGAGTTTTTCAAACTGGTATAGCTCTCTTCTATTGTCACTATTTCTGCGGCTGCACAGCTAAGAGTTGATTTTAAATAATATAACTTTTGACTTTCAGTCAATTTATCATTATTGTCAATGATATTTTAAAATTCTGCCAATCTTGGTAATGACCAGAAAACTTAGGCAGCGGAATTTCAGGCAGTCTGAAACTAATGCTTTCTGTTTTGCTTGATGATTCATTAGAACGAGAATTACAGTTCGAAGCAGAAAAAACTTCATTATTAGAGGCTAATATTTTCTTAAGGCTTATCTCCAGTCTTTCAGACTGTTCTTCCAATTCTTATAATTCGGAATCCTTGGCTGAGATGAAGTATTCTATCTGTTCTAGGTTTTGTTCAATCTTGAGAAGATTATCCAGTTTAGTTTGATACACTATAAAGTCCTTTGAATCATCCGTTTCGATAAAAGAGTTCAGCTTTGTTAAAGAGGATTTTATACTACCTCTCCTTCTGTTAAGAGAAATGTTTTTGGTCTTTGAGCATCAGCCATGATTATTTTTTCTAGTAATTCCTCCGGTTGCACGGACCATAAATATGGTGAATCGAAGTGAGCAGTGGACTGTACTTTTGCTTAACTTCTTTATTTACAACTATATACATTTTTGCGGTGAGTAGTTCATATAATACATGGCTGATTGCGGTTGGCTTTGTTAAGCCTTACAAACTAAAGTTGTTTACAGCTTCTGCGGGGGCTGGGGAGCCGATGCGGGTCAACCTTCTAATGAACCCCTGTAAGACTCGACCGGAAGGGCGGGTAAAGGAGTTGCCGTAATTTTAAGATTGCCAAGTTCGGCGTTAAGCTACATTCGCGTGAACAATCGCGATGCCATCAAAATCCGAGGGATTCCATGAGAAAGATTGTTCATGAAATGGGAATAAGTGACGAATCAGTGCGGCTAATGGAAAAAACAGAGCTTGGACTGACGCCTTACAAGTTTCCAAAAATTTAGCTTCCCACTGAAGAAAACAAACTCTTGCGGCTCAAAAGAAGCCAGAAACTTTTGAAACGAGCCACAAGTCAGCTATGGAAGAGATTCCTTTTCACTGATGAGAAGCTTTTTACCGTCTAATAAACTCATAACTCCCAGATCGATAAGATTTGGTCTGTAGACGCTCCAAGGACCTCGGCAATTGTTGAACATCGCCAACATCAAAGTCGGTTATGGTCTGGGGTGAAATTTGCGCAAGCGGCAAAACATCGCTGATTTCGTGTGGATGAGGGCGTTAAAATAAATCAAAAAGTGTACCAGTGGGACATTATAGAAGCTGCTGTACTTCCGTGGACCAAAAAGACCACACAAAAGTTTGGTCTTTCTAAAGCAATCGCTTCGGCGGGAATGGGATAGATTTAAGGTAGAAAACTTGAGGCCCATTAATGAAAATTTCAATAAGCGTTTTCCCCTCTGAATCGCTGCAAAAAGTTGAAATTTATTTATTAGTAAAAGTAATTATTATTTGATATATTTTGTTATTTAAATTATTTTTTAATAAAGCGCCGCACCCAGTAAGGATGGGCTTTCTATAATTAAAAAATGCATATCTTTTTAGGAAATATTGTTTCCAAGACGACAAAAATCTTCAAATTTCAGTATGTGGCAACTGCTTTTTTAGAAATTTGCAAAGTTTGGATACATTTTTAAGCACTATACCAGTTCATAGGCAGAAGGAAATTTTTAAATTGTGACATTTCTGCTACCAATGAGCCAGAGGATAATCGCAATTGTCTTATTATGTACGAATTGTGTTTGGGGGTGGTTGTGTTTAAAATCTTTTACTTTTAATTCCGAATCAGAAAATATTCTAAGATATTATAATATATATCCACTATAAGAGTGAAAGATTTCTCTAATTTTAAGCCCATTTATTTTCACATTTTCCCTTTTTTTTAGACAATCCAGCATTCGATAATTACAGATGAAGATTAAAGTACTTTTCATATTAGCTATAACATTTGGATTTGCAATTGGTTGCCATGTGTACACACCTTCAGGGCACATTCAAGGCTTTATGAACGACGTCCATGGAGATCCTCTGGAGGTATATTTAGGCATACCTTTTGCGGAGGCTCCAGTTGGAAATCTAAGATTCCAAAAACCAAAACCTGTGAGGCCATGGAAAAAAACCTTGGATGCCACCAAGTTGCCACCAGCCTGTGTCCAGTATACGACATATCCTTTTCCTTGGGCTGACTCTCTGCCAGGCAAAAGTGAGGATTGTCTTTATCTGAATGTTTATGTCACTGTTGATGCCGAAAACCGAAGTAATTTGGCAGTTTTATTCTGGGTCCATGGAGGAGGATTCACTTTTGGATCCAGCCGGTTGGAAGTTTATGATGCGAGTGCACTGGCGGTCCATGGAAATGTAATTGTGGTTACCACCAATTATCGATTGGGCATTTTTGGATTTCTAACTTCTGGTACGGAAGATGCGCCAGGAAATGTTGGTAAGACCAATTAAATAGGAAGATTCATTTTTCAAATTCGGAAGAACTTCAGGAAAGTAAACTCCTGAATATAAGGTCGTTACTCGCAACATCTCTTCTAAAACATTAAAATTAATTAAACATTTAATCTCTCTATGTAAAAAGCATTGAAATGTCTCAAATTCGCCGTTTAATTACATATAGTTCCTTGGAAGAATTTCATTTCAAATTAAAAGACTTACTGTGAATAATGGTAAAATTATATAAGAAATCAAGTAAAAAACGGGTGATGAATTAAATAAATTTTATTTGTAATTTGAAAAACAATTCAAAATTTTGTAGTAATTTAATTAAAAAATGAAATTAGATTATAAGAGTGGCTACGTTACATAAAAATCAAAATTCAACAGAAACAAACAGCAACTTCTTTGCAATCGATGAAACACTAAAGATCTATTAATTAGAACTGTATCGTTCTATAGCAGATGACGGTTTCTCTTGTCTTCTAATATATAAACAACTTTCAAATTCATTTATAAATTAGGGCAGGATCACTTTTTTTTCGTTGGAAAGAATATTCTCCGCAGTTATAAAGTATATCAATAAAAATTTCTATTAAAATAGATCATCTTTGATTTGATACGTGTATTGATTTCTGAAGACGCTTATCTCAGAAATAATTTTTTTTTTTTTTTTTTTTTTTTTGTAATTGATATTTAAAAAAAAAATTGTGAAACAGATGAAAACACTGAAATAAGAGATCAATGATTTAAAATCAAAGTGTGAAGGTGCTTGTTTTCATGTTGATGTTCTATCAACATTCAATAAAAATACCTTTTTCTCTCCTTAAACTGTATATTATCAAAACATATTCATGAATCCCTAAAAAAGAAGTGAACTTGCTTCGAACTGACATCATCTATATTTATGCATTACCATTTCTCGTGTGACCTTTTTATACTTAATCTGAAATGCAATAGAGTTTCTTTTTCTTGTCGCGTTGCCTGTTTCAGCCCGAAAAATATACAAAAGCGAAAAAGATTTCTGCTACTACATACGCACTTGTATGTTGGAGTAAAGATTAAAATTCATATTAGATTGATGCTTTTATTCATAAGATTTTAATGACATACAGGGCATAAATGAATACTAATACAAGATATTAAACATCATATTTTCATGTGTAATAATTTTGATATTGTTACACATAATATAATCAGTGATATGTGGAAAAAAAGAAGAAAAA
The DNA here is from genome assembly GCF_947563725.1 of Argiope bruennichi. NCBI lineage: Eukaryota > Metazoa > Arthropoda > Arachnida > Araneae > Araneidae > Argiope > Argiope bruennichi. The sequence goes on from NC_079159.1 coordinate 8,025,703, forward strand.
AAAATACCGAAACTCAACTTATATTGTTAAGGAACCCAAAATCAATATAAAAAAATGATCTCCCCTCGCTGTTTCACGTTCATTCCTATTTTTCCCCCTTTGCTTCTTCGGTCGATAACTTCTTCCAACCCTGCCTTTTATTGGCCAGAAAAGATAATCGGGTATATGACGGATATACGCGCCAAGTTGTTACATTTTGTTGGCGATAAGCCGCCAAATGTGACAACCTTCTTTATCATTTTATAATAGCCCTAAAAGCGAAAAATGGATGCCTCAAAAGCGATAAATCACCAGTTTTTTGCCCATGCAGTTTGAGGCTACAAAAACCACAAACTAAAACAACATCATGCTCTCACATGATAAAAATTCCATTTTTCCCCCCAAGAGTTTTGAAGTTTTAAATAGTCAATTGTGCTCGATACAGCATTGACGAGTTCTTTGATAGTTTTCGCTCAATAGGGGAGGAGAAAATTATAAATTAGCTACAACCCCAATAAAAAAAAAGATAAAACCTCAAGATCTTAGTACCAATGTGAAGAAGTTTGATTTACCATTCTAAGTGTTTATCTGTACAAACAATGCAACGTAATGAGAGCTCCTCATTTAAGTAGACTATGAGTATGCAAACCCCAATGGAACGGCACCCCATGTTGTTGAAAGACAAGATTTGTGCTATCCACATATAGTTGCGGAAATAACTATATTATCAACAGTTAAGAGATATTAAAAATGAAATTCAGAGCATCTTTCTTTACTTTGAGGTATTAATATTTATACTATGAATAATGGTCTTGAAAATATAATTCTTTAAAATCCGGTCATTCTTTCAAATTTGGCCAAAATTGGTTCTTGCATTTATATATGCCAAAATATTGCAAAATATCTGCCATAAGGCTCACAGGCAGCGCCTTTATTACCCAAATATACAGCTATATTATCTGGAGATAGAATTCATTCTTTCAGAAGGTCTAAATCAAATTTTTACTAAGGCAGCGCACAGTTCCATAAAGATAATTAAATTTATTAAATCAATGTTACAAAAAATATAAAATTCTTTAAGGAAATAAACGTTTTGAATATTGATTTATTATTAAAATCTGATGTTCACTGCCTCGTTTCTCAGCTGAGGTTGCATCGTTATAGACCACGCCGCAGAGTGGCGCTGTTCAGATAACGGTGCGTCTGCCCATAGGAAGTGAGTGTATTCTTCAAACTAAAAATTGGGAAATATCCTCTATATGATCCTCTCAGATAAAATAAATATCATAGAAATAAATATCTCAGATAAATAAAAATTATAGAAATGATAAAGGAATATTTTAGATTATATGAATCAAGTGACAGTGAACTGAAATTATTTTTTTTTAAAAATTGAGCCTGTCTTGGTTTAATTTGGTTTGGTTTTGAGTTTTTATAGAACAAGAGCCAATATAAATGTCATACTGCGCCAAATAAGTTTATTTCATAGTTTAATTCAAAGTTTAATAAAAACAGTTTCTATTAAAATGATACAAAAAATAACCATTGATGAGAAACTACAAAAAGTCTTGACAAAACTACGATAATGAGTTCAAACTGAAGATTGAAATCTTATAGGGTTCAAAACGACACAAAAAGATTCTTATGTGGGTCCTTACCAAGTAACAAGGGCAAAGTCGCTGCTGCTGTTTTGAAGTAAAACAAGCGCTCAAAATATAAACATTCAATAAGGATATGATAAACTGTTACTCCACGATCACAATATGGGCAAGTTGGCAATTGATCATTTAATAACAGATGTCTATATGTGAATCTGACCGATTCTCAGACGAGTTCGAACTGTGTCATGTTTTCGGTTATTTATAGAAGGCCAGTTTTCTATGACAGTCTTACAAGTACGAAGCTTATTTAGAGTTTCCGAATTCCACTGAATTTGCCAGCTGAACCTGTCTTATTAGTAAAAAATAGACATCCATGTGATTCCGTAGCATCCACTCAGATTATCGAATAAATATCATGGAGACATTATACAATATCTTATGTTAATAGGGATAATTAATACAAAGTCCTCAACTCCAATTTAAAAAATTGCTAAAGTTATTTTTTTAGTTGGTATACAGGAAATCAAAAGGAAGTGTAAAGTACTGAGTCGTATTTGTTTGTTTTATTTCAGGCATGTACGATATAGTGATGGCCCTGCAGTGGGTGAATGACAATATCGAGTCATTTGGCGGCGATAAGAACCGAATCACTTTGTTTGGCGAGAGTGCAGGAGCCATGGCCATCAGTTTGCTCTGTACTTCGCCACTCACTCAAGGTCTGTTCAGCAAAGCCATTTTGGAGAGTGGGACATCCATATTTCTGAAGTCCAACCAACTGAAACCTAATCTGGCACTCACTCAGCGCCTGGCCGAAGCCGTCGGTTGCGCGTCTCAAGTTCAAACGGTTGAGAATGATCCGCAATCTGTCGTTAGCTGCCTAAGAAGTAAAACAATAATCAAATCATTTGTTATGATCTTTATTATTAGGTGCTTTCATGTATTTTAATAAGCGACATCTATTGATAAACATGCCAAGTATCTATATAAATGACAGTGTTTTTGGGTTTTTACCAATTTATTATTGCTTTATTGTTCTTATCTTAAAAGTTTTACATTTAGTATTAATGAGTTATTCAGTGTATAAAGGCCCCAATCATGGAACGCTCCAGATTGCATTTTCGACATTCATTACTTTTTTTGTTCGATTTGAAGAAATCTGCTGCCGAAGCCCATCAGGCACTTTTAGGAACATATGGTGATCCTGATCCGTCATGTCCCAATGGTCGGTTTTGGTTTCAACGATTTAAGAGTGCAGAATTCGATGTCAATGACAAAGAACGGTCTGGCTGACCAAAAAAATTCGAAGACAATCAATTGCAAGACTTATTGGACGAAAGCGGGAAAAGTTGCAGAAAATAATGGAAAATATTTTGAATGATATATATCGTACCAATTTTTCTCAATAAATACCTTTTTAAAGTGAAAAAGTGTTCAGAATACATGCAAACACCTAATATAAAATTTATTAAAATGAAAAATCGATGAGGCTAATGATAACTCTTCTGTTTTGACATGCAAACACCTAATATGAAATTTATTAAAATGAAAAGTCGATGAGGCTAATAATAATTCTTATGTTTTGAAGAAATTTATCACAAACTGAAATTATTTTCTTAACTTTCCCACGAAACTTTTACGGGACTTTTATACAATAATATAGATACGATAAAAAAAATACCTCCCCCCGATAAATTATGTATTATTATTAACTGAGTGATAAAGATAATAAAATGAAATCTTTTTCAAAATATTTAACTTATTGAAATGTAATTTATAAACATTCATGAGTTATGAAAAATAAGTTTTATGCGTCATTTTTTTAGATTTCTATCATATGATGCAAAAATAATTATATTAGAATTAAAAATTTTATTAATTTTAAAGGGTAGGGGAAGGAGTTGTTAAACCTATCAAAGGAATTTTTTCTGTGAATAAAAAATAGAATAAAAAAAATTCCGAGGTTTTTCGAACATACGTTAATTTTTTTGAAAATGACAAAGTATATTTCTTCTATGTATCTTTGCAAATTTCGATCAATTCACTAAGCATGATTTGTACCATATTTTGTAACACTTCCTTAAATAAATAAAAACAATTTGAAAAATAAGATCTTACCCGTAAAAGATTAAAAAAAAACTTTGAATGAACAGAATAATTAGAAAATTTTACAGCTTTTAGTAAAATAAATAGAAAATGTAATAGTTCTGAGTAAAATAAAAAAATTTATAGCTTTGAGTAGAATAAATAGAAACTTTTATAGCTTTGCATAAAATAAATAGAAAATTTTATAACTTTGAGTAGAATAAATAGAAAATTTCACGCCAGTTATAAAACCATATGTACCATAACGATGTTAGCGTCTAAAAATCATGATCCAAGGATTTTAGTTCCAGTTTCGCTTTCAGCGGTAACCGGAAATATGCGTTTGTTAAATCTGAATTGGGCCAATTTTTTTAAAAAAAAACGTCAGTCTACTGGTGTAGCACAATTTAATTTAATAAAACAAACATAGATTTTAAGACTACATCAAATCTATTTTGGGAAAGAATGTGCAAGTTTGTGCCAGTATTTCTCTCTCCCTAAACATCCAAACCAACAGAGCAGGAAGATTTTTGACCGCTTTATGCCTAATAAGCCTCAAAACCACTTTGATAGATAATTTCACGATGAAATCGTGTTTCCATTCTCGCAACCTGCAGTCGCGAAGTTCAGACTCTAACAAGCTCTTTTATTAGAGTAGAAACCTTTTAGACCAAGCGTCAGCATGGTTACGTAACTGTTATTTAGACTTACAATATCCAACCTTAGTAAACTTCGAATAGTTTCAAAATGAGAAATGGGTGCATTTTCCTTCAGATAAGGAAAAAGCTATCTTTATCTTGTTATGAATAATGGTTTTTTTATTAATACACGTGTGAAAATATATATTTTGCTAAATTATTCCAATTGTATCATTTCCCTCACAATACCACAATCACATGACAAAAGTAACTGCTTATTGTTATCTCTACAGTGTGTTGTCTCACACTTTTCTGTAGCACCACACATTCCTTTAAGATAAACAATCAATTCCAAAATTAAAATTAGTAAACTTGGCTTGAAACTCACATAAACTTGAACTTCATTGTTTTTGTGTCAATAAATTTTCTATTATTGAAATCAAGGCCGCTCTTTAGCCAAATGGACCAACAGCTCCCAACTGGGCCCCAAGCACCAGAATGTTATTGACCCTCAATTCAATTCAATGATATTATAGGAGCGTGATTAAACAGAACAAAGGCCCTGTACGCCTTTTCAGCGGACGTAGAATTAAAGAATTTAAAAACCTATTTTTTTTTTTTTTCACTTTCTAGTACATAAAATAGATAAAAGAAAGATATTAAAATCCTCACTAAATTCAACCTCAAGAGTTTGATTAATTTCCCCATTTAGACCTCCCTCAATCAGAAAAATATGTCATTCTTTAAATTTAGTCTATCTAATACAATAACTCAAACCCAAAGATGAAATTTAGTTTGTAATCATAGTACAAAAAAATGCAGACAGCGATTAAATTTTTAAATTATATCTGTTTGTGTTTGAGCATGGTAACTCAGAAATGAACTAGAAAAATCATATATATTAATGAAAGAATATAGTATAGATTAAAGGCAAAATTAAAAATAGATTAAGTTCTATCTTCATAATTGTAAAGCTGTATTGTAGTTTAAGTCAAACTCAAGAAAAACAATGATTGCCAATCTGTTTGCCCGTGAATATGTGAAAATTACAACTGAATAATGTAACGGAATTAAAAAAGTGAAACTTCTCACTAAAACTCTAGTTTTGCAAGAAATTTTGCTCCCTAATAGTAAAAAAAGAAGAAAAAATGCTTAGACAGTTTGTTTTCGCTATACTGCGAAGCATAAAATACGTTTTATAATGTAAATATATCTGAAAATCGAGGAAAAAAGTGCTTCCACTGCTTCTTTTCTTAATTTTAAATCGTTAGACTCTTAAAACATAAAAGAAATAACTGTGACTAGTTTCCCCCCCCCCCCTAATTGGGTCCCGCTGCTCTAAAGGCTGCCCTAGATGGACTGACATTTTATGGTCAAGTCAAGTTTGGTGTTATTGCATCAAGCATATAGTGAAATAAAAATAGCCCTAATTGTAATTTCAAAGTTTAGTTTTACAAACTCATTTCAGTACATCTATAAAAAAATGTACTCCATGCCTTTTCTCTCCTTCCTTTTTGCACTTTAGGCAAAAAGGCCGCCCACCTTGCTCGTGTCCTTTGGTCATTTAATCCAACAGCAACGGCCTCCTTCTTCCCACAGTACGGAGATGACCTGATTCCCAGAAACTTCCTGGATGAAATGCGTGAGGGCAACTTTCACAAATTCCCCCTCCTGATCGGCAACACCAGAGACGAAGGATCATTCTTGGTTACCACAGCGGAACCTGAAGTATTCGGATTCTTTGGTGATAAGAATCCCATCATCAACAAAACTCACGCGGAGAACATGATTCGAAGTATTTTCGGCAGCTTTGATGATCCTGAAAAATATGTTAAAAACTATTTAGGTAGTGTACCAGGCGATGACTATGACGCTATCAATAGGCAAGTTTACACTGCATACGGGGACAGCTATATTTTGTGCGAGACAGTTTACTTTGCCGAGAGTTATGCTGATAGAGAGAATGATGTCTACTATTATTTGTTCTCTCATAGACCTAGGAACTCCGTCTGGTCACCTTGGGCGGGGGTGGCACACACTGAGGAGATCCAATTTGTCTTCGGGCGCCCAATAAGAAAGCCCCTGCTTTATGAACCTGCTGAGGTGGAACTGAGCCAGAAAATGATTGAAATCTGGACAAACTTTGCAAAAAATGGGTAAGTTATTATTATATTTATATTTCCGTAAGAGTAATAAAATTCATCATTTTGTAAAATAACGAGACAAGGGACAGATAGAATCAGTTAAAGTCTTGAACTCTGTTTTAAAAAGTAATTTCATAGAACTCTCTGTTTAGGAGCAAAATGACACTAGTCATAAAATAATAACAACAATGTTAGACAAATGTCATAATTGTATTCAATGAAGTTTAATTAAGCGAATATGCAAAATTATAAGAGATTTAAAACGTTGAAATGATTTGGACACTGAATATTTTAAATTATCTAAAAAAAAGCGTAATGAAATATATAATAGAATTTTACTAAACATTCGTCACAAAATGAAAACTATACCTAGCTTCACAAAGATATTGTCGCAAAAAGGAAAATCTGAACATAGTTAGTATGGTTGAGAGGTAAAATACGAGCTTGCGAAGCGCGAGGTCCGCGCTTCAAATCTCAGCCGAACGACATTACATTTAAGGTTAGACTTTAATTTAAATTTATTGTTATTCATTGGTTAATGTAATAGAAGCTCCTAGAACTTTCTATAAACTTCTATAAAATTCCTGATTCTTCTGTGAAGATATAAATTTGGTGTTTTCACAAACAGTAGGATCATTTTTCTTAACCTGCTTGTTAGGAGTAGCTTAAAGCGAATAAATTTGATATTGTATTACTTTGTGACATGTTATTTTTTTGCATCTTCGTGACAATATTATTTCACAAAGTAAAACCTAATATACTAAGTAATTAGTTATATTAGCGATGTAATAATACATTGAATAAGTAATTAATTCTCAAATTTATTTAGTTAATATGAGGAGTGCTTAATTTATCACATATTTTATTGATTTCATGCATCGTTTCATAAATAATTTTCATCTAATATCAAATCCTTAATGTTTACAACATTTTTTTCCCTATAATTCCTTTACCTAAATCGATACACGTCGAAGAAAACCCTATCAAAATCTCATTGTAAAACTATTGAAGAGAAACATTTTGGTTTCTTTTGCTCTTCTGTTCTTGTGTCGCGATATAGACTGCCGTATTTCTTACCTCTTATTCTTTGTACGTAAATTATGTCTCCCATGCTGAAATAAATTAAAGTTTCAAAATTTCAGAAGTTCCTTCATATCGGCCACACAGTTGTTAAAATATGTTTTACACATACAAAATGTAAATTATTACTTATTGTTGAATAATCAACAATCAAATACAAGTAAGTCATATGAATTTCAGACTGTTTCAATGAATGTTTTTGCAGCTGCATTGATCCAACGCTACGCTTAGCTAATAATGGAGCTGCAAAATATTATTAGAAACGTTCTAGAAATGATTTGCTGAGTTACTCGAAAAGTACATTCAGTCGAAGAAAAGAATATAAAAATGAAATCAAGAAAGGGACTTCGAACCAAAAGTGAATAAAGCTAAAAAAAAAAAAAAAAAATCGAACCGAAAGTTAATAGAGCTTAAAAAAAAAGAGGGGGGGGGGGGCTTAACCGTTACCAACTGAGTAATCGTTGCGAGTTGCCACGGAAATTGATGTCCATATCTTACAGAATAATTATCTTACAAACATAATCTTAAGATCCAAAAAAAGAAAAAAAAAATTTTTTTAATGATATTAATTTTATTTTTGCACAATTTTTTAAAATTTAAATAATATTTCATTCATTTTGATACAAGTTTTTTAAATGCTATGATGGAATTTAAACTCATCCATCAGAACACTTAATCACGTGTTTTTACTGATAATGAATACAGTAACAGGATTTTTGCTCCCGCTGATATTTCATAATAATTCTCTTTTTAATTTGCAGCATTATTATTCAATTAAATTCATGTTTTTTCGGTCATATTAAATAACAAACAGAACAGTGGGTTATATATATATATATATATATATATATATATATATAAAGAAAATGCATTCCATATTGATCGTTTAGCTTTCTAAATAATATGGGGAACAAACTGGTGGGCAAAGAGGCTAATTTTAAAAATTACAATTATGAAATTGATTTCCCTTTTAACACCTTAAAACTTAATACATTTAAAATGCAATCAGTTTAGTGACATTTTTGAAGTTCATTATCATGTGAAAACATGATGCTGTTTTAGTTTGAGATATTTGAAGCCTCAAAATGCACGGGCAGAAAATTGACGATTTATCGTTTTATAATTTTTCGCTTTTAGGGTTATTGGAAAATGATAAAGAAGGTTGTCACATTTGGCGACTTATCTAGAACAAAAGTTACAACTTAGCGCGAATGTCCGCCATGTACCAGATTATCTTGTCTGGCCAATAAAGAGAGGGCCAAAGAAGCACAGAGGAGAAAATGGGAAGTTAAAAAAATTCTGGCCTCGTGAAAACTTTAGAATTCGATTGATTATGAGATGGTCAAAAACCATCAATTTTCTAAATGTTGGTGATTGCGAAATATGAGTCATATGAGAACATGATGATTTTCTGTCGGATTGATACCACGTGACTTAAAAAATAATGTTCTGATCTTGATAACTGGAATTTGCGATAGCAGATTTCAATTTTGTTTTCTTTTGCCTTATATATAAGGGTTTTTTTTAATTATTATTTTTTATTTACAGGGTCCCGAGCGAATCTTTTGATTGGCCAAAATACTCCAAGGAAAATCCCACTTTTGTTCATATCGATACAGACTTCAAGGGAGACAATTATGGAACTGGTCCTCATCTTGAAAGCTGCAATATTATGAGAGACTATTTTGGATTTTAAATTTTCATTCATGCTGTACTACGAGATACATATAATGCATGTTCTTCATAACTTATCATTGCTATTCAAGAATTTTACTGCTTAAAGTTTCTGTGCAATATTTGGAAATATTTCTGTACCATTTTGAACTTTCATATAAAATGGTTTATTACAAGGATCGCATATATCGAAGCATCACAGATTTTTATTTTTAATAGAAAACTTTGATAAATATGAGAAAATATTAAAAACAGAAGAATAAAATATAGACATGAAACAACTGGCATTTGAAATAATGAGTTAGACAATAACAAAAAATGATATTTTTATAAGAATACATAAACAGTTGAATTAATGAACCTAAAACTACCTTCTAAATGTACAGGTCTGCATTAAATTTTGAACCCAATTTGTATATCAGTCTATAGCATCGTAAAAACGATAATTTCAAAACTCAACGAATTACATCAATGGAGTTTGGAATATGATCTTGGAATTAAAACAACTATTCCTTACCAAATTTAGTTTCAGTCGGATGATAAAAAGGATCCAAAATACATGTATGGCTTCTTCCTTATATTACCAAGTATAAAACACTCATGTGTAGGAATAAGAAAATAATTCTGAACACACGTGGTACCTAGGGATTGCAATACCGTGATACCGAATACCGGTATTTTGATCCATTTATGCAATTTTGTAATACGGGTTTTCACAAGTTTAAATACCGGTTTTTCGGTATTGACTAGAAATTTTTAAAATTGTCTCCACTATATGTTCAGGTATCGCCAACATAGCAAAATAGTATACGTTTTTGTTTTTATGTCTCCCTAACGGGCGAAATTAATTAGATAATTAATGGCTTAAATTTAAATTAGCGAAGCATGGATTTTCCCTGAAAGAAGATATTGTATCCATAACAACTGATGGAGCAACAGTTATGAAAAGAGTTGGAAAGTTGATTGGTACAAATCAGCAATTGTGCTATGCTCATGGAATTTAATTAGGAGTAATAGATGTATTATACCAAAAAAATAAAGAACAGAAGAATCCAAATACTATGAATATAGAAATTTCGGATTCCAACTTTGAAGAGAGTAAGAGTGAGAGTGATATTGACAATGAAGATAATGACAATGTAATTATTGAAGAAGATATCGCTAATGAGCATGAAATATTAACTCATCAAGAATTGCTTTATATAATTTATAAAGTTCGAAAAACTGTTAAGATATTTAAACGTTCCCCTACAAAAAATGACATATTACTAAAATATATACTAACTGAAAATGAAACAGAATATATGTTAATATTAGATTCTAAAACACGTTGGAGTAGTTTACCCCTAATGATGGAATGATTTTTGAAACTGAGAAATCCAATCCAAAAAGCAATAATCGACTTAAACCTGTAGATTAATTTTTCAGATAGTGAATTCGACTTAATATCCAGAACTGTATCAGCTCTACTTCCAATAAAACTGACTAGTGAGGTATGTCGGAGAATTGATAATTTATTAAGAGATAATGCAACAATAAATTTAGTGTTACAATCACTGAAAGAACAGCACACGCCACTGTCTGAAGAATTATATATTACATTGAAAAATCGCACAAAAGAAAGGTATACCGAAATAGAAAATGTCTTACGGTATTGACATAATTATAATGATTTTAAAAATGAAAAAGAAGAAAAGAAAATAACCAATTCAAATCTGATTAAGTTTATAGTAAATTTTCTTACAAATTTTTTACCTACAAACCTATCCACATTCAGAAGAATTCGGTTCAGTTATCGAAGATTATGATGACACTAATGTCGATAGTGAAAGGAATCGTCTCTTGAACAAAAGTTAGAATTAGCGATGAATAAAAGAAAATTCAACAAATAAAAATACAATACAGAAATCAGCTATATCCAAAACCATTCGACGAGAAATCGATTTATTTGAACATGAGAGATTTAGAGGTAAATACTTGGGAAAAGTATATCGCGCATTGCTAACAGTACTACCGACTAGCGTAGATGCCGAAAGAGCATTTTCGACAACTGGTAATTTTTGCACAAAATAACTTTTCTGGCTTAATGACAGTACAATGGATGCATTATGTTTTTTAAGATCACATTTCAAAAATTTGTATTAGTACCACAGACTGAATAGTGATATTTACAATTTTTTGTGATTTAAATAAATAAGTTGTTCCTTTACTTTTTTGTGATTCTTTATATACTGTTATAATTTATAGGTTACAAATTATTTTTTGTGATATTTACACTCTCTAATAAAACTGGCAAATAAAACAAAGAAACACCTGTGTTTTCTTTCTTTTTCTAAAATTTCTAATACCGGTATTAAAACCGGTGTCCCGGTATTAAGATCTAAAAAATGCCGAATACCGGTATTGAAATTTTGGTCCGGTATTGCAATCCCTAGTGGTACCCATGATCTTACACGTAATTTTATACTGAAGGTGCGGGGTAATTAGTAATCTTTATTACAGAGTATCTAAGAAATTTTGGGGAACAATGTTCTCGCTGGTTTCCATATTGCAATGATCCGAGGTAAATGAGAATCTAAGTTTTCGAATTCAATGCATTCTGCTTTCGAAACGATGTTTGAATTGCTTAAACAAAATTAGAGGGGAGGATAGAAATGGAAACTTGTCCAAATTTGCTTTTGTATTTAAGATATCTTTAAAAGGGCAAGCTTTTTTTTTGTTTTTTTGTTCTATTTTAAACAAAGATTTGAACTCAATATTTTCATTTTAACAAAAAAGAAAATGAAATCCTTATTACATGTTTAGCATTGTGACAATCATGGCTTTCGGCGATCAAGTTATCAAATTCTTAAAATAGCACATTATGAAAAAAAACACAATTTAAAACAATATATTGTTGAGACAATTTCTCCACTAAGTCTATAAAGTCAACTGTTCGCTAGTAATGAGTGTATAGGGACACAGTCAATATGCCTCAATAACAAATGACGACGTTTATTAGCACTAAGATACGAATGAATACACAGACGACAATACACATCCGAATGGAAGTGTCGATTAGTCTTCTTGTATTACTCTCTTGTCGTAGACCATCCTGTAAATCTTTGTTTCGTTTTTTATTAATAACCTTTCTTTCTTTCTTTCTTTTTTTTTTTTTTTTTTGGCATCTTTTGTCATTTTTGAAGAGGAATTGCTCTTTTGAAATTCATATTATGAATCAATGCCTCCATGGATTCAAAATTTATTTTTTTATATTTCTCAAATTTAAAGCGGAGCCCCTGATTTTACAGCAGGTTTCACCACATTTTGTTTTAAAACCATAATTTTTTGGTCCACTGGAAATAAAAAGTACCATAATTAATTTTTAGGCATCTCTCCCTCTCACGCGCAAAAAAAAAAAAAAAAAAAAAAAACATCAAGGTGATTCTCAAACCGTAGCTAGTTCCGTAATTATACAGGGGTCTAATGGAACTCCTGCTGACTGTGCAATTCTCGAGCCCTATTTTCCAAAGCAGGATGCCATTCATGATCCCTCATTGAGTTAATTGCCTGTTGATTCTTTTCTATGTGTGGTAAAGCAAATACTACGGCCAGGGCCGGGCATCTAAGGGGTGTGGCGGGTGCTATGCACCAGAGCCCCGCGACTAAGGGGGGGGGGCAACGTGATTAAAAATTAAAATAGTGTTCTGAATAATAATAGTTTTTAAAGTACTAAAAGTATAAAAGTTTGTTTCCACGTGGCTGACTGAGAGTCGATTCACGCCGTTATTAAGCAACGATTGCAATGATACCAATAAAAAGAGGGAAAAAAGTTTATTTATGAATAAGGAAATCCCATTCAGACATGTTAAGACAGAGCGGCGCAATTTCTGGACGCAAGCGACGGTCAGAAGTCGTGGCTGCCGCTGGAATCAAATGGACTTGTAAATCATTTACTTTTTTCTGTATCGAATGTTATATATTTTATGCGTGCATCTGTGTATGTTTGTTTATATTAAACTAATCAAACAAAAAGTAAAACGAAGAGAAATTAAACGATCAATTCCTAATAATGCACATTGCATTACTGCTTCACCGGCCATAACCGGAATGAAAAGAATTAAAGAAGTTTAAATGGAGCAGTCGACGCTTTTGGAAATATACGAAGTTTACAATATATATTATATTCAAATGCAAGTGTGCAAAATATTATTAATATAAGGTAAGTGGATTTACAGTCGCTTACTTCACCTACTAGCTTTAATAGGTAATAGCGTATAGTATAGCATATAGTAATTTGATCATTTATTTTACAAACTGCTTAAAACTGTTAGATATAAACCTGTTCATGCCAAGGAAATATCCCTCTGGGTGTCAAAAAAGAAAATTATCAGAAAAGAAAAAAGAAGAAAAGCTAAACTTCAAGAAATCACAAGTAGATTTGTTTTCTCGGCTACGAAGTAATTCTGGAAAAGAAATTGCTCCGACTTCAGAAGTTACAGTTCAAATTTCAACTGATAAAGAAAGTTCCGCGAAATGTACACAGTCTAGCAATGAAAACGTTGAAACCGTGAAATTTGTTGAAGAACTGCGTGTTTATACAAATATGACCGAATCGGAAAATAATGACGGAAATGACAATAACAAATACGACCAAGAGAGTATAAATGATCTTAGTTTATGGGCAAGTATTATAACTGATAAATTTAAAATGTTTTGTGTTAAAGCAGACCTGTACAACACAAGGAATTTTTTGCTAAAAATCCAGAAGGTAGATCATTTCCCACTGCGTACTACTTTTAAAAAATGCCAAATGGTAAACCCAACTTCGCAGATGGTAAATTTATTCAAAAACGCATGATTCCGTGTTTTGTTTTTGTTGTATACTGTTTTCCAAAAGAAGAGGAAATGACTAAACTACACGATTTATAGTTGGCTATAATAACTGGAGAAAGCTGTCAACTGTAATCCAAGATCATGATCCAGTTGTCATTTTGATTCGTTTATTGCTTGAAAAGAATTACTAAAACGACAAAATTTATGTTCGACTATTGATAAAATAAATCAAGTTAATAAAAGTAAGGAAACGGCACAACTGAAATTAATATTTCAGACTTATAGATGTGATTCTATTTTTAGCATGTAATAATCTTCCACTTCCAGGAACATACGAAATAATAGATACGCCTAATAATGGGAATTTTTTAAAGTTTAACCTAATTATTAAGTAAATACGACTCTTTGCTAATGGATTATATACACAAAATAATAAATTCTAAAATTAGAATTATGCATCATTTAGCACATAGGTCACAAGAACAAATTATTTCTATAGTATCCAAATGAATTGTACTTCTGATATTTCCCCTAAGGAACAAACTTCAATCATTATTAATTATATAAATTTTGAAGAGAAAAGGTTAACTACAAATGAGTCAGTCATTTATAGGGTTTATTGAAGTAACTGGAGAAAGATTAGCAAAAACTCTATTGGAAAGATTAAGTGAGCTTGATTTGGATATTATGAATTGTAGAGGGCAAGCACACGACAATGGTAGCAACATGCAACATTTTCTGCATCTACAAAAAGATGGAAAATTCTACAAAAGCATTTAAACATTAATCTTAAACCATTACGTAACACTCGTTGGGAAACCAAAATAGATTCGGACAAAGCAGTGTATATACAGTTTGAGCAAATGTGTAATGCCCTAGAAGTTTATTAATGTAAGTAACGATAATACAATGGTATCCAAGCTAAAAGTTTATTGGATGCAATAAAAAAATGCCATTTATTTTATGTATAATAGCATGGTTTGCAATATTGTCCAAAATTAACACTATCAATAAACTATTTCAAGCAAATACAATTGTTCTTGACTCAGCTTTCAATTTTGTCAGTAAGATTAAAACTGAAATCCAAAATTTAACACATTTTTAGATGAAACATAAATGCTAGCACATAATTTGAACATTTCAAAACATTTTCCATTAAAACAAATTAGAAAAAAAGAAAAGATTATATTCTGAATTAGCTGAAGACGAAGTTATAAAAAACTTCTTAAAACTGTAGAGGAATTTAGGTGTTATTTTTTTTAACATTGTAATTGATATTGTTATTGCACAAATAGAAGATGTAATTAAAAGTATACTAAATATTTTTTCTGATTTCAAATTAATCACTCATATAAAAACTTTAGAAAAACATGAATTTGAAAAAAAATTTCCAAAAATATGAATTATTCTAAAAATTTTGTAAAGTTTTGTAACAAAGATGTAGATGAAAACCTAATAAAGGAAATTTGTTTGCTATGGGGTTTGATTTTGAATGAAAGATGTCAATAATGCACAAGACATATTGCAATACATAATAAATATTAATTATAATGAGTTATTTCTAATTGTATTAACTGTGTTAAAACTTTTCTTCACACTGCCAGTTACTATAGCAAGTGCTGAGCACTCTTTCAGAAAATTAAAATTAATAAAGAATTATCTTTGGTCAAGCATGTGTTTCAGAATGCTTAAATGCAATTGCTAAATTAAGCATCGAAAAAGAAAATACAAAAAAATTGTAATTTTTCTGAAGTAATTGATGTATTAGCAAAAACAAAATCACGCATTAAATAAGCATTCATTAATAATGTACGTTTGTGTTTGTATTTTATTTACTTCACAAAAAATTAGGCCCCAAATGGCTTCTTGAACCTGGGTCCCCTCGTAAAGAAGGCCGGCTCTGCCTACGGCCTTTGCACAACACAAGTCTGAATGATTATATAAAATGCTAACAATGGATTGCTTCCTGATTCAGTCAAACTCAATATTGTAAATCTTTCTATTTCTTCCCGCACTAATAAGTCTTCTTACTGTAATAACATCAATCTCAAAATTTTCTTCCAGCTTGATGTTAATTTTAGATTGAAGAACTTTTAATATTGCTGCCATAACTTTCTCTCACTGTGAAAACTGATACTGGCAGCAGTGAAGTTGAGGTAGGCAAGTCCAATCCTGGTGCAAAAATGCAGAATCGCATCAACTCAGTAGAAGCCAGATTTACGATAGTTCTCAAAATTAAAATTTGAAAGAGCATTTGGAAAGTGGTCACTATTGTCTGAAGAGTCATTCCTCTGATTCTGGATGATAGTCTCTTAGGGATAATGCCAGCCAGGAAAATATTTGTTCACATTGATAGCGCTTGTTGGATCATTTAGATTTTCCATGAATGAAGATAGCTTCATCCAACTGAAAATGAAAAGAAACCATAGTAACCATTTTATATTAATACTAGGGTTTCGGAAGCGTGTCATTTTGTCACATTTCAAATATCATAAGGAAAATTACAAACAAAGTTTGCATTTTTATTTTATCTCTTGCACTGACTTTTACCCATTGAACAAGGTAAATATATACTGATGTCTATTTATTACAAACGTGTTCAACTACTGTAATTCTCTATGTGGTATACCTATCTTTACAAAAGTATGTCAATTTGAAGCAATCATAAACCTAGTTTTAAAAGACAATAACAAACATACCCCGGAAACAATAGCATATTACAATGAGACAAAGTTTGGAATCAATATAGTATACCAAAGGTCATGCAATTGTGCCATCAAAGCAGCATATTTTCGATGACCTCTCTAGCTATTTTTCAACATTTGAGATTTAGTGGCAATAAACGGATAGATCTGATACAAGAATGCACTATATAATACTCATACTTGTCTAATGAATTTGCAGAAGGAAATAAGAAAAAATACAAAAACATAGATTATAGTATCCTGTCACCTAGTACTTTGTAAGAATGCAAGGTTTACCAAATTGGCTTTTGTGAAAGAAACAGAAGCAATAACAATTATAAACTATGTGAAAAGATCATTTGCGGAAAGTGTACAAACACAACTAAGTATTTGTGTAAAAGATGCGCAAAATAAATGTAAAATATGGAAATAATGTATGCTAAAATTTTTGAATAATCAAAACTTTCTATAAATATACATCATATTTTTATTTTTTACTTTTAGAATAAAGTTATATTGCCTTCTAGATGGTTTTTTTTCTTCTTTAAAAATATGTAGTCGTTCACATATAAAACTGATGCACATTGTGGAAATAGATATACAAGAAATGTCTGTAAACCTACTGATAATAATAATAATAAATGATTTCAAAAAAAAAAAAAAAAAGAATTGTATACACCCTTTTTCTCAATATCTTTAGATATTTCAACAGATCGATTAGAAACAGCCTACAGATACACAGGATGAAATGGATTAAAGAAAATTCATTTATGACAAAAGAAATGCGAATAAACTTCAAGAAAATTACTTTTATTCCACTTCCAAACTGTGAAGATAGATTTTCGATAAACTCAGAAGCTTTAAAGAATTCCTGGGTGCAAAAGAAAAAACAAAAGAAGAAGAAAAAAAAAAAGACACACATAGCTTACCTCTCATCAGAATCATGAAAGGGCATATCCTCATCTTCAAAGAGAATCTACAGATAGAAATATTTTTAAAGGAAAAAGAAAATAAATTTAATTGTACATACAAAATATTATGGAAAAACAGAGTATGTTTAGAACATTATTTCTAAAGATGAATTGGACATTACTATTCAAATATAATTACACAATAGATCTTTTCATAGTAAAATAGTTACCACGTGGTTTAAAATATTAGAAAACAGATTATTCATTTAGCGTTTGAAGCCGTTGCCACTCAGATTCGTAAGGTTCCAAATTCTTGACATCATTCAATCAAATTTCCCTGCTGTTCCTTCAAATTGCATGAGGAAAACAACTACTCTAAATAGTTACTTACTGTACTTACTACTCTAAATAGTCAGCTGTCCGGGCCATAGGTCAAATACATTGCAACCTTATTTAGGCATTTCAATCCAAAAGGCTCTAAAATTTACACCAATTTTGTTCAGAAGGAATAAATATATTATTGTATTTTGTACAAAATACAGATTTTAAAAAAATCATTTACGCATGTTTTATAATATAGTAAACAATTTGCAATAAAAGTTCTTGTACCATTGCTATTTATTGATATATACTCAATATTTATATGTGATGACAAGACAAAGTTATATAAAATTAAGAACAAATAACAGTGAATAGAATGTAAAACACAAATCAATTGCCAATTAGAACCATATTGATACTAAAATATATTTTAATTGAAAAAATAATAAAATAATTAAAAAAAAAAAGCCTTCATCTTTATCTCAAACTTTATGTGTCAATTTTTTTCTAAGAGCAAAGTCTTTCATTGCACTTTTCATGCCTATAGCATCACATACTTCTTTCTCAGTAGACAAGCGATAGATAATACTTTAAGAAACAAATTTTACACTGATCTTTTTTTTAAATGAAGCATACACTTCATGAAAAAGCGATAATTTATTCCACATCCCAATAATATTGATTTGCATTCAGGTTTAAGTTCTAAGTTTGCCAGTAATAGTAACATTTAAACATCATTATTAAATAAGTTTGAGTCAATTAGATGTAAACTGAATAAGACCTGAATCTGGCATTCAATAGCTGTATTATTTTCAATATTTTATTTAAATATATTATAAATTTATTCTGTGACCTGCATTCTTTGAGCACCATAATAATCTTGCATCTATTGTTTATATATATATATATATATATATATATATATATATATATATATATATATATAGTTAACTTTTATTTTAAACTTAATATATATACTGCAAACTTTTAATCCTCACAATTCTATTCCATATTTTTGTTATTATGTGATAATAAACATACAATTTTGTCACGGCAATATTTTTAACATTTAATCCATGCAGTTCATCTACTATAACAATATAAAACTAAGTTCAACAAATATTTTATTCTAAGAGATTAATCCTAACAATTTCTGACAATACATACAACTAAAAGAATATGCTACAAGTGCAATTACAAAAAGTTCCACACAAATTTTGATAGTAATTATTTTTAAATTATACTTTCTTCCCTAAAAATCACAAATATCATGTACTTTATTTTGTGATAAGAAAATTAAATTAAATTTGCATGACAGCAATATAATTTTTATTATCAAAATGCTCCATTTCAGAGATTAAAAAAAAATCAAAATTCTCTTTTTATTATTCCTGGAGAAAATATGTTTTTATTTCTATATTAATAAAAGACATGTTAGTTTATGTAATCCCTAACATATGAACTAGCATCTATTTGTAAAAAAATTTCATACATTTTAATTATTTGGTATAAATAACTTTATATTCGAAGAAAAAAAGAAATATGAAGTTATATTAGTATTGCCATAACTTAGAATATGTTTCACAGAGTAAAGTAAAAATGTGACACCAGCTGCTAATATTAAATAAAGTGAATAAATACACAATTAATCAAAATTGTATTATTTTGTAAGAATAATTAACATTATACTGTTTGTTTTAGAAAATCTTGTTCATGGATCTGTAGGATATAATAACTCAGATTACTTACTAAAAGCCTATATATGCATACTTTAAAGAAAAATGCTTTTACTAAGCATAATGTACAATAAATTAATCATAAGATAATTTTTTAAAATTACTGAGAACATTTTAGAAAAATCAACAAATGGTTTTGAAGTGTTTTGTAATCCAACAATTAATTCCCTTTTAGATGAGTGATCTAATAAAGGAATTGTTCAAAGCTGAGTTATGCAAGAACCTTAGAAGAAATCATATAATTTGCTTTTATGAAGCTACTTCTTAAAAAAAACCACAATGGAATTTAAAAAAAAGTAAAAACAGGGATGCTGACTGAAAATCTTGAGCTTAAAAAAATGCAGACATATAGCTGAAAATCAGAGTCTTTAAACAAAAAGTTAACTATATTTTTTATTGCTTGTAAGAAGCTATCTCATGCATTTTGGGGAAGATTGTATTCTTATGATTCTAAAATTTATTTTCGTTTATCTATTTAACTATACTGTTTCATTAAAATAAAAGTATAGAAAAAAAAAAGAAACTGCTATCATCAGTTCTTGCATTATTCTTTCTCCTCCATTTTTGGAAAGGCCACTGTAAACTGAATGAATGTTAATGTTTGCCTTATCAAAATGTAAAATTTAAATTATTTTGCCTTCAAGGATGTTAAACAAAATTGCTATAGACATATTATTCCTTGAATCCCCTTCATTATTCATTCCAATAACTCAAATATTTAACCAAAGAGAGCAAAAGAGAAATGACAGTATCATAGGAATAAATACCGAGAATCGCATGAATGCCGATACAATACAGTATACACATGTCACATACAAAAAGATTAGCAGCCATATTTACAGAAAAATATTCCAAGATTTTTTTCAATCAAAGCATATGTAGATCTAAATCTCTCAACTAAACACTTGGATACTATAAATATTATATTTGTAAAACATAATAACTTCAAATATGCAGAAAATTAACCAAACAGATAGCACATTTATTGATGTATTAACAACCATATTATTTTAATATATACAAAAATACTATCAAAATTGTCATTTGTATTCTGTATGAATAGTATAAGTAATTATTTGTTCCTTCTTTGTTTAAGTATGAAAATAAAGATGCTAAATCAATTTGAAAAATGAAAAGTTTTATTAAATTTTCAAAGAAAGTGTAAGCCAAAATGCTGTAACTAGCTTGAAATATACCCTGAATAAACAAAATACTTTCTTATCAAATACTAAAATAAAATTATAATACTAAAAAAAATATCCATATTTTTTCAATATATTTACAATTAATGAAGTATGGTTTCAAATTACTTTCTGTCAATGTTACAAAATAGCCCTCTTCCATATGTATAGTTCTTTGGTAATGCATCAATGTGGATCCAAAATCAATTTATATAGAAGACAATTCGAACTAACATAGAAGACGGTTTTAATCATAGTTGAAAGGTTAAAACTAAATTCTATAAGCTTAGCTGACAGTTTCTTTTCATAGCACTGTTATTACTTCTTACGTTTATTAACAGAAAACCTTCAGAGTTTTAGAATAACATAATAGAAAATTTGAAAAACATTTATAGATGTATTCACTAAACCGATTGCTCAACAACTGATGAACAATTTATGGACTATTCAACTGAAGTTTTATGACAACTGTATTATCGATTCCAAACAACAAATTACTTTTTCAACATAACAGTAATAAAAATTACTATTTCATTATAAGTGGCACTGCTACAAATAAAAATTATTTTACCATCTATTCTTCCATTTCTTGCTGTACTGGTAGGTACAGAAATGGTGTAAGGTTCGACTATCCTCAACAATGAGGAGACTTACCTTCGGAAGGTGGATGTTTGACGGTTATGAGTTTTAGGACTTACTCTTAGCTCCTATCTATGTTTATGTGACATTGCAATGACTCAAACTTTCTATGTGCCTTTAGGCAGATTAGAATAATCAGTTCTGATTATCTTGACATCTCAAACCCTAAAATATTTGATTCAAAATCGTAATAGCAATTTTTAAATAATTTGGGTAGAACTTAATTAAAAAAATACTGGAAACAATGTGCATTATATATTATATATTAAGTATATTTTTTCTACTGAAGTAGGTTATTAAAATCTAAGTCTCACAACAAAGAAAATAATAACTAAACAATATATTTAACATATGATGACATAATAGATGAACTTAATTCAGAAACACATCACAGAAAATTGCCTTGCGAAATAAAAAGGCAAATTTTCTGAATGCATCCCTGAGTTAAAAACATCATGCATATAAGAATTCTAAGCATTAATTATATATTAACAAAGAAAGTACATATTTGAATTAATTTTTTCAAAATATTAGACACATTGTACAAAAAAATATGATTAAACACAGCTTTCAAGATAAGTAATTTGTATTCATGGGAGTAAAAATCATAAAATAAAATCATGCAGCATATCAAATTTAATAAACAAGAATAAAATAATTAATATACATAGAGATTAAATGAAACATCATGAGGTAATGAGTAGGTGTAATACACTTATATGCTACTACAGAATTTTACAATGAGTCAAATTCAGTAAGTGATTTTTGTAAGACTGATGTGAAAGAGGTAAAAAAAGAGTGAATATGAAAATAAAAAAATCCCAGCATTTTAAGAGAATTCATATTTTATTTAAAGAATTTACATAGTCATAATATTTAATTCTATATACTTACTTGTAATGCTAGAAGGCTCATAATCAGAGATAGTCAAGAAAAAGATCACATGGGAAAGTTTTCATAACGCAAAAATCATTCCTGTAAATTTTTCATTTGTCATTTCCAAAACCAGCAGAAATCCACAAAATTTGCCATTAATTTGCAATTAAAAAATACATTGAAGACAGGAATTTTTTAATTAAATATGCAGTTCAAGTATATAGTATTAGAGTATAAATTAGCAATTTAAAGTAAAATGAAATTAAAATTTTAAAATGTATAAATAAATAGGACCTGGTGTTTTTACATGTAGCAATAAGTAATTTATTTTTTAAACAACTTTATAACAAATACTATTACACATATAGCAACTTTGTTACACATGGGTAATATATATAATTAAAATTTATAACCAACTAGACACATGAGTAAAAACCATGCTACCTTGATAATGAATAATTAAATTAGTTTAAAATAAAACCTAACATCAAAACTCTGTAGAATTAAACAATAATTTCAAATATTTTTATGGATCAATATTTACTTCTTATAAACAAAAAAATTATCAGACAAATGTTAGTAAATTGGTTTCAAAAAGAACAGCAGAATTTGTTTATCAAGATTATTTAATAAATTATAATAGATAAAATCCAAACATAAACATATTTTATTCAAACTTAATAATATCTTAGAAATGTGTAAATACAACTAATTTTAATGTAAATATAGGAAATATTAAATGAAGTTCTCATAATAAACAACATTTGTTTGACTTAATTTCTCCATCTTGTATTCATTACAAAAATAACAATTATGTTTGGAAAATAGTTCATCACATTTTGATAACTTGGTTTCAGTCTATCAAAAACTGGCATAAAAAAAAGGGGAAATGTGACAACCAGTTTACCTCCATTATAATTTGACTACTGAGCAGTAAACATTTTTATTGTTTTAAACTAAAATTGGTGAATAATATAAGAACTTAATGTAATGTACTTACAATAAGTATTTTTTACTAAGCTAGCAAGAAATAGCATATTCTTGACAAGCAACAAGAATATAGAAATAGCATATATTCTATTTATAGAATATATCTTGCGAGTAAAAAATATAGCAGCAAGAATAAAATGAGGTTGAAATTAAACATAAAATAATTACAGAACATAAAAAAAAGACATAAAGAGAAAAGTCAAATTTAATATTAAAAATATATATATTTTTGGAAATTTTAATATTATTTATCACTAAAATTAATTATTATTAATATCTTAATACATCAGAAAACATAAATATAAAACTGTAACTGATGTTCTTGAATAATATCTACAATCACAGATTTATTTATTCATTTTTTTTTTTTTTTTTTGACAAAACAAAATAACTGCAAAAAAAAAAAATTGACTAGATTCTTAAATTTAAAAAGACAAAATATTTCTAAAGAAGTTCAACAATAATTAAAACCACCTAATGCGTTTTCCACAGATTTGAAACATCATGTAAAACTCTTGAAAATTGAAAGAAAATATGGGATAAAAAAAATGTTCTTTTAAAATCTAAAACAGAAAATTTCTCAAACAGACATTCAGTAAACCAGTTTAATATATAGATCATATAGAACCATCTGATACAAACCCTATTATAACAAACAATTATGTACTATACTGACACATCAAAAAATAGACAATGTGTAAATAAGTTAAGCAGAATGATCAAAAAGCAATAATTGGTGAATGACATTCAAAGAAGAAACAGTAAAAATAGAAAGTAATTATCCCAGTCAGCACTGAACAATATAGTTTTTATAAAAGAAGGTAATATTGCAAGGTATATCAAACAGTGCATAATATTGATGAGGCTAGCTGCAAACAAAATCAACCAAAACAATAAAATATCATCCCTATTAGCACAAGAGATCTCTACGATTTTGCCCGGCATTCTGAATGCCGACCAGCATCGTGTCATAACAATGATACTGGGCATTTTGCACTAATAGCGATTAAAAGAAAAAGGATTCTGCTAGTTGGCTAGCTTTAACAAAGGATAGCTTTGTTTACAGCAGAAAATCTGGATGCTCTATCAAAAGTGATTAAAGTAAACAGAGCTATGACAGATGAGATGCAGAGTGAAATGGAGAATTACAAAATATTGTCTCTGGATGATAATCCAATGCACCCAGCAATTGGTTCACTACAGAAATTTAAAACTCCCAGCCAAATGACAGAAATGTATAGACTTAAATATGACATATTGATGAATAAAGTATTTTTCATCTTGTGTGTGAATTTGTCCTATCACTTCTATCCAATCCAAATAAAATGGTAACATCTAATAAGAAATTTTAATTAAAACACACATACACATATGCATATATATACGTGCAACAATAATTCAATAATAATTTGCATATAAATGATTGATGCAGTGGAAGTTACTCAAAAGAGAATGCAGTCAATATAAAAGTAGCAGAAAAAATTTCCTGACGACTGCTGTCAAATTAAAGCAAGGGACACTCCAAAATATGACACCAGACATAAAATAAGCAAAGGGAAAGTATAGAGTTCACAGACGAGAAACAAATTTTATTAATTGTCCAATTCAAAGCATCAGTATATTTAGTGTGAATCCAGAACTGCTTTTTTTTTTTTTTTCATCAATATTTTAGAAGTTGGCTAATACAGATATTATGGTCTGAGCAGGCATATATAATTTTGCTTTAATATTTAATAATATTTAAGGCAATGCTTAAGAAACATATATAATTTTGCATCATGGAAAGTGCAGTTATGAATGTAAAAAAACTTCATAATTGCTCTTCTATGGAAAATTATAATGGCTTACATGCAAGTTTTGCAATATTATTGGAAATTGTTTCATGTTCATAAATGATTATATTTGCAGTCATCCTGCAATATGTGTTCACCATCTGCTTCAATTTATCTAATGAATGGTCAGTGCATTCATCCGATACACTACAGAATATGTAAGAATTCCATAGAATACATAGAAAATATACAAAAGAAACAGTAAGAGTAGAGACCATTCTGTCACCAATGACAAAAAAAAAAAAAAAATCTTAATTAGACGAAGACAAAATTAATTTCAAATTCTAAATGATGGTATGGTCAATATTAACTATAATCAATACTATACATACATTGCAATGAGATATTGATATATACATTACTAAGATTTCATTAAAAAAGTATTAAATTTCTTATGATACTTTTGATAATCTCGCTAAAAATCATAAATTGGCATATTTTATTTGTGTACTAGTATTCTCATTTCCATAAATTCATTATTTTTTACATTACATTTCTCATTCAAATCTGCTTGATCTTATATTTATGCATTTGTTAAAATAAAACAATAACAAATAACTATATAAGATATCTTTTAATTTATGGGCACTAGTGAATAATAAGGTAATATACTTACTGTCACTATTTCCAGCTCCACTAAAATTGTATTCTTTCTCGATATTAAAGTTACAACTTTTGAAATTCAATTTCAAAGTATAAAGTCTTATTTTCCCACTTGGTACTTGTAGATCATCTTGACAAAAACATGAATATATTGCATGAAGCTAAGAAAAAAAAAAAATTGCATTTAGAAAGTTTACAAATTTACCAGCTATTTCTAAAAATCAAGCACTATTCATCTCTAATTTTAGTCACCAATTGCACAAGAAAGGAAATAATTATTTCTAGAAAGGAAAAGTTGTTTTTAATTTCAAAGCATACTCACCTTTCCTGCCTCCCTAAAAAGTAATAATTAAAATGGACATAACCCTTTCATACAGTGAAGACAAAGCATGAAAATTGTTCCAAAATTATGAAATAAATTTATAATTCAAATAAAATTTATTTTTCAAAAAAATTAATTTAAAATTTTTATCTCCAAATTTTTACCCAAAATATCATTAGACAATATAAATCAAAACAAAAATTGTGTGTAACTAATATTTGATTATTATAGTAAACAAATTATAGAAAAATATATCAATAAAAATTTTCTGTCTCATTTTATTGGGAAATAAATATTCTAAAATAGAATAGAAATTTAATGTAATAATAATCTAAAAAAAGAATGTACGACAGTTTACTAATTAGTTGTTGAAAGTTGGGATTTGTGAATAAAAAAATTTTACAATATAAAAAATTAATATTTTTATATTATGCTTATGATATTTAGATAAATACTAACAAGTTATTCAATAAATGTCAAAAATAAACAAATGTATTACAAAATATTTTGGTAAATTTCAAACTTCTGATATTTACAAAATGCCCCTGTTTTTATTTCATTTGCAAAAAATTAGCCTAAATATTTATAATATCTAAATAACTTTCTCAAAATATAGATGTTTCTTAGTAATCTAATAGATAACAGACTGTAGACTTTCTGGGATTAATAAAAGCATCAGATTAAAGGAAACTTGTGAAAAAAGCATCTTAATAGCAAAACCTACATTTATTAAAATGCAGAAAATTATTCAGAAAATTATACTGTAAATAATAATTATTACAAAATATATTCCAACTGATTATATTGTCACTGTCTACTTTGCATCAATGAATTTGATGCAATATAAACCCTTTTGCATTCTGAACTGG
Source organism: Argiope bruennichi (assembly GCF_947563725.1). Lineage (NCBI taxonomy): Eukaryota > Metazoa > Arthropoda > Arachnida > Araneae > Araneidae > Argiope > Argiope bruennichi. Next base: position 8,052,680 of record NC_079159.1, read on the forward strand.
AGTGGTCAGATTTGCGAAGTGCTGGAATATAAAGCACTCACCTTACTTTTGTTTTTAGATGGGACTATTAAAATTTCGGTAAAAATTTACTGTACAGTCACCCTTGGCAACTTTTTCAAAATCTCGCCAAAATGGCGCTTTCTTGTATAAACGAGATTTAAAGAAAACAGCGTAGTGAAAATATTGCCTGCGGAAAAAAATGAAATGGCGGCCAAATCGTTGAAAATGAACAATAAACATACCTCTCTCCTATTTGCCGCTATCGTCGCCCCCCTCACTACCTTCCACCTCACTCCGCCTCTACTTTGATGACAATGGTCCGTCTTCCGGCTCCTTGAGGAGGGTAAATAAGATTGATGCCATGAATTTGTTGCACAAGTGCTTGTTCTTTTTACGCCACACATACTCGGCTAAATAATAATCGAGTTGTGTTTTGGCTTTGCTCACTGGTATAGCACATTTTACTGCTCCCCATGTTCCTTCTATGCCATAAAACATGTTTGCTTTATAATTAAATGAAATAATACTATCAGAAGTAGTGAATCAAGTAAAACAGAACCCAAAGAACTGAAATTCAAAAAAATTTCTTAGTTGGAAATTCTGAAAACCTTCGCACAAAAATAATAAGATATCAGTATGAAAGATTTACAGAAACTACAAAAGAAAGACTGCAAGATTTGACATCTACTAATAATACAAAATTTAGTACTATTCGAATAATCCAAATATCTGCAAGTCAAAAGAAACAAAACTCAGAAATAATAATGGGACAAATCTAATTGAATAAATAAAAGCATTTCAATGGCATAACTAAACTCCTTTTATTTATCAATACCATTAGAATTGTATAAATAATAATGTTATTGAAGCTATTTGCATCAATAATACTGCGTCTAATTGATATGTAGTGTCTGGTAACCTGTTTTGCAAAGGGTAGTATAGTGAAATTTGATACTAATATGACAAGAATCAAGCTAAATGGATTATTATTTTACATGTTCTTTTAACATTTAATTCTTAAAAAATTATGTTAGTTTACTTTAACCTTTTGTATTCACAAACAAACTCTTAGGAATATCAAAAGGATCATCCATTTACAAAGCAGGAAATATTGCTATCATTATTAGTTACTATATAAATATCATATTAATATTTTAAAAAAGATGGAAAATGCTTTTCAATCTGGGTACAGTCAACGGTAAAAAAGTCTTCGTTGTCCTTTTTTACAGAAAATTCTTTCTATTAAAATTGTTAGTTTTTTGTCCTAGTATAAAACAGCATACGAATAACTAATTTTAAAACAAACAGCACCAGGAATTAACAATACTGAAAAACAATCAAAAGCACAATAAAAATGTGAATACTATTTTATGTATGACTACTTTAACAAAACAAATTAATTATTAGAAAGCTATAATAGGAAAGATATTCAATATCACAAAAATGCTTCCCAGCTTACATTCCTTACCATTGCTGTATGAAGATTAACAAACTTATTTTTATAAATGTTTAATTTTAAGTAATTACTGAATCGAAACCACTTTTGATGTTTTGCGCCGAACTAAGAAAGTGAAAGTAGCAGTTTTATGCATTCTGTTTCCACTGCAAAATAAAAATTATTTACAAAATATCGAAATAAGTTTTCGTTAATTCTTTGAAACATCAACAAGCTATTTAAAATATGTATATATATATATAGTCTCTAAAAGTTTTGAAATCTTCATCTTAAAGGTATTAAATTCTAAATATGATGGAAGTATATTAATGAAATTTTGAAAGCCGCTTAATCAGTATAGATATTTTCTAACATATATTCAGAAAGGATTCGAAAGAATATCAAAATAAGATCGTTGTAACTACTATATTCAATGATATTAATCTCAAAAAATAGTTTTTAAGAGTCGAGAGAAACAAGAATGCAAAAGCTACATAATTACAAAAAATTTACAATTTCTAGTGAGCACTTTTGGTCTGAATTATTAGATTTAGAGTTAATCATTCATCTGTATTTACATTGAAAGAAGAGCCTTTTAATTTTAAATAAAAAAATTTATTAATAAGAACAGTACCAAAACGTGGAAGATTTAGTCTAGCTCTTTGAACATATTATTACTCGGTCGCATGACTTTGGAATTATAAAAGATGCTGTTATTGAAACCACAATGAAAAATTAGAAGACCATTGAACTTTTCAAAGGAAAGGGTAAGAAAAGGTGCACGTATGTTTATGAAAGAAGTACATTGGAGTATTTAAAATGAAAAAAAAAATAATAAATACCAACAGCTTATTTAAAATTTACAGATCCAGCAGTTTCTCGTGTTTTTAGCTTTAAATAATCAAGGTTGCTGTGGCATAGAAATGTCTATACGATATGAATAGTTATGACCCTTGTTTGCTACTACTGGAATATGAGGTTTTAGTCAAATCACCTTTTTTTAGCAATGTTAGAATTAAGACAGAAGCAAAACTTTTCACTTAAAAAAGATGCATTTTACATATTAGCAAAAGATATCATTATATACATTTTCATGTACACGCATAATTCTGTTTTAGTTTTGATTTTGATTTTAATGAAAAGGGTTTTAGAAAAATCATGCATATTTACATTTAATGCAGAAAAATATTTTTAAAAGCCAAATGGGTACTACTGTATTGGAGTGAAATCAAGGGTAGCATTGTAGTAAAATATTTACCCTTATTAATAATCTACATAATTCAGGGAAAGAAAGCCATCTCTATTAGTTCAAACTGCTCAAATATACAGTTATGATATCTTCACGATATTGCCTACTATTCAGAATATTGAACAACATCTTGGAAATATCGAACAGTATTTTGAGCTAGCAAAGTAATAAATTGTTTCTCTCTAGCTGTTGTCATCTAAAATAATAATGTCAACATACATATAAATAAATAGATAAATAGACCGACAAATTAAAGGTGGGTGAATTTTGATTAAAATTCTATACGTATACGAGAGCTCTTCAATAATATAAGACTTTAAATAAATATTTAATACAGTGCTTTAATAAAAATCTAATTTCAAATTTCATTCATCCAGCTCATCATGAGTTAACTTACTCACTTATATGGAGGTATAAACACACAGTCTTTTCTTTCAAGGAGTTTGACCGAAACATGAGATATTTGCAGTTTTACTGTAAAAACCAGAAATCAGATTTTATAAATCTAATTCTTTCTGTTTTTCAGTTATCATGTTCATATACGTACAAACAGATAGAAACGCATGGCTCCAAAGCTGCGTTTCGGGTTCAAATCAAATCTACACAGTGATGATTGTCTAGTGATTTGATATAGAATCTTTTACGATATTGCATTCAGGAAGAATCACTTACAAATTTTCATGCAAAATGAATAAAATGTTGGCCCTTATCACCTAATTTATAAATAATTTTTATTTACAGTTGTTACATGTAAATCATCATGGATGGCTGATATTAGATCTTACTACACCAAACCACAATGATCAAGCTTTATGCAGTCTATGAAATTAGAGTATTCAAAGTCTTCTCACCGAAATAGGTTACGGCTTGCCCGGTTAAGCAGCTAACTGATGGCTTGAAACCTTTGGGGTTACTAGAGGAATTCCTAGACAAATTTCCTAGACATTCTCGAATATGGAAGATCATTAATAAAAAAGAATATTCTTTGTCCTCTATTTAAGTTGTGCTTCATCTTTAAATAAATAAACTCCCAGTTTCTCGTAAAGGACACGAAGTTATGTGCGATCAATATGCCACAATTATATCCTTATTAGCAGAAAATGCCCAGAAATAATATTTCGTTATCTTCATCACAATGCCCGGCGTCCAGAATATCGAACGACATCTTTGATATCGCACAATATTTTGTGCTAATAGGGATATATTCTTGATCTACCACCCTTGGATTTCTATCGATTTGGACAACTGCTCATTTATGGAGGGTATAATTAACTAAATAAAAGAAGTAATTGAAAAAGTGATTTGCTGTTCAATCTCAAAAATGCATTCCTATCGTGGTAACAAAGATAGCTCAAATACAGTGAGCAGTACAGATAGATGCAGTACAACTTTTTTGGTCCTTTAATTTTAATAAATATTTTAAAATTTATTTTAAACTCAATCTTGTAACAATTATTTCCTTTTCATAATGGCGTGCAACAAAATAGAAAGAAATGAGCACAATCAATATTATTTTTTTAATGTGAGGACCACTTTTTTCCAAGTTTTAATAGGCTATAAAAAAAGACAAGTGTAGGGAGAGCTAAATGAATGTATAATAAAAGAATTATGCACAATCATAACTATTTTATAAGATTCAGGCATTTATCATTGGATCAGATTTTCTATCTCCTCTTCGAGAAAAGTTGCCGTCAATGATGCGGTAAATGCCCTAGCGTTTCTTTGGGGCTCCTCGTTAGTTCGAAAGTTCTTTGAATTTTTGTGAATGAAAAAAAAAAAAAACATTGATTAGAAATGTCTAAACATCACTCTCTAAAATCCCAATTTTGACATGCTGGTAGCCTGAGTATTACTGCCCTCCTTTTCTTTGGAACAAAATCTTCCATTGAGCAAGATATTTTGTTGCAATCGTCTTGAGTCTTTTCCACCTTTATGGAGAATGTGATTTAGAGCCGAATCATTTTCCTCTCTTTCCTAAATTGAACAACTGGTTAGGATGTCAAAATAATTATTTCAAGCCTAATGAGGTACGTCAAAGAAATATCATTTCAATTGACTGGTGGCAATTTTTTTCGGAAAGAATATAGGAAACCTATCCACCTATGCAATAAATGCTTAAATTTTCGAGATGATCCTGTCGAAAAATAACCAGGTATTTAACTTTTGGCAAAAAAATTCGGTTTGTTCTCAACACTAATCTTTTTTTTTTATTATTGTCTATCAGAGTTTGAAAAAAAAGCCCTGTAATTTTTGTTCTGTAAATAAAAATTATTAGTTTTTTTAAATTAATAGTTAAATTAAGTTTTTTATAAATAACTTCTTTTATTATTTGTTAATTCTCTACCATATTTCAAAGTATTATATGCATAAAGTTAATATTCTTTCAGCAAATTGTGTGTTATAAAAACTGTCATGTGCAAAATGATAAAATAGATCCAATCAAGATGAACGAGGACAAGACAAATAGATCATGCTTTAAATCTAATTATGCTATAATGTTTGAGGGTTCTTAAATTTTTTTTTCAATTTGTGCTCGTCAATTTTTGAACAACTTTTTATTTCTAGATAAATAAGTTTCTGTCGATCATTCTTTGGATATAATTTATTCAGCATCCAATTTTCAAGGTAAAATTTGCCATCTGCAATGATTTTATTCATATCATACCTTTTTTTTCTTTTGAACTAAACAACTTTTTAAAATCATTTTTTACCTTTCATTTAGTAGTTGCTCCATTGCACTTCCTATCTAAGGCCTTCTAAGTAGTTTTTAAAATGAATGAATATTTTATAGATGGTCAGTTGATAAACGAGCGTCTCATAAATTAAATGACAAGGTTTATAGGATTCTGTCTACGGTCAAGCGGGGAAAAAAACTTTACGTGCTGACACACAATCGCCTTTTTTTCTCAGAAGAAGAAACAAAACTCTTCGAAATTTACAAATTGGAAAGTGAAAGCAGAAACCTTTTCTCCAGAAATCTAAGAAGGAGAAGATTTCATCTATGTAACAAAATTTCTTTCCTTAATTTCATGAGAGTAGGATTTAGGAGAGTAAGAATTCGGAAGAGAACACACCTTATATGAGTTTTTCAACGAGATGTCATGTGTTTAGGTTAAAAAAAAGTAAGATTTAAAGATTGAAAAAAAAAATTCTTTTTCAGCCACTCATTTCCAAAATACCGCAGCATTCAGAAAGCTTTTGTTGTAGCCCATGCAAGATATTTCCCTCATTTGAACACGTATTTCACACATTCTCTATGGAGCATGCGCATTAGCAAATTAAAAAGAATAAAAAGAGGGCAAAGAAATTACATTATGTTAAGACCGACAAGGAAAACGCTGCATTAAGCATTATTGAAATATAATTACACGTATTTAGTGATATACATGATTAAATGCCTTTAAAACGCTTATATTCTTGTATTCTGTGTCTTGTAATTTCGGAAATGGAATTAACCACATGTATTAATGCAGAAGTTGGTTTTTATAATGAAGCAATAATTCAATAAATTTGGATTCTCAAATCTATACAATTTTCACTTTCTATGAGTTAATTCATCTTCGAACTCACTTCACTCTCTCAACAACAACAGCAGTCGTCAGATGAAATCCAGTTAAAATTTCCCTAGTTATCGTGTTCAGAAGATAATATGGCAAAGCGTTTATAACAATTGAGTTCTAAGGAATTTAGCCAAAGAAATTTTCCTGAAATGGGGCCTTGAGAATTTTTGCAATAGGTGTATTCTGTAGAATCTTCTTATTGCGATTGAATGAGAATCTTTTTACAAAAAGAATGTAATGTGCGCAGCATAGAAGTTAAGACTTCAGATGCCAAACACATATGAAATGTAATGCAGCCATATTTGTCACGTGACTACAGAGTTACTAACTGAATTATAATGAACACTGCCAGTGTCATTACGACCAGAAGGCAAGTGAGGTGAAGATGCCAAGTCTTCACTTATGCCATTTTAGAAAATATATGAGAGGGGGGAAATACAAAGTCATGTATCGGTATCATTTAAGTTAGTTAATCATTGAAAACTGGTGAAGCGTCGATGAAAAATAAATTTTATACTAGGCCCTTTGCATGCCCCTGATCTTTACTAAAAATGTATTCTACAAATTGCAGTTGATCTAGTTTGGAGTTACGGTGTTAAACAATTATGTCCTTGATCACAGGCATTATAATTTTATTTACCTTTTGATTTATCCTCGTGCATAGTAGAAAATAGAGAAAGAGAGTGAATGGAATCAGGCTTATCTCAGAATAGTCAATTAGTTTGCAAAACTCTCTTTATAATAATATAAAATAAAGATGCAATTTGTGGATTAAGACATGCATGCAGTAGGAACACGAATCTGTGAAGACAACAGGTTATGGCTTCTATTCTCTGATCGTGCTCTAAGTTTACATTAAACTTTCGAAAACTGACAGGTTTAGTAATGAAATTTTCTCAGTGATCGAAATGGCCGTTGAAAGATTCTATGATTTTTTCAAGAAGTGAACTCCAAATGTGGGCCCTCCCTATTAGTGCAAAATGGTCAACAATTATGGTATGATATCTTCATAATATTGGCCGATATTTAGAATATCGAACGAATTCATGAAAATATCGTGAGGAAAAAAAACTGTTCTAATAGAGCCGATTCTCACTGAAAAGTAATGCAGGGGGGCAGAAACACTCCCATTGGTATAATAACTAATATAGTTAGGGGATACCTAAGTGCTGAGAGACTCATTACCCACAGAAGATAATATGCATTTTCTTTATTGTGAGTGTCTGATTCATGTCCAAGCTTGTCTATTAATGTCAAACCAAATCTGAATCAGACCAGCATATAATAAAGATATTAATTAATTGCGGAATAATAGATGAAACGTTCGAATTTCAAATGAGATTGCTTAAAATTTCTTTTGCTTTTCTACTTTTCACGACGCTATTCAACGTGATTCTAGTGTACAGTTGACCACCCCGCCACCACTGAACGCAGCAGTATCGACAGTCTATTCATTGTGCTATGTATAAAAACCGCCAATGTTGCATTGAATTACGATCCACGAAAAATCCGAGTCAGTTGCGAAGATATTCAAGTGGCAGTGTGGAAACTCCAATCACCGCGCATTCTCGGAAGTAAGTGCAAAACCTTCGCTTTCGCTGACGAGAGAAAGTCCTCTATTTAATAACAAAACCTCTCCTCGTCGAATGTCATTTGCTTACCTGTACGCACGAGATACGCAGCCCATTTATCGATCCGCCTCGATAGCAGAAATGTGTAATCCCAACCGATGCAGCGTGGGAAAGTAAGAAATCTACTATCATTCCGCCGGTGATAAGATTAAGAGGCGTTCGGGGGCCGTCCAAAAGCTAGAGAAATGATTTTTATAAGGCATTTCACTTGAAGATTCACTCAAAGAATATTTAGTAAAGGAAATTGAAACCAGCAGGAATAGCCTCCGGGATGTATTATTAAATAGACAATTATTAACTATTAAATAGGCATAATACGCTCTGATTATTAAATAATCAAGATAAGTGATTACCTAAGGGTGTCCACAATTTAAAGAGTACAAAGGATTTTTTTTTTGATATTTTATACTTATATACAATTATAAAGGGTGTACAATTGAGCATAATCAAATGAAAATAAGATACCATTTAAATTAATTTTCGTATATTATTTCTAAGATGTACCTCCTTAAGTTGAATGGTCGATTAAAAAGACTGACCGATCTCTGGTAGAATCTATGTCTATACAGATCTCTGGAAATTCTAGTGTTATTTACCATGTATTTTATTGTTTTATATTGTGTTATTTAATATGGTTTAAAGATAAAAAGGACATGGCTTATGAAATATGATATATGGGATACGACATAAGAAGTATGGTTATTAGTTTTTAAAAAATTCATTCTATTATCGAATATTATGTCGATTGTATCGAGAAAAAATGCGTGATTACTTTTATTATTTTTTTAAAATTGCTTTTAAATTTTAATTTTATAATTTTTATACACAATATGCTGAAATACGTTTTTTAGGTAGTAATTTGCGATTTCAGTTTGTCAAAATTTGCCACTTAAAATTACTTATATAAATATTATATTAAAGTAAATAAAAAAAAAAAATATTTGGTTTTAAAATGTTGAAGGAGGAAAAGGACCCCTAAATGGTATTGCCTAATTCGGCGCTGGTGGTCCCCCCAAAATTGTCTCGCATGCTGTCAAATAAAGATGTTATTGTCTCTTCCTTTCTAGCATTTAAAAAATTGGAGACGGCGGGCAAGGTCATGACGTCACAAATGCTCAGATTTTTATTCCGAACAAGAGCGTTTTATGCTTTATAATATATTGATGAAACCAAAGTATGGATTTAGATCTTCTTTTTTTTTCCGACCAAATAATTAAAAATTTAACTGAAAACCATAATTTTAATCATAAGATTGCATATCAAATTTCATTTATTTAAGTTTGTGTTTGAGCTGTTCCGTTCTCTTGCATGTGACTGTGCAGATGGATAGATGGTCAATTCTTTAAAGGATGCTGTCCAAGATGTGATTTATATGTATACTTTAAGTGCTTAAACTATGTATGAATTTTTATTGATATTGCTCTTTGCATTTCAGATTTATCTTGTTTATTTACATTAAGACAGAGATAAATTTTTTTTGTGAATAAATTTCGCTCAAAATTTGTTATAAATTAACATATTAAATGTAAAAATCAAATTTCATTTATCTAGCTCGAAGCGTTTTTGAATCATTCTTATAGTCAGACAGATATTTTCAAAAGTGCATTTTTTTGCATTCTTAATTAGTTGAAACTTGGAAATTTATTAAAATCTGAGAATTGATTTTTTTTATTACAATACTTTCTCTTTATATGCATTATAAATAATGAAATAAAAATGTATTTCAGATGGCTTATCACGTTATATCGATATTAGTTATTTAACCAAGTTTTTTTACTTACATAAAAGCCCGCATCAAGAGAAAAGTCTATCTTTTAATTACTTTTTTTTTTGTATAGACAATATAGAGAACGAGTAATAAGCGTAAAAAAAAGTTCATACTCGAGATTTTGACAAATCTCCACGTTTTAGATCTACTTGGGTTCGAAAAACGCATTATTGTAAAATTTCTGTCTGTCTGTATGTGAGAAAGATAATTCAAAAGCGATTTCAGCTAGACAGTTGAAGTTTGGTATACGGCCTTTACATTAAATTTGCAGATTTATATCAAATTTTAAGTAAAATCCCTTCAGGGGAAAACTGTCAATCCAGCTGTTTGAATATAAGTTAACGCTATAACTATAAAACGAAGAGAAATATAAATTGAATACATATGTCTATAATCTAGGTACCTATTAAATACAACAAAAGACTGAACGCCTGTCGGTCTGTACTTTCAAAAACATGTACACCCAATCAAAATCGCAACGATTTAAATATCGCATTTGGTATGGAAATTTGGGACTACAAATGAATTTTGTTTCAAACACTTGAGAAAAACGTGTCTGAAACACAAATTCGATTTTTGGATACTATTAATACATGACAGGAATTAATCGCCAAAAAACTCGCAAAGGATGATACGATAGATTCAGTAAAAGTGTTAAATTGACACCAAAAGTTAATATCACGTAACTATTGATGCCAATGCAATATAAGGCGTTCTCTGTCATGAGAAGTTTATTAGAGAGTATGCGGGAACGTTTTGGGGAGACCACGTCAGCTGATTTAAAAATATATTTATGGAAGATGCTTCAGCCTGATCCAAAGTTTGTTTCGATTGGTTCAATCAGATTAGCTTCCATTGCAAGGTTACATAAAAACTACATTACAATGGATCTCTTATTTTACGCGAAAGCTCACGATCTTCATATACGTCATTAAAATTTGTCGGCCATTTCTACTTTCATATTCGAGAGATATTACGAACTAAAACTTAGAATCTCACATCCCATCCATTATTCTTATGGAATCATTATTTAAAATACAGTAGACTCCCGATTATCCGCGGGCGGGTTATCCGCGCCTGCCGCACTAAGTTTTTTTTTGCTTCCAAGCAAAGAGAAAATGCTTCCAAAGCAAGAAGCAAACACAAATAAATGACTGATTTCTTCAAAAAGGTGCAGTTTTACAGTTATGCTTTTGTAATTACATAATACATTACAGTATTAAAACAGTACATATGTATTCATTTTTTTGTGTATCCTTGACGCCTCTCGTAAGCACAGAGCACTTTTCTGTTTTCATTAACAAAATGCAATTTAGGTTAGTTTTGAGTGATATACTAAAATATTAAGCGTTAGTTAAACATTTCCTGCTGTTTACTTTACGTTTTATTGTACATAAAATGATTTTTCAAAGTTGGAATGACTGTTTTCTCTTTTGCTATAGCCGTTTTTAGCTTTTTTCGGATTATCCGCGATTTTTGTTATCCGCGGCGGCCTCGCCACCCAATTCCGCGGATAATCGGGAGTGTACTGCAGTATTTTCTGTTATTTTGATAAAATAGATCTTACTTCGATAAATTTCTCCAGATCATAATATTAAATGGCTGCCATTAGCAATATTTACAATAGAATTAATTTAGTCCATAAATCGTGTTGTGCTACATTCCATCACAAAACATGTGGAATAAAATGATGTTAACTAATATACGTAACAGCAACTATTTTATTATTATTTTAAATTACACCTGCATAATAATTATAGAGCATCCTGTTTGGTTAGCTATAGTACAAATTGCTGAAAAAACTGTGATGTTTGCACCGAAATTGTGTAAAATTGGCTAGTTACTCCGATTGAAAGCTTTATCAATGTTTTGCAATATTTTTCCAAGTGGAGAAAAAGAAAATGCATATCCTTAAAGGCATATTTTAAAGTCATAATCTTTAAAACGAAATTAAAATTTTCGCTAATTATTGCTACAAAACTCTATCATGCATTTTTTCGAGAGAAGAAATAAGTGAAGCAATATTTTTCGATTTCTCTAAACATGGAGGATAGAGCAAGAAAAGTGACCCTTCATGACATATATAGAGGTTTAGACCTCTCTGAGTTCGAAAAACACATTTTTGGAAAATAATGTCTATCTGTGACAAATATAACTCAAAAACGGTTTGAGGTAAACAGTTGAAATTGGATAGACGATCTTTATGCCTAATTGGCAGATTTTTTATCAAATTTTGATTAAGATCTATACAGAGGAAGTCCATTTGTTCGAATGAAATTTATGACAATAATTACAAAATGAAGAGAGCTATATTGATAGAATTCAGTACACAAATTAATATCTATAGTGTATACATCTGTCAAATTTTGAGCCAAATCCAACGAAAGGTTGATTGTCTGTCGGTCTGTACTTCCCAAAACATGAAAGAGTGATAATGCAAATACGCAATGATTTAAATATATAAATTTTTATAAGGAATTTTGTCACTGTAAATACATTTTTATGTCAAATTTTTGCTTCAATCGGTAGAAAAAAACGCGTCTAAAACACAAATTTGATTTTCGAATACTATTAAGTCCAATAAGTAGGATAATTTGCAAGGGATTAATTACCAAATAACTCGCCACGGATGCCACGATATATTCCGAAAAAGCTAAATTTACGCCAAAAGTTAATATTTCGCAACTGTTGCCCACCAATGTCAGGTAAGGCGATCTCTAGCCTGACAACTATATTAGATAGTGTGCAGGAAAGTTTTGAGGAAACCACTTCATCTAGTTTAATTGGTTGTTGTAAAGAGGAGATAATATACGCATCGCACAAACAGATACAGCTTGAATTGTTTGAATTGAATATATATATATATATATATATATATATATATATATATATTAGATACGAACAGAAATTCATTAGATTTTATTTACCTGAGTTAGTTCATGAGTCACATAAATTAAAATTTATATCTGAGTATTAAAAAAAGAATTTGCCTACAATTTCCAATAATTAAAGTACTAAATAATTCAAAATATCGATATGAATGAAAATTTTGTCGCCAAATTTTTTCAATAATAGAAATAACTTATCTACACATGTTAAAAAAAAATAGATTTCAAATAATTATAAGCTTTAAATAATGGTCTTAAATGAATGATAATTTCTTTTTAATATGAAAATGATGTATATCATTTATAAGTTTAATCATGATAAATGTAGAATTAAAAATCGTCCAACAGACACTTTTTCTGGACCTATTTTTTCTATTTTTTAGCATATAAGTGTAGATGGATTAGATATTTTATAAGGATGGATTAGATATAACAATGTTTATAAAATATTATTAGTTTATTAATTTTGTTCAGCTGTATCTCAAAATTTATTTTTAATTATAAGAAATATTTTAAATATAACAGATATTCCTGCAAGATGTATTCATATTCAGAATATAAATTTGTCTATGGCGGTTAACGGAAGTCTAATTTTTGTTAGTTATTTTTTCTGAAAAATCAAAATGAAAAAAAAAAAATAATACTTTAAAAACTAAATTTTACAATATTTTCATAATTTTAAAACACATGCAATTAAAAAAAACAACATTAAAGAAAATATACAATTAAAAAATGTCTGCGAAAATATTCAGATACCTTAACTGATGAATTAGATATTTTATAAGAATGGATTAGATATAATTTAGATATGATTCTATCTTTGTATTCAATTTAACAAACTTAAAAATATTTTTTGAAGTATATCTTTCAAAACTAATTCATACTTACTTTTTATCTCTACTCGCATGTGTTAAAATTACATTAAATGTAATTTTTGTCTGCATATTTCCGCTGCTTCATAATTAAGACTGACATTTAAAAATAAAACAAATATAGCTTAATCATGCCAAAACCTTTAACATGTTGTTTCGGCCTAGAAGTTCCAAGCTCTTTTAAATTTTGTACAGATTATGGACGTTGAAAGCGAATTAAAAAATGTATACAAACAACAAAATTAATAAATTTATTAGCTAATTAATTCGACATATTTGTTCGATTCTCCAACTACTAGTTATTATTTCATCTTAGTAAGCATAGTTGAAATGGAAATGAGAGAGGAAAAAAAAAAAAAAAAAAAAGACGTATTCTTCACATTTCTTCTGAAACACACTTGCCATCTTCGTGACATACTGCGGAACATAATGAGTAAAATAAACAATTCGGACAACGGACAAACGTAACAAAGTGCATTTTTATGAAGGATTTCTGCTTTCGGACAGGGAAAAATTATTCGAATATTGGGAATATTATCGGAAAAAAAATAACAAAAAGCATCATCTGAACACAAGCTGTACAACTAGTATATTTAAAATTTTGCTGTTGAGATCTGCTCAACAACGGCTGTGCTTGCCTGGCATTCAGAAAAAAAAATAAAGTAATCGGTAAAGTTGTTTACACGATTTCATCAATGTAGTGTTTACAGACTAGAAAAACAAAAATTTCTTTATCAAAGAAATAAAAAAAAAACAAGTCAAAATTTTTAACATCATTATTAGGCTAAAAATATTCAATCTTTTGTTAAAAACATTATGCTCCTTTATTTCAATGCTTCTCGCAATTTGCTGAAAGCTTGGTAAATTATAAGACGAGAAACGTATTTAATATCGTCTCAGGAGTGCGAATGCATATTGAAACATTTAAAAAAGTTTTGCTTTAAAATATATTTTTATACTTATATTTTTGATAAGAATTTTATCATTGAGTGAATGTTCATTATGATGTAACTACTTACCTAAATGTGGTAGCTTCAGATCTGCAATCTATCTTTTATACTTTCTTCAGTGAATTTTGTATCATGCTTATCATATCAATCATAATGCATCATGCAATTCACAAATAGTATCCTCTTCATAAATATTAAAGTAAAAAAAAAGTTGAAATTAAATAAGTAAAATTGTTAAACTTTCAATAAGAACTACATCTTAATGAAATCTTATTGTTTTCCACCTACATGTTTAGAGAAATAACTTCAAAACAGCAAGAGCTTCCAGCAACAAAAGCTGCTTCGCACAATATAATGTGTAAACTCCTTCTAACAATTAAACTAAGGTGAACTTCTTCCAAGTTTGTTCGAACTTGTTCGGGCTCAAATCAAGGTCAAAATCATTATGATAACCCACAAGTATTCCATCTGTTTTGTACAATAGTAGAAATTGTACAATAATGGAAGAACTGGAATGTACAATAGTGGAAGAATTGTATCTTAAATCTTATTGTTTTCCAGCGACGTGTTTAGAGAAATGAACTCCAAAACAGCGAGAGCTTCCCACAGCAGAGCTACTGGCCGCTGCTTTTCACAACATAATGTGTGGACTTGTTCCAACATCCAGCTTAAGGTGAACATCCACCAAATATAAATAAATTTGGAGGAGTTCCTCATGCACACCATTCAAACCAAGATCAAAAGCATTGTAATAAACTGCAAAATACTCCATAGAGGATGTTGAAATCCTTACACCAAGATGGAAGCTTAAGGAAATGAAATTCATGAACCGCATCTGTCTGAGTAACATATTTATTTCTTTAAAGCTGCCTGGTTAAGTATGTCCGATTTTAGACATTTTTAACAGTTTTGTAGTTAAATAGCAGGATTGCAAGATTTTCGCTGCAATCATCCAAGTGTTTATGCACTGTGTCGGACAGGAATTTAGTGCCTGTTGCCCATGGTAAGTCAATCAACAACAAAATGCTCTCCCTGAGGATGGCATTCATTGACGCCTGTTTATGCTCAATGGAAGAAAGATATGATGTTCCCATGGGTTAAGACAGCATATCGACATTCTATATTGCATCTTGGGTAATAGCAACGGTATGCAACGGAGTCGATATATGGATATTCTGTTGAATCTAATGGAAAACACTTTCAATACTGAAAAAAAATGGTGGCACAAACTCCTTTCGCAAGTTTAACCCATAAATTTGTGGTCAAGTTGTGTGAGAGAATGATGTGAGTACTTCAGCTGCTGTGATTGGTTGATTTCTAACCAGGCAGACTACCACCAGTAGATAGATTTTTTTTAAAAAAAAATTTATTGCAAAATAAATTTATAAAAGATATAAATTCTGCGAATTATAAAATATAAGGATAATATTAATATTTTGTGAAGAATAATTGGTCAGGTTCTTGTCTGTTTTCATTACGATAACTTACATATTAAAATTTTACATAAAAACTAATCCGATGTTTATAAATACTGTAATATAATCTGTGTAAATAATATTGGATATAAACGTATGAACCATTCAACCCAGATTCATAATAATAATAATAATTTTAAAAAAATTACTTAGTTGCTGAAGTGAAATTTTACCTAAAATAAAGAAGAAATATGATAATTAAATTAAAATTGTATAGTAATATAATTTAAAAATGTACAGAAAAGTAAAATCAAAAAGAGGGGCATTATAACGAGCATTGCCTATGGCTGCAAAATGTCTAAATCCATCACTAGCTGTTCTAGAAACCCCTGATGTAAAGAGTAAAAGAAAATCTATCTTCCTTTCATTCATTATTAGATTGTCCCTTTCAAATTCAATAAGCTGCTAATGCTGTATTCTTGATTCAAATATAGCACAAGACGTCCAATCCGAATAATAAATAACGTTCTATACATTAAATACTTTTATAATATTCGCTATGGAAAGATAGCAAAGCAGGCACTTTCTTAGAAAACTAAATTTTGCAGCTAAATTTGGCAATATATCGCCAAATTGGCGATTTTTGTGTGTTTTTGTATACATTTACATTCGCTAAAACTAAAATTCCAACATCAAGATGTAGTTATGCAATAAAAATGACTTTTGAGAGATATGTTTGCACATTTGAAAACTCTTATTGAAATTTCACATTAAAGGAGTACAGTACTTAAACACACTTATCGCTTAAGCTAAACATGATGTAATAATAGTACCACTATGTTCTTAGTGGTACTATTAGTGCTGCAATCCAGTAGAGTAAAATTTGAATTAATTTCGAATGTGCAAATATGCCTATCAGCATTCGTTCATATAGCAGAATCCCTGATTCATGCTGGAATGTTTTTAGCCCTATACCTGAACACAAGCACAAAAAAATTGGTGCTGTGCGATATATTGCCAAATTTAGTTGCAAAGATTAATTTTCTAAGAAAGTTTCCATTTCGCGATTTTTCCATAAAGATTACCACTAAAATATTCGATACAGCTACAAATTTTGTCTCTAACAGGTGTTTTTCCAAACTTGTGGCTTACATTTTGAAATATATTTCGATATATTTACCCATACTGAAGCAAACTTTAAAAAAATTCGAAATGGATATGAATAAATCAATCTGAAATAAAAAATACCAGAAATAAAGGCAAACTATACAATTTATGAAGATTTCAATTGGTTTTTCTTTTAGAATTTCAATTAATAATTACCTATTTTATTGTTTTTGAATTTTTTTTTATCATAAATTTCTGAAATATTATTTGGATGGGATTCTAATGCATCCGAGAATGCCATTCAATAAAAATGTAATTCTATTTTAATTAACTCAAGTCACCTTCACGGATCACTTCCGCAAATATATAAAGTAGCATTTATTTTATGTCGTCATTTCTCAATCCTTAAAATACAAATTACCTCGCTGTTAGGATTTTAAGGGTTAACAAATGAGAATACGGCTTACGAGTCCCTTTTTCACTTACGCAGCTCTCAAGATAAACTGCCGATTGTTCTGACAAAAGTATCGCGAGAGCCTCATTATCATTTGTAGACATCATTTATGATCGGATGTGAAGTCTTTAAAGCCTCGTCTGATGGATGGAGCCGCGCTGTCTAGTTTCCAAAATAATTAACATTCCTCATCCTGTAACCGCGATGTTTTCAGTATGTATGTATTATTAGCAACCGGGTAATCCCAGGATGAGAAATTCGCAAATAATCTGTCCAATGGCACGCTAAATCTGCTCAGCGATGCGCTAAATTTAGAAAAGTTGCAACAAACGCACTGTCATCGGGGGTATCAATATTTTAGCTCTTCCCACTGCCGAGGATGTGAATCAGCGGTCATTAGTTAAAAGTCTCGAAGAAACTTAAGCAAAAACAAAGCAAAATCGATTTAAGCGGTCTCTCCGAAACTTTCTCACATATTTTCAAGCAAAGGTCTTCTTTTGCATAAAATTATGGATATTAGATAAGGCCGCGAATTCCTTGCATAGCGTTGGTAAACAATAGTTAAAAAATATAAATCTTTGGCGTGAATCTAATAAGTTAACATAACCGAAATTGATTCATTCAAATCATTGTGTTTACGAGTTATTATGTTTGAAAGCAGGCGAAAATATGGGCCGACAGAGATTCGTTCGTTCCATGAATTGGTTCGAAATTTGATAAATATCTGTATTTTAAATACTTGTAAATTAGTACTTGAACAGCCAGACTGACAGATTTCTTTTGAATAGATTTCGTTCAAAAGTTGATAAAAATCTACAAATTTGATCCTAATTCCAAATACCAAATTTCAGTCGTCTACCTCAAAACGTTTTTGAGTTAATGTGTCTCTAGAAGGACAGACTGACTGACAGGCAAACGTAATGCGAAAATAGAAAGAAGAAATCTAGAAATTTGGTCATAATTTCACATACCAAATTTCAACCATCTAGCTCAAAGAGTTTTTGTGTTAACGTGTTTCAAGACGAACAGATAACTGGCAAGAAAACGTAATGCAAAAAAAAAAAAAAAGGTATTTTTTAGACTCTTGAAGGTCTGAAATGGGAGATTCGTCAAAGTCTCCAGACTGAACTTTTTTCTGACGTTACAATACTTCTTCTATGCTTCATTTACGAAAAAGTAGAAAGTTAAGACCAAAGGAAATGAATTTGGGGAAAAAAACCATTATAAATAGTAGACAGTTCATAAAGAACATGTACAATAAAAAGGTAAGAAAAAGAATCTCCCTTTTAATATAAAATATTTTACTATATCTTCCCGATTTTGTTCGATATTCTCAATGGTGTATAACATCTTGAAGATATCATAATAGTGTTTAAGACAATTAGAGTTAATAGAGTTTTAAAAAAATGTAATTAAAAAGTACTTAAAATGAGACATTAATTTTTTTAGTATATTAAACAGCAAAATTATCTTCTACGAAAAATTATACGAGACATGATTTGATTGCGTATTTATCAGCACATTTTTTTATTTTAATTATTTCCTAATTTTTAATCTTGAATTTTTTTTGTATCGAAACTTACTACCAGGTGGAGCCATTACTACAGAATGAAAATTTAACTAACAGTTTGCTGATTCGTTATTAAGTTCTTAAAATATTAAAATAGCGTGTTGTAGGCAAGAATGTGCTACAGTAAAAATGGCTCATAATTTATAACACATCATGAAATGAGCTATGAATTATGAGTTTGAGTTATTCGCAAATGCAAAATCAAAAATAAAATAAAATAATAATAAATCAATAATAAAATCATTCAATTACTATGTTTTAATCTAGTTGTTCTTTCTTTTTATTTCGCAGGTAGTCTTTTCATTTGCGCTCGAGTGCATGGAAACAAAATTCTAGTTCTTTTTAATTATTAATAAAATCTTTTATATTTTCCGCCACCATTTGATGACTTTTACTTAATCCTAATTGACTCCCTGCCCCAGGAACACCTCAAGCGTGGAGATGAAAAGATTCCCGTATGGTGGTTGGTTCTCGTCGTCCTGGTGAGTGCAGAAATGTGGTGGGTTCAGCTATCCCCTGTCGATGACGGGACGTGCCTTCTACGGGATGGGTTGTACCGTTGCCGGTGATGGTATTTACGATTTAACCTTAATTCCCGGCAATGGTGGCGCGACATCCGATCATTCAAATTTATCCGTGTACCTTCGAGTGGGTTGGAACATCGGTTCCATACCGAAGGAGAAATTGAAGAGTTTCAGTATAGGCTTGAAAATCATTGTTCAATTTTTCAAGCAGAACTTTTTGCAATATGTCAAACTTTAAATTAGAAAAACCATAATAAACCGTATTTGCATTATCATCTATTCACGGGCAGCCTTAGTGTATTAACGGCTCTTCAAAAATTCAACCTCAAAAATAATTCAGAAGAAGATGATAAAAATCTGGTAGATGGTAATATCTCATTACACTGGGTTAATGCCCACATTGGCATCAAAGGTAAGGAACTAGCTGATCTAGCTGCCAAAGCTGCTTCATTTATACCTGTAATAGACTATCACCTTGGAGAATATGAAAGAACAATCAAAACTCGTCTTCGTGAAATTCTCATCGATGAATGGCAGTTAAGATGGCAAAATAATGAAAAGGACCGCTTTACTTTCGGTATCTTTTCTGAGGAAAAAAGAAATAGATGTATTGACAATAAATATTTAGCCCAATTAACTATAAACCATGGACTTTGCCCGCATTGTATTAAAGGATTTAGTTTGAGAAATTGCAGTTGTAGATGTGGTAATGATTATGATGACATTCCACACTATATTTTCTATTGCCCTATTCTTCATCATTTGAGAAAATTTATTAAACCTCAACTAAATATTTCCCAAATTCTATTAAACAATAAATTGACTTTGGAAGCTCGAAATATTTTGGATTTACTCTATCATAATGAAAACAGAATGTTCCAAATTGAACAAAAATTTGTCCTAGTGTGTCAAGCACTGTTAAAAGTGGACAGTATCTAGTATGAGTATAAGAAAAAAAAATGCAAAAAGAACTCTATCTGGCCTTTTGTTCCAGATCATGGACTTTGCCATAGTCTGAGCCATTGTATATATTTATTTTTCTGTTTGTTTATTTTTTCATTTTTACTTATTTTTTCACTTGTTTATTTATATTTTCCCCTCTATTTTTTTATTTTTCAATTTTTTTTCTGCTTTCTAAATTGCCTATCTTCGGTAAATTTTATTATTTACAAATTATGTTTCAATGATGCTGTTGGAATATTATGTAGGCTCTTCTGCTTGGCCATTTAGACCTCTCCACTTTTTTTTTTATGCCTGCTCCCTCTTTTTTTTTCTTTTTTGGCTGTTTTTATTAATCATAATCTAGTAATTTTTGGGTGTTTTTCATAATCTAGTACACAAGATTATGAAAAAAATTTTTGAATAGCTAGTCCTTTGATAGCTATTTAAATTCTATTTTTTAAAAACCAATTTATTTAATTCTATAATTTTTAATAATAATTAATATTTATAATTAATTTTTTAAAAACCAATTTAAATTCTATAGGCCAATTTTGGCGCACACCTAATCATCATCAGAATACATCAGAATACCGAAGGAGCCTTCGTTTATGGGGATAAAAGGCTTCGGATTCAAAAGTTCATGCAGATTTTCCTGATGATGCAGTAATTTTGTAGGGTCACCTTCAATGCCGGAACGTCTCTTCGATGGGAGGTATTTACCGGCCACTAGGATTCATTCTTAGTTCCAGTCTTCTAACTGTCATGACGACGGTCATTCAATTACATCAAATATTTCAACATGGCACTTCACACTGCTCAGTACACTCCTAGGAGAATGTATACCACATATGGGAGCTTCTACTCTAGATTAGGAAGAGAATAAAAAATCCATTATAAAATCTTATCAGTTCAAACATGGAACAAAGTATGGTACATTAAAATGGATTTCAAAGATTCATAAATTTAGTATTATTTGACTTTCAGAAGCTTTATTAAAAAAATAACTGAAACTGTTTTTTTTTCTTTTTCTCAAAGTCTCCGAAGTAATGGTGTAAATAATTGGTGAATTAATAACCACCACTGATGCTCAGGACTGTGGTTTGCCGGCCAAATATTGGCGCCGAGGGTGACTGAAGGGTCTTAGGGCTCCACATCAGATGTGAGATTCTGAGAAATGCCACGAGTTAGAAACAAAAATCCTCCAATTGGCATGTTTTGGATTGTAGGAATGAAATGTTTTTATGTAACATAGAATTAGGAATCTAATGTAATTCCATTGAAGTGTCCCTGTCCAAAGAAAAATGAGTCGCTAGAACACGAAAGAAGTATGCACAGAAATTCCGAATCCATACATAAGAGAAATTTTCAAGAAAAAGCTTTCAGCACAGATATGTCACTGTCTAAAATGCAAATGAAAGGTAACAGTAATTATACATAATGTCAATACTAACATTTCCTGGGTAAAATATTCTGTAAAAAATACAGATAAGAATCTATTATTATTATTTTTTTTTCATATTTTTTTCTATTACGCATGCTCGTATATTGGTACTCTTTCAAACAGTCGATGAACTTCGACTATCTACTATCGCCTGAACTAAGACTGTGATGGGCACTGTATAAAAGAAATCTCTGGCTATATATATATATTGAGTAAGGTAATTTCATAGCTGGCTTGGAATGAAAATAAAAATAAAATTCTTTTAAAGCTTATAATAGAAACATATTACATTTAATTTTATAAAACGATTAATATAAATTTCACTTTAAGATTACCAGTATACAGAACTTCATGGCAAAAATATACTAATGTCACTTTAAAATAATCTGTTATTTTTTCTTGCCTGATTTTTTTTGTTTGCTAATAAGTTTTTAGACGATGAGGAATAACAGAAATCAGTATTTAAACCGATGGTGATTAACGGAAGTATTCCTGCACTTTAGCTGTTTCGTACTTATCGTTATAAAAAATATAAATAAAAACATTCGAATTTCTATCCCGCAATAATGTGATATGATAATGTTTTAGGCGCGATTCTTTTGCTTTGACTTCATTTGACTTGATTGCCTCAAATCTTTGCATTTTGTTTATAATTATTTTTACATTGCATTTTACCAGATGAATATATACCACTTTAAAAATATACATAAAAAATATCAAAATTATTATATTTTTACTATAAATAAAATATTTTTTTATTAAACATAAAAAATATTGAATATTTTTTTAATGTTTTAAATCATTAATTAATAATAAGCTGAAATAATCACACGAGAATCAAATTTTGTTGTTTTATTGTATTAGATTATTTAAAAGAAAAACATTTTTATAAAATTAGTTTAGAAAATTAATTGAAATTAAAAAAAGACGGGCATAAAACGGATACAACACGTAGAAGATAATTTTTTTTTATAAAATATATTTTAAAGTGAAGTAAACTGTTCGTTGTGCTATAATTTCATCCAAACTTATTGAAAGGGAAACAAAATTTTATTTTTTCATTAATTAAAATTTTACAAATTTTAAAAAAATACCTTTTAGTGAGTATCAAGAATTCTTGAGCCATTATCTTTGTACCAAATTTTATGGATCTAGGTCAAAGGGAGAACCTTGTGGAATATTTTGAAATATTTTTTAATTATGAAATTTTACTGATAAAATTGCATGGTTCAAAATAAATAGTCTCTAAATATCATCATGCTAAAGTAGATGGAATTCAGAACTTAATTTGAGATTTGTTAGATAACATTGGTGCAGTTTGCTTTCAACTGAATTATTTTAATTAAACGTTTTGCCATTTTGTGTTTGGCATGATTTATTCCATGATGTTAATGAAAAATATATGCATGAAAACAAAAATGAGAAAGATAATAATTGTTAAATTGATGAATTATTAATATGTCTGTGGAGATGAATGATATTTTTTATCTTAAATTAATCCATAATATTTTATTCTAAAATTTCCTCTTTTTTACAGATTCCACTTTCTTACTTAAATTTTATCAACACGCTCTCTAAAAATTCCTTTTTTTTTATTTTTTCGTGTCATGAGAAAACGGATAAGAATGCCTGGCCCATATGAGGGTTTTTCAAAGATACCTAATATTCCCTTTCCTATGTCGACACGCGTCAACAAATTCCCTATCGGAATCTCATAATGAAACCAATAAAAGGGAAAATTCTGTCACTTAGGACTCCTGGATAAAATAAATCGAAGTTAAAATTTCAAAAATTTCTTCTTTTCGGTCACACATCTTCAAAATTATATTTACATATACATATGCAATATCATACGGCGTAGCGATCATCATTTTTTCCAGTTTTGTTATTTTTTTTTTCTCGAATATAAAGTGTATCAAGAGAAAGTATTGTAATCATCAATAAATTCGAATTAGAAATTTTGACGAATTTCTCTGTTTCAGACTTCCCTCAGTTCTAAAAATAAACTTTCGAAATATTATGTGTGTCTGCGAAAACGGATACTCCAAAACTCTCTGCTTGAAATGGATAAAATTTGTGATCTTGACAGGAAATTGATTGATTTCTGATAAATTTTGAACAAAATTTATTTGAAGGTGGTTCAAGTGTTTCCCTGTCGTTTATTAGCGAAACTATGCGATATTTTTCATATTGAAAGGAATAAGAATTAATGAATGTCACTTGCTCACTTGCAAGATGAAACGGCGTGTTAAAGTAATTTAAAAACTAATTAAAAAACCATAGTATAATGATTAGCGAATCTTTATTCCACCTCTGTCTTGCAATGTAAAAACCAATTACAAATCGTGTTGCCTTACAAAATGAAACTACTTTCGGATGTCATGTCTTTCATGGTGGAATCAATGTAAGATACTTCGTTCTGAAAATATGAAACAAACTCAAAATTTATGTGTTGCACAAACAAAGTGAAATTAAAAGATATGATCTGACTGAAATTTTCTTGCATATTTCTTAATAAAGATTTATTTTTAGTCCTCCAGAATGTTGTTCATGGTCCTATCCGTAAACGCCCCAAATACCCAGACTTTTATTTTCAGAATCCTGCACGTGAGCGTTTTCTGCTTCCTTGTAAAGTAGAAACAAAAACAAAAATGAATATGTATTTTGGAAGCCTTTTTTACTATCGACTAAAATTAGACTTTGATATAGAGCTACAACTTTAGCAACAACTTCGCATGGCTTAGTTTAGTTATATTAACATCCCGTTTTAAAGTAGCACTGGGGCTATTTTGGGACATACCTCGTAATTTTTAACCGCGATCAAATGACGAAGACGACACCGGAGCTGGCACCCTCTCTTCAAGCTTTCAAACCACACCAATGGAAGGAAGTCTGACCCCGACGGATTTAGTGCTCTCCACGCTCGATCACCCGACGGTTCTTCGATGGAGTCAGGACTAAAACCTGATACCCTCCAGTTCAGAAGCCGAGACCTCTCCACCAGGCCACCGCAGCCCGGAAAATATCGCATGGCAAATTCCTTTATCTAAGTCGCTGCGTTTTTAAATTTTCACATATTCGTGCATGCGAAAGTACTGAGCGATAGGCGATAAACCATTTGACGAATTCGTTTTATATTTTGATAAGGACCTCTAGATTAAATACTGAAATTGTGTGCTAAAATGTATCTAAAATATATCTTTACATAAAATGTACTAAAATGTATCTTTAAGCTTAGTAATTATTCTGTTCACTTGTACTCGAACAAAAAAATTACTTTTGAATGGATTTCTTTCAAAATTTAATAGAAATCTACAAATTTGATATAAAGGCCAAATTTCATATGGATAGATGGAAACATTTTTTTTTAGTTATCTTTTCATACAGACTGTCGGATATACAGATATGGTTCCAAAAATGTGTTTAACATATTCAGAGATATCTGAAACATGAAAATCCTCCAAAATTATGAAGGCGAATTTTTTGATGATTAGAATATTTTCTCTATATAGACCAGAAAGTAAAAACTGAATGAACCCCTTCATTGATTTATTTCCTTTTCTATGAAATGAAATGAAGTTTTCCATTTTGGAATGTTTTGTCGTTTCGATTCAATTAAAAATTTATATAGAACACTTGAAATATTTATTTATTCTATGTAATAATTATATAACATTATAATAATTATGAATAGCTTAGTTATTGCTTGAAAGAGTAAAATTGTGATAAATGGATGCACGCACAGCCTAAGGGCAAAGGGAGGTTAGAAAGTCCTTTTTATCTGCTGAAGTGAAACTTATAGCTCTATAACGTTGCAAGATAGCTGATTATTGAGAAATGGTGAAACCTTCACCGCTTCGTTTTTTACACGCTCCCCTATCTCGAACGATTTCCATCCAGCACATGGCTACTGTTATGATTCGATAAGTGTATTTACCTGCGGTTCTCTCGACACACAATTGCCGGGTCGTGGGAAAAAGACCTGCCTCGGAATGGAAGAGATAACGGCGACGAAGAATCTCTGCTCCGACGGAATGACAATCGACGAGAATCGAGCGAAAAATTAAAAGCGATACCTCCGGAAGGATTATGGTGCCGGGATCTGAAGTGAATTAATTACTGAGTGAATGGGTGATGGATTATTCAGTTATCAAGAACTGAAGCATGTCAAGGATTTTCATCCCATTTAGATATTCATAAAAGGATAACGGGTAAGTGTTAAAATGTTTGATTTCGACTTTTAGTAAGATGAACTTTCCTCCGTCAACAGAGAAATAAACCCATGATGACCAAATAATCATTCCGAACTTATTCTGTATGAATTCTGCGAGAAATCAGTGGGGGTGGTCTCTCCAAAACTTTCTCGCATGTCCTCTAATAAAGGTGTTGTCCCAGAGAGTGCCTGGCATGATATTGGCGTACAATAGATACAAAATATTTACCTTTGGCGAGGGGAGTTTAGCATTTTTACAGAATCGATCTAGTGATCATTGCCGAGAGTTTTAGTGATTTATCCTTAGCATGCAGTGAATAGTATCCGAAAATCGAATTTGTATTTCAGATGCATTTTTCCCAAATGATTGAAATGAAAATTGGATGCAAAATCACTTTTGAAGTCACAAAATCAAATATCAAATTTGACATATTTAAGTCATTGGCTTTCCGTGTTATCGCGTTTGCATGTTTATGAAACATGTACACATAGACAGACAGTCAGTCCATCACTCCTTAAAATTTCGCTCACAATTTGATAGGTGTCTATACTATAGGTATTCATTTAGTGTAGCAAGTTTTGTTCATATAGCTTTCTTCGTTTTGTATTATCGTGTTCACTTATATTCGAGCAACCACAGTCAAACTTCCTCCGAAAAGATTTCTTTCAAAATTTGATATAAATCTACCAATTTGGTATAAAGACCGTATAAGAGATTTCATTCATCTCACTCAGGGCTTTTTTGAGTAATCTTTGTCACTGAAATACAGAGATTTTATTAAAATGTGTTTTTCGAAATCAGAGAAATCTAAGACATGGAGATTCATCAAAATCTCCAGTTCGAATTGAAATCTTCACTTTCTCTATCCTTCGTATATAAGAAAGTAAAAAATTTCATGACTTCATAGAGTGCGTGAGACAATGTGCAGTTAGGTGCTAGATGATGCAGTGATAATGAAATGACATAATGAGACGTAAATAGGGCAGTGAATTGAAGTGTTTTAATTATTAAATTTAACAAAATATAATAAATAATAATACTTTTAACACATTGTTTTTTGCTACTAGCTATAACACTAGTCTACTGAAATACAAAAGCTTTATTTTAATTATTTTTTATTCTTTAGTTTTGACTTGGTAATCCCTTTTCCTAAATATTATGAAATCCTAAAATAATTTTTCTCAAATTCACCAACAGATGATTTCAGGCGTATGCAATCGAAGTTTAATTAAATGAATCGATTATCGTGTCATTAAATTTTAAAGAAAATTCAGGAAGGGCATTTTCATTTATACATGAATGAAGTTAAATAAAGTGATGCGATTCGTTTATTTATGGTAATGAATTATGATCCTTTTATCTAAATACACGTTTACTACTATTTATAAATACTCTTATAAAAATAAAAATGAAGAATTTTAAAAAAATTGTTTGCTACTTTTTAATTTTTTATTCGATTATTCATTTTTATAATTATTATTCATTACAATGGGGCTTTCTCGAATTTATTACAAAGGGGTTTCACGAATATAGAAGCAAATATTTAATTAAGTTAATGAAATACGTCATAATTAAATTTTGAATATATTCAGATAGTATATTTTCATCGGAAACATACAAAATTCAAAAATTCTACCATATCTGAAAAATCAGTGAGAAAGCCTGCACAAAATTCCATCTTTTCAAATATAAAACAATTGAACTTAAATAAAATTGTTTGAACTTTATCTTTATCTGAATGATCGATTTTCAGCAAGAGAAAGAAAGAGACATTTTAATAATTTTCAATAATGCACAGGAAATATTTCCATCAGGTGAATGACATTGAAAAAATTGTTTAAAAGAAAAGAATAGAATCAACCTGAAAATAGCGTTGCTGCTGGGTGGAGGAGAAGAAAAGATAAGACGATTTTGAATTTTTGATTATTTCAATAATTACAGATTAGGTTTAAAGCTATGCAGCCTGGATTTTTTATCCTTTACTTTATGATTCAACACGCTTAAACGATTTTGTGAGATAAAGAGAAACAATTTGAAGCACTCTTTCATCTTAAGATTTCGGAGAACAGCAAGAGGTTCTTCACGACTAAGTTTCAGTTTTAGGCTATGATTCATGAATACTTCCTTCGCCCTTCAATTTTACATTCATATCCGCGAGAAAATCAAGAGATATTGCCAAAAATTTTTATTGTTTAGTAATATTAGGGCTGACTCTAATCTTCATTTACATTAGACAAGTGACATTTTCAATCGAAATCTGAATATTTGGAAGAATTTCAAAACTAGTGGGAGAACTCTCCCGGAAACTTTCTCGCTTATTCTTTCATAATGGAACACTTGTGTAGAGCCACCACTGCGAGGCTTGGATTTTTATTTTTATCCATTACAGATGAGTGTTTCTTAGTATAATAAACACTTAGTACTTATACATTAACTGCTTACTATTAGCGATCAATAATTATCAATAGATCTAGCGTTTTTATTAAATATAGATTGGATTATTTGTGATTTTGAGGGTAATTCAATACTGGCATGCAGTGAATACACAAGTATCGGAGAATCGTATATGTATTTTGAATGCTTTTTTCTGACCAAAATTGGTAAAAATAAAATTTGTTATAAGATCTTATACCAAATTTCATTTAGTTTAATCTCAGAATTTTTGAGATATCGCGTTTAAATATATGAGAAAGAACAGATCAACAGATGGTCAACCCTAGACCATTTTGGTTCAAAATTTTATAAAAATCTTCCAATGACGTGCGGTACCTGTGTACTAAAATGTATCGTTTTCACTCTTTATGCTATTGAACCTGGCTAGACAGATATCCATTGAATGGATTTTGTTCAAAATTTAATAGAAATCTACAAATTTAATGCTAAGTTCAAATATCAAATTTTATTCATCAAGGAGTTTTCAGTTTATCAGTTATGTTCACAGGTAGACATACAGATCTAGTTATAAAAAAAGTATTTTCAGATTCAGAGAAATCCAAAACGTAGAGATCCGCCTAAATCTAGGGTTTGTATTCCTTGCAATACTTTCACTTTATATATTTCGTATAGAAGAACGTAAAATTCCTCTAGGCAAGTTGGAAGGCAAAGATATATTCCTTTCCATCAAAATTACTATCTGGCAACATAAATTGTTGATATTAGAAACAGTTAAAAGGACAGCTAGAAAATCACTTTTCAATCCTAATTTCTAAGATATTGCAATTATCGAAAAACTTCAAATACAAAAAAGTTATTTGTCTTAAGGAGGTGATAATTTGTCTTATTTTTCAATCATCAATATTAAAAAAGTTTGAGCGAAAAAATTTTTTAATCAATTAAAAGAATAACAAAACGTTTCCAACCTCTTTGAACTAGATGGGCCATTAACATTTCTATCAACATATTCCGTGTCAATTAAAATCCAAACAAAATTACTCTAGTTACTCTACAAGATAATATGGGTAAAGCGTTATGTGCCTATATCTATATCTATATCTATATATAGTGGTTTTGGGTTCTAGGGACCATGATCGATGAAGAACTGAAGCAATTTTCCCGAAGTCTTATTATGAGAACCATTGCAATAGGTAGTCTTCTTATAAGAATCTACCTAAAAAAAGAAAAGATACACTCAGATACTCTTTCAAAATCAGGTCGAAAACTAAAATTTCCAACATAAAATTCTGTGTAAAACTGCTGAAATTATTGATAATCATTTCTGTCATATTTTATCATTTATCCATACATGAATTAGGTGATTTGAATTATAGTAAAACTGTTCCAGTTAACCCATTTAACCAGCAATCAAATAGTGGCAATTTAATTATATAAATTCAAATAGGAAATTTAGACCTACGAGTTTAGAAAAAAGTATGAAATCGGTAAAAGTTGTTAGACCTTATTCCATACTTTTGTGTCAATTTCCTATGCAGGCTCACATCCATACGGCATCCCCTTGAACACCATGGGTAACATTTTCTAAGCGTGCTTTCAGGTCATCACTACTGCACGTAAAGGTGGCATTAAGACAGAATCTATGACGCATCCAGATGAAATAAAACACTCGAAGTAATTTTAGAAAATTTCAACACACGCCTGCAAAACATATAAGGAAATATCATACGTGCATGAATGACTGCGAATACAGTTCGCTTGTCTGTTGTGAAATGAATTTTCGCTTGGTGATTGCATGTATTAGCAAAGAAGATCTCATTGGGCAGTTATCACATATCCGATCAGAACTTAAAGTTTTATTCTATATTGCGTCCAAATTTTATTATCATTGTTTGTAAGAAATTTATTCCAATTAATAATTTATGACAATTTTTTTCTATAGTTCTGTAACTCTATATAGACATAGGAATATGTGTAATACCAACAGATACGCAATGGCACACACATTTTGAAATAATATTTTGTGTCTTTGTAAAATTTTAAAGAAATAGCTTATATGCAACAAAAATAGGTAAATAAGTAAAAAAAAAATTAAAAAAAAATCAAATATCTATTATAAAAAGAAATTTTATTTATACTTTATTAAATATAACAGAAACAATTACAAATTTTAAACTTTATTAAATACAACAGAAACAATTAAAAATGATAAATATTATTGAATAAAGTATAAAAAAAATTATACTTTATTCAATACAACAGAAAGAATATAAACTTTTATACCTTATTACATCGAAACAGAAATAATAAAAATGTTACACTTTATTAAATACAACAGAAATAATTACAGTAGACTCCCAATTATCCGCGCCTGCCGCACTAAGTTTTTATTTTGCTTCCAAGCAAAGAGAAAATCCTTCCAAAACAAGAAACAAACACAAATGACTGATTTTTTCAAAAAAATGCAGTTTTACAGTTATGCTTTTGTAATTGCATAATACATTAGAGTATTAAAACAGTACATATGTATTAATTTTTCTGTGTATCCTTGGCGCCTCTCGTAAGTACAAAGCACTTTTCTGTTTTCATTAACAAAATGCATTTTAGGTTAGTTTTGAGTGATATACTAAAATATTAAGCGTTAGTTAAACATTTCCTGCTGTTTATTTTACGTTTTATTGTACATAAAATGATTTTTTAAAGTTAGAATGACTGTTTTTCTCTTTTGCTATACCCGTTTTTACCTTTTTTCGGATTATCCGCGATTTTTGTTATCCGCGGCGGCCGAGCCACCCAATTCCGCGGATAATCGGGAGTGTACTGTATAGGAAATTGAAAAATTACTAATTATTATTATTATGACTTTAATTTTTCGTAAAGGATAAATCTTTTGTTAAATAAATAAAAAAAGATATCTTAGATAAGATTAAAAAAATAATAAGACCTCGTGAATAAAAATTTGCAAAGATAACTCTTTCCTGTTAAATATAAAAAAATAAAGGTCACCCTATTAAAACAACTGAAAGCGCTACATTTTAGATATGCACTTACTTAAATATTTCTCATACATGAAGCATACAGGAAGAAAGTAATGCAACCTTCTAGAAATTCTATCCCGAAATTTTGATGAATCTCGATGTTTCATATCTACCTAAATCCAAAGACACATTTTTGGAACTTTGTCGACAGGATACCAAAAATACGCAACCAGTTTTCTTTGCAGAAATATAATGCACGAGTCGCATCATATTGCTATAGTAAAAGTGAAGGAAAGAAAACTCACACTGATTTATGTTTATTATGGAAATGACATATGTTGCAACTTATGGAAATTCAAAATCAAATTTTCTACTGAATAATATATAAATACTCGTATATACTATAAAACAATATTTTTTGAAGCAGAGCTTACATTTCAAAACTACATGAGATGCGAAAAGGCTCATCATTTGATGTCTTTGAAATAAAATACGAAAGTGACTATTTCGAAAAGATTATAAGCAAAATGTTAATTTACAGAAATCT
This sequence comes from Argiope bruennichi, assembly GCF_947563725.1. Taxonomy (NCBI): domain Eukaryota; kingdom Metazoa; phylum Arthropoda; class Arachnida; order Araneae; family Araneidae; genus Argiope; species Argiope bruennichi. Next base: position 8,084,616 of record NC_079159.1, read on the forward strand.
GAGAAAAGCCACCAAATTCTATGTAATGTTTTAAAAAGACACTTTTGCCCCTCACTGTCGTAATTTAATAATAATTCATAAAAACAGGAAATAGTATCCATTTTAATAAAATAATATTTGTGTATAATAATTTCTCAGAAATTCGGAAATTTATTTTTTACATTATTGCTGATATTGTGCAACTTGAGGGGGGGGGGAACTTGTATAGTATTTTGAATAACTAAAAGCGAAAAACAGGGTATTTCTTTTACTCTCCCCCCACGATTAATCACCAAAAGAAGGTAACTAATGCTAACTATTTGGTGAGATCTGAGAATCTTATGTTGAATGGGGATTGGCGATCTTGGTGTAGTCTGAAAATCCTGAAATAAACCCAATAGCTTGGCGTAATATGCTAAGTAAATCTAGAAATACAAGCCATCTTTGCGAATTCTTAAGTATCATAGATCTTGGCGAAATCTTAACATCTTATATATAATGAAACTTGGTAATCTTGGCGTCATTTGAAAATCACCAAGTAAACTTAGGAAGCCTTAAAAATAAATATGCACTGAAAAATGCTACAATTGTTTTCAGTCTAAATGAGCTACTTTTGTATATTGTAATAACTTTTGCTTCACTTTTACAATAATCGAGAACAGAAAGGTTTTCAAACTTTTAAAGATTATGATCCGCTTTTTAGAAACCAAATTTCTAGTAACCTAATTGAATTTAGAATTCATTTGATTTGAAGTGGATTGAATATTCTCTATAAATGATCAGGATACGTTTTTACAAAAGGAAAAAGAGATCGGGTAATCATCAAATATTTAGTCACTAGATTTTGATGAATTTTAAATGTATTTTAATACCAAACTAAAACCAAAATGAAACAGAGTCAAAATTATATTTGTATATCTTTAAACATAATTCTCAAAAGGAATGAACCTGAGACTCATGAAATTTAGCTTGTTGTCTTCACGCTAAAATTGTATATCTGAATCAAAATTTGAACAAAATTCGTGATAGATAAATCATTTTCTTGTCTATCCGTTTACATCTGGACGCAATAAATAAAATCTCAAAATATCTTACAACATCGAGGAGGCATCATACCCTATATGTTAATAGAGTATGGTTGTGTCTACAAGATTTCCCTTTAGTGTAGAATTTTGAATTAAAGCTATCAATTGGTTGACTACCGTTCCCAGGATTCATGTGTATGTAAATACATCGATGAATTTCAATACTTAATTGTTTTTAATCTTCATCGGTTCGATCTATCCAAAATAATATAAATTACATGAAATACTTAAATTAAAGTGGTAACCGTATCTACTAAAATTGGGTATTGGCGAGTTGGACTAATCTGACTCAAATGACCAATAACTACTAAAATTCTTTGCTATTTAAACGATATGACTTCAAACGATATTTTTGAATGTAAACAAATATGAGCATCGTTCTATAATAAGCAAAAACTGGAATAAAATTATTTCCTTTAAAAAAAAGTTGTATAATGTATTGTGGCGAAACCCATCTTTCCATGCGTAATTCAGTAGTGAAACGAGAACGGAAAATAAATACATCCATTTTTATGCCGATATGATTGAGCACTGAAAACGAAAGCTGCTAATAAAATTGTTGATTAAAATATGAAGATGATTATTTAATGACTATCCAAATGATAGTAAAACAATCTTCTAATAACCGCTATTATTTCTCCATATTACCATTTCTAAAAGAGAGAATAAATTAAACCAAAAAAACTGCATATATCTTTCTTCTTTGTTAATTTTTAGCATCAAATTTCCTATCAAAAATAAACATTGAAAATAATCTTTTAGTAATTAATGTTACATCACTTGCATAAAGATTTTTGTAACTAAATAAATATGTCAAGAAGATTAGAGATTTATAAAATTAGCAAGTTCAAACGCACATATATACACACACACAAAAAAAACAGCTTAAAAGACATGAGTTAGATAAACTATTTGCTTATCTTAGTTTCAAATAAAGGGCAAACATGCATTAAGATAACATTTTTTTTTTTATATTATCTAAAAGCTTTTCATAGAAAGTGCGGATAAAATAGAGACTCATATCAGACAAGTCAAAAAAGAAAGAGACAGTGTAAAAAAAACTTTTTCTGAATGTTTACATGAATTACAGAAACAGATATGGGCAAAGGGATTGTAATAGCAAATGCTTAAAAACAACCAGTTTCCCGACATTAAAAAAAACCCTAGCTGTTACATGATATTTAGAATCAGCTACATACAATTAAAATAAAGAAAAAAAAATCTAAATTTATATGCATTCGCGATTAAAAAGTATTGACATCAGTGATTTACGTTCATAAAATTTTAACTGTAAGCGTAAAATCTGTAAATCTTCAACTAAAAAAGTTTTAATATATATATCGTTTTCAATACGGAAATAGTTCCTTAGATTTAACAATCTACAAATATGAGAAAATATTAAATTAATCATTTGTATTTCAAATTTTAACATTCACAGTTTAAGCAACGCGGGAATGGCATTTGGCATCACGGAAATGCGAAACAAGATGAAATATCACGATACATTTCATGTCCACTAAAAAAACTGACTTCCCCTTAATTTTAGAACAGCAACAATTACAGTTAAAAAAAAGTGGTGTCTTAAATATAAAAAAAGCAACTTTTAGCAACGCAATCAAACTATTTACAACCACATTTAGTAGAAAAATTCGGAGTCGGCTTTTTTGTTTCAAAAATGGAAAAAGAAACAAGTAAAAAAGATGAAATTACAGAGCATCGGGCGATTTAGTACAAAGAGATAACTTGCGAGCTTTAATGCTAAAAATAAAGCCCGCGTTTGTTTGGTTGCTAATTAAAAAATCCTGGCATTGTAAATAGACTGTATGCCTCTCAGGCTGAGGTCGGAAAATTCTGAATGATTTAGAAGTTCATAGACATCGACCAGCACAAAACAGGCGTTTGTTTAGCTGCTGTTAGAAAATTCTGACTTCTCAATAGATTGTATGCCTCTCAAGAAGCCGCGTTCGGAAAGTTCTGAATGATTAATCAGCATCATAGACATTAAGTAACATAAAACATGCGTTTGTTTAGTTGCTATTTACAAAATTCAGACTCTATGCTTCTCATGGAGCCGGATTTGGAAAGTTCATGATGCCGCATTTGGATGATTTTAGTGCTCATAGACATCGACCAATATCTTTACAAACATTACTGATAGTAGATGGGGTGTGATTATTTAAGTGGAGGTCTGGGAAATCCTTCTTGCAATATAATATTGATGAAGAAGGCCTGCTTTTCGCTTAATGGCTTATCAGGACGAACATTTAATACCAGATGAAACAGTCCTCTAGCTTCCGTGATTTTCATTGCAGAACCTTTGACTTCACTTTATTTTGATACTTGTAAGAGCGTGTCACCTGTGTGTTGCAACACGAACTGCAGTCAAATCCTTCTAGATGGGCATCAGGGCAGCAAGAAAAATAATTGAGCGTAGTTACAAAATAATGTCTTATCCTTCAGAGTTTCTTTAATTTAGTTTTAGATGTCATGAATAAAAAAAAATGTGAGCTTCATGAGTCGTGTTTCGGCATTAATGTTTGTAAAATATCTTTCTGCATTAAATCAATAATGACCTACAGTATTGTGACTGGTATCTTGTGCGATATCGGTTGCAAACACAAATCCTAAATGCCGTCTTTAAGTGACATTATAAATATTCTCATCGCAGAATGTATAGCTATTTCACTGCAATTAAGTAATATTTTAAATGACTTTTGTAGTTCTGAAGTTTAGGGGAAGAAGGCATCACAAGGTAAGTGAGTCCCTTATGTGTGCATAAGAATAAAAAGGATTCACAAAGCGAAATAATTTTATTATAAATTGTTTTTAAGCTGAGTAATTACTACCCACTAAATAATTACATCGTACAGTGAAAAGACCTTTCTCCGCTGTCCAAATGAGCCCAAAACTGATTACATAATTACCACCTTATGTTAAAATCCTACATCAAATATTATAAATCATATTGCTGCATTTTTTTAATCATCCCTATGAGATACACAGGAATAAATATGATGATACGTGTTCAGCGATTCTATAAAATGACGTCACTTTCAGCTGGTGTACTAATTTCTCTTCTGGTTTCTTATTTTTAATTAATTATTCTTGCTCCATAAAAGAATCGCGAGAATATCGTTTGGTGTTTCCGAATTTTTTTTTTCTATTTAATTATCGTACTCATAATACCCAAGTAACGTTTATTCTTTAACTACTTTTATATACTTAATAATGATTTTCATAACTTTATATATTTTGCGACTTTATCGGCACTCTTCGAATTGCAAGTATTTCTAGAAAAATTTATAATTTTTATGGAAATATTAGAGTGTAATTTTTAAATCATTGTACTTTTAGTGACAAATCTTTGTACATTATATCCACCTAGATCTTTATGTTTCGAAGTTATAAGGTTATCTTATATGCGGATAGTTGGACAGACAGACTTCCTCAGAAAGGATTTCATTAAAAATTTGATAAAAATCTAAAAAGGTGATGTAAAACCATATACCAAATTTTATTCATCTAGTTCAAGGCGTTTTTGAGTTATCGGGTTCACGGACAGACAGACATGGTTTCAAAAATATATTTTTCTTACTTAGGGAAATCTGAAATTTGGAGATTCTTCAAAACATCGAGGCCAATTTTTTTTGGCAATTACTATGCTTTACTAATTACATATATTTATCCGTTCTGCTTCTGAGTCGTCTTCATCACTTAAAAAGATCTAAATTTAAAACTGGCTTTTCGTACTGAAAAAAAAATGTCGAAAAATGATCAAAATATCGGATAAAAATTTTAATTATAGTACAATGCTAAGAAAAAAATAAAAGGTGTGCCTGATGGTTAGTTATTATAAGAATGTATGCGATTACATATGACAAAACATGAATTGCTAATTCTACATTGAATTGATAAATCAGGAGAACTTTCTTAAATGCGCATAATTCTTTTTACCAAGTGTCATTATTTAAAGAAGGATAATGGATTCTGTTAACTTAAGATGAATGAGAATTTTTTATATCATAATATCTAAGTCAGAAACGAGCATTATTTCTCACACGAAATCCGTCCTAAATGAGCAATATCCACGTAACTGCAAAGCTAACTTTTAAGTGAGAGCGAAAATGAAAGAAGATAGATTAGGCATGAAACACTCATGCTGAAAAAAAGGAAAGGGAAAAAAGGAATATTAAATATGCTCATCTTTATTTCTCGATCAGGAATTAGTTGTTGAGCATCTCACAAGGTGTCTACACAATACAGGCCGAATGGCATTAAGAAAATCTGTCATTATTTCTTTTTCGCAACCTAATAGTACAAAGATACTGCTAGGATTTTACAATATTGTTCGACATACTAAATGCTCATAATATGAAGATATCGTAACAATACAGTTGAGTATCATGTTCTAATTACTGATCATCGAAAAAAATCACAACAAAATAAAGCGAACCAAAATATTCGTCCACTTTTTGTCTGCAATGAAGAATTATTTATCGAATAAGAAAATCTATTCGCATTCACTTTTGCTGTGAGAGTACTATTTATCAAAAATCGAGAGTGGTGCGTCGTATTATGTCAAACAATAACATCTTTTACTCATCCTTTTCTCAATGAAGTACTAATAATCGAATTCGAAAATGCCATAGTGATAATTTTTTTTTTAATCTTACGAGAAAAGAGAAAGTCTGCTGATATTTACTTTCTTAAACGAAATACAACTGAGCTTCTTCATTTCAACTTAAAGATTCCTGGAGGGAAAAAAATCAATATTGTTACGGAAATTCTGGGGCTCTTTGCGATTTGTTGGTCGATGAAATAAAGAGTGCTTTAGTAACGAACGATGGCTTTTATTAACACCAAGATAAGAATACAGGGAGAGCAAATATACAGCCAAGGCGAACATAGGCAACATACTACAAAAAAAGTAATAATCAGTAGTAATAACAACTACAGCACACAAAGCGACCAGACAGAATTCAGCAGGAGGAGGGAATCTGCGTAACTAGGCTCAAAAGTCTCTCCAAACGTCTGCAATTCCCCACTGTCTCCTCACTTTAGCTGTATCCGTCGACTCACTATTACACGACTAGCTACTCCACACACGAATTTATGCTGCTTCTACAAGAAATTACAGGACTCATCACACAGCTCAATTCAGTAATCGCTTGAGCTCCACTCCACGCTTGCGCTTCCCTGGACTGATCCAACTATTCCGGCTTTGCTTCGCTATCCTCTCGACAACTCTATACATTTCGGTTTAAAACTGCCAGCCTTTTATAGTTCCTGGAGGCGGACAGAGAAGGTTCCGGAAGAATCAGGCATATCTTGGTTCCTATTGGCTCAATCGCTAAAATTCTGGAAGTTTCCAGTATTATCTTTTTTATCGCCAAAGTCACCAAACGTTCGCCAAGTGTGTTGCCAAGCGCTATGATTACTGATTTGGCACACGTTGAGCATCCAACAGAGGTGATCGTAAAACGGTCTTTCCAGTGATTGAACTAACCGTGTTAGGAAGAAACATTACAGATTTGTAACAATATATAGAAATTTCGATATACAGAAATTTCAATTCGAAAAATACATATTGCAAATTTTGTATTATTTTCTTATTAAGAATAGTTTTACATAAATTATTTGTTCAAGGTTAAGGAAGATTTCAAAGAATTAATTCATCAAATTAATTTATCTATAAAATGTGAAAACATAATAAAGATTTCTTGGATTTTTTATATATGTCTTGTCAAAATTTTGCCCTTTTTCACCATTTTTTAAATTTTTTTTTAATTCGCTTTTAGCATCTTACACTAAGCTGGACCTCTTTTCCACATTTGAAGATCTCTAGTTTCATACCATATTCACTATAAGAAATTTCAAGCTAATCGAAAGTAAAACGATCGCTCCACGCTTGGAAAGTAACAATTATTATAAAAGCTAAGAATAATATATAATTTTCCGGTAAGTGCGCATCGTAAGCGATTTCCAAACTTTCGAAAACTTTTATTGCAGTGAATTGACGAAACTGCTGTTTCTTTATTATTTAATAAATATATCATTTTTCTTTTTCGTATATTTAGTACAAGAAAGTACTATAATCCTCAAAAAATTCTAACTGGAGATTTTCACGATTCGCTGTGTTTCAGACCACCCTGAGTTCGAAATACATTTTGGGAAAATGCCTGTCTCTCTGTCCATCTTTGACCTAAAAGGAAGAAATTTGGTATACGGTCTTTACACCAAATGTGTAGCTTTCTATTAAATATTGTGCAAAATCCACTCTGAGGAAGTATGTCTGTCCGGTTGTTCGAATATAAGTTAGCACGATTACTATAAAACGAATAGAGCTAAATGAATAATAAAATTAGGTACGCAGATTTAGTACCTATAGTATAGACACCTATCAAAATTTTGAGCGAAATCCAATAAAGGGTTGACCGTCTGTCGGTCTGTACTTTCAGAAACATGTAAGCGCGGCAACTCAAAAACGCAGTGACTTAAATATATCAAATTTGGTATGGGATTTTGTGACAGCAATTGTGTTTGTGCGTCAATTTTTTGTTTCATTTGGTTAGGGAAAATACGTCTAAAGTGCTAATTTAGTTTTCGAATATGTCAGCATGTCAGGGATTAATCAGAAAAAAAAAACCTAGCCAAGGATCACATGATAGATTCAGTAAAAATGCTATTCACTTCCAAAATTAATACTTTGCAACTATTGTACGCCAATGCCATGGGAGGTATTCTCTGGGATGACATCATTACAAGAGCGTATGCGAGAAAGTTTTCGATAGGCCGCTTTCTTTGGTTTACAAACGAAATCAGAGATGTCTTCTTGACTGTAATAGTTGTTCATAATTTTAATGCGAAATTTGTTCTATGTTTGAATATGTTATTCGATATTGAATAACAATTTTTCTATTGAAAATCCAAAATTCCTGAAAACAGTTCAATTTATAGAGATTTCTGATTTATAGAAATTGCATAATTGGAAGTTTCGCTCTATCTATATGTGTAAAATTAAAAGTCTTTTTGTTTGCTGAAACCTTTTAGAATTCCATGTCTTGACAGAATCGAACAAAATTTGACACATATGTCTAGAAGGACTGACTATGATACTAAAATATTGTTCTCTTCTCCCTAAATAGAAAGGACGAAATAAGAGTTGAATGAGTTTTCACTTCCTATCATGACTTCATAACATATAATTGCACAAAAAAAAAAAAAAAAAAAAAAACTTATCTTAAAATTTAAAACTTAACGATTAACACGATTTATAATAAGTAACAGCCGATTATGCATGTTTTCCTTTAAAATATTTAGCTTGTTTTAGTGTGTATCTAGTATTTAAGAAACTAAAATTATTTCCACAATAAATAGGTAATTAAATAAACAATACTATAATTTTATAAGAAATATAGTTTTTTTTCCTACCTGCGATTTGGTATTGTTAGGTATTCAGTAGAATATACGTTGCTTTCTTCTCCATGAAATTATTTATTAAAACTTATTTCAATTTTGTAATTATTGGAATTCTGTTTTGTGTAATGGTTGAGCCCCGTTCCGAAATTCCGTGCGCGTCTTGTGTCTGGCACATTTTGCCCTCTTTCCCCTCTCTTGTTGTTTTCCTGGGTTCTTTGATGTCTGTACATTTTACCGACAATTTGCGGAAAGTGAACAGGTGGGGGTGGTCCTAAAATGTGTCAGATGACAGATTTACGACATAACCGTAAAGGAAAAGGTTGTTGAAACGGGGCTTTAAGAGATATGCGTACATTATAACATCAAATATTAAAAAAAGGAGTATTATTTTTAATAGGAGGCTCTTTTTGGTTTTCTGCTTTTAAAATTGGTATTTTTTTAAAATTAGAATTAAATCTCTTAATGTCAAACATCCTCTTTTCCTTGCGACCAAATATACATTGCTAAGTTTTAGAGTGGGATCTCCAGAAAAGTTTTAAATTTATGTGATAAATGGTGAGATTAAGAGCGTTGGCCGATATCTTTAATATACTATATTTTAACTTGTTTACAAAGAGTTGCTTAAAAATTTCAATCAGCTATGATAAATGAAAAGAGTATTCTAACTTCACTCTGCTTTTACAATTAATAATCTAAACGAGGCATATGTTATCAATAGTTAAGCAACCCTAACTTATCCAAAATGTCATTTTGGGTCAGAATCCACAGTTTAAAAAGCTCTTTACTTAGTATTTATTATATCCATGCTTTTAGTAAAAAACTCTCCAAAAAACTCTTTTGTCCTTATCAGTTTTATTTGTAAAAGGGAACAGCGATATAATTCCTCGCGTGGCAGCTGTTTTTTTTTTATTTTATTTTATTCCTTTAGATGTTTTAAGAGCAAAGGTAAACAAAAAGCATTGCGCAACATGTATCAAGAGATGAATAGATATATTTTAAAATATGACGCATGAGCATCTTGGTCTCTGAAAATTCGTGTATTTGAAATAAAAAATATCTTTAGCTTTTAAAATACCCACTTTTTATATCTATTCATCTCTTGATACATGTTGCGCAATATATAATTTTATAATTGATTTTTCACTTTCTTCCTGAGGATTATTTTTTAAAATTTTATCACTAGTGCGTTCTCGACAGCAACGCGAGCTTTTGATATTTTAAAAACTTAAAAATTTATTATTAAATTACAGATTTAATAAATTAAGTTTTGATTATATACGCGTGGTGCCATATAATGATGAATTCGGGAAAAATTTATTTTTAATAATTAAAATTAATTTAAATCATCAATTTTTAATTTAATATTTAAATTTATATGATTGATTAATTACATATTAAATTAATATCAATTATATAACTAATGAATATAAATGAAATATAACTAATAAATATAAATGAAATATAACTAATGAATATAAATGAAATATAACTAATGAATATAAATGAAATATAATTAATGAATATGAATATAAATATAATTTAACTAATGAATATAAATGAAATATAATTAATGAATATGAATATAAATATAATTTAACTAATGAATACAACTATGTAATAAATTTTACTTTTCTATTTACTGTTACAACAGATGACTTTTAAAAGCAACAAGAGACTTTTCTATTTCTCTGCATTATTTCTCGATAGATCAGCTAACTTAAAGAACTGTAAAGGATACGTAGAGGTGAAGTTTTCATTTCCAATTACTAAAAATTCTTACTATTAAAAGTTTATAAAAATAATTCAAATTAAATGTATAAATATCTTGATTTTGTACTGAAAATTTTTCCAGAGCTATAGCTGCATAGAAGTTACAGGCTGAAAAGGAATTTGAATTCCTAACTTCGACTGCTTTTTAACTTAAGCCTATGCCAATTCATTACAGTTTCATCACATGTATTCTCTTTCCACCGTCCTTATGGTTTCAACTTATATAAAATAGATGGCAGAAATTCTCTTTTTATTATTTATTTTTGATTTATTTGACCACGGGAGTCATATTTTGTAGAAGAGTGATAAATTAATGTCTGTTTACATCATGCTATAAGAGCAAAGTGACCGAAATATTTCCCTTCAGCGATTTTACTATGATATTCTGATAGGGATTTCTTTGACACGGGTCGATTTAAGCAAAGAAATATCTTAGGTGGTTTTTTTTAAAGATGTGCAGGTGTTAAGGATTTTTAGTCCTTCGTTCCTGGCGTGAGAACGACGGAATCAACAATTTTGTTAAGTGCGCTTCAGAAATAATTAAATAAAAAGGGAAACTGGACCAGGAAATAAAACATTTTAGAATGTAGATGATATGGGCTAAATTAAGATAAAAATTAGGCATTTAATTAAGTTTTAAATTAAATTTTAAAATATCATTGCATACATACGTACACACACACACAAACATATATATATATATATATATATATATATATATATATATATATATATATATATATATATATATATATATATATATATATATATATATATATAGATGGATAGATATTCAATTGAAAATATTTAATTGATTAAGACATTGATAATAAATATATTTGACCATACTTTTTACATAATATATTCTTATTTAAAAATATTCAAGAAAGTTCAAAGAGCGTTATAAAATCCTTTCCTTTCAATACAACAATCTGTGTTTAATAAATTTTTTTGAAGTTGTTTAACACAATTTTTTTCAGCAGTAAGTTACCACTTCTGTAATTTAAAACAGTCGCAAAACTTATAATAAGCAAACATATATTTCAGACACGCAGGCATTATTATTAAACATAGCAACACTCGCGGAAGACATCAGACTGCAAAGCGTTATCACATACAAAACGGCGCTAAACGAAGGTAAAATAATTCCGAAGACATACATCAAGGGAAGAAATCCGCTGCTTTCACACGATTCCAAGGAAAATCGACGTTTTTCATAATTGCGCAAAGAACAAAAATGATACATCATCCAGGATCCAAATATATCTCCCTGGAAAGAAGATTTATACCATTTTCTCACGCTACAATACGCCAAGCTTGCCGATGAGCAGAGTAAAGCTGTCCGTTTCTTGAGAATGTATTACAACAGAATTCAGGCCGGAGTCTACGGAAGTTGTTACTTACCTGATAAAATTTCAGATTCTGAAAAACAAAGGTATGGCCTTTTTTTAAGTATAAGTCTTCCATTTGCATATCTTTCAGGTAACGGGTGATAATTACATAGAAACTTTTTTCGAAGTTTAATCTAAATTCAAAGAAATGATTTGGTTTCCTGAAATAACTTATATAATATGAATGTATTGGCACCTCTGTGAGGCAGCTGGTGAATGAGGGGGAGTCAGTTTACAATCGTATCCTGCGATTCGATCTCTTGGACTTGGTTTGAATTGGTGTTCAATCCAACAATACAACAACTTATGTAATATTTCATTTAATGCTTTTAATACGTTTTTAGGATAAGTCAGGATGTCAGATTAAATCTGTTATAAACAAAAACATAAAAGCCGTTTGTCAAATATTCTTAACAATGGTGAATATTTTAATTTCTCAAATATAAAGACATACAACTAATATCTCAGAAAAAATTCACCTCGATATTTTGATGTGTTTTTTGATTTTGATCAATGCATCTTTCGATGAATCAATAGAAATTTGAAAGCTCCTTGAGTAAAAAAATAAATAAATAAATAAAAAAATTATAAATAATGTCTATCTGTAACGTGGTTTTAATGAGTAAATTATTGATTAATTTTGAATTCCAGAAAAAAAATCCGTCAAAAAAATTTTTTTTGTCTGATTGTCCATGTGTATATGAGCTAGATAAATCAAAAAATGAGGTTACATATATGAAATTTGGCACAAGATTTTATCTCTACGACTGTGATCAGGTGCCAAATTTTAGATAAAATCTGATTTCTTGATAACCATTATTCTTTTGTTCTGCCTATTGATCTGAATGCCAAATAAAATTAGATTCATACAAACAATAGAAACACAACAATCTTCGAAAATATAATTTAACATACGATTTTAACACTCAAATAATAGATACATTTCAAATTTTGGATCTGATTGATCAGGAGAAAAATAATCTTTTCAAAATTGTCTACTCGTTTCATTTTACTATATGGTAAAATTAAACACAAAATGCACTTTCTTCTTTTTTTACTTGAAAATCGAAGCGAGCTTGTTTTTGTTGCTTCCATAAGCATTTCAAAATACAATTAAAAATACCACTTGGATGCGAGATAAATTAGAAATAGGAATGTTAATTTTTGAAAATGCATTAATATTGAAAAATGGGTCTAGTTAAAAAAATTCTTTTAATTATAAACGTTATTTAATTTATTGACAGTAATTTTCAATCATTTATCTGGACCATTTCGCTTCAAAAGCAACAGTAGTTTTCAGTATATTTACCGCTGAATTCCATTAATAATATATACAGTGTACATTCGAATCCTGGACTAATATCTTATTTTCTAAATCATTAGAAATAGGTGTGTTTTTTATATATTTATATATTAATATATTTTACATTGGTTGAATCTATAAATATATTTTTAAAAAAATACAAAATAGGAATTCATTTTAATATATTCTTTACATACTCAATTATACACAAAGTAAAAGATCTACTCATGTGACTAAAACTGGCTGAGTTATGAAGCTTTGAATTTCATTATTTAAGGCCAAAAGAGGAGCATCATGTATCAATAAGCAAATTTTCCTAGAGGATGCCGTTGAAAAGGTCTGAAACAATCCTAAGTAGTAATATTCAAAACTTCATGACTTGCTCAACTTCAATCACAGAAGAGTGGAGTTTTAAAAACAATATTAGTGTGCCAAAATTATTTTATTAAGTATGACTAATAGGAAGAAAAAATTATATAAAAATTTAGATTTCCTAAATTTTTTTAACTGTGCATTTGTTGGTTCAAATAACATACACCATTTACAGCATTCTTTTTGCAGTTGGAAGTCTGACGTTTTAGAAATTAGCTAATGGATCACAATTATAGTAAGCATCTTATATAAAGAGAACATATGTCTATCTGATAATAATTCTTATTTTAATTGCATTTATACTTTTGCTTTAGCATTCACAAACATATTGATCCGAGTTGAAAACGTGGACAAACAATAGCTGAAACAGGAAACACAATAAAAGAATTTCTGTCAGAATTCAGCCCAAAACATGTTCACATGAAATAAAAGTCATTTTCAGATATATATGCTTCAATCCAACTGAAACACAAAATCCCACAACAACAACTAAAAAAATAATAATAAATAAAGCTTTGAATTCGGGAGAATAAATCTGACAAAATGTGTGGGAAAGAGAGAATCCAATAGAACCGCAAAAACAGATTCATGTTTCCATTATTTAGTACGGTTCATTGTTTCGTATTGGATAATGGGAAGGTTGGGAGGAGGGGGGAGATGGCAGCTGTGACTAGCCGCGGGGTGGGGCAGACAACATTATGCGATAGTTGATTTAATAACTAGACAATAAAGCTGGTAGTAAGGGGACAATTCGGTTGGTAACACCTGCCAGGGACAGCGGAAAATTAATCAGTGCTTTAATGGAATTGCATATGAATGCATTGATTGAATAATGGTAGATCAGTTTTACATGCTTATAGGATGGAGGACCTATGGAGATCTGTGGTTCTATTATTCTAAAAGGCATCTGCAAATATGTTGGATTGGTTTACCAAAATATGATACTCTCTCTACTTTTAATATTTTAGTAATTTTTCTTTAAAGAAACATTATTTGTTTGTGTGATGCTCTTTATGTGATGTGTTTTGAGAGTCATATACAATTTGAAATAGATATTTGTTTACAAATGTGATCGAAAAAAATTTAATCTTTTCAAATCTTGATGCATCGAGTTCGCTACTTATAGAAGGGAAGATCTTTAAGGCTTTTGCATATTCTAAATGACATTTGTAATTAATTATGCCATAACTGAGATATCTAAAGACTTCGATTGATTCCGCTTATTTTTAATATTTAAGTAATGGTTCTTCGCTGAAACATTATCCATTTATATAATGTACAAGCCGACGTATGTTTGTAAATGGCATTAACCGTTACTTTACATTTATTGTTAAAAAAACGTATACAGAAAAAGGAAACATATTTTTTGGCACTTGTGTATCAACCGTTTGCCAGGAATTAATTGTCAAGGATCGCACACCAACAAGTGGTAGACTCACGCCAAAGATCAATCGTTCGTAACTGTTGTCCACCAATGGCATGCGGTTAATATATAAGTACTGGCTCTCTTTACTATATACTACAAAATACATAACTCTTTTACGTGGGAATCTGAAAGAAAAATTCTGAGGAACAAAGCAAAGAACGCCTTTCATAGTTTGAAATATTAACCTTTGGAATTAATTTAGTATATTTACCGCATCTGTCGTGTGGTCGTTGTGTTTTGGCGCGTTTTCCCCAACCGATTGAAACCGAAATTTGATACAAAAATACAATTAGCGTGACAAAAATCACATGCCAAGTTTATATATTTCCGCCATTGCGTTTCTTTTTCTGTTATCACATTTCTGTGAAGACACAGACCGACAGACATTTAATCCCTTATTACATTTGACTCAAAATTTGATAGGCGTCTACACTATAGATGCTAAATCTGTGCACAAAATTTTATACATTTAGATTTTGTAATTATCGTCTTCATTTATATTCGAGTTGCACGAAAGATTGACTTCCTCTGAATGGAGTTTGCTCCAAATTTGATAGAAATCGACGAATATATTGCAAAGACCATATAACAAATTTCATTCAACAAGCTGAAAGCGTTTTTGAATTGTCTTTATCACAGACAGGTAGAGAAGCAGTAAGACACAATGTCAAAAATGTGTTTTCAGAACTCAGGGTGGTGTAAAAAGCGGAAATTCGCCAAAATGGGGTATTCGAGGTTTTGATGATTACAATAATTTTTTATACTTCGTATACGAGAAAATAAAACAACAACAATAATAATAAAAGTTTCAATGTTACAAAACAAATCAATTGTTATATTAATGTCTAGCCTTCGGAACTGACAATGTCAGCTGCAATTAGTTTCCAAGAATTCTCACAATAAAAAGAAAAGTGACCTTGACATTTGCTGATTTGATCACCATGCAAATGGCACACGAAAATGTCGAATTTTCATTGGATTTAAATCTAACATACATCTTTGGTACCGGAGGAGTTAATGTGTTACAAGAACAACGAAGTCTTAATTGAAGAAGCCAATGCATGGGGCTCCATTTTGTTTTTTCAAAGACTTTCAGATTCTTAATAGTTCATTAAAGAAAGATTTTTGAATTTTTTGCCTTTTATTTTCTAATACTCTTACCTCCCCCCCCCAATATATGTACCATTCTTTTGAAAAGGTAGAATTAGTTTTTGAGATTATGTTAAGAGTTTCAAAAATGATTTGGAACGGAAGGAGCAGAAAATAAAAAAATTAAGATTTATTTTAAAATAACTTTTTAATAGAAAATAATTAATATTAATTTTTAAAAATTAGAAACAAGTATTATATCCGAAATGTAGAGCCTTGATAAAGAACAATGATGGAAAAAGTCAAACAAAAAATTAATATCGTTGGAATTTTTTTTTAAGTTATTGAACTTTTCTTTCTTTTGAATAATGCAAATTTCAAAAAGAAAGATAAATTTTTTTATTTCATCAAAAGAGAGAGAGAGAGAGAAACGTAATTATACTCAGCATTATTCCCGACTAAATATATGAAATCATTTTGAAAGAAAAGCATTTCTTATGGTATGAAATAAATAGATTAAAAAGTAAGTATAATTGAAAAAAGCTATATTAAAATTATTTTAAGTAATTTTTTTTCAGTTTAATTACAAAAAATAAATTTTTAAATTAAAGCAAAAATTGCTTCTAAATATTAAAAAGGATTAACTTTATTTTTTCTTTAGCATTAAGATTCTTTAGCATTAAAATCACAAAAATGAAACTCATTATTTCGAAATTGTGAAAAATTTCTTCAAAAAGAAGAATTTTTTTAACCAGTTATCATTACCTAATTCATTTGAAAGAGTTATAAAAAAAGGTATATTATACAATTGCGAAGACATCACCATCTGCCAGTAATTTATTTGAAACTTAATCTTACTGTTTATAATGTGAAAGTTAAAAAAAAATGATCCAGTATTCCAAACTCGATTTGTTTCCAAAAATCGTTTGCTTTTAAGAAAATCGTTCCGCGAAGGAAGCGAAGATGAACGAGGCGGAACCGGAAGGGTAAGTCAGCTTCAGCGAACGGAGGCGAAATCTCTAAATATAAAACCCCTTTTCTCTTCAAAATATTTTTTTTTTCTCTAATAAAGAAAAACATATTAAATAATGCATAGCATGTGTACAATTAATAATTTGGCGCCTCAGCTGGCGACATTTCAACGGCTCGTTGGCGTTCCATCCGGGCAATTAGCTGGAATATCGCCAGCTGAGATTTCTCTAAAGTCACTCAGAAGTGAAAAAAATGACCTCAGTGGAGTGAATAAGCTAAAAGAGTGGTTATTAGAACACCTTAAACGGTATGGTTACCATGGATACCGCGATCAGATGTGAAGGTAGACAATATTCTTCGCAATTGATCTTCGCGTGTTCTTTTTCCCTGTGATCCAAATTGTTCCACAGCAGGAAAAAAAAAATATTTGGATACCTTATTTGAAAAGAGAAACGTGGATGTTTTTTGCTTGAGGTAAATATAGAACATCATTTTTTCCTTCCAAGGATTGAGTAATTGTCCTCTTTTTTTTTTTAACATCAATATGAATTTGAAAATGAATCTTTGTTATTATTAAGTTTAAATACAAAGGAAAATCGCATGCAAAAGCGTTATAAAATTTGAATGACAATAAAATAAAATTTCATTTTTATTTTGATAATTGTTTTTTATTATTCTAAGATAATATTGTATATATTTGATAACTAATTAAATCTTTTTCTATTATACTTTTTTTAATTTGATGAAATTCGTTTTGTTGCATGTTTCAGTGTCATATTTCTTGCTTAATTCAATGTCATACCATTGAATCGATACTTGAAATGAACAATTAATTTTATTTATTAATGAGGTTTCGTC
The DNA here is from genome assembly GCF_947563725.1 of Argiope bruennichi. Taxonomy (NCBI): domain Eukaryota; kingdom Metazoa; phylum Arthropoda; class Arachnida; order Araneae; family Araneidae; genus Argiope; species Argiope bruennichi. The sequence goes on from NC_079159.1 coordinate 8,102,280, forward strand.
CATATGTGTCTGAATTTTTTTATTTTACAAATTGAATTCGATTCAAATTTTTAAAATGCCTCTACAGAAGCATCCTAATTGGATGGCTATCATGTTTAATTGCATGGAAAAAAGTTACCATTATTTTTTATTAATACTTTAATTATTGAATATTGAAAATTAGTAAATATGTACAAATACTGCTATATTATTAAATTTTTCAGCTAAAATTTTACTTTGTTATTAAATTTTCTAAACAGGAAAAGAGTCTTTTATGCGAAGTTGATTTATTGATTGATCTAATTATAACCAAAAAAGGAAGAAAACTGATTAATATTCCTACAAATATGGCTCATGAAAATTTTTTAATGTTTTTTTCACCATAAACTTATGTAGTTTGATTGGTATTTTTATCAGTAACATCAATATTTTTTCTTTTAAATGTTCTGGATGTCTATTAATTTTTATGTTGTGTCTTAAATTTGAAAATGAAAGACCTTTAAGAGAAACTGCCAAGATTGATTTCAATGAAAATTATTAATGAAATTCAAAATCTTGTATAAAGAGTTTATAAACAACTTTAAAAATTAAACTTCTCAAATTTCAAAAACCTAAAAAAACTATGTAACATATTAATTATATGAATTCCATAAACTAAAAAGCATACTTTTTTACTAACAATAAAGGAGAGTGAATGCATTGTGCACGCGCGCGTGTGTATATTAGTCACTCTACAAAACGGACCGTTTGACCTAGATCTACCAAATTTGGCACAAATATATTTTAGAGGACAGAAATGTGCACTCAAGAGCGATTGTTTTGAAATTTAATACGATTTGTAATTAATTAAAAATGTAATGGGATTTTTGGAGTTTTTAAGAGATGACTCTGGAAAATATCATTGCTCAAAATTGATTTTCACACTTTTCTAAAATTTCAAAACTTTTCTTTTTTATGATATCAATTTAATTTCTTCAAAAAAATTTCCAACTTTATGGTAATTTTTTTAAAAAAATTGCGCTTTATTTTCAACAATAAAACCCATTTTTAAAAGAAAAATTTAAATAACTTCCATTATTTCATTAAATATTTATTTCGAGGAATTCTCTTTCAGTATCTAGAATGAGAAAAAATAGACTCTGTTTATTACTTGCACAGTTTATATCAAGAATCAGAAAAGGAAATTACATTACAGAAAAAAATAACGTTCAAAATGTGATAGATTATCCAAACACTTAAGAATTTAATGGCATAATGATGTTATGAGGATTCCATTAGGAATGTCCATTAAAAGTCAAAGCAGTTGTCACAGTTTTGATGCTTAAAATATTTTGTTGGCGCAATTGTGAAGATAATCGCGAGAGACCATTATAGTTTTAAACATTCCCCAGTTGTTACAATAAATTTAATATTATCATTTTTATTTTAACAAATTAGAAAAAAAAAAACCCTTTTATTATCTTTCGTGTTTTGAAAATTATTTCAGTTTTTTTTTCTTTCCATATTTTTATTATTATTCCATGACAACATAGTCCTTTTAATATTCTCTAATTATATTGATGAGTTTAAAAATTTTATTTTTTATTTTAATGAAAAAGAAAAATTATTTTTATTCTCCTACAGATATTGAATTTTTTTTTTTTTTTTTGCACAACCTTTTGCTATTCCACGAAAGCATATAATTTAAATTTCTCCAGTATCTTTCAATAAAATAAAAACTGTCATCTTATTTCCATCGAAGTAATTAACTTGTACAAATATGCATATTAAAATACATAGGCATATTCATATAAATGTGAATTTCTAGTCTTTTTAGCTACCTTTTTCAGTGTCTGCACTTCTGCGGATTTTGAAAATTGTTGACTTTTTAACGAATTCTTTATCTCAGAAAAAAAGTCACATGGGACGAGATCTGGGAAATAGCGTGGCTGTAGACGTAGTGATATGACACAGTTTGGCAGATAATTTATCAACAGAGGAGACCTATTAATCGTCACTACTCTGAATTGACCTCTCTCGCAAAGGAAAATTTTAAATGCTTGCGATCTGAGGCTATGCGCATGAACTATGAGTATTTGAACTGAGTGAAGCTGTTTCTGATTAAGCAGTCACATGATGGTCATTGCTTGCTCAGAGGGAAACGGCACTCTTTCTTCACAGTGAGGAAATATTTTAAATGTTTTTAGATATTTTTTAAACATGGATTAGGATTTTTAAGATAATTAGGATTTAAACATGGATTTTTAACACTTTAACTTATATCAGTAGTAGAATAGATATAAGTTTATCTGGATGGATAAATTTTTGGATAAATAGTTTTTATGAATAGTTTCGATTAGAAATCCATGATTCCTTAAAAAGAACGAACTTTTTGAACTTAACTTTGAAATTGAGTAACTATTTTATCAATTCCTATCGATATAATCTTACCACAAGATGCGATTCGTTATCACTTATTCAATTTTCTTGCATACGAGCGGTCTACTGAGGGAAGATAATATCGTATCGTCCGAGAATTAGAAGCCCATATACTGTTAAACTCTTACCCATATACTCTTATACTCTTACAGTTTTATATGAAATAAAGTTTTTGTTATTACTATTATGGAAAACTCTCTGTAGGCTGCCAGTTTTGATTATGTATTTATCTTTAAAATAGATTAAATTATAGATTTTGATTCATGTATTTAAACTTAGAGATTTCTATTTTATTTTTACTTTCTTGTATGCGTATAGGTAAGTAAAGAGAGAAGGAGAGAGAGAATTGTTACGGCCAAAGAATTCAGTTTCGAGATTTTAATGAAATTTCAAGTTTCAAATCTACCTTTGTTCGAATAATATATTTTAAGTATTATGTTGAATAGAATAACTCAAAAGGACATTGAGCTAGAGCGATGAAACTTTGTATATAGTTTTAACATCAAATTTCCAAATTTCTTTCAAAATTGGGGGAAAAAATTTGGTTAAAGAATGTCTGTGTGATGTGAGCTTGATAGCACATAATTGCAAAGGGCTATATGAGAGAAATATTAGTATGCAGATTTATAATCAGAATTGTATTTCAATATTAAATTTTGGACAAAATCTAGAAAATGGGATATCATTTGCTGATCTATGTATTTGCGCGTCTATGAACGCAATGTTTCATAAACGAAATGACAGATAAATGAACACTGGTATGCAGTCATGTAGCCAAAATAAAAGACCTGTATCGAATTTTGGAAACAAAGTACTGAAAAGATGGCGTCCTAAGTGCTTATTTTGCTTTTTTTTTCTTTCTATTTATATTATGAAGCATAAACACGTCATATTGCTCGGTTACTCCAAAAATTGAGGGAGGAATTCAAATCTGCATATTTCCGTGACATTCGAGGATTTTCCCGCTTTTTCCCTTCATTCAACATTTTCTTTCCCCAGCCCAATAATCTTTGAAGAACCAAAGAAAGGATAAGATGAAATTAGAAAAAATTATGTATATATTCGAGAAATTTGAAGAGAAAATTCCCCTGGTTCTTAGTCATTTTTATTTCAATTGTGGACTTGAGTATTCTTACTATTTCGTAAACAGAATATATACAAAGAGAAAATATAGTAGTCATCAGATAATTTAATCTCAAGATCTTAGCCCCCATTTTAGACTTCTTCGAACCGATAAGAAATACTTTTAATATTATATTCGTCTTTCTAATTGTTAATAAGACGTCTCAACTAGAGGGAGGAATCTCCTTGAAACTTACTCGTATGTGCTCTCCGAAGCCCTTTTCCCCACATGAAGACCGAGAACGGTATATATACTCCGATTTTTATTTTCGGAGTTCCGTACATTAGAATTGCATGCTTCGAAATAAAAAAAAAAATCTGGTATTTTATTATAAACCGCATAGTGCTAATGAACAATAATAACGAAAGAACCTATTAGCCTACGAATTTTGGCGATGTTTTTGAGGTGGTGATTTATCGCTAGAAGGCCGTTACAAAATACAGGCTTTATTAAAACGAATATCTATTTCGGATGCTATTTTTCCAACCGCTACTCCTACATTTGCATTGCAGTTGTAGTCAGTAGATCGTATTTAGTATTTAATCATAGCATTTTTGAATGGAATTTGAGTTATATTTATAAAAAAGTACAAACTGACAGATGACTAATGCCTTGATAAATTTATGTCTAAATAAGATACAGATCCACTCTTTAATTGCTACCTATCTGTAGCAATTTTTTCTTCTTCTTCTGACTCATTTCGTTTAGCAGTTATCGTGTTACCTTGCATTGAAACTACCAGGCAGATATATTTATTCTCAATGGATTTCTATAAAATTTTTATAGAAATCTGGGAATTTGGTATTAAAAGATAGACCAAATATCACCCATCTAGTTCAAAGCCTTTTTGAGTTATTTCACAGAAAGGCAGGTGGATGGACAATGAGAACGATAGATAGACAGATATTGTTACAAAAACTTGTTTTCGGGTTCAAGGACGTCAGAAACTTGGACACTCCTGAAAATCTGAATGCAAATTCTTTGATGATTACAATATTTTTGATCATTGCAATGTACAATCAGCAAAATTACTACAAATAAAGTGCATGAATTTTACTTTGAGATTAATATCTCAAAATGGTACTGTTCTGTTGCATTTTGACAGAAATCCATTTCAGATATCCCATCTGTGTTTATGTGAATATACTAACTCGGAATTGCGATGAGCTAGGCGGAAGATATTTGGCATGTGTTTCATCAGAGGAATCGCAGATTTAATTCAAATTTTGGATCAAATCCAACAACTATTGTATGTACAACTACCTGGTCTGTAAATGGAATAACTCAAAAACATGGAAAAACTGCATAGACGAAATTTGATCTGTTGCTTTGACATTAAATTCGTAAATCCTTATAAAAGTTGGATGTAAAGCGAAAAGGTACAAAATGCACATAAGATTCCATTTTTCATTATGCTACGAAACCTAACATTAAGTGAGCCATGTTTGGAAATTACACTAGAAAACTGAAGAGAGAACGTTTTGCTGATTACTTTCTGGTATACAAACCACAACTATCTATCCCCACCCTTTCTTAGCACTCGGGGTAATCTGAATGGCCGCATCCTCAGAAAATTGAAAAGGATACTATGGTTATGTACGTATTATAGCTCCTATGACATCATGCTCATATATTACGGCTTATGAGACCATTCCTTACAGAAAGATACGACTCGTCATCAGAGTTCTTATACAAATATCCACCGGAAAAGAGATCAAACCGCCCTACCGGAAGATCCTCATCTCCATACTTGAGATCCCCCTCAATGCGATATGCAAAGTATATATAGGGTGCTTTTAAAATCATTTAACAAATTTAATATACAAAATAAAATCTTTATTACTTGAGAAATGTCGTCAAAAATACGAAGAAAATGTTGACATAAACCTTTTGAATGTAAATATTTTAAAGTATGCTATCTAAATGGATGTGAAAAACAACGATGCATTTTCATGGTTCGATAATGGTAAATAAATTTCAACCGACAACTTTTTTTTCCTTTTGAATGTAATCTTTACTATTCTTCATTTCTACTATTAATAAAAATGAGTGTGTGTGTGTGTGTGTGTGTGTGTGTGTGTGTGTGTGTGTGTGTGTGTGTGTGTTGCATTGCCATTGCACAATTCTCTCTTCATATGCCAAATTTGTAAGATCCTAATCGTTTGACCTAGAATTTGGCATATAAATATTTGGAATAAAATTGTTCAGTTAGAATAACCGAAATTTTTTTTAATTAATTAAAAACTAATAAAAATATTGGCGTTTTAAGCAGAAAACTTCCAAAAATGCTCAGTACAAAAATGATTTTTACATCATTTAAAAATTAAATAAATCATCTGCGCATTAATTAAAATTTTTTGCTGTATAATTTTTACTATATTTAATGAAATTTTTGAAAAATAATTTAATCTCATTTTACAACAATTGATTTCATAGTTAAAGTGCAACTCAAATAATTTTCATTGTTGCAACTAATATTTCATTCTGGCTTTTTTTTTTGCCATTGTTAATGATTACGATATAAAGATTTCATTTATTTTTCTTTGGTAAGTAGGTTTCAATATAAAACATAATTTTAATAAAATTTTAGAATATTTTGTTGTTCTTACAAATAGGGTTTTATTACATAATCAAGCAATAGAGAAAATATATTTTAATATCCTCAGATTTTAAAACTCTTATTTTGTTCTTCTGATTTAGCTTATTTTTAAAGATATAGATAGTAGGCTAGAAAGATGCAAAACATAATTAAAAGAACGGTGTAGTATATGTCTATTATAATTTGAACTTCAAAAATATTTTGCTGAGAAAGGTTTACTTAGTTATTGAAAACATTTATTTCATTTTTAAAAAAAAAACATTAATTAGGGCAAACAGCAAGTCTTTCCAATTAAAAAACCCCTAAATGATTTCCAAAAGCATTATGCTAGGCAATGATTAAGTAAAAGGAGAAAAAGAAGAAGAAAAAAAAAACGATTAGAAAAGAGATGCAAGGAAAAAAAATATTTTGTTACGTTTTACACATTTTCTGTGTATGTTTGAATGTATTTCCTTGCATGAAGGTGGGCATCATAAATTGGCAAAGTTTTTATAATCAATTATAAATCATTAAACAAGCAGCTTCAAGGTCCAATGTAGGTGAGTTATAATTACAGCCGAACTTTGGGTTTGTAATCTACTGTATTACTATAATATTCGTTTGCATCATTATGCCTGCTGTACTATTAAAATTTTTCATTCGATTTTAGAAACATAATGTGCAAAGAAAAAAAAAACCACTGCAGTCGTGAAAAAATGTGTCGTCCAAACCCTTATTTATCGAAAAGCGGTATCGGCCCTATATCGATAGGGAAGAGTAAATGAACGAGTGCATCGAGATATCCATCATACCATTCTGTAATCCATCTTTAAGGAGTCAATTTATAGTTGTGGAGATTTGTTTGACATATGCTTTTATTTAATCTCTACAAAACCTATAGAAACATACTAAATAGGAAGATCTTTATCTTTTTCGAGAATAGATTTGAGATATAGAGCATACACTGTGTCATCTCAAATTTAAGTTCAGCACCGATTCATCGCTTTATCAAGACTGTTCGATCATGTGGAGAGGTGTCGTAGGTTTTAGTTCAATGGTGTGTTTAAAAGGACGTCGCAATGAGTAAGGAAATGAAGTGGGTTGTTTGCTTCACATTCTTAAATAGGAATTCCTTTCATATTTCTTTATTCTTTATCTTAACCATGGTAAGCAGCTTTGGTGGAAATTCCAGACTATTTTTTTCTCCTCTCGCATTTTTTTATAGTTTTAGAATTATAGTGAATTTTAGAATTGTTTTAGAATTTTAGTGAATTTTATTTCGATTATTTATAAAGCTCTTTTACTTTCTTCTATACGAAGTATAAAGAAAGTGCTGTAATCGTCAAAAAAAATTCAAGCTCGAAGTATGGACGAATCTTTACCATTTAGACTTCCCTGGGTTCGAAAAACACATTCTTGATCTCTCTGTCTGCCCGTTTGTGACAAAAATAACTAAAAAACGCTTTGAATTAGACGGATATGATCGTTACATCAAATTTGTAGATTTCTGTCAAATTTTGTACAAATTGTATTAAGAGGGATACTGTCTTCCCGGTTATTCGAATATAAGCACTTCACGACTCACCCTCTGCTTTAATTTTTCCGGAATTCATTGAATGACGACTTCTTGCGATGCAGTCAGTCTTCCAGGACTTATACTTTTGCACAAACAGCCCAAAGTTTTAAGTTTTTCATATCATTGATAAACAGATGTTCTAATTGGAACTTTTTTTCCGAATTGTAATCGAAAATGCCATTGCACAACAGTTACGGATTCCGTTAAATTGAAAACAACAAAAAGTCTTCTCCACTGCAGATGCCCTACTTTTCGACTGACTAGTCACATGACACACATGCTATTGCCTATGTGACTTTTGACAAGGGCGAGACAGAGACTTTAAGAGCACATCTACTTTACGATTCGCTGAGGTGGTTGGTGTTTTACAGCATCTCGAAAGTGTATATTTCTTTACGAATCACCCTGTATTTTGAAGTTAAAGACTTTAAGCGGTGAGAAAATATTTCTACGAATGGAAGTTTATATGTTCTGTCAACCCGATACATGATGAATTGGTTCAAAATTTGTTAGAAATGCGTGCATTTTGAATACAAAATATATATCAGTTTCATCCCCGAAGTCTAGGCATTTTCATTCATTATATTCACAGAATAACACACAACATGAGATAGAAATGATTAAAACCAGCGGGACTCGTTTTCTCGAAACTTTCTAGCATACCCTCCAATAAATGTCTCATCCTCTTTCGTCTGCATAAAATTGTGGACCTTGTGTAATGCTGCGAATACCTTGCATGGCATTGGTAAACGATAGTTACAAAATATAGATTTTTGACATGAATCTAGCCATTTTGTGGAAAATATATTTTGGTCGTCTTTTTTGCCGGCCAATAGGTATCAAATTTTGACGCAAAATTACAGTTGAAATCTCGAGACAAACTTTCTGAATTTCATTGGTCTAAGCCCTTGCATCTATGAGTTATTTCATTTACACCCACTGGGCAGTACAGACAGACAGACGATCTCCATTGGACGAATTTATTTCAAAATTTGTATCTAGAATTTATATGCTAAATCGGTGTACCAGATTTTATTTTTCTAGCTTTTTACGTCTCGGAGTTATCGAGTACACTTGAATTCGAACAGCCAACCAGACAGACTTATTGTGAATGGTTTTCGTTTAAAATTTGTTAGAAATCTGAAAATTTAATCATAACTCCAAATGCCAAATTTCAGCTGTCTAGCTCAAAATATTTTTGAGTTATAATTTTCGCAGACTCACAGACCGGCATAATGACAAAATTGCGTTTTTCGGACTCGGAAGTCTAAAAATAGGGAGATTCGTTAAAATATGGAGTATTCCATACTTTACATAGAAGAAAATAAAAAAAAAATTCGTATTCAAGAGCGTCAGAAGACAGGAAATTCGTTAACATTTCGAAGCCGAATATTTTGACAATCACAGCACATTATCTTTGTTATAAGATAGTAAAAATGATAAATGATTCTCATATTTTATTATATTAAACAAAAGTTTTCGTCTTTTCATATTTTTCGTTCAAGACAACTTCTTAGTTCGTCCACATTTGGCATTATCTTACCTTCTTGCCGTGCAATAATTGTTTAAAGATAAAAAGTCGGAAACCGGACAGCTGTGTTTAAGCGGTTTGAGCGTGTTTCTGTTTTTTATGATAGTTTTGTCTCCTCTGATGAACGGTGAGAACCATTCCAGCTGACTCGCGCATGAAGTGAAGTAACTAAAACACAAAAAGGGGAGATATGGCGATGTTAATGATGTCGTTAACAACTGGAAACTCGCCGAAGATTGATTCTTTTTTTCAACGGCGTCCTTCTTTTGTCTCATGAATATTAAATAAATTTGTTGAAGAGCACACTATTATTTTGCGATTAGAAACTAGAGATTGTTATGTTCCTTCTAGAATGAGTAGTGATTTAATTCAATGTTGCATGGTAATTTCGAAGTTAATTAAATTGATACCACTAGAGGAAACTTTTGACATTCATTGCAAACGGAAAAATCTGGGCATAATCCTGCTAATAGTATAGTTATTATTTTTTTTTTTTTTTACTTTCTACTTTCTCAAATACGAAATAAAAAAGAAATGATATTGTAATGATTAAAAAAAATTGAACTCGAGATTTGGACGAATCTCTGTATTTCAGATCTCACCGAGTCCGAAAAACACATTTTCAGAATTACCTTTGTCCTGTGAGCACGATAACTCAAAAATGATTTGATCTACATGGATGAAATTTGGTATGTGGCGTGTACTAAAAGTTTGTAGATTTCTATCACATTTTATACAAATCCAATCACAAGATGTTAGTATGGTTGCTTGAATGCAACCGAATGCAATCATTCAAAATATAAACAACTTGATGGATAAAATTTGATGCACATTTTAGCATTATCCAAACTCCCTCAAGGGGTTTACTGTTTCACGATTTTCAGGTAAATAATATAACTTAAAAAAGCAACTCGATTTTCTTCACCATACTATGAAGCATAAAACATACATGTGCGAGATTGAAAATGAAAATTTGGACCTTAATGGTATTCATGGCTTTCAAAGATCACGGTTTTCCAGATTTTTTATGCTGGAGAGAAAGAGATGATACCTTTATTAAAGAGAAACTTTTATAATGTATACACTAAAAAGCGAGAAAATCATTCACACTGATTCCCATATATACTATAAATAAGGAGATAACATTATAATTATGAAAAAAATTGTCGTCTGTATTTGGTGAACTCGTCCGTTTCTGATATCCCTATCGAAAATGACCCTATTTTGAATATCATTTATGTGTCGATTTGCTGAGCCTCAAAAAGGCAGCAAGAAGATAGAGTGATTAGTTTATATACAATTTATTAAGCCAAATTTCTTTCCTATTTTGAACCAAATTCCATCAAGGGGGAATTTTCCCTACTTTTTGTGAATATAAATACGAAGACCATAAACACGTACTCCAATTCGCACGAAGTTAAACGAGAAAATCTGAGAGACCGGACACTGTTACAGCATTGGTAAAAACTAAAGTTAAGGACCATCGTACCTTACACTATCCACCGTCATTGGTAGGAGGTAGCTGACCCCCACACTATTTTTTGTACGCACCAGGGTGGCGAGAACCAACCATCGCGCCGGAAGCTTCTCATTTCCATATCAGAAGTACCACCCGGAAGAGGATGTGTGGGGTATGTAGAAACGAGAAGTTAAGAATGCAGTTAGCTAGATAAATAAAATTCAACATCTGATTTTTTTTTTGTACATTTGTAGATTTGCGTAAACTTTGCAATCAAATCTGCCAAAGGTTGACTGCCTGTTGGTCTGCATCCATATTTATGTAAATAAAAAAAATCAAGAACTCAATAGGGTGGAAAAGTTTATTTTGTTATATAGTCTTTATAAAAGAGTTGCAGATATGTGTTAAATCAAAATCTAAGTCCATCAAAGGATGAATGTATGCCATTCCATCCATGCGTATGTGATTCCAGAGGGCATGATGGCTAAACTTGATACCCGAAGAAAGCAGCCTGAAATATGTTAAATCCGTCAAGACCAAATGTCATCCCGCTCGTGTGGATAGAAGTTTTAAGTAGGGGTGCCAGCTCAGGTGTTATCCTCGTTATCGCCCTCGGTTCAAAAGTACGAGATCTATCCCAAAACAGCCCTATATTGCTTTAAAAGGGGACGTTAATAACATTAAACTAAATAATTCCAAAATTCAATAAACTATAAAAATTGGTGTATTATCCGTAAGCTACAGTTATAAATCCTTATCACATTTTGGACCAAAAGAAAATTCTAGAATTGTAAACTCTGTCTTCTTTCTACATTACGAAGCTGAACACAAAAGAGAAATTCTTACAGAAATATGCTAGAAAGTCGAATGTAAAACTCTCTCGGTGTTTAGAGAAGGAATTGGAGAATCCATATAAAAATTGGCCATATTTCAATTGCATGATTTTGAATATAAATATATTGATTGGTTTCTAAGGAACCACAGTTATGATTGGGAGAAAAATCTATTTCTACCTTTCAAACAATCGATTAGGATAATCACGATGACGATCACTTTTATATTGAAGTAATGTTCGTTGATAAGTTTGGCGAATATTAAATGAAATCAGACCCTATAATGGTGACAGCTGATTGACGCTGTAAAACATTTCTTTATTAGTTCAGTAGTTAGCTGTTTTCGGATACTAACTGTTGGTTCCTCCCTGCTAATGCTATTCATTTCAATCAATTTTAATCAACTACATCGTATAAGAGCAAAACTAACTGCTGTTTTAAACCATATTTGTATAATAAACGTATATTCGTATAATAACTTATTAGCTATGCTTGAAAAATGATGAAATCATTGGCGAAATCGCTCTAGTTGTTGAGGTGGGGATTTGGTCAAGTACATCTCACATATGCGTGTGTGTGTGTGTGTGTGTGTGTGTGTGTATAGAGAGAGAGAGACCGACATACATATATATAAGATTGAATGATATAATTATTACAGATAAACTAGCTAAAGTTGCTGTAGAAAATTTCATGTACATATGTAGTGTGATTAAGAAATAAAAAATAAATTATTTTTTGAACGTTACATATAATTATATAATAATATTTTGAGTTTTGTTTCCATGCGATGGTGTCTTCTCTTTCCATAATGATCTTGCAACTTGAACCAAAACTAATTACTAAGATCAGATTGAAACAAATAGTGATCCATTAATTAAAAAAATGCAATGCCGATTACAAAATATAAAAAGGGCTGAAGAAAATACCAGCAATAGCTTTTAGTTTCGTTCCATAACGATGGAATAGGAAGAATGCCATAAATATAAAATGATAAAAGTGCAGGCTTAGCTCACCATACTTTGGTTTATTCGCGCACAGTTAAGTATCTAAGTCGATCGACCTTGAGATACAAGGAAAAAAATTTGAATGATCAGATACCTCGACATTTTAGTCAGGAACTATGATTAGAGTCCTAAGGGTCCATGTTACATCCCCTCGCGAAGAAGGCACTCGCTATCATCGGTAAGAGGTAATCAACCCCACACCATTTTTGTATCAATCAAAACTAATCACCATGCCAGAAACTTTTCATTCCCATATTTGAAGTGCTCCGCAGAAGGAGCACACAAACTCCGCAGAAGGAGCACACAAACTCCCCAGAAGGAGCATATAAACATAAAAAAAATTATCATAGTTGCTAGACTCCAAAACCGAATTTCATTTCCGATAATAGCGCACATCAAAAAGTCGGGGATATTTTTAATTCTGCTCAGAATCACTAATATCTTTCCTCCTCCCCCCCCCCCATACTGAACTTCATAAAATGAAGAAAACTATATCAGACATTATACCCGTCCCCAGATCAATGCAGTGAATGAAACGATTTGTAATTGATGTAGTGAGAAAATTTCAAGAATAGGTTCTATGAACTGAAACATTTTACGTCATCTAACTGTAATTAAAAATAGCAAATTATAAAGTTACAGTAGCAGTACCTCAAAACAGATAATTAATTCAATAAATCTCACAATCCTTTGCTACATACCGCATCACCTTTTATAAAAATGTAATGAGGTTTGTAGCAAAAATTCCTCTAAAATTGTAAATACTTTTTTTAGACTGTTTTATAAAAATGTGTATTTAAAAATATTCTGCCCCCCCCCCCCTCTTGATCTCTTATTTTTAGAATAATACTTGTTTTTATAACGGAAAAAATTGTATAATATTTTGTAGTTAATTTTCACTTTGATTATTTGTTAGATTCTATTTTTAAAAAAGTGACGTTGTGTAAAAGAATTTTATTTATCCTTTATTGTAATTTAAAATTCAAATATCACAACTTAAAACTCGAATTTTGAAAAAAAAGTTAATTTTTGAAAAGGTTAAATTTTTCGTGCTGCCATCTAGCGAAACATTTCAAAAATATATCCAATAAGTGACGGTGATGAAGATGCTTTCAGAATGCAGTTCGTGATCTGTCTCAGTAATTGTCGTACACGCAAATTTTAGATCGCAAAAACTTTTTTTAACAATAGCTTGTTATATATATTTTTTTTTCTTTAGAAATAAAAAAACAAGTAATTTCTCAAAAATTTTTACTAAGAACAAGTGATTAAAATTACTGCTAAGATATAAATATTCTTTTATAAAAAGAATGAAGAACGGTTATTTCGAATTATTGTAAATACTGATTCATAAAATTTACAATTTCACTATATTTCAATCTGTATTTGTGGTGAAACTGATCTTTCTACGCGTATGCTTACTTTTAAACACATTTACGCCAGTGATTCAGTAATTGGGGGGAGGGGGAGCGGAAAAATAAACGATTCCATTTGTTAAGAAGCTGCAATTGGGCTCTGAGAATGAGAGTTGCTAATAAAATTGTTGATCAAAATTTTTAATTTGAAAATGAATATTTTGCAGCTGTCCGTATGACAATACAACAGTCTTCTGATAACCACTATTATTTCGCCATACAGTATATTGTACTTTTTAAATATTCTGTTGACTATGAATTGAAGATATAGAATTATTGATTTAATTAAAGTGAAATAATAATGTTTTTCCCATTTATCAAAAAAAAAAAATCCAAACCATCTCTGTTTAAAAATATTATGCATTTTTTTTTCAATTTTGTTTTAATTTTTTGAATGATAATGAATCTATTTTCTCACATGCGAAGTTTGCAAACAAAAATGTGATCATCGAATTCGAGATTTTGATGAATTTGCATGTTTCGGATCTCCCTGAAAAATGGGTTGCTTGCGATGTCTGTCTGTTTGTCTGCGAAAACATCTCCTTGAGCTAAAAGGATGAAATTTAGTATGTGGTTTTAATACTAAATTTCTTGATTTTTATCATAATCCGTTCACAGGAAATTTGTATGTTAACCGATAACTTAGAAGTGCAAAAAGCAAGATGGATTAAACCAAAAGCATGAAAGCAAGCATCCGAAGTGTACAATCATATTAGATTTTGAACAAAACCCTTCAATGAATTGACTATTTATCGTTCTGCACGTTCTCATTTATGTAAACTTGATAATACCAAAACGGAAGGATATAGATAAATGAATTTTGGTATGAAATCTTGTTGCTAAAACTGCCATGGATTGAAATATGAATAAGATTCTGGCTTCGGATCTGGAGGATTCGAGGTTCGAAGACAGATTCCACAATGTGCAAATAGGTGTGGTACACACTAAACTCCAGTGTACTTCTTCTGTTATGGTATTACCATTTCAAATATTGTCCTCGTCATCTAACCCCAGCTCACGATTACGAGGTCCGTTCCTTCAAAAGGGTACTTAATATGTATATGAATTGAACTAAGCCATATTTAAGACACGTCTTAGGTTCTACGAAAACTTACAGGTACTCTGTAGTTGTAGTTTTACTCTGTAGTTGTCATAGACATGGTGAATCGAACGAATACTTTTTGACCGATATAATGAGACCATATCCTGGCTAAAAGAAATTGATTTATTTCGTTTAATTAAAATTACATTTTAAAACTACTCGAAAACCATATAGGAAAGGCTTGTCATTTTGAATCCACATCAGATGACGAGGACGACCTGTGCCAGCATACATTTTCCAAAATTCCGTCTCTCATTAATTGCAATACATATGACCGTTGACAGATTTAAAGCGTTCTAGATTTGTATACTGACAGATTTTAAGTGAAACAGGATCTATCTCGAATTCGCAAACTTTCTATAACGGGACCACCGGGACTCATGAACAAAAATTTGCAAATACAAATAAAAAAAAAATTCGAATGGATCTATTCTCCTTGTATAAAAATCAGCCTTACTTTCTTTCTCTACAATTTACCTCGTTTAGTTGTAAAAAGTCTTTGAAAAGAAAATCTCTCGAAGAGAAGAGAAAGTGATCACTAACAACACTAATTTGTCTCTATCTTAAATACAATTTCAAAACCTTGTGTCTCCTCGTGTGAAAAAGCATCTAATGCATTTATACTTTCTAGATCTTACTTTATTTAAATGTAAAGACTTTCGTAAATAAGAATATCATCGCCCCTATTTCTAAATAACTTCAAAACCTCAAATTATTTCCTATAAAAAACAGCATTTACGTTTCAACACTCTCTCTACAATTTACTTCATTTAGGTGAAAGAGGATTTAAAAAAAGTAAGAGAACGTATGGCAAAATTGATTCATCTGAGCCTATAAATAATTTTAAAATCTAAATATGTGCCCACATAAGCTAATAGCAACTTGAAATTTACAGAAAACTCATTTTTAATTTGATATTTACCACTGCCACGGTTTTAAATATTTTATTACAAAAATTTAATTTATCCATGTTTTTAAACTTAATGCCTTTACATATAAAACTTAATGCCAAAAACATGATCTACAATACTATATCATGTTTTTGCATTCCATTTTCAGTTGCATAACTTGACATCTAACTTAAACTTCTAACTTCTTATAACTTTAAACATATATAAAGTTATTTATTTCGTGTATCGCAAAATCGACTCTAACGATTTGGATTAAATTTTATATTTAGATAAAATTTTGCTTTTTAAATTTATCTATACAGGTGCCTTTCCTGAAAAAAAAAAGAGATTTTACACACGAAAAAAAAATAATAATAAACTATGAGAATAATTATTTTCAACTTCCGCTTCGAAATGTGGGCCGTGCAAGTATAGTGGTCAGAATAATATGAATGACGAGAGTGTTGCGGGTTCAAAGTGCGGTTGTTGCTTTATTTTTTTTACTTATGTATTTATATTTAATATTTTTGCTTTTTAAGTTTACCAATATAAGTGTCTTTACAGAAAAAACGCAATTTTACTCACATTTTTTTAATAATTATTAGAGCCTTTTTCTATCTGATCTCATGCTGACAATGTCATATAGCGCCATCTCGGTCCAGATTTCACCATGATAAACCTGAGTGCAAAAACATAAGTAAATGATAGATAAACTGCAAAAACAATATTATAATATAGGAGCTTGTTACGAATAACATGTTGAAACTAAGTGTATTCGTGATTTTTTTTTAAATTTAAATGACCAGTTCATACGTAGGTAAGAATGAAAAATTATTCATATGTAATCAATATGTATTTCGTATCTAAACATTTTCTCAAAAAAATTTTTTTAAAAAAACATTTCCTAGCTAAGTTTAGTCTTCCAGATATTGTATATTGAAATTCAACATTTGATGTTAAGCACACTGACAGTTCAATTCAAGTTTACAGAAGCGTATTTAAAATCCAGCCTTTAAGCTTCTGCAACACGTACAAACGTCATAAAACGAAGGTTAACCTTTCATTTTTTTTTTTTTTTTTTTTTTTTTTGTCGCGTGCGTAATAATCCATGAGGAAGAGCTGAAGTCATTGATATTCCGAAGTATGGTGCAGGTGAGTCCGTGTGCGTATATGTAGGAGAGTGCTGCAGGTAGGAGCGTGGGCGTGACCGACGAACGGACGTGTCGCGATGCCGAGCCTGTGGGAGTGGAATGCAGATGTCCCCTCATCTTCCTACTTCGGACTAACGTCACGAGCACTCGAAAATAGTAAAAATCAACATCGACAGCAATAATTTGTTGCCAATAAAGTAAATTTTCGACATATCCGCAGATAAGAGCGTAAAATTCTAGATTTTTTAGAAGATATGTGACATCACTAGAAAAGAAATTTTTCAGGAAAATGGTTTGGAATAATTAGATTTCTGAGTTTCGAATAAAATGAATTTAATGAAAGCCGTCGATAAATAGATGTAAGGCGTTTATAAGTGAATATCCCAAATCATCCCAAATCTGATCGAAAGAAGTGCAGCCCTTTTAATCGCCAGAAAGTGAAAGTAACAGTTGAAAGTTTGAATTCAACTCGATCATAAGGGTTCCATTTGTGCAGGTCCAACAATATGAAATATAGAATCTCAAAGAAGATACGCCAATCTTCTTCCAGGGTTTCTCAACAGTGATCGGCCTATGATTATGAAAATGTTGATTGTTCTAAAACTGATATATAAAATTTACATAAATTCTAAAAAGTTCCAGATTTGATCGCAGATGATAGAAACGTTTATTTATTTATTTAAAAGTTGAAGTGTCAAGAGCATTTTGCAGAATATGATTTCTTAGGAACGTCACTTCTTAAACTTCATAATTTTTTCATAAGCGCATCTATTGACTGAAATAAAATAACATATTTTTATTTACATCATTTAAATATTTTGGAAATAAAACTAATAACTGAATTTTACAATGAATAAGAGAAATTTTGTTGAATATTTCTTGAAGATATTATATAAATTAAGAAAATTATTCTGCACATGCAACTTCAATGCCGGACGACTCTACTTCCAGTTTTCATATTAAAAAAAAGAAAAAAAGAAAACATGGTTTGTTTCAGTAAAAAATGTTTTTATATTAATAGCAATTTAACATTTCCGTTCTAATTTTAAGTTGAAATTTTATGAGCGCTGACAGAAATTTAAAGAGAAGTACAATGAACAGAACAGTTTAAGGCCTGCATAATAGTATGACTTAATTATGTAACTATCAAAATCTGAAGCTTAAAAATATTTTTCAGAAAAAGCTATTAAGAGACCAAGTTATATAAAATATTTCATTGAAAATTTTAGATATCATTAATAAATTTAACCAGCTGGTAAGATATCATTAAACCAGCTGGTCGCCAAAGGCAGCTGGTACGAAATATATCAATATAGTACGATAATTCATTCTAATTTTTTTTTCTATATGCCTGGTGTAAAGTTTTGAAAAGATAAAAACATGTGTGTATGGCGGTACTTAATTCTTTTTCTGGGGCTACATCAAACAATCAAACGACAGGTGTTTATTTCCCCTTGCAACTAATGTCGATAATAAATGCATATCTGCAGGCTTTCAAAACATCACATGAGAAATGCTGAAAGAGTATAGGATGAGTTATCATATCACCTTTTTATCGTTCGTATTATTGGAGGGGTTTACAATGAGTACTTGTAACTGTGGTGAATTTAAACTTTCAATTGTTATTTGTAATTTCCAACAAACAACAATGATGTATTTTTTTATTTTCTTTTAATTGCCCTGCAAATTGGAAATATTTATTATAAACATTATTACAATCAGATTAAAACTAAAAATGTTTTTGTAAGCTTGAATTTGTGGTTTTTCGGAGGTGGTGGTGGGGGGGGGGGAGGGGGGTTAAAAAGATACAATGCAAAAAAAACTTTCATTCAGAGATTTATGAAATGATTTGCACAAAATTTCGGATATAACTTATGAATCAGTTTCTGAAATAATAATAAAAAAAGCTTTATTTCTCTCCGACTTTTAAATACTGTTCCACGACTAATAAATCAAATTATTTTTTCAATTTTTTTTAACATTATGAAGCATTAAAACAACTATTAAACTTTTTTAGATAAATAGATGGCTTATTCATTAGTTTAGAAACTGTAGAATTTATTGAGAAGTTTCGTATCAAATGTGAACAAAATGTATGCACTAGAATTTCATTTATAATGTTTTCCATAAGAAGATTTTATAAGAATTTAAAATTTGTGAAAATATATTTCAAGATGTAAAATAGTAACAAAACTAAGCCAATTTTAAAAATGAATATGACTTTCCAAAAAATAAAGGGACAAAATTTCAACAATTTCTTAAGGAGAACTTGAAAAATTAAAATGATTAAATAAAAAATATTCGATATTTTTGCCAAAAATCTATTTCCTAACATAGTTATTTATTTCACTTAAAAGTTAATCTCAAAAAGAAATGAAACTCTAATAAATAAAACCGCCAAAAAATATTTACTATCTGCAAACGAGTCGTGACATTTTATGGCTTTTTGTTAATGCCTAACTGAAATATGGAAATAAATTTGACACATCAAATCAATCAATCAATCAAAATGAGATCAGATGGATTACTTAAAAAATTTATTTATTAATTATCATAGCATAGTTATATATTTTAAACAACTTATTAACCACCTACAGGATTGTTTTTTCTATTATATACTACTTTCTCTTTTGAGAACGAGTTCTCTTCTTAGTTACAATATGGTTTGAAATGCATGTCAACTAATTTAAAATAAACTGCTTAGTTTTCATTCGTGTTCAGATGAAGAGGACAACATCTGAGCTACTGCACACTCTCTGAAATTTCGAGCCATACAAGCAAGAAGATTTTTTGATTCTCGATATCAATTTTAACTTGGCAGTTTTCAGTTTCATTTGGTTTTGAATTTGGAAGTATCAGGCCCGGGGTGTTGTTTTCATTCGTTTGAGTCTATAGCGAAAATGAGGCATTTTGCCATTTTTTTGTAATTTTTCAATTATGGTAATGGTCGTGGACGATTTTACAATAATATTGGACGCCGATATGCTATTAGACAACATTTCAATCACGTGCATTGAGAAATAGCCATTTTTATAAAGTATTATAGAGTAAAATTGCTCCAAAACGGACTCTTGTATTATAAAAATCATATTGTACAATATAAAAGTTTAGTTCATTTTTAGATTATACAATTAAAATATTATAATTGTGCAATGAAATATAATGTAATTGTGCAATGTAATATAATGTAATTGTACAATGTAATATAATGTAATTGTATAATGTTGTACATTTTTATATAAAAATTAGGTGTTATCTTGTACTGTATAAAAATAATCCTTAACGCTTGTGATAATTAGAAAACTGAAAAAGCTGCGAAAAGAAAATTAAGTTTACAGCTTTAACATTTAAACTGCAAATCCGAATCAAATCTTTAAGAAATCAATCAAACGGCTGTCTATCAGTTTGTGCATTCACATGTATGTAAATGTGATAAATCAAAACCGCAATGATTTTGATAAATGAAATTTGGTGTACCCTCTTGTTAATCAAAATATAGTTCGGTGCCTAATATTGGTATACAAAAAATGATTCTTTAGAAGCATAATAATTTTTTTTTTTCATTTTATTATGAAGCACAAAATGCTCATGTGCCGGCGTTCGAATAAATAAAAATCTGTGCCCTTATAAAAATTATGACCTTGACCATAGGCCACAAATTTTATGCGGGATGGAAAAAACACACACCTTTATTATTAAGATATTGGGAGAAGGCCCTCGCTCTTTTCGGGCTGTATTACGAAAAAAAAACGTTTTTGCCGAACAGGCATCGCGAGGGCAAACAGTTTAAACAGTCCTGATTTAGATCGAACAGAAGTTGACCATGTGAGTCAACACGTGTCTCCTGTTATTAAAAATACTGTAACACAATTTCTGGCGACACGGTGTCTCAACCCCACCGCCCCACCACTTCTAAATATACGTCGGCAAGACTGATTATGACACTCGAAATAGAATGTGGCGAATCGCCAGGCGATATGCTTCCTTTCCACGAACTCCCCTCGCCTGCGCGGTGGCTTCTCCTGCGGCACACTGACAATGGAATCAAGGGGTCGCGACCCCCTGAAGGTATCTAACAACAACACAAATATTTTTTTTTGTTTCTACTAAAGCAATATGAGACAAATTATGAAGGATTCTGTTCTGTTTCTTCTTAATATTTTATTTTTCTTTGTCGTGGCTTTCGACGTGAGCTAAAAATGACAGCCATGCTTGAGTTGTCTTTCTGTCTTATACATGTCATGTTCGTCTCGGTTTTTTTTCTTTTTTTTTTCCCTCTAGTCGGGGCTTACGTCAGTCGGCAGAAATTTTAGCACTGCATGCGACCTATATTTTAAAAGAAAGGAGGTTGAAGTGGCCTTCGAGAGTTTATTTTTCCGGTGCTTGATAAGACGAGAGAGAAATTTCTAATAGTTTAACGAAATATGTTAGTTCTTAAACTTCGGGGGCAGCAAGAACTTTTAAATTCTTTATGTTCAAGATCCTGTTCTAGTGGAAGAAATGTTCCGAAACTTTGTAACTAATAAGATGATAAAGTAATTAATCATAAATATATTTATTTGCTTAACCAATATTAGGATATTGTGACACACAAATGCGAATGTTTTGAAATTCCGTACAAAGACACAATTAAAATATAAACAATACAACAAGTCGCAATTTCATATTATGTACTCTGACTTAATTAACAAATAATTCCAGTATCTACTCACTTTAAAGATATGTTCTCGTCCTAAAATGCAGATTTAAAAAAAAAATGAATTTTTTTGCTACTAAAAGAAATTTTAAATTTTAAGACATGATTTACATTGATTTACACATGTTATCAATAAAATCAAATTTAACATCTGCAGTTTCATTTAATTCTGGTTGGCTTATTATAATTATCTCCGACTCCTGATGTGAAGGTTAAGAAGCTTCTGCCATGGATATTAGTACTTATTTCAGTGATTGGTATAATATTATGGGATCGAGTTACCTCCACTTCGATGACGGGACGCATCATCTGAAGAAGGAGTTGCGCAGTGTCCGGTGAGGATCATTGGATCGCAATTTTAATTTCCTTCTCAGTGTCGTTGTGACAGAGGTCATTCAGGTCACTCCTTATGATAGAATTTGAGTGGCTATCTTATAATCATACATAGCAAGGAATTTTTCAATGAACGCAATAACTACGCCTGCATTTCATAACCAGATATTTTGAAAAAACATAATAGTAAGAACTAGAATGATTGATAATACTTATAGCGAGACTGTCAAGTGATAGGCATCGCCCTGCATGTTATCCAAAACCGGTACACATATTCAATTTTTGTCTTATAGTCATTAACAGCAAGTTCTTAGCGGAGAAGAGCGTAGCGTTGTGAAATACTTTGGAGATATGCACAGAAACCTCCCGCGATGCCGTGGTATCGGACAAGAAATTAGCCAACTTTTGCTTCACATTTTCCCCTAAGATCGAAAAGAAATCGGAGGTATGTGCATAACAAAAATGAAGTTGCCAATATATTTTACATTACTGATCGTTTCTTAGATATTTTGTAGCAATTATTATTTTTTTGGCGAGGAATCAGTTATGTGCATCAGTTCTAATTTTATACTGCCTAAAAATTGCCCCCTCTCACTCTTTTTTCCCTTTTCCAATAGTACTGCAAACAGCCTCAGCCCTCTTGATTTGAATCACGTAATTATTAATTGGGCTCTTTCAAATTTATTCGCGTTATTGATTCGCGCTATTTTCCAATAAATTTCGAATGTTAATATGTCTATATTAAATTATTATTACATTGATATTCAATTTAATTACTTTAACTTTTAATGTACTAAATTAAGCTGAATTCATTTGAATCAAACTTCATAGCTTATTTGTTTGTTGCATAATTTTTTTTTCTTTTTAGTATAGAGAGAAAAAGCATTGCAGCCATTTTCACTCCATATTTACAAGAACCCCATATTTCATGACCTCTCTGAGTTTGAAAGTTTAATTTATGGAAATACGCCTCTCTCTCTCTCTAAGTCGATACGTCAAAAAAATGCTGAAATTAGACGTTTGAAATTTGGTATGTAATCTTTTAACAAAATTAGTTGAAATTCACTCACAAAATGTTTGTCTGTTTGACTCTCTGTTCAAAAACAAGTGAACACGACATCTACAAAACGTAAATAAGTAGATAAATAAAATTTGTACACCGTTTTATCATCTAAAGTGTTGATTCGTATCAAATTTTGAATCAAATCTCTCTTCGCGTCAACTGTCTGTCTATCTGTACCTTCAAACATAATAATTCAAAAATGCAACTTCTTACAAAAAATGAAATGTCGTGTGGAGTGTTATTACTAAAAGTGTCATTTCTGTATCCAATTTTGGTTTCAATACACCGACAAAAATATGCCTGAAATGCATATTCGATTTTATTCAATACACTGCAAAGCTCAAAACATTCACACTAAAAATAAAAATCTGAGCTTCCGTAGTTTCCGTGCTTTGGCTTTCATGTTTTGACTTTTGTAATCTTGCGTAAAGCCTCTAGTTTTCTTGCGAGGGGTGGGTAATAACATTGTTATTAGGGAACGTACGAAATAGTTTCGGGCGCTCCCCCTCCCCCTCCCCCTTCTTGTCTCACTAAGAAGTCAAATAATAACGTTAATTAACACAAGTAACCTTTTCCAAAAGTTTTCTCACCGGTTTTATCCTCTTCCTTTCCATGCATATGTATCACAGGATCGTAAACATTTTTTCACATAATAACCCAGCGAAGTAAGGGCAAGTGAAAAGCATCATAAGAGACGGGCTTGGCTTAAAGAGGTGCGGTGTCCAACTGGTAGCAATTTTGGTTATTATTTTTCTATTCATTCATTTCATATTTATTTATTTATTTTACTTTCTTCCTTTTGACTTTTGTGTAATTTAATGCAACATGGGGAGCAGTGTAGTGAGAAAAGTCGAATATAAATGAGTGAGCGCCCTTTTTATTTGATTAAAATAAAAAAAATTGACACAGATATACACTTTCAGTAAAAAGACAACATACGAAATCTTATTCTCTTGGCTTGCTTAGTTCTTGGATTTTTTTAAATTTTATTTTCATATATATATAATTAACAGATATAACTTTTAAAAAAAAGAATTGTTTCTTTCTGCCTCAGGGATGTTTAAAAAGCAGATATTTATTAAAATCTTGAGCTCAAGTCTTTTTTTTTTATGCTGTTACAAATATTTTTTTTATTCCTTTACGTGAAAATAAAAAAGTGACTCTCTTAAAACCTAAGATTCAATTTTGCATCCTTTTAAAATGGCACACCAGCCACGTGCCCTAATTGCCCCTCCCTAGTTACTAAATTGAATGGGAAAACGAAGGTATTCGATGAGGAACTAGGATCCCAGAAGGTCGAGCACACCCAGAGGCAAAGTACTAGAGGATCCCGGGGATTGCACTCCCATTCTTGAGGGGCTTCTTCGAGGGGACCTAATAGCATGAGATCCAATCAAAAGCATTTTGGTCCAGTCCGTTAAAGGGCAATCCTGACAAAAGAATGTATATCATGAAACAACTATAGAAATGAAAACACAATATGTTATTTTTGTTTAGAAATAGCTCGCTGATATGACGATGAAAAATTATCTGTTATGTGAAAATGGAATCTTTCCTAAAGGTTCATTATATCCTCCGGTAAATTATTTTTCGTTACTAATTCCTATCTGGCTATAAACGCATTTTCGTAAGAATTAATGTATCTGTTTGTATTATAAATTTTTTTATCCTTTTAAAATTACATATAATTTTACATTTATTAATTAATGTGCATAGAAAAAAGAAAAGATGGCATCAAATAATAGTATTTTCTTATTCAAAATTAGTCAACAATGGACATTTGTTGCATTTATGAAAATGGGTAGGAACTCAGCCAAAACCTACAAAAGCATAAATTCTAACATATAAACAATAGATATCTGTAGGGACACTCCATTAATTGTTTCGAGTTTTAGAATCGGTTTGGTAAATTACCTGGATATTCTTGAGGACGGATTTACCTAGCTTGTTCTGTGACCAAATGACAATGATGGCATTTGAATTGGCATACCGCTAACCAGACTTTATACCACACAAATATAAGGACTTTTAAGCCATAAATACAAATTTAATATGCAATATGTTTACATCTCTCGCAGGTGTTCTATGAAACCCGGAATTCTCAAAGATGAGACTCGATTATTAGGTTACTACTATGGCAGATTATTACTTTTTTTTTTTTTTTTTTTTTTTTTATCATGACTACTGTTTTAAGAAGATTTTCTTACTTACTCTTTTGAACTAAATAAATTATGATTTTCAAATAAGAATGAATACGCGAGCTTATTTCGTTTGGAAAGAAAGAGCTGTCTCAGTTGTCACCTAAACCGATGTAAATATTGCATTCCAAAGCTAAAAGTGCCCGACACATTTCAGGATATTTATGAGTGATTTATTGCTTCCTATTCTTTAAGAAACGCTCCATGGAACCTAAAGACACTGTCACCAAGTGAAGTGCTACACCCATTTCATAGTCCACCAAGCATCTATGAGTGATTTATTGCGTCTGAGTATCATTCTTACCTCTGTGCAGGCTACACCACCCACGTGGCCATCGCAGTGACAAGTAATCACTGCGACAAATTTCTGTTGTGGATGAAACTCCAGGCATTCGCCAGTCCTCCCTCCACGATAAAGATCTCGGTACTTCCTCCCCGAAAGGTGGTAAACAAAGCACCCCTTCGTCGTCCTCTCGCAGATGAAATAAATACCTCGATGTTTGAGCCTTCGGTGACATACTAGCTGCGTTGTTTTCTGTCACTTACTCGGCAAGATGATTAATGGGGGAAGTATCATTCGGTTACCGGAAGACATCCTGGCTCTTTTCTGGCGCTATACGTTCCCTCCGCCCAGCAAAAAACATCCCCTCAAGAGTCATGAGAAACCGTTGGTGAACATGAGTATGGGTGGTTGGTAGGTGCCAGGATTTCAAAATTAACTGCAGACAGCAGAATGAAGAACTTTCCATGTAGACTACGAATGCTCCGATAGAAATTTCAATATAAAAGATGTCGAAAGCATTTGATGAATGTGTGCCTTAAATGTGGTATCACTTACCTTCAAATTTACAGCTGATTTTCAGCAAGTTTTGTATATTTTGAGGAAATTTTAAGAAACTATGCAAGTTATTAGAAAATCTTCGAAATTTATAGACTCTTAAGGTTACATATAATGAATGTAAAAAAATTTATTTCAATAAAATGTTATAAAATATTTTAAAGTTTAGAAAGAAATGTAATTAAATTCAACTCGTTATGTCAAAATCG
Source organism: Argiope bruennichi (assembly GCF_947563725.1). Classification (NCBI taxonomy): domain Eukaryota; kingdom Metazoa; phylum Arthropoda; class Arachnida; order Araneae; family Araneidae; genus Argiope; species Argiope bruennichi. The sequence continues at coordinate 8,128,676 of NC_079159.1, forward strand.
AGCCATTTTCGAGTTCTTAATTATTTATATACTAGCCGCCTTTGGCGACCAGCCGGTTCCCCAATCTTAATGCTCTTTAAAATTTTAATAATTAAATATTTTATGTAACTCCTATTTTTAATAGCTTCTTCATCAAAATATTTTAAAGCTTCAAATTTTTATAGTCATATAATTCACTCATAATATTATAAAGGCTTTCATCTATGACGTAATATGCATCTCTCTCATTTTCTGTTAGCTCCCGTAGAATTTATGCTTTAAATTAAAGTGGAAATGATTAATCTGAAATTAATATAAGAGCACTTTTTACTGAAACGAAGCATTTTTTTTTAAATATGAGTACTGAAAATAGAGTCGCTGAGTATTTAAACTAAACCTTATGGGCACTAAAGAATATCTTTCTTAATTTATGTAATATCTCAAGAAGTTTTCAACAAAATTTTCTCAAATTCATCATGAACAGGTTGATTAATTAACAACATTTAGATTCAAACACTAAGAAAATAAAGAGAACTTTTTGAAATAATCAGTCGAAAACATGTTAAACCTTCCAAACTAAGTCCGTATCCGTTATAAACAGAGTTGTTAACAATCTGGACACAATGCGCATGCGTGAATTTTCGACACCAATTATGGTAACGCAAATGCGTGAATATTCTACGCCAGTTGGGGTAACGCTACGCAGATTAGAAATTTTTTATTTCCTTTATTCTGTTTTATTTTAATTCAAAAGTACTTCAGAATGGACAAAAAGATCGATTAATTAACAATGTTTAATTTAAAATATATCAAACACTAAAAAAATAAACAGAATCGTTTGAAATAATCGGCCGAAAATATGTTAAGCCTAGCCTCTTTAGCATGGAAAAGAACTGAAGCCTTACTCATTTGGTGGTAGGGAAATAAAAATATTTTTTGGATGGAAAGTTAATTAATAATTAAGGTGCGCATTCCCGACCTCCAAGGTATGCATGTGTCAAATTTGGTAGCTGTAGGTCGAACGGTCTGGCCTGTAAAGCGCCAACATACACGCACACATTGAGCTTTATTATAAGTATAGATAGATAAATGTAAATCAGATATCTTACTTTCTGACATATTGATTAGAAGATATTTCATTTGCAATCTGCCTTTTCCAGCAAATTTAAACTTTCCCCAAAACATTTATTCTACCTTTATCTTTTTTTTTTTTTTATGTGTTCCAAGGGATTATGATTGTGTTCTGATTTAACATCAGTTAACTATCCCGCATTAAATTTCATTCCAAAAGTTTCATACTTAAAATTACTTTTTAGTTATAGTGCATAAAAAATATAATATAGTGAATTATAAGACATTTAATAAATGCCCAAAAGATCAAAACCCCAGGTGGTAATATATGCTGGAAAATATCATGAAGTTATTTCTAATCAATTTGAAGGAGACAATGCCAAATAGCTTAAGACCACTTTAGTCTACATCGAATTTATGATTTCTTGCTCGGGTAATCAGAAATTTCAGATCTAATACCATCGAGATTTTTTCGTGCTTCTGGGTAATCATGCGGAGATATCGTCAAAGTTTATAAGTCTAGTGGCGGATTTCCAACTAGGCCAACATTCCCAAGGCCACAATTTATGAAGGCCGATATGAAATTCTTACTTTCCCAGTAGCAAAATAAATAAGTTTGTAAAATATATAAATTTCAGAATAATAATTATTAGAAAAACATTATCAAATATAATTGGTCAAGTTTCGATGTGTTTCATTATGTTCGCTTGATTATTAGAATACATATAAAATAGAATATTTTCTTTAATAAATTTTGTATATTCGTGGAAATCATGCAATCTGGAATCCTAACAAATAAATAAAAAAAAATACGTTCACAAAGTTAATAAAAAAATGATAGCCTAAAATAAATTGTGGCATATGAAAGCAACTGGAATGGTCTCCCCCAAATTTTCTCGCACATTCTCTAACAAACTTGTCATTCAAGAGAATGCCTGGCATGGCATTGGAATACGATAGTTACGAAATATTAACTTTTGTCGCGAATTCAACACTTTTACTGAATTTATTGTATCATCCTTATCGAGAGTTTTAGGCATGAATCCCTGGCATTGCGGTAAATAGTACCCAAAAATCGAATTCTTACTTTAAGCAAGTTTTTCTCAACCGATTGGAGCAAAAATTTGACACCAAACTGCACTTGTAGTCACAAAATTCCATACCAAATTAGATATATTCAAGTCATTGCGTTTTTGAATTATCACTTTTACATGTTTCTGAAAATACAGACCGCCAGATAATCAATCCGTTGTTGGATTTGCTACAAATTTGAAAAGTACCTAAAAGTTTGAAAAGTAAATTTGATTTGTACCAAATTTTATTTATCCAGCCCTCTTCGTTTTGTAACTATCGGATTAACTTATATTCAAACAGCTGTACAGACGAACTTCTGAGCAGAATTTATACAAAATTTGATAAAAATTTCCGAGTTTGGTGTAAAGACCTTATACCAAATTTCAACCGTTTAGATCAAAGTTATGAATTACCTTTTCACTGACAGACATTTACCAAACAATGTGCTTTTCGAACTCAGAGCGCAGCATGGTTGGTGCAGTATGGCCTAAGATGACTTTTTCGCCCTTAAACCAAACCAAACCAAACTTAGAGTTATAAAATGCCTAAATCTGATATGACATAAATATCTACTTTTCCGTGGTACTGACATTTGGAGAATAAAGAGCAACACATGTGCTGACCTCATTCCATTATCATTTGATTAAAATCAATTATAAAATAATTTTATCACTTGTTGCCTCGTAAAAGATTGTCTTTTAAACACAAGGTGAATGGTAAGCTGCTTTAAATTCTCTTATAACCAAAAAGTAATATGTACCTATAGTAAAATAGCTATAATGAACAGAATCTACTGCAACTAAGAGATTTATGCCATTTCATATTTAGGTATTTTTCAACTATAAGAAATGCACACTATAAGGTTTCTTTGAGATAGGTTGTAGCGTTTTTAGTTGCGAAGTAAGGAAGTTACAAAAAGCAGCTAAAAAAATAAAGGAGATCGCCAAAAGGTCCGATTAGAAAAATGTATATTATACCATAATAGAAACACAGAAAAATTTTGATAGAGTTGATCTGTAAAATTTGTAGAGATATTTATGATTAAAAATTAGAACTTTCCGGGAAATAATAAAAAAGGTTCATTTTAAATTGAAAAACATATTTTCCGAGTTAAGCGGTAGCGAAGTGAAACTTAAGCTCAAGGAAAGTGAAAGAAATAATAATAAAAATATTTGAAAGACGCTCTCGGGAGGAGAAAAGAACATGGGAGAATACATTTTTCATATTTTGAACTAACCCCTTTTTTATGACACAAAAAGTTCTTGATTGTAATCTCAACCATCACAGCCAATTTTACAGAAACATCATAAAACTTTTTCCTTTATATATATATATATATATATATATATATATATATATATATATATATATATATATATATATATATATATATATATATATATATATATATATATATTAATTTTCTAAATTTTTGGCTAATTCGGACCATGTCGGGGTCATTCTAAAGTGTTCTCTTGTTTCCTGATACCATTCCACGTATGAGTAAGCTGTGTTCCAAGCTGTGTAAAAATTACTGCTCAATCAGTTCTACGTATAAAGTGAAAATGATTCCTCCTTTGCCCTTGTCCAAGGTCAACACGAGTAATCAATCGACACGTGACCGGAAATCCCATGTTATATAAGACTAATGATCATTTGTTTCGGCCCTCCCTTTCTTACTTCTGCTTTTGTTTCGCGCTGTTGTGAACGTGCCTTGTCCGCGCCTGCTTGTAAATAAATTGCTTTCCCGGAATGGATATTAAAATTAATTTTAAAACGTAAATTATCTCTTCAGTGTCTTCGAACCTGCATTCTGCTTCAACCCAAATAAGTTTACATATATATAAGCTTACATATATTTTTTATATTTAATATTTTTTATATTTAATATATATATATATATATATATATATATATATATATATAACTTTCCTAGTTATACGAAACTCCATTTCGAATTTTCAAGTATCCTGCTACAAACATGAATTGATGAAAGAAAACTTTTTATAATCCGAGAGCCATTGCTATCATTAACTAACAGAAAAATGATTTTGATTGTGAAAAAAAATTAATTATATCTCCTCAAGAAAATTTAATTTGCATTTTTTTTTTTTTTTTTTTTTGAAAATTTAATTTTGATTCACTAAAATATCACTCATAGATAAACTGCTGTTGATAAAAAAATACGTACTTTTGCCGTTGAAATTGCACGATACAAAAGGTTGTTGATTTTTTTTAACTCATTTACATAATCAATAGATTTTGTACATCCAACATAAATTAGTTTTATTTTAAGAATAACGAAAAGTCCATCAAATAGAATATTGCTAACGATTTTCAAACTCAGCATTAAAAAAGTGTTAAAGCAGTGAAGAAAAAGATAATAATTGTAATTTATTGCATCATGCATTAAGTAATATCCATAAGCGGAACACTAGAATCTTTGTTTAAAAATTGGAAAACCACCAATATTCTTCTTGTATAACAGCTCAGGTGTTGTTGTCTTTAGTGATCTGAGTTTCTCAATATACGAGATCCATCGGCAGCAAAGTAGCCACAGTTTCACAACTTTGAGGTATCGATTAACGGTGTGTAGTGAAAGGAGTAGACAAATGAATAAAAATAGAAACAAGAATCTCAGAATATTATAATGTTGTTATCTTTCTCAGAATTCAGTTATTTTTTAAAGAACGTGTTTTGAAAACAAACTAGAAATGGTCCTTTGTTTAGACAACAATTCGTCCATCATATTCATGATATCAGTTTAATGCTGTCGAATTTGATGAGCATCTAATTTAATTTATTTTATTATTTTTGCAGAATTATTTTAAATTACATTAAGCATAAACTATTAAGCATATATTAAGCCTTATATTAAGCATATATTGCAGAATAAACATGTAGCATCCTGTTCGATTAAACGTGCTTACTAATTGATGAAATAAATTGACAAAATCGATCCAGTCGATGCGGTTGAATGCATTCAAACAAAATTTTATTATGTGATATCTCTCTCAAATGGAGAATGTTAAATAAATATTGGCGAAATAAGATAGTTGTTGTCACTGGAGGACTCTGTCAAGATCTCCCCCCCCCACAATGAATATATATATTAAATGGTTTGGGGTTTTTTTTGGTGCAAGATATAAGGAAAAAAACAAAAACAAATAGCCTTCAAGAAATTAAAAAGATTTGGATGGTGTATTTCATCCATCAAGTCGCGCAAGGTTACAGAGGAGCAACCAAAAAAGTTCTGACGATGGGAAGTAAAAAAAGAAAAATCGATCAGAATTTGGTTAGCAGTAAAATTGATATGACAATTGGGATATACGGGCGCGCCTTCACCAAAAATGAGGTGCTTATGAACGAAACCTGTATGTCCTATACGGGAGGCGAGTCAATTTGACATCTATCTCTCGCATGTAAAGAGCAGGCCACAACCCAATGGAAGGTTTGATTTAATATAATTTATTATGGATCTGCAGATCCCAGTTCCCCTGCCAAGTAGAAAAAATATTCAGTACCATAAATTCCCACATGACTCGGAACAAAATAAAAAATTATGTTAAATCCTTTATTCTGAAGATGCTGTAGAGTAGTTAGTATTTCCAAGGCAAATGGAGGCATTCAGTTGTCATAGTTGGACAGTACTTTCAAAACACTAATGCTATCAGTGTATATGGTGAAATTGCGCTCAGTGAAAAGTAACATCTCCTAAAGAGCACAAGATATTGCCACTAATTCAGCAGTAAAAACTAAGCAACAATTGTTTTGAAATGGAGAGTATGCGGTGGAAGAGACGACCAGTGATGACATAAGTAGGGCTTAAATAGTTTTAATATAAATGAAACTGAGCATGCATGATGTTTTACATACATACATACAATATAACACCTCCTAAACGAATGGTCAAATTAAACCAGACTTCGCACAGTTACTCTTTAAAACAAAAGAAAGAATACTATAAATGTCTCAAAGTGCAAAAGATAATTTAATATTCAGTTAATTAGAAATTAATCAAATTTTTACCATTTTCCCCCAATAATTTCGGGGCAAATGATCTGACAAGAAATATTCCAATTGTTTATATTCTTAAAATTCGGAATGTTGATTTTTCAGTGGTTTTAATTTTTTTTTCCCAAATAATTTTTTAACTAAAAAAGGCGATTTTTTTCTTTAATTATTATTAATTCTTTTGAAATTTAACGGAGACAGCATTCAAATACTATAAGAATAAAACTGTGATTTGTTCAAACATTACTTTTCTAAATTTTTCTTTTCTATCTTTTACTTTAAAAAAAAATGTCCTTGAATACATTGTGTGTTGGCTGTACTGTTTCTTTTGAGACTTCCTTTTACAACTGTTATATCAAAGGTATTGCTTACAATTTGTTTATTAAAACTGTTTAATTATTTATTGAAATAACTATTTTTAAATCATAATATTTATTTTTGAATCTATTTATCAAAAATATTTATTATTGATGCATTAATTACGTGTTATTTACTAAAATATTAAATATAAAAATGAATATTTGCTCCATGTTTTTAGTTCAGAATTTTTTTCTTCCGTGGTATTCATTTAAGAATGCTAATGATTATTAACTGGTTACTATGCATAAATTGTGTTATGCGTGATCCAACATGAATCACTGAAAAATTACTCTGAACTCTATGATACAGGTTAGACTATTGGATATGAAAGGCATTTTTTTAATGACTTCTTTTCTTCCTGATGAAGAATATGCCTTCTTCACTTCATCTCGAACTGAAGTCATACGATGGACAGGTCCATGCCTTTCTAAAACCCATAGAAATCTCCGCAACCCATTCAACTCGCAAATGATCCTTGGAATGTCATTCGAGCCACATTACCAAGAATGGATTTTAAGAAAGGATTTAATAAGGGGCACTAAGGAAGAGTGTCACGATATTTTACTTTAATTTTTGATTAAAGAACACATTATTTCGATAGGTTTGAAAGGGTTTTAAGAAAGTGCTCAATAAAGAAATATTAATAAGTGTAATTTAAATCATTGTTTACTAAGGGATAAAAAATAGGTTGTTCAGAATTTTAATTAAAAATTACATTACATCACTAGGAAAGTTTTGAATAAAAATTTTTATTCCCAATCATTACTAAGGGATCAAGAATTTACAAAAGTTTAATTGGATGTCAATTAAAGATCCATTACCAAGTAATATCCATCACCAAGAAAAGTCACAAAAACAGTGTTCGCCATGAAAGAGTTTTTCAAAATTGCTTAGTTTTTAATGTAAAATTATACCACATTGAATCACATCATTAAGAAAGGGTTTACTAAGGGATCAACAAGAAAACATTTATTTTAATTTTAATTAAATACTCTGATTAAAAGCTACATTAAATTAAATTACATCATTAAAAATATTCACTAAGAAAGAGCTTATCAAAACTTTAATTAGATTTTAATTAAAAATTATATCACTAAGAAAGGGTTAAAAGAAAGATCGCTAAGGAAAGATTCACTGTGAAAGAGTTTACTCAGGGGTTGTTAAAAAGGGGTATCCAATATTTTTTTCAGATTTTTAGCTACACATTATACCACATGACTAAAAGAAAGATCGAATTTTATCGCTTATTGACCACTAAGCATTAATTTTTTTAAGAAAATAAAATAAAGAAATAAACGTGTAAAATCATTATATTTTTTTCCTCCGTTTTTATAACTTTATTTTATGTCATTTCGGTTTTGATTTCGCCAATATTCGCAATATCACAAGCAACACCTTGTAGGTTGTGCTAATTGTTACTATGTAATGGAAAGCAAATATTTAAAATATAAAAAAAGGAAAGCATAAGAATCAAATCTAAAATATTATTACGTTATGGTTCTTCTAACTAAAAAATCAAATTCTCCTTTACATTTTTTTTCAAGATTTTGATTCTTCTGAATTCGTATAGTTTGAATAAATTGAGCTCTTATTGTGAAAATATCCATTGTGAATTTTCCAATTTTTGCATAATTATATTGCTGTTAAGAAGTGTATATTGCGTGTTTATTCATTATTTATTTTAATATTATTCATTTCAAAATACCATTCTTTTTCCTCTCGAAACCTAACTTCGTATAAACACGATATAATAGAATCATTTGTATAAACTTCGCAGAAGAGGTTCTGTTTCAGAGCAAACTAATTAATGCTCATTCGCACTCATCATGAACTGGATAGACAAGTTCGTCACGTGGTCAAAGTACGGAAGTGGAATATCTTTTTTTCCCCTTCCCTAACAGTATTTAGTTCTTAAAAAAAACCGATCTTCTTCCGGAAGACGTATCCACCATCCAACTAAGATTAGGCCGACTTCACTACGCCCTGAAAAGGGCATAAGCGATGGGTAGGTCCACCCTCTCCTAAAAACTGTGCAAATCTCCGCAACCCATCAGACACGCAAACGAAAACAGCGATCTTCAGTATGTCACTCGTGTCACATCGCGATGATAAATCATACTTTGACCGCCTGGAATGTTAAATCCTTCTCCATCCAGCAATGTGAACATCTGGTCCGTGCCATCTCGGTTATCAAGGGGGGGGGGATTTTTTACCGCCTAATTCTCTTTTTTTTTTACAAGGAGAGAACTTCCGTAGCAGGTGATCGTAGCAGGGGACAGGTCTCGAGCCAGAGGGGTTTTTCCCACGCCTTCAGTTTCCTTTTTAGGTGCATAACTTCCTCCGTTAGAGGCAAGAAAAAAAACTTTCATTGCCTTCCTCTCTTTTGCCACGAATGCTCCAGGACGATTCCTCCTTTCTAAGGTTTTTGTTTGTTGTTTCTTTCTCGCTTGCCAGAAAAAGTTTTTAAAGATTTTGGAAGTGCGGCTCATCTAGCCTTTGCGGATGTTTCTCACGTTTTCTCGTTTTTTTATATATTATTATTATTATCCATTTATTTTTTATGATTTTTTTTATCCACGGCGTTTAATTTCGAAAAAGATTTTTAGTTGCTTTTCTGTCAGTCGTCTTTATAGATAGGCTTCCTTCCTCGCATAATAGGGTGCGACGATCTCGGCTCATAGAAAACTGGCTAGTTTTGTTTGGGGTGGGCTTGTTCTTTTTGGCATTCTCTTCCGTGGGGTATGAAAGAACCCCCATTAGATTATGACAATCCATTCAGGCAGTCGGTGTATCGAACAGAAAGACTGATCGCTTCCGTCTATCGCTTAAAAGGGGATTTATTTAGATCAGTGCTGGAAAGTTGGAGGAAAAGTGGTTCTTGATCAGTTTTAACAAACTTTATGAAAAGGGATGACAAAAGCAGGGTCATGGAGGAAGATCTTTTTTCGTTAAAGAAACAATTCCTGAGAATAAGACCATAGGACATGAACGTCTTGGCTGTTACGCTTCTATGTCAGAAAGCATCCGCACACATGGAAGATATCTTCTCTAAGGGGAAGTAACGATCTTCCGCCTATACGTAATTTTGTACTGGCTATGTATTTTGCCAACTTCTACAAACTCAATACAGTTAATTCGTGCTCCTGTATTAAACATTAAATCATCCACCACTGTTCAAGTTTCAAATCCTTTGAACATCTGACAATGACATTTAATTAAATATTTGGTCTTATTGTGTAGGTTCCAAAATGTTAATTCTTTTGATCAATATCATCTTCCATTTTCGAATCATTTGAGCGTTTAATAATCATTGCACATAGAGCATCTTTTCACAACTAGACTTTAATTGTTTTATTTTTCTAAAATGATAACTAATTTAATCAATATCGTCTTTTATTAGTTTCTAATCCTATGAACGCCTAATAATTACTGCATTTAGAACTTTTTTATTAATTAGACATGATAATAAAATTTTTAGTCTTATTATTTAGTACTAAAATGTTAATCAATTTAATCAAAACCTTCTTCCATTTTCGAATCTTTTGAGCATCTAATAATCATTGCGCATAGAACTTGAATCGTTTTATTTTTATTATTAGTTCTAAACTGATAATTTAATCAATATTGTTTTTTACTTGTTTCAAATCTTCTGAACATCTAACAGTTACTGCACTTAGAACTTGGTACTTTTTCCTTTTTCTATTCAGTTTTTTGGTTTTAATTATCATTTTTTAAAACATAAACTAATTTAGTTTGGAAGCTTCTCAGCATCTGAAAACTATTGCTCTTGAAATTTCATTTAACTTATTTTAAATTTAAAACACTTTCAGAATTTAAGTATTAATTTTTTTGTTTTTATTAAATCTAAAATGTTGACCAACTTATTCAATATCGTCTTCTGTTCATATTGGAATATTTCACATTTGAAAACATTATTAGAGTAAATTTGATCAAAAGTATTTTATTTCATTTACTTTTATTTTTATTTTATTTAATTATTTTTGAACTTGAAGGAACTTTTTCTAAATTAATTTAAGTCTTAATTAATGTTATCTCATTATTAGTAATATCATTAATAAATTTATTTATTCATTGCAATATTTAATGTTATATTTAATTATTAAACTTTCTTAAATAATGCAGTAAGTAAAATTACTTTTTTGATGACGGTAGTAAAAAATCGAAGTTTCACTCTAGCTGACGTTTCCCAGTGCGCGTGACTGCTCAAAATCGGCAGTGTTTATATATAATTCAACCCAAATACAATTTTTTAATAAAAATTTAAATATTATTCTTAAAAATAATAAATTTTAAATGAATAATAAATTAAAATAAAATAATACATAAATAAAAATATTAAATGAAATATTAATTAATAAGAAATAATTTTATAATTAATAAATAAAAAATAAAATTAATAAACAATAAATCAAACTTATAAATAATAAATTATTCATAATTAAGGTAGTTTAAGACCTCTACAACCAGTATAAAAAACATCAATAAAAAAACTTTCTAAACTGTTCCATCGGCGTAACCCGTAAGAGTCAGCAGATATTTTTGATAGTAGGAAGAGAATGTGACAAACAGCTGGCATAGCCATGTGGTAGTCGGAGTCAAAGGGTTAATAAAGTTAATTTGATATCAATATAAAAAAAATACTTACATCATTGTTTTGGAAAAGAATTTACGTCTAAAAGAAAGGCAATACACAGTCTGATGACAATTTAAAATATATCCCTTAGAATTAACCACACTTCATGCTTATAATTAATCATTATTGAACTTTTAAAAACATTCTTATCAGTATACTAAAAATAATTATATTTCAATTATTTTTTAATTTTTAAAATTTAATTTATAGTTCATTATTAAAAATATTATAGAATCTTGCATTATATTTTTTTCAAAATTACTTCTAGGTGGCGTATCTCTATAGAATCAAAATTTGATTTAATGAAGCGATTAATTTCTAATTAAGTTCTAAAGATATTAAAACAGTGCATTACCACTGAAAATATATAAGAGTACAGAATTTCAAGTCTCTAAAATACATCAAAATGCAAATGAAATCTAGATTATAGCATTTCCATTTTTACAAATATGAAACTACTCAAGTTAAACGTAAGGGCAAGAAAGCTTTTATTTAACAACCATCATGTTTCACTTTTGAATTATAATAACCCAAAATAAACGAAAAATCCTATTTTCGACTCAAAAAATTTACACAAAACATAAATGTATGAAAGATGACATACAAGTGCATATAGTTACAAGTTTAACTGATGTGTATTACTACGTTTCCCATGTGATTAGAACAGCACTTGAAATCCTTTCATTTCGAATAGAATTATAGAACGGAAATGATGGCATTATTGAAAGATATCAGTAAATATTTTTGCAATGTGTAAAGAGTTTCTTATTTTCTGATAACTTTTTTGCAATGAATTTTAAGTTAATGTTTCCAATCTGGAGGGGATTCGTCTATCTATATTGATAGTGAATACTTAGAATTCTTCGATATTAGTAAACAAAAGCAATGAAGAAAATCATTCTTATGTGAAACACGTCGCTTCGTTTCCCGAAATTAAATGCATTCAACTCACCTTTTTAAAATATTGTTAATGAATGTTTAATTTTATTTTTTTTATGTCCATTTGGGATCAAGGAAAAATATATCAAAAATTAGAACACAGCAAAATATTATATTGAATATAATATTTATAGCTGAAATAAGTTTAAACAATCTTTGCATTGAAAATTTTTCGATGGCTATAATTGCGTAGACTAAGCAATTACAGCTATCAATAGTTTTTCATACTCTAACTTTGTTTTTATACCTGTCCTTGTGAAATATTATTAGAAAAATCTGATATCGTTGTTTATGGCACTTGTCGTAGACAAGTCCGCTGACGAAGTCAGCGATTTTAAGCCGAGATTTTGCGTCTCTTATTTCAGCAATGCCATCTAGGGCCAAGAATACGTCTTAACTACTCATGCATCACAACTCTTTTCACGGGGTGGACTTCATTCATACATTTCATTCACAGATCGTAATTTAGACCTGCGCCAGAGAACGATCACCTCTAATCCAGTATCCCCAGTGGTATTATCGAGACTTAAGGGCTTTGAGGCTACGACAGATTTATATGGACGCCAGCCTCCTTGTGCAACGAGGGTCTTCGGCCAGTGGGATTCGAACTCACAACCCAAGGGATGCGAGTCCAACGCTTATCAACCAGGCTATCCAGCCTAGAGAAGGCTTTTTAGTTATATCCTCCTTATTTTCTTAGCTGTAGCTTTTAAGAAGTTTGAATCACAATCAGAAATTTTCTCCGTTTTATATCAACAGTTGAAAGGACTATCTTCTTGTTTTCATACTTTCCAACCAAAGTTTTTTACTGATGATGTTAGAATACCATGGTAATTGAAACAACTGCGTCATTATAACAATGGATGAAAGACAATACTTGCAGCAAATCTCTATGACGAAGATGAGCTTCCTTCACTATTTCACTAAGTATTTACTATTTTGATACGAAATCAAAAACTCGTGCAGATAATTTAAGATGCTTACAAAAATAAAATCCTGGAGGATTCTCCACGACTTTCTTACATATTTCCTAATAAATAAGCTGTTCCCTTCCACATAAAATTTGTGTGCCTTAAGCAGCACCGTGAACGCCATGAAGCCTCTGGGCTACACATGAATGTTTTGTGTTTCATTGTATAATTCAGAGTGACCTGAATGCCATTTTGGAACTATTTTTGATCAATTGCAATCAAAATTTGATCTTAAAAAACTACAATTTTAATAAAAGATCACACCCCGAATTTCATCTAAGTCCTTAGGTTTTTTAATTATCGCATTAATAAGCATATTGTGTTAATAAGACTATTTTTAATAAATTTGAATTTGAGTCAGAAATGTTTTCCGTTTTATATCAACAAGTGAAAGGACTATTAAATAAACAGTTTAATAAATTTAGTTCAAAACTTTAGGTAATAGAGAGTGCACTACATTTTATCCATTTAGCTTTTTACTGGCAGACAAAGATCCTCAGTAAGGATTTCGTTCAACATTTGTTAGAAATGTACAAACAGAGCGTCAATACCATACACCAAATTTCACCTGTTTAGCTCTAAGCTTTTTTTTAAAGTTATCCTGTTCATAGACAGAGAGATGTAACTTTAAAAATGTGTTTTTCGGTGGCTAGGAAGTTCAGTGGACATTTGTCAGAATTTCTATGTCGATTTTTTTGACGATTGCAACATTTTTTTTTCTTTGCATTCTTTTTATAGAAAGAAGTAATACTGAATATTTCTTATTTTAAATCCAAACAAATGTTTGCCTATTATAATGTAAAATATAATATAGACAAGTGTTTCCTGATTTCCTCATTGATATTCGTAATTTAATCCAAATTTAATTGAATGTTCCATTAATAAAGATTCAATTTAGAAAACAATCCTAATTCAACTATATTTTTAAGGGTTCTACACTTTATTTCACTTGGGGCTGCGATGGCCTGGTGGTAAGGCCTAAGCTTCAAAACCGGAGGGGTTTCAGATACGAGACCCGATTCCACCGAAGAAACGCTGTGTAAAGCCGCGGTCCAACGACCGGATGATCTTCACAGATGTGGTCATAAAACTGTCCCCCTTCCTTCGTGGTGCCACCCCCGCCTGTGGCAGCGGACCCACGACCAGAGAAATCTTCAGACGGCACGCGTTCCCCTTTCGACCGCTCAAAACCCTCAGTTTCTTTGACTCACTTCCCCCCCATAGCCCAAACAAATTTTCCGGTTCTTTGATGTTTATCCATCTACCGACATTTTGCGGGAAACTACAGGCGTACTACAGGCGTACCGCGGGCGACGGGGGAGTGTGGTCCCCTAGTGGGTTGGATGTCTGATTTATGACCAAATCCGTGAGGTCGCAGGTCGTTGGACCGCCGCTTAAGTGAGTCTGGTGCACATTAAATCCATCGGACCCAAACGTCCTCCCACTGGCGTGGTGTGGAAGCTTGGAGAGGGGGTGCCAGCTCAGGTGTCGTCCTCGTTATCTGATTGTGGTTTAAAATTACGAGGTCCATCTCAAAATAGCTCTATCGTTGTTTTAAAACGGGATGTTAATGTAACTTAACTAAACTAAAACCTTATTTCACCAAGGGTCGGAATTCTTTTTAATAAAAACTGCGGACGTTATATCTGAAAAAGTCGAAATTGCGAGATCCTGTGTGAGTGGGTGTTGTGCGTGTATGTGTGTGCGTGCGTGCGTGTGTTTGTGTTCATAGGGCGCTTTATAAGATGTACATATATAGCTACCAATTTTCACATAGATATATTTGGAGGGTGAGAATATGTACTTTGGAGCGGTTGGGAATTTCGCCTTTAGTAGAGAATATGTTAGAAAGTTTTGAGAAGATCATTCCAACTGATTTGAAAGAAGTTCTTATTTTTGGAGAGGCACAGGTAGAAAAGCGGATCTTTAATTAACTTTCAAAACATCCATAAAGTTAAAGAGACGTTACCAATGAAACCTTACTCATTTATCAAAAAATAATGCTGATATCTCATTACGGGGACACGCAAAAGACCATCATCCTGAATACCAGAAATTTTAATGCCTACATAAACAAAGTCAATGGAGGTGACATTGCATAGAAGTTTGACCTTATTATTGTGCTTAGTAGTCTGAAATCTTAATTTGATTTTATATTATATACGTGAGTACACTCGGAGATAAGAAGCATCTATCACAATTATTGGTGAATTCCATCGACATACTTCCGAATAAGAGAAATCGAAGAAATTTCTTGCAACAAGTCAAGGCACTAGAACGAGTGTCTCAGACGTCCTCGCATCACTATCTTACTCTCCTACCTTCCTGTTGTTTTTTTCATTGTCACCACTCAATTAGGCGGCAACGTACGACTCTTGGGGTGCTTCCAAATAACACAAAAAAGGATGGCGGTCGCAGACAACTTTCTAGACGACGGAATTGTTTAAAAATAAGAGGACACCGAAGGCAGGAAGTCTTACGCAACTACATCGCTACTGAATTGCCTTTCGGAAAATGTGAGGATTGCCGCATTTTGAGAGAACTTGAAGAACTCGAAAAACCACACAACTGCGATTCCTAGAAACCGAAACTATTATTTTGAGCGCCATTTCAGGCTTAAAAATACCCATCGCCTGAATGAGAGATATTCTGGCACATCAACAACAGCCTCTGACACGAGTCGCAACCTCGAAAAGGTTACTAAATATCAACTTAGTAACCTCTCGCTTTACTACAGTTTCTTCAACTATGCTATCAGAGTTAAAGTGCTAGTATTAAAGCATTCCTATTCTAAGTAAGACAGAAAAGAATAGATTGAAGCATATGGATACCATTTTAGAACACAATTCGATGAATAACAAAAAATAAAAATATAAAAAATAATAAAAAATAAAAAATAAAAAAAAATATTGAAATCATTTATCTCAAATTGTATGTTATAATGTGAGAGCGTTATTATTTTTTAAATCATTGTTTGTCTTCATTCATTTAAGTCATTAACCAGTTTAAACCAGTTTTAAGCAATCACGTGTTTATCAGATTATTCATGCGTCAGTATTTAGAAAACGATGCTTCTTCTTCTTCTTCTTTTTTTTTTTTTTTTTTTTTTTTTTTTCCATCTCAAAATCGTTCGAGTTCCAAAATGTTATCTCGATGACATTTTTTTTTTTCTTTTCCATCTCAAAATCTTTTTTATCTCAAATCTTTATATATACAGTGGCTCAAAAAATTGAGAGTACACCTTACTTTTACTTCATAAATCCGACTTTCAATATAAATAACACATTACAGAGAAGTGCATGCATGGTTTTATTTTTACACATAACAAATGGTTTGATTTAGAGTAAAAATAAAGAAAAATCAACAAAAAATTTCTAAATTGAAAATTTTTAGAAGCGTTTTAAATAAACATACGCAGAATTTTGCCTCAAAAAATTGAGAATACACCAATGAAATTTTTGCAATATCACGCATAGAAATAAAGTGTCACTATTAAGTTGCATGTCTTTTGGCTCTTATAATGGCCTCTAAACGTCATGATATCGATTTGACCCATTTTTGGTGGTATTTGAAGATATTTTACCCCATTCTTCTTGCGCTACTTGTTTTAAATGGGTTTTGTTTCTAATTTTGTGTTTTTGAACCACTTTTTCGGGTATGGCCCACGAATATTCAATGGCATTGATGTCGGGGTACTGTGGTGGTGTGTGTAACTGCTATTTACAATGAAAAAGACACCATATTTTGAAGTTACGTGTATTCTGTTTGGGGTCATTGTCTTACTGAAAAATGAAATTTCTATCTAAACCCAAATTCTTAGCACTTTCCTTTAGATTGCTGCCAAGTATATCCAAGTAAACCGTATCATTTATAATGCCATCTATAAAAATTAAATTTCCTACCCCGGATGAAGCCATGTAACCTCATATCATCACGGAGTCACCATCATGTTTAACTGTAGGACGTAAATTTTTTGGATACAAAGAAGTATTAGGCTTTCTCCATACAGTAAGATGGTTGTCACTGCCAAAAATGTTGAGGTTTCTTTCATTATTAAATATAGATTTCTTCCAAAGGTTATTGGTCTTCAATTGATGAGTTTTTGCAAACGTCCAATGCTTTTTCTGAATTTGCAAGCTGATGAACGGTTTTTCTCTAACAATTCTACTTTTATACCCAGCTTGTCTAATGGCATTTTGCACAGTTTCAGCACTTACACTTCTGCCTATGATTTGAAAAGTTTCTGCAACAAGTTGGATGAACCATATGGTAGCAGCAATCTAAGGAAAGTGTTAAAAATTTGGGTTTCGATGGAAATTCCATTTTCCAGCAGGACAACGACCCCAAACAGAATGCACGTAACGTCAAAATATAATGTCTTTTTCATTGTAAACAACAGTTACACACACCGCCACAGTACACTGACATCAATGCCATTGAATATTCGTGGGCCATACTCGAAAAAGTGGTTCAAAAATACAAAATTAGAAACAAAACCCATTTAAAACAAGTGTTGCAAGAAGAATGGGGTAAAATATCTACAGATACCACCAAAAATGGGTCGAATCGGTACCATAACGTTTAGAGACCATTATAAGAGTCAAAAGACATGCAATTTAATAGTGACACTTTGTTTCTATGCGTGATATTGCAAAAATTTCATTGGTGTATTCTCAATTTTTTGAGGCAAAATTCTGCATATGTTTATTTAAAACGTTTCTAAAAATTTTCAATTTAGAAATTTTTTGTTGATTTTTCTTTATTTTTACTCTAAATTAAACCATTTGTTATGTGTAAAAATAAAAACCAGTTTGCACTTCCCGGTAATGTGTTATTTATATCGAAAGTCGCATTTATCAAGTAAACATAAGGTGTACTCTCAATTTTTTGAGCCACTGTATATATATTCACGTTTTTTCTTCTCTATGCTTCTTCGGTTGATCGGACATTCGCGCTAAGTTGTAACTTTTTTTTGGTGATAAGTCGCCAAATGTGACAACCTTCTTTATCACTTTAATCCGAAAATTGGAAAATTGATGTGATAAATCATCAATTTTCTGCCCGTACAATTTGTGGCTTCAAAAACTTCAAACCAAAACAACATCATGTTCTCACATGATAACACATAAATAAAAAAACAAAAAACAAATTAGCACCTTAAGTTTGGGCATCGCAGTATATAAAATTATCATGTTAAAAAAATAGCATTTCTTATTTTATCGAATATGTTTTTATATTATTTCTGTTCTGTTTCTAACTCAAGCTCATGAATTCAAAAAGTTATACCAAAATAATACAAAATACAACAAACATACTTTTATTAAAACAAAAGAATGTAAGAAAGTCTTGAAAACTGAACATTTTTGATTGATTAATTTATTGATATTTCGAATTTGAGATTATATTATGAAAAGCTATTTGGGAACTAAAGTTACTATGTACACGGATAGTAAAAATATAGTGAATCAAACGTTGCATAACAAATTTTGAAAAATTATAAAACCAAAAAATAATGCATGCGAGTAAAATGAATATCACTGTAAAACTAATATTATTGCGTTTTAAAAAGGTGCCAAAAGGATTTGTGTGCGATAATATATTCCGAAGTCATTGAATGATACATAATAGCTTTTTAACCTTTATATAAAATTCTTCGTTGAAAAGATTTCCATAGTAATTTCTTATCCTTCTCTTTTCCTCGTCATCGACTTCACCTCGTTTAGCTGCATATTAGAGAAAGACCAGGCGGTAGGTCATTTTATTACTTTTGTATCTCAAAAGAAAAAAAAAAAATGAAATCTACCTCCGGATTCTATTTAACTATCAGGTATTTTTTTAATTGCAAATCATGCCATCCATAAATTCTTATTTCTTAGCAAAAAAAAAAAATACTTTTTCCTTTCCAGTCCTCTCTGTATAATCGGCTTTTTATTTACTACATAGAGAAGTCCCTCGGGGGGGGGGCACCTCGAAATGAGGATGAGATGCTTCCGGCATGGTGGTTGGATCTCGCCACCCTGGAGGTACACTAATAGGTGGGGGATCTGGCTCCTCCCATCGATGACGGGACGTACTTCCTTCGGGGAGGGTTGTACCGTGGCCGGTGACGGCCCTTAGGACTCAACCACAGTTCCCGCCAATTGCTGTTGCGGCGGTCCGGTCATTCAGTTTTATGGTTTAAATCCGTGTGCCTTAGGGCGGGTCGGAGAGTTAGATGGTTGGTTGACTTACTACATAGAGAAAGTATAATATTTGTCAAAAATCTTTTAGACCTTCCTGAGTTCGGAAAACACATTTTTGAAAATTTTCTGTCTGTCTGTCTATGACAAAGATAACTCAAAACAGCTTTGAGCTGGACGGTTGAAATTTGTTATACCATTTTACACCAAATTTGCAGATTTTTGCCAAATTTTTACTAAAGTTTGTTCAGAGGAAGTCCATCTGTTATATAAGTTAACAAGATAACTGCAAAACGAAGAGAGCTAGATAAATACAATTTGGTACACAGATTTAACATCTGTAGTGTAGAAGCCTGTGAAATTTTGAATTAAATCCAACTATAGGTGATTGTCTACTGTCAGTCTGTACTTTCGAAAACAAGTAAGCATGATAATTAAAAAAACACTATGACTTAAATGTATCAAATTTGGTATGATATTTTGTGAATACAAATGCAGTTTTGTGTCAAATTTTTGTTTCAATCAATTGAGAAAAAGGTGTCTAAAACAGAAATTCGATTTTGGATATTATTAACGCATGCCAGGGATGAATCGCTGAATAATTCGCAAGAACGACACGTTAATAAAATGACAAATTCACGAGAAAAGCTAATACTTCATAACTATTGTACGCTAATGCTATGTAAGGCATTTTCTGCCTTGACAAATTTATTGGAGAATATAAGAGAAAATTTGGCAGAGACCACTCGCACTGCAAGTTTCAGATTGTAAAATTTTGCCCTCGACCTCTGTATCACAATATACAAACACGTCTAGCATAGCTGCAAATCATGATATGAGATAACGCGTTTCAATTAATAAAGAGCTTCGTCTTCGATCTGTGGTATACGAATGAAGTCGTGATAATCATTTTTGACAAATTGTATATAATCCAGTTGATCCGAGACTACTGGGTAAGTGGTAAGCCGGAATTTTTTCCAGTCATTCGTAGTGGATGAATGCTTCACACACATGTTACGAGGATATTTCTCCCGAGAACATACCATGGTATAAATAACTGCATGTCTAGGGTAAAGCTAGTTAAAACTTCCAATCCCTGGAACTTTGGGGACGACATCTGTGTCTGTGGTTAGCCAAAAGAGAACTATTAATAACCTTGTTAATGGCAAATGTATCTTTGCTATGCCACGACAGCGACCACGATATGATGTGAAGACAATTTTTTACTTTCATCAAATGTTCTACCATGACTCAATGTTAATGTGAGGGAAGAATATGAATAATTCAATAAACAAAAAGTGAAATAGCTGAATTGAATTGAATAGCTGAATTTCTTATTTCTTGGAAAACATTTCATGCAAATACATAAGCATTTTACTCAGTCGCCATTCAAACAACTTTTCTAAATGAATTTCATAATTCATCTGCTCAAAACCGTACAAATTTTTGGCTTCATTATTAAACTTTTAAATTACACATTAAGCTTAGCTAAGAAAGTTATCTGAATTTATGAAAAGTATATGCATAGATATCAAATTATGATTTGAAATTATGTCCCAATTCTATTTCACTGCATTTTTTTTCTTCCTTTTTTTATATTTGAATTTGAATGGTAATTACCTCTGGCTGCAGAAGAATAAGAGAACATTGCCTGTTCGATGGCGTAGTGAAGGTAAACGGCATCAGAGGAGAGTTTTATCCCCTCACCATTGTAATTATCTTTGCTCGAGCTTTAACCCCAAAGCCGATGCATACTAAGACATTTGTACCTGCTTTAAAAGAAAAACATTGAAACTATTCATTTGCATTATTATTTCCTTAAATCATTTTAACCAACATTTACAAATGAATAAGATCTTACAAAGGGGGGCAACTCATCGAACTTGGAGCAAAATCAAATGATCCGAAGCCCTGACACTAAACTTTTGCCCCCCCCCTTTCTTGTTCAAAGTGTCATTAGATATGTACTTGTAATTTTCAAATTGTCAGTCTTCACGTTTTAAAATAATATATTTTCTACCTAAATCAATGTCTGTCTCTGTGGGTTGTGTTGGAGAAGGATGATAAATTCGTCGTTATAATTCCATTTTTATCAAAAAATTTTATATTTAGCAACGTTTATAATTTATTAATCGGCTTTTTTTAATAATTAAGAGGCTTTTAATTCATTAGGTTTATTTTTATGTCTTCACTCTTTATTTACCAAATTATTTTATCATCCATTTTTCAAATTTATTTTTGAACCATTAGTTAAGTTTTGGTACAGAACTTAAAAAAAGGAAAAAAAATAATTATTTAAAATAATTTAATTAATTAAATTAATAATTAAAGATTTTAAGTGTTATTTTTAGTTGATATCTACTGCTTTCTATTGAAAATTAGTTCTTAGTGTTCTTTCAAATACTATTAGGAAAAATAATCATATTGTGAAGATATCAGCTATTTAAACGGTATTTTAAAGTACCGTTGGTATATAAAGAGTTGCATATACATGCATAAATATTATTGGAAAAAGTTGGTGAAATCGTTGAAAGATAGAAAATGTAACTGACACTTCTTAGCATATCTTTATTAATACTGAACAATTATTTTATTTTCATCCTAACATTTAATGAACGACAAATCTCAAAAAAGGAGTAAATTTTGAAGTATTTTATAATGAGAATAATAAAAAAAAATCAATTAAATATATATATATATTTTAATTTTAATTTTTGCTGGGAATCTTGCGACAATCTGCTGCTCCTTGCCTTTAGTCTTTCTCTTAGCGAATTACCACTGATCTGTGTGTAAATGATACAAAAAAATAACTATACGTTATTCGCACTTGTTAGCCGCATTCGATTTTAAAGAGCTAAATAAATTTGTTTACTTTATGCATTTTAGAAAGGATACCAGAACCATCTATACCCCCTTGTTTCTCCATCGTGACGCCACTGTAATCAGTTGATAATATTAAGCACATTAGAGTTGAAAATATCCCATTTAGACAAATGGGAAGTCTGTTTTTTTTAAACTTCTGTTTCCCACATCTACCACAAAAACGTATCGAATCTCGTGCTGGCGCCCATAAACGGCTTTTGCATTTTAACAAAATGCGGCAGAAAGCCGTCGTTCACGCACCCCGGCGTGACGTGCCGTTCCTTTTTTGTCGAGTCGTTTCGGAAAAGTCGAGTCATAACGAAGTGACCTCTGCCCGCGCGGCAGTTGCGGTCAGTGACGCGTGTCCCAGCACCTGGAAGCATCCCTGGCCGAATGCGTCATTAGCATCGGTAAGCCACACCGGGGGTGCCACACACAAAACAGAAGCCCCATTGATTGATTCATGTCCACCGTCTCACCATCCCGGCATTGTTCCGTCGATTGTTGCAATCGCATCAGACACCGTTGGCAGGATTAGAAGTTTTTATCTCACTCTTTTCATGGACGCTAAAGTTTTACTCAGAGATATAAACAAAACTGAACATTTTAATATCTACTACCAATGAAAGCGTTCTGTCTATGATAGCGCTTTTTCCTCGTCTTTGTACTTTTTCATATACGAAGTATGGAGAAAATATTGTAATCGACAAATTATCGGGTATTAATAACGAATTAATCAATTCATTTAACGTTTGTGCTGAGTGGAGATCGCAGATGTTGCAGTTCCTTTTCATGGACTGAAAATATCTTAACGAACTGCTTGGTGAAGCTTTTGATATCAATCTTGGGGAAAAAATTGGCTCATTATCATATAGCCTTTGTCTTAAAGCCTTTTAATAGATACTTAACGCCTATTTTTATTTTCTTATTACTTTCTCGTATGCAAAATAGAGAGGAAGTACTGTAATAAAACATTTGAACAAGAGATTTTGACAAATCTCCGCTTTCAGCCCTCCCGAGTTCGAAAAAATTATTTTTTGCATTATGTTTCTATTACGTCCATCCATCTGTCTGTCCGAGACAAAAATGACTTAAAACCGCTTTGAACTTTCCATGGAATGAAATTTAACAGGAGATCTTTACACCAAGTTTGTAGATTTCAATTAATTTTCGAGCAAAATCTGTTGTGGAATTCTACCTGTTTGGCCGTTTCAATACAAATTATCACAAAAACTACAGAACGAAAAGAGTTAGAAGGGAAAAATTAGATACACATGTTTAACATTACCGTAGACACTTATCAAATTATGAGCCATATCTAACAAGGGGTTGGCCGTCTGTCGTCAATCATGTAACTTAAAATATGTAAACGTAATGACTTAAATTCCTCAAATTATGTGATTTTATGGCTCCAATTGTAGTTTTGTGCCAAAATTTTGTTTCAATCAGTTGGGACAAACACGTGTAAAACACAAATACAAGTTTCAAATTCTATTAACCGGATGCCAAGGATTCATCACCAAAAATCTCGCCAAGTATGACATGGTAGATTCTGTAAAATTTCTGAATTCACATCAAATGTTAATGATTTGTAACTGCCAATATCGTGCCGGGAGTTCGCTGCCTTACCCGAGATTTACAATTTTTAGGGGTGAGTGGAGGATAGCACATTTATTAGAGAGAATGCGAGAAAGTTTTGAGGAAACCACTCCCACTAGTTTTTATAGTTACATAAGGCGGCATTGTTTGCTTCACAATATAATGAAGTGAAGCTAGTTAGCATTATGATTTTTTTCTCTCTCATCCGTATGTTTCGAAATTTATCGCAGCTCTCAATTTTGACACCAAAAAACCAACCGAATTTTATTTATGCAATATTTCATTTTCATTGATCACTTTCACAATTATGCAAACAAGCAGACATTTGAGAAATCTACATTTTTATTGATGCTTGTCGATTGTTGCGATTTCGCAGACCGTTGGCGGATTAATAGAAAAGTTTTATCAGATCGCTTCCATGTTAGAATATAAAGAATTAGAAGATAATATTAGTTATTTATTAGAAGATAAAGATAACTGAAAATTTCAATATCTACTCTCAATTTAAGTGTATCTATCAGTGTCTCCCCACCACCACCGCTATTTTTTTCGGGTTCTTGTACAGCATAGCGTGTTTTGTGTTTCATAGAATAATAAAATATCTGAAAAATCATCTTAGACTTCTAACTTATCACCCATTGGACTCCAAATTGATGCATACTAACAATTTTGGTGACAATACCATGCATAGATTTTTAATTATGTTTTAAAACTATTTTTTTCTATGTTCAATATTACTATGATTTTTTAAACTATTTTTTTTTCACAATTATACAAGTAGGAAAACTGCCATATTGTCTATCAGTTGATGGAATAGTTTCAAAGTTTAATACAGTTCGAAATTCTAGTGCTACATCATATGCCAAACTGCATCTGTCTGGCCCACTGCTCTATCAAGTCAAAAAATTATGCACACGCATGGATAGAAGGATGTCTTATCGACTGCTACCGTTCAAAATTTTATGCACATTTGCAGCGGGGGGAACATCTCAGATCACATGACACTCGTTTAGTTTCAGGACAGAATTATCTTGTTCACAAATAGACAACGTATAATAAATAGACAATAGTGCGAAAAATATTTGACAGTATTGTCACAAATAGACAATAGAGCGAAAAATATTTGACAGTATTGTCACAAATAGACAATAGAGCGAAAAATATTTGACAGTATTGTCACAAATAGACAATAGAGCGAAAAATATTTGTTTGAAACTAACGGCAAGTCTTTTACGTGCAGATACATGAAAATTTAAAATTTCAATTTTTTTTTATTATTGAAAATGCCTTTACTTTTTTATATACTACGAATAAAGAGAAAAAATCTACAAATCTTTTTGAGACATTTTATACTGCATTTGTTTCAAATCACACTGATACGATTTTGATTTTATTCTTTCAGAATTCTGAAATTAGAAATTACAGAATTAAATGCAGAGAAAATTCCAAATTTTCTCAGCATTTTATAATTGTTAAGTAAAATGTGGATATAGATAATACATTATTGTATTTACTAAATGAAAATATAAAATACAGTTATTTGCATGTGTGCTATCGTGGCTAGGATTAAAATGTTTTTGGTGATGAATAAAATTCTAAAATAGCATAAAAATCATTCAAATAATTTTTCTCACTGCCGAAAAGCATCGAAATTTTTAAGTAAATCAAGAAAAACCCTTCAATATAATTCTATGTAGTCCAGGAAGTTGGAATGTCAAAAATGTACTGTATTTCACACAAATATAAAGTAAAATTGTCACCAAAATTATTAATTCCTTCTTCTTTATTATACAATTCTTTTTTAACAGCTTTAGCATAGTAGTGTTAGGGAAGAGGTGGAGTATTGTTGGATTTTAATAATAAAAGAAAATAATTATCAGCAAAAATTTTGCTCCTGGTATTTCTTTATTATGCTAATACTCGCAATTTCAATTCGAACAGCATTGCTATGAGACCTTTCCACTTTTTTTTTTACTTGCAATCGATTAACTTCACTTTTGAAGCAACTTTTAAGTAACTTTAAATCTTTATATACTAACTCAAATTTATATGGGCAGATTGATGTTAGGAATGAAAAACCCAATCTTATTGGATATAAATTGTATCGCAATTAAATCTTCATTCTCATTTAATCAATTAAAGGGAATAATCAGTGCCATTTAATTAAGTAGCAGTTTTCTCTGTTAACTAATGACAATCATCTATTCATGTCATCAATGGAAGATTCATTACTTTTATTCACTAAATGACTCAATAGATGATTCATCATTCTTAAATGACAATCATTTATAAACCTGTCTGTGTGAATGCTATACAATTTCTGTGTTAAATCATAAATTCTCTGATGGAGTGAATTTTAATTTATATATGTTGAAATATCAGTTAAAAATTAATTCCCTATTCACTATAGCCCAGTAATGGTTAGAGGAAAAATTCTAACTTTTTAGTATTTTCGCACGATTTTAATATAGCAGTTCTTTATTGAAAAGTGTGAAAATAATTTACACAGAACAGAACGCCGTCTCATTCCCCCGTATCCGTAACCATTCTTCTCACTGAATGGCCTTGTGGGCATGTTACGGGAATTTTATTACATACCAAAATACTCACAATAGAAAAAAACAAAATTAACTATGCACAGAATTTACAAATTTATAAGAAAAGATAATAAAATGAAACCGTTTACAAATATTTTCAACTATGAAAAATTATTTGGAATAATAATATGCTGAAAAATATTTTGTATGAAAAAACACATGAATTCTGAGCTCACTTGTTATCGAGATGTAGTAGATGAGGTTAAAAACATCTAATAAAAAATAATTTGATTAATGGTAACAAAGAAAAACTCTGTTTGAAAGATGTTTATAAATGCAAATGTACGTGAAGAAATATTGTTAGCCTAAAAAATTATCTTTAATCCTTATTTTTAAAAATTATTCAAATAAATGTGATCGAATGTAAATCTGAAACTATTGTGCAATTTTGAAGAGTAAACATGAATTTAAAAAAGATCATCTTAATCAACATACAGTTAGAAACTAATTTTCAGAAATTTGTTTCTATCATCATTGTATTGGTTTAATTTTATATATTAAATTATATATGATATTCCTCATATGTGATATTCCTCAAAATCTTTAAATTTTGAAAACAGTTGAAAACTTCGTTGTACAAATTTCATTTTAATGTTTTTGATTATCAACACTGGATATAGTGTCACATGTTTAAACGGTAACTATGTTATTGATACAAAGTTCTAAAACTGTTATTACTGAATTTATATTAATCTAGATTTGGATTTGAATTTGAGATATTAAAAATCAAAGCAGAAATTTTTTTATGATGCATCTATGCTGTATCAATTTTTAGGGTTTTTCTCAGTTTAAAAATGCCCGGGGATAAGGTAAAATTAAATTTCTCGTTTCTTTATTAAAATTAACAGATGAATATGTCTAATACGTATATGAATCACAAAACGAAGAAACAAGTCACCCAAATTAAATTAATTGAATAAATATCTAAATAAATAAACTTTGTACGAATTAGCTTCAATTTAACTTTAAAATTAAATCTTCACATTCTTCTTTTCTTTTCTTTTGCATCTATTTATTAACCCTTAAATGTTTGATTTTTTAAAAAAAATATTTAAAAATATTTTTTTATTTTTATTTCTGAGTAAATCGCTGGTGTAATGCTTTAATATTTATTATTATTAAGCTTATTTTGATTTAAATATGATTTACAACTAAGAAAAAACTTTTTGACAATCAAAAACACTCTGTCTTAAAAGAGTAAAATTTTTTACATTTTAAATAGCAACTTTTATTTCGATATTGCAAAATGAAATATGGCATTCTAAATCTAATGTTTATTCTAATCTATTCTAAATCTATGGTATCTAATCTCTAATCTATTCAAATTCTAATAAAATGAAAAGGACATACTATCAGCAGAGAAAAACATCAATTTATGAATACATTTATTTAAGCTCCAAGCGTTAGAGCTTTAATATTATTCCTCTAATATTTCAAAAACAAAATTAGGTATGTTGCTAAAAGGCACCGCATGACACTTAAGCGGTTAAATAGAATAAGATGTTACCTTTTAATTTTAAATGAATGAGAGAAGTAATTGCTCTTTGTCATGAAACGAGCTATGACGTCGCCGAGGGATACCCTGCGCAATAGTTACGTGTTTACGTTGAGGGTAAAGAGATCGTTGTTTGCTCTCTTGAAATGTTTCCCCACGGCCAATTTCCGGCGCATGATTGACGTGCCTGTGTGTTCGCATTAGTCACGCACCGACCGAGCTATCTATCTGTTTAATCCTTCCTAATAGACGTGCAAACAACGCACGCACGCGCTCTCCATCTCGCCGGCCGTGGACCAGTCGGAAAATATCACTCGATTGAGTTAAATGACATTGAAAATGTCTAAACGATTCCCTCAACCTTTTGCTTGTATTTGTATAGTATAAATTATATGGATATTACGTGTTACCATTGTTTCGAAACTTACAGGATCATCAGCTAATCATAATTGCTGCCATGTATTGCGATAAACATATTGTGTGGTTAAAATTAAGAGATTTTTATATCTTTTTTTCTCGTTGTATTTGTAAAATATGTTTACATAATTTGTTGTTGCACCTAATCGCTGCTTATTCAGTGTGAAATATTAAGAGATTATTTAAAATATTCAATAATAAAAATCACGTATTCCGAAATAAATTATTTAAGGTATCTATGGATTTTGAAATCAGCAAACAATGAGTCAAATATGTGCTTTCAGGCCGGCGTCTTAGCCTAGGGGTAGCGTGTCTTCACTATGATGTGGGTGTCCCGGATTCGAGTCCCGGTTCGGGTATGATTGCTCTTCTGTGTTCTATCTGTGAGGTGCGTGAATGTTGCCCCTCTGTAAAAAGGGGTTGTTCAAGCGAATGTGATTCATGAAGTAGCTAAGGCGTACTCTTAGCCCTGGTTGATGCTACTGAAAGAACAAGAGACGCTCGTTCGTCTGTTAGCGGGTTTGTAAAGTGTCATAAGACACAACACATGTTATTTCATTTTTAGCATTTCATCTGTAAAATATATGCTTATATAAGATTTAAATAATATTACATAATAAATAATAATAATTAAAATAATAAAATGTATATTTAATGGGTTTAGAGAAATAAATATGTTTTAATTACTTTTTTACAAAACGATATTCTCTTTAGATTAAAATGTCTTTAAAAGATTCTAGGATCTTAATTTTTGAGATAACTACATAAAATGTAGAACAAAGATTCCATTAAATATTCAAGTAAAAGTGGGCCTTCAAGAAAACGCAAGGCAAGTGAGTTAAACCCTTTTAGTTCAGGAAAACGCAAAATTATTATAAAAATTCAATTTGTGTACATTAAAAATATTTTTAATATATTTTTACATGATAACTAGTCACCTCTGGTGACCAGCCGGCACTTCGAGAATATTGGATACATTGAATTTCTGATAAATCGTTAGATATAACATCATATCCATGGTTTCATCAAATTGTTTGACACTGAAAACGTATTATTTTTACAGTCTTACATAAGTTCTGTTGTCATTGGAATTATATTCTCGCATGTTGCTACTAGGGATTCCAATACCGGTATACCGGGATACCGAATACCGGTATTTTGAGCCATTTGTACAATTTTGTAATACCGGTATTCACAAGTTTAAATACCGGTTTTTCGGTATTTACTAGAAATTTTCTAAATTGTCTCCACTCTATGTTCAGGGATCGCCAACACAGCAAAAAAGTATACGTTTTTGTTATTATGTCTCCCAAACGGGCGAAATTAATTAGCTAATTAATGGCTTAAATCTAAATTAGCGAAACATGGATTATCCCTGAAAGAAGATATTGTATCCATAACGACTAATGGAGCAACAGTTATGAAAAGAGTTGGAAAGTTGATTGGTGGAAATCAGCAATTGTGCTATGCTCATGGAATTCAGTTAGGAATAATAGATGTATTATACCAAAAAAATAAAGAACAGAAGAATCCAAATACTGTGGATATAGAAGATTCGGATTCTGACATTGAAGACAGTAAGAGTGAGAGTGATATTGACAATGAAGATAATGACAATATAATTGTTGAAAAAGATATTGCTCATGAGGATGAAATATTAATCTATCAAAAATTGCTTCCTATAATTTATAAAGTTCGAAAAATTGTAAAGATATTTAAACGTTCCTTTACAAAAAAAGGCCATATTACAAAAATATATACTAACTGAAAATAAAACGGAATATATGTTAATTATAGATTCTAAGACACTTTGGAACAGTTTACTCCTAATGATGGAACGATTTTTGAAACTGAGAAATCTAATCCAAAAAGCAATAATAGACTTAAACCTGTAAATTAATTTTTCAGATAGTGAATTCGACTTAATATCCAGAACTATATCAGCTCTACTTCCAATAAAACTGACAATAGAGGCATTATGTCGGAGAGATTTTAATTTATTAACAGCTAATGCAACAATAAATTTCATGTTGCAGTCACGAAAGAACAGCGCACATCACTATCTGAAGAATTATATATTACATTGAAAAATCGCACAGAAGAAAGGCATACCGAAATAGAAAATGTCTTATGGTATTTACATAATTATAATGATTTTTAAAATGAAAATGAAAAAGAAGAAAAGGAAATAATCAATTCAAATCTGATTAAGTTTATAGTAAATTTTCTTAAAATTTTTTACCCTATCCACATTTAGAAGAATTCGGTTCAGTTATCGAAGATTATGATGACACTAATGTCGATAGTGAAAAGGAATTGTCCCATGAAAAAAAATTAGAATTAGCTATAAATAAAAAAAAATTCAACGAACCAAAATACAATATAGAGATCAGCTATATCCAAAACCATCCGACGAGAAATCGGTTTATTTGAAGATGAGGGATTTAGAGGTAAATACTTAGAAAAAGTATATCGCGCATTGCTAACAGTACCACCAACTAGCGTAGATGCCGATAGAGCGTTTTCGACAGCTGGTCATTTTCACACAAAATAACTTTTCAGGCTTAATGACAGTACAATGGATGCGTTATGTTTTTTAAGATCACCTTTCAAAAATTTGCAATAGCAGCACAGACTGGATGATGATATTTACTCTTTTTTTGTGATTTAAATAAATAAGTTGTTCCTTTACTTTTTTGTGATTCTTTATATACTGTTATAATTTATAAGTAACATATTATTTTTTGTGATATTTACACTCTCTTATAAAACTGGTAAATAAAACAAAGAAACACCTGTGTTTTCTTTCTTTTTCTAAAATTTCTAATACCGGTATTAAAACCGGTATCCCGGTATTAAGATCTAAAAAATACCGAATACCGGTATTGAAATTTTGGTCCGGTATTGCAATCCCTAGTTGCGACAATATTAAATGCATTTTTACGTGCGTCTGTGAATTATTGCTGATACACAGTAAAGTGCAAATTTTAAAACTAAAATATAAATAATCGAATCGATTCTAAATCCTTTTCATCCTACAAAGTTTCGAACTCTGGTTGAACTTTTTCTCCAATTTATTTAGCTGACCATTTTATACCTGTCTACCAAAGAAAAACAAATATCGTTTATCACCAGAACATACAGTCAAGTTTTCTTACCCTAAGTATGCATTCAATAATGCAGAATCCCGATTAATCCCACTTTTGTCCCAATTATCAATTAACTAAGCTAATTAGATAAAATATGGTTTCAGGAGGATAATTTCAATCATTTTTTTATCTGCCGAATTTATAAACTTTCGAATGAAATACTGATTGAAGTCATATTTTTAAACAAATAAAATGTATAATTATAAAATACCAAGGAAGTAAATTATCATTTAATATATCAATGTTATAAAACTCTTATCTATAATATATTTTAGAACACTGAATGAAATCAATTCAGTGACGTCACTGCCGAATGACGAACATTAATAAAATGGAATGTAATCTAATATTGCTCATTTTTTAACAAAATAAACGAAATACATCCTTTATTTACAAAATATATCCTGTTACATCCTTTATTTTTTATCAAAGTGAGAAGTTAATTCCAAAACTAAATGTGGATGAATCACAACATGTTGCCACGAATTCATATCATTCAATAGTATGCGTGCCATCAAATTGTGATAATTCAATAAAAAATTTTAGAGATAATATTTTGTAAATATGTAAGATGTGTTTGATGAATATCAAAGCCTTCACAACAATTTTAATAATCAATCAACAAATAAAAATAAAGAAAATAAAAGTTAAAAGGTCAACCAAAGTTACAAAAATGGCAGAAAAATACAACTAGAAAAGAAACTGAAAATTTTCCTGATTCTAATTTGGTTTTTTATTGTAAATACAAAAGGCAAAGTTAATTTTTCCTTTATAATTATTTTCTTCACTTATAATTATTTCATTTTCAATGATAATTATTTTTTTAAATTATTTTCTTCTTATGTATGAATCAATGAAATTCATTCATACATAAGACGTGTTGAATATTACAAGAACTAGATACTGTCGACGAACATCTGTTCGTCCATCCTGGCTCACCTAGATAAGGAAATAGCTATTTGCGTTACGAATTCTTTTAAAGATAATACTTTGTCTCATTTTCACCATACTTTGAAGCATAGCCAAAGGCAAATGAATTTAGAAAAATTTTTGCGCAGAAAATATATGCATTATAAATAATAAACTGCATTATTATAAATTTGCTTGAGTACTTTTTTCGGAATTCAGTGCATCGTCCTATTTCACACGAGTTCTCAGGCAAAACATTGTTTTACTTACTGAAAGTTTCGTATTACGAATTACGCTTGTCAATTAAGCGTGGTTCCACTGTATCTTTGTTTATTTTCATTTTATTGAACACGATTCCTGATATACTGATACACTTTCTGAAATATAAATTATACTCTGAAATTTCTATGATATGTAATAAATTATTAATTTATAGTACTTCTATTTCACAGGTAAATTTGCTTGAAGGGATGTTTTGACCTGCTTTCTGCTTCACTACAATCCAAGACTATTTTTCAAAGAGAATGGTTTATGAATACACATTCAGTAATTCTTGCAATGGTTAGGCTCTTCAAGAATTTAGTTTCTCAAGGTAAAACATCCTTTGCATTTTTTTATTACTATTTTATGTTTTATGCAGTTTTTCTTCAGCTTGAATATGCCATAGAGGCAACAAACTGAGTTCAGGTGTTGTCATATTCACGTGACAACCCTGTCTCCGCATATCATCCAGCATCGTACCTTTCCTTCCCTTATATTATGAGTGTCAAACTCAAATATTAACACGAATCATACAATGTCGAAGTCGATGTAGATTACAAAAAGAAAAAAAAATTCTTCAGTTTTTATAAAAAAAAAATTTTTATTTTGAAAGTGAGATATACAAAAATACAAGGATAATGGTGAAGTAAATACTTGACGCATGCATCTCTTTTCTGATGCTACATTTTATATTTTATTGGATATCTTGTCAGCAGTGATTAAATTTAAAATTGATCCTAGTTGAAAGTCAATAATTCTGAATTTTTTCAAGAATTCTTTTCATTTCGTAAATAATATGGTATGTAAATTAATATATATATATATTCGAGCTTTACTGAATTTTGCCTTCAGTTATGAACTGTATTGCATTTCCATTTCCTGCAGATACCATATACAAAATAATGCATAAGTTGATTATTTGCATATGATTAGGTGCCGATTTTATACCTAAGGTGAATCTATTTTGCATCGTTGAGTTTGTTGTTTGTATACTGAAAATAGTTTGAAAAACAAAAAATCAGCCACACAGCCCGGACCACTAGCCCTATTTCTATCAATTTTACTTTATATGAAAGTTCATAACCATAAGACATTCATCAGTGGTCATCTACTCCCATTAATCTCAGTTTTCGAAAGAAATTTCAAAAATACTACCTCATTGTACCATCTCAATGCACACGCACACACACGCACAAAGAAAAAGTAACCTTTACGACAGATTTTCTAGCCTTAACCAGCACACCGATTTCTCCATTTTTTTTTCATATGAAAATTCATGACTTCTAAATACATCAGTACTAAAAAAAAAAAAAGAAAAAAAAGCAGTCTCCTATAAATTCACGATATACCTTCAAACATTCCTATAGTCAAGACTAACAAATATCTTAAATTTTTTAGAATAAATAAATTCCAGAATATGGCTTCCTATTCTTCTTCAAAATGTGCATTGAAGATATTTTAAAAAGTCAGCAAAGGAAGTATTAAAAAAATTTTTTAACTGTAAATAAATCATTATCAATAAAGAAAAAAACAATTCTTTAATAGGCTTACTAACGCTCCTTCACCATTCATTGTGAGACTGTAAATCAAGTTTTTCCGTCATCAGATATTCCCTACAGAGAAAGACACAACGCGGGAAAACACCCCCTGTAAGAGTTCTGAATGAGTGCGGGCGGATAGTTGAATGAAACAGGTTTGCCATGAAACCTGTTACTCGATGTCCATTCATTTTATTTATTTATTTATTTTTTCATCTTTATGTGGAAATTTACCTGTACAGCAACAAAACATTTTCCTTTGACTTTTATAAATTAGAAGTACATTTAATGTTGAAGTTTTAGATGAGAAAAGTTGATAAAATGAGCTGTTCGTTTACTTTCAAGACGCAGTTTAGACTATTCATACTCACGTGATACGCGTAATAAAATTAATTTAATTTTTGTAATAATTGATCAACGTGAAGGAATAAATGGCTTCACGATGATTCCTTTCTTCCATTTTTTTCGGCCAAAAGTAACAGGGTGAGACTCCGCAGGTCAGAGTAAAACAACATGCTGTCAAATATTTAAAGATTGACACTGATGTATTTGTAGTAAGACTAAGATATTTTATGAATCGATTCAACTGATAAGCATTCAAACGCTTCTTAGCATAGGTTTGATAAATGGCACACTTCAAAACGCATGAGAAATAGTCTATTGACATTGAATATTTAATTTTATTAAATTCTAAATAATATAAAACGACGTTGGATTTCAGGGAAAAGTCCCATCTAGAAACATGCGCGCGAAACCGTCGTTATGATGAATGATTGTGGGCGGAAAAGGTGATTGTGATGAAGCTTGTCATATTATTTTCTCGTATGCATAGTATGAAGAATATATTGTAATCATCAAAAGTTCGATATCGAGATTTTGATGAATCGCCACTTTTTAAACCTCCCTAAGTTATAGAAACACATTTTTTGAAAATGTCTGTCCAAAAACCCTTTGAGCTAGACGGATGAAATTTTATACAGGGTTTTTATACTAAATATATAGATATTTGTCATATTAGATCAATTTTTTGAAAATAAGTTAAACAACAACTGCAAAATGAAGAGAGCTAGATGAATGAAATTCAGTACTCGGATTTAACATTTATAGTGTAGACACATATCAAATTTGGTGCCAGATCCAACAAGAGATGGATCGTCTGTCTGCCTGTACTTTCAGAAAGATGTGAACGCGACAATTCAGCAGCGCAATGAAATATATCAGAATTGCTATGGAATTTCGTGACTACGATTGCAGTTCAGTGTCAAATCTTTGTTTCAATCGGTTGGGAAAAATGAGTCTAAAACATAAATTCAATTTTTGGATGCTATTAACCGTAAGGATTAATCTCCAAAAGTATCACCAAGAATGACACGATAGACCCAATAAATTCATGTCAAAAGTTCATATTTGCCATAAAAAGTGTTCTCTTAGACAATACCTTTTTTTAGAGGGTGTGCGAGGAAGGTTTAGGAAGACTACTCCCCCCTGGTTTTTTTGAGTGATGTTTCATTGTGATAACTGAACCCAAATCATCTATAAACAAGATTATGGATTGAATATTTTGAATAAAAGTATGTTGTCTTATTTCCTGGAAATGAATATTACAGATGAAAGCATTTACTTGCAAGTAAAGACCTATGTAATAATTTTCATTTTATTTGATTATAAAGAATATTTACACAATACTAACAAGCATAACAATTGATTAAAAAATTGAATTATGATGGCGAAAAGCAATAAATCACTTTTCCCTATAGCCGTAACCCCCCGGGGGGCACCTCGAAATGAGGATGAGATGCTTCCGGCATGGTGGTTGGATCTCGCCACCCTGGAGTGTACACTAATAGGTGGGGGATCTGACTCCTCCCATCGATGACGGGACGTACTTCCTTCGGGGAGGGCTGTACCGTGGCCGGTGACTGCCCTTAGGACTCAACCACAGTTCCCGCCAATGTTGCTGTTGCGGCAGTCCGGTCATTCAGTATTTATGGTTTAAATCCGTGTGCCTTCGTGGCGGGTCGGAGAGTTAGATGGTTGACTTTCACTATAGCCGTGTTTTAAGAAATAACCACTCGTAGTTGTATTTCTTCAATTTAAAATGGCATATCGGAATTGAAGCATTTAATACCCAATATCATTACAAGCAAATAAAAAAGAAGAATGTTTAATTTCCTTAACAGTCTTTAAAAATAGCAAAAGCTTAATAGGATTTACATTCGCTTTCGAAATTATTGGGGGATACTTCCAAACAAACTTTTCATTTTGAATAAAGCCAAATGGCGTGAAGATGAACTCAAATGCCATTTCCTTCTTCATATTTTCATACCACATCAACAAAAGAATGTTTGAAACGGAAAATTTAATGAACATCAGACTTACTAACGATTTAATTTTGGTAGAAACCCATATTTCTGCCGTGAGGTTGCCTCCAACGTTCTTAAATAGCAACAAAAATACTTACTTCATACGAAAATTCAACAAGAATGTCGCCAAAAAAAGCTTTTCTTAGTAATAATTTTTACATAGAAATTTTGAAATTTTTCTAAACTGTGTAATTCAAAATGTTTTTACCGAATTCACAAAACAAATATTAAAAGAGATTCGAAATTATAACCGAAAACATAAAAATCATTTATATATCTATATTTTAAGCTCGATTCGTCTGCCTTTTATTTTCGCCTGATTTATTAGCATCAGCATTGCAGAAGGATTTTTCCAACCAACATTTTCCTTAAGCACCGAGAAATTTCTTAAGTCTTAATCCAATACAAAAATAAATTGATAAATAAAATTTCGACAAATATCATAATAAAGAAGTGTGTGTGTGAGAGAGAGAGAGAGAGAGAAAGTGGTTCTTGAGGATAGAAACTTAGATCGATTCGGGCAATTTTCTACAAAAATTTCGGAAAAGATGATTGATGAAAATTTATTTTATACCCTTTTAAATTTAAAAAAAAAACTACCTTATAAATAATGTCAATTTAATGCAATTTTTAAGAAAAAATTTGCATTATTTTCAAGTATGTTATTTAATTATTGCACTAAAATTCAGAACGTTTTTATCGTACCTTCAAATATTACATCATGTAACTTTCTTCCACTATTGAAAGCAAATAAAGAAAAATTCTGTTTAAGGTATGACCACGTTCGAGACAAAATTTTCGAAAACCATCCGAAAATAGATATATTTTTGAAATAGTTGCATAAAAAAATTGAAAAAAATATCCATTAAACCAAAGCAAGTGACCAAACCAATTAAGTGTCAAAAGTTGTTTTTTTTTTAATTAGGAAAAATAGCTTTTGGGGTGGGGGCTAACAAGAGGTATAAAACAAAGATGATTTGGTTAAAATTTTACAGAGAGCTCAAGAACTTAGTATTTAGTTCCTGAACTAAAAAATAAGCTGTATTTCTATCCGTTATTTAAATATTGGGGTTCTATTGATAAATAACAGGAAATTTTCAATTTTTTAACATCGTAAAGAACTAAAATATTTATAAATGAAGGAATTACTTATTCTCTATTTTAGGAACTGCAGAACATATTGAGAAATTATTATACAAAACTTGAATAAAAAATATGCATTAGATTTTCATTTATAAGATTTGTTGTAAAGAAATTCTACCAGAGATTGGAATTTGCGAGAATAGAATTTAAAGATGTAAAATAACATTAAAATGTATGTAAACGAAAATATAAAAATCATATAATTTACCAAAAAATCGATTTAGAAACAAAATACTAACGGTTTTATCAAGAAATCTATTCAAATATTAATAATGGTAAATAAAAAAGATTTCATAAATTGTCAAAAACATACAAATTTAATATTACTTTTCTATGTAGTCACTTATTTTAATATCTATATTGGTAGAAGATTTTTATATCAGTAATTATAGATAAATAAATATACGGTACCACGAAAGATCACGTGAAATTAGAAACCAAACAGGTCTGAAATATAATGATACATGGGAATTGCCTTCATTAGGAAGGTTCATTTACACAATGAGTATGATCAGATGTCAGATAATTAAAAAAAATCATGATTCGAATGTCTATGATAGTTTGATTTTAAAAAATATTCTCAATAACATCAAATTATATATAAAAGACTTAAGTCAAACACGACAGTATTTCCAGCAGAGCAGCTAGTCACTAAAGATGACTAATTATATTTTACAATGCATAACTTCACTGTCATTATCTTCTCACTTTTTAACCAATCCTTTATTCGTTTTCCTCTCCTTTTAGACAGATGGGAGAAGAGTGATGCATCTGTGGTACAGTACCGATTATGAAATTGTAGATTCAACCACTCACCATAGATTCAGCCGCTAAGGAGAATTACTCACTTCAACCGAAATTACATCCTGTATATAGCCCAGATGTTATAGAAATTCAAACATTATTGTGGTACTGAATGTACGATAGCAGCTTAAATTCCTCTCTTAGTGTAGCCATTGTATAAAATTCGAATTGCATCTTAAAATAATTACAGAGTTGCTTCAAAATGGGATATTAATCTAAAAACTTTAAAACTGAGAGAAAAAAGAGGAAGCTTTATTTTAATAGAAATGTTTTCTCTGGAAACTCTGAAATAAGAAATCATTTTAGTAAACCAATTTTCTTTATAGATATCTACTTTTTTAAAATAACGTCCGTATAATTAACTATTGTTTGTAAAAGACAAATAAGTACGACAAGCTTTATAGCATAAGTTAGAGAAAACTATATTATCTTTAAATTAGAAACTACACAGAAGGAACGACTTCTTGGAAAAACAAATCGTTTGCTACCGAACCAAATAATAGAGTCCCTGAGAATCTGACACAAACACCAGACCTCACCTAATTACCTAACTTTACAACAATTCCCCGAAGTCCGGGCAATTTCTGGCAACACCACAGCGGAAAAGGAACAAAAGCAAAACAATGGCGGAACATTAAAAAAAAAGGCAGAAACTAAAAGGGAGAGAAAAATCACTGCATAATGCATCTTCTTTTTCGGTCTTTCCGTTTTGTAGCTATTAATTTAATGACAAAAACATATCTTTTCGGTCCTCGGTCACGTAATGCAGTTTAGTAGAACTATGGCACAGGGGCCTTTCCGCTTGGCCAGTGCACGTTGCTAAGGAATTCTGCAACCACCTCCCCCCCCCCCCCGTTAACTTCGAGAAGGCAACTCACGTCAGAGCCACCTTGGAAAAAAGCCATTTGTAAAATGGTTCTGCGTCTGTAGATATGCGTTATGGTCAAATGCGCCCAAGGTCTGTCACAGATAAGGGACGACCACGTGATTGTCCAGTGGTGTCCCCGTATCGAACACAGTGGTGGGCGATAATGGGATGATTATTTATACGAGGCATGGGATGTTTCTACGTGATTTAGGAAACAATTTGTGTGTGTAATTAGAATTTAATTTCTCTGTCCCAAATTCTACGGATTATTTGTTGGATATGCTTTCACCGCTGTCCCGGGTAATTAGAACAATGCAGTGACCACTGTTGATTTGAATCGTGATGCGATGGATCCATTACTCTTTTATATTTTTGATGAAAAGAAAAGATTCCTTTATATTTAGGCTTCTACTAGTGCTACTACGACAGGAAAAAGGATGTATTGAATTTAAATCATGCTGTGCCATTAATACGGCCTAGTAAAGCTTGGAATAGGATGTCGTGAATTTAAGTATTGTTTTCCTGTTAGTTGTCCTATTAATTTTATCTACGTCCCGAAAAATAGTACTATAGATTTAAATCTTGTTATGCTATCATGTTCAATGCTTAAACAAAATTCGAGAAGAGGATTTTTTACTTTTATTTTCTAGTTATGTGTAAGGTTCGTGGATTCGGATCTTGGTATTACCTGTCATTCATTGATAGCGTCTGTAAATAATAAAAGATTTACACTGTACTAGCCGCCTTTGATGACCAGCTTATTTACCCAAATTATTGATGTCTTAGGCTGTTAAATATTAGTGTGGAAGTGTGTATGTGAATACATTGATATCTCTTAATCTATTTTAAATCCTAATTCATTTCCTAATTTTTATCTTCATTTAGATCATATTCATTTCATTCTGAAATGGTCTTTTATTTCCTGCTCCATTTTCGACTTTTTATTTAACGCTTCGAGTGAAGAGATAAAAATCCCTAATGCTTATAACATCCTTTTAAAGAAGCCCAAGATTCCTTTTCCTTAGATACTGATTTTCACCTTGACATTTAATAAGACAGTAAAACGTGAATTTAATTGTATAAATCAAAACAAATTATAACGCGTGCAATTTTTTAAAAATATATATTGCGAATTAAAAGTGGAAGCAAAAAGATTCCGGAATGAATCACCAAAGGAAGCACTTTTTTTAACTTAATTTTAACATTGTCATCAGCACATGTTTGCGTATTTTGATGGATGAATTTGAATTTCGTAACATTAACCAGCGGGAATTGTTTCCTTAAAACTTTCTCGCATATCCTCTAATAAACTTGTCACACCAGAGAACGCCTTGGATGGTAGTGGCGTACAACAGTTATGAAATATTAGCTTCTGGCATGAATTTACTATTTTTATTGAATCCATCGAGTCAGTTTAATCCTTAGCCAGTTTTTTTTTGGCGATTAATACCTGGTATGCAGTTAATGAAATTCGAAAATCTAAACTGCGCTTCAGACATGTTTCTGATTTGGCACAAAACTGCATTGGCAGTCAGAAAATCGCATACTGAATTGAATATATTTAAGTCAGTGCTTTTTTTTGAATTATTGCGTTTACACGTTTCTAAAAGTACAGACCGACAGACAATCAACCCGTCATTGATTTTGACTCAAAATGTGGCAGGTGTCTGCACTGTAAATGTTAAATCTGTGTACCTAATTTCATCTATGTAGCTCTCTTCATTTTGTAGTTATCGTACTCGAACAGCCGGACAAACAGACTTCCTGTGAATAGATTTTACTCAAAATTTGACAGAAATCTGCAGTTTTGGTGTAAACGCCGAGTACCAAATTTTAACCGCCTAGCTCAACGCGTTTTTGAGTTTTTTGGTCACAGACAGACAGACGGACGGACATTTTCCAAAAATGTGTTTCTCGAACCTAGGGAGGTCTAAAACGTGGAGATTTGTCAACATCTCGAGTTCGAATTGACTGTTGACTGTCAGAAATTGTGTATTAAAATTAAAAAAGGTATTCAAAATATTGCACAGAAATAGAATTTGTATCATTAAACAGCCAATGTTTTTTAGTTTTAAGCTAATGCATAAACCATTCTTGTTCAGTAACATTTTTGAAATGAATGGTTATCAATTTCTA
This sequence comes from Argiope bruennichi, assembly GCF_947563725.1. NCBI lineage: Eukaryota > Metazoa > Arthropoda > Arachnida > Araneae > Araneidae > Argiope > Argiope bruennichi. Next base: position 8,170,058 of record NC_079159.1, read on the forward strand.
AAGTTATAGTAATCACCTTTTTGGCAGTAGCCAAGCCTATTTTCATGCCAGATTAAACCGTGTTTGATGCTTATTTCTTGATTTATTTTACTTGTTCTTACTTTTCAGTGAATAGAATTTTGGGTGAATCCAATTTAGAGCGTTTCTAGTAACATTTCGAAGTTTCGTTATTAAGCGAAGCATTCAATTAATTACATCAATGAAACAGTCCAATAAAGCAGTCTGAAATGTTCGCATAATGACTTGTTTACTTTCGACGATATGCAATAAGAGCGATTTCTGTGCCACGTACGTTAACTTTTCACACATATGGACGTGTTTTATTATTAATACTTTGATACTGTTAATATTACAATCTGGCTAATAATAAATAATTTATTAACACAGTACATTTCCGAGTATCTGGTTCGCGACTATCTGACTTCCGTACTATCCGGCTAGTTTTCTTCTATCATAATTAAATGGGAAAGGCAAGGCGTCTGTTAATTCATCTATTAAGGATTTTTTCAAAGCCAAAAAACTATAAGTTTTGACTCTTATATTAGGGTTACTTTTCCATATCTGCGTCATTATTTATCAGCGAAAAATAAAATCAGTTTGAGCCAGTTTTCTTAGGAACCATGCCAACGATTTGCGTTAGTGTTTTGTTTATGTTTCCAGCATTTAAGGTGGGCATTACAGAATTTATATTAAAATATGAACAGTTTATATCCTTTAACATACTTTTTCTCCAATAAATTCTTGAAACGTGCAATGCAGTATATAAACATATACAAACAATCAATGCAGAGCCTTCTATTTTAACTCGACACGTTACCGGCAACTGCTTCTATGATTCACCGGGCCGCTGCTACATTCACATTGGGATAAATGGAAGGCTTAGAACTCAATAAGAAATGAGAAAATGCGTATTATTATAGTGAATTTTGGTATAAAAACTTTGCCTTCTGATATTGGTGGGCAAAGAAATGAGTTCATAGAATTCTGGCCTATCCAGCCAGTCCTTCCGCCACATTAGGCCGGATACTCCGGAGAATATTGTAGTTTAAATTCATTTCATTCTTCCCAATTCTTATCAAATTTTATATTCTGTTTATATTTCTGTTCTTGGGTGGGAGGAGTTCCAAAATGCTTTCTTGCACGTCTTTGTTAAATTAAAATACCCAACTAGGTTCGAAGACGAATTTAAAAAAAATGATACTTAAACATTTTTTATTAATCCAGATAGCTAAAACAGACTTGAAAGGTCACTATTAGAAGGAAAAAATACATTTTTTGACTTTAATTTGTGAATAAAAAATCCTTATTTAATAAAAATTCAGCAAAATTTTTATTAAATAAAGAACAACAGAGTCATTTTAAAAAAATACAGAAAATATTTAATTTTTATTTCACCTATACATAGCTCAAACTACATAAAATGTAACAGACAACAAGATAAAAATTATTTTAATAAATAATAGTTTTAAGAGCTTTTGAAGTTGCCGTTAATGATTTTTTTTGTCAAAATTTGTCTATGTTTTGAAATTAAAATGTCTGTCAAACTTGTCTAAATCGAGCTATCTTAAAATCCGCGGTCTACTCTCAATGCATACGAGAGGAAAGTTGTCAAGATGTCTTGCAAGAAATTGAAGGTAATTACTTCCACAACCGAAAAATTTTCGAAATCTTCCATTCGCTTTCCTCTACGCAAATGGAAAAGAAAGAGGGGCGAACCCGCGTAAAGTATTCGTTCCGTCTCGCTCTGTCATTCTTACGATATCCGGAAAATCCAAACACTACCCAACAATTCCCGAAATTCAACACAGCGAAGGACGTTTTTCTTCTCCGCTACCGTAAACCGTAAAATTCATCGCCTTCCCCGATGAGCTCGTGACTAAAATTTCCTCTCCTTCTCGGGGAAAAACGTTTAACGACTCGGCCCGTTAAGGGCTCCTTCCTGTTCGTAACGGGGCCTTTGGCCATAAATTTTATATCCCCGTTCTGACCTCCCAGCGGAAGTGCGAGAAAAATGTCCCACTTTTCAGTTTGCGAGCGCTGGCTGCTCAGGATTGCTATTTTGGGCCCAAAAGTGCCGACGCCCCTGCTTAGAATGAAAAAAGAAGGAAGAAGAAGAAAAAAATCATCAGCGATGACAATTTCAGACCACGTGAGAGGGTGCAGAAATAAAAACAATCCACCCTGTACATTTTGCTTGGGAAAAAAGAACGTCTCCTTCGTTGTTGTTTTTTTTTTTTTTTCCTTCTTCTTCTTTTTTTTTTCTTTTTTTTACCGAGGAGCTGATCTTTGTTAAGCAGGGTTGTCGATCAGGTCCTTAAGTCTTTCGTCTAAGACATTTGATTAGAAACAAATCGCAGACGGATGTCTGTCAGTCCTTCGGTTGGGGTTGTTCTTCGCACAGTGTTGGGTTGGGATGTTCTTCTCATAATGGCTCAGTGTCTATCCTCGCTGATATAAGTATGCCCTGTCACAGACACTTTTTCCATTGCACTTTAGCTCTCCATTTCGCGAGAGGAATAGCAATGCCAGCGAGTGCAATGCAGCTTTTTAGGTTAGTTTACAAGTCGGATCTTACAAATTATCCAGTAAAACAAATTATTCAGTAATGCTGCGTTGATAGGATTCTTCTTTTCTTTGCATTCCTATACGCTATATTGAAGGATTTTATTTATTACTTCACCATACCGATTAGTATAAAACTGAACCAGCAAGTTTTTCACTTTCGCACATTGGTACAAAAACTGTATCCATAGTTTTTTTTTTTTTTTTTTTTAATCTTGCCACAGAGATGAATAAAAAAAAAAATATGCGATAATTAAAATATTTAAAAATTTCGAAAACTTACCTTGCCATACAAATTAGTAAAAAATAAATAAATAAATAAAAATAAAAACTGAATCAGTAGGTTTTAGACCGCAAACATTTTTTTAATGCTTTAATTATAGCATTTTTGTAATGCGCAGCTTATGTTTATTCTTTAACGACTTTTTGTTTACTTTATAACTGTACTATTACAACTAAAACCGAACTTTTAAGAATTGTAAGTGTTTCTCGAAGAATTTGTATATTAGAATATCATTTTAATAAATTTTATTCTTATATTTAAGATAATTAAATTATACAGTAATTTTATATTTAAAATATTAAAAAACTTCGAAAACTAGTCTTGCTACACAAATTAGTAAAAAAACTGAATCAATAGCTTTTAGATGTAAACTTTTCGATAAAAATTTGTATAAATAGTTTGTTTGTTTAAAAAAAAGCGTCTGGATAGGGATTAGTACAAAAATTGACCAATAGAATGCTTCTAATAACGCAAGTAGATAATTAAAAAGGCCGAACAATAAAATTCTTTTACCTTCGTATGCGGGATATTAAAAAGATGGTATTATTAATTTTCCTTTTCTTCATCATATAGACTGGTAGAGAAGTATTCTGTTTCATTTTAATTTATTACTAATAGATTGTATTGCTTATATAACCAGTCTATAATAAAACTGCTTTAACTGTTCGTACTCCAATGGTGCCTCTTACTCACTTCAAGACGATGCATCATTTTCGCGCTTTATTTAATTATTTTCTTAATTTTCATTTTTAAAAAATACCGAAGGAATGATAAGAAGATGTATTTTAATTTTTCGATAAAATTTAACTTTAAAACTATAATAAATATTTTTTTCCATAGCAATTAGCAAGTCCTCGTGTGAGTTGAATAATTTTGCATCGAATTACTTTTCAGAGTGCAAATGGTTAAAGCAGTTTATTGTAAATAAATTTAATCTTTTCTAAACGGTCGAATCAGGAATAATGCAAAATTGTTGCTCCAGGAAAACATGTTTAACTATGGGAAAGGAATTTTATAAATATTTCACTTCAATTGTTTTTCACCTATTAAACAAGCAGGACATTTCAAATAAGAATATATTACTGAATTATTGCTAAAAGGTAAATGAGGGAAACTGCTTAACACGTGAAGCGAACAGTCGAGTTTGCTTTATTTTGATCTTTCAGATGATTGATATCGATTCACTCAATCGAAACAATATGAAAGGAATAACCGGAATTTATAAACTTATCAAATTTATTGCTCTAGGAAACAAATTTATTTCTTAACAGCTTAATGAATCGAAAAACGGGAAAAGAATTTTATTTCCCGTCTTCATACAGATTTGCTCTTGTGGAAATTATGTTATCCCTGCACTATTTTTCGACAGGAAATTTTAAATTCGTTTGTAATTATCTAAATATAGTTATTGCTCAAACGAAGGAAAAAGAATGTCAATTTTGAATAATTTAAATAAAATATAAATAATTCTTTTGTTAAATTATTACAATCTAAGTGTCATTCGAAGAAAATTATGTGAAAATTTATTTGATTAAGTAAAATAATTCATATAAAATTATCTTCTTGAAATATTTTTTGGAGAAAAAATATTGAAATTCGAAAAAATTCGACCTCGAGATTTTGAGCTTTTTCCAAGCTTCTAGCTTTTCTACATACAAAAACAACTATTTTTAGAATTCTGTGTATTGGTTAAAAAGAACCAACAGATGAATTGTTGCATTTTGTTTTTACACACAAATTTTAGATTTATATCAAATACAATCTACCCGTTTCTCTTATTTGAAATTTCTCTATCTGTTCATTAATATGTTTATAAACATCACAAAAAAGATAAGCGAAAGCTGGGAAAATTTTACATTAACAAATTTACCATAATTGTGAGCATACAAAATCGTGTAAACCAGCTTTCACAGTTGCTTAAAAATAAAGCAACCACAATAAATGGAATTTTCTTCGTAGTTGTGACACCAAAATGTTATCATTGTTCCAAATTTTTGATTTAGTTGGAAAAGAAATGAAGTCAAAAATGTTCCTTCACTACTTTATATAATCAGAAGAAGTCAATCCACAATATTGTGGTAGTATTTGAGAAATTCAAGGGATAATTCATCCACTATAGTCAGTTATTTATTTTTTTTTAAATCCTTTTCTTATTGTAATGTAATTCTCAATTTTACTTTGCAAATATGACCCCAGAAACACCCTACAGAATAGATAATGGATTTTTTCAGAATGGATAAGAAAAATCGCAAGTTCAATTGAGGTTTTAATTGTTTTTCTCCCAATAATCATGCTTACATATCTCATTTTCAAATGAATTATTAAGCTTTTAATAACCTCCAAATAAAAAAAAAAATGTTGTTTTACAGGGACAAGAAACATAAAATTATTTTCAACGTTTTATTCGGAACTTACATTACAATATCTTTAAAGAATAGATGATTTTCAATCACAGTTAAATAAATCATTCTATTAAATTATCTAGATCAAGTTGTTTATTTTTCTGTTTATTCTATTTAAGATAATTTCTTCACAAATAATTCCCTCTTCTAAGATATAGAATTCCTAACATTTCATTCCTTCAAAACTATTCTAAACAATTTCTTAACATTTAATCCTTTCCTAACTATCTAAGGTTGAATTCTTAAATTTTTTTTCCCTTTAAGTTGTCTAGAACGTATTTCTTAAGATTTCTCCCCATTTATGCTAATTAAAACGTGTTTCTTAAGAATTTCTTTCCCTTTAAGCTGTCTAGAACATATTTACATATTTCTTAAAGTATTTTTTCCTTTTAACGTGTTTCTTAAAGTGTTTAAGTGTATAGAACATATTTCTTACAATTTCTTTCCATTTACGCTGCATAGAACGTATTTCTTAAGATTTCAATCCATTTATACCATCTAGGATGTGATTTTTAAAATTTCATTCCAATTTAAGTATTTAGGAAAAAATTGCTAAAAATTTCTGTCTGTTTCTGAATTAGTTTTTCATGTGACCCAAATTGTAAATGAGCAACAAAATATACAAAAAACAATTATCAATTATTTATAATTAGAAATTTAATTTAATATGATTATTAGCCGCCTCTGATTATTGACAGCCAGTGAGCCCAGCTTTCATCCCCATATTAACAGCATTAATTTAGTCATGGCAAACAACTTCGATGAACTACTACATCCTATCAAACAAAAAATTGTAGTGTTTTAAATAAAAATTGCATAATAACCATTCTTACTGCTTAAATATACTTGCAAATTGATAAATTAACTGCCGAATAAAGTTGGCAAAATAGATTCCATTGATGAGGTTAGGAACTATGACAATTTTATTTGACATCTCAGAAATAGAGGACGGTGGGGGACTGATAACTATTGATGTCGAATCTGGGATCATGTTGATGTGATTGCAAAAATTTGGAGAAAGTGTGCCAACTCAAGTGTCTTCTCATCATCTGAACGGAATTCAAAATTACTGATTCCGTCCTAAATAGCCTTAGTATTACTTTCGAATGGAACTTGAATATAATTAAAGGAAACAAATCGGGGTCATGCGTTATCATACGAAATTTTAAGAAATAGCAAAATTTGTTCAATGCTCGCTGCTTCATGACTGGGTCTTAGGTTTTTCACATTATTTTTAAAACGCAGATTTACAGAATTTATCTACATTTCTTAAGGATAAATTCCATTAATCCTGCATTTTAAAAATATTATAATGAAAATTATACATTTGCTTATTTATTTTGCTGCCTTATTTATATTCATATATTCTACCAAAGTTTGTTCAACCCACGATTACCAGTCTCCCTTTGAGAATTAAAGAATGGATAAATAAAGACCCATTCTCCACACAGAGAAAAAAAAATGCAATGTCATTTTAGAAGGAAAATCTTTTTGTATCTTTATGTTTCTTGTTTTGAATAGTCACAACTTTAAACGTACTAGCAAGAGTATGCTTTACAAATTGCATACATTTGTGACATGGGGAAAACAATGTTTAATCGAGCAAAAATTTCATCATGTTTATTTTTCAAAGGTTATTTTACCTTTTCTCCTTAAGGCATAATTTAGAGTTTTTTTGACAGTTTGCCAGGTGTTCTACTAGGAAATTTAATAAAAAGCACTTAGTGCGTGTTTTTTTCTCGTATGCAAAGTATGAAGAAGTATTGTTATCGTCAAAAGATTCGAACTCGAGATTTCGTCGAATCTCCACTTTACAAACCTTTTTAAACTTTAAAAAAAAAACAAAAAAACAAAAAAAAACATATTTTTGGAAAAATTCTATTTATTTATCTGTCTGTGACAAAGATAACTCAAAAACTCTTTGAGCTAGATGGATGAAATTTGGTATGCTTCCTTTACACCAAATTTATAGTTTACTATCAAATTTCGAGAAAATTCCGTTCAGAAGAAATCTGTTTGTCTGGTTGTTCCAATGTAAACTTAGACAATAACTACAAAGCAAAGAGAGCTAAAGGATAAAATTCGGCACAAAGATTTAACATCTAGACACCTATCAAATTTTGAACCAAGTCCAACAAGAGGTTGAGTGTTTGTCAGTCTGTTACTTTCAGAAACATGTAAATGATATAGACCAAAAGAAAAAAAAAAAAAGAACGCAATGAATTGAATACATCAAATTTGAATGTGATTTTGTGACCCCGATTGTGATTTAATGTAAAATTTTGGTTTCCATCGGGTGAGAAAAACGAGCCTAAAATACACATTGTGTTGTGTCTTACCTAACATTGGTGTACAATAATTACGAAATCTTAAGCTTTGTTGTAAATTCTGCGCTTTTACTGAATGCTGTTAATGGTATCCGAAAATCGAATTTTTGTTTTAGGCTCGTTTTTCCCAACCGATTGAAATCCAAATCTGGTACAGAACTACAATTGTAGTCTCAAAATGATGTATCAAAATTTGATATATTTAAGTCATTGCGTCTTTCAATTGTCGCGATTATAATTCTGAAAGTACAGAAGGACAGACGGTCAACCCTTTGAAGGATTTAACTCCAAATCTGATAAATATCTACACTTTAAATGTTAAATTTATGAAAGTAATTTTATCTATTTAACTTTCTTCGTTTTGTCAGTATTATGTTAACTTATTTTCCAACAACCGGGCAGAGAGACTTCCTCTGAATGAATTTGTGCTCAAAATTTGATAACAATACATAAATTTAGTGTAAAGACCATATACTCATTTCATGCATCTGGCTCAAGGTGTTTTTGAGAAATCTTTATCACAGACAAATTTTACACATTTTTTATATCATATAAGAATCATATTAAATATAAAATGCGTATCTAATACTATTTGAGAAATTTTAATCATATTCAATTTAGCCTTCATCAGTTGTAAACTCATCCTAATTTCCATTAAACCTGACAAATATTTAAACAACGGAAGAAATAAAATGATTTAAAGTATATTTATTTCAGAAATTTTATATAATTACGGAAATTAGGACGGTTTTCTAATTATTTTTGATTACTGATCTGAAAGAATCTGGTAAAAACAAATTATTTGGATTTGAGACTCTTACTTTAAGAAAACTTCGTCAACGAAAACCGTTAAAATTTCAACTCTAAAATACAGGGGAGTTTTTCGCAAGTAAATTTCATAATTTACTTAATTTCATAACAATTCCGATGTAAAATTTAGCATAAACAAAAAAAAAGATATATTTTCATTAAAAAGCGCAGAAAGAAAATCTTTTTCTTAACACATTGACTTTTTAACAGCTAATCGAAACAAATTGCTTTCATAAAAAAAAAGGGTTTTAAAAAAATTGAATGTTTTGTTAATTGAAAATTAAAAAATGTATGATATTTCCCACTATAAATAGCCCCTTAAAAAGTTTCTACGTTGAAATAAATATAGGTTTAACAGACGAATAATGTTTGCAGATATTGTACACAACATTTCATAGAAAAGATAAAAGGAACTTTCTTCAATAAGCTCAGTAATTTGAGAAAGAAAAATATAGATATTTTTTATAAGGGCCTTTGCCAGTAACATTTTTAAAAGACAATTGGAGAACCTTCAATTTTTTTATTCCCATATACATTGCATTTTTCTCTAATCCCTATCAAAAATGTCCCCTATCTGATGAGACTAAAATTGAAAAGCGAATTTTCGAAGTAAAGGAATGTGAAGGAAGAATTCACCTTCTATGAAGAGATTTACCTTCAGATGGCACTATACTAATTTTTCATTTGGTTTCTTGCTTTTAATTAATTAAGATCTTCAGATAGCGCTACTGATTTATCATTCGGTTTCTTACTTTTAATTAATTTCTTCAGACAGCGCTACTAATTTATCGTTTGGTTTCTTATTCTTAATTAATTCAGATAGCGCTACTAATTCATCATTTGGTTTCTTACTTTTAATTAATTAAGATCTTCACATAGAGCTACTAATTTATCGTTTGGTTTCTTATTCTTAATTAATTCAAATAGCGCTAATTATTCATCATTTGGTTTCTTACTTTTAATTAATTAAGATCATCACATAGCGCTACTAATTTATCGTTTGGTTTCTCACTTTTAATTAATTAGGATTTTCAGATAGCGCTACTAATTTATCATTCGGTTTCTTACTTTTAATTAATTTCTTCAGACAGCGCTACTAATTTATCGTTTGGTTTCTTATTCTTAATTAATTCAGATAGCGCTACTAATTCATCATTTGGTTTCTTACTTTTAATTAATTAAGATCTTCACATAGAGCTACTAATTTATCGTTTGGTTTCTTATTCTTAATTAATTCAAATAGCGCTAATTATTCATCATTTGGTTTCTTACTTTTAATTAATTAAGATCATCACATAGCGCTACTAATTTATCGTTTGGTTTCTCACTTTTAATTAATTAGGATTTTCAGATAGCGCTACTAATTTATCATTCGGTTTCTTACTTTTAATTAATTTCTTCAGACAGCGCTACTAATTTATCGTTTGGTTTCTTATTTTTAATTAATTCAGATAGCGCTTCTAATTCATCGTTTGGTTTCTTACTTTTAATTAAGTGATCTCGCGCCAGAAAGTATCGCAAAAATATAGTTTGTTGCTTTTGATTTTTTAAAAAAGTTTTAATTATCTTTTGTAATACGCAGCTTATATTTATTCTTTAACGATTTTTTGTACACTTTATAACCACAGTATTACAACTAAAGCCACATTCTTAAGAAAGATAAGTGTTTCTCAAAGAATCTGTAAATATATTAGAGTATAATTTTAATAAATTTTATTCTTATATTTACGGTAATTAAAGTATGCAATAATACAATAACTAAGATACAAAAAAAATCGAAAACACCAAACGATATTTTCGAGATGCTTTCTGCTACCAGATTACTTCATTAAAAGTAAGAAAACAAACGATAAATTAGTAGAGCCATCTGAAGGTGATGTCATTCTCAGTTCTTATAAGAAGTTCTCTATTTAAAAAAAAGCAATTACTATTCCGCGAACTACGCTAGTACATCTACAAATTCACGCGATCTCTTTTCATTGTCTTTGAGACCTTATCCAACGGACCTGTGATTGTTTGATGGCCTCACACGGCGAAAACAGGGGGTCATTTTAACACTAATTCGCATTCTGTTATATCCCACATGCAACACATTTGTGGCCTCACACGATGCGCAGACGAAATCTCAAGGACACTGCTGTTTGGATCGCAACTAACCTACATCCCCAGATGACACCGATGGAAATCCTAGGAGGTCTGTGCCTCGACGAAAATTTCCGTTAGATATCTCGTGCACAGACGAGAAAACAAATTGTTTTTCAAAACACTTTCTTTTTTTTCCCCTTTACTTTATTACTCTTATACGAGGAGAAAGTACAATAATCGTCAAATAATTCTAGTTCAATATTGTGATGGATGCTCGCATTTAAGACTTTCCTGAAACCAAAATTTAAAAGAAAAAAAAACTTTTTGAGTTTTATATTTTTCTACCTGTTTGTGAAGACAATAACTCAATCAATGGGAGTAGTTTCTCACATATTCTCTAATAAAGGTGCTATCTCCCCCCTCAAATTGTGGATATTGGATAAGATCGCGAATGTCTTGAATGACATTTGTTGCGAAATATTGATCTTTGGCGATCAATCCCCGACATTTAGTAATAAATTGAAAATAAAATTTATATTTTAAATTCATTGTTTCCTACCGATTGAAATCAATATTTGACACACAACTACAAAACTTGTAGTAACAAAATCATGTACTGAAGTCATTTCGTTTTCGAGTTATCTCGCTTATATGCTTGTGAAAGTACAAACCGAGAAAAAGTATTGTTGTTGTCGCGATAATTTATATCCTGTCATCCATACTGACAGACTTCTGAAAGGATTTCTCACAAATTTCGAAAAAAAAATTGGTCTGAAGACTACACTCCAAATTTCATTCGTCTAGTTCAAAGTATTCTTGAGTTATCTTTGTCATGAACAGACAGATATAATATAAAAATGGGTTTTTTATACTCGGAGAGGACTTAAACGTGGAGATTCTGCTAAATCTAGAGTTAGAATTTTTTTGACGATTATAATGCTTTCTCTATACTTGTATACGAGAAAGTAAAATTCTTTCTTGCCAGATAATCGAAATTTGGTATGTGATCATTGTGGGAAGGGGGGGGGCAATCCATATATGAGAATAAGAAGCTTCTGGTATGGTGTTTAGCTCTCGCCATTTGGTTTGGTACAGAAATGATGTGAGATTATCTATCCCCAACCAATAACTGGACGTATCTCTCACGGGAAGGGTTGTACCGTGGCTGGTGATGACCCTTAAGATTCAACTTCAGTTCCGGGCAATGTTGGCGCAGCCGCCCGGTCATTCAAATTGATCCTTGTGCCACAGGTAGGTTCGGAGTAGTCAATTTGTGACTGATTGTATTGCCAAATTTGTAGATTTTTAGTAGATTTTGAAAGAAATCCATTCTCAGAAGTCTATTAAATGTCTGTCCGACTGCTAGCGAACACGATAATTACAAAGTTCGAAGACTAAATTAACGCGATTTGATACGCAATTTTAGCATCGAAAGAGTAGATCCATATCAAATTTTGTATCTTTCGCCACAGAATATCCCCGAACTTGGAATCTCTAGGATTCCCTGTCGGTTGAAAGGAAATTTCGTATCAAGTCTGTAAATGGGATGGACATTCACATATATGTACAGGCAACAATTCAAAACTGCAATGATCTAGATAGATAAAATTTGGTATCCAAACTCGATCAAGTTTCGTATAAAATTTTGATTTCAATCGGTTGAAAAAAAAAATTTCAATATGCAAACTCGATTTTCTTCTCTAAATCCTGCATCACGATATTCTCCTGTGAAAGACACTGAAAATAAAGATCTGAGCACTCGTGTCTTACACGGCCTTGCTCAAGATTCACAATATCATGCAAAAGAAGAGAAGAGGTAACATCTTTATTAGGGGTATGCAAGAAAGTTTTTTCCATTGATTTCTAGAGAATTAATTGTTTTACAAAACATTAAATGAAAAAATGGGATCTTGGCGTTCATGAAATGATGAGTTAGAATCAAAATTTGTTTTATGGAATGGTAAGTGATTAGAACGGAAGCTTCTTTATTAAGAAAACTTTTGGAAAAAAAAAATATGATACCAATGAATAATGTATAACAAGACGAGGGAAAGAATGACGGAAAAAATTCTTTCAATATATGAGATATAGGAAGGTGCGAATTATCTTATGTAAATATAATGGAATGGTCTGTATTATAATTTAGATACAATTATGAAAGATATTAACTCTCTACGGGAGACATGAATTTCCCCAGGTAACCAAACACATGATGCCAAAATGACTCCATTTTTCTTTTTCCTTTTTGTCTTTCGTAAACAGCACTGGAATTTATTTTGGAAACACAATACATTCTGGAAATCATGTAGTTATCAAAAATATTAAAAATGTTATAATATTAAATGTTGAAAAGAAATTATAAGAAAAACCTAAACAATCTTTTAACGAGTATTTACTTCGTTTAGTTATCGCTGAATTACTTTAATGTTAATAACTTCCAGATTTTAACAAACAAAAATGAAGAATACAGTATTTTAAAATAATTTTTTAAGATTATTTCTTTATTCTTTTTGCATTGTTCAAATTAAAAGCAGTAGGAGACATGAAGTCAATAATTCCATAAATAACAGCAAAAACTTTGAAAAAGAATAACTCGGTTATACGCACGTGTTCATACTTATAATTTTGCCAATATACCGTTGAAAGAACAACTCGAAGGTACTGAAGAGGTGATTGTATTCAAGGACAAAATGCTACGTAATAATCAGAGCTGATGAGCAACGCGGAGTCAAAATGACTGCCACCTCCAGTTACGAGTTAACTACGAATGGTAAAAAGTGCAATGGAACTCGATTCATTCGAAGCTGAAGTTATCACTATCAAAATTTCACCTAATTCAGAAATTATAATTAAGAAAAACGGAACCTAAAAGTAGATTCAGTTTAACGAGATGAAAGGATAACAATATGATAAAACATCCATTTTTCATATTTAATTTTTAATAAATAATGCGTATTAAATAGATGATCCAGCAAGCAATTTGAATAAATTATTTAATAGTAAACTAAAAAAATTAAATAATTCCAAAAATAATAATTTCAATAAATTTACAAGTGGAGTAAAATTTTTTCAGTAAGTTACAACTCTGAACTGGAATTCATTTTCAGTCGACGCTACTAATAGTACAAATATCTTTTTTTTTCTTTTTTTCTTTTTTTATAGAAACGAATTCTAAGAAGGTACTTAATAAATAATATTTTCAAAGCGATATCAGATATTAATTCGCAAAACAGTTAGAAACATATACAAATGTTTATTTTATTTTCTTACTTATTTATTTGTGCTTGAAAATGAATTAGCTCCGGCATTTTTAAGGCTAATAGTCTTTGGATTTTACAACCAAATGTATGAATAAAATGTTTCATATGATTCCAAATTATTGATTACTATCATGTAAATAAAATGACCAATAGATTGCACCGAAATTTTTGTATAAAATTAAATTTAAAGGAGGAGAAAAATTTCTCGCATGCTTTTTAATAAAGGTGACAGCCCTCCTCACAAAATTGGGAACCTCAGGCAAGGCCGTGTACCCCCCCCCCCCCGTGTGTTCAGATTTTTCTTTTCGTGTATGGGGATTGTGGGCTTCGTTGTGTATTAAAAAAATCTAATACTTATATATTATGAACTGCAAAGCATTGGTAACAATAGTTACAAAATGTCGATCCTTGAACGTGAATTTAGCGGGCTATCTTTGGCGATTCATTAAAGGTATGCTGTTAATTTACATGCATCAAAAAATCAAATATGTATTTTGGACACCTTTTTTTCCCAGAAGATTGTAACCGAAATTATATAAAACTAATTGTAGTCACAAGATTATGTATTGAATTTCATTCATTTAAATCACTGAAATGTTTACTTAGTGCGTTTGCGTGCATTCAAAATGATGGACCAACAGACGGTCAACATTTTGATAGATTCGGTTCAAAATTTGATTAAAAAAATAATCTATTAGATGCTGAAACTGTGAATTAGATTTCATTTGTCTAATTTCATACTGCGTTCTGAAGTTATATCTAAAGTTATTGACTGAAGAATCTGAAGTTAGTTCTGAAGTTATTGACTGAATTATCCCATTTATATGCATGCAAAAGCACAAACTAATAAATGGTCAGCATTTGACAGGATTCGGTACCAAATATGTATGATTCACACATTTTCAAACTAAAATCAAATATTGCCTAGATTTCAACGATATTTTTAGGATCTTTTTATATACATACTAGAAAGCTTCGCCCACAAACCCCGATGTTATTCGATACTGTATGCAATGTTTGTCAGTTTCCGTTAGCCAGTTGAAATCCCCCTGGCCATTCGTTCAATGCTGGAAGCTGAATCTTTCCTTGATGAGAATATATATTTTCCAATTTAAGATTCAAAAACTCACAATAAAAACATTCTTTGCTAATATTCCTAATATTTAAATATTAAATCAATTTTTTTTATATATTTTACCGCGAATTTAGCAGTTTCACGATCAGCTTTTCCTTTCAAATGACCAAATTCGCATTGGGTCTTTCTTCGGATTTTTCCTTCATTTGATGTCGCTAGACGTCCCATTGCTATTTTTAAAAAAACAATGCCAAGTGAACATAAGTATTGTTTAGGTATTTAGACGATTACTAGACAAGAGATGAAAAATTTTCCGTTACTCTTAAAGGGTAAACAAATTGCAAAGTTATTCTTTAGTGTTGCCACAAATGGTGTGTCTAAAAACAGAATTAACAAATAATATCGTTTTAAATCGATTTGCTATTAATTTCGTATTAATTATTGCTTTCCTTTTACTTTTTTTTGTCTTGTCAAGTGCGATATAAATACTTATTTCGACATAATAATAATTTCCCTTAAATATTTTTAACAATATTAGTAAAACAAGCCAAAAATGCCATGGGTGAGTGACTTGCTACCTACCAATCCCAAATCGAATAAAATGCAATGTTTATATAAACTGTTATGCAAAAGATAGATACATATACTTTGCAAATTTATAGAATTCACTTTTTTTGCAGTTGATTGACTGATTCTCAAGACAACAATTTCATATTTAAGTATCTGAATGCATAAAAAAATTTGTAATTTCTTAAAGAATTTATTTAAAGTTAATATTCATTTTCAGTTTTAATGTTCTTCACGTAAGATACTGAAACTTACTCGCTAAAGGATGCCCTCTATTTTTACTTAAGTTGGTCATTATATTTATTACTTTAAAACTAATTATATAGATATTAAATTAAAATCAATAAAAAATTATCTGGCTTTCGAAATGGAGTTAAAAAACAGGCATTATCTAATGACCACAGCACGGCCACGCATTATTAGCAACAACGAACCCTATATCCACTGTCCGTAAGCCACTGATGACATACTAATGAAGAACATGATGAGCAGTGTAGTTGCATATTAAACCACAGCTTCTCCCTCTTTTTAATGTGTAAGAAACAAGCCAGCCCTTCACCTTCCGGGACCGCAAGCAGCACCTGTGCCCGATCTCAAAACGCGAAGGAAATTCATCATCGCTGTGGAGGGTGCATGACAAATGATAGAGTAAAAACTTGATGAGAGAGGGGATCGAAACATGAGACCTCCTCTTTTGACACGGAGGGATGGACGAACACGCCTACGCACACTCGCGTGTATTGCGGGAAGAAACGTGCGCGGCCTGATTGAAAAAAAAAAGGGGAGCAATTTTCTTGAAACAGCAGCATTGATAGAGGCGGTTTTCATTTTTCTTATTAGTAAGATCTGTTATCATGTGGGGCATTATGATGTTTGAGAAATGAGGTCCACGTTGTACGAGTTCAGATCAAAGCTTCTTGAACTTTTTGAAGCGAAGTACGTTTTTTAAGGGAAAAAAATTTGTGATAACAATTTTGATTGGTATAATATATCATTCTCTGCAAAATTGAAAAAAAAAATTTATTTGAACCAACAGAAAACGATAAAATGAAAATAAGTTATATATGTATGGTGCACGAGCTCTGTAAAACTGCTTTAATAAGAACTTTCTCACGCTTCAAGTGAAGGAATAAAAATCTATCAAGCCAATTAAATTCTTTTAAAGATATCTAATTTTCCATTAACTAAATCGACACGTGTCAAGGAATCTCTATCAGAATCTCATATTATAAAATCACTCGGGAAAAATATTTTGGTCTCTTTTGTTCTTGTGTCGTGCTGTAGATTGACGTATTTGGTTACTTTTTACTTGTACTTAAATTATACCTCCCGGGATAGAATAAGTCGAAAGTTATATATATATATATATATATGGTGGGAAAGGCAACGACCAGCATTAATATGTAAACATATTTATTAAGATTACAAGGACAAAACATTACTAAACTAACATAAAACACATAAAAAATACATGAGTCTGAGCGATACGTCTTACCGTCTCACCGTTAAGCTCTCGTCTGCACTTAAAGGCGCGAAAGCATCATGTGATCAATGACACAACATGGCGCCATACAGGATATGAGAACTGTCAGCAGCTCCGACATCGGCCATCATGACAGGACAGGCGACCTCACCTTAAGGTATACAGTGCACATTGGATCCGGAAATAAAGAACATTTTAGAATGAAGTTAATGATTTAAATTTAGATAAAAATTAGGAAATTAATTAAGACTTAAATATATAAGACATAACCGTCGATTACTTTTAAGTGCCATTTAAATACAACACTTGCGACAAAATCCATACATTTCGCAATGATTCTATATGCAGGATGATACAAAAGAAATTTTTTTGTTATTTTGTATGAAGCATGTAGAAGACGAATCATTTTTATATTCGAGATTAAGGGCTTAAATAAATGTTTTTTTAAAATATTTTTACGCCTGGAGGCATCGAGAAATATTCTATGAAGCAATTTAAAAAATAGAAACGATTATTTGCAAAAATTCTTTATTATACAATGTAATACAATGCTTAGATTATTTTTCAACACAGTTGCTTCCATTGTTAAAGCCTTCGTCTTAGCTCAGCACCAGTTTTTGTTCGCTCTCAACATAGAAACATGCTACCTGTGATGATGAAATAGCGAACAGAAAATGTCAGAGAGATGCATTCACAGTGCCATAATAATGAATCTTCGGTTCCCTTTAATCTCCTCTTCAGCTTTTACAAGCATATCTACATTCATAAGAGATCGCAGCCCACAGCTTTCTTCATCGAGAGCATTTTCACCACAATTCTAACTTAGCGTGATCATTTTTACAAACTTGTATGTGAATCTAGTTGGTTTAGTGTCCCTAGCACTACGATAATGGATTATAGAACACAGTTCACACGTGACGAAATATTCAATTAAAAAAAAAAAACTCTTATGAAATAACCAGCAATTTAAAAAGGACTTCTATTGCTTATTCTATTGAAATGAAGAACGCAGTGCGTCTTTGACAAAAGTTGAAATCAGAACTTAATTTCTGTATATTCCTCTTATATGAACGATTTGTAAGTCAATATTATAAAAATCTGAAATTTAAAAAAAAAATTAATATCAGGTTATTATCAAGAAAATAGATTTCCGATATCTCAAGTTTACACAGATTTTAGTTCATAAGTAATATAGAAATAAATCAACTAACATAGCAAAACTAATATGGTAACTAAATGGCAAAAAAATATAGCATTTTTCTTTGACTTATCCTAAGTAGTCTAATATAAAAATTTTCACGCTATCGGCTTATATGTTAACTACAAAATAAATTATACATTGATATACTAGAAAATTTCGAAATATGAAAACAGTCTTCTGACATTTAAACGATGATTATAATTAAAATAAGTTCCAGCAAATCTCTCTTCTGAATAAATGATAGCTCAGGATTAAATTTTCCTGGGAATAATCATAAAATAAATCTCGAGTCGTCGGAGTTTTTCAGTATTTGCCTTTTTTAATCATCTGGCATACTCAAAGGCACAGAATACTCAAGGCACTGCCCATGATCAAATTTTCTGGCAAGTAAAATATGCAATTGTCTAAAGACCCTACAACTTTTTTTCGGGGGGGGGGGGGCAAAATTTTCGACTTTTTTTCTTTACATTTCCAGTGTAAATTAATTTTGGGCTTTCACAACCACCAGAGAGGGCACCTCAGCAATGAGAATGAGAAATTCTGGATACGATGGTTAGTCCTCGTCTCCCAAAGGCCATAAGATCGAGTTACCTCCATTTCCATGACGAGATGCATACCTCCTACAGAAGGGTTGTAATATAGTTGGTATTAGTTTGAAGGATTAAAAGCTCCCTCCTCCGTACTTTCATTACGAGGATCATTCAATAATTTCGGACAAATTTTTGCTGGAGGGGGGGGGTGAATTACTCTATGTAAGATTTCATTTTCTTCTCATGAGCCCTGTGTTTGAGCGTAGTCAAAATGAAATCCCACATCGTTTCAGAACATCATTGATATGAATTTTTCTATATTTTAAAATTCGCTGTAAAATCAGTGTGGTCAAATATGTGTTACAATTAGCCAAATGCCTACCTTTGCTGAGGATATTTAGACTGTGCTTTAAAATTTTGTATATATTTTTTACAATTTATTAAAAATTATTTTTAAATTCAATTTTTTTTTATGCGAAATTCTGAAATCACTTGCCTTTAAGGTGACCGCAATTCAGAGTTTGGCTATCCCTTTTATTGGGAATGTATGCTACTTTAAAAGGAATTATGCAGAGATTAATTTACAATTAATAAAAAGCCCATACTGAAGGTAGCTAAAAAATTTATATCACTTGTAAACCCCTAAAGGCCAAAATCTTATGTCGATCTTCAATCCCAAAATTTTAATTTGTCGCTCCCAAAAATTTATAGGAACGTAACATTTCGTATGGCATTTTTTCTATGCAATATTTTATAAAAATTAATAAAAAAATAACATTAAAAGATTATTGTTCTATTTAATAATTTTTTTTCGCTTTATTTTATTTATTTTGCTTTATGTAAACGCTAACGCTATTTGCAGAAAACAAAATATTTTTCAACCACATTTGGAAGTATAAGATTGTTTTGTTTTTTTTTAAACTGAAAATAAATAGCAAAAAAAAAAAAAAATCGGCTCTTAAGTTTGTGAACTACATTAAGACCTTTATAATATCAGGTGACTTCAGGAGATCAATGCAATATTCTACTATCTAATAATAATACAATCAAATCGCCAACAGTTTGGCGTTTTTTTTTTTTTTTTTTTTTTTTTTTTTACGACGACTCTCAGAAACGAAAAAATACCTTTATATTCCGAGAGCTATTGGCGGCAGATAAATTATTTTCGCCAAATCGCCAACAACAAAAATATCGTAAAAAAATTCGCTAACAGTTTGGCGCTTTTTTTACGACCCTTGGAAACGGAAAAGTACCCAATTATATTATATCTTATCCGTGCTTTCCGAATATATTTACAAAATCCTGAAAGAATAACTCAAATTCCACAATAGCAAAATCCTAATTTTTCGAAACACTCTTGTGTCGACCGACCCCCTCAACGTCAACGTGGCGGAGGGTACGCGTCGATCAAGAGGCGGAGGAGCGACCCGATTGCATAAACAAATCACTGCGTTTTAACTTTCCGCGCCACGGAGTGATAAAAGTGCACGGCTCAGTGAGCTTTCAACGTACGCCTGCAGGTGGCGCTCTACGCTTGGTTGCGATGGGCCTCGCTTCGGTACGGCACACCGGGCAATGAAAAATTAATGACGGTGCCCGAAAAATCAGGATAATTGCAGACCGACGTTGCAAATTGTAGGTGTAATCCCCGTCTTTTTTTGAATGATGGAAGAGATTTCGAGATCGGGACTATTCATTTATTTAATGCTGTTTACATCGCAAAAATTAAGATGATTTAAGAGAAAACTTTTTTTTTTTGTATATTATTTTATCAAATCGATTCGTTAAACTATAAGTTAATTATCTTTGATTTTTGGCTTGATTTTTAAGATTATGCTGATTTTTTTTTTTTTTTTTTTTTTTTTTTGTATAAATTATGAAGAAGTTTCAAATATATCACCCAGAAATTTAATTCCTTTTCAAGGTTGCGCCTTAAAGCGAAGAAGACTATTTGTGACGTAACTTGCATAGAATTAATTGCCAAATAATTTTATTACCTTTACTTTGATATAGAAAATCTAAAGATGATTGAAATTTAACGGAGTCAAGTAACTTTTAATGTTATCTAATTGCACGTTGTCAATACCAACATCACTTACTTAATACTCCTGGAAAACATACATTGATTTCAGAGTTAACATGGCGTATTAATTTTACATCCAGTTATATGTTGTCTGTATAAACATACTGAAGAAAAGAATTAAAAGATTCGCAACCAGAATCTTTTAGTTTATTGGAAACTGTATCACTACAAACCATTACTTAAATGTCAGCTACCAGAAACTATTGAACTGTTGAAAACTAAAACATATTGAAACTGTTTTTGAGGAAATTTGACATTTTTGCAGATGACATCCTTATAGACAAAATAGTTCTTTCATAAAGTCTTGTAGAAATTATTATTTTTTTCTTTTATATTCATAAACTGTGTTTCTTTTATATTCTTGCTTTTATATTAATTTATTATATGTATAAAACGTTTTCAAAACTGTTGTTTAATATAAATATATCTAAACTAACGCTCAGAACAAGGGTCGGGCAATCAATCAATTGGATTCAAAGGTTACTCCTATATATTATGTGACAATGCATCAGAATCAGAACAAAGATCTAATAATTGTGTCATATTTTTAGAATTGTCTCATTTTTTTTTTATTTTTTTTTGGTTTCATAAAAAAATTGTAAAAGCGACCGATCAAGGTCTTCAACAACTCTATGTTTCATTTCGATAATTTGGCAATTAGAAATTTGATATTTTGGCAGCTGACAACCTATTAGACAAAATGGTTGTCTTCATAAAGTCTTATAGAAATTTTTCTTCTTGCTTTTATATTCATAAAACTGTATTGATCTAAGCTATCTAACTGATGTTCAGAACCAGAGTTGGGCAATCCATGAATTTGGCTCAAAGGTTATTCCCATATATTATGCCACAGTATCTCAGAATCAGAACAAAGATCTTTCTAGAATGATTTTGTCAAAATTCTAGAACACCATAAGTTTTGATTTGATGGAAAAATTGTAAAAGCGACCGGTAGCTGTCTTCAACAACAGTATGCTGCATTCTGATAAAGATGTTCTCAGTGCCATCATCAAGTAAATGGCATGGCGAGGATTCTGAAGCAAAACAGTCGTCTGAGATGATGAACAAGACCCCCATTTGTGTTTCTGTCAGTTACGGAAATGATTGATGTGGCCCAGTGTGTGAACAGACTAGGGATGCGGGTGAGATGGTACACCCCCTACTCGGAGCCCACAATGGAGAGGTCTCATCCCTCCATCCAGAATAATGCACCATCTTCATTCGTCACTAGAAGCATGTTCTGAAAGACCAAGACTTTTGTCAATAATCATGGCTTGCACAATGATATTCATTCACAGATACGGTTGCAGCTAACGACTTGGAAGTTTTTCCAATCACTGATTTCATGAAGACGCGTAGTGGTAGTTGCAGTACCTTTATTTGTGGTGACGCACTTCCGGTATGCAATTAAAAGCGGGATCGTGAGGGCTTCACGGTTCGTTCTTCATGAGCGAACGACACGGTGCCATCTTATTCTCTCCCCGCCCCCCGCATGCAACATTTTCCTTTGGATGCTCCTACGCGTGTGTCATTAACACCAAAACACACTGGACTGGGCCCGACCGCAAACTTAAAAGAATGTTTTCTTAGTAGCAGGATGTTTCACTAGTAAACAGAACGGCGCTGCTTGCTTCATTTGGGCTCCGCTGGCACAGTGAAGTGTTTTCGAAAAAAAAAAGAATTTTTTTTCCATGAGAAATTTGATTGAAGTAAAAGAAAAGAAAAAAAAACTTCCTTGGAATGCTGGAATAATTCTCTATTAAGAGCACGGACAAATTAAACTATAAGTCTAAGAATTGGAAGATTCCGGATTCCTTTCTCTTTTCCAAAACCAAATTTTTTTTTTATTTGGTTTTAATCTCTTTATAAGTAATGTATAAGTGACAAATAGCACGCCAAACTAAAATTTCATATTATCTTTAAGAGTGATTTCAGTATTTCGCCAATAAAAATCCAAATTTAAAAGTAATTTTAGTAAAAAAAACAAAAAAAACTTATAAAGCATTTGTAGCACAATTTATATATTCTATCATAAAATATCTCGCGACTATTAATTATTGATTTAATCGTTCAGCAGCAAAAGAAAAGATAGTCTAATTTGAAAATATGAAAAAGAAAAAGAACAAAAAAAAAACTTAGAGTAATGTTTTGAAAGTCGGGAGATAGTACTTGATTTTTCATCTCTTGAGTTGAAATTTGGGCGCACAATTTTTATAAATGAAATGAAATCACAACGTTAAATTACCCTGAAATCACTGAAAAAAGATGAGAGTTTCCTAGAAATTGTGGGCTATCTAAATCCATTCTATGCCTAATCTAAATCTATGCCTATTTGATCATCTGGGTCTGCAGAATCCCGGAATTAATATGAGAATGCCAATGCATCTATTCATTATTACGGTTAGTTTGAAGGTTTAACTATATCGCAGTCTCATTCTTAATTTAAATTCAGTTTTCCGCTTTGACAGAGAAAACTTCAGGACCCATTTCTAACTTTAAGCCAAAAAAACTTTTAAATGACTCTCATAAATTCGAATTGTGACTGTTAGATAAATTGACGACGAAATTAAGAAATCAATTTACCATTACATGAATTCAGACATCAAAAACTTTACAAAAATTCTTTCTTCCATAACTTTCGAACATATTATTATATGAAAATTATTTTT
This sequence comes from Argiope bruennichi, assembly GCF_947563725.1. Classification (NCBI taxonomy): domain Eukaryota; kingdom Metazoa; phylum Arthropoda; class Arachnida; order Araneae; family Araneidae; genus Argiope; species Argiope bruennichi. The sequence goes on from NC_079159.1 coordinate 8,193,395, forward strand.
ACATTACTAAAAGTACAAAGAATTAACTTTTCATAACATCAATAAATTTCCGTTTTTTTTTTTTTTTTTTCTATATACAATATTTTTAAAAAAAATGTTTTTTAGTGTGTTTTGCAAAATTACTTATTATTATGTTTGGGATGGCTTGTTCAAATTTCCCTTCATTTTTTTCTTTTTATTTTGTTGTCTTCCCCCCCCCCCCCCCGCCCTCCTTTTATTTACACTTACTCATTGTTCTAATCTGGAGATTAAAATTTTACCTGGTAATCATCAAAATGGGATCACCCATTTCTACTTTTTTTATTCTTTAAAATTTCTTGAATATAGCTCTAATCTAAAAACCGAGATAGCAATATTAGTTTTAAAATGATACAGCACTTTTATCGCCTATGATAAAAGATTAATATCTACCATGCTCGATTAATGTATTCGAGAACTGTCAATCTATCAATAAATGGCGGATTTCTCACTGTTTGCCTAAGGATAATGAATTTAAATTAGATAGCATAAGGATAATGAACAAAATTAGGACAGCATAATGCAAAATTTAAAACAAACATGCTCGTTAAAATATTTTGAATCCATAAACAGATTCTATGGCACTCACACTTCAATAATATTATACAGATTATTCCTTTTTACATAGATTATTTTGAAATGAGCAATCCCATTCGAAACCCCCTCGAAATAAACTAGGGAGAGCATTTTCCAATTCATTTTCTTACACGCTAAAAAAATGCTGTGTTTTGTTTAAATAATGCAGTGATGGAAATAGGAATTTTGAGTACCTTTCTACACTCAGATGAGGTCCAAAATTGGTGATTTATCAGCAATTCTAATGATAAATCGATATGCTTATTTCACCCATTTAGTTATTTCTACTTATTTTTATACGAAGTATGGAAAAAAATACTATAATCGTCAAAAAGTTTGAACTCGAGATGTTGATGAATTTCAGCGTTTTAGATCTCATTGAATTCGAAAAACACGCTTTTGCAAAATGACAGTCCGTGTCAAAGATAATTAAAAAAAAAGCATTGAGTTGGAACGGATGAAATTCGGTATACGGTCTCTACATCAAATTTGTATATTTCTATTAAATTTTAACCAACTCCGATTGGAAAAAGATTGTTTGATCGTTTGTTTGAATATAAGCAGCTGTTGTTATTTCTATTGGCACTTGTCATAGACGTCTACTGACTTTAGAACTCAGTGATTTTAAACCAAGGATGCGTCTCTTGTTTTTTCAGTAGAGCCATCTAGGACCAAGTGTACGACTTAGTACATACACCTCACAGCCCTTTTTACGGCGTGAACTTCATTCATGTATTTCATTCACTCATCCACAAATCGTCATTTAGACGTGAATCAGATAACAATCACTCCTGATCCAATACTCTCAGTGGCATTCTCTCAACATGGAGATCTTTGCGACCACGACAGATTTATACGTGCGCCAGCCACCACATTAACGGAGAGTCTTCGGCCGGCGGGGCTCGAACTCACAGACCAAGGGACGTGAATCCAACGCCCTACCAACCAGACTATCCCGACCCGTTTGAATATAAGTGAACACGATAACTACAAAGCAATGAGGACTAGATGGATAAAATTCGGTACATAGATTTAACGTCAATAGTGTAGATATTTGTCAAATTTTGAGTCAGATCCAACAAAAGAGTGACCGTCTTTCCCCTCAACCTCTTGTAGAAAGACGCATTTACATGTTTCTTTACTCTTTCAGGAATACGTAACCAGTATAACTCAAAATCTGGTGTCATTTTGTCACTACAAATGGAGCTTTGTGTCAGATTTTAGTTTCAATAGGCTGGGAAAAAAGGTATCTAAAACACAAATTCATCTTTATTAGAGGATATGCGAGAAAGTTTAGGGGAAAGCATTTCCGCTGGTTGAGTTATTGTGATCGCGTAGGCGTGGATGGACGAATGTACATACTCCCGATTGGCGAATTTCGCCCACAATTTAACAAAAGATCTGTGAATTTTGTGAGACCTTATAACAAATTACATGTATGTTCTCGTTACATCTTGAAGTTATGTATACACAGTCCGACACATGCGGGATAGGCATCGTCCTCGTCATCGGAATGGGGTTCAAAATAACGAGGTCCGTCCCAAAATAGCTCTAGTGTGGCTTTAAAACGGAACGTTAATATAAGTGATACACGAGCCGAGAGACAAAATGTCAAAAACATGCTTTTTGTATACAGTGACGCCTAAAACATAGAGACTAATCAAAATCTTGAATGTTTTAATGATAACATAAATTTTTCTTCTTTAATTTCTGTATAATTCTAAAGTAAAAGCAGGGTGTATGGTCTGCCCGAAATTTTCTCACATGTTGTCCTATAAAGATGAATTCTGTTTTAGACACGTTTTTCCTCGATCCATCAAAACTCAAATTGGACGCAGAACTACAATTGCCATCACAAAATCTCATACCAAATTTGATACATTTAAAATATTGCGTTTTTGAAATATCGTTTGACATGTTTCTGAACGCACAGGCTGACAGACGTTCGACCCCTTGTTGGATTTGGCTCAAAATTTCTTAGGTATCTACACTATAGATGCTAAACCTGTGTACCGAATTTTATCTATCTAGCTCTCTTCATTTTGTAGCTATCGTGTTAATTTATATTTGAACAGTCAGGCAGAAAAATTTCCTCTGAACAGATTGTGCATAAAATTTGATAGAAATCAACAAATTTGGTGTCAAGGCCGCATGTGTTTTTCGAACTCAGGGTGATCTGTAACTTGATGCTTCCTCAAAATATCGAGTTCAAATTGCTAGACGATTACAATACTTTCTCTATACTTCGTATACGAGAAAGTTACACGAAAGTAAAACAGCAACGTTAAATGGCGATCTAAAATCCTTTATTATATGATAAAGAGCCAATTTTACCAGCAAGACTGCGGAAGTTACGCTAAACAACTGAACGAAATATTTTTAATCCATAAAAAAAATATGACATCTATTTTGCACCGCATTAAATGAATTGATTATTCCGTTATGAATGTCCACCAGTACCGGTCAATCTATTCTGGATCACCCGTACATCAAGAAAGTGACGGAACTGCTCAAGAAATGACGCATCGGGGCGCCCCTCTCTAATGGGGCCCTACCTGATAAATTTCCGTATTATACTAAATCCCATTCGGGCGACAGAATAATGACGGCGCAAGCGAGTGACAATCGCATCCGTTCGTGCCAAGTGGGGTGTGGCTTTCTTCTGGAGATGGGTTCTTAGATCACCCCCTCCTGGACGGCTGCCAGCCTGAAGTGTGCTGAGCAGAAGAGTAAACTGTACATCGTTCATCCATTCATGTCTAAGTGATCCTACTCCAGGGTGGATGGGACATTTCTTCCTTTCCTTTATTTTCCCCGTTTAATTGGAAGGGTGTGTGATTTCCGCCCTGCGGACATCAAGTGGAACGAGCCGCCGTCCTCAAATCTTGAGAGAGAGTGTGTGGTGACAGTTTTTCGGCTTTTCTCCGCTTTTTTCTTTTTCTTTTCGATCTAGATTTCTAATTTATGCAACAGTTGTCAAGCTTATTTTCAAAACGGGGAAACTAGTAATTTTTTAGTCGTAGCGGCGATAATTTTGGGTGGTAACCAGTGAGGTATCGAGAGTGAAAAGTGGTAAGAGTTAAATATTTATACTTCACTCACCCCTCCCCCTCTCCTGGTTTTTGTTTTCTTTTAGTTTTAACGCAGTAAAATAATCACGAAATAGTACCTGCTTGGTATTCAAGGCATACACACACACACACACACACACATATATATATATATACATACAGGGTTTCAAAAACCTTGACCGCGGCTTTTCTTCCTTAAATATTGATCATAGACATATACTGTAAATTACAAAGTTGTGTAAAAAAAAGGTGCAAAATGTTATGAAATCGATTAAAATTTTCAGGGGATAAAACTTTAAAAAATACAAAATTTAAATTTTTATATGGACACCGTAAAAAAAAATTCCCAGTGAGTAAAATACTTAAACCATTTGTCAATGCCTGGATATGAGTTTGCGAAGCCGAAAAATCATGTCGGATGTTCGTGTTTTGGGAGTAGTACACAAATGAACAAAGAAAGTTAGTAAATAAATAATAATTTTGCTATTTATTGGTTTAAAAGGATTAAAAATTTGTAGAAATAATAACTTAAAGAAAAGATTGCATAAAAAAAATTACACGAGTTTTTTTTTTTTACAAGTTTATTAACTTTGCTATTTTTAAATTATATTCTGTAATTCATGATATAAATTTTTTTTTACACAACTTTGTAATTTACAGTATATGTCTATGATTAATATTTAAGGAATAAAAGTCGCGGTCAAGGTTTTTGAGACACCCTATATTTATCAATATTAAACATTTTAATTGATATATTTGATTGTTTAATTCATTTATTATTATTTTTAATTTCTTAATAATCTTAGTTTCTAACATTTCATTACCATTATCCATTTTAGTAGCTTCATAAATACCGAATATTTAGAAAAGTGGTGTTATAATATTTAGATCGTGACTCGTACTAAACCAAAACAAGCGGAAAACGTTACAGAAACTAATTCGTCTTCTCAGACGCCTTTAGGAGTAATTTCCGATTTCTTTTTTTAAGCAAAATTATAATTTCATTTTCTTTGTCTCCCCGGGTGAGAAATCCCAACTTTCCTTATCCTAGAAAGGGCAGTTCAACTCTCATGTGTAACTTCTCTTTCCTTCTATGTCTCTGACTTTCCAGTCGATCGTGTGTTTCATGTAAAAAAATGTGTGCTTAAAGAAAGCAAGTGATTAGTGCTAATTCCGTCGACTTGTCTCTTTGCTATTGGTTCCGTCTAAATTATGCCTACTGCACTGGGGAGGAAAATCAGTGTATTGGCATGCAGATAAGCAGAAAAATTACGAAGTGAAAACTTTTAAGGTTGAGTTGGCGAACGCAAAAATGCTAAGTTACTTTATATTATATTTGTAAAGCTTATATTAGTAATATTATGTTTATTATATCACTTGAAATACGATGTCAATTAGTTTTCTCTTGAATAAGTTTTAGAACCAGAACATCATTTGTTTAGAAGATGTTTGATATAACATTTTGTAAATCAAAATAACAACATTACCATATTTCATTCAATTAATTACTAAAATATAGGTCAATGAAACAAAACTAAATAGTTTAACTTTGTAAAATTAAACACACCAGTAAGTTTCTATTCGAAAATCGGTACCTGGTTGGGCAGATTATAGATTTTTAGCTTCACTATCAAAGAATTATAGATGCGAGACTAGATTCCACCTAAGATCAGTTAATGTGCTTAGTGGACTTTAAATTCGTCCTATCGGACCAATTATCGTCACAATGATTGGGTGCGCAAATTTAGTGAGAGCGTATTGGTTTGGATGTCCTCTCCGTCATCAGGTGATTCTCAAATTAGGGCATCTATCCCAAAATAAACCTCACATAGCTTCAAACCGAGACACTAACTTTTGGAATACGAATTATTAAAACTCAAATAACTCATTCTTCATCAAACTGTATTTTGATGAAGAAACAGAAAAGTGCTGGATTCTCTCTGCCACTGTTGGAATTACCTCTTATTAGCTTTAAAATCATCTATCACACATTGGTTGAACGATCTTTTAGGAGATTAGAGTAGAAACAGATCAGTTCAGCATGGGGAATAAAATTTTAATCTTTTGTTGATACAATAATTTTACTATTCGATAAGCAAAGGCAAAAATTCTAAAGATACAAAATGTACAGTTCACTAATTGTACATTTACAGGGAGAATCGGACCTAGAAATCTATAATATAATTTCTCAAAAATTATTTTTTTCAATTAATGAAACTTCAGATAGAATCAGCTAGAATCAGAAGGTTGATAGTTTCGAGGTCACACGAGTGGCCATCTATAGCACGAGTAAGGAAAAAATGAATTGAGATGTAAAGCTAAATTAAATCTAACATGAAACATTGTTAATGATGTTATATCGAAAGCATGAATCTCTGACATCACTTTCACAAGCATATTTCCAACAGCTGTAATCATCCAATCAGAATATTTGATTTTTTAATTCTGTTTACATTCCAGACCATATACTCCTTTCCCTGTGCCCGAAAAAAACATTCTGTTTGCACATGATAGCAAACGAATAAACCACGATATGCTTTAAAAAGATACCGCACGATATCATCCTTTTTATTAAGACGTGATGGTACAAACCCACTTCCTTTCTCCAAGGGCCCAGGTTGGCGCCCGTAGGTGCGGCTATCATCGTGCGTAATCGCGGGGCCCGGTTGCCCCCCCCCCTTCTGTAAATCCAGAGGGGCACTCAGGCGATGAGTGGCTACCGTATCCCTTGAGAGCCTTCTTCCCTCTGCGCTAAGTACCGTAAAGGTCACACTCGGACTCATTCGCTGACCTTGTGCCGAAGAAAAGTAAAAGTGAGGCCACAAAAACACTAAAATTAAGAGACGGGGTTCTGCGGATGGCTGCTCTTTTCTTCGGACCCTCCCCCACTCACAAACAAAATAGAAGATGCCTTGAGCAACGGTGCGTGCTGGTCCTTTTTTTTTTTTTTTTTTTTTTTTTTAATCCTAAAAGATTCAGTGGTAATGTTATAAATGAAAAGGCACGAAAAATAGGGTGTTTTTTTCATTATGGCATTAGCTTCATTTCGTCAGAGCACCTTTATTAAGATTGGCGAGTTTTCTTGGCGCGGAAACAGGATGCCAGTTGGCTTGAGGTGACGTATCTCAGAAATTCAGAAATTTTATTTCTGTGAGCAGATAAATTTTACTTTTTTTTTTCTTTACCTAAAAGATGTAGTGGTAATGTTATAAATAAAAAGGACGAAAAATAGGTTTTTTTTTTTCATTATTGCATTAGTTTGATTTTTTTGGTGTACCTTTATTAGGATAATTAGAATTGGCGAGTTTTCTTGGCGCAGAAAAAAGATGCCAGTTGGTTTAAGTCGGTGATTTTATTTCTTTGAGCTTTATTTCAATTCTGTGATTTTATTTCCCTAATCAGATAAATTTTATGTAATTCTAATGGATCACTTAGTCCTCGGTGTCTTTTATATTTTTAATTCTTCGTTTGCGAAGTGTGCAAAGAGAATAAATTACACACGTCAAAAAATTCGAAATAAATATTGGTATCAATGACTCGAAACCGTCAACAAATGATTCTAATTGCAACGGCCCCATTCTAAATCTGTTATGTTGTTAAGTAGTTTCAATTATCTATCTACCATCTATTTTCTAATCCCCAATAATCAAATCTATTATTAAAGGCGAAATCGTATTTATAGAGGCACACGAAAAACATATACGAACACTAAGAAATTGTCAATTACTTCTCTAATTAGACATTATTAAATCTAAAAAAAAATCTAAACAAAAAAAACTGATTCAAAAATTTTTTTAAAAAAAAACTGCGCATGCGTAAGTTTTCATGGTGATCATAGCTTGAAAGGGGGTAATATGTCCCAGTGCCAGAACAATGATTTTGACGAATCGTCGTGTTTGTGATCTCTCTAACAAGATAAACACATTTCTTGGATATATATTGTTACGAACCTGCGATGCTGCTTCCCAGCATAGCTGGCTCCATAGGAGGTCCCAGAGCTTGGCGATAAACTTGGCGACCATTTGGCGACTTGGCGACGAATTTGGTGACTTTGGCGCCAAAATAGATTATACCCGAAACATCGAGAATTTTCCCGCTCCGTCGAGTAGGAACAGAGATACGCCTCCAACGTTCCTGATTGGTTAAGAGGCGTCTAGCCCCGCCTCCTGAGACCTATAAAAGGAAGCAGCCGCAGCTGCCGGCCAGTCGTGAACCGGGGCGGTGAATTGAGAAGAAGTCGGAAGCGGCAGAGCATAGTAGTGTGAACCGGTGGTGAGTCGAGTCGCGAACCAGATCGGAGAGTTGTAGTCGGAAGCAACAGAGTGAAGAGTAGTCGGGACTGGCCTTCCAGAGATAAGCGGAGCAGCGACGGAGTGAAGCTTGTGCTGAACTAAGCTGTGTTCTACTGTCTGCAGTAGAGTCTGTTGTATGCTGCTGTTTTGTAAGCTGTTGTTGCTGCACGTCTCGGCTGAAGATAATCGTCTTCTGTGCTGTATATAGTTGTCGTCTTTGTGCTGTCCTGTGTGTCTTCATGTAAATAAATGCCGTTGTTTTATTTTCTACTGCCGCCTGCTGATTGAGTGTGCTTCACACCATATAACCCCCACTATCCAAACGAACCTCGGGCAATTTCGTAACAATATGTCTATTCACACGATAATTTAATATGCAGATTTGAGAGGAGTGTCACGGAGTTTTGAACTCAAGGTTCTTAATCTCCGGACATAACAAGTGAATGGTGTAAGAGCATAGCAATGAGATTCCTTAGTAAGTCATTGTGCTAAGATAAATAAAAACATTTTTGGTCAGAGATATGAAAACTGACATGTGACACCTACACAAAATTTGTAAATTTCTATCAAATTTTGAAAAAAAAAATCCTTTGAAGGAAGTTGCTGTCTGTCCGAGGGCAAAAGAACGCAAAGAGTTAGATTGATAAAACTTGTTTAACAAATTTTAAACTACATATATTAAAGGGTTGACCATCGATGAATCTGTATGTTCATACATATTTAAATGCAATGACTCAAAAACACAGCATCATACATAAATAAAATTTGGCATATGATGTTTTTACTTATTTAATTTTAGTATTTGTAATTGATTTGATGTTAGAATTGCCGGAAATACTGCCCCAAAATTTTGTTTAAAATCGGCCGGGAAAAAAAGAAAGAAATCAAAATGTATAAACAGTTTTCATTACTATATTACAGAGAGAGAGCATAAAACGCGAAAACATGGGACTCAGATTGTTTTCGAAGTATTATGCTCTGTAGAATATTGTTACGAATCTGTGATGCGGCTTTCCAGCATAGTGGGTTCCATAAGAGGTCCCAGAGCTTGGCGACCATTTGGCGACTTGGTGACGAATTTGGCGACTTTGGCGCCAAAATAGATTATACCCGAAATATCGAGAATTTTCCCGATCCGTCCAGTAGGAACCGAATTACGCCTCGAACGTTCCTGATTGGCTGAGAGGCTTCTAGCCCCGCCTCCTGAGACCTATAAAAGGATCTGCAGCTGCCGGGGAGTCGTCGTGAATTGAGGAGTCGTAGTCAGTCGTGAACCAGATCAGAGAGTAGTCGGAAGCGACAGAGAAGAGTAGTCGGGATCGACGGTGAAGAGTGGCCTTCCAGAGATAAGCGGAGCAGCGACGGAGTCAAGCTGTGTGCTACTGTCTGCAGTAGATTCTTGTTGTATGCTGCACGTCTCGGTTGAAGATAATCGTCTTCTGTGCTGTATATAGTTGTCGTCTTTGTGCTGTCCTGTGTGCCTTCGTGTAAATAAACGCCGTTGTTTCATTTTCTACTGCCGCCTGCTGATTGAGTGTTCTCCACACCATATAACTCCCACTATCCAAACGAATCCCCAGAAATTTCGTAACAATATGTATATCCAGACTAAAAATATTATTACTTAAAAATATTTTCATTGAAATTCGTGTTTTTAGATTTGAAAACCATGCAGAACACTTAACAACTGAATGTAAAGAACAGAATCATTAACATTATTTGGCGGAGAAAAAAATATTCCCTATGCATGTTTGCCATATTTCTACGTCAAAATATGATTGAAACATCAATGCACTTTCTATGCACCATATTCTTGTAACAATTAATGCTTTGAGCTTACGAAAAATGAAATCAATTCTATATTTTAATGTTCGCGAATGAAATTAAATTATTAAGATGACAGGCGAATGGATGACCTCCTGTTCGCTAATTTGACAGTTAAATAAATAAATAAATAAATTTAAGGATCAGAATCTTGGAGCTATCTTTATAAGAAAATCTTGTCCAATTTATAATCGAATTTTAAATTTATTCGCCAGTTGTTTGAAGCAGTTCTTTAAAAATAAAAATTGCCTTGTAAATTTACTGAACTGAAGTCTCATTTTTTATTCTTAATAGCCAGGTCTATGCCAAAAGAATGAAATACAAAGAAAGAATATACAATACCGAGAAAGAAATTGCTCAATGATGTTATTTATTCATTAGTAAAATATTGCATTTGTGTACTGAGGCGAAGCGCTAAGAGCACTCAAGGCACCAATGAAATAAAACACAATATAAATGCCGATCTTATTATTCAAAAAGTTTCTAGGCTGAATCTTTCCAGAGATTTTTAAGATCTTCATTTTCAAAGAGAAACGATCCGCGAAAGCCATCCGAGACACCAAATGATGCTAGAAAAACAGTGAAAAACTCATCTTTCACGCAACTTTATCTGCAATAATTTAATTTTTCCTTATTCTACGAAGTATACAATATAAGAAAATAGAGTGTCGACATAAAATTGCAGGCATTCATCAACCCTGTCGCATGGTATACGTCCCAAAGAAAAACCTATTTACTTTGTCCAAATAATGCTCTCCCAACACCAGTGCATATATTACAACCTACAGAGACAATAAAGACTTAACGTGCTTCTTTTCATTTTTTATGTTTTCACAGACAAATTTATCACCGTTCTTACCTTTTGGTTTATACTTCTTTTGTTGTGGGGTGACAGAATGTTGATATAGTTGCCGCTATGCCTCTTGTGAAAGGAAAAACTCTGGTGTTTCATATTCACCGTAGGCAGATTAGGTCTGAATAAAGATAGCGAGTGGAATTTTTTCACAGACAGAAAGGAACAAATAGGTTCATAGAGTGAGCCGCAGAATTTTTTAAAGATTTTTTTTTTCTTTTTTTCACTAGTATTGGATTAGTTTCTGCCCCAGCGTCCTTGCTTTGTCTGCAAATTGTCCGCAAGGAAGACAAATTTCCCAACGTGAGTGAATATTCGTTTTTTAGATATTGTATGCTGATTTATTGTATGTATTTGTATGCCACAATTCTAGTATGATTAGGGTCGTATTAGTTCTTGCTGAATCATATTAGCATATCGGCGCGGGGAAAGATAAAAAGAGAAATGGTGAGTTCCCCCTTCAGTTTTTGGTTGTGCTTCCTCAATATTCGTGCTCAGAATCCTCTAGGATAGAATGAATCATGTTTTTTCCATCATACAGGAATACTTGATTCATTTCATCATACATTTCCAACTACACAGCCTTATTGAGATTATACCCATTATGGATAATTGCATATGACGATACAGAATGAAAAAAAATGGTTATTTATTGGGAAAATGTTTCTTCAATATTTGAGTTCAGAATGCTATATATTGAAATGAATTATATTTTCCACCTATCCTGAATAATTGAGATTATATCCGTTATGAATCCCGATAAATAATAAAAAAATTACTAACTTATAATGATCCTCAATTTGAAAATAATTCTTCAGTTTCAGAAAATGATTCCTCGCCATTTGAAGTCAGAATCATTTATGATGAAATTGTAGAACTTTAATAATCTAGATGAATTGAGAGCAAATCTATCTTGATTATATCAGTATACATAAAATAATTATTTCTAAAGTTCTGAGGAAACTTACTTCTCAATGTTCGAATTCAGAATTGTGTATAGGGACAAGAATCAAATACAGAAGAAGTCCAATTATCTGGATTCACTGGGACCGAACTCGATGCCTTATATTTGGATAAATGATAAAAAAGAGAGAGAGATTTTTAAAGGAAAAAAAGATTTTGGGGGAAAATGATACCACAATTTTCACATGATTTCTCAATATCCGAATTCAGAATGTTGTATAGAAAAGAAAATCAGTAGAACTTTAATTCTATATATTAATTTTGATAAGACCTGATTCTGATCATTTCATATCTTTGAAAAACGACGGGAAAAAAGAAATCGAATTTTAGTTAAAGGAAATAAAATTTGTTAATTTTGTTTTAAATAACGAAAAAGATTAAATGCAAAAAGAAAAAATAATGATAAGAGAGATTTCTTAGAGGTGACAAACGATATTTGTAGTATGTATTTAAAGTATATATTATGTTTTAATTTTAAAGTATTTTTCAGTAAGCATGGATTTTAAAATTTGTATTTAAAACTAAAGATATGAAGCAAATTTTATTTCCTTATGATGCATTCTTGCTTCGCGTCATCTGCACTGAAGCTGTAAACATTTGCATTTTAATTTGTGATTGACCTTTCACCAACTTTGTTTCAACATATCTTTGACAATTTTCATGATAAAATTTTGAAATTTTGTACATGACCTTATTAAAGGATGGAGCACATTTTACTCACTGGGAATTTTTTTGTACGAGGTTCGTATAAAAATTTAAATTTTGTATTTTTTTAAATTTAATTCCCTGAAAATTTTAATCGATTTCATAACATTTTGCACCTTTTTTTGCACAACTTTGTAATTTACAGTATATGTCTATAATCAATATTTTAGGAATAAAAGCCGCCGTCAAGGTTTTTGAGACACCCTGTATATATATTAAGTTCCCAGATTCTTAAATATCTTTTATCAAAATGAATTTGAAGAAATTATTGTGGTAACAAGGGGTAAATTTCTTCATTTCCCCAGCGCCAAATGAGTAAGGCTTCAGTTGTTTGTTTTTTTCCCCCTTACTAGGATAGGCTTAACCTATTTTCGGCCGATTATTTCAAACGATTCTGTTTATTTTCATAGTGTTTGATGCAATTAAAATTAAACATTGTTAATGAATCGATCTTTCAAATTCATTCGGAAGTATTTTTGAATTCAAATAAAACAGAATAAAGGAAATTAAAAATTTCTAATCTGCGTAGCGTTACCCCAACTGGTGTAGAAAATTCACACATTTGCGTTACCAGAACTGGCGTTGAAAATTCACGCATGCGCATTGTGTTCTGATTGTTCACAACTATTTTCAACGGATGCGGACTTGATTTAAATTATCTTTAGGTTAGTTGCATACTTTTGCAATTTAATTGTATTTATGTTAGTCAAATATTTTTTTGTATATGCTTATAGTTTTACGTTCATCGTTTTTTAAGTAGTTTTTTTAACCTATTTTCGACCGATTATTTTAAACTATACTGTTTATTTTCTTAGTGTTTGATGCATTTAAAATCAAACATTGTTAATTAATCGATCTGTTCATGACGATCTGAGAAACTTTTGTTGACAAATTCTTGAGATATTACATTAGTTAAGAAATATATTCTTTAGTGCCCATAAGATTTAAATGCTCAGTGACTCGGTTTTCAGTAATCAGATTATAAAAAAAATGCTTTGTTTCAGTAAAAAATATTATTATATTAATTGCAGATTAATCATTTACACTTTAATTTAAAGCCTAAATTCTACGAGAGGCAACAGAATATTAAAGAGATACATATTACGTTATGACTGAAGGCCTTTAAATATTTTGAGTGAATTATATGACTATCAAAACTTGAAGTTTTGAAATATTTTAATGAAGAAGCTATTAAATACATAAAATATTTAATTTTTTAAATTTTAACGGGCATTAAGATTGGCGAACCGGCTGGTCGCCAATGGCGGATAGTCATAAATAAGAAAGAGGTATTTTAAAGCAAAAATAATTATGAAAAAGTAAATTTATAGTCACAAAAATCTGACGTTTATTGAACTCTAATTCTATGTATATCTCCAATACAAAGAATAAGATTTGTTCAAAAATATTTTCTTGCTGATTTATTCTTTTTCGGATATTTTAAAACTATCCACGATTGCTGCTTTACCTGATTCCAATGATAAATGGAATTTTTCTGTATTTGAATTTTATTACTGTGACATATTCATTTAATATAATTACAATCAGAACTATATTAAGTTGTAGAAAGTTGGCAACAGCTTATAGTTGAGCCGCACCTGCCACCAATCTTGTAAAAATTAATATATATTTTTTTCATGTAATAAAATATATTATATTATCATGATAAACTGTTGTATCCAGTTTGAACTGCAGTGTTCAGCAATTATAAAGAATGGTACACTTACCATAGGGACGCGTTGAAATTGGAGTTATGTAATTTACTTTTAAGAAAAACAAAAGGGAATAATCTAACTTTAATTTTCTCATATACGCAACCATGAAACTGTTATTCCCCATTCATTTGAAAATGCTGAACCTTGGGAAAGGCTGTGAACACCATGAATGTACAGATTTTAATTTTTAGAATTCCGCATATGAGCGTTTTGCGCTTCGTAGTGTAGGAAACGACACCGAATAGGCACTTTGTAGTATTTCAATTAACTGATTTAAATCAAAATTTGATACGGAGCTATATTTTTAGCATCAAAATCTCATATTAATTTCATTTATCTTAGTTGTATCTTCGAGTAATCACATTTACACGCATGCGACTGACAGATGGTCAACCTGCTGATAAACTTCATTCAAAATAGGATACAGAACTTTAGATGCTCAAATAGTGTACGAAATTTTATCTGTCTAATTCTTTGTGGTTTGTAGCTGTCATTTCCAACCGTATTTGATTAGACAGAAAGACAAACCACCTATAAATGAATTTCTTTCAGCATTTGATAGAAATCTAAAAATCTGAAGTAAATCCACATATCAAATTTTATCCGTGTATCCTAAAAATGTTTTGGATTATCATATTCACAGACAGACACATTTCCAAAAGTATTTTTTTCGGACACAGGAAAGTCTGAATTTGTTGATAAAAAAAACTTCTAAAATGATTACATTATAACAATTTTTTTCCAGGATAATACATTAGCTTTAGCGATATGATACTTTCTGAAAATCAAGGAAAATATGACCTACACCATTGTAACATTAAACCGCCTCTACGATGCAACTTTCTAAACCATCAAAACTCTCATGAACTAAAAATGAAGCAGTTGAATTGTGAGATGTTCCATTTTAATTTAACTATAGAAAAGTTGAGATTGTCAAACTAAACTCAATAAATTACGTCAATTATTAATGTTATCGATAAAATATTCTTAAATATGTCGGATGTATCAAGCCATTTAAAATATAGGAATGAGAAACCTCAAGTATTGTAGTTGATTTTCAGTTCTCTAGCGACCATGGTCGAATTAAGAAGATCTCTTTGGCAACTTAAGTTCAGGTTCCCTTCAATTTTCTTTATCCGAATTTTCAAAACCGAACCTTCAATTATTTTTATTGATTTCAACTTAATATCTACATAAGCAATTTTTAAATTATAAATACTACTACAAACTGAAATAACAAACCATTTAACTGTAGATAACATTAAAAAAAAGAAGAATATAAATTTAAATGCAATTTTAAGGAAACTGGTTATAAAAATTACAATATTTTTTAAGTATTCGAAATATTGTAATAAAATGTTTGCCAGTACAGCAACTTATAAGTCAGTCCATCAGCCATATATAAAAATTGATTTGCAAATGAATTCGACAAATCTTAGCTGTAATATTTCGTAGCTTAAGCGATCATTTATTTTGATTATAATATCCATCATCCTTGCAAATCAAATCAATTTATAAAACGAGATTATTATGAAAATGTTGCAAAACGTATACTCAAGGCCTTGGCGTATGCAATAATTGTGTCACTTCGAGTTGTTGCCAACTTTGCTCATTCGAAAATCCTGACCCGTTTGTAGATACAATGAGAAAGTTAGTAATGATTAATATGAGTTACCCTCACACCGATGATTCCTTTGCATAAGAAATGGGCGTGCACAAATATTATTGGCTATAAAGCATTCACTACATAGCCTATTTTAAATTACATGGCAACTTGATCATTCGGATTACCCTTAATGCTAAGGTAAGACGAGGGTAACTCATTATATTTATGGTATATACCATTCCTATAAAATAAATATGTTATTAGGGTCTTAAGTTCCATTCCTGTAAAATAAATTTGTTGTTAGCTCTGTATTCTGTAAAATATTTGTTGTTATTCCTGTAAAATAAAAGAAATCTTGGATGTATTTTAAACGCCAAATAACTCGTAATTTACAAAAAAATAAATATAGACGAATAACAACAGGTAAAGCGATATCATCCCCAAATCGTGCGAATTTGTTTCTGCTCATTAAACACAGAGAACGAGCAAAACCCAAACAAAGCAAACGATTCCCAAGTTCCTCCAGCAGGCAAACATCTCCACTCAACGCATATCTAGCTCAGCGAGTATTTATATCTCCGTAATATGCAAAACAATTTTCCCCCGTTAGTCGCCTGTCGTAATGGTCGCATGGGCAAGTTCAGTGTTGTGTGACAGAAATTAACGCTAAGAAAAAGAAAGAATCTTCCAAAGCGGGAAATCGCAGCAAGAAAAAGAGGGAGGATCGCTGGAGATCATGAGAAGATTCCCACGTGAATCGCGAGTCGGTTCGCTCTCTTCGAACTTGGAGAATACCGAAGCACTTTTCGCAGAAACAGAACTGACTTGGAGGTCCCGGTGATTATGAGCAGCTGTTGTCAGGTTCGAACATGTAGAACTTTTGATTTTTATCGACCAAGAAAAGAAAACATTACGGCGTATTAAATTCGAATCATCGGAACAACTAACCGATTCTTATCGGAATGAGCAGGTGAAAGTGGCTTTTAAGAATGAACGATTTCAGAATTCTAGATTACCAAGAACATTTCTGTACAGTTAACTCTCGGAACTGATAACAATGGATATAGAAATGTTTTTAAAAAAATAAATTTCGGTTATTTTTAGACATTAAACTTTAATTTAAAGTTTCCACCTGACAAACTGACATTCTTTTCTGAAGTATCTAAATTTCATCTTCAAAATTGCCCCAAATTTCTGATATACTTTTGTTTTATATCATTGGCATTTTATCGAAACAAAGAAAAGCCATTTTAGGTAAGTGTAAAAAAATAGTTCACTCATACTAATTGGTAAAAACAATTTTTAAACTGACCCTAAAGATACTTAATTCATGGTGAAATTCAAAACAAGAGGTGTTTGAAAATTTGGAACTATTTCCTGGATCTCAGAATTTTCTGTATTTTTAAATATTCAGATAACAATACCCTGCTAAGTTTATTTACTACTCTTCTTTGCTAGCCAGGGATAGGGCTCCTGTACAAGGATGGAAAATTGCCAAATGTGTTCGAATTTTGTCCCTATCCTCTGGCTCATACTAACAATGAGTATAGAAACAGTTTCACATCAGATAATGGTAAGCATATCATCTTAGAGTTTACTGCTTCATGTACAAAGTATTGGGATAATTGTGAAGGTTTCATAAAGTTCATGCTGGCTTCTCAGCAGCCATATCTTTCATGTATAATTTTATATCTTCTTGTTGGTTGAATAATTAATTTAATATAGAATAAATTAACTAAATAATTAACAATAATACTTACTTTATATTAACTGATTAATTAGAAAATTTTCATTACAAGTGCTGTAGATAAAAGTTTGTCTTAAGGGGATTAACTATGAACAATGATTTTATTCTTTAGATAAAGAGTTGATTAGTTAATTGCATTACAGACATTAAGAAATATTTCATTTCCGAGTATCAACTAGAAATATTATTATCAACTAGAAATATTATAAATAGTATTATTCGAATATCTAAATCATTCAGTATTCATGTTTTAACTATTTGATACTTTATTTATTAGCATGGCATCTTGCTAAATAAAAGCTTGTGTTGATTTTAAATTTATTTCTTAGATATAAAAATATAAAGTTTCTTAGGAATAATAATAATATTAATAATCTTGTTCTTATTTGCATGAGAAATGCGGTGATCGAATTTCACTTCTTCATTCTCCAGACTCATTTCGATTTCACATAAACCTGATCTATAAAGCAAAAGAAAAATTAAAATAGTTTTTTCCTCCTCTTTTTGAAAATCAAGTAACTTAGTAACAATCTTAGTACTATCAAGTAACTTAATATCATAAATATTAGATATACATCAGAAATATTCTGTATAAAAAAAGTGTTTGTCATATTATTAAGACTTGTCAACAAGATTGCATTAAGATTTATTATTAAGACTGCATTTATAAGCTGAATAAAAATTTATAGAACATCAATTATGAAAAATTGATGGAAAGTAAAATAATGTAATGTAAAGCGTGTTTTTTAGTGTTAAAATCTATATCCTATAGCTTGAGCAGATTTGTTTCTGATTAAAAGGGGAGGGGGATGAGACATAAAAATAAAATTTACCATTACCTGACTTAATCTACATTTTGTGAATGAAGCGTTCCACATTAGTATGAAAAATGTGGCAAAATAGCTGAATTCAATTCAAATATTCAAAAATATAGTGAGTTTATGCAATATTTTGAAAGCGATCTTAAACAAATGAGTTTTTCTTCATGGTAACGCTGATATTTGAATTTTACAGTTATGTTCAGTGAAAATTGTAAAGGTCTTGATGGAATTATTTCTTATATCAAAGCTGGTGTTTACAAATCATGATCAGAAATTTGCAAGCTTAATAAAGAGAAGCAATATTTTAAATAAATTGATAAATTGAAAAAGTGTTAGATACAGTGATGGGCAAGATTTTAAAATATATACAGTGCAAGTTAGAATATTTATGAATTTCTAATTGAACTCTAATAATATGTAAACGGGATTCTATAATAGTTCATTATAGTCAGCAATAAAAATTTTAAAAGATTAAATAACTCTAATCAAATCTGAATTTTAATCACATTCAATATATATTTTAATTCTTATTTAGTGTTTTAGAATGAATTTTATTTTTTATAGCTTAATATCTTTAAGTATCGTTTGCAATATCTCTCGCTTTTATGATTATTAGTGACTTCTACATTCTTGGAAAGGGGAAATTTACTACTTTTTAATAATCAAAATGTATTTTGAAATACTTCTTATATTGATTTTTTTAACAGTTTAATCTTTAATTTATTTCAAAATTCATTACTATTATTATTATTGCATAGAAATGTTATAATCAAATTTTCTCAAGTTCACTACCAGATGGCGCTTCCCATATGGAATGAAAGTAAATTACAATCAAGCGATTCATTGATAATTAAATTCACACCATATTAAAATTTTATATTGTCTTCGAAAGCACTCAACCATGCGAAAATTCAGAACTTCAAAACATAAAAAAGTGACAAATTGATTACATCTTCACACACTAAAATGTATCAAAACTGAATAAAAACAAATAAAAAGAATACTATTGAAAAGGATTAAAAAACAATTTCTGGAATGTTATAAAAGACTTTCTTCATGCAATTTAGCCAGAAAATGGCTCTTACACCACTCACTCCGCACCTAACTAATTGCCATATGTTGCAATCACTTTTATTCCCATTATTTCATTCGTCAGATTCAGCAAGATCTTATCTTTCTTATTAATGCTGCTCTTTTAATTAATTAAAGGGCTTAAGTAACTTTCCTTCGAAATCTGTAAAGAACAAAACTTCGGAAGAATCGTTTCGATTGAGAAGAAAACAAAACTTTCACATTTCACCGCGGAAGTACAAAGAAATATCTGTAATCAATCCATTCGTATTTCGTTATTTGGAACACGAACCTTATGTCAGAAAGAAAAAAAGAAAACGAACGAATTTAATATCTTGTTACTTTTAGACTGGAAAAAGAACACGTTCTAGAAATCGGAACATCAGAAATCTCACGTAATGGAACATTTTCTTTCATTCCATCACATTCCCTTATCCTTTCTACTGTTTTATTTTATTTTATTATTGTTCTTTTGACGAGAAACAAACTTTCCTTCGTCTTCTTTCGCCGTCGAAACAAAATGAAGATTATCGAAATCCTGAAAATTTTTTTTCCGCTTTTTTTTCGCCCTCATTTCTGTCGAACAACCTTCTTTGTAACATTCTTTATTACAGACGACTCCCAGCGCCCCCTCCCCCCATTCCCTCTGAATGTCTGAATAGATGGCTCATCATCTAAACCCTGGAAAGACACGCAAGGCCCCGGGAAAATTTCGGGAAAGGAACACCGTTGTACGTCATCAAATATTTAAGCTCTTGATTACGAAAGGATTCTATCCCCGCCCTTCCTTACGAAGGAAAGGAACGATGGTTTTGTAACTCTAAAGTTGGATTTCGGAGAAAAGCGAAGAATGTAGCGGCAGGGACTCAGAATTATGGTAAAATTGCTAAATTATTTTTCCGCATGTAGGTTTCGAATTATGCGAAATATAGGGCTTTTCAAAAATACACATTAACTTTCACTGCCTATTACATAAACAAATAATGAAATACAATAAAAATTTATGTTTTAGATTAATTAGACATTTATTACTATCCCAATTAAGAAATAATTAATATAAACTGATTAATTGAAGAAATGTTGATTCATTTTAACATCATAATTAGTCTAAAGAATTAATGCTAAGAGTTGTGAATTTCCGATTAGGTAGATCAGGCAGTTGCCTAGGGCCACTGAAATATGAGGGGAGCTGGATTCTTGCAGGGATCTGAGGCTTTCCATTTTTTTTTTTCTTTCTTAACTTTTTTAACTTTTTCGAAAAATTTAAAATAGAGAGAAATCCGTAAAGCATGAGTTCAATAGAAAAAAAATACAGAATAGATATTCATTGTAAAAAAAATATTTGGGAGAAACATTTATATCCAAAGAAAACGTTAATATCAAAAAGAGGTGAAGAAAATATCTGGCAATGTTGTCAATTTGCAGAGAAATTCTTTCTTAAACATACGAGTTGCCAAGTCTCAAACATTTCTTCCACATCTGAGTCTTGTACATAAAATGATGCTGCTTGCTGTACCAATGTGGCTGGTGCTCAAAAAATAAAATTTAAAAAAAAGAATCATTTGAATTAGACTTTTTTTTTT
Organism: Argiope bruennichi; assembly: GCF_947563725.1. Classification (NCBI taxonomy): domain Eukaryota; kingdom Metazoa; phylum Arthropoda; class Arachnida; order Araneae; family Araneidae; genus Argiope; species Argiope bruennichi. The sequence goes on from NC_079159.1 coordinate 8,214,240, forward strand.
TTTTTTTTTTTGGCCTCATCTCATATTAGTAATCCATTGATGGACGTCGATCATTGGAATCCTAACTGAAATTGGATGATACTACTGTCTTAAATGTAACCAAAAATGTGTGTCGGTATCCTGGCATAGGGGTAGCACGTCTTCCCCGTGATCTGGGCGTCCCGATTCGGGCTTGGTTGATCTTCTGTGTGTTAACTGTGAGGTGTGTGGATGTACCCTCCTGTAAATAGGAATTGTGCAAGCGAATGTGACGAATGAAGTAGCTAAATCGTACTCTTTGCCCTAGTTGGCGCTACTGCAAAAAATAAGACACACTCACTCGGCGTAAATTGCTGACAGATAACTGTCAGCGGGGCTTGAAAAGTGCTATAAGTCACAACAACACACAACGCAAAAATGTTGTCATTTAACTCGAAATCACTTAACTCGCACTGCAGATGTGCAGATAGAAAAATTGCATTTCTAAGTCTATCCGAAATCTTCTGAGATTGCAGCCGATCATCCAAAAAAAAAAAAAAAAAAAAAAATCAGAAATAACGTTATTTTTTCCCCCACATTGTTAGGTGTGGCAGCACTATTGTGGTATTTTTATGTCTCAGTTTTTCTCATTTTTCACTGTCTTGGACTATTTTTTTTCTAATTTCATTTTTAAAAAAATTTCTTGAAATGAATGAAAAAATATGCCTTACTCGTTAGGCATCCATACAGAATTTTCTGTTACTCTGCATATAGATTAATTATTTCTCAAAGAGGAAAACAAACATCAGCATACATAAAAGGCAAAGGAAAGAAATCGCTTTTATTACTTATTGCCGAATGGCATCAACCAAATGTAAACAAAATATCGTAGAAATTTCAGATTTTGGGGAGAATGGCTTTTACTGCTCTACATACCTTATTTCTCAAAAAAAAAAAAAAAAAAAAAAAAAAAAAAAAAGATTGCTTTTTTTTTTGAAAATTTTTACAGCTGCATTGAATGGAACGCTTCACTTAATTAATTGAGTCACAGAATATTATTAGATGTTTTGGAGATGATTCGGAGGTCACCAAAAAGTCTATTCAGGGCACAGGAAAGAAGCTATAAAAGAAATCTAGAAATAAGATTTAAGCAGAAAATTCAATCGAGTGCAAAAATAAGCTTAATTTCTAGACGAGTAATCTCTGACTTGTTTTTAGAAATTCATGTCTTCCTAAACAATTATCTTACGAAAATAGTCTTCGTGTCATTTTAAGGTTAGAAAAAATTATTCATTTAAGGAAATTCATTTCCTTTCCGAATAGGTCAGGTGATCAGCCCTGTAGAACGTTTAGAAAATTTTTTGCATCGAATACCTTGCATTTTACATACAATAAACTATAAACATTAGCAAGCTAAAATATGTCATGAAACATTTTCTGAGATGACGTCACTTCAAGCCAAATTTTATGTATCTAGCTTTTCGAATTTCCGCTTGAAATGTGCTCCTATCGATAAACAGATTAAGTGTATTCATTTCAAAATTCGACAGAAGACTGCAATAATGAATACTTCATAACAAATATCAATTCTCTGAATTTCTTGTTGTACTTTTGCTTTCACAACTAAGCATTGCCAAATTTCTACATTTAGCTTTTTTACTTTTTCGTTTAACATGTATTTAAATGTTACATAAACTTCTCATAAGTGTCAGTCTAAAATTTAGCAGAAATTCACAATTTTATTGGAAAGACCGCATACCGAATATCAACCATCTAGTTTGTTGCCTTTTTTATTCACAAACAGACAATGCGTTGCAATACCATTTCTTTGATACTTCTTCACGAGAAAATAAAAAACTATTTTGCAAATTACAATTAGTTAGAGCTATATGCTGATTTTATCTTTTAATGTAAAGGACAAGAATGCCGGAATTGCTTTTCTCAGAACTTAAAGAAATTGTGATAAAGTTATAAATAATAAAGATAAGTGATTTTGATAAAGTAATCAATACAAATAAAAAAAAAATAATTGTGGCTATGTTTATGTGCATATTCTACATCACTTTCTAAATAACTAAGATGAATTCAATCCAAATTTTGTATACTTGCTGTAAAAGAGAAGATAAAGATGAAATATCTCGAAGCACAATAATTAATTAACTATTCAATTAATTTAAAATTAACCAAATTTTTTTCCTTGTTTTTTCTCTTACTCTGAACTGTTTTAACACTTCTCTTCCCCCTTCTAACACTTCTTTGTCTTTTGACAATGCTTCTGTTGGTTTTTAAATAGGGATTTAAGGATACTCAAAAGCAACTGTAGTTCAATCTCTCAAACTCGAGCGAAAACAAGAACAAAGATTTTGCAAACAAATGTGACAGACATTTGTTGATAACAGCGGTTTGAGGATATGAGGAATCGTACCAAAATCATCGCAAGTAGAGGAATCAAAAAACCACCAAGAGCGCCCTCTATAACAAATGGGAGAACCATTTTAATGATAATTTAATTTCTATGCAGTTTTTTCATCTATTTTTATTAATTTTCTAAAATTTATTAAATAAATAAATAATTTCGAATGATTTTAAATGAAGGAAATGCATAGATACTCTTTTGCTGACATCGGTGAGAATTCTAATAACTCTATCCTAATTTTTTGATATCTTTGTTTTATTTTATCTTTTAACATTTTTAATAAAATTTTATATTGGTTTTAAAGAAATTATAAAGTTGATTTAATTGGATTAAAGAATTATTAACATTAAAATTCCAGTCATTTTTTTTAGCTGCTCCTTCTATGAGATAATAAATAAGCAATATTTTATTTGAGAAGAACGATATTTTGAACTTTGAGTAGTAAGAAATTTGGAGTAAGGACACACCAGTGATGGGGTTTTAGAAGGATCGCTCGGTCTCAACGGATGACAATCTCCAGCACTTAATCAAGTCCGCGGTGGCCTGGTGGTAAGGTCGCGGCTTTGGAACTGGAGGGTTTCACGTTTGAGACCCGATTCCACCACAAAACCTTCTTGTAAGTGGGTCTGGTGTGTTCTGAATTCGTCGGGGTGGAAAATCCTCTCGCTGGTGTGTTGTGGAATTTCGCAGAGGGGGTGCCAGCTGAGGTGTAGTTCTCATCATGTGACCGCGGTTAAAAATTACTAGATCCGTCCCAAAATAACGGGACGATAATGTAACTAAACTAAACCGACGCCTAATCTTTAATTAATTAAAACCTTGTTGCTATTAATTTAACCTTATGATCATGAATATTAACTGTTTATTACTTATTAGATATGTGCACGAAAGGAATATATTTATTAATACTTATCATGATGCACTCATGCATACAATCAATCATACATTCGTCGTGTGATATGCATCTACATTCATACTCTCTTTCGTCCAACAGCAAACAAATACAAAAAGTTATTTGTTTACCTATGTGTAGTGTTTGATGGAGTAACGACTTAGTAATGCTTTAAAGACAACATCTATAAGTTCAGAGCTCAATTTCAAATAAAAGCAATATAAGTAAAACTTTCGCAAGCAAAATATTTCATTTTTACTGTTGATAATTATATAATTTTAGACAAAAGTAGAGTTACTTGAGTCCCATGAAAAGCCGAATATATTAACTAGTAATTCATAAAGATAAATTATTACGATAACGATATAATTTATCTCTTATAAATAGATGAACATAATCTGTTTATTCAACCGACGAGACGAGCAAAGCTTTCTAACTACGTCATTGCATTTGATGAAAGTACATTAAACCATTTACGATTGCATTGTCAACTGCCGAAGCTACCTCACCATCGTGGGAAAACAAAGACCACAGCAAATGCATTGCATTTGGAGTGCACTAAATACTTATACATGAATGCCGCTTTAATGCATTCCGGTTGCCATACGAGGATATCGCATTCCGCATACAGCAATGGCAATAACCTTTGACAATGCTGAATGCTGATTTGCATGAGAAAATACCGAACTGTTTCTAAATTATTAATAACAAACAATGAAATATGCATGAACGAGATGGACTAACAACCAGATAATGGGATAATTAAGCGATATTGTTAGGAGATGTATTGTTCATTTATTTGTATGATAGTATCGCCATTTTTCAATATTTTCTTGCATATGTAATGCACAAAGAGAAAGTATTGTGATCGCCAGAAAAATTAATCAGAATTAAGAACTCGGAATTTTGACAAATCTCCGCTTTCAGACATTTCTGTGACCGGAAAATAAATTTTTAGAATAATGACTGTTCACGGTTTTGCACAACGTCCATAATTTTATGCGGGAGTGAAAAGATAAAATCTTTATTCATGCGTATGCGAGAAATTTTGAAGGAGACCACTTCCGCTAGTTTATAAATATTATAAGTATGTGGGAGGGAAAAGATAAAATCATTATCAATGAATATGCTGGAAAATTTCAAGGAAACCATATCCACTGGTTTATAAATATTATAAGAAGACTTAATTATTCGAAACAGGATATAACGTCTTCAATACATTTTTAAAAGGTATTGATTAACTGGGATTTGCACATTTCATAGTTTTTTCACCAGCAATACAGTTCCATAATTTCCCTTTGTGGAATGTTACTTTGTAACAAATGTAAAGGAATATGAATTAGGTAATCACAGCATCAAAATCACAAACTGACTACTCCGACCCGCCAGAAGGCACACAGAAGAAATTGAATGACCGGACCGCCGCAACTGCAACTTTGGTTGGATCCTAAGGAACATCACCGGCCACGGGACAACCCTTCCCTAAGGAAGTACGTCCCGTCATCGATGGGAGGAGCCAGACCTCCACCTTTTCGTGTAAAGGAATGTGAATTAGATTCTCAATATTATGTATACACAAGGGTGGCGAGAACCAACCACCACGTCAAAAAACTTCTCACCTCAATTACGAGGTCCCTCCCTCCATGGGGCATCATAGCATTAGAAGCTTAAATGACTAGGGATTAATTTACATGGATTACAGAATTAATTTAATTCATTGAAAGTGAATAGAATAGAAACAATTAAAAATTCAATAAAAACCATTTTTAAAAGCATATTTTTATATGTGTATTAAAAAGCAATAATTTAATTTATTTTCTGTCTTTAATTCACAATTAATTCTATACGTGTTAAGAAATCTTGAAATCAGATTTTCTCAAATTCACTACTAGATACGGAGTTAAAATTTAATTAGTTTGATTGATTCACTTATAATTATATTTTGGAAATATTAAAGATAAAAATGGAACCCAATTATAAACTATATTTCAATTGGTTATGAGAATTAAATATGTAACAGGTACGTGTACGAGCCCATGTTTTGGGGAAAGGTTTTAATATAACCAAATCTTCCTAACTTCATTTTTTCCCTATATAACATAAAAATTAAAACATTCATTTTTAATGATATTGCGCATTATCATGAATGAAGTTATTGCTTGAAGTGTTTTAGAAATTCAAGAATAACGTTTAAATCTATAGTAGAAGGAAAAATGGAAAGATCATTTCGGAATCCTACAAACCATAACATTGACTTTTTACACTGCACTTCTAATATCATCATGATCATCTTCATCAGACCGAATTCCAAACAGAGATACTATTACTAAATAACCAACTGTCTTAGTTACAAAATCATCGAGCATTCAATCTCCCAAGTTTTCTTTATGTAAATAAGGAGCATTTTAATTTCCATTCAATACTTTTGTGAATGAAATCAAACCAAATGATGTCACTGCTACTGTATATCGAGATTTGCTGCAGCACAAGTAATAGATTTACTTCATCTCCAGTGGAGTGAAAAATGTGAAAGTCTTTAAGATAAGAAAAACTAAAAGCAACCAGAAATCACTTTTGAGTTTTGTTCAGTTGTAGTTGTATTGAAACTGTTCATTTTGTGTGAAGTGATTTGAACGTCAACAGTGATTGGATGGAAAGATCTGGATGAATCTGATTAAAAATAAAAATTATAATAAAACCAGGAAGAAGGGTCTCCCTAAAACCTTTTCGCATATTCTCTAATAAACTCGTCATGCCAGAAAATGCCATGCATGGCATTGGCGTACAAAAATGATGAAATATCAACTTTTGGCATGAATTTATCGTTTTTTCTGAATCCATCGTGTCATCCTTGGCGATGAATCTCTGGCATGTGATTAATAATATCCGAAAGTCGAATGTGTGGTTTAGACACGCTTTTCTCAATCCATTGGAATAAAGATTTGACACAAAACTGTACTTGTAGTCACAAAATATCATATCTAATTTGAAATCTGCGTTTCTGAGTGATCGCATTTACATGTTTATGAAAGTACAGACCGACAGACTGTCAACTTTTCTTTGGTTTTGGCTTAAAATTTGAACAGGTGCCTACACTATAGTTATTAAATTTGTGTACCGAATTTTATCCACCTAACTCTCTTCATTTTGCAATGATCGTGATCGCTTTTATTCGAAAAGCCGGACAAACAGACTTCCTGTGAATAGATTTTTACCCAAAAGTTGTTAGAAATCTACAAATTTGGTGTAAAAGCCATGTGTGAAATGTCAACCGTCTATCCGTTTTTGAGCAATCTTTGTCACAAACAGACTGACGGAAATTTCCCAAACATGTGTTTTTCGAACTGAGGGAGATCTATATTCATTAAAATAATTGCAAAGTTTTTGATGATTACTATACTTTCTCAATATTATGTATACGAGAAATGAATCATTAAAAACTGAATTAAAAATTTTATTAAGATTCATAAAAAATCAAGGTATAGGTTAGAATCTATTAGATATCAGGTATCTTTCCAAAGATTTGAAAATGGAGAAATCAAAGAGCGAAAGAAAGAAAGCTGCTCAGAGTAAGAACATCCAATATTTCTGTGCAGCTCCTGCCTTATAGGACGAAATTTTGAGCAGCATAGTTACTTGAAAGGATTCTCGTGATGATCTCAACTAGGACGGACCAGACATAGTATTAAAAGAATAAATATTTTCTAGAATAGACTGATGGAATATTTTCTAGAATAGAAAATATTTACTAAATTCCCTATTCTACTCAAAAATACTTGATTTCTGCTTTATTCAAAAATATTAGCATCATTTCCGCTCTTTCACTTGCGCCGTTTTGTAATATTTGCGTTCACTTATTTACAAACGTTAAGGATATTTGTGTATGTTTATATACAAACTTTAAAAATACATAGCATATGCTTATACACAAACTTTAAAGATAGATCTGGCATGCAGGAATAGATCACATCGAGCAAAAAATGAAAAGCAGGAGAAGATCGCTATTGGGAACTCTGAGGGTTTCATTGAGAGCTCAGAAGGCGTTCGGTGAATGAAGTAAATAAAATTAAGTGAAATAAACAAGCGAGAAGATCTCCCTGAAACTTTATTGCATACTCTCTCAAAAAGAACCTATCCCCTCCCCCTCCCCAACATAAAATGTAATATTTGGCAAGGCTGAGAATGCCTTACATGCATTGGCGAAATATAGATTTTGATGCCGGTGTCCTGGCATAGGGATAGCGCGTCTTCTCCGGGCGTCCTGGATTCGAGTCCCGGTTCGGGCATGGTTGTTCTCTTTCTTGTGTTCTCTCTGTGAATGAGCCGACCTGTAAAAAGGGGTTGTGCAAGTGAGTGTGTTTGTGCTATCGTCATTTGAGCTAGAAGTCAGACTTCTGCCCTCGGGTGTTCAGGGGTCTTTACCCTCAGAAGCTACTGCGTAAAAATTTGACTTGAATAATCACACGACAAAAAAAAAAAAAAAAAAAAAAAATTAAAACGGATTTTGAAAATCTAGCATTTTTACAATATCTATCGTGCTATCTATTTTGGAGCTCTTTTTCCCGACCCACTGTAGCTAAAATTTGAAATAGAAGTTAAATACCAATTGGTATGTTATAGTCACAAGATACCAATTTGTCTTGATTTAAGTCATTCCAATTACGACTTATTGCGTTTATATATATACAGAGGTACAGACCGACAATTTTTGACACATTTTTCTCAAAATTTGATAAGAATTTACATTCTTGATGCTAAATCTGTGTAGAGCATTTTACCGATCTAATTCTTCACGCACTCAAACAGGAAGACATCCTCTTGATGGATTTCGTTCAAAATTCCATACAAATTTACAAATAGGATCAAAAGTTCATATATTGAATTTCATAATTCTGTTCAAAGCTTTTTTAAGTATCTTTGTCACAGACAGACAGACAAAAAAACATTTACTAGAAATGTGTTTTTCAAGCTAAGGGAGATTTGAAACTGGGGATTCGTCAAAATTTCAAATTTCCTGACAATTACAATGTCTTTTCTCTACTTATGCGAGAAAGTAAAAAATACACTATATAAAATGTACAACTTAGTTTAATGAAATGGAAGTTACAAAGCAAATGAACATATTTGCTTGTAAAAAAACATCGCAAGTCATCAGGACAGAAATGATAATGGCAAGAAGGGCAAAATGAAAACAAAACATTTGAGTATTTAAAATAAATGCTCTCAGAAATATCCATATGAAGCAATGCACTTTTGCATGCAGTTGTATTGATGTACTTTTATTTAATTGTATATCATTAAAGAAATTAGGAGGATATTTAATCTATAAGTTATCTGGTTATGTTTGAAATAATAAATCTTTCCTGTGCCACATTTCTTGAGATGCCTTAATGATTGGAGTCCAGGTGAGAACTATTTGGTCTGAAATGTAGCATACTAGATGGAAAACTTTTTCAATTCGAAGAAAATCGAGCAATATTGAATTGAAATATTTCTCAACGCTGAAGCATAGATTTGTTTTCTGTTAAGACAAGATAATTTTCTTCGTTAAATACCAGATCAAGTTATGTCTTTGCCATCTAACCACGATTTAAAATGACGAATTAATAAAAATAAACTAAATTTCTCTGGAAGATATAACAATAGCGTACGATTGTGACAGTCAGGTCTCCAGTGGTTAGGTGTTCCTTTTAGGGGGATAGTTGGTGAATGGATCGACGATTTTTAACTAACAGCAGAATGTGCATTTTCATCGCTGTAATACGGTTATTCAGCATTTGATGGCAGAAAATGACTCATCTTTTATGGTTATATAAAAAGTACTTTAAAGTACTTTTAAAAAAGTACTTTAAAGTACTTTTAAAAAAGTACTTTGCACTAAGTAAATAAAATAAAGTTTTTATAAATTAATCAAATATAAATTATTTATACTTGATGAAATAAAATAACAAGTGCAGATATACATACTATATATATATATATGCTTCTTTTAACTCTCTGGATACTTTCTTATTTCTAAGTTTAAGATAAGCGGATTTCGGAATGACTTAAATTATTTATTTTTCTGATATCTTTTCTTCTTAATTAAATTATTTGGGATTAGCAACATTAAAAAATTTTAGTTTTCAATTTAAATCTGTTTTTATCAATCGTACTGACAATTTATTTAATTTTAATTTAATTTAAAACTTTATTACATTCCTCATCAATCCAGATTCCTTGAATAATTTATTAAAAATATTTTTACTTCATTTATTTGTTTCTATATTCGTACGAACAAAAAATTGTAATTATCAAAAAATTCAAATATGATATTCTGATAAATCTCCGTGTTTCCAGAACTTCTGAGTAAAAAAAATCTGGAATTATTTTTATTTATTTATGAATACGACATCTTGAAAAATTTTACCTAAATTAATCATAAAATAATTTTATATGTCTAAAATAATATCTATAATTTTATTTAAATTAATTATAAAATTTAATTATTTAAAGTAAGTATTAATCGAATGAGTCACCTTGACCAACAAAGCTACTCATTTAGTCAAGATATTCTAATTTATTCATTTGTTTCCATTTTCGAGCAAACAAAAAAAATTAACGTTATAAAAAAAATTCAAAATGAGTCTGATAAATCTCCATGTTTCCAGAACTTCTGAGTAAAAGAAAATCTGGATTTATATTTATTTATTTATAAATACGACATCTTGAAAAAACAAATTTAATTCAAAGAAAGTATTAATCTAACGAGTCAACATGACTAACGAAATTATTATATAATTGAATAAAATATCAATTATCACTATTCAGAAGTATTTGAACTTAATAAATTTAATTATTCGATAAAAATGCACCGCAAATTTATGCAAAAAAGCAAATAACCTTCTTCTAGAGTTGAAGACCGAATCTGAAAATTTGCTACATTTTGGCGCACATAAATGGCGACTTTGAAGTCATTCTACCCTAGTTCTTGACAAATCACTGCCAACACTCACCTAAAACGGACTCTAAACATTATCAGGAAGTTTTAAGATTTATTAACTCTAACACAAAAACATAATCGATCTGTTTTGAAACCAAATTTCTTCAAGCATTATCAAAAACAGAAAATATGGATTCGCCAAAGAAACGGAAGCGGTTCATGTCCCAAGTAGTCCAACACACTCTTTTATCAATCTCAAAATATTATTTTTTTTATATATATTTCTCCCTTATCCTTCCTTGAGCGGCAAATAACAATCATTCAATTACACGGTGAGATGAACCCTTTTATTTTCGTTGCCCACCTCCACTCCAGGAATTTTTTGGTTTTTTTTTTAACGGATAAAACACGCTGTGGAATAAAAAAAATCACATGTGTGGTTTGGCACATTTTCCCTGTTGTTGTCTGGGTGGACCTTTGTTTGAAAAATAACAAAGACGAGTTATTTCTTTGTTTCACAGAGTTCAACATCATCTAATTTATATTTCGGCTTTGAGAAAACAGTCGTCTGCTTCATTTTTGGAATTTTAATTTTAACGCGGTAACAAAGAAATCGTTGAGGTATTCTAAATAAAACGTTGGTAGAAACAATGTATTTTATTTATCTCGTCAAAAGGTTCTGTTGCATAATTATTATCCTTACAGGATATGTAAAGATTAGATTTCAAAAAAATGCGATGTAATCCAGATTATCCAATTGGTTGCAAAGAAAGCTAATTCGGTTAAAAATTATGTGTATGCTTGTAATTTACTAATCTAATTCAGAATCAAACAAGATAGATCGCTATTCAACGTTGTAATCTCTTTAAATATATTGAATTTGAATTTCAAAATAATTTCAATAATTTCAAAAAGAAAGAAGAAAAATTTACGTCAATGAAGTTACACGCTCAAATATGAATGAAGTAATGGGAAAACAAATTAATTTTTCAGTAAAAAAAGGATTTTTATAATCCGAAATCCTATCTAATACAATTTAACAATCTTTTCAAAAAAAGAAATAATAGTTCTTAAAAACTAAAGATTTTTTTTAAAATATTATCTTACAAAAGATTTATTCCCAATTTAAGTCTCTTGCTGTGATTGAAAGTTTTGCTCCATATTATTTTAATGTAAAAATCGACAAACTGAAATCAAATGATTAAGATTTGGTTTGTTCAGGATTTCAAACAATATAATAAAATTTTTATGAATCAAAAATTTTTGGACTAAAAAGAGAAAAGGAAAACAATCTTTCTTTGCGTTTAAATCTTATGAATATTTCGCTTATTCTTTATTTTTCCTGTCCCTTGTTCTTTTTCCTTTCAAATAATTTCAATAATATTAAAACGTAACAGAATAACAAAACATAAGATAAAAAAAAAGCACTGTAATTTCAATTTATGACTGACTACCTGTAATAAGCTTTATTTATTACTTAGGATTAAAAAAAATCAGTAATTAATTATTTATTATGCATGATATTTTTCAATACATATTAAAAAAAATTTGTCTTTCTGCTTTATTATATTTTATTCATGCGCAGCTACTTCAATCGCACATTTAAATGTGAATAAATCTCTTCAAATCGAGAGATTCTATTCTTGAAAACTAAAACACTTCATTTTTCAGTTTCTTACTAAACACATTTTCTTTAAAAGAAATAAGTTTTCGGATTTTAATTTCTTTATATATTTGAAGACTTCTAGCTGATATTTTTTTTTTAAAAAAAGACATAAAAATTATATTATTTTTAACGGAAAACTCTGAACTAATCGGAATTACAGTTCAATATTTTCTATTAAGCGTGATTGAAAATGTTTTTAGTTTTACTTAAATCTTATGTATATTTTTTTTATTCTTTGTTGTTCTATCACAGTACAATAGAATTTTTAATTAATTTAATACAAAAATATTGCAAAATGGCTTTAACATTTCAACAAAGTCAGTTTCCACCATTTTCCCAAATCCATTTGCTTAATAATGTGCTCAAAGCAAGACAGTCAATTTCTAAATTACAACCATTTCCATTTCATAATTATAATCACATAATTCGATTAGGCTTAGCAAAAGAACAAACTAGAAGACCGGTAAAATGCCGATAAAACAATGCATACAGCTGCCTCGCTATAAAAGCGACAGATGTATTAATGAAAATGGAATGATTTTCGTATTCGTTTGGTCTCCGGAGAGCTCTTTAACGGCTCATAAAGATGACAAACGATTTTTCTTTTACACCAGACTTGAACCAGACACGGCGAACAGATTGCCTTCTTTTGATGAACTTAGAAATTTCGGTTTCATTATCGATTCAAGGGTGAGAAATATCGTAATCGTTTCTTTGCTGATTAATTATGTAAGATTTCGGCTGTGAGAGCTCCGATCTTTTTTTATCTTTCACTTTTATTGCTCGCACTATCACTTCCATTTAATAAATCATATACGCATGGATAATGTCGTTCTAACCTTGTGAGTCCTTGCACGCTCTGTTTAATCTGAGAGAACTGTAAAGACCCTCAGACGTCAATGCAGAATAAATGAAAAGTGAAATTAAACACAGAAAAAATGGAAATTGAAAGTCATAAAGCTTCAGGCCTCATTGAGGTCAGATAGGATGGATTTGATTTAATTCTTGGGTAACTTAAATTTTATATGTTTTTGATATAAAATTTATAGCATTTAGGAATGAAAAAATGCAGTCATTCGAAAAGAATGGTATAGGTAAGATCAATTCTAGAAAATTAAATGTAGGGAAAAAAATAACGATAAAAAAACAATCCGAAAAAGTGGTGTCTGATTCTATTGAAATTTTTCAACCGTTTCAAAAAGAAATATAAATATGGATTATTAGTAAATCCATGTAAAACTATCCATATCTTATTATCTTTTATCTAAGAAACCCCTTTAATAAATATATTTCTGCATAATATGTGCCTAAGGTGACCAGCTTCTCCACATAGATTATTAACTTTTTAAACTATTAATATAGGATTTATTTTTATAAAATGTCATCCTATTATTTGATAAAACGGGAAAAGATTAAATGAATTGAGTCTTCTACAAATTATTGTATCCGTTGAAATTATTGAAAGTCTTCCAAATTAAAAAACGTATATGCTAAAAAATAAAAACGGAAATGAAACTACTTAAAATCGTAAGAATGCATATTTTAAATATAATTTTAACATTAACCAAAAAAAAATTGAATGTTTTGATGCATGAGTTGAATTTCATTAAAACATTATTACCGATTGCATATTAAATTAAATTTTTAAAATTTCTAAACGATAAAGAAAACATTTTATGGAAATGGAATTGATATTATTAAAAAGATAATTTTTTGTGCTTTAAAATAATACATTTTTTTTTCAGTTGATAATTTGGAACATCTAACAGGTTAGTCAAACTGATTGTCCATTTGATGACTGTTAAGCCTGTTTTCTCGCGCGATTGAACTTTGATGCCTGTTTTTATTATCTAAATTTCTTTTATATCTTCTTTAATGCGACTCAATGGATTTTTTTTTTTTTTTTTTTGCCTTGAAAAGTTCTTTCCCAAGTATTTATAATAATATTTTGTAGTTTCATTTTAACTAAGAGAAGCTTTGAATTATTAGCTGCTGTAAAATGTGCAATGAACAGTCTGACCTTTTTTATAGCGTCTTGTTTACATTTAACATTACTTATTGCCATTCAATAATAAGTAATAAGAGCAGTTTATGTGCTACGTACGTTATCGTTTTATATATCTATATTGTCAATTCAATATATACTACTTCAGTATTAAAAATTCTGACTTTCTAAAATATAACTAAAATTTTGTTTTTAGACAGTAAAAGCTCCATTCAAAATTTATCAAACAGGAAAATTTTTATTGAGACATTTTCATCAGGTTAATTCCAAATAATAAAAAAAGAAAATGTAATTTAAAAAAAAATTGACAGTTATTTTGCAAGTATGGAATATTTGTATCTCGTGCTAAATTTTTTAAAAAATCTTAATTACTTTTGCCTAAATATATCAGCTCCAAAGTTTACTTCTAATCTAATATATAAAAAGGAATTTTTTTCGTATTTTATGTGCTGCAGTACCATTCATCTGATTGCGATAAAACTTTGTCAATTTATTACTTTGAGTTTAGAAAATCCATGTTTTTCACAATGGACGGTTGTTGTTGGATGCTCACGAGTCGGACAGCCAGGAAATTTATTTGTTTTTGCTGAAGATGGAAAAACAAACAAAAAAATATTTTCTACCCTAAAATATACTTGAATAATAAAGTAAAAAAATAGAATAAATATTATTTATACTTCTCCTTTATATGTCATTCACTTTCAATGAATATCTTCAGTTTCGATAAGAAAATAAACAGCATTCTTTCTATCATTCCTAATTAAACAAGGTAGCCATTTCAAATTTCAAACTATATTTCCAAAATTATTTCTTCTGTCCCGGGTACCAGATGGTTAATAATAAAAATAATCAACAAATTTATATTTGTTTCAGAAAATTTATGGTAAAGAAAAGTAAATGAATTCTAAATTACATTCGCTTTGCCATATGAACTCCAGTATTCGCTTCAGATTATTAATTAAAAAAAAAATTGACAGGAAAAATTTCAAATCACCTTGCGATTGTGCCCAAATTTGTGTCTCATTCCAAATAAAATATTACGCTTGCGCAGGTTTTATATCCCATCGTCCCAAACAAATAATTTACGTGTGCGTACATCAAGGTTTTGCGAAACACATTAGATGCGAGATTAATCACAAAAACTTGCAATTCGGTTTCAAGAAGAGAAAAAAAAAGTGACTAAAAACGACGGCTCCGACGCATTTTGTGCAAATCCGAACGCCAAGGGAAGGGAATTTGAATAAACACAGAACAATATCTGTGGGTAGCCACAATGACAAAGAGTATCATTCTGCGAATATTAAGCGGTCTGTGCAGATTTGCGCGGCGCCATCAGCATATTAAGTATCTATTGTCGAGCCGGGAGTGCGAAAAAAATAATAAAGACACGTCGCGTTTGTTGTGATGTACAACCAACATATTTGCAACTTGATTTATATCCTGCCTCACGCGCTCACGATTCTTGTGTTCGTTCTGGACAGGGGACTTTTTTTCCGGGTGTCGGAGAATGAAAAGCGTGATATTAGTTAAAAAAGAATAAAAAGCTGTCGGTCCCTTTTGGTAACAGGAAGCTAATCCAAAAAATAAATAAAAAATAAAATAAAAGTGAATTTGAGTATTGAATCATATTATCCCCAAGAATAACCTCTGCCGTGATCCTAGTGCTAGTCAATGCCTTTATTAGCATTTGAATTATTTTTTTAAAACGCGGTAAAGTGAATGACATTTGGGAAGAGGAAAAATTTTTTAGAACGTAGTAATTTTGTTAAATAAGAATTTTGCATGATTTTAAATTTGTTTTCTCTCTCTCTCTTCTATTAGATCTACATGAGCCCGAGAAATTTGTTTCAGTGGAGATTCGACCCAAATCTAAAATAGGAATCTACATCTGGTAATTCTTACATGCAAGACATTTGAATTTTCACACTTTAAAGGAAGGATATCTATGAATGGTGAGAAAAATATAATTTTTTGTTTTCGAATAAAACTGAATGAATAATTTATTTTCTCCGAAAGATATATCCTGACTTTATTGAATGCTTTCTAACCAAATTAACAAAAAGGGGGTTTTCGGTTAGGATACTTGTTATGAAAAGTTTTCAAAAATCGATCATATGGCAAACTATAAGGAGAGACCAAGAAAACAGAACCTTTTCTTGAAAATGAAACATAAAGGGGGACTGCTACTAGGAGCTCTCTGTCAGTGAATTGGAAAGTGATTATAAAAGAACTTTGCCGTTAAATAGGTTCCCATTTATCATACTATTATAGGAAATGAAGTGAAAATTTAATACAAGTATTTTAAAGAATGACGTGTAAAAAAACTACCAAAATTACGAGTACAGTGAAAAAATTTCAAAAATTTCAAATGGCAATATTTTTTAGGATAATTATATTTATTATATGTATGTGTGTGTGTGTGTGTGATGATATTTTTTAATCTAAATTAAATTTTATTTAATTTCCTCATTTTTATTTGAAACTAGCTCACATAATCTTCATTCGAAAATGTTCTGTTATTTCCTAATCCAAATCCCTTTTTTTATTTAATTAACTCAATTAATTAATTTAATTCAGCATTTTTTCAAGCTCCGAGTAAAGGGATAAAAATCCTTAAGGTTTACAATTTTCTTTTAAAGATACCTAAGATTCCTATTCCTAAATCGATAAGTGGCAGAGAAATCTCTATCAAAATCTCAAAATAAAATCACTAAAGGGAAAAGTTTCTATGTCTTTTACTCTCTTGTTGCGATGCAGACGGGCGCATTTTTTGTGATCGTTTGTTTCTAATGCAAATTATAACTCCCGGGATTGAAGTTAAAATTTCAAAAGTGTCTTCTTGGCCAAGCGTCTGCTAAAATCTGTATACATATATATGTAATGATATTTTTTAAATTTAATTTAAATCCTAATTACTTTTTTATTTTTCATCCTAAATTAACCCATCCTATTTTATTCTAAAATTTTTTTTCATAAAAATTCAGCTTATTTTATTTAATTATTTCTAACTATTCTCTAGAAATTGCTGATACTGGATTTCCCACACTCAGGACGTAGGGATAAAAATTCCTAATGCATACACTTTCAAAGAAACCTGAAATTCTCTTTCCTAAGCCGGCATGTGTCGAAGAAATCTTTAAAATAATATCTTAGTAAAATCTCTAAGGGTAATCATTAATTCTGCCACCACACACACACACATATATATAGTGTGTTTCTAAACTCCACGCAGAAACTTGAAAGGGAAATAGAAAACATCACAAAGAATCAGAATCATATATGAAAACAAGTGACGCCGTATGCGAGCTCTTGAATTCAGTACGTGCAGATTTCTCATTATAACCGGCGATTGAGTGAGGTGATTCTGAATCATTTTATTAAGGCCGAGTTAGCCGACATTCATTTTTTGAGCTTGTTCGTCAATGCAGCTTAAATATCTATCGTGCATGAATGCCGGTGGGCGGAATTTCAAACACCGTCTCTGGTGATTCTAACTATTGTACCATTTTTTTTTCTGTCTAATAAAACGCTTAATACCGCTTTCTGTATTGTGTCCTTGCTTCATGTCTCTACTCATTTGGGACGTTACTTTCCTTTGTGATTCGGATTCCTGTTGATGGTTTATACTTCCCTTCCAAGTATGCACATGAAGTTCAGAAACAACTGAATATTATATATATATGCAGTTGCGTGGCCAAATAGAAGAAACTTTTGAAATTTTAAACTCAATTTATTTCATCACGGGAGTCTATATCGCGATATAAGAGAACACATCGCGATATAAGAGAACACATCGCGATACAAGATTCAGAAGAGACCAAAATTTTTCCCTTCAATGAATTTTACTGTGAGATTTCGAGAGGGATTTGTTTGACACGTGTGGATTTAGGATAGGGAAATTTAGGTATCTTTAAAAGAATATGGTAAACATCTAGGATTTTTATCCCTTCACTCGGAGCGTGGGGAAATGCTGAATTGAGCCATTTTACAGAGTGCATGTGGGATTAACTAAATACAAAAGTAGGTATTGGATTAGGAAATAAGAGAGCATTTTAGCATGAAGTTAATTTGGGCTAAATTAAGATAAAAATTAGGAAATAAATTAAGATTAAAATTAGATTAAGGACTGAAAAGTAGCATTAAAGGAAAATATTTTATTATGTCTCACAAATTCTCCATGTATGCTTAAAGTGCCGTCGGGCAGGAAAGCTAGCCTCATATATTGACTAAGATCGTTTTTATAATCATACTGCAATTTAGTAATAGCAATCTGTAACGAATTACTAAGACTAATAGACTAATCATGAGACTCTGGGCTGAAGGGGATTGCAGAATGGTAGGTTAAAAAAATATTATTCATATTTTCCTAAATAAATCCATAATAAAAACACATTCTATGAATTCTAAAACACTAGCCGCCTTTGACGATTGCCTAGTTCCCCTGGATGAATAATCGCTAAAATTTTAAAGTAAATATTTTATGTAACATAGCCTTAATACTTTTTTCAAAAAAATATTTATAAGCCTCAATTTTTGATAGATACATATAATTCATATTATTTTAGAATTCATATGTCATTTTTATTTATTTATATATTTTTGCATTTCTTTTATTTTCTGTCACTCCCCTAAAATTTATTAAAAAATATATCTATATTCTGCTAACGGCCTATTTCTTCTAGTCATGCATAAAATTGTATCGTTTATAGATTCTTCTCAGTTCTTAAGGAAATATATCGTTTATTTCCTGAAATTTGCTTTGACAATCCTGATTTGTTAAGGACAAAATTCTAATTTCACTGTCTCGCATTTTTCATTATTTTTTATTGGTATCCATAGTCATTCGGTTTGTAAAAGAAACGGAAGCTTTAATAGAGGTGAAGAAATTTGACATTCTTCAAAAATTCTTATACTCTTGTACTATCATTCGGGATTCATTTAATATTCTTTCAGAATTCTTACGTATAACTGTATTCTTGTTGGAAAATATTGTTAAAATATTTTTCGAATTTGATTAGATGAGTAAAAAGTTTATATGCCAAAAAATTGGCATCATTAAAGAGATAATTTTTTGAATTTTCAGATGATGTTAAAATCCTTTCTTATACAGTAATTTTTTTAAGGCATCATGCAAACGCCAAAATTTTGCTCAATTTTTAATTAAAATTGTAATTAAACTTTCAAAAATATTTCTCCCAAATGAATATTTTTATTCTTCAAAATAAATACGTGTTAACTTTGGTAGATCTAGTTCAAATGGAGCCCTAACACACAGAGGCACAGACAAAAGCACACATTTATCGTAATAATTATTAAGGATTAGGAATACAAAGTGTTTTTAAACAGAATAATTAAAATCATTATTAAATAAATTAAAGTATATTTGATTTCTTACTTTTAATGTATTGAATATTAATTATTATTTTAGGTGCTTATGTTATATTCCTAAATATTATATTTTATTCCTAATTATTTATATTTTTATATTGTATTCGAAATACTTAAAATAATAATTTTTAACTTTGTATTGGCTTGAATTTTAATATATTATAGTAATTAAATATTTTTATTTGTAAGGAAATCATTGATTAAAAACCATAGTTGAATTTTCAAGAATTTCATTACTTTAAATATCTTTCCAATGATGTACATATTTCAAATAATAAATAAAAACATTTATCCTCACTAAATTTTTTAAATAAAAAGACAAATAAAAATAAACTATCGGATGTTTATTAAGTTAAAAATGTGCTGAAATATGAAACTAAATCAACCAATTATTTAAAAAGGGGTGTCATGTCACTGTTTGGGGTAGCAAAATGCCTAAATCCTGTACTGCTTGAAATAGTTGATCTTCGAATCTCCATGTTCTGTTGGAGAAATAATTTACTGTTCTATTAGATCTCTCCTATTCTTAAAGTCTTCCAGGAAAAAAATCCAAAACTAAAAGTTGCTGCAAAGGCTTATTTTTTTTAATTTAATAGTTTTGCAAGGAATAATGTACATAAATAATAAATAAATAGTAATTTAAATAAATCAAACAATAATAATTTGAATTAAGAAATTTGTCTCTTATAATAAGGATTTTAATAAAACAAACTTATTTTTAAAGAAACAATGTATCAAATTTTATCAATGCAACAAGTGCAAGAGAAAGTCTTGAAAAACAGAACATTTTTTTAATTTGCAGTCTGTTCTGTAGAGAGAGTGTTTCACACAGTCTGTTCATAAGTCGATTCCATTATTAATAAAGATAAAAGTAGTTGTGTGTCTATGTGAATGTTAGTGTTCTACAGGACAAATCGTTCCACATAAAGACAACAAATTTGACACAAAAATATTTTGGAGGCTAGGAAGGTTCGATTACGTGCAATTTTTTAACGTTAATCAGAATTTTAATTACTTAAAAAAATAAACTTATTTTTTTATGTTTTTTTCTCGATAATTTTCAGCACAAAATAATTTCAACGCCATTTTAAAATTCAAAAAAATTATCTTCTCACTGTTCCAGTTTAGTACATACACATTTTTGTCTCTAATTTTAATAAATGTTCAAATACATTTAGATTTTTTTATATCAGTCCTTTTCATTGTTCTAATGAAATTCATATAATCCTTGTTTTTGCTATAAATATTTTCATCCTGAACTTTTCTTCCATTGTAAATAACCAATATATAAAGATTCGATTTATTTTATCCGTATTGTGCAAGATTCCTTTTAAAACATGCTGTAAAGAAAACTTTTGAACATTTTTGTAAAATTTGTAAATTTTGCTGAGCTTATTATATAATTAAATGCGTACAAATATAATATCCCTCTCTCTTTATATTGAAGTTCCGCTTTCTAGTTCTAATCCGATGTAGGAAATCCTTCATTCTATGCTTTTAACCTTACCTTAAAATTTACAGACGATTTTTTTTTACGGCATTCTGCATAAAACGAGCATTTTATTTTTTGCATTAACAGAAATTTTCTGTCTTTCTCTTGGCACAACAATTATGTTATTTATAACTTTTTTTTGCAAACACATTTTTTTTTATATATTTTATTCCCCTCCCCCTTCTCTATCTCTTATGTGCAAAGGAATTAACTATTGTTCCAGTATTGTGGTTTTAGTGTTAAAAAATTTTATTCACAACGGTTGAAAATAAATATCATATCATCATAATGTGAGTACAATATATTCCCTATAACGGCATTTCTTGATTTTTTTTTTTTTTTTTTTTTTTGCTTGAAGTACTTTTTTTGCGCAAAATATGAGATATTCGTAATAAATCTAAGCAATTAATTGATTATGAAGAAGAAAAAACAAGAAACTTGACCTCTCTCAACATTTTTTCTGATTGAAAAAATATTCCTTGCCATACTTGAAACATTATTTTTTTTACCATTAAAAAGATTTCAATTTTAAAAAATGAAGTCATTCCATTCCAGCTCAATGCACTTCAAATACGCTGCTTTCATTTGATATTGAAATGCAATTAACGTCAATAAAATGAAGGAAACGTGAGATAGACTGTAATTAGATGCATTCATTTATTGCAATTAAAATCAATAATTTGTTACAAATCTCCGAATTTTAATTTCAGATGATTACGCCAATTCATTCCATCTTAACACAAGTAAAATGTGAATCCATCTAATGTTTAATCCATTGTGCACTTAGTTGTAAAACATGAGATAAAATGTAATTAGATGCATTAATTCATTGAAATCAAAAGATAGTTTTCAATTCATTCTAATTCAATATAAGCCAAATATGATGAGATAATTTTATTTTAAAATCTATTTCATATTAAGTAGAAGGAAGAAACGTAAGGAAACATAAATTTGATGTTATGCGGCATCATCAATGATTTTTACTTATAACACTGAAGGTTTTAAGTTTTATTATAGTAATGTTCTGTTTGAAAAACTTTGTTTTTATTATAGTAAGTCCAAAAGGGGGGGGTCCTTAAAAATATGATGTGGTGGTCAAATGATGAAAGCATCAGCTGAGCTCTTATAATTTTTCAGACTGATATTTCACATCAGTAAGAGGGCTTTGAAGCCTTCGTATCGGATTTAATATACACCAGATTCACATACAAGAGGGATCTTGCATGTGAACTTGTAATTCTTGTATGTATGGGATCTTGTATCTTGGATGAAACTAGGTTTTGGACCTCGAATACTCAGGCCAAGAGTGGAGCTACTAATTACGATGG
Source organism: Argiope bruennichi (assembly GCF_947563725.1). Lineage (NCBI taxonomy): Eukaryota > Metazoa > Arthropoda > Arachnida > Araneae > Araneidae > Argiope > Argiope bruennichi. Next base: position 8,236,307 of record NC_079159.1, read on the forward strand.
ATGGACTATAGAATTCATGCAGGTAATATTATTGCTGGAGAATGTTGGTTTACCTTTATTATAAATAAATGCTTGGAAAGAAATTATTTACTTTTAAAACATTTTCTCAAAAAACATAAAAATCCATTTTTTTTTACGATAAAAAATATTTTCAAGATAATAATGAAGGAGCTAGTTATATTTACTCTGGCGGCTCATAAATGGACACTAAGATAGACTGTCTGCTGATGTCTTTAATAGTGGAATTGGAATTTAAAAAAAAACAATTTAGGCTTCGAAACAATAATACATTTCTTGTGTCGGAAGTCTGGGTACTTAAAAAAGCATTTTATTAAACTGAAGTTAACATTTTTTAAATTAAATTATTTCGGGTTTACGGTTAGCATTTATGTAAACTGTAAATAAGAAACACAATAATTTAAAGGACTAAAGAAATTGACAAATTCACCTCTTTTATTATATGAAATAGATATTCACTACAATAGATCTATTGTACAGATCAGAAATGAAGGCTGAAATGGAACTGGGGAATAGCAATACCATTAGAATGATGCTCAAAAAAGATTTAAAAAAAAAACAAAAAAAACGAAAATAATTTTTTGAAAAAGTAGAATTGAATTGAGTAAAAGATTACTTTTTTTTCTTTCTTAAACATATCTTTACAAGACATGGAAACGATGGATATTAGTGTGAAAAGAGAATCAAGTATAGTCACCTCATTAAAAAAATGTGAGCTTTGGCAAAATAGAAACAAATAGCCAATTAACTGGAAAAGTCAATCAATTAAAAATTTACTGAAGCATGGAATTGTCGTTTCTTTGGTTAAAGAAATCCATCCTGCAGTTATCCATTGGGAACTTGATTAGTGACTTTTTATCAACTCAATCTAAAGAAAAAAAAATTGCCTTAAATATTCGGCAGAATTTTTTGTTTTTATAGTATTGCCATTGGAGATCAGGACCTGTTGGTAAAATGATGGATAAAAGTACATCTTTCTAAAGGTGTTACCTACTATATGATGATATTGATAGCCTTAAAATGAAGTATTTAAGTATGTGAATCTTATTCTGTCCTGACCAAAGTCACGCGGACGCCAATGAAAGATGTCACGAAGCAACATCTTGCATTAGCGTCCGCGTGACTTTGGCTAGGGCAGAATAAGATTCACATACTTCAGTCCTAAAAGTGAGAATTTACCCCAATCCACCAAGTTCAAAGAATTTTTGCAAAATACAGATTTCATAATTTTAAAAATCCTCATTATTGTTTAAGACAGCCTATAGTTTAGGAAGTCCTGATCTAACTTAAATAACTAAACTAAATACGAGAGAACATTCTCCCCTCGACTTTCTCATCTGCTAAAAAAATATGGGGCTTATTTTTTTTTATGATAGGAGGGAATCCAAAATTTAATTTTGATGCACAAATATAATGTGGCTGACCAGATCACATACCGAATTTCATTTAGTCACTGAATTTTCGTAAAATCGCTTTCATATACTCTCAAATATGCAGAACGAGGGATCTTGAAAGAACTGGGTCAAAAATTCAATACATATTTACAATTCTAATAATAAATACATGCGATTGTTATCTTTCTTCTAGCTATTTTCATTTTTAAGTTATATAAGGATAAATTTGCCACAAATGTATTTTGCCCAAAATTAGATAGAAATCAATAAATTTGATGACAAGGCTAGATGCCAAAATTCATGCTTGAAGTTCATAAAAATTTTTCGTTATGGTGTTCTGAGACCAACGGTAACCCACGATAGTGGTCTTCAGGAAGCTCTTCGCTTGTATCTCAATAAAGGTACTATTTTCCTGTCACTTTTGCATAAAAATTGGAAACCTTGGATCAAGCCTTAAGCGCCACGAATACCCAGGTTTTTATTTTTAGATTCCCGAGCATGACGGTTTTGTGATTTGCAGTATTGTGAAGACACCCGAGTATGCTTTTCGGGCTCTTTTTATCTCAACCGACCGAAACCAAAATTTGACGTTAAACTACGATTTTAATTAAAAGATCACAAACAAATGTTGTTTATCTATGTCGTTTCAGTTTTGAATTATCACGTTTTCAAGTCTGCATATTTACAGACCACTAGACAATCAACCCGTTTACAGATTTGGCTTAAATTTGGCATGGATCTGTATCCCGATGCTTACGAACCAAATTTTATTGATCTAGCTCTTTATGCATAGCTTTTTTTGCAATCATTTTAATTTATACTCACACAGACTGACAGATGAATTCCATCTGAATGGATTTCATACAACATTTACTAGAAAATTACGAAATGGGTGTGAAGTCCTATGTTGCTGCAGTTTTCAGTTATCGGGAATACCGGCCTAGGAATGTATAGACCGATAGAGGACCATACGTTTGAACAATTTGGTTCTAACTCTTTACTTTTTGTATTTATAAAGTTCGCTTGCACATAGGCAGGCAAATTTCTATGAATGAATTTCATTCAAAATTTGATAGATATATGGTTGTAAGACCACTAATTGAAATGAAATAGAAATTTCTTTAACCCTATGAACCCTGGCCGTCCGAAATCGACTCGTTCGACAGGAGCCTGAATCAGGCGCTTGGAGCGGTTAAATGAATTTAAGAGGTGAAGGGTATTTCTCAACGAGCGCTCATTTAAACTCATTTTATTTCATTTAACCGCCCCGGAGCAAATGAGTCAGGCCCCTGTCGGACTGGATATCGGGTGGGCAGGCTCATAGGGTTAATCTATATCAAAACGTTTTTGAGTTATCGTGTTCACAGACAGACGAACAGACATAATTCCAAAAATATGCTATTCGGTCTGAAACGTGAAGATTCGTCAAAATCTCGAATTCAAAATTTTTGGTGATCACGACGTTTTCTCTTTGAGTTATTCGAATATGAGAAAGTAAGAAAAGAGCAACACTTTTCTTAATTTTTTGATGAAATTAAATGAATTATGGAATTTGAAAGATTAAAACTCTAGATCAGTTTACGGAGATACCAAATCTGAACCCTTCAACGATAAATATCGATTTGATCAACACAATCATCGGTCGCCATTAGCAAATCTTATTGATTTAGAGGTGTGAATATTTCACGGTCGCTTTTGTCTTCTAAGAAATCTTATTTGCAACTTGAAAAGTAGTCAGTCAATGCAGCGGTACTTGACGGACAGACATGTGCGAAGGGGAGTACCACACCCTATCTTTTGGCAGGTGGCTGGAAAAGGGTGGTGTGTGTTTTGCAGAATGTTTTAAATGCAGTGTCGTCTGCCAAATCGTCACGTGGTATCGGACAATAAACCTGGGAAAAAAAGTGATGGGAGATTTCATTTTTGTGAGTCTGATAGGTAGAGCCATAAAATAAGAAAGCATTCCAGCAATGCGATGTAAGCGAAACGGAAATGGAATTCATGAACTGTAAATTTGTTTCTTGTGGTTGCAGTTATTTAAAGGAGATTATAAGTCACATGGTAAGGATCTTCGGTTTGAATTATTTTTGAATATTTTTATTGCTTCTAATGCTTTACAATTTTGAAAATGCAGTTATTATGCGTGTACATTTTTAGTATATATTTACTGCATGGAAAGAATATGCCGTTTTTTTTTTTTTTTTTTTTTTTTTTGTTTTGTTTTTACGATATATTATTGGAAATAATTTCTCTTTAGTTTAGAATTTATAACAGATGCAATCATTTTGCACTTGTTAGGAAATGTAAATTATGAGGTCTATCTTTTAATAATTAATTTTACAGTTCAATACAATTTTTTTCTAACTTAATCAACTTCTTAAAGATTTAGATTATTTTTTTTATTTTAGAAAATTTGTTAAAATGTATGTTTTTTAACACGTTTTTATTTACTCGTTTTCTGTTCTGACTATTTGTCTATTCGGTACAAATTTTGCAATCGCTTTTAAACTAATTTCTTGATGAGAAAGCGACTTGAAACCTCAATTACAATTCAAAACAGGATGTAATATAATGTTAACTCGCTTTCTTACCTGTCTGTTCAATACAAATTTTGCAATCGAGTAAAAACTTTGATTGTGAAAAGATTGTCTCCTTCCAAATTGCTAAAATTGATTAAGGAAGTTGGTTTGAAATCATTTGCAAATACACGTTCCAAATAAAGCAAAAAATATTTATTTAATTAAAAAATATTTAATATACCACATTTTTAAAACGGACAGAAAAAGTTGAAAATGATTTCTTTCTTCCATTCAAATTTAGGAGCTGATACAGATTGTCCTGAAGATTTATAATTGTGAATTAATTTTTAAAACTTTATATTTCGGTAAGAAAAATGATTTTATATTTTTTAGCCTGTTTTAAAAACGTAATACAATAGATATTTTTTTAAAAATAATTTCATTCACTTACTTTTATAATTCATGTTTGCACTCCATCCATGTTTATGCAGAATTATAAATGAACGGATGCTTGTTGTTTATTATAATTTTAAAAATTAAATAGACGTAATGAAACAGATGGGATGAATAATTACATTTGATAAAGTGTTTATATTATGCTAATATTTTATAGTTCCTTGAATTTGTATTTTTTTACAAACTGATTTATTTGGCAAGTAAGCCAATAACACCTTTTCATGGACATTACCTTTCTCAATTCATCGGCCCTGGGCAGTACCTAATCTTCCTAGTCAAAAATTTGCCACTGTTTAGAATCATCAGTTGAAGCTGAAGTTAGAAGGTTGAACTTCGATAGATACGAATTCAGAATAACTACGGTATATTGAATCACCATTTTTGAATCCTGATACTTTTCCTTTCTTTTTGAAATATTAAGTGACACTAAGCAATAAAAATTGTTTTTATTGTTTTTATTAGTTTGTTCCAATTAACAACAAATTATTATTAAAATCAAAGCTGTAAAAGATTATCCTCTACAAAATAAAAATCTTAATAAAAAAATATAATGAAAACTTCAATTCACTCTTTCATCTACTTCTTCCAGTTGTTCATCAAATGACAGAAATACACCTACTCACTGTTTAATGTCAGTTTCGTATTTGTGATTTACGGATATCATTCATCTTTTGAATGTCAAAGGGCATATCATCAATGATTCCCTCATGTCAAATAGACATTCGCTTTAGAATATTCTATTTTATTCTTAAATGTTACAAAACCTGCATAAAAGCAGGTCTCTTCAAGACACAATCTTTATTTCTCCGATATAAAAAAAAAACCTTTAATTCCCAAGTTTAAGCAGTAGATACATTTCTTAAAATGCAAAATACATATTTAACTTACTATTCAATATTGCACAGAAAAACAGCAAATATACACTATAAGAGTTAAAACAAGTTTTAAATTAGGTAAGTAGGTAATTAGATATAAACAGCTAAAAGATTTATAATTATTATTATTTACTACCAATATTATTATTATTAGCAAGATTCTCTAAGTAAATTAAATTAGCAGTCGAATAGAAGATTTCATTCGTTATATATTTCATTTTTTTATATAAATTTGTTTCCAAATAATGTCGACTTTAAGTTTTAAATCATTAATTAGTAGCCATTTCTCAAATAAGGATTGCTAGTAGCTTGGTCTGAATTCATTAAAAGTCTAATTCTATTAAGATCAATATTTACTTAATTCATCTTATAAAGTGGCTTTTCATTACTTTTTGCTAAAAGAGAAAATGCAAATATTATTTTCATGCATGACCTCAGATATCGTTTTCAATGGAACAATAATGATAAATCGATAGTATTTTTAATCGATGCTTGTTTATATTTGAAGTTTTGTATTTCTCGTTCTTGATTTTGATTAATTCAAAATTTGCAAATGCTAGAAAGAAGATGTCGCTAAAAAATGAAGCACGTTCTTTTTGTATTCCACTTTATATTTTAAATATTTAGTTCATGCGAAATTTGTTAAATCTTAAAATATTATCACCTGAATTAAAGCGACGAAATTCTTGCACCCATAAACATTCAACTTAACAAATATCAAATCTACAAAATAATCAGGAAAAAGACTGATAGCAGAAAAAATATTTAGTTCCCATAAAATAGCAGAATAGGTTCCAGTTCTCTTTTTTAATTTTGTTTGATTCAAAATCTGCAAATATTAGAAAGAAGAGGTCCCTTAAAAAACGAAGTTCTTTTTGCATTCCACTTTAGATTTTAAAAATAGTATTTAGTTCAAACAGAATGTGTTAAATCCTAAAATATTATCACCTGAATTAAAGCGAGGAAATTCTTATGCTCGTAAACATCCAGCTTAACAATGTCAAGGCTACAAAATAGTTGGGAAAAAGAATGACAGTAGAAAGAATATTTCGTTCCGATAAAATAGCAGAATAGGTTCCAGTAATGATAGTTTCTCATAAATGATTATGAATTTTTTTTTCTTCTTTTAAGTGAAAAATGCATTTTCAAGAAGACATAAAAAAAGAAGTGTTATTCACCTTTCTCTTTCTGTTTAAAAAGATTCTGAGATGTAACTATTGAAAGTCATAAATTTAAGAAAGAAATTAGGGAAGTTTCACCTTTTTTCACCTCTCTTAGCTCTTTTTTAAATAAATAATCAATCGCCAAGATTACTCCAGGAATTATGTAATTTTTTGTTAGAGAGAAACAACTGAACTATTCTATTTTAAAATTCTTATTCATTAACGTTGATCGATTTATGGCTTCTGACGCAGTCTTCTTGGAAAATTCTATGTCTGACTTCCATGCAATTCTCTACAAGAAATGAGCTGTTAATATACAAAAGTTTTACATCCCAAAATGGCAACTACCAGCCATTCTTGGAACTCAAGAGCTATTCTGGTAGAACGAGGTAAACACTGCATTTTTTCCCGCCAAATTGAAAACATAATTAACGGAAACAAAGCACAGAGGAATTTTCTTCCAACCATAAAGCAGAAGTTAGGTGCTGAAGATGATCTGCAGAGGCCTCGATGGAACAAAAAATGATTTTCACTCTTGGAATGCGGTCCCCGAACTTAGAAGTTTTGGACGTCTGTGGCCGTGTGTGTGTTGCCAATTTCCGGGGAAGTAATATTGTAAACAATTATGTTGCAGGAAAAATATGAGAAAAGATTCTTGTTTTCATATTTGGCGCTTCTTCTCCCAGCTTTAATTATTTTGTTGCACATGTTTATAATTTGTTTAATTACTAATTTTTTTACTCTTAGAATTAGCCTTCATTATTTATTAGAGTGACAATTACAGTGAATTAGAATGCATTGTTATTTTTACATATTCTAATTTATTTATTTATTTGAATGGGGGAGAATAGTTTAAAAATAGAAAAGCCTCTTATTTATAAAATATTTACTAGCGGTTAGCCCATTGATAGCATTAATTTAGTAATGCCAATAAACTTTGCTAAGTTAATCATATCACACTAACTTTATATCGCATTTGTACTACGCTAGTTCTATTTTAAGTTATATTTGCACAATAAATATGCAGCAGTCTGACTAGTTGGCTATGCATGTAATGCGACCTTTAAAAGTGGAGAATTCGATATAGTTATTGAAACTGAAATCTATATTTTACGATATATATATAAAATGGATCGCGAAAAGGAGAATGGACTAGCAGCATCTACAGCTTACGAGATTTCAAAAAAAAAAGTATTTCTTGTGATATCTTTTGAAAGTGGGGTGGGTAAAGGATTGGTGGACGTTGATGATGTATCTAGACTTCATGAGCTTTAAAATGAAATGAAACTCGGTGAAATTGGAAAAGTGACCTGGATAGCTCGTCGAGATTTTGTTACAAACAGTATGTACAAAGAAATTGTAATTTCAAGATTTCTCTTCAAAAAAAGGGGCGAAAGATTTAGCAACTATTGATGGCTTATCTAGATGCCATAGACTTACAAATTAAATGAAAATTGGTAAAACTGGAGTAATGATTATGGCTGGGGTACTAATTCTTTGGTTTTCCTATTTATTTCAAATATATGAGTAGCATTTTAAAATTGAAACACTGTTTGCTAAATAATTTTAAACAGCATAAGGTTTAGTTTTTTTATTTTTAATTCTGATTTGGAGGGGTCAAGTATTCTTTTTATTGAGTATTCTTTTTAAGAAATTGATTATTTTAAGGAACATTTATAAATATATAAATATTCAACCAATTTAATAACACTGAATATTGATTCAAACAAAAGCAAATAAAAACATATCAATTAAATTCTATACTTATAAATACTTATCAATTCTATACTTACTAGAAATCAAAGAAATATTGTAGAGAAATAAGAATAGCGAAAAAAAATATAAAAAAGAGAAGAAAAAACAATTTACAAATTTTATATTGAGCAAAAGTGAATCGCATGGCAAAATTTTATCAGCATTTTTTATTGCCAAACGATTTTTATTTTAGCTTACTTTACAGCCTACGTTTCTATGTTCTTTTTCCAATAGATGAATTCTTTTTTTAACTGAGATAAGATACTCAAAGTGTTCCGGACTGATCAAAATTTTCTTTATGCGTGGGAAAAGACATAAGTTAGATAAGATTATATTTGCACAGCTTGTGAAGATAGAAGTGCGTATCAGTAAAGAAAAATTTTGTATCAGTAAAAAAAAAAAAAAAAAAAAAAAAAATTCTTTTTTAAGAAATTCTTTTTTTGATAAATAACATGCTACTGTCAAATACAGATACGACGGGTGGCATTTAAGAGGTTAAATACGTGGTCTAGGAAATATTTCTTAACAGATACGATTTAAAAATATTCCTCAAAAGGAGAACAGGGAAAATAATGTATTAACAAATTTACTGAGAGTAAAATTTTAGTAGTATTTACAAGTCGTTCATTAGTTGAAAATGAATTATTTCTTCATGATTCATTATCGACATTTAAATAATTTGAAATATTCTATAACGAATGAAAAATCATTTATAAATTAAGTATTATTATTATATATATTTTTTTTAATTTCAGAAGACTTTCTAAGAGAATCTAAAATTCTTACCTTGTGCAATAAAATAATTAAATGTTTTCTGAGAAGATAGGACTGTGATATTTCCGTACAATGTCCTTTCTATTGATGATGAAAATTGAAAAAAAAAAAAAAAAAAAACTTTGTTTATGAGAACTGCAAACATAACAGCAGTGAAAAAGTTGCCACATAGCAACAGTCTACTCGTATATAACTATGGGGAGCTTTGTTACTAAATAAATAGACAATTTAAAAAAAAAGCTATTTATTTATTTAAAACCAGCTGCCTTTGGTGACCACCTATTCTCCGCTATTAATACTAGCTAAAATTTTCAATTGAATATTTTATGTAACTTGTCTCTTATTAGATTCTTCATAAAAATGCTTTTGAGCTTCAAATTTTGATAGTCATATAATTCACTTGTATTGTTACGGAGGCCTTAAGCCGTTCTACTTATTGTACTGTGTATATCTCTCATTAATTTTCTGCCAGCTCTCATAAAATTTGAATTTTAAATTAAATAGGGAATGGAATAGGAATAGAAACTTCAATTGATATTTAAAAAAATTATGTTGAAACCAAGCATTTTTTAAAAATATTAGTACCAAAAAAAACCTGAATAATTTAGTATTTAAATCTTATGTAAACTACGGAATATTTTTTTATAATTAATGCAATATTTTAAAAAATTAGTCAATAAAAATTTCTGTGATTCATTAAAAAATTTATTACTATTATTATTTTTTTTTACTTTTAAAAAGATTTAAATAATGTAAATACCAATACTTTATTTCATTCCAAACGTACCTCTAAAAAATTTATGAAGTTCATACAGTCTTTTGGTTTTAAGGAATCATTTTCAGTGAAATATTCTTGATACACCAGCTTTTAAATAAAAAAGACGCATTTATTTTTGTGACCAAAAGCGACTGAGCTATGAAGTGTTAAATATGACAGGTTTAGTATAATCAATTATTTGATAGCTTTAGAATAATTAGCCTTTGTAAAATACTATGCACTAGTTGCCTATCTTTTTTGACAGTCAATAAAGTGCTCTAATATTGTACTAATACTGCACGTTTTTATAAGATTATGGTATTCAAATTTTCACACTTTTTTTTTTAATTTTTAGTAACAATAGAATGGAGTTTTCTTTTTAAAAAAATATTACTGACTCAAGATTATTTTAATAGCTCATAGGATCGAGGATCAGTATAAAAAAAATCAGTATAAATAAAATTTGTTATTCATCAGAGCTTTAATTGACTCCAACTTCATAAAATGGTATTTTTCTGCTTTATTTAAATCACTTCTTCTGTTGGATATATGTACCTAATACCAACTGTTCAGAAATAAGGTGTTGGGATCCGATTAGAGTGGACATCTTATATATATATGTAAATCATATTTGCTTTAAATAGTACAGAATTATTGAATTAATAGTACAGATATTTTTAAAACTCATGGAAATCTTTTTCTTGTGCTTATCTTTCCAGAAAATATCAGGTTTCATAATTATCTCATTACTTGCAGATTTGTGTTGAAAATTACTTTTTTTCTAGATTTAGCTTGCAGTATGATTTAACTTAAACTTTTGATTTAAGCTTTTGCCAACGTGATGGCAACATGTTATTAAAAGCTCATTCTTCCTATGCAAGCATAACGTACTCATGCAGGTTAAATTTTATTTTTATTTTGTGTGGAATAAAAAGTCGAAAAATAATATTTTTAAAATTTTTAAATATTTATTAAAATTAGAAACTTAATTTATATGTTATTATTAGAAATTTTATTTAATTTTTACATATATTAATTAAGAAATTCTTATTATAGAGAGATAGCTTTTTGAATTTTAAGATGATATAAAATCATTTTCGTATTTTAATATTTTTGAATGCTGTCATGGACAAGCTCTAACACACAAACAGACTTTCGTCTTTATCATAAGTAAAGATAAATTCTTTCAATTTTTAATTCATTTAAAAAAGAATTTACTTCTCAAAAACAAAAAAAAAATTATTTGATTTTTCTTTTTGAAACAAATTCTTAAAGTATTTAGGCCTAATATCTTATAGGTAAATAGCTTTAATCCTTGTAAACGGCATTGCTTGACAAGTTTTGTTTAAACCAGGTTTTACTGTCATTATGCTTTCAAATTTTTGTTCATATTTAGTAGATAAAAAAAGAGAGAGAGAGAAATGCCAATTTGCAACCAATTGATTATACCAATGATCTATTTGCAAATCCTTAACTACATATTTATATTAATCAAAAGTTTTAACAGATAAATTTAAGGAAAACACAAAAATGTGCCTCTCTTCATCTTTTTTTTTTTTTTTAAGAAAATTCCAATGAAGTTTAATTCAAAGAAATTGAACAAAATATAAAAATTACACCATGCGTTAAAAGAAGCGACTGTCATTGTAAATACTTAACAATAAGAAAAAATGTTAGAACAACATTTGGTTAACGTGATTAGAATCCATTCATACAAAGATCATGAAAGTGTTTTCATTGGGCGAAACACAAAATGCAGACTGCGTGCCGTCTTGGCGCGAAAAACAAGCGACGGAGGTTACAAAGCCATTAAAATTCGCCAAAAAGTAACTTCATTTTCCAAGGTATGCGGCTACTACGTTCACCAGATGGAAGCCTTGATGTTAACACAGGAAACTCAGCACTAGTCATCGCCCTATCCCGTCCAAATATACAAAAGAGTAAATAAAGAGCTTCTTTAGTATCTACTGTGGATGAGGAGGATGCCCTCTCCACCTCTTCGTTTGCTTTTTTTTTCTTTCTTTCTTTCTTTCTTGCCTTTTCTTTGCTTTGCTTTTTGCAAACGACGGAGAAAATTTTACTATAAATGAGTACGGAGGAAAATCAACAATAGATCACACTATCTTTCTTTTTTAGTAAAAATAAAAATGCGAATTTAAAATTTTTTACATTAAAAATAAATTGGACAGTCTTTTATAAGGCTATAATTTTAAAACAAAATAGTATAATATAATATGAGCCGTTTATTTTGGAAGTGGAGCAAGTCCATTTTCGAAAAAATGGAGATAACGGTAGTTATAGATAAAACTTGTTATGATCTTTTTATGCGTAAACAATTTAAAGTAAAACAAAACAAAAAAAAATCAGATTCTAGTATTTTGGAGATGGAAATTTTAGCTCTTAACAGTATTGAAAATCTGTTTATTTCGAAAGTGGTGCAAGTCCATTTTAGATTGAAATTATTTTTGACCGAATATATAACGGCAAAATTTAGCTCCGGTTGCTGTATGGTGGAGCAAATGTGGCCGTTTGATATCACGTCTGAAATCTAAGGTGTTTCTATCTTTGATAATGAAAATCGGTGGTTGTACAGTATTTCATAAATAATAAAAAGTATATCTTACTTTTGTGTTTCGATAATAATATGTTTACTTTCAACACCGATTGTTCAGTCCAGTGACAAATAAATATCATTGATCACAAATTTTTGTTGGGACATTCAATTTTACCGAACGATCGTGATTTTGGAGTGGTAGAACTGGCAATCCGGAAAACCAGTTCCTTGTATATTCCCCAGGATTACTATAAAGTAATAAGAAATTGTCGAAAACATAATAAATGTTTAATACATGAAATGAAGAGCGGATATTTTTTTTAACCCAACCACTGGAGAAAGCGGTTTTAAAAAGAAATAAAAATACCGATGGAGAAACCGTGAATTGTTTAACTGCTGGATCAGATTTACAAGGGATGCACCATGCAAAATGTTCTACAAAACTTCGATAGAACGAGATTCTGAATTTAAAATTATCGATTTATCACAATGAGGAAGACCAAATAATTTCAGAAATATAAAATTATATTTTATGTATGAAAAAAAGGAGAACTAATACATCTGAAAAATGCAAGGACATAATGGATTTATTACCATATATACCTCCTGTTCATCATGAACATTTTAAAATGCTAAATCCTGAATAAAATTCAATTTAATTATACCTACGCATAAACTGAAAATGTATAATTTCATTGAAATTCATAATAAAACTGAATTGTTTTTTGTTGTGTTATATTTTCTACATGAATATTCTTTGTTTTATTTCCCTTTTTATTAAATGAATAAATAATTATAAATTTTTGAATAGTATTTTGTTTTTATTATGAAAAAAAAAGGCTGATACAACTGAAATATTTCCCAATTAAGTGAACGTTTACAATAATTCATTAATTTTGAAAGTGAGGCAAGTCCATTTAGTTATAATAATACTCTTATTTTTTTAGTCACCACTGTAAACACTATTGGATTATAAACTTACATTATCTGGTACCACAAAATACAAAAACTATATCTATTAATACTTACCAGTATTTTTAAATTTATTGAGATGCAAACCTTTAAATATCTCGCAATAACAAAAAAATGGATCTGCCCCATTTTCAAAATAAAACGGCTCATATGTCATGTTAGCAAATTACTATTCTGGATTGATAGCCTTTTATATTATAGTATTGAAAAGCAAGTCTTAATTCTATTTTAAAACTAAATATACGATGCAATTCTTATTTACTTTAACAAAAATCTAATGCTTTTGTCGTTTAGTAATATTAATTCAGATAAAATAAATTTACAAACTTTTTTAAAAATATTTAAAATTTTCAAAAATATCTTTTTTTATTTGTTTCTCTTCAGTTACGTTGTCACTTTCATTTAAGAAGAAAAGTTATAATTTATAATAAAGAAAATACTTTTTCCAATTTAAATTATTTCATTACCATATTCCCACAAAATAGCGATCATATTCTTATTAATAATTTGAAAATTGATATTATGCTCAAAACCTTTAGTATTTTTGACTCTATTATTCTCTGTATTTCAAAAAAAAAAAAAAAAATCTCTGTAAAAATGGAAATTATCTAAGAAATGTCACTTTCTAGCAATGTTGAAATAATTACTTCCGATTACTAAATAATGTTATTTTGAATATAATGCTTTCAGAAACTAAATAATTCGAAATATCGTTATTTTCGTTTATCCTATCATTAATCATTTATAAAAGCTATACATATTAGTTAAATGTAATTTTTTATTAGTCATCACAAAATAGTCATATCGTAATTGAATTAACAAAATCAGAAATATATTTGGTATAATTTATTTATACCATTTCAATAATTATTAACTATTTGCATTCCATTTAGCTTTAAAAATATTAATCGTTTTGTATTTCATTTAAAAATAAAAATAAAAATAACATTTTCTAATTCAGATTTTTTTTAAAAAGTGTTTTACGTAAAGAAAGTTTTTATATTTCCTCTAATTTATCTTCGATATTTTATTTGTTTATAATGAAATTATTTAGTTTATTTAAATTGTCGACAACATTCATTCTTATTTCTTTATTTAGTCATTTATTCTTCATATTAAGATTTCAAAGCAAGAACTGTCTTTTCAAACAAAGAAGAAAAAACATATGCAACGATCGAATTCGTTTATTCTGTTTCGCTATCTTCAGAAATGTTCTGAAACGCGAGTTTCGCTATTGTTTCAATTAAGGAGTGGCAACAAGAACGAAAATAACATATCCTAATGTGAGTCCAGCGTGTTTTAGATTGCTGTGGCTTTATGGCAGTAACAGTAAGAACAATACAAGGAAAGTATTTTATGAATGACTTGATTCAATCGAACAACGAATTTAGCTTTCTACACCAGATAAGAGGTAAGAATTACTATCGTAATGAAATTGGAAATAGCTTCGTTTTTATGTTTGATTAAAATGTTCTGAATGTTGTTATAAAAATAGCAGCTGAAATAATAAACAATTGCATCATTTAATATTTCTTTTCAATTATTTTTATTTTATTTTGATTTCATTTAAAATTCGGTATAGTTAAGTGAGAATATTTCATATTAAAATATCAAGTGCTATTGGATTATACAACTTTTAGTAGTTTTATCGTTTATGGATTAATATGACGACAAATTTTTTTATTAGAGAAAAATATCCAAACGATTTCATATCTTGTTTTTGTTTACTAAAGACGAAATGTAAATTAAAACATGGTAATTATGGTAATTTTTTTCTTGCAGTTTTATTTATTCAATGTTATTCCAGCTGCATTGTTGTACAAATATGATCTTTATAGTTTTGTTATTATTTATTCATACATTTGAAATACAGCTTCTAATTCAATTTAGCTGTTCTGAAATATTTTACATTTTTCAAAAGTAAATAATGTATAAATTTCTTGCTTAAATATATTTATTAAAAATGCTGTCTGTTAAAACTTTTATTATAATGCAGGATATATATATTATTGATTTCGTAATTCCTGATATTTTTAAGAGAAGTTTAGAATTAAGATATTTTTCTTGGAAAATCTTATTTTTATTTCTTATTATTGTTTTAACACGTTGTTAAATATCACATTAATCTTAAATAATTAATATAATTGCAAAATTCCGATATTTTTATTCGAATATTAGGATTTGTGAAAATATTATATATATGTAAAACAATTCTTATTTTTGTAAAACTATTCAAATCCATTTAATTCGGCTAATATTGATCAATTTGGATTTTTATTCAAAGGAGTAGTAGAATTAATTTTTCTTTGGAATAACGCCTCTCTGTCACAGCGGCTAATGAATCCTTGTTAAGTTCGAATTGATTCAAATTCAAAACAGAGTACTTAATTATTTTGCCATCAATTATTGCCTTAATACTGATCGGATTTCAAAGCTTCATTTATATAAAGGCAATTTTAAGTTCTTATTTCTTCCACTGTTAATTAACATTTTGTTTTAGAATAAAAGAATAATTACGGGAGATAAATTATTTGTGTTTAGAGCATCTGGAAACTAGTTGAAGTTTTGAATTGTATCATAATGATACACAAACTATAATTTTTTCTAGTTTATATTTGAACTAAATTTAGAGACTAAAATTGTGTAATTCTTTGATGAGAGCCTTTATGATATGCTATTGTTTATGTAAACAATAGAACACGGAGGATTTTAAAGTTCGATTACTGTGCAAATGAAACGACTCAATGTTTGAATGCGAACGATAGTCCTGAAACATCTATAGAGAAGTACGAGAAGAGTTTCTATTGATCACATCAGAAAGAAAGTAGGATTCTGTTAGAATTTATAAGCTTTAATATTGACCCTTTTTGTTTGGGTACTAATTTGAGTTTGTCACCAGTAGTCGATATTCACTAATTGAATGAAATTTTATTGATGGTTGTATTGAATTGATCTATCTTTATATCTAATCGAAAAAACAATATAGTGATGGGTGAAATTTTGTTGTATATCCCAAATAGCTTTAGTATTTTATTTAGTATAAAGAATGAAATGTAGCTCTTTTACTGTTCCCTTGCATACTATTAAGTGATATCGCAGTCATGTGGCAAAATTTTATTTTTGTTAAGGTCGCAGGTTCGATACCTTATGCCACCGAGGATTCACATAGAATATGGATCTTCTTTATGTTCTATCTGCTTTTATCAATGGGGGATTTTTTATATTGAAAATGAATATTAAAAGGTCCCTCTTTTATTAAAAGATCAATTTAATTCCGAATATTTTAATTAAATTGAGACAAATCGTTAACATATTCATTTCTCATTTTGGTAGCTGTTTAAAAAGATGTATATTTTTATACATTTATTTTTTAAATACATGTATAGTGTAAAAAGTAAATAATATTCTTGAGAAGTTAACCCTAATTATCAGCATTTCCTTACAAATAAAATTTAATTGTTATGAAAAATTATAAAAAATGAATAAATATCAAACAAAATGGCATTCAGGATTATTGCTTTACAAGACCTGTTAAGCGAAATATAACACAATCGCTTAAATAAATTATGAATATTTCAATTCATTTTATCATAATTTAAATAAATCAATATAAACAAATTGCAACCCTAATGTTTTATAACTTATAGAAAATTCTTTTTTTATATAGATTTAGTTAACAGATTTTAATTGACCTGCCTGCAGCCTTTGGTTGCTGTCTAAATTGCCTTGCTGGCAGTCCTGAGATAAATATTCTAATATTGTTGATACGGAGAAATTTGGCGAGAAAAGTTGGTAGAATCGAGACTGGGAAAATTAACTGACTAGGGTGCAAAATGATAAATTTAATACCTAAATAACACAACTATAGCTTTCATCTAGTATAATCAAAATATTCATTCAAAAAATTAATTTTAAGACTTGAAAGTTATGGGCATCGTTCGTTTGCAAAAGTTCCATACTAGGGAAATAATTAATGCATTTATCAGCATCATAAGGTATAATAATCTTAACTACATGTTATTGGATGCATTAAGCTGAAAAGTACTGAACATCAAATCTATCGTAAAAGAAGTTAGTTTTAGGAATAAGCGGAAACTACTTGAGTATCCACACAACCAGCAAATTAACGATGACTATAAATTAAATGATATTAAATGATTAATTTTAGATATAATTGTAAATATACTTAATTGTGAATTTTATAATTGAAAGTATTCCAATGTTTTAAAGCATGACTTGCAAATACTTGTAAAATTCAGGTATTTGAATTTCATTCCATTTTACAGCAAATCTGAATAACCCATTTCCTGCAATTCGCCTATGATTAATAATTGTATAGACAAGTATATTTATACATAATATGATGTACTAATATCCTGTAAATGAACAATGTCGGGTGACTTCGGAGCAAAGCCTTGATTTAAGAGCCGGAAGATCACATGTTCTTCGAGTCTGGCTTCCCGAAAGATTTACCACATTCATCAAAGGCCAAACGTTCCTTTTGCTACTATAGTGGAAACATTTTAGCCGATATTTTAAAATGTAGAGGAAATAGATTTCTTACAAGCTGTCTTTGCTTGTAGTAATAATTTTTTAAAAATTTTAAAGGGATTTGACTCTCGAACCCGAAATATTGAAATAAAATAATGCCTTAGAATTTATTCTTTGTTAATTTTTAAAATTAGCTTTTAATTATGAATCGGCAATTACGTCCATATAAAAAAATTTAATACCATTACAATTCGGTGTTGTATATATATCAAGTATAACAGCACTATACAATAAACATTAAAATATTCTTAAAAATTTATAATAACTAGCAAGAAAAATTGTAAGGAAATAGTGTGTATGCGTGTGTGTTATTGATGATTTCTGAAAGGATTTTTGTGTAATAAGATGCTCCGAAATAAAGAATATCGTTAAAACACTTTTTATTAAAAAATTTTAAAAAAATTAATGTTTCCTTGTGTGCACCTTCTATTTTAGAAATGAATTACAGCTTAAATTTCATCGCTTCAAGACTCCACTAACTTACCTTGCATAGCATTTTTTATAGCCTTGTGCAGATTTTTTAAACTTTGATTTATGAAGTATACAAGGAGAAAATATTATATTTATAAAAAAAATCGAACTCAAGATTCTGACGAATTTTCACGTTTCAGTCTTCTCCTAAGCTGAAAAGCCATATCTTGAAATTATGTGTCTGTGATCACGATAATACATAAGCGATTTGATTAGAAGAATGATAAAGTTCTACAAATATGGTTTTTAAAAGAATATATATTAAATATTGAATGAAATCCATCCACAAGAATTCTGGCTGTCCGGTAGCAAGTGAACATGATAGCTACAAGACTTATAAATCTAGGTGGTTAAAATTTGACCGAGATTTAATATCTATACCGGATCTGAATCAAATTTCAAACCTTAATCTCTCAAGGATAATTCTGTTCTTCTGCGATAATTTAAAAACGCAGTGTTAAAAAAATGATACACAGGCCTTTAAAATGGTTTTTATCAAATTTTGAAGCAAATCCATCCAACGGCTGGTTGTCTGGCGATTTATATTATCACATACATTTCGTGTTTGAATAAATGAAAATTGGTATGTGCCTTTCTTACTAAAATTGTAGTTCTAGTTTTTATTCGAATTTTGATTTTAATAGGTAAAAAAGAAAAATCATTCAAAATGTTTTATTTGTTATGCTATGAAGCACAAAATTCTTATGAGAGTGACATAGAAAGCGTAAGTATTCGTGATGTTCATAACCTTGTTCATTCTTTATTATTAATGCTTGGTACGGATTAGAGGGCCGGCGTCCTGGCATAGGGGTAGCGCGTCTTCCCCGTGACCTGGGCGTCCTGGGTTCGAGTCCCGGTTCGGGCATGGTTCTTCTTCATCTGTTCTATCTGTGAGATGTGTGAATGTGCCCCCCCTGTAAAAAGGGGTTGTGCTAGCGAATGCGATGCGTGAGTAGCAAAGACGTACTCTTGGTCCTAATTGGCTTAAAATCGCTGACTTCGTCAGCGAGCTTGCCCATGGCAAGTGCCATTATAAATAACAACAACAACGGATTAGAGGACAACACTTTCATCAGAATATGTCAGAATGTTTTGGGGTGCTGCTGCTGATGAATCAAACATATAATAATTTATAGATAATTTATGTTAAAGATCAGCTGAGTATGTAAATCTGATTCACTTTGTCTGCTGTCATGGACTGAACTTGTTTATTTTAGTGTTGTTTGGTAATATGGTTAAGGAAGCTGTCTGTTTGGGTATCATCATCGAGTCAGCATAATGGATATTATCCTTCAGGATATACACTCTAAACTCAAAGGGTTGAGACTCTTATCTTCAATGTGAAATAAGTGGGCAAAATTTCAAAGCATTATTATCAATTTATTAAAAGATTTGAAATTATTTGAGTTCCTAAATATACTTGTGCAATTTAATGAGAAGAATTCAGAATTATATGAATTTAAAAAAATTCTGTTTAAGCTAAATTTTTTAAATATTTTCTGGAGGCGAAAGCAAATCTCATTTATTTGAAATTATAAAAAGAAAATTATGCTTATCCATCGTTAGTCCTCTAATAAGAGTTAGAGGGATGAAAGAGGGTGGAATAAAATGTAACTGATGAGGTCTTTCAACACAGTATCTTCAGATTTAAAAAACAGTCGAAATTAAAGACGGAGGAACCACTTTTCAATCCATAACTTCTAGTAATCACTGCTATTGAGACTTTCAGCTAGGTTGTTATAAGTTGTTTGTTAGGATAAGAGGACATGTTACCTCATTGGAATCGACCGTCTTCAATAGAAAAGAGAGTTATGGGGAAAAAAATTTCAAATCCCATCCATCATCCCATAGAGCTGTATGGGCCATCTATGAACTTTGCAGAGATTTTGTTCCCCTATTATGTATCATCTACCTGTTCAAATCCAATCAAAATTATTTTATTCTCACAGAAAATAAAGAAAAAAAAGTCTATCACATCCGAAATCTTGCCTTCTCTAGAAGCTACTTCCTCTAGTACTATTTCAACTTTTTAATGGTACCGTGCAATATTATAGTCATATAAACCATCAATTGTCAGTCTAGTTACAAAAATCAGTTTATATCAATGTATCCTACCTTAAATAAAAGTACTAAAAAGACCCAAATATTGACATTATTTAAATAAATCTTAAACTTATTTCATCATATAATTTTGCTGATTTCATTTGACTTGACAACCATCACAGTTTCAGACAATGTTCAGTGAAATGGAAATAAAGTTTGTCATGTGACTCTAAATATCATATAAATTGTTTCATTGTGGAATTTATTGCCCACTTTACAGAAAGAAAGAGAAATGTGTGACATAAAATAAAATCTTGAAAACAGTATATAACAGAATGGATGACATATTAGCACTTAGATTTTATATTGTTACTGTGATAATTTACGAATTGATAGCATTTATATACCCCCCCCCCCCTGGTAGAGCAAGACTTTTAAAATAAATTCTATATTTCCCGATTTTTAGATTTTTTCTAAATATGTAAAATAACAGCTCTGAATTTTTTCTCTATATCTTTTAGGTGGAGAAAAAAATCAATGCAAACAAAAAAAAACACTTTTTTCAATTAATTGTATCATTAACAGCATTTATATACTGTTCGAACTTTCTAGATTTAAAAAAAAAAAAGGCTAAATAGTGAGCTCTACATCCAGCTACATTCCACCGAGCAGCAAGCACTTGGCGCTCGGTAAACTCCGGAAAAGAATGCAAAAATATTTTTATTTTATTTGTTCGCGAGTTCCTTTCTTTCTTATTGTTCTATTTGGCGGGTTCCGGATGCAAAGATCAGCTGCTGTATGCGGCAACAGCTGCACACCCCCTTCTTCCACGTCACCTGGCTCAAAACACCCACACTCGGTCTCCGGGTCGCCTGCGAGTGCGAGCCCCGTGTTTTATTTTGGAAGAGGGGAGTTTGTGTTTTGCTTTCAAAGTGTGTGACAGAGGGCGGAATTTTTGTGTCAAAAACAAATGGATCGTCGTGAAGGAAAGGAAACGGGCCATTGACTCTTGGTGAAAAAATTATAAAATTTAGATATGTAATTAACTTTAAGATAGTTGTCTAATCAAGGACAACTTGATTAGACTCAATCTATTAATACTATACTGACCAGCCTCTTATATTTGTGTAATCATCAATTGCAAATCATTCAATTTTTTTGGATAATTTTACATAATGTATATGCTAACCACCTGGCAAACAATTTCTCTCCAATATTGGCTTTCTTGGTTATTAAACTATTAGCAGAGAATACATTTAGTATTTTTTTTTTTATTTGATAGGACTACACAATCTGTACAGAATCAATCAACTACAAATGACTACGCTTGCAAATCAAGTATACATTATGAAATAAAAACGGAAGTATAAATCTTATTTCAGAGTTCATCTCCGATGAAAGTTTGCCCAGCAGATAAATGGACATTATTTTAACTAGGTTAAGGATTGATCTCACACGATTCACCCACCAACATTTGTTGATGAGGAAACCAATACCATTTTGCTCAGCTTGTAACAGTCTTATGTCTATTTTACACATTCTTGTAGAATATACATGGTTTTCTTCACAGCGACGTACTTTTTTTTCCCCAGATATCTCACTCACCCTGATTAAGTGAGTTGCTTTCCAAAATTCATCTTGTTAACATTTTAATTTTTTTTAAATACTAGTTTTTATAATCGTATATAAAGATCGCCCACGCTTTTAGCTGTGTGCTATAACTTATGTCATTGTTTTTTCATGGCTATTACATCTTTATACTTTTAGACTTGAATTTCGTAGATCTCCTAAGTTTCAATTATTATTTTTATATTTTCATATTTTCGAAAGTTTATTATTCAATTTGGATACAAGTATTTTAATACCATGAGTGTGTCGCAGTTTAGCCCAAGTGGCTTTTGTGCCATAAAACACATTCAAACTCCAAAAAATGTGATTTTTTATATAAGTTTTATCATTTTCAAAAGCACGCGTTTTAATAGTTTCGTAGAACAGTTAAATAAGAATAAATTTCATCTCATGATAAAAAAAAATTGTGACTGAAATAGAATTTTTAAGAAATTCATTAAAATAGGGAAAAGAATTGTAAGGAAATGAGACTGGTTTCACTTAAAAGCTAATCCTTTTAAATCAACAGATATTATAAAAGTCATTTTTGTGAGACAGAGATTTTCTTAAAACGTATCGAGAAAAACCAGAAATTTTTTAAATTTTTAATCAACCGACTTTTGAAGCCTTCCACTTGTCTTGAAAAACGTATATGACAAATTTATATCTAACAAAATCAGTAGGTTTATAGGAAGACGATGTGTCTTTATGTATATAGATATTTAAATGAAGTATTTTTCATAACGAATTCTTGAGTGCTGATGTTAATTCCACTTGGAAATTCAAGCGATATACTATTATATACTAAGTAATATTTATGATTTTGGTTAATTCGAAATTCATATATCCCAATAAAATTTTCTTTCAAATACCAGAAATCGATATTCTGAATAATAAAACTTATACGTTTAAAACAAAAATCGTTTACACCATAAGGTTATTTCTGTAACTCTACTTCGGGAAGTAATGCGTACACACCGACATTATTTTTGTAAATTTCTTCAACCTGACACGGTCAAGTAAGAACTCGGTCCTGGAACCGAAAAGCTCTGGGTTCGAAACTTGATTCTTCTATAGATTTGTCGTGTATGCAAGCTTTGTGCACTCTGACGTTGTAAGACGGACGTCTTCCCGTTATTGTGGTGCGGAAGTTTGGAGAGGGGAGTGCCAGCTCAGACGTCATCCGCGTCATCTGACCGGGGTCCAAAAGAACTAGGACTTCCTCAAACTTTTCTGCGTATTTCTTTGAAATGGAACTTTAATATAATTTCGACTTGACAGTGACTGCAATTCAGAGCGCTTTTCTAATTATTGACTCATAATAGAAAATTATTTCGAAAAAAAAATCATATTTAGAAAGAAAAAATCATTTGAAAATGGAATCTTTTCTGAAATTTCTTTGTGGTGTGAAACACGGAATGCAAGTCTTATAATGAAAACTAAGGACTTCTGGATAGAAAATCGCCATCAGGGCAAGTGAAACCGACTCCAAATCTAAATTTTATTTTTTAAATGTTACATAATTTTCAAATAATATTGTGAGTTAAATTGAAACTTTGTTTTGTAATCTAAAGCAAGATTTTAAGAGCAAAGCAAGATTTAACTAAGCCTATCATTAAATTTATGTTTCAAAGTACGACGTTTCAGTTTATGGAATGTCGAGAACCTTAGCTGTTAAATCCCAAGTTAATAGAAACAAGGATAGGTATATATATTTAAGTATTCCTTTTCAATGAAGAAAGAATATTGCCAAATTGATCTGGTTTATGAGTTGACAAACATCCAAATATCCGTCATTTTCTATTAAAGAGTTAATCCGTCAGTATGTCTTCCCAACTCCAAAAAATTTAATGTTAATTAGTAAAAAACGTTTGAAGTTAAAAAGAAATCGATTGTTTTCTGCAATTTTCGGTCATTAATTTTATTTTAATGACTTGTAAAATAAGGTTAAGGAAAACCTGATTTACTTCACTCATCAATTTGTATAATTAACTCTCTGGTTGTGCACTTTTTAATCTGTGCTTAAATATAACATTGACAAATAGATCCGTATACTAAAGCAAAAGAAATGTTATTTAACTGAATGCAAAGTTTGAAGGTATGAGCTGAGCTCACAAGAAAGTCCGCGGAAATAGAGATATGGCAATTGGAGAATTAATCTATAAGTATGTTTAGTTTACCTTATAACCATTTGATTA
Source organism: Argiope bruennichi (assembly GCF_947563725.1). NCBI lineage: Eukaryota > Metazoa > Arthropoda > Arachnida > Araneae > Araneidae > Argiope > Argiope bruennichi. The sequence continues at coordinate 8,260,415 of NC_079159.1, forward strand.
TATAATTAAAAAAAAAACGTAGGCCAAAATTATCTATGCTTTTATAAGCTTATATTAACAAGTGTTGTATATAATTTTGTAATAAAAGCTATTTTTGAGAGAGGAAAAAACATTTTTAGACACAAGCATATTTTTTTTTAATTCTGTCGTAGTAATTTTTTTTATTAAAAAAAAAAATGTAATTTACAGAAGAATTTCTTTAAATGACTTCTTTCTTTAGAACATGGAGCACTAAGCAGAAGATGGGAATGAATGTCAAATGGTAGATTCGGCGGCTTAAGAACCGGAGGGTTGCGGGTTCGAGATAAGATTCTACTTGAGATCTTCCATCTACATATATATTCGCGAGTTAACGTCTTTTAACTAATATGGTATGGAAATATGGAGTGGAATTTAACTTGTGATTTCGCCATGGTTAGCCTAGTTCTAATATGGTTCCAGAATCCAGGCTTTACGAAATTCTCTTTATTATTAGACGAGGTATCCTATTTGGGATATTTATTATTACTGCAATCCAGACAAAAATGTAACAGATTATTATGCCGAAAATGCCCAAATTATTTTAATCTATCAAATGAATTGGTATTTCGACTTGCATATTTGAATATCGAAATGACACACGACGATATCCGCATCAGATACGACATTACATGCGGTTGATTTAACAAAATGGATTAAGTTTTTCGATTGAGTGGCAAAGCACTTTCCTCCTTCTGAATGCTAAACAGGGACTCGGGAGACGACAAAGACTTGGGTAAAGAAAGGGTTTCAAGAATGAGTACAGATGCGTTTTGGAATAAGGTTTAAGAGGAGACTAAAAAAGAAGTGACACATTTTTAAGTTGCTGCGAAAAATAGGAAGCAAAAAAAAAAAAAAATCATGTCGGTATTTCTCAATTTGGAATCAATTAACAAAGTTTCATTTTGGAAATGCATCTTCCATTTAGTGCGAAGGAAGAAAGTTTGACAATAGACAATTGAGTTAGAACGACTCTTGATTTTATCGAGAAAGTTCGTACATTTCTTCTATATGTTATCTTTAATTTTAGCCATTTTACTTTCTTGTTTATGAAGTGAAAAAACACATAATCGTCGAAAAGTTCGAATGTGAGATTTTGACGTATCTCCACGTTTGAGATATTTCCGAATTCATAGAATGTATTTTTTGGAATTATTTCTTTCATCTGTATATTGATTTGATAACGAAAAATCGCTTTGAGTTAGATAGATGAAATTGGATATGTTTTCCTAAAAATGTCTAGGTTTCCATCAAATTTTGAACGAAATTCATTAGTAGAAAATTTGTCTGTATATATGTCCAAGTGAGCATAATAGCTACGAAATACAAAAAGCTAAATAGATAAAATTTGGTAAAGAGTTTTAGAATCTGAAATAAGATCTGTAAAAAAAAAAAAAATAGAACGAAAATCTGATAACAGGTGGATAGTTTGTCGGTCTGGACTTTTGAATGTATGTAAACGCTATAACTGAAAAATATTGCGACTTAGACAAATGGTAATTGTTATGAGATTTTATTATTAAAATGGAAGATCGGTGTCAATTTCGGGTTTCATTTGTTCATACTCATGTCTAGAACTCTGAAATTGGAATCTAATCAGATCGTAACATTTACGCCATTGCCACATCCATAAGTTTTATGCGAAGAGGAGAGTAATAACACCTTTATTAAGGAATATGAGAAAAAATTTGGAATACTCTTGTACTAAGTTTATCAAATACCATAACACACAGAATTTTATAGTGTGGAATTTGAATTTTCTTTGCTGCAAGCTCCTACATTAGAGATGTGCAAACTAATCCAACTGAATGAAACTAAATCTTAAAGAGAATTTTTTTTTTAAAGAAAAGCAGATGCCAAATCATTAAATGTCGGTGGCTTGTGCGTAAAAGACGAACGAGTACAGCAAGGTGTATGAAAACGTGCACACTCTCTTTTCCAACCAATAGCTGACTTGATCGCCGCACATCGTGCATTAAACTGTAGGCACTTCTACGTGAACGACAGATTAGACAATATGATGAAAATGTCAAACAAAAAAAAAATGGCAGGCGGACAGGAAATAAAGTACGACAGCTGTATGGACTGACAGGAAGTGGCAGCCTGATAGGTAAGGACTGACAGCAAGGCCTTTAACTTGTGTAGTATTTTCACCGAGTATCGGTTTGAATTGCTTGTTTGCAAGTTGTTGAAGATTAGATAAAGGATCGCTCAAAATATGCCCAATATTTAAGGAAGTGAAAACGGATCTTCGGATGTCAATGGTACAGAGATTCTTTTTAAATGCCATGCGTCTAATACGATAATTGCCTAAATGTTAAAAAAAAAAAGAGAACTTTGTCATTTGTTAATACTATGGATTCAATTAGGGTCTAATTGTTAAAGAAACCAAGTAGGAAATTGCCTAAGGGCTCTTATAACTTTGAGGGAACCTAAGGATTTAAGAATTTGTTTTCTGTATTTTCATGTTTATGTAATTTTAAAATTTTCTTTATTTTAGTATGGTTATTTGAAGATTTTTCAAAATAAAACAAATAACATTTGTATTTTAGAACGTTATTCTATTTAATTATTTATTAAAGTCTTTAAAAAGGTTTTATAGCTTTTATAAATTTGTTTCAAAAGATTAGAAGTTCTTTTTTTTACATACGAAACAGTGGAACTATCTGTAACTTGAAAATACCTTAATTAAATATTTCATCTTTTTATAACTTGTATTACAAACTGCTTGCATAGATTAAATTAAAATCAATAAAAAAATACTATAATTTTATATTTTGATGGCAAACGTGCCTCCAAATCTTGAATGGACTAATGATCCCTGCGTGTAGTTGAATACAGCTTTCATTTGAATTTTCCATTTTCATTCATTTTCTCTTACGAATCTCTCATTTTTGTTTGCATCTCTAAACATACAAAAGATTGATTTTAAATAGGATTTCAATAGTAAATGCTGGAATAAACTGCAGATTTGATGAAATGCAACAACTTATTTTCATGACAGTTGTTGCGTTTCCTAATTGATACGGAGTCTGAAATGTAGAAATTCATCAAACCCTAGAGGCAAATTTTTACTTTCTCGTCTACGAAGTATAGAGAAAGTATTGAAATCATCACAATATTTGAATTCGAGATTTTTATGAATATTCAAGTTTTAGACCACCCTGAGGTCGAAAAACACATTTAAAAAAATATTCGTTTGGTTTAACGGTTTAAGCTACGCAAATGAAATTTGGCGTTCAGTATTTACACCTAATTTGTAGATTTCTATCAAATTTTGAGCAAATTTCATTCAAAGGAAGCCTGTCTGCTCGAATATAAGTTAACACGATCACTACAAAACGAAGAGAACTAGATAAATAAAGTTCAGTACTCATATTTAACATCTACAATGTAAAGACATATCAAATTTTGAGTCAAATGCAACGAGCGATGGAGTACGGACCACCCTCTGATGATAAACATGCAAACGCGATAATTCAAAACCGAAGTGACTTAAATATATCTAATTTATTATGTGATTTTGTGACTACAAGTGTCTAGTTCTGTATCACTATGAAATCGGCTAAGAAAAACGCATCTAAAACACAAATTCAATTTTCGGATGCCATTAACCACAGGCCAACGATTAATCTCCAAAACTCTCGCCAGTAATCAAACATAGATTCAGTAAAAATGCTAAATTCATGCCAAAGGTTAATATTTCCTAATGGTTATACCCCAATGCTATGCAAGGTATTCTCGGAGATAACACTTTTATTAGAGAGTTCGCAAGAGAGTTTTAGGAAGCTTTAGGAAGAGAGTTAGGAGACTTTTTTGACGATAACAATACTTTCTCTGTATGTAATTCATGTAGAAAAGAACTTTAAAAAATATATAGTTTACTTCGAGACTTAGATTCTTAGCTTTCGTTCTCTCCATCATACGCCATCCTAAATGTGGGTCTCTTTCATGCGCGATTAATTCTCAAGTCCCACGCTCATTTCCTTCAACAGGTATTTCTAAATTTCTGAAGAAATTATTAATTTCTATTTCCGTTCCAAATTTTGGAGAAAACTGGCTTTTTTATTCCTCCAAAGTAAGCAGTCGACCACATAAAACTCGGATGTCACCGAGTGTTTTATGGAGTTGCGTAAATTCTCTCTTGTCACACATTTACGACTTCCTTGTCGTAAATTACCTCTACGTCCCCTGACTGAGCCTACGGTCTAACGCTTCCAGATGCATTTATTCATCAGTATATGCTTACATCGATGATTAAGCGCGTCTGTCGCAACTGGAGTAGGCTCGCGCAGTTAGTGGAGCATTTTTTCTCTCCTGGAAATGATACTTGAAATAATGCATCATTTAAAAGGAATGGGATCCCAGGGATATATTTAGATTCCGAGGTCTAGGAATTTGTGAGGTTCAGGTTCATTTTCCCTGACCCGATATAGGCATCAGAGGTCCAGCTTTCCATCTTATTTATATCTAGGGATATCGTGCAGTATCAAATAGTTTCCGCCTTATAAAAACGGCGAAATCTTATCTACTAACGCCATATCTACTATCGTCTTGAAAAGCTGATGTCATATCAACAGTTAGCTCCTTCATATCCTAAGTAGTATAGCATGTTCTTCATTATTGTAGAATATCGTTAAATATTACAGTACACTGCCGACTCTACGGCTTCTGTACTATCCTGCCTAGTTTTCTTTTATCGTAATTAAAGGAGAAAGGCAAGGGGTCTATTAAATCATCTATTAAAAACTTTTTCAAAACCTAAAATCTGGAAATTTTGGCTTTAATCTTGGGGTTACTTTTTTCATATCTGACTTTTTCATAACCTGAAACCTAAGACTGACTCTTTGACTCTTACCTTAGGGTAACTTTTTCATATCTGTGTAATCATTTATCAGTGAAAAATAAAATCAGTTTGAGTCAATTTTCTTAAGAACTAGGCTTACGATTTACGTTAATGTTTTGTTTATGTTTCCTAAATTTAAGTTGACCATTACAGAATTTATTTTAAAACGTAAACAGTTTATATCCTTTAACTTACTTTTTCTCTAATAAATTCTTGAAATTAGAAGCGCAGTATATAAACTACAGTACAGGGCCCTCTATTTTAACTCGACGCGTTACCGGCAACTACTTCTATGATTCACTGGACAGCGTCTGCTTTCACATTGAGATAAACGAAGGGCTTGATACTCAAAAATAAGTGCGAAAATACGTATTATAGCAGTGAGTTTTTGATAAAAGTTTTGTCTTCTGGTGGGCAAAGAAATGAATTCATAGAATTTCGGCCTATTCAGCTTTTGCATTATCCGGCCAGACCTTCTGCCACGTAAGGTGGATACCAGGAGTGTACTGTATATGCTAACCGCCTTTGATAATCAGCGGTTTACAGGAATTAATGGTCCTTACAATTTTTGATTAAATATTATATATAACTTGGTCATAATATCTGCTTCAGTAAAACATTTTTAAGCTTCACATTTTGAGCTTCACATTTAAAATATTTACAGCTCACACTATTTTAGAGGCTTTATATCACTTTCTTCATTATTTTCATTTTTTTTTTCAAATCTTTTGTCATCTCTTCTAAAGTTTGAACTTATAATTCAGGTGGAAGCGACTCAACTTCAACAAAACTAATACAACAGCTATTCTAATAACTTTCTTTACTCCAACAAATACAAAAACATTTTTTGCTGAATCCAAGCATGTTTTCAAAAACGAGTATAAAAAATGAAGTCCTTCAAAGTTGAAGTCTTATGTATAGGAACGAATATATATATTTTTTTATAAATTATGGAGTATCCCGGATGATTGTTAAATAAAAATGATTCAATATAAAATCCAATTTTCAGTTTTACTTTGAAAGGTTTTTAAATTAGGTAAACAATGATAATAATAATTTGTTTTATTCATTAAATATAGTACTAAAAATCTCATGAAATCAAAATTTTATACAGTCTTTTATTTCTAAGAAATCATCTTCGGTAAAATTTTCTTGACTCAAATTTTAAAATTAAAAAAAAAATATTTTCAATCTTCTACGAGCAAATCTGACCGAGTTATGAAGATTTTATCATTATTTTAGGATAAATAATAATTTCATCATTTTAATCCAGACCTTTAAATAATTTAGGTATTGTTTGGCGTATCTTCTTTGAGACCATCAATGGAGCGGTCTGAAATCTTTCATTTTTATTAAATAGTAGTGATATTCAACTTTTCCTTATTCAGATCCATTTTTGTTGTAAAAGAATAGAAATTTATTAGTGCCTCAAGAATATTTTCCTAAATAAAACCGGAAGTCGGCAAAAAAAAAATTATTCAGAACCTTCAAACTGCATAAAATATAATTATTTCCTTTAAACCCTTCTTCCAAGTAGATATGCATACCTATTGCTAACGGTATAGAAATTAGCAGTTCAATTCCAATGAGAATGGATATCTTGCGTATATTAAATCATATTTGTTTTAGTGGAGAGGGGGGTGCCAGCTCAGGTGTCGTCCTCGTCATCTGACCGCGGTTCAAAATTACGAGGTCCGTCCCAAAATAGCCTTAGCGTTGCTTCAAACGGGTCGTTAATATAACTAAACCAAACCATATTTGTTTTAAAATACCCCGAATGATTGAACTAACAACAAATATTTTAAAAAGTCAAGTAAAGTTTTTTTCTCACATCTATTTTTCTAAAATAGTTTCCTTTTCATTTCACACAGACACGTGCTAAAAATGACACTTTTCTAGGCTTATTTTCCACTAGGAGTTAACTTAATCATTTAATTTCAGGCTTTTTCAACGTGATCGTTGATAGAAGTTGATTTTTGTTAATGCAAGTATAAAGTACTCGTGCAGGTTAAATTTGACATTTAATTTATATGAAATATGTATTGTTGGGAAATATATTTAAAATATTTTTTTAAATATTGATTAAAAATAGAAACTGACTTACACGAGGAAATAATAAAGATCACTAAAAAATTAATCTTTTGAAATTTTTTTTTAAGCCTGCAAAAGTCGTTTTTGTGTTGTAATATTTTCGAACGTTTTTGCGGGATTAAGGCCAACATTTCTTACAATTTTTAATGAAAACTTGAATTAAAATTACCAAATGAACTTTCTCATCCTGCTAAGTATAACTATGCTTAGTTTGTCCGTTAGTAAGTTGCTGCTCTACAAGAACGGCAACACGCAGACATACTACACACATTCATCTTTATTTCAAGTACTGATTGTTATAAAATATTGCGAACAGTGTGAAGGTGTATCATGCAATAGTTTGCAACATCTTAATGCTAAATGGATTCTGATATCATTCACGCTATATTGTATCTTTAAAAACTTTTCGATCGTACAAAAGAGCATTTCCTTTTCCAGTCGGCTATCATTTTGTCATTTTTTTTGTTATATACAAAAGCGAACTTTAATTAGAAGACTTTTTGGCAACATTATTTAGATACACGAGATTCAAATGCTGATGTGTTCAAAGTATGGAAAATTTCACATTTCTCTTTTCTTTGAAAAATATTGTGAATTATTTTTTAACATTATAAAACAGGGAAAAAAATTGAGTAATATATGTATTTTTAATTTCATATTGCATATATTAATTTATCCTTCTCGTGTGCTTGTCATTATACAGCTAAAACTGACAAGTAAAACAATGACTTATTGCATTTGCTGGTTGTTTTAAAATTTTCTTTATAGACAGTGCATGCTGCTAATATATGCTCACACATTGTATTGCATACAGATGGAACATATAATTTTTAACCTTAGGATCATTTTAAACAAATCAGTTTTCTTTTGATTTCGCTCTTGTATACTGACATATAAATTTCAGCGTTGTCTTAGTATTCATTGTCTCAATCAATAATAATAAGAATCCCTTCAATAGAATGAAAAGTTATCACTGGAAATTAAAAATATCTTTAAAGCTTTGATACGATACGAATTTAGAATTTTAAATCAACAATATGGAATATCTTAAGCATAGACACAAATACTATAAACGCATTTTAAAGGGTCCGCGGTGACCTTTTGATAAAGTCTTGGCTTCGGAACCGGATTTTAGGTTCGAGACCCTATTCCATCGAAGAATCGTCGTGTAAGGGGTATGGAGCACGTTAAATCCGTCGAGACCAAACGTCCACCCGCTGGTGTAGCGTGGAAGTGTGGAGAGGGGGTGGGTGCCAACTTAGACATCGTCCTCTTCACCTGACCATGATTCAAAATGACGAGGTCCGTCCCAAAACAGCCTTACAGTTGCTTTAAAACGGGACGTTAATATAACTAAACTAAACTAAACTAAATTAAACAATTTTAAAATGCTATGATAATGTTGTGAATATATGTAGTTTCTAAATTTATAATTTCTTATATAATTATGGCCTTTGTTAGCTTTCTGTTGTTGTTGTTTTTTTCTATGTAGACAGAGATAGATTTAAATCTGCATAAGGTTTATACTTGAGGAAAATTATAACAGCAAGAAGTTTTATCCTTGACTTTATTATAATCTTTTATTTATTCATCCATTTAATTATGAATATCATAAAGATTGAATGGGATTTTTTTTTCTTTTTCAGGTGACGTTGATGACGACCTTAAAGCTCCTTTTCGGACCAGTAAGTGTGCATTTTGAATAATTATTAAATAGATATTATTTAAAAAGAAAGATAGAAATCCTATAGTGTTGAGTGATTCATTTAAATTGAAATTTAGGATTTTTTTTAAAATTTAGTTTTTATATTATTAATTATCAGTATTAGAGAAAGAGAAAGAAAAAGAAATTGAAAGAAAATAAAGAATCTTTCAGAAACTTAAGTAACGTTAAAGTACTAAGTATTCTGAATTTTTAAAGTAAATAGTATCTGAATTTGAAATTCAGGACATTTTTTTTAAGTCTGTGTGTTGAATAAAATATAAAAATATATCAATTTTAGACAAATAATTAGTTAGAAAATTTTTCTATAAGGGAAACATGAAGAGTTGAAGAAGCGCAAGTAAAATATTTTGCTCTTATATTCTTCCTTTTAATCTAATTTATCCTATTTGGTCATATTAAGGAGATACTGTTTCAAGTAAAGTAAAAGTTGGAAAGAATTTCCAAGGCTTAATTTTTAAAAAATAATAAATCTCGCTAATCCCTTTTTAATATGAAATATCTGTGGATGATGTGACGGATGTATCAAGGATAATTCGTTCATATGTAGCTTACTTTGAATTTCTAAAACTATTATTAAAAAAAGCAGAGTCGAAAATCGGAAAAACCCATTTGATTCGAACTGACTTATCACTTTAAATATATAGCAACTTTGGAAAGAATTTACATTTATGTAAAGTTAACTATTTTTATTACCTTTTTGTATTTGAACTCAACTAATCTGAAATATGTTATCTAAATAAAATCTGTAGCATTTTTTTAAAATTCGGAACACTTCTTTGACACTATTTTTAATCCTATCATGCTGGGTAACCTTGTAAAACAAACCCTTTGGTGACTGTCCCTCATCATTCAAGACAGTGCGTCATTTTAGCGTTTTAATTACTTTTTTCAATTTTGATTGTTAAAAACACCTACAGAATGGTAAGATGTAAATTAATTTTTTGGAGAAATACAACTTAAAGCAATTATATATATATATATATATATATATACTAGCCGCCTTTGGCGACCAGCCGGTACGCCATTAATGCTCGTTAAAATTTTAATAATTAACTATTTTATGTAATTCCTAATTTAATAGCTTTTTCATTTAAATATATTAAAACTTCAAATTTCAATTCACTCAGAATATTATAAAGGCCTTCAGTCATAACGTAATCTGTATCTCTCCAATTTTCTGTTAGCTCCCGTAGAATTTATGCTTTAAAAATTAAAGTGGAAATGATTAATCTGCAATTAATATAATAATATTTTTTACTGAAACAAAGCATTTTTTTTTTTGTAATATGATTACTGAAAACAGAGTCACTGAGCATTTAAACCTTATGGGCATTAAAGAATATCTTTCTTAATTTATGTAATATCTCAAGAATTTGTCAACAAAATTTTTTCAGATTCATCTTGAGCAGGTATATATTAATTAACAGTGTTTAATTTTAAATGCCTCAAATACTAAGAAAATAAACAGAATCGTTTAAAATAATCGGTCGGAAACATGTAAAAAAAATTACTTAAAAAACGATGAACTTAAACTAACATAAATACAATTTAATTACAAAAGCATACAACTAACCTAAAAATAATTTAAATCGAGTTCGCCTCCGTTGAAATGTAAACAATCATAATACAATGCGCATGCGTGAATTTTCAACGCCAATTACGGTAACGCACATATGTGAATTTTTCTACGCCAGTTGGGGTAACGCTATGTAGATTAGAAATTTTTAATTTCCTTTAATCTGTTTTATTTTAATTCAAAAGTACTTCAGAATGAATCTGAAAGATCGATTCATTAACAATGTTTAAATGCATCAAACATTAAGAAAATAAACAGAATCGTTTGAAATAATCGGCCGAAAAATGTTAGCCCTAGCCTCATTGCTGTTGGGAAAAAAAAAAAAAAATTGAAGCTTTACTCATTTGGCGGTGGGGAAAATGAAAGGATTTTTTTTGGAGGGAAAGTTAGTTTTTGAATTTTTAATTATAATTTTAATTAAAAACAGGGCTATCCTATCTTTTAAGTTAGATCAAACTGCAGACGGTGTGCAAATTTGATTAAAATCGGATAAGTAGTTTAGGAGTCCATCGCGGACAAACAACGTGACACGTAATTTATATATATTAAGATATTTATTTTTCGAGGCAATTAACAAATTCTTATATTAGATTAATAATTATGCATCGAATTACTTTTCCGAGTGTGAAGGATTAATTCTCTATTTAAAGCTGGCATTTATGAACATCTCGGTATTTAATTTGTTGCTTGAGCAACTGGCATAGGCATCCGGTCAAATCAATGTGAATATTTCTTCTATTCGGAACAAAAGACAAGCACACGGTTTACAAAACATCAGAAACCAGATTACTGGTGATTTATAAAAGAAAACCACTTCAGCTCGATTGTCCACTAGTTATTACAGATAAAATGAAACCCGATAATAACGAATCGAGGGTTTGCTCCGAAACACTTTTTCTAAATATATTCTACTTCCGTTTTAAAATTCAAACGGATAACAGTAGTTAGTCAAATTTAAAACTAGAATGTGTACAGTTATTTAAGTCTAACTAGCCGAGCCCAAAAATGAAATATCACTACTCATTCTAACATAATTTGAAGAATTTGCTATCTGAAAATAGAGCAAAGATTTTAAGATAAGTAAAAGTAGAAAAATAACGGAAGGTCTTTGACCGAAATATTTCTTGCTAATTTAAAGTGTTTTCTTCATTTAAGAGTATTTTTTTTTTAATGATTAAAAACGATTGCATGACCAGTTACTTTGCATTCCGAGTTATGCAGTTTTGGCTCACATATTATTTAATAATATGTAAATGGATATTTATTTTGACAATGAGTAAAAGGGGGGGGGGTAATATTCTACTTTCGAAAAGTTTTAAAGGTCTTTTTTTTATTTTCATTTTCTCTTACACGAAATATATGAATATAAAATATTGAGATTAGATAAAGATATGAGATTAAAAGATATGAGCTTAAAATTCAAACGCAAGCAAAATTAAAATAAGCTATAAGATCCTATTTTATCTGGGAGGCCGCGGTGATCTGGTGGAAAGATCTCGGCTTCGAAACCCGATTCCACCGAAGAACCATCGCGTGAGCGGGTCTGGTGCACGTTAAATCCGTCGAGGCCAAACGTCCTCCCGCTGATATGGTGTAGAAGTTGGGAGAGGGGGTGCCAGTTCAATTCTCATCGTCTGACCGCGGTTCAAAATTATGAGGTCCGTCCCAAAATAGCCCTAGTGTTGCTTTAAAAAACGGAACACTATTGCATCTAAAGAAAGCATTTTTTTTTTTTAAATATGGGGAAAATGTAATCTTCATAAAAGAAATGATAAAGTTAACACCTAACATCTGGCTTCTCTTGCTGCATCTTTCCTACTTATGAGAATAAATTGTCCGAAATGATGAATAACAGTCAATTACACTTTGACAAGGAGATTTTTAGGCAGTGTTTCTTGAATGAACTGCAGATCTGTCCCTTCATATTCAGTTAAATAAGAATAGGTGTACATATATTCATATCTTCTTTTTACTTTCGCATATACATAGAGAAGAAATATAGTAATCGTCAAAAATTTCGGATTCGAGATTTTAACGAATCTCCACGTTTTAAACCATCCTGAAATCGAAAAACATATTTTTGGAAAATTTTTACCTGTCTTTGACAAAGATAACTAAAAAATATGCTTTGATCTGGACGAATGAAATTTTTTATGATATCCAATTCTATCCAATTAAAAATAAAAAATCCATTAAAATTAATTATCCATCTGTCCGAATATTATTTAATAAGACGTTAAGAAGAGAACTAGATAAATAAAATTAGGTACACAGATTTAATATTTATACTGTAGACACCTGTCAAATTATGAACCAAATCTAACTAGGGGTTGACTATCTGTCAGTCTTCACTTTCAAAAGCATGTAAACGCGATAATTAAAAAAAAAATCAATGATTTAAATATATATCAAATTTGGTATGTTATTTTGCGTACAAGTACAGTTCGTGTAAATACAAGTACAGTTTCGTGTAAAATTTTTGTTTCAATCGATTGATAAAAACATGTCTAAAACACAAATTCGATTTTTGGATGCTATTAACACGTGCCAGGATACTATTAATATAGCCGCCAAATTACTCGCCAAGGATGACATGAAATTCCGTAAAAGTGCTAAATTCATACTAAAAGTTAATATTTCTTAACTATTGTACGAGTGTCTCTGACGATAAATTTTTTAGAGTATGCGAGAAAGTGTTGAGAAGATCACTCTCGCTGGTTTGGAAAATCATTTGCAACAAAGTGACAAAAAAGCAGCCAGCCGTGTGGGATGTTGACATCAGTTGCATTGTGTGCACTCATTCCTCCAATTTCCCTCCGCTTTTTGAAAGAAATGCTGTACACAAGTATTAGTAATTGCTCAGCCGACACTTTAGCGTTACGAAAAGATGAGTGCATGATCCGCCTGCTATTATCCGCATATTTACTTGCCCAGCTTTTACACCACAAATCTGATGTGATCTAAAATAACAAACATACCCTTGAGAAGCTACTTTATTGTCTTTTTGAAATGTTGGATGTGTTGGAATAAATACTCTATATTTCGTAAAAATTTGTAGATTTTTTTTAACTTAATAGTTAACTATTGATAGTTATTTCTGATTTTAATTTAACTCTGATGTTTCTTCAAAAGAATTAAAATCGTAGCAATATTTGTAAATTCAGAAATATTCAAGAGCAATGTCCGAAAATTATAGAAATCTCGACTCGGCTCTATAGGAGTCGGTGCCCCTTCTAATATTTCGTAAATGTCTTCAACACAATACACGTTCCCCTAATGAATTCGAAAAAAAAAATACTCTTTCCGTCAGTGGTTAAAACAGAATCATCCCTATTTTGATTGATATTACCGAAGAAAATTTGAAATTGTCTATTCAATTGTTTTAAGCGATAGACAGCGGCGATAACGTGCTATCCTTTCGAAACCAAACAGCCACGGCATCCATACCAAATCAGAAATAATAAGCGAAAAACCAAAATAAAATAAAGTTTCCATTCTCTTTGACCCATCCTGTTTCTTCTTGGGCATTTTCCTCCCTAAAACAGCCATCCGTAGCTTGGGGGAGGGTTTGACGTATGACCTTGAACAACAAAAAAATGGTCCCATTGTATTGTGGACGCCCCTCATTCCAATGCAATTAAAGTGGCCGAAGGGGCAGCAAAAATTTGGTGCCCCCTGCCCGATGTCACGTAAGGGTCTTTTCATTCTTCTGTCAATCTGATTCTTTGAAACACAAATGCACGATCCATTTCTTTTTTTAATCCTTTTTTATTATTATTTTGGGGTGGAAATGAATTTGTCCTCCGCCGGAAATGTTCCTATTGTCCACGCTCCGCTGCAGCCCTAAGAATACTATCTTGGAGAGAAATTTCGCCGAAGAAGTGTCCGGTGCCTTCTGCTTTTTCGCAAATGTCCACCTACCTGTAACCTTCCTGACTTCTGTGTTGTTGTTTCCTGTGGGCAAAATTTTGACGTGGGAAGTTAATAGTCCAGAAGAGGATTATGGATCCTCTTTAATAATGGAATGTGGAGCAATGGTATGTGAACATGTTATCCTGTTACATTCCCTTCACATGCGGAGTGAAATCAAAGTTCAGGTGGACATCTGTAGAGAGAGGCAGAATTTAAAAATTAAAAAAAAAAAAAATCGAGTAAAGTTCGATTTTTCTCGATTTACCCGAAAAGCTATTATTCATGTGTATTTTTTTGAATTTCATATGAAAAAAATATTTAAGAATTTTGAGTGAAAGATTTGGTAATTATAAGAAGAAAGGCTGTGCCTAAACATTCCTGCAATTAAAATAAAAGAGTAACTTCCTCTACCAAATTGATATTGAGTAAAATAATAGTCTTATTATTATCATGAATGTTTTGTCAATTGTTAGATTACTCATTTGGAGGTAAGAGAAGCAATGGCACCGTTCTTTCTGGATTAAAATTTCTCATATATATATAATAAAGAAAAATCGTTTTAATGATCTACCAACAGATTTCGATGAATCTCCTTGTTTTAGGTCTCCTGAGACCTAATAAAAATAATTTTTTTACTTTCTCGTATGCAAACTATAGAGAAAGTATAATCATCAAAAAATCCAAGCACAAGATTTTAACAAGTCTTCAAGTTTATCTATAAGCATGATAATTCAAAAACGCTTAACGCTAAAGCGATGAAATTTGGTATATGCATTCATGACCATATTTATAGATCTCTGTCAAATTTTGAGAAAAATCTGTTAATAAGCAGTCTTTCTGTCTGGTTCTTCGAATATAAACTAACATGACTACAAAACTAAGAGCTAGATTTGGTACACAGATTTAAAATTTATAGACTCCAATGAAAATTTAAGCCAGATCTAACAAAGTATTAACCATCTATCGGTCTGTACTTACGGAAATATGTAAACGCGGTACACTCAAAACTCAATGACTTAAATATATCAAATTTGATGCTTGATTTTGTAACTATAATTGCAGTTCTATGCCAAATTTTGGTTTCAATATGTTGATAAAAATAATCTAAATAAATTCCCATGCAAGGGATTAATCGCCAAAACATTTGTCAAGGATCGTATGACATATTTAGTAAAAAGGCTAAATTCACGCAAAAAGTTAATATTTTCTAAGTATTGCACATTGATCCAAAACCCATAATTTTTTACATAACATTTTTATTAGAAAATATGCGAGAAAGATTTTGAGAGACCACTTTCACTGGTTGGCATTGCGTCTGTCTATTCGTAAACGCAATAATTCTAAAACGGAAACAGTGAGTCGAATGAAATATATTTATGGCTTCAACATGAAAAAAATTACTTCGACTTTAACTAAATGACCGGCATCAATGTTCTTGTTAAATATTGATCTACTGTCTATTTGTGAATAAGATAGAGCAAAAACACAACAATCTAGAAAGAAGAAAATTGTTACATGTCCCTTTCCCTCAAGGTATATAAATTTTTATCATATCAATATCACATTTTATAGATAACAAATCTCAGATATAATTCATTACCAATCAAAGTTAACTTGTTAATCAAAAGATTTTCGTAATTATATTCCATATGCATATAACATTATCAGTTTTCTTTTTTGTAAAGTGGGGAAAATATATGCTAAATTTTTACTTAAACCATCTTTCCTGTGTTTATTGTTCCTTATTGTTCAACATGTCTTTGATTCTATGACAAATTTACAACACATTTGAAAGTGAACTTCCAACGCTATTTTTAAGCTATCAAAATATGTATATTATATTAGAGCAACATTTTATCCTCAACACATTCGCTACCATGAGCCTCACCAGTGGATCATACCTACTTTGTAATAGTACCGAACCATCTATCTAATTAGACTACCCCATCTCTGCTATAAGAGATATCATCTAATTATATAGGTGATCCGAATATCAGGCTTGAGCAGTGACATCGAACATGTGAACGCAATAGTGAACCCGAGATTAGATTGTTTAACAGTATGTACAGTAAAAACTAAATTCATTTTACTAACAGTAAAAAGGATTTTTTTTTTAAAATCCATTTGTAAGCAATAAGTTTACATGATAATCAAATGTGATTTATACTTTCATTTATACTTTTTTTTAAAATTTTCTTTCTGTGTCATTTTTTTCCACTCCAGTTTGTAGCATTCGAATTTCGGGAAAGTAAAATAAACTCATTCCATCGCCGTCCTTAAAACAAGCTACCAGAGCATCTATTACTTCCATTTACCCTTCACTTCGAGGTCTCTTTGTCATGATGGTGATCTTGGCTTTAAGACGGTATGGTCATAACATTTATGGCCCAATTCCACCAAAAAATCTTTCATGCTTGCAAAACTCTTGAATACTACATCCATTTGAATCGAGATCCTTTTATTCCTTTAATGTTGCAATTTAGAAATGAGGCTACATATTTTAGTATCTTCATCCTCATCTGACATTGATTCAAAACCTTGAAGTCCATCCAAAAACAGCACTCGTAAAATTTCAAAATGAGGAGATGTTACCAGTTTGAGCTAGGAATTAGTTTTGTCTCTTAATTAGATGACATACTTATTTTTATTTTAATTCGTCTAAGGGTATAAAAGTCACCTGACACACTTAAGCATGTCTAAGTAATATTAATCTTTCAAACTGCCATTTCGATTTAATTATAAACTTAAATATCATAAATATTGTAATTTGATGCACACTTCGTTGTTACATTTGAATGGTTTTATTCAAACTAATTCTTTACAGTAAACACAATACTTCTATAAAACAAATTCCGCAATTAAAACTGATTACAAAAATAGGTCTCTTAAACCTCAAATGATATCCAAGATAAAGAAACAAGATGGATCCATCGCAGATATGCTAGTAAAATGGTAAGCAAGACTTATCAAAATCTTGACGGCATGGCTAGATGCCTTACGTGCTAACATTCAAAGCCAGTCTATTGCTTTTTAAAGCACTTTTTTAAAACCATATATGATGAACAGGCATATATATATAATATGATATCTCTAAATTTAAATTAAATCCTAATTAATTTCCAAATTTTTATCTTAATTTAACCCATAGTAACTTCATTCTAAAATGTTCTCTTATTTCCTGACCCAATTCCACCTTTTTAATTTAATTAATGTTATAGAATCTCTGTAAAAATGCTTAAATCAGCGATTCTCGTGTTCCGAGTAAAGGGATAAAAATCTGGCAAGCCAAGCAAATTCTTTTAAAATATACGTATATTCCCCTTACCTAAATTGTCATGTGTCAAAGAAATTCCTATCAGAATCTCACAGTATATAATCATTAAAGATAAATATTTCAGTCTCTTTTCGCTCTTCTCTTGTATCGCTTGGTAATGGACGCAAGTTGGTCAGTTTTGTCCCCGCTTCTTGTACATAAATTATGCCTCCCGGGATAGAATGGAAGCGAATTCAAAATATCTTCTCTTTTCTACCACAAAACTGCTTCAAAAATATATGCTTTGCATTTTATAAATAATATAGTGCTGGTAGCGTCGTTTATTCCCGCTATGCCACTGGACCATCTCTCCTATCCAGTTTGGTCTGCGTGAAGATCGCAGCCCCCGCTTCACTGACCCTCGAGTGCGGAGGAAGGAATCTGCTGGCAGGTAGCATGTCTACTGATGCGTTGAGCGGATGCCCTTCAGACGAGTTCAGTCCTCGTAATCCTTCATCAACGCCGATGCTATCAATCTCCCCGTCACACGAAACCGATCTCTGATTTATTGTGGGGACCGCAGCCGAGTGATTGTTTATGTGGACAGGATACCCGTGACTGTGCGTGACGCCCTAGCACATCTGAACGCACCGTCTCTCCCGAAACTCCGTTTGCACAATCGATTGAAAATTCTATATGAGCACACTCTATATGCAACTGCCCATTTACAAGCATGAACACATAACTATTTCTACGCAGTGAAAAATGTTTGCAACAAAAGCAAAATAAATATTTTGAACAAATTCATCCATTCTTTGCAGTAGGACAGTTCCTATTACGTCGCCGGCACCTCGGACATGTTAAATTTAGCATTGAAACTCAGTGTCCTCTTGTTAGTTAAATACGGAAATTGGGAGAGAAAGGTGCCGAATCAAGTTCCGTCCTCGTCATTTTATAAAACAAGCTTATGAGGTTCCGTTCGAAACGGTCGCTGGGTTGCTTCAAAACAGGATATGATGGCAACTTAACTAGTTATTAAAATTAAATACATCGATTTTTATTAAAATTGTCATCTCTCTGAAGGCAGCTCAATCATGGCATTGATAATGTTTCCTGATCATTAAGCATGTTCTCGCTTCCCAACTCAACTATACTAATACTGGTATCGCCTGATTTGCTTATTTATCGTTGCTGACAATGGATATTTCTGAGGGGTCTTTGCATAATGATGGGGGTTGTTGTGCCTAGACCACAGGCCCCGAATTCATAGCAACCGGGGTCATTCAGTTCACTCTGGATGTTATGAGGATCGGACTATGTTCTTTATCTTTACATGCCCACGAATAGACAGATTGAGAGGCAGTTTAATATAACTTATTGATTCAAAATTTTTGTTCGGGGGATAACGCTCAATATGCTTAATTTTATCCATCTCGTCATTTAGGTTTTTGTATTATGTTCACATGCACACAAAGCACAAAGTATATATTGTCCTTTTTTCCAAAAAATTGTCGAATTTTTTGTTAAATACTCTTCTGACTTGATTCATATTTTATCAAACATATTCCAAATCTGAAATTTGGATTTATAAAATACATATGAGTCAAAGTTCGGTATTGGAACCTAAAAAAGTTCGATTTTGATGATAACTGAAATTGATTGCATTCCTTAAAACATAATAGTTCTTGTGTAATGAATAAATAAATAAAGAGAGGGGAAAATAGCAGCAATAGAATATTTTCCAGAATTGTTTAAAGAAATAAAATGGTACCATAACGATCAACTAAAAAAAAAAAAAATCTCCGTAATGATTTTAAAAAAATGGTGTTTGAGTGTCTCGGCCATCGGGAAAAGTGTTTCAGGCTTGATAATTAAGACAAGACTTTCACTTCAAATTCAATTTTCACTAACATATATAATGAGAAAATAAAGTACCATATAGCTATCTGAAATTGAAGAACAGCACTTTGAGGACAATATTGAAGAAATTATTTTATAGGTATTTTTGAACTGCCGTGTTATTTTTTTTCCAACAAAATCAAGTTTTTCAAAAAAAATTACGCAGGTATCGGTTTGAAATTTTTATCAGTTTTTCACTTTTATATAATACCTAATGACGTGGAATTTCAAACTTTTCAGTTAAATTCAAATTATATATATTATTTAAATTTTACTCTTTAATAATTAGTAATATTTTAAATATTATTAAGGAGTATAAATATAAATTAAGGTGTATAATATTAAATAAATTATATATATATATAATATATATATATATAATATAATATTTTAATATTTACTCATAATAATTTTTAATAGCCCATTTTCAAGATCTTTTAATACCTCAATTTTTTTTTTTTTTTTTTTTAACATGTTAGGACATATTTTGGCTTGAGGTTTTTGAAGCAATTTGAAGGCAACAAATTGCTGAAGCCTCAAAATGCTTAGGCAACAAATTAGCAATTTATTCCCTTTTTTTTTTTTTTTTTCTTGGAGCCGGCTTTCACAGTATAGCTTTTGAAATATCTATCGTTTGCTACTGTAGTTTTATTTTGGAGTCGGCTTTCACTATATAGCTTTTGAATTATCTATCGTCTGCTGTTGTATTTATTTCCATTGGAAATCCGTGTTATTGCCTAACTCGCGCAACGTCTTTTAAAAATAAACCAAGCAAGTTAAAATATTGTTTGTTTTTTTAATCGATAAAGATTGTTGGTTCAGGGATAATTTCAACTAATTAAAATAAGGTTATTAGAAAATAATGCAGAAGGTTGTCACATTTAGCAATTTATCGCCAACTAAAGTTACAACTTGATTGCCAAATTATACATTCTCTGAATTCTTACTAATTTCTTAATTAATTTAAATCATTAACCAGTTTAAAACGGTTTGGAACAATCACGAGACTATCAGATTATGCATGCGTCGATATTTAGAAAAACGATGGTTTTTTTCATCTGAAAATCGGTCGAGCTCCAAAACTTTGCCGGTTAGAAAAATTGAAAGTTTAAAAAATTATCATTATATATAGAGAGGGGGGGATAGAGAAGCGTCGTGATTGTTTGAAACCGGTTTAAAATAATTCATGACTTGATTAAGACAAATAATAACTTAAAAAATGTTCTCACATGATAACTTTAAATTTGCAATAATAGATGTCAGTTTTTTATTTAGTAGCTTTATATTTAAATGCGGCGAGCTAATTTTTCTATTTCCAACCATACCACTTCTTATCCGTAACTCGATCCAAATGAAAGTGAGGGACAAATTTTAGATAGCCAATTAACGTATTAAAATAATAAGATTGCTATAATGAATTTTTTTCCAAGTTTCCGACTGTATTAATTATCTTCAACGGAGCCGACTCATGTGACTGATGTCATTTGGTAATGAATTTGCATAGGCTATCTAACTGCAAGTTGTATTACTATAATTTGATGCGTTTGCGATGGTTTGGGGACAGGATGATTTTAACTTTATAATCAGCGGATATCTTCTAGATACGTTTTCTTTCTTTCACTAAATCTGATGTTGAGGATCATACATATTGTGAGTTAGAAGCTTGGAGACCGAAATCAGGATCAGGTGTCTTTCTTGCGATTAACCTAACCTTAGAATTAAGAGATCTGTCCCATACTCGAAGGTAACTTCCAAACGGAGTGTTAGTGTAACCAAACCAACTAATAATGTGGCAGCACAGCATTTCCCTTCTTGCAAAATGTGTACTTAGTGGTTCGAGTATTACATGAACCGCCATTCGTTTGAGCAGTGGGTATCTTTTGTCAATAAAGTAGCTAACCCGCTCATTCGTGAGTTACTGAGTCATTCACTCCGTAGCGAGGCCTACGTGCCGGAGCACACCCATTCTGGAAGGTAGACATAAACAAAAGGAGCTCGATGAAAGGTTATCTTAAACGCTGTTTCAACAGTAAAACTATTTTGGGGCTCCTGAACAAAAACGCTTCCGGCCAAGTCGCACTCAAATTTTCCGAAATACTTTGCGGCCAGCTGGTTGATGTCATGTTCCATATCGCGAGGCGGGAAAAAACCCTACCCGAAAGTATGCGACTCTTTTTTAACTCGGCCGAAGACGCTCTCGGCTTTCTTATGATCTCGGCAACATGACAAAATGGGGAATTTCGTGATGTGTCAAAGAATACCGTTGTTGCTTTCTCTACCAAATGAAAGGTTGATCAGCGCTGATTCAGAGGACTGGAATGGGTGACCAATAAAGAAAACTAAATAATATATATTTAAAGTCGATTTAGAAAATTGGTTCTGACGCTCATTTCCTTCCTAAAACCTAACTCATTTTTTAAAAATATAAATACACTAGGATATTCATAAAATTAGACTGTTATTTTTAATAGGAGATAATTAGGGAGAACCTGTTAATCCTTCTTTGCATGATTTTTCTTTTTCTTTGAAATAAATCAGTGATATAATTCATGCTCTAGATTAAAGGAAAAAGTGTTTTAAAAAATACTAGTATAAATACATAAAATAATTAAATAAACAGTATGATGGAAATGTCCATCATTATGCAAATTTACATGTTAAACTCTGTACAAAATCTCCAATGTCCGTCTCTTCTAAATTTCTCCACTCATTATCGCTTTTATTAGCAAAAAAAAAAAAAAAAAAAAAAAAATCTGATTAGTTATAAAAAAAATATTCAAGAAATTTCACTTCCAACCACTACGAGCAAATTCAAATTCGTTATAATAATGTGACATTTGATTTTTTTTTTTTTTGACAGCTACGTTCTTTATAATGCAATAATCGTGAAAAAAGTTGTCAACAACAATCAATTTACAGTCCATCTGTTCGGAGTACAATTTTCTAATTATATATTCAAATCTTTTTTTTTTCATTTATTTCTTTCATTAAGCATTAGAATTCGCAGCATTATGGAATATTTAGCTGAAAAACTTCTCTGCTGTGTTGGTAACTATCCGATTCTTTATTCAAACCTCATCTTCTTCCAATCAATAAAAAAAAAAAAAAAATCTATCGACAATAATTGTAGCTTTTTCCAGTTGACAACAAATTCTCGGTTTTGCATCAATGAAATCACAAAGGAAACTAAAAAAAATTGCATTGTTCTTTCGACGAAAAACAGATCAGTTTCTATTTTGAAATTGCTATGATCGATTACGAAACTCAAGATGTCATTTCGAGCTAAGACTTGAGACTCATCAACTACATTAGTCAAATGACGAATTGCTCTGTTTATTATTTCTTAAAGTGTTGATATTGCAAATAGTGGGACATAAATGTTAACTAAAGCTATTTATCATATCGAGATATTTTTTTTGCCATTTTGAAATAAACATTTAAATGTGTAAAAAAATCTCTCAGATTCGGTCTTAAAAATAAAGACTATTATTCATTTTATTTCGTTTGGTAAATAAATATTAGCTAAAAAAATCGTTTGCGACATTAATTGTATCATTAGCTATGCTGTTAAAAGAAACTTGTTGTCTAGAGCTCATTCATAGTCAGGTCATAATTGAATCCATTTCGTTTTACTTTATATGTTAAATTTATCAAGAAAAGGCAAAAGAAATAAAGATTAGCTAAATATTAAATTAGCTAATTTAAAATTATAATAATTTAATTTAATAAATTAAGTGAATTCAATTTCATTTAATTTTTAATAAATATTAGCTAAAAGTCGTTTGCGACATTGTCTCATTAACTATGCTTTTAAACGAAACTGATGATAAAACAATAGTTTAGTTGTGTAGTACTCATTCATAGTCAAGTCATAATTGGATCTATTTTGTTTTACTTTATAATGTCAAATTTGTCGAGAGGGTAATATATATACACTATATATATAAAGTACACCATGCCTTTGCTCTGTCATTGCCAAATATGATTTTATTTCGAAGGAAAAAAATATTTTCGGCTATTCGCATTGCTTTTGTGGTATACCCAGTCATTATCAGGAAAATAAGAAACGTCATTGTATTTTTAAACTAAATAGAAATTTAAAATAATTATTCGTCAAATATTAATGAAATATTTCAACTCATGTGTTCAGCTCATTATGAAAAACTTTGCTCCTTCAACCAATTCAAATTTCTTGCTTATCAATAGGGTGGTAACTGTGTTTAAAGAATGGGTTGAAAATTAAACAAGGGTCATATAATAAAATTCATTACTGAAAATTTACTGAATAGTTCAATCAGATATGGTATCATATTATATATGAATAAACAGATTGATATTTAAGTCATCCGTTGGCGTATTTGCTTCATAATCTGATACAGCTTAAAATTCAAAATAAAAAAAATATATATATGGTTTTAATCGTAATGTCAACCTAAAACCTTATCAGAATTTTCATTTATCTATATGCCATCTTGTAATCATGTAAAACCATTAGTCCATTTTCATCTATCTAATTTGTTGTATTGTTATAATATTCGCATGTACCCAGACGGACAAACAAAAGACTGTCCATTGACTGGGTTTTACCAAAATTTGGCAGAAATTACAATTTCTTTTTTTAGTGTATTTTAATCGTCTAGCTTGACATATTTCCGTGAACACCAGACTGACATATTTCCCAGAATGATTTTTCGAATTAAATGAGTTCCAAAATCTGAGTAGTTTTGTCAACCTCTCGATGCTAAATTATTTATAACAATACTTAAATGCTCTATGCGATTCAGCTTTGGAAAATGTTCCATTGTTTAAGAATCACCTACAGAAATACTGCAGATGCATTTTCGTATAGATACTAGATCCCCCCCCCCCCCTATCTCCTCACCATTTCTTCGCTGTCTCCAGATCGAGTTTTAATTGTAGATTCGCGTGCCCAGAATCACTTCCTTCTTCGAGACAACTATTACTCATCCGTTACAGCGAGACACATTTTTCATTCTTAACTTTTGGCGGCCATTACTATGCAAATCAAACGTTAACTTTTCTCTTTCCAACTTCTATCCATCAAGCTTTTAAAAGCCCCCACCCAGCATTAGTTAACATTCACATAGGACTTGAATTCTGGGAGTTTGGGGGGCAATTAAGTTACGTTAATTATCTAATATCTTTGTTGCGTTTTAGTCGTTCTTTCTGATAGTAAAGAGTGATTAATAGCTTTCTTATCGCGAGGTGACGGAGATTCCCTTTAGCCCTTGAATAAATCATGCGAAAAGCGTGAGGGGTTTTTACTTAAATCGGTGTTTCGTCTTTTCCAGACACAACAGCTTGCAGTGAAATTTGTTTATTGATGTTGAAAGGTATAATTTATTGGAGAAAAGATTGTAACAAGATATCGTTCCTTCGCAACTGCCATCCCAAAATTCTTTTTAGTTTGGACCGTTGCCACGAAAAATATTGGGTTGGAAAAGTTAATTGTTTTTCCTCTCCTGTTGTTTAGCTTTTTTCTCTCTCTTTTGTTTTTTAAAGATGGTTATTTATAATTAATAATATTAAAGACTTTCGTATGAGCTCTTTTGTTCCAATATCTTAAATCATAATAGATAGTAATGAAATAAAATTTTTATCATGTGCACTTTTAGACGGGGATTTATATTTAATTACTTGAACGAGTTTAAATAATAATCGCGTTTTGTTCGATAATTATGTGTGATTGCTATGTTACATTAAGGAACGTAATGCTTCATTGCTTACAAACTATACATAGAGAAAACGCTGTGCAATTATTAAAAAACTTGGCGAGTTCCCTCCCCCTCCCTTTTTGGAAGCTTCCTAAGCAGTGGTAGTGAGTTATACTATTGCAAATTTAAATATACTCTTGTCCCCTTGGTTTTTTTTTTTTTTTTTTTCGGTTTGTTCCTGGAAAAAATATTAGATTGTGGAATAATTTTTTTTTTCGTTTTGTTCCTGGAAAAATAATAAATTGAGGAACAATGGATGATTTTTTTTTTTTTTTGAAGATACACACAAAAATAATACAAATTGGCAAAATGTCCTATATAATCTGAAATAAAATTCAACACTTTAAAGGAAAGGGTATTTTGATGGTTGTGTATTTTTCAGATCATTAAAATGAAATATTAAATGAAGACTGAGCATTTTCCACGTTTAATCTTAGTGCTGAAAACTCCGAAAATAAGTGGGTTTTCAATAATATTTCGATCCAATCGCATAGTACTGTAGGATTAAAGTGGGAACCAGCGGGAAAACAATCGTATCTTAAATATTTTCCAATAACAATTTTAATGAAAGCGCTTTTCACTCTTTCTTCGAATTCGAGATTTTCTTACACAGTAACATTGATTTTGATTTCATTTTTATAATTTTTGAAGAATTATTTCTAATTATTATAACTATAATATTTACTCTAAAATAAAGTAAGTTAAATATTTTTCCATATGTAATGAAAGCACCCACAGCAGGAAAATGCAGATGTAGCCATTGATTAAAAATGTATATAATATTTACATTTAACGCGAATGACCGAATTCGAACCAAATATAGAAACTTTGTTAATTAGATCAAACATGGACTTGGTTCAAAATATGAAAAAGATTATTTGAAATAACACATGCCGAATTCGAAGATCTTTTGAATTTTTTTGAGTTGCTTATTTATGTAATATATAATATTGTGAGTTTCGTGAGAAACGAACATCAAAACCTCGAAATTAGATTTTTTTCCTCAGTTACAAAGTAATAAAATTCAATTCGTATAAAAGGTTCTATATTCAATATAACTTCCAAGGACGCATATAAAAAAAATGACCTTTAAATAACTGCTGATTGATTCTTGGATCTACTACATAAAATCCTTTAACCTTACCCACTTACTTTAATTCGAAACGGCTTCTGAAGCGAAACTTCAGAGGTGACATTGCTATCGAAAAAAACAGTGTTTCGCGTGTTTAGAGGTATTCACAATGAACAGAATCGAATATCTATTACTCAACAAAGTATTAAATCACGTGCTCCCCGGACATTCGCATGACATAAGGGGGCGGGCAAATATCGGCCAATAAAGTTTATCTTCGTGTTTGCATAAAGACTTCACACCCGACACCCTGCCCGATGAATGTACAGCGACTCGTGGTCTGCTTGTATTGAAAATACTGCCCCTATTGTGTGGCTAGGTGTGCCTGTGTTGACGCGTGCTACCAGGTTTTCTTCAGTACCGCACCTAAGGATAGGGTCTTCTGCAGGCTAGTCTTTTCTTAAGTCCAGGTGGCAAAATAAAGATTCTTGAGGGTTGTGAATATTAAAATGGAGCGATTACACGAGGCAGATAAGGTTGTTAAACGGAAACAAGGCCTTTTGTTTGGCGGTATATGAATAAATTTGTTTTGGTGACTTAAGAACATTTTCAGGAGTTCTTGGCGAAGTTGTTTCGTTGAGTGTTTTTAACACATTGAGAAGTGGCATTGATGGTCACAAAGTGCTCTATTTTGTCAGTTAAATTTTGTTTCATCAAATGATATCAAAATGATTTTAACATTGTGATGAATTGAGCACAACAATTTCTTGGAATTAAAAGTTATGGATTGATTACTGAAGAAGGAAAAATTAAAAGTAATATAAAACGCTTCTTTTTACAAATTTAAAAATAA
Source organism: Argiope bruennichi (assembly GCF_947563725.1). Lineage (NCBI taxonomy): Eukaryota > Metazoa > Arthropoda > Arachnida > Araneae > Araneidae > Argiope > Argiope bruennichi. The sequence goes on from NC_079159.1 coordinate 8,287,396, forward strand.
AATATGTAACCTCTTATTTATAGCAAAGCTTCTCAGACATTACCTATATGCTACATGTTTTGGAAAACAAAATCCATAATCTTATTTTCCATAATCGTAATCATTAATTTATCCATAATTGTTTTTATGTTCCCCAAAATTAGAATTAATTACTTAATAGCTAGTTAACCACTTGCATAGGCAAAACATGTACAGATGGCATGCCTAAACAGTGCACTGTAATTCACAGCGTCACACAAAGTAGTCAATACCTTATAAAAACAGAGGGGGGGGGGATTATCTTCTACATGAGTTAAATTTCGTCCTAAGACCGTGCTTCTATAAAGTGTTCTCTGGAAAACAATCTCAGTCGATGGGTCACAAACATTTTTACTTCTGTGATAATTGCTCACCGATGAGTACAACATGTCGTTGGCGATTTTGTAATAAGAGCATTTCGACGTATATGAAACGCAGTTTCAGAGCTAGTCGTTAATCACCGGAAATGTGAAAAAAATCCATCTTATTAAAATATTCGCAGTTATCTTTTAGGCTTATTAATTCTAAAAAATTAGGAAGAGGAACTATGAGAGTTGTTGCGATGCTTCAGTTCCAGAAACGCTGTTTTATAGAATGGTATCTTTTCATAAAGCGTTGGTCATATAACAAACATTATCTCATATATAATATGCAGTGCACTTTATCAGTCTTATGATGATTGTGATGTCACGACCCTTTTTCTTCGGGAAAGTGCCCCATGGATTACAAGGTTAAATGTCCTTGCATGTTCATACAATACATTTCAAATGCACGGCAAAATTCACAATTTCAAAATCAGATGACGAATACCAATTAATCAATGTTATCATCTGTACCATTAATAAACTGGAGTCCATAAGCTTCCACACTGATTTCTGGCTGTCTCTTGACATAGTGGCAACCAAACAGCAATAGATTTCCCATTTATACTAAATCTAGAAGGTTCCAAATTTTATTCATAATAAAATGTTGGATAACTGCTACTTCAAACTGAGACGACGAAAACCTATTATACAATGAAATCATCTGTACCACTCATAAACAGGAACCAATAAGCCTCCACATTCATTATATTTCATCTCTTTGATTAGTAGTAACTTAACAACAATTTAATTTCCTATTTGTGCTAAATTTGAAAAGTACCAAATTTCGTCTACAGAATGAATGTTGGATAGCTGCTATTTCAAAATCAGATGGCGAATAATCATTACTAAATTGTGATTTCTGTACACTCGCAAAGTTACAAAAGTTCCATTATAATTTTTGGCCATTTCTTTAAATGGTGGCATTTCACAAAAAAAAAAAAAAAAAAAAAAAAAAAAAAAAATACTTGTTGCTCCTTTATCTGCAGCTACTTCTGGTTGTGAATCTACTAAAGATTGGAGAGTATCAGATTTAATGTTTTATACTTATAAAGAAGTGTGTTTTAAAGCCGGTTCAAAATTACAAAGCATGTCCCGAAATAATCGTAATGACTCTTGAAAATGTAATGACAATTTTATCACACTAACACACACTACGTGCCTGCGCCAGAAACGATTTGTCTCTAATAACTCACTGCAAAGTTTCTACAAGGTATTCAAAATATTTTTAATCTTGGCTTAATTTTTCTAAAATTCAATTGTAAAAATTCACCCTTATAATGCATTGTACTATTAAAAAGAAATTTTTTTCTTTGTAAAAATCAATTTAATAATCTTATTGTAAGTCTCCATTGGAAAATTGATTATGAGGAATTTTCTTGTGCTTGATCACAGACGCCCAGGCGTGGGGACTTGTTTTCATTAAAACCAAAAAAATTAGCATTTCAATATTTAAAAAGAAAAAAAAATCTATTTTTATTTTGCAAAGCAACTTATACTTAATGATATTGGAGGGAAAAAAAAAAAAAAAAACGCTAGTGATTAAAATTTTCTGATTTTTCCCATTCTTTATAAATAAATATAAAAATGATATATAATGTTCGACCATTTATTATATTAAGTAACAATTTTTTTTTTCGAACTGATTTGGCTGAAACTTTGATCATTACCTAATCCATCCGATATGTTTCATTGGATTTCAACCAATTTATTTTAATTTTTCGACTCATAACGGGAGTTTTTTTAGATATAAAAATATTCAAATATGCATTTTAATAGTTATTAATAAATATGAAGAGTTAATTTTCATTGTAAAGTGTCTCATATTATTCAAGGTTTTTGGATTAAGAACCTTTGATTTCCGCAACGGAATGATACTTAACTAAGCTGGATTAAATAGACCTCAGTGTTGCCAATTTTTCATCGTTGTCTTTAAAAAAATTATTTCTATCATCATAGGACCCTTTCCGGATCCACCGGCTCTTTTTACATAGAAATTCTGACATATCATCAGTGCTGTTAAGTGTCTTCTCAACCAGTCTTTTGAAATTTTGATCCATTATGTAAACGATTTTCCGGCAAGTTTGTGCTTTGCTGTCAGAGGAGTGATGCATGTGAAACGCCAATTCCAGCTTTTTGTGAAACTCTCATCCGGAAACTGCTCATCTCACAGGGGTGAGGATGAATCCGGTCCCCGGGTTTTTCTCCTTCGAGGCCCAGACATGGACTAGACTCATCTCCACACCCTAAGAGGAAGCCCATGGAAAACAGTTTGGGCTCAACCACGGATCCGGTCTAAGGCTTGGCCCTTCCCTTGTCGCGAACATTAAAATCTCGGAATCGGGCAAAAAGCCTTCCTCTTAAGCGACTTCCACCCCTGTCTACCTCCCATAAAAAGCTACTCGGGGAGGTCTTAAAAGCCCATCCTCCAACAAAAACCGTCCGGGAGTCAAGCCCTCTCTTTTACTTCATTCAATTCCCCAAGACTCCAATAAATCCCAAGTTTTACAACGTGGTCGCGTCCAGATGTCCCTTTTCTTCGGGAGCTACTTGCCACTTGTTCCACTCAATTAGGACGACCTTTTCTTGTGTGAAAAGCACCCGAACCCCGAGGGGTGCCCCACGCGACCGTCGCGTGTCTCTTCGTCTTCAGCACCCCCCTCCAGGTTCTCTGGTTTCCATGGCAACTTTACGACTGTGTGTACACTGGAATACACACCTTGCCACACTCTCGCTTCGCACCTGGGAAAAGATCCATCCGCTCTTTTCCTTAAATCTGTGTTTTGATATCGTCTTCTCCCTCCCGCCCTTTCCGTTTGCAGTAAGTGCATCCCCCTCCCTTAACAAAAACAGATAATCTCCATTGACAGCAATGGTCACCTGTAATTTGGAAAAGGAAGAGGCAATCATAAAATCAAATTTCCTTTTATCTTTAAATTCAGTATTATAATTTATTCTTTTTTTTTTAACTCATTCCAAGCAAAAACATCTGAAATGTATGTTTATCACTATTAATTTGGACTTCTAAATTAATTGCTATGCTTGATCAATATAATTCTCAAAATCATTTCGATAATTGACGAGATTTGACATAGCTAATTGCGTAATGATTTTAAGGAATTTTTGTCAGTGATGATTTAAATTGATTGATTTGAACTTTAGAATGCATCTATTGATAAGTAAATAACTCTATGGTTAGTTATTAGCACTTTCCAGATAGCTGCATAAGTTTCTTGATCAAATATATACAAGTCATATAATGTTTCCATGACAGAATTCTTAACTTAAAGGCTGGAAGATAAGGAAAATATTGTACATATAAAACAAAGCTAGTAACAAATTACATGTTTCCCAAGCAGTGTTTTGCTTAGCCAGTTAACGATGTCATTTCATAGGGAAAATATTGTGTAGCCAATTTGATACCATTACATGAAAAAAAAATGTTAGATCTTTTGATTTTTCTTATTTTCCATTTATTTCAAGGATATTTTAGTCATTTAACACTTGCCTTTGAGTCATCTTAACATCAGTGACATAGCAAAATTGTCATATATAAAACACAAAGTGATTAAACTCAAATACATTGAGAAGCGACAAATTTACATCGATATTCACCACTACAGCGTTATAATCGTCTTGCAGTTTCCAATAATAAATATTGTTCAGTAATCCAGGATCCTTCCTACGCCACTTTATCTCTTCTACGCCACTGCTACTGTAGTCACGTGAAAACTTTTGTGTACAAATAGGTCCACATAATAGAACTTGTAAACTTAGGGGATGCCATGGGGACCAAATTTTAGTATACTTATGCTACTTTTAAAATCAAAATAATGAAGAGAAAGCGAAAGCAAAATATCTTCCACCAGACGCCATTTATATGAACTATGTTATGGTGAAAACTGGGGACTAAATAATCACTTAATGCCCAGTTGCCATTTATCTTTCTACGCCACTGTGTTATGTGAAAGCTTTTTCGCACAAATAAGTTCAAATAATAGAACTTAAAGGATGCCATTGGGACAAAACTATAGTATGCTTATGTTATTTTAAAAACCAAAAAAATGATGAAAAAACAAAACCATCCACCGGACGCCATTTATATCAGCTAAATTACTGGTGAAAAACTGGGGACGAAATAATCGCACAATGCCCTGATGCCATTTATCCTTTCTACGCCACTGTAGTCGAGTGGAAGATATTGTATACAAATAGGTCCACGTAAAAGTATTTGTAAACTTAAAGGATGCCATGGGGACAAAACTTTAACATGCTTATATTGTTTATAAAACCAAACAATGATGTGAAAGCGAAACCAAAATATTCAGGCACCGGACGGCATTTATTTGAACTATGTTGCTAGTGAAAACTGAGGAAGAAATGATCTCATAATGCCCAACACCATTTATCCCTTCTACGCCACAGTTGTTGAAATCACGTGAAAGCTTTTCCGCACAAATAGATTCACAGAATTAATATGGCATAAAAAAATTAAATCGTGAGTTATGACAAATATCGTTGCAAATTATTAAACTGGAAAGTACGCATTTGCGTTTCTGGGGACAATTCTGATTTTCATTACAAAAAGAATCCTAACAGCGAATCACCAGACGTCATATAGTTGCCGTTAAACCCCCCAGCATGAGCCAACATCTCCGTCATGGTTACCTTGAATTGCGCACAGAGATAACTTCATTCTAAAAATGAGGAAGATTTTATAGTTGCTCATAAACCGGGCGTTCAGAAAAGATCTCTTGGAGAGAAAATAAATTTTAATCCACGTCGGTCTTCGATCGTGAAAAATTCGTGGGAAGACCGCCAAACAGACACTTAATTACCGAAAAGTGACTCAAAAACTGACATTGAGTGAGAACAATTAGGTTCCACAGTCAGCGTTTATGTATAATTTACTGAACAATGCTTTCGTGATGCCTTTCTCCGAGATCCAGTGAAGGCGATCTATTCATTTCTTGATCGCAGCTTTCTATTTATTCGTATTATTATTTAAGGGCTTTCTTTTTATCGTATTTATATTCTCGTGATTGTCGTAATTACGCTTTAAAACGTGTTCATTTCTAACAATGCTACATTTCCATTTGGGCTAGTTAAGATAGATATAAAAATGAAAAGGTCATTTAGATAGATTTTCTTTTACCATTATTATTTCCGTCTCCGTCACGTTAATCAGAGTTGTTTTTTTTAAAGATGTTGCTTAATGTAAAGGTTTTTAAATAATTACTTTTGGGTTAATGAAGATGTGCGTGCAAATTTATCGGAAGAAAATCTTTGCATTGAAATTTCAAGCTTCTAAACTTATTTCTTAAAATAGCACATGCCATTTTGTCATAATTATTTTTATATCCTGAAATCCCGATAACCACGATTGCTCATCGTGCTCAAAACCTTGTTACAAAAAGATTTTTAACACACAATTTTTATTCCTGTTAATCAATAAATTAATAATAACCGTATTATACTATTCATTAAACCATAATTGTATTTGTAAGCATGTTACACAAAAAAAGTTCAAAATTATTTTCGTTTTTACTATTTACACTCTATCCGTGATTGCCGCGCCACTTAATTCCACGGATAATCAAAAATATATTGTACTAGTCGCCTTTGGCGACCAGCCGGTTCGCCAATCTTAATGTTCGTTAAAATTTTAATAATTAAATATTTTACGCAATTCCTACTTCAATAGCTTCATCAAAATATTTTAAAACTTTAAATTTTGATAGTCATATAATTCACTCATAATATTATAAACGCCTTCAGTCATAACGTAATATGTATCTCTCTAATTTTTTGTTAGCTCCCGTAGAATTTATACTTTAATTAAAGTGGAAAGGATTAAGCTGCAATTAATATAATAATATTTTTTACGGAAACAAAGTATTTTTTATAATATGATTACTGAAAACAGTCACTGAGCGTTTAAACTTTATGGGCATTAAAAAATATCTTAATTTATGTAATATTTCAAGAATTTGACAACAAAATTTTCTCAGATTCATCATGATCAGATCGATTCATTAACAATGTTTAATTTTAAATGCATCAAGCACTAAGAAAACGAATCGTTTAAAATAATCGGTTGAAAACAGGTTAAAAAAAAGTACTTAAAAAACGATGTACTTAAAACTATAAGCATATACAAAAAATATATAACTAACATAAATTACAAAAGCATGCAACTAACCTAAAAATAATTTAAATCATCCGTTGATAATGATTATCATGTCAGCAATCAGAACACAATGCGCATGCGTGAATTTTCAACGCCAGTTACGGTAACGCAAATGCGTGAATTTTTCTACGCGAGTTGGGGTAACGCTATGCAGATTATGAATTTTTAATTTCCTTTATTCTTTTTTATTTTAATTCAAAAGTACTTCAGAATGAATCTGAAATATGGATTAATTAACAATGTTTAATTTTAAATGCATAAAACATTAAGAAAATAAACAGAATCGTTTGAAATAATCAGCCGAAAAATATTGAGCCTGTCCTCATTACTGTTGGGGAAAAAAACTGAAGCCTTACTCATTTTGCGTTGGGGAAAATGAAAAGATTTTTTGGCGGGGAAGTTAGTTTTTAATTAAGAATTAAAATTCTAATTAAAAATTTAAAAATAGGGACCCCAGGTGCACATTCCCGATCTCTAAGGTATACATGTACCAAATTTGGCAGCTGTAGGTCAAATAGTCTTTTCTGTAGAGCGCCAATACACACACAAACACATACACACACACACACACACATTGAGCTTTATATATAGACTAGCCGCCTTTGGCGACCAGCCGGTTCGCCAATCTTATTGTTCGTTAAAATTTTAATAATTAAATATTTTATGCAATTCCAACTTTAATAGATTCTTCAGCAAAATATTTTAAAACTTCAAATTTTCATAGTCATATAATTCACTCATAATATTATAAAGACCTTTAGTCATAACGTGATATGTATCTCTCTAATTTTCTGTTACCCCTCGTAGAATGTATGCTTTAAATTAAAGTGTAAATGATTAATCTGCAATTAATATAATAATATTTTTTACTGAAACAAAGCATTTTTTTTAATAATATGATTACTGATAATAGAGTCACTGAGCGTTTAAACTTTATGGGCACTAAAGAATATCTTTCTTAATTTATGTAATATCTCAAGAATTTGTCAACAAAATTTTCTCAGATTCATCATGAACAGATCGATTCATTAACAATGTTTCATTTTAAATGCATCAAACACTAAGAAAATAAAATGAATCGTTTAAAATAATCGGTCTAAAACAGGTTTAAAAAAACTACTTAAAAAACGATGTACTTAAAACTATAAGCATATACAAAAAATATATATAACTAACATAAATACAATTTAATTAAAAAAAGCATGCAACTAACCTAAAAATAATTTAAATCATTGAAAACAGGTTTAAAAAAACTACTTAAAAAACGATGTACTTAAAACTATAAGCAAATACAAAAAATATATATAACTAACATAAATACAATTTACTTACAAAAGCATGCAACTAACCTAAAAATAATTTCAATTATCCGTTCATAACGGTTGCTATGGCAACAACCAGAACACAGTGCGCATGCGTGAATTTTCTTCGCCAGTTACGTTAACGCAAATGCGTGAATTTTTCTACGCCAGTTGGGGTAACGCTATGCAGATTATACATTTTTAATTTCCTTTATTCTGTGTTATTTTAATTCAAAAGTACTTCAGAATGAATCTGAAACATGGATTAATTAAAAATGTTTAATTTTAAATGCATCAAACATTAAGAAAATAAACAGAATCGTTTGAAATAATCCGCCGAAAAATATTAACCCTAGCCTCATTACTGTTGGGAGAAAAAAAAAGACGGAAGCCTTAGTCACTTGGCGGTGGAGAAAATGGAAGATTTTTTTTGGCGGAAAAGTTGGCGGTGGCGAAAATGGAAGATTTTTTTGGCGGGAAAGTTAGTTTTTAATTAATAATTAAAATTCTAATTAAAAATTCGAAAAAAGGAACCCCAGGTGCACATTCCCGATCTCCAAGGTATGCATGTACCAAATTTGGTAGCTGTAGGTCAAACGGTCTGGCCTGTAGAGCGCCAACACACACACACACACACACACACACATTGAGCTTTATTATAAGTATAGATATAGATATAGATTTACTACGTATTCGCTATAGCATGTTTATTTCGTTAAACTTCAATAATTTACAAGTAAATGAAGATAAAGATGTTTATGCGCAGAAATAAAATGATGATAATAAATAAAATGATAATAAAATGAAATTGATGTACCGATATTTTTATGAAAACGAGTTTATTGTTTATTTAACTTATAATTTGCATCAACTAAAGGTTTTGGTATTTTTAGAGCGATGCGTGACTTAAGATAAAACACTGATCGGAGTACGAGCTTTAAAATTTCTCGGAGTGGAGCCCATTGGTGGATTTTGATTAACCAGTTCATTGTTTTTGGCTAGTATATTCATCGTGGAAAAAATACATTGTGCGTTATGAAAAGTTTATTCAATGACAATTATTATATTTATATAACTATTGCTCTATTATTATATTTATATAATATATATGTTTATGATCATTTAGATACGCATTTTCCGAAAAGGTTGAAACAATTAATTGCTTAATATGGATCCACAGGCGTAAATTTATTCCATAATTTCTTTTTCTGTTAAACAATATTGCAAATACACCTTTTGCTTCATTGCTATCAGATTTTGAAGCATCCACTAAAGCATCGAGACATAAGATGAGTGACTCTAGCAATTTGTGAGAAAAAAACCGCTAATGGTTTCATCTTCTATTCAGAAGCTCGATTATTAGAAGGGCTATATATTTTAAACTATTAAACAAAGTTTTTGATGATAAGACAAAGCATGGGCGCCAGAAACTTTTCTAAGAAAAAAAATGTGGTCTCTGGTATCACCAGCTATATGTCTTGCATGTAGAGTCATAAACCAAACACTTCCAGCAAATAACTCTACTCATCGTCCTATTTTATGAAACATATATCTTCGCCAATTAAACAGCTATTTGTTAATTTTAACTACAAATAATGCAACAGATAAGCTCTATTTTTAATTCTAATAATAAAATAGAATCCAATTTTCTTTCTATCTTTCCTGAACGAAAGGCGACATTTTGTCTTTATCAATTTGTAAGTTATTGATTTTTAACCATTTTGTAGCAGTCCGAAAAGTAATTCGATGCATAATTATTCACCAAATGCAATGACTTGTTTACTCCTCTGAAAAATCAGAATGCATAATTGTTGTAAGTTGATTTTCACCAAAAAATTAATCCACAATTTCTGAACACTCCATGGTATCTTTAATAATCGAAATCTTATTTTGACGTTTGCATCATTAAAAAAAAAAAAAAAAAGTACAGCGTCTTAAATGATGCCTGAGAGTCAAGGGCAAAGAGGTTAAAAGTTACACAGTTAAAGCCTTAATGTTTTATGATACTTTTCAATTTCAAATATGATTACAGTACTTTCTAATCTCGCCACACCCCTGTTTGGAAGGGGGTGTCTTAATGTCAGTGTTTCAATTCCACGACTGAAGAATCACAAATTCGACATCCGATTTCACGAAGTACTCTTTCTGCATACAAGTTTGTAACATGTGAAATTTGCCGTCTTTGATCAGTTGTTTGCAGGTTAATGGAACAATGGATCTCCTCGCAGAAGTTCTGAGAGGGATGAAGTCCCATGTGTCTTTCTTGCCATTGGAGCATATTCAAAATTACGCAGAACAAATATGAGTTCTTCAAATACATTCAAATTCTTTATACTTAATTTTTTTTCCCCTTTGGATTCTTTTCAATTATGCTCCAATTCGTAAAATTCTAATAGATTCTCAAGACTCTTCTAAGTTTATTATTCAATAATATATGCATCTCTATGTATACGTTCCAGAGAGATATTGAGAGAGTAACTAATAAGCTATTGAATTCAAGAACTCTGTTAACCCATCGAAAAGATTAAGCAGTTTTTCCCAATATAGGCCTATTTTAAAAAAAAAATAAGCAAAAAGGGGAAAGAAGCTGTGAGTTCTATATATCCCAAGTTTCTTCATTCGTTGTCTTGATCAGTATGCATTAGGAATTTTAAGTGCCATAAATGTTCAAAACATGCTAACAAAATATTACAAACACTTAGATTTCATTGTAATTAAAGCATATAAAGCAAATCAATATTGGAATAAAACAAAGATTTTAAAATTTCTTCTATTTGCTCTGAAATCCTTTACACCGAGATTTCCCATCCTAATAGCCCCTGTTTCTCACAAAAGAGTCCTTAACAGGAATAATTTAATTCTGTACTACAAAATTCTGTTCTACAGTTCTCTAGTGCAGCCACCCTTCACTACAGAGCTTCTTGTGCCGATAGAGGGATGGGCGTCTTGGCGACGGTTTCCCATAAAATGTCCCTACCTTTTTCATCTGAGGATCCGGGATCAGTCTTTTCTTGGGTGTGCCCCTTCTTCCCCAGGTGGGGACGCTGGCACGTGCCACAGGATGTTCTTTGAATGCCCAGAGGATAGGTCTTCCTCGGACCTTTCGAGATGAAAGGATCAAGCAGATGGACGTCTCGATTCACAAATGAACCCTATAAAATTCCTCCAAGATGTTGCACTCTATTGGACCTTGTGAAGTGTGTGCAACTGAAATCTGATAAACCCCTTTTACCGAAGTCTTCGCCCAGCCTGCTTTGATACAAAACTGGGATGGGTGGCAAATGTAGCTTTGATAAAATTGAAGATCATCCGTTTGCATCGAAATGGAACAGCAGAATTTAAGAACAAATTTTGTAACGTTTTTCTTGCGAACAACTAAATTATCAAAACTACCAATACTTTTTATTCAAATTCAATGAGTTGCAGGTAATAAGGAATAATTATATTTTTCTTTTTTGTATAATCATTGCACCTCAATGAATTACCTTACGCTTGGATTAATGAAGCTGGTAATATAAAAGGAGAGCATTAAAGTGGATGCTGTTATGCAGTGAGAAAAATAATATGTAAGAATTTTACCGATTTATGATAACATTACAAAATTTCTGTTTCTTTCCAATACATGAAAAGTATAAAGGAAATGTATTGTAATATTAAAAAAAAAAAGTAGATATCAAACTTGAAAAATTAACTCATTTTAGATCTTAGCAAGTCTGAAGAAATTATTTTTTTGGAATATCTATTATGTCTATTAACTCGATAGCTCAAAAATGAAAACATGAAATTCGTTAAATTTTTTTCACTCCAAAATTATATATGTGTGTTGAATTTTGAGATCCATTAAGAGACCCTGTCTGTCCGTTTCACTTAATAGACAATTCGCAAAGAAGCAATTTCAGTACTTAACTCTCGAAAAAGCAGTTGAGGCAATTTTGTCGTACAGTCATCGCTCTCTTATCTTGTGAAGTCAATTAGTAAACGTAAAATATTAATGTTGTAAAATTGCAATTTTTCCTCTTTAGGAATTCATTTTTTTTCCTTCTTTGCTTCATCATCAGAATTGTAATCTAATGTTGAATTCTAAAACAAACCTGTCTAAAATTAGGCCCTATAGCTCAAAATCGGAAAAAGCTAGATGAATGTAATTTGATATGTCACGTTGTTATCAAAATGCCGGCATTAAATTTTATGTCCTTGGGATCAAAAAGAGAAGTTCTAAAATTCACATAAATATTTTTCTGTATATTACGTGAGATAAATACAAAACAGATCACATTGTGTACACATACCAAAATGTCAAACGAAAAGCGCTATAAACCAATTCCAAAATTAATTTTTGCGTTATAAGTAATATTTCATGCAATAATTGTAGCAAATCAGATACCATAAAATAATTTGTTCCTAATTGAATAATTAATGCAAATAATCCCTTACTAATAAATAATGCACATTTGCTTTCAAATTTCCTTCGAAATGTTCAAATTATTCCCAATTCCAAATAAATTTTTGCGTTAAAAGTAATCTTTCATGCAATGATTGTATCAGGTTGTAATCCATAAAATAATTGGTTCCTGATTGGATAATTCAATCCAAATAACCTTTTACTAATGAAAAATGCAAGTTTACTTAAAAATTTTCTTCGAAATATGCCCTTAAATATTTTATTGAAATGTTTAAAAGAGATTGCAACTCCATTTAAAAAATTAAAGTAGCTATTATTTAAAAAATAATATTAATAGACATGCCGCTTCATCCTCGGTTGCCTAAACCTTTCTCAGAGGCCTCCACAAATGAATTGCCTCCACTTGTTTTATTTAAAAGTCTGCGAGCGAAAGTGATTAAAAAAAAAGAAAAAACTAAACTCTGTACTACACGGAACCTTTGTGTTTGGCTTCTAACAGTTTCGTGCGTAAACTGCGAAACCGCTACGAAGCGACTTGACCTGCGTGTTAGGCTCTTAGAGAGGGTTAAGATGTTTTCCATCAAGGATTTATTCGTCGTAAGACCGGTAGACAAGTGAATGGAGTTTTGAGAAATAGTTTCTTGGATGGAATAGCCGGTTATTAAATTTAAATACTCTAATTAAGAATTCAACAGCCGCCTCTTAATAACATTTTAATCACTTAAAATATGACTTTTTGACAATACTGAAATTCACAAAATAAATTGCTTTAATTCATAATATATATTACTAATTAATAATAAATGCCTTTTTCTTATTTTCGATTGACTTTTTGATGGTCACATCTATTTGGAAGGAAATGAACATCGCGATGCATGCAATTTACACGTATACAGATTTTATATTTTAAGTTTTAACACCCTCAGACTGAGACTGCTGATTTTAAAGATTTCGGATAATTGCAAATGTGGAGCAAATATATAAAAACTACATGGAAAAATTAGATTTTGATATCGGATATTTAATATAAAGACTGCGTGAGGCGATATTGGCTCTTTGAAGGGATTAAATTTTATTTTAAGAGATTGATAATGTCATAAAAGGAGTCAAACTAAATGTTCTTTGGTGTCAAAAATCACGTGAATAATAGATGTAAGAAATTTAATAAGTTCAATATTTAGTGAAAAGAAAATCAGAATTCATACAAATTTGGCGCAAATCAACTTTTGAAAAATGGGTTAAAAATCAAATAAAAATTGTATGATAATGAAAATTACTTTTTTCAGTTTTAAGATAATAATAAAAAAAAGGTATGAAACAAATTGTGTGTAATTATATAATTCGAAGTTCTAGCATTAACCTTTTCGCCGTCCTCTCTTGCAAAAGAAAATTTCTGTTTTTCGCTGCATTAGAACAAACAAAAATAAGAACTCAAACAATTAAACATTTACAAAGTGTTTAAAAGTTTTAAAATGTAGAAGAACGCTTGAAGCACGTTACGGCACCCAGAAGTTTCACTTGAACGCGCTAGCCACGTTACGGACGACGCAGAGGTTAAAAAAAACCGCAATTAATGTAGAAAGGTGCTGAATTTTTTTTAAAGTGCAAGTATTCTTTCTAGAATGGAAATATTCTATTCTTCCTTTTAATGGAAACAAAAGAGCATTTAATTAGATAGATAGATAGACGAACGAGAACATCTCCAAAATAGTGTTTCTTTTTTTTTATTTGCAAGAATTTTAATTTCAAAATAAAATCTAAAATCCGTAATCAGTTACTGAATGGGTGGAAATGGTTAGATTTGGGAGGGTAAATTACTTAAGTTAATACAATTAATAATGGTTAATCGAAAATTCATAAGTTATCGATGTGCTCTCATTTAAACACATTTTTGTCAAAAGAAAAGTTGGGTGAGTGTGCGTGAATGCGCGCATTCTCTAAAGACAAGATTATTTGTTCTAAAATTATCAAACTTAACCATATATATAATAATAATATAAGAGGGTGCAAATATGTACCTCGGAGTATATTTCTGAGGTGCATATTATTTATTGTATTTTATATTTTAGTTAGAATCTTAATTTATAAAAAAAATAAGTTTAATTGTAAGTTTTTTCCGTGCTACAATTTAGAAAAATATTACTGAGCAAAATTTAACTCTATATAAACATAAAATTCAAAATATTATCATACCAATAATACCAATTTTCTACCATTAATTTTTTTTCTCTTTATAATTTTCAAAAAATATTTATGCGCATTTTCTAACAATATATTTAACATAAAATAAAACTGAAATTCAACCTGCTCGAATACATTAATACTTGAATGAAAAAAAGGGGGGTATCTATGTGTTGTCATCGATGGAATCTTAAAAATTAAGTTAATTACCCGAACAAACAAAACCTAAAAAGAGCAGTTTTTTTTCTCGTTTTTGTACGAAATGAATATGAAAAATATATATGTTTTTAGAAAAATGTTTTCAATTACCTTTTTAAAATATCTGTATTATTAACTCGCAATTATGTATTTAAGTCAAACATGATATATAGAATTTATTCTGTATTCAAAATCCAATAATCCCTAATTTCTAAATCATTTGTAATAGACATACGTATACATCAAGTAGGAAAAAGAGATTAAATGTAGTGAAAAATTATATTTTATATAGTTTGAGTCAATAAATGTTTTTATTGGCTAGGAATTTTAAATTTTTATACAAACCCTCTGTCCCATGAGTCATTTCTACTCATAATAAAGATGAATGTGTGTGTGTTGGCGTAATGCAGACCACACCGTCTGACCTAGAGCTACCAAACATGGCACATGCATACTTTGAAGGGTGGGAATGTGTGCCTGTAAGCATTCTTCATATTTTGGGTTTTCATTAATTGGAAATTAAACAAAATTTTGACATTTCTTTTACTATTACTTCTGATAACAATACTACACAGAACTGATTTTTGCACAATTCTAATTTTTTTTTTTTTTAAAGCTCCCTCAATGATACCAATTTATGGTTAGGCAGATTTTTCCTGAATTTTGGTAATTCTTAAAAACTTTTTTTGCATAAGTTTAAACCGTATATTCAATTATTTCATTGAAATTAAAACCTTTTTAATTGTTTCATTAAATATCTAATCGCGTGATTTTCTCCCGTTGTTGAAATCTAAAGAAGAATAGATTTCGCTTAATGTCCGTAGTTTAAATGAGAGAGAAGCCGCAGTAACACGGAAATTAGATGGTACGTTTTACTGACACTGGGATATTATGAGATTTTACTCGTTTAGTATAGGTTATGTATACAATGAAAAGAGTCGGTATAAACCTTTTAAAATAACACAATTTTAATGGCAGTGACTATTTATTGTTTTAATAAATTGCTGGCTGAAACATGAACGTAAGAGATTTAATTGCTATATCAAAAATTAATTGAAATTAAGCATAACCAATATTCCGGACGTACCAGCTGGTCGCTAAAGGCGAAGAGTATTGAATATAAATTATGATATATTAATTAGTATGCAGGAGAGTTTTACTTTAAATATGAAGCACTGAAAATTATTATGTAAATGCGTTATGTACTGAGAGTTTTCAATGTGCTGAAGTTCCATCTTATGTTGTAGACAATTTCTGGAGATACATTTTATAAAATTAATATAGATCAATGATTTGAAGTATCGAGAACTAATATATTGTGCGTAAATGCAGCATTTCTTTTATCTTCCAATTTGAAATGTCTCTTCTTGAAGTAGTGTGAAGTTTAGTTCAACAACGAATTTTAAAACCCTCCGCGTTTTTGCACATGCATTAGGATAGGTTTAATTCTTCAAAATAAAGGTGAAAGGAAAGATGAAAAGAGGAGATGTTTACATTTACTAGTACCTAATAGGCGAAATCCAAAGTCAAAAGGAATACCAGAAATGCACTCATCGTTCCGCGTCTCACCCCTTAATGAGATGGAGTCGTCGAAATGGGGTCGTCTCAGAATCCGTTGACGAACTATAGTTCCTATATCTACTGATTAGTTACTAATATTGAATTAGATTAACGACCCATTTTCGAAGTAATGCGACAATAATTTTGGGTCCGACTTCATAATTTTAAATCGTTTTCAGATGACGAGGGCAACATCTGAGCTCTCATTAAGTGAGCACACCACTGGAAATATGTTAGGATATCAGATTTAATATTTATCTGGCTCACAAATACGACGATAGAAATTGGGCTTAGAACCCAAAACCCTTCTCCGAGATCCACTTGGGCACCAAGTCTTCTGATTAATCCGAAACAAATTTTTTCATCTTAAATCTTTATCTACAGTTTCATTTTTTTCATCAACGGGTATTTGCTGTAACTCTTTTCCAAAAGAGATCTTAATCAGAAGTTGGGAAGTTAAATTATTCACTTGTGATAAAAGTGGCTTATTATTTTAATGATAGCTCAACTCTGAGAAACTGCATTGGCACTGAATGAGACAATAAGAATTTTTAAAGTCTCATGGCTCCTGAGCTTCAATCCAGTACCTTGATACATGAAAGGGGCCCTTGTGCAGAATTAAAAAAATAAACGAATCTGGGGCAATGAAATAGTTAATTAAAAAAAATGTAAACACGAAGAGTTAAAGTAGCATAAATAAAATATCCCCCCCTTTTTTTTTCATTTTTGATTTTGGCTGCTTCATCTGCTTTTATATATGCATATATTATGATCCTACATATTTTTGTGACCTTCTGTATATAATTAACTATGAAAAAAATTAATTTTGCAACGATTTACATTTAAAAAAAATTAAACCAAGTTTAATCTTTTTCATCACGGCCTTTTCAATAATGAATATAAAACATCATAATCTAGAATATTTAATTCAAATGCAGAAATTTTTTTTTCCAATAGGAGACTGTAATCCTGAAAAAGTCAAATTGGTGAAAATCAGATTTGGTCGTCTAATATAGGATATCTGGCTATGTTATATGGATAATCGATGGTGTCAAAGAGCAGTGTCTTCTACTATAATTTTATTTAAAATTAAATTTCATATTTTTTAATATTAATTACTTGTTTATAAATAAAACTAGAATTAATTCAAGGCAGTTAATACAAATTAGAACAAATCCGGGGCACATTTTCATTAAGAGAAAAGCATCGGTAAGAGTTTGGGTTAGTCCGAAACATCTAGTTTTTTTTAAACAAATCAAATTTGAACGGACAGATTAGATTTAAAACTTGGGTAAATCAAACTTGACAAGTATTTAACTTGGCAGTACGATTAAAGGTGCATAATGTGACATTACTCACGATTGAATAATGGCACATCATATACAATTTGCTAATTAATAAACATATTAGACAATTAATGATTCTAATATATTTCAAAAACATTTAGCGGATAACACCTCATGCCACACTATATATGTCATAATCCATAGCATAAAAGCTGTTAGTAAACAGAAAGAATCTCAAAATTTTGTCATGCATGAAATCTTTTAGGTTGTAATGAAAATTTCTAGGATTCTACAAACTCATGAAAGCTTTTTTGACCGCCTATATGTTTATGAAAAAAAAGGGGGGGGATGGATTAAATAAACAAAAAATAGTGAGAAATAGAGAAAAAAATACATTTTGAAAAAATCTAAATATTTCAAACCAAAATAGATTGATGATTTATTTTTTTAAAATTATAGCTTGCGGAATATAAAACGTATAACTTATTCTATAATATTCGATAACAATAAACTTCCTTATTTGTTAAAAAACGGTCCAAAGTTTTCAATGCGACCTCGATCCTTAAAATTCATGTGCATGACCTTAGATCCAATATTTTAAGAAGTTGTCATTTTAAATATTTAGTTAACTGAGTCAAAGCATAGCTCATTCAAATACAAAATCCCAAAATTCACGTACTAGTAATCATGGGAGAGTTCAGTTCTCTTTCTTAATGCTACATAATAATGCATATAAAAATAACAGACATAAAATCATTCAAGGACTAGAGGATAAAAAAGCTTTCAATTAAAAATCTTTTATCTAAAATTATTCATCAATTTTTGAAATCCAAAATTCAGTCAGAATTTTGTATTTCAATAGTTCTTAATCCCCTCCCCCTTCCTAAATCCCTCCTCCAGCTTATTAATCCCTCATTACCATTGCAATTATCAGTTGTTCACAAAAAGATTTGAAGTTCTTAGAGTGCTAGTGTCTAGGTTTTCCTGCCAAAATGGCATTTTCTAAAGCAGATTATTTGTCAAGAAACTGCCAACAGCTGTAGATCTGCTTAAAAAAATGACATCGTCCCTAAAAGTTTTAAAATTTTTACTTTCTGTTAATTAGAAGTTAGAATATAAGAGATTTTGAACTTTCTCTGCTAGATCTCAAAGTCATCAAAAAGCCATTTTCTTTGCAGAAATGATACATTTTATTATATTTTTGTTCATATCACAAAGAATAAGTACAGAATATTTATTTTTGTGATAAAACTGAGTTTAGAATATTTAATTTATATTAATAGGGTTCAGCAATTCGAAATTCTTGTACGAAGATTTTGTGGTACTATATTCTGTAATATAATTTAAAATGATTTAATTCCTATGTTGATTAAAAAAAATTCTTTTAAAAAATAGTGATTTTTGTTTTTTCTGATCTTAGTATAATATTACATCAAACGTTTATTGTTAAATGAAATTAAGAAAACATAAAGCAATTTAAAGACTAACATTTTGAGGTAAAAATGCAAATAGCCATCTTCGGTGAACCGTTGCTCACCCAGCATATTAATTGTATTTATTTAGTCTTGTCAACCAACAACAACTACATTTTATTAAAACTAAAGAAAGTATTATTTTAAATTATACTTGCCCAGCGAACTTAAAGTATTCTAACTGGTTAACTACTCTCCTAAAATGGCGAAATGTATTGGCAAAATCTGTGTAGCAGCAATAGTGGTGCGGAATATCTGTCAAGGCTTATCCCTTGTAGATAACTTGCATGAAGTAATGATTTCGAGATGTCTCCCGAAATTTGAAAGGGGAGGTAGACGAAGGTCATCTTAAAAAGATTTGGCTAGAGTTGTTAGGGCTCTTGCAATTAAGATTTTGATCACCTATGGCCTAGTGAAAATACCTGTCTAATAATAGAAGAACTGAGAAGTCTTCCCAAAAAAAGTATTTTTATGCTCTCTGAATAAAGACTTCAAATTTTGAAAATGAGCACCTTTTCAAAATTGTTTTTTAAGTTTTCCATGTGTGACTTGGTGCAGGTTGAGCTTAACTCTAAATGCGAAAGATTCTTGAAAACTGTACCACCTCGTCGCCGCAGAGTCTTGCCTGAAACTGAATCGGCTACGATTTGAAGCGTCTGAATAGTTTTTATAGCTTTTTTTAAAAACGACTTCTCTTAAGACAACAGTTATTTTTAACCATCTTCTCTCTTTGTTTGCGGTTGCGAATCTCAGTTGTTATAACAATTCCCTTTTTTTCTTTCCCTGTTTGACCCTGACCCTGTGTTTAACCGCTTTTCCATACCCCAAATAATCCAGTTAATTTCTTTTTTTACTCTCTGATGTCGCAATTGCCTCTGTCAAGACAGTAGAAACCGCTTTGCAGATTGCAGAAGAGTGAGTGAAAGTATAAAATTTCGATTTTATTTAAAAAATTTTATTTGATTTTTTACTTTGTTTTGTTTGTGTAAAAGAACAAAATAGCAGTGAAAAATATGTTTAAATAAATTTATATCGACTTTTGAAGTTTAATAATCGTAATATGTTCTGTAACTTAAATAATTATTTACGATAGCATTTCTCCCAAAATACACTGAAAATAAAAATATACTTTATTTCTTCCTATCTTTTTGCTTTTTTATATATGAAACGTACGTAGTGAAAAAATTGCAATCTTTAAAGATTTCGGCCTCAAAGTTTTGATAAATAACCTGCTTTTGAAAACCGCATTTTTGGAATCATGCCTGTCTGTCTGAGGACAAAATAATTCAGAAACGGTTAAAGGCATAAAATTTGATATGTAACCTGTTTTTAAAACAAAATTTGCAGATTTTTCCACCGAAGTATGGACGAAACTGCATGAGAAATCTATTTTCCGTTCATGTGTATATGTAAAGAATACAATTTTTTTTTAAATTGCACATCTTTAAATGAATAAATTAATTTTTTTTAAAAATGAAATTGCAAAGCATACAGATTTATAATTATAATTAAAGATCTGTATCAAATTTTGGTTTTAATTTTACATAGAGATATATATATATAATATAAATATAAAATACCTTTTCTGGTCACGCTTTGTTAAATGGATCGGAAAATAAATGAATATATAGGGAAGTATTCTCCATTTTCCCAATGAAATTATAAATGTTCCTGTTCATGATTCTGTAAATATTCGAATCCATGTATTTTTTTAAAAAATTCATTTATTAATGATTTATGATAAAGAGCATTAAAATTAAAAGATGAAAATCCATAAAAATATGAAATAATTAAAAGTAAAAATATATATGAAAAAACAAATCCTGAAAATATTTAAAAAATTGCGTTTTCAGTATAAAATTTTTGCAAATTTTATTTTAAAACTCATCTTTAAATTATCTTTAATTAACGTACCGAGAAACTAACAAAATAAAATGAAATTGGAAATTCAAATATTTTTTTATTAATCTATTTTTGCTAACAAAGCCTTTAAAAAGGTTGCGATGAAAACCCAAAATGTAAATTTCACTTTTATCTTTCGAAGTACTCTGACGAATCAATGAGCAAATCTCTTTTTCAAAGTAGTAGTCGCATGTATTCGTTACTTTAAATCGCGCCAACTGAAATTTTTCGCCAAAATTGGAGCTCAGGCGACTTAATTAGCGCATCAGAGCTATACAATCCCCATTGAGCTGATCGACGCATCTATATCTACCTGTTCGCTTTTAGATGCTAGCAGCTATAAATGATACAATTTTTTTCTACGCCATCATGAATATTCCCACGGATGGGTCTTAAAAGCTTCTATCTTCATATTCTTTTTTCTCTCTAATACTTACTTTTCTTTACACAGATTATACAAGGTATATTTTGCTCTTTCAAAATGGTACTATCAATACAAATTTGGATAGGGGGTGTCGGCTTTCCCTTTCTCCGAGATTTGCATTTCTTTTCCGGCACTGTCGCATCCCTCCTCCCTTTTAGAAGTCTCTCTTTTATCAATCTTATCTGTTCTCTCTGATCGAATTTTAGGGTTTGAGTACAAAAGCGACGCGGCTTTTTCTTTGAACTTTATTCATTGTGTATTATAACTAAAACTCATGCCGCATGGTAAATAGGATGTTTTGTGTTACATTAAGGAAGATGATTTTTTTAAATGGTTAAGGGAATTTCAAAGCTTATATTTAAAAGGCAAGATTCAGCGTCGTATTTCGATTTCTCAACATTTTTGTATTGATTTTGAAATACAGTTTCATGACAGTAGCATTAGCAAAAATTACAATCAAATTAATGCTCTATTAATATAGTAAGCATTGCTCAAAAGTTATTTATTAAAACAGCATTAACTAAACATTCATTCAAATTACAACTTATTAAAAAACGCAATACCCATTAGTACTTAAAATCAAAGCTTCATTTTAAAATTATTGGAATATAATTTTACTTTCTTTCTCACTCTCTTTCTTTCTTTCTTTAAAACCTTAATAATTCCTCAGACAGTAAAATTCGTTTTATTAAATGCTTTTTCTCTTAATTGTTAATTGTTCTCTTAATTTTTTCTCTTAATGTTTATTTTTCTCTTAATTTTTATACGGTTTTTTTATATTATGCATATAAAAATTGTTCTTCTCTCATTGTTTAACGATTCGTTTCAACATATTTTTACAAATTTTACTAAATAATAATAATAAAAAAAAAAACTTTTTTTTTTAAGGAATCTCTTTCAACTTTTTATAAGCACATTCTGCATATAACCAAATTTTGTTATGGTAATTTTTTTAAAAAAGAGTATTTATTTCTCAATAATTTTAATTTTGAAGTTTAACTGGATATTTCTGTTCGCTTTCTAAAATAAAAAAATATATTTTTTTTAATAATTTTTATAATTCAATTAAATAAAATAACTCATGAAGTGGCTTATTAGCAAACGTTTTAAGATTGATACTCCGCGCATTTCCACACTTATTACAGGATATAATTTAAATACATTTTTAGTTATTATTTATATGTGGAAAGAAAACCATTTATAATTAATACTCATTATCTAAGAATTTTATTTGTTTAGATTAGTTCGTTTATATGTTGCAAGAGTTCTCTAAGCAGACAATACTGAGTCAGTTTATTAAGAAATGTAATTAGTAATATTACGATAAAATCTGCTCTTATTTCGAAAATTTAGGGACGTTTTTTAGCATTTGGGGAAATAACGATAGTGTTAAATGCGATTGAGTAGGGTTTTAATTTTCTTTTAATAACAGTTTGGAACATATTTATTTTTGTTCTTTCTTTGTAGCTTGTTTAAATATCAAGAATTGTTTCCATTTCGAAAAACATTTAGATATTGTTTCTTACCCAAGATTTTTTTATGAGAAAAAGTGCCTTGCGAATTTAATAATTCAATCTTCATTAAATTGAATCTTATTCACATTTTTACATTATAACTGTAACTTAGTAATATTTTAAACTATTATCTTTCAAAATTGGTTTTCATTAAATTATTTGCCTAATTTTAAAATGAATAAATTTCATTCCAAAATTAACGTGAAACGATTTATAAAGTAGCTCCGAAAAAATGCCTCTATCTCAGAAAAGAAAAAAAAAAAACTTCCATAAACTAATATTCGAAAAACACAGTTACCTGGTTTTCTTATTGTAAAATTTTGCTAGTTGTGATTGTGTTAAAATTTTCGTTCTTGAAACATTCAAATCTAAATTGTACAGGAAAAAATATTGGAAAATAATTATGACCTCGCGAAAGTGTTTCTGCTTCGAAATGAAAGAATTACAGTTTTCAGACCCGATTACATCAGAAAATCGGCTCTGTACGTAGATCTGAATTAAATTAAAACCTCGAAGTCAAGTTTGTACCTCGGACAGGCGAACTAAGTCTAAAAACGATGACTTTTAGGTTCAGTTTGCTGAATCTCATTTAACAACAAACCTTAACAACTGGCAACTATTCACTTTTTTTTATAATTTCGAGAGTGATAAGAACGAAAATTCTCCAAGGCAAAGCGTTCATTCTTTTAAGTTTTCACTCTGTCCTGAGTGAAGTAAGCATGACGTGATTTACTTCCACCTGATTTTAAGGTACAGAAATGCTTCCTGTTGTCGAGGCGCGTAAATTTGGAGAAGGAAAGCTTCGATGTAATACTCGTTGTTTCATCGTAGTTCAAAAATTCAAATTTTTTCCCCCAGTTATTGAATCTTTTTAGCTGAATTTCAGCTTTGGATCTAGAGGTTATGGGTTGGAAACTTGATTCATGAAGTATTTACCATGCTATGAACCTTATGATATTACATTTGACTTCGAGAGTCTTCTCATTTCCTCTTCCCACAATAAGAGAAGTTAAGGTATCGCCCTCTCCATCTGACCATGATTCAAAATTATAAATAACATCCCAAATATCCATAAAAATGAACGTTAATAACCCAAAGGAACATTCTAAATACATGTCTCTCCATTTGTGGAACACTGTCATTTTAGAAAAAGAAAGCAAGTGTAATTTTACAATGGTAAATTGATTCATTTGAACCAAAAGGGCAGCAGTGGCCTGGTGGTACGATCTCGGCTTCGGAACCGGAGGGCTTCAGGTTCGTGACCCGATTCCACTAAAGCACTGTAGTGTAAGTGGGTCTGGTGCACGCTAAATCGTCGGACCAAACATACTCCCACTAGGGTGGGGTGGAAGCTTGGAGACGGGGTGCCAGCTCAGATGTCTTCCTCATCATCTGACTGTTGTTCAAAATGACGAGGCCCGTCCCAAAATAGCCCTAGTGTGACTTTAAATAACGGACCGTTAATATAACTAAAACTATCATCTTAACCAAATTTAAATAAACTGGCGATAGCACTTTATCGTTTAAGAAAATAAAAGCTTTTTTATTTATTTATTTACTGTATCTTTCAAAAAGTGTGAAAGAAAAACATGGAAAGTAGCGAAAGTTAATAATATTAATGAGTTATTTTATGTGTCAACTCTATTTGTGATATTTATTTTGAATTAGAAACTGTAAATGGATTAATTTTCGAAAACTATTGTTCTAGTGTAATGATGACAAATGTTAGAGACCCAAAAACATCAATCTTCCAATTTCCTTGCATCTTGAAATCGTTCGGTTATTGCTTTTTCGAAAAAGCAGACAGAATCCTCATTCTTTTCCTGCACGTTTAAAAACCATAAGCCTCAATATTTAAATGCCATGATTTTAAATTCGTCTCTGAGTAGCACACAATACGAATATATATATATATATACATTATCTGAAGCGGAAGTCCAATGTTTCGAAGTCTTATTCTTTTGGCGCTCCTCCAAAGTTCCTGACCTCTCACCGACTGGCATTGGCTCCCGTATGAATTCTCCAATTTCTTCGTTTTCTCAACGTGAATGGATATTAAGTTTCGTTTCCCGTTTACAGTGCACTTTCTAACTATACGAACTTTTAGAAGCTCTATTTATTTCTAGGATGGCCACGGTTGTATAAATATTTATTATAAGTTTTAGTCTTATGCGCTTATAAATTTAGAGTTGGTTGCTTCAAGTATAGTCGCCGAAATTATCGAGAAACTTTAAAAATTTTCAATAGTTTTCAGTAAAAGTAATTAAGAAATAGTATCGATTTAATAAAGTTCGCTTAAGTTTTTTGATTAAGAATAAATGAAAAATAAATTTCTTTATTTTATCTTTGACTAGCCATCTTTTAAAGACCAGCCTATTAGTCCAGAATTTCGCAATTCTGGACTGTGAAATTTTTAATGTGGCTGGCATTTGAAATTTATTTTTGTGAGACTGAAAAAATGTCAGTTTAGTCAAAAATGTCAGTTGCAGTCTACTTACAAATGTCTCTGTTTGCAAATAAAAGAAGAAAAAAAAAGTATAAATTCTAAGAAACAAAACCGAAAGTGAAAATCCATACTTCGGAGTAATATCGAAAACAAAACAATATTTTACTGGATTAGCAAAAAGCCCGCGATTGAATGTTTTGGTGGAAATGTAAAATTAATTTGTAATTCCTCATAACAGTAAAACTTTGTTACAGGTTGCACCTCAAATTTTAAAGATTTTATTAAAAATGGAGAAAAAATTTTGAAATAAAACTGGTGTCATTGAAAAGGGGATTTTTTAAAAATTTTAAGCTAGTGTAAGAGTAATCGTTTTAGATATTTTCGGAAAATATAGCTATAAAACGTCAGATTTATGATTTTTAATTATATTTTAATAAACATTTTGAATTTAAAGTGATAATACTGGTCCTCCTCTTGAAAAGCATGTGCGCAGCATTCTAAAATCAGATAAAAATTGTAGATTTGGGTAAAAATATATGCAAACATTCATTTGAAGCATAATATACATATTAACGATATAGATTAATTCGTCGTAATTTTTGTTGTTTTAGGGAGAAAGAATCGTAACAAATTGACAAAAATATTTTCCATGTAAAAGCAGCGGCGAGTGAACTTCTCTAAAAAATCGTATTCTGCATGAAATGGATACTTTACCTTTCTTTAAGCAAGGGCGGAACTTGCTTGAGAAGCCCCGCTAGTGCGTAGAGTGAATATTTTATTCTCTTGTAATTATATTCATATGGAAAAGGATGGTTTAAGTATATTGCAATGTATTTCATTTGTTAGCTGCAAGATTTCAGTTAAAAAGAAAAATTAATAACATTTTGAAGTAAGGTATCTGTTAAAGTGAGATAAATCAAAAGAAATTCCTATTCATAACTTCATTCGGCAAATGTCGTAACTGTGATACGGTATTTGAAATGCAAAAATAAAGTGCACTTTTTATTTGTTTAAGCCTATTTTGGTGCTGAAGGGGAAAGATATTATTTTTAAACATTGAACATTTGCGTCTGTCCATCACATGTGCATCGAACTGTATATTTTTATGCTCAGAAGTTACAATTAATATATTCATTTTTGTTGTTATTCCGCTAAAAATTATGAAACACATAATAATAACAATTAATTGTGTAATATTATGCATGTTATATAATATACAAGAAGACCGGTCAAGTCATTTTAAGCCCTTTTAATTCAAAACGGTGTCTCGTATAACCAGAGAAATAACGTGCACTTATGGTAAAAAGTCTATGTTGAATTTGAGACAAATTACAGCGCTCCTAGTTTCGATATAAGAAAGTTAACAAAAATAACAAAAAATATAGAAGATTGGCCAAAAATGCTCAGCTACAAAAGCGTACTCTGTACCATAATAACAACACACGAAAAAGTTTCATGGAATTATCTGTAAACTTGGTGGAGATATTTGCGATTAAAATTTTGAATTTTCCTTGATTTGAAAGAGAATACATCTAAAACTGAGAAATGTATCTTCAGATCCTCCACTCGAGTGCATTTTTCAAACTTTTTATTTTATTTTATTTTTATTTGACAAAATAAAATCAAATAAAATGCTTTGGTTTTTTGTTAAATTTCGCAAAAATTAAATTCGTGTGCTTATCAAAACTAGGAAAAAAATCAATCATTTTTAAATACAGATATTTTCTTTCAATAGATGAGGTTTACATGAGGGGAGGGGGGAAGAGTATCTCTTATTTTTCTTGAAAAGAAACAGCTCTTCAGTCCTGGGTAATCTCTCCAGAAAACCTAGAATTCGTAAAACAATTGTTACATCGAATGCAGTCTCTCCTCCTTCGTAAGCTCGTTCTTGTAAATGAAGTAATTCTTGAAAGCGATAGAAGTCGGAACTCCGATCTTTTTCAAAAAAAGCATCAGCCCTCTCTCATCTACCTTATCCTTCGATAGCGCGACAGGAAAGAACAAGGAGAGGACGTGACAATGAGAAAAGAAAACCGAGAGAAAAGAAAAAAACAAAAAGTGTCCGTTCTCTCTTGGCGCCGGTTTCGCTCGCCAAGCAGACGCCGTGTTCGATCCTTTTTTCCGACGCCTCTGCCTACCCCAGAGCGGCCCTATCGGTCGTGCAGAGCGGATGCTGTGCATTCCCTTTTACCATAACCCCGTTGCCATGGGAACGACCAACGCGGTGCACCCCTCTGGGAGACTCCGTGCGGGATGTAGTACCGTCGGCATCGTCCATTGGATCGGATAAGTCCACTACCCCGGAATGTGAAGAGAAATCGTTTGCAAGCGATAGAAATTTTTATTTAAAAAAATAAGATAAAATTGTTCGACGCAGCATCTAACCGGGAATTTTATCCGCAATCTTCCAATGCTAGCGCCCCGTCGCCAGCATCTCAGGTGAGCACGGCCCCGGCTGTGGCACTCTCGTGCGATGGAAAGAAACTGCATGTGCAAATCTCCGCATCCTCGTCTGTCACTTTTTTGGTTTTTCTCCCTCGGCACCACCGTTCGGTATTATTTTTTCCGCCACCCGCTATGGATTTTTTCATCGAGACCTATGGTACTGTACCGTGCATAAAACTTCAGTGCCCGCTGTGGATTATTTAATTTTTTTTTAAAAAAAAGAGAATATATTAATAAATTGGATTTCTGAAGAAGGATTATCTGAAAAGAAAAAATAAGAGAGCTTAACAAAATAAAAAGTGTGCTAAATGAGAAATGTGAGCATTATACAAGGATCCGCCTGTACTGTACTTTCAGGTGACCGGCCCAGAAGGTGACTAACCTAAGGCCTGGACGGGACATGGGCAGATTGTGTCTAAAATACATCACTGCAACAGCCTTGCTCTTGATTTTTGTAGCGGTGTGTCCACAAAGGGTAAGTTCCTTTTATTTTACTTTGCATGCCCTCAGACAATCAGCGCTCATTTCGTGTTACCTTGTGCTACCCGATTGCTATTATCTAATGGCTGATCTTGTTTTTAAATAATTGCTTTTTAATGGCTCGTAGAAGAAACCGTTATTCGTAAGAGTTATGTTTGCCTTGCCCTCAGCAAGGCTCTGTTCCGTGCAATGGAGAGAATGGTATTTACCTTGACTTTCACGATATGCCGGTTTAATACAAGGTAACATGAGATTTTCTTTCTCGTCATTGTTTTAAGTGTTTGAATAGGATACATTGGTTAAAATATTTTTAAATGGTGTTAGCTTTAAACCTCAGTCTTTTAAAATTTCAAATTAAAAAAGTGCAAAAAATAAAAAAATGAATGGAATAAACGAATGAATGTAATCATTTGAAGGGGGTTATCTAAACGCAGTAGAATTTTATATTATGTTATTTAATCTACATTTATCACATTAGGTATAACTGTACGATATCTCCACCTTACCTAAAGAAAGATATCCTTTATTATATCTTAAAGGAATCTCTGTCATTTAAACTCTTGGGCTTTCTCTGGCTTAAATTTATTTAAAATTAACATATGAAAATGGTACATCAATAAAATGGTAAAAATGAAATAATTTATGAATATTCATATTTTCAAAACATGACTCCAATTGAAACATAAATGAAAAAAATGCTAATGGTATCCTAAAATGATCGGTTCTTTTTGTTACGTAGCCAAAACGTGGCAAGCGAAAAGTTCTAAGAAAATACTTTCTCTGCGATTTCATGCTGCTTTTTCTACTTAGAAAAGTATCATTTTTTCTCATTTCTTCTCCCAATAAAATGCATTTTTTAAATATTTCTTCTTTAAAATGGTATAGACCTTTCTCCTCAAAATGAATATTCATCGCGTTTAGGTAGCACTTATATGATGACGGTTTCTTCACATGTTAAGCAACTTTTGATCAGGTGCCAAATTGCATTTCACGATACAATAAACCCTCCGAAGAGAGTTTGATTTTAATCACTATTTAAATTGGACGCTCGTCATTTGGCTCTAATAATTTTTCAACTAACCGAGTTACAATTCAAATTTAGGACGATATGAGTAAATTTTATTTTAATCAATTTATAATAAATTGCGGGTCCTGAAATGGTTGGAGTAATAAAGATTTGATTTAGGTGCTACAAAAGCAAGAGTGTAAATATAAATTTATCTATTATTTCTATTAAAAGGGCTGCAAAAAATCCCTACAAATATTCACTATTTTACATACATAATTTTGTCATTGTGTATATATATATATATATATATATATATATATATATATATATATATATAATATAGTTTGAATATAGTGTGGAAAACTTTTGGCAAATAGATCATTTTTTTAATGCACGTGGCTTATAGTATTTACTAATGCTGTGCATATTCAAGAGTTTCTTTCTTTAAAATCGGTTCATATTATATAAAAATATGGATAATTAGAATTTTTCTCCCTGTTACAATATATCAGTGCTTATTAAATTTGAGTTAGGTTAAACTGATAATCCAACTAAGAATAAACAAATCTGCAGAAAATGTTGAAATATAAGGTAATTTATGGTATACAATGTTGGGATGTTCCAGTGCGAAATTCACATCAATATTGTGGATTTGAAACCAACATTTTGTTCGACTTTTTTTTTCTTTTCATGATTTTTTTTGCACTACAGTACAAAGAAACTGGCTTTGTTTGAAACCTTATTTCCTTATATCAAGCATGCAGAATCCTAAATGCGCTGCTTGTATTTCAGATTCATTTTAAATTTTCCTGTTAATGTCGTATTACTTATCGTTTTGTATTATTTACGGTGTCAATTTCTATTTTAAATTAAAAAAAAAATAATTAGCTCGCAAGATGAAAAAATGAACATGAAATGAGGCTCTAAAATGCAACTATTATTAATTAAAGTGCAAAAGATCGTATGTATATGATAGCTATATGGAAGATGCGGCCTTTTGCATTTTGAGTGATATACGAACTAAAATTTGAGTAATTTTTAATTGCTAGATAAGAAGCTTGCATTTTTTCCAAACTAGATTCACATTATGTAAGAAACATGTTACATTTTTAAAAGATCGGCCACTCAGGATTTCAAAACATTTTTTTTTTCTTTTTAATAAAGAGACATAAATATTTCAAACTCCGGGGGCAAAACTATTCCACCGTGAGACACTGCAAACGGATCATTAAAATAGAAGAAACTGCTGTCACGCTTGTAATCTCAATTGTTAAAAAATGTCCTAATTTCAGCAAAAAATATCTTTAAAGACTATTTTATCATACTGTATATGTGCAGGACTATCTTTAAATAAGTTATAGTATCTGAAGAATAGACTTTGAGTTCAGTTACTCATATAAAAGTCTTTGAAACATACGAATCTTACCAGAAAGTATATAATCTTACCAGAAGAAATGAAATCTTCAAATTTCTTCATCTAACCTTTTTTTTTTATTTGTGCCATTTAATTTGATTATAGAAGAAATATTAATTAAAACATATTGGTTGTTCTTACATTGCAAAAAGGAGGGGGGGAGAGGGGCTCATCGAATTTGAATAACTTTTCTTACGAATCAGACATAGTAAAAGCCTCATTGAATTCTAAATTAAATTGTAAGGAACAAACTCCGTAAGCAAAAATGGAATTAAAATATAGATATATCTTACAATCGATTTTTTACCCCTATTATGCATCAGGTTAATCCGAAAATGACCCATCATCTGCAAGTTTTTAAAAATTTCAGCCATTGGTCTTTTGTAATTTCCCTTCAACATAAGCAGAGAGTTTTACATGATGACTTTTGGAGACTCTGGCAAACTAATGACTGTCACAACAATCAAGGTGACTTTTGGCCACAAACCACAGAGAGTGAATTTTAGTGTGTAATTTCAGGCTTGGGGGCCCTCTTCGTTGGCGCGTGACTCTCACCACGCTTTAATACGATGGGGGAGTATAGTTCCTGTCCCTCGTTTCCTGGTTTGGTACACCTTGTGGAAACAACACCGGATGCTCATAGCCTGGTCAACTCCCCTCCTGTTTTCCTCTCTACAGTGTTTTGAATCGTTATTAAGAAATCAATCCATAATTTCTTTTCAAAAACTAAACATATTAACCAAAAACTATATCAAAGGTCCTCATTTCCAGCAAATATTGTTAAAAAAATATTATTTGCTGGAAAGAGATGACTTGATTATGATGCATATAAATCTATAATAATGTTGATATACAGCTTGTTTGTCTGAAGGAAAAAAATCAACTGCTTGTTGATTGTTTAAAACGTTGAATTGTCACATAATCTTTCGTTCTGATACTTTCAATAAGATTTGGGGATTTCGCTAATTGCAAAGAGTTCTCAATCTGCATTCTACCGAGGTTGCACCTTTAGATAGTCCTTTGAATGCCAAATTTATTAATAAGAATAACAATTTTACTTCCTAAAAAAACACTTATTATTTTTTCCACACACAAATCTGGAAAGGAATCTCATTCCTTTAAATATTTCGATTTTCTTTCATATTCTAAGAAATTTATTTGATCGCGATAGACTGAATTTAATTTTCAAACGTTTATTGTTAAATAAATTTCAAACTGCAATCGATTCGATTATTTATTGTTTTAAATGCATTCTGCGATATTTGCTCTCCGAAAAATATCGCAGAATTTAGAATAGTATTAGAAAATGAAATTACAATAAAAAGGAATCATGAAAAAATAATTTGCTTAGTTCTGTCTGTTTAAATCAACGTCACTTTTGAGTATGTTTGTTTCCATGTTATAACATCCCCTCAGGGGCTCACCTACTATAGGTGAGTACGGGTGTCCCAATCCCGAGGTTCCCAGGGATCTTTACTCCCTTTCTGTTCGCACTCCTCTACGCCTTCTGCTTTCTGCTGTTTTTTCCTTACCTCGACGGCAAGCGAGGGAGCTCTCCATGAGAAGCTGTCGCCGCTCTGTTTGCTTCTTGCTTCTCATGGACAGCCAAAACCCCACGTGTTGGCCGTGCGTGGCGACCCATTAGAAAGACGGGTGGTGCACTGTGGTCCCCTGTGCATCAATCGGCCGGTAGCTAGCAACCCGAGTTACTAGTCTGCTAGGGATCAAGCGAAGGGGTTACTCCTTGGGCTTGGCGTTAAGGGTGGTCACTGTCCCCGGGGGTAACTCCGAGCGTATAGGTTCCGGCTAGCACCAAGGTAAGCGCCGAGGCTGGGAATGGCCAGAGCCGGTGGCTGCCTTCCCTTGTTGGGCTCCGTGGTGGGCGGTGCCGTCGGGCCTGAATTTGTACCAATGTCGTATGGGCAAACGGAAATCTGCTCCCTTCAGTGGGCAACAAATCGTTTCAAAAAACTCAATTTCAGTTATCTTTCCAACTTTTTTTCTCATAAAAAGAGTTTCCAAAACGAATGAGTCTTTTCATTCAGTATCTCCTTTCTTAGTTGAAAAAAGCATCACAGGAAATATCGGGGAAGTAAAATGCATCAAGAAGCTTCGTTCCGGAGACTTGCTAGTGGAAGTTCTGTCCCGGAAACAATCGCAACATATAATGAAATTGAAATCATTCGCTGACATCCAAATCACCGTTTCTCCGCATGTTTCTTTAAATTCTTCCAAGGGAGTTATCTCCTGCGGAGAAATGTTCAATGATGAAGAGGAAGAAATTCTCAAAGAATTGAAAAGCCAGGGGGTGAGTCATGTAAGACGTATATCAATACGGAGAAATGGCGAACTCCATAAAACAAAGCATTTGATTTTGACATTTGGGTTTCCAAAACTGCCAGAACATATTAAAGCGGGCTATATGCGTCTTCCAGTAAGGCCGTATATCCCCAGTCCACTGCGTTGTTTCAAATGCCAACGTTTTGGGCATTCTAAAACTTCTTGCCGCGGGACACTGACCTGCGCCCGTTGTGCAGATGTCGGTCATGACAGTTCTCAATGCAACTCTGTCGAAAAGTGTGTAAACTGTAAAGGTGCACACACTTCGTATTCTAGAAATTGCCCAACATGGTTGCTTGAAAAAGAAGTAATAAGTACAAAAATAAAAAATCAGATATCTTACCCCGAAGCTCGGAAACTTGTGAAATCCCAAACCCCCACAGGCACTAGCTATGCTTCCATATCTCAGATAAAGACTAAGCAGTCAAAATCTTTTAATATATCGAATGATTCTTTGGCTTTAGAAAAATCAGTTTCAATTCCCGACGTGCAATCTAGTTCTAATTCAACTAAACTAAGTATTATTCAGAATGAAAGTGTGTCAGTTCCACCCTGTGATGTTGTGTCAGCTTCACATGATTTGCCTGATTTTCAGTTAGTAACAAAGAAAAAGAAATATAAAAAAACTCTGAAGACCGCAATTGGAAACCAACAGGAATCAATATCAGAAAAATCCAAATTTTGGGTAACCTCGCCTATGCAGGTTCCGACTTCTGCTACTATGGAAGTAAACAAATCTGCTTCAACACATGTGACAAATCACTCTAAAGCTGTTCATAAAACTGATTATTTGCCATCTTCTGCGATTTCTGAACACATTTCAATAGACGATGATTGTAATAACAAAAGTGACAATGATATCGGGTCGTCTGTGGCTGAAGACGCTATAGACTATGATCCAAACGAAACTATTGAGGAAACTTCCCCTGTTATTGATCTGCAAGAAAAACCAACGGTAACATTTAAAACCCCTACAACAACTGATAATCTTACTATTAAAGAAAAATTAAAAAATAGCCCATTTCATTGGGTTAATTTTAAAACATTTCAATCTAAGACAATTAGTACCACTGTCCATGACAAGTACAAAAAGAAACATCATGTCAAAAGACTGCAATGATTTTATATCCCTAATTTAGACATTATCATTTGTCTATTGATTTTTTAAAAATATCTTGAACAATTTCTTAAATTTTTATCTTGTTATCTTAATTTGCATATAGTTCTCCATTTTTTAGATTTTAAGTCATTTATATGATTGATCTTTTATTCACGAGTTTCTAAATACTTTCCATTTTTACCATTTGATTGGCGCAGTTTAGCCAAACATGGCTCTTGCGCCATTAAACCTCAAACAACCAACCAACCCATGTTATAACATTCTTAAAGAAAATATTCGCAACTGCATTAGTCTGAAAAATTATTAACATTTATTCATTTAGAAAAATGCCAACAAACTAAGAGTAGTGGTACATAAATTTCCCCTCAAAATTTTAAATTATTCACGATAAAAAGGAGAGTAATGCATGTTACGAACATTAATTCATTTCTATGCAAAACGCATTCATTTCATACTTGTTCTGTCTGAAGTGTTTTTAATAAAATTTTATACCAGGAAAACATTAGGTGAGCCATATATTTTAAAAATATCCTTTTAGTAAGCTTGCAGTTGATAAGATATTAAACTTCCTACGATTCCCAGCTTGCAATTTATATCTCTTTTCCGCATGCGCATTTTTTCACCCAGCTGTTTTGATTTCAAGTGTGAGAAAATGAACCCAAATGTTTGGATGAAAACATTTGTGCCACGGTTCTGGAGTTGAGCCCCTTATGTAAGTTATCTTCTCCGCTAATCCCTCTCTGACCCACTTCCGTGCTGTTCTTTCTCAAGAAATTGGCTTCACATTCGAAGCATGAGAACATTCCGCGGTTTTGATTGAAATTTCTATTAAATCTTTTTTTCTTTTTTACTGGTTATCTGGAGGTAGAAGTAAATCTCATTTTAGTCTAGGTTTCAATGCAATTCTGTACTTCACATTTATTATTGATTGTCATCTTTATCTTTACTTGTTGATCAACAACAAAAATCAAATATCGCTTTTTATCTACCAGTTCATATTTTACAATATTTAACCATTTTGGCATAAACCCTTCATTTTACAGTATAAAGAATAATGCAGTAACTACGTAACTGTTCCGAGAAGGGAATTGTAAAAAGTGTTTTCAAGGAATGTTATCAACTTATCTGATTTTTGAAAATTGTCATACCTAGTTATTATCTAAAACTGAATACCTAGTTATAATGTAGTAAACTAAATCTTAAATGGACTTTTTATAATACTTTTCCACAATTTGCTAATAGTCAAACCGTGATATTGTAAAATCAAATCATTCTTTAATCTTTCTATTGTTAAATGTTTAATTCCAGAAAGTTCCGCTATGGTTGATACAAGTCTCGATGATATGAAGACAATATATTGATCCTGAAAAATTCGGAATTCGGAAAGTAGTATATTCTAGTATATTGATTCGGAAAAATCATGTATTTTTCAATTAACAAAAAATAACGAGAAAAATCGTTTTTGGAAATAACGGAAAAACAATCTTAATAACTGAGGGAAAATGCCTATGAGATTAAGAATTTTAATATTCAGTGTGTTTTCACAGCATAAAATGAACCTTGAAAATGTAAAATTATAGGATATTTTCAAGGTCCTTGCCATGGAAATTAACTAATGATAAAATCTGTTTAACAGTCTCCATTATATTATATATTCTATATTTTGGTCCAAACTCTAATATTTATCCTCTTATAGTGCTGTAAAACATTCCGTTTATTAAATTTTATTCGTGTAATCCTACTACAATAGAAGACTCATCCATAAAAGGAATCTCTATTGCGCTGATATTTTTCAAGGTTAGGTGAAGTGAAAACGGCCGCAAAATACTGAAATATACAGCTGAATTTTTCATTGTTTAATATTTCGTTTTTCTTTTAACCCTTCTATTTATTTTAAATCAATTTCGATGTTTTAATTCTTCTCTTGGTCAGTTTCTTTTTGATAAGGTGCATGCATCGCAAATAATTTGCCGGAATTTTCTACTTGCATTTTATTTTAGAGGGATATCAAAGTTTTGGTTGGTAATTTCACCTAACTTCAATTATTTCCCCCATAATTAAGATCCCTTACATTTTAGAATACATATTTCGAAAATAAATAAAAAAAAAAATTGCAATTTTAAGAAATACTGATTTACATTGATATATAGTGAGAATCTTCATAAGCAAAATATAAGCAAATACTTTAGTCAAAAAAACAATTAAAAAAGTATTTTGACATATGACTTTTCGTTCTTGATAGCATTCTTTTCGCGATTCGAGACTTGTCCCAGGTATTAAATTTTAAATGAATCCAATGAACCATTATATCTCAAGTTCATGATAAACTGAGATTAAAGGCTTTTATTAGGCAAAAACTATTTTGACAAAAAGTCTTCAAACATTTGAAAATCGAAAAATCGTTAGAATGAAAAATGATTTACAGGTAAGGCTGTTGTTATAAGAAAATGAATTTACAAAAAAAAAAAAAAAAAAAAAAATAATTTGTCATTTTATCCCAACAGCAAATATTATTCGTCTTCACCACATAAACACATAGCTGATTTACCCCGCAATTATTAATAAGAAAAAATAATCGCAAGATGGCACTGCTGTGGTGTAAATATTCAATTAAGCACTTCTCACTAAGAAGTGAGAAGAAGGGGGATATGCGAATTTCCAAAATTTACTTTATTGTTAAATATAAGCATCTCCTCCTTTCATCTTTCTTTTCGCCTCTATTTTTTACAATTAAACCCATCCTAAGGCATGCGCAAAAGCGCGGAGAGTTTTAAAGTCCCGAGGGTCTATACTAGCAAACAATATTGATGGGTTTCTAAACTAATTTTTTCATCCCTACTCCCAACCTCCGAAAAATAAACAGGTGCATGGAATGCTTGCCTTACAAATTGTTTTGCTGTTTCCTTTGTATTTTTCAAAATGTCTATGAACTTTTTGCCTTTTTTTTTTTTTTTTTTGTATAGATGAACAAGTAAATCAGTGCAAAATGTTAGCAACCTTTAATTCTCCCTTGCACATTATAATCATTTTTCCTTTTATCTACTATACAGCCCCCAATTAACTTCCTCACTTTGTGTCCGACCCCTTGATAAGGCACTGCTGTTCCAGGTTCTTTGATTTGCAAAGGGATATGTACCGTAAAATAATATTTTTATAGGGAGCCATAAATGTTTTTCCTCGGATAGTTTTTCCTTGCCGGAGATCGATTGCCTCTCGGTTTGTGACAAATGCTTTTCCGAGTCACTCAACTCTGCCGCTGCCGTTGCAATCGAGCCTTACCTGACGTTAACGACTTTCCCAGTACGGATTATTTATACTCACGAAACGCGTTTATGATGCAAAATATCATCGAAGAGGATGATTCCGTATTTTTAGACTTATTTCCGCTTAAATTTCATAAAAACATGCGTGATTTCACCCCTGTATGCTGCGAGGCTACTTAGACTAGATTAAATGCTTAATAAATCAAATTGCTGCATCTACTTTAAATTCTAAGAGGATTTTCAATTTTCCTCATTTGTAGATTCATTTTTTTTAATCATAAATCTCTTAGATCGATGCATTTATATGATGCAATAACTGTGATTAATCGGTTATTATTAATAATAACTGTTGTTAATATTGATAATAACCGGTATTGGGATAAATCGACTAATCACTTTGGCCGCTTATTAAAAATAACCGATTAATCACATTAACCGTAATATATATTTAACCTTTGTATAATATGTATTTTTTGTTAAAGGAAAAATAGACGGTGAATTTTTGAAATGTTTTTCATTTTTCGTCGTATTTCATATTTAAGGAGAATGCTCCTTTTTTAGGTACTGTTTAAAACTCATTAAAATCCGTGACCAGACAGTGATACATTCTAAATGGAAAGGCATAAAGAAGGGAAAAGCGGAAGTAGTACGCATTCAGAATTTATGAAATTCAAAATTTAATTGAGCAAGTATTTCGATTTTTAGCGTGTAAACTGAGGAGCGTGGGTACGAAAAAAAAGTGCAACTAAGAAGTTAAGACGAAATTTGGATCAGAATTTAATTATTAATCAATAAGTATTACCAATTCATTCCGTGTTGTACTAAAACGGAGCTATAGAAAATTAACAAAATGCCGTGGAGTAGGATAACAGTCGTTTTTTGTGCGTGTGAAATGAAAATTGTGTCTCCAATATGCTGTGTAGAAATACGCTGCTGTTATTTGCCCATTTTGTTACATAGAAATTGTATTGTAAACACAGTGACTATATGTAATCCAATATCTACCTTGCAAGTAATCTATTGACCATGAACCTTAATGATCATGTTTCGAAGAATGATCTCGTATTTGATTTTTTTCTACATTTCTCGCTAAAAAATAAAATGGTTAGGGAAATAAAATCTACAATAGATGAATATCAGCTTGACAATCGCTCTATGGTAATTATTCACATTTATTCAAAATGTGAGTAAACTTGTAATTGCTGTGCAGGACTGAAATTTATCTTCAAAGATAAGTATTACTGGAATGTCATACATGGGAAAAAGTGTCATTGCGAATATATGGCCCCATCACAACGTAACATTAAAAGTTTTTAAGCTTGATTTTTCTGTCTTATTTTCGACTGGATGATTGCATCAACCGTTGCATTCGTTATTTTTATAATGCCAGTTTGATAGATTTACATTTACTTAAAATAATAAAAAAATTATTAAAAGCATCCTCTATAATATATCCTAAATGTAAAGAAAGCAATGGAATAAACCTATGCGCATTAAATATTCCTCAAATGCACATCGAAATTTAAGTTTAGTATCCATCTTGTCGTGTACACATCACAATGCAGTTTAAAATTGTGTGCAGTTTCATGTCAGGTGACATTATCATGTCACGTCACCCAAACTAATTCCTTTGTCGATTATGCACCTAATTCTAGATTATAACAGATCTTAAAATTCCACAGCTCAAAACATTTCAAATTTATTCGAAAGATTGGGCTTCACCCGAAGTTTAATTCCTCAACATGTGATTCTTTTCGTAATCCTTTAGTAATCTCGCATTTGAAGCTTTCAAAAAGGTTGTAAAAACAGAATTCCTTGTCATCAGTTATGTTTCTCACATACTAATCACTCGCCAACCAACGACCTTTGAGCTGACTCTTAGTCTTTCCGGTTCTTTTCTTGTAACATGGCTGCAACATTTTTCTACATTTCACTTACCGTATATAAAACGAAGAAATTGAAATTATCTATCAATTATCACCGAAGAAAGTGATGCATTGTTTAGATACAGTGTTTTAATCTACTGTATAACAATATATTTAGCCTTTAGCACACCACTGACTGCGGCACGTGGTTGAATGCATACTTTGAGCTTAAAATTCATATAATACTTAGCCACCTTTGCTTACCAGCCTGTTAGCCAGGTTATTGACTTTTTGAACGATTAATATGAAAATAGTTAAATCATAATGATTATCCATCTCGCATCGGGTTAGCCTATTTTAGCGCTTATTAAATTTTCTGTTGGATGTATTTTTCTGTTTACGTCTTGTTTCTTTTATCTTGATGGAATGCCAACGCTTTCCAGGGTATTTCTAATAACATTTTGCAGCTCCATTAATTAGCCAAACATTTAGTCAAGCGCAAAAGTAAAAACATCCAATGAAGCAGTTTGAAGCGTTCGTATAGTGAATTGTATATATTTCATTATTACCATTCAGTAATAAGAGTCATTTCTATACTACGTACTTTACCGTCTTATGTATATAAATTTTTTATTTAAACAATATAGACAGACTTTTAATGAAATCGCAACTACTGCTAAGATTGCTGATCGAATAATTGCGTTGTCTTTTAAGGAGTTTAACCAGAGAATACGACCAGAAAAGCATTATAAGGATCGTATGGCGAAGGATCATATAAATGAAGCATTTTTAATTATTATATAGAACTACTGTTGCATCTCTTTTAATGAAATTCGCAGCGTTTTAAATTCATGGTGTGCAATCCCGGAAACTGGCAATTAATTTCGACATTCGAAAGCATTAGATTTTGAGAATTTCTCACAGCGATTATCATCAAATGGCAGAAAAACTTCATTTTAATTATTCAAATTATTTCTGGCGATAATTCGTTATGCCTATTATCTCAATCTCTCGAGTTCATAACAGGGCCTTATTATGAACTAATCAAAGCAGATTCCCTGCAGATAAAATATTAATTCCATAATTTGACGGACTGGCCTTATTAAAAAGTGTGATTATTGAGTCTTGAATTGTACTTTTTCCGATATATTTGATAAATAATATTTAAGATGGAAATAAATGTTAGCGTTAATCCCTTGACCTACGAATTTATTTGAACTTCTAATTAAATGGCACATCCTGTTTGGGACATTTATTCATATTGCAATCCATATAAGAGAGTAATTGGCACCTAAGGTACTAAAGCGAGTTTACATGATTTTATTCTTTTATTAAACGCTACTTAGTTGCAGATTTAAATGACAAATTGGGTAATTTCATTCATGAATAGCACGTTATATATGCAAAGGAGAATTAATTTGCATCTATAATTCGTAAATACCCTCACGATATTCGGCGAGTCTTAATTGATACTAAGTAGGGAATTACAAATGATCACACCATCAATATTATGCAAGTTTTTATGTCATTAAGAGAGTTAAAATTGAGAAATGTAAAAAAGAGCGCCGTGGAATTGAATAGTAGGATAGAAGTATGGAGAAAATCCCAACACTTTTTTTGGAAGAGACGAAGTGAGACTATGCTTGTTTTTTTTTAAATTATTGCTTTTTTGGGGGGGGGGGCAAACTTTGTTTGAGAATCTTAACATTAAGTTTAGTTAATGGTTTTCATTACTTTTTTCATTTAAGAAGTAAACAAACGGAAAGTTAAGTAATCGACAAGAGTTCGAACTCGAGATTTCGATGAATCTACACATTTTTAGAATCCCAACGGACAGAAAATTTTTTTTTAAGATGATGCCTGTCTCTAAACACCAAACCCAAAAAAACTTTTAACTAGAGGATAATTTGAATTTTATAAAAGACTAGCTGGTACCCGGCGTGTTGCTGCCGCAGAAGAAATAATTTTGGAAATATCGTTTGAAATTTGAAATAGCTATCTTGTTTAATTAGGAATGATAGAAAGAATATTTATTTTCTTGTCGACAATGAATGCATTCATTGAAATTGAATGATATATAAAGGAGAAGTGTAAATAATATTTGTTCTATTTTTTATTATTATTTTACTTTACATACAATAATTGTACTATGCCTATAACTTTTGCGCTAGTGCAAGCAATACGTTGGCAAAGTTTTATCACAATCAGCTGGATGGTACAGCAGCGCATAAAATACAAACAAAAATTCATTTTTATATATTAAATAAAGGAGGAAATTTGTTTTATGTTTTTACACCAAATTTACATATTTTTATCCAATTTTGAATGGAAACCATAAGAAAGTGTGTATGAGAGAAAGTAAATACGACAGCTAAAGAAAACTATTAAATAAGATGGATGAAATTCAGCACGCAGTTTTATGATCTGAAGTGGAAATCCATGTGTAATTTTGAACTAAATTCATCAAAGGATTGGCAATCTATTGGTTGGTTGCACGTACATGAACGCTTAAACTCAAAGAAGCAGTTACTTGAATAAATGAAATCAAATATGCGATCTTCTTACTAAAATTTTAGCTCTTTATATTTTGGGTTCAAACCTCCGACGAAAAAGACATGCTCGGTTTTCATCACTATATTTTACAAACACAGCTC
Source organism: Argiope bruennichi (assembly GCF_947563725.1). Taxonomy (NCBI): domain Eukaryota; kingdom Metazoa; phylum Arthropoda; class Arachnida; order Araneae; family Araneidae; genus Argiope; species Argiope bruennichi. Next base: position 8,329,242 of record NC_079159.1, read on the forward strand.
ATGTGCTGGCTCTGGAAATAAAAGTATGAGCATTTGTGATAAGCTCCGTTCCGACGACCTGTGCGTGTCTGAAAACGGGCACATTTTCCCCTTTTACCCCTCTCTTGTGTTTTCCGGGGTTCTTTAATGTCTGTTCATTTTACCGAAAATTTGCGGGATGCTGCGGACCGACGTCCACAGGCGGAGGTTGTCCATCAATGGATCGGTTAACAGATTTATGACCAAATTCGAAAGGCCACGGGTATATCGGAATGCGCCTATACACGACCTTGCTTTAGGTTCACTAGGCGAAAGGAAATAACACCTTTATTAGAGAAAAGGCAAGAAAATTTTATGAAGACCCTTTCTCCTTTTGTGGTTATTTTTTTAAAAATATATTACTCAACGGAATAATGCAGTAAGCATTTTCCCCCAATTCAAGTCGTTGCCACTGAATACAAGCAGAACATTCAACATGAAGCTTGGAAAGGGAAATCCCACAGCTTGTAACTATCCTTTGAATATTTTCAGATTTCCTTTGCAAGCGAATTTCTAGCGATAAATTATCAATACCAGGTATTCCGACTTGCTCGGTTCGACAAAAGATAAACTTCAACACTCTCTTGACCGGAAGCGAGGGTTTCCGTTTTTCATACGAACCATTTAATGAGCTGAGCAGCTGCAATCTCTGCTGGTCGGAACTGCTGATCGATTACGCTCGCTGTATTAAATTATTATTCTGTCCTTTCTGTTAATGTCTCCGTACTGTGTGTTTGATACTCTGCATCGAACACTCAACGAATTAAAATATTAACCCTTTGCACTTTGATGGTGACTCTCAGTCACCATTCAAGACGGTGCATCATTTTGACGTTCTATTTTATTTTGATTGTTAAAAATACATGCAGAGTAGTAAGAAGATGCAAATTAATTAAACGGGAGAGTTCAAATTAAAACAATTATATATATTTATTTTTGTAGCAATAAACCAGTCTTTGTATTGGGTGAATAATTAAGCATCGAATGACTTTTCCCGAGTGCAAAGGGTTAATGCAGATAATTTTTAAAGCCACTGCTTGCATCCTTTAGGAGTTGCCCTAGTGCATCTAAGCATATTTCGCAAACAACGATGCGTCTTATATAGATGGAGTTAAAAAAAAAAACTTTTGTATTTAAGTTTGCATTGAAGTCACGGCAACAATCATTTTAAGGCATAAAAGTCTATTGGATATGCTTAAGTTATGCAACTATATTCTTGAAAACGAAACAACAGTTTTATATCAATTAATCAAAAGTGTTTTTAGAAGAAATATGACTGTTTTGTTTATCCTTTTAAAATGAAGTATACAGCAAAAAATCTTTTAATTTAGAAATTTTATCAAATGTCTTGTTCAACAAAATTTTGCAGATGATTGATAAATATATATATATATTATGAAAGGAAGGGACGAGAAAATAATAGCATGCTCCGGACGTCATTTGCATTTGCTAAGACTTTGATGGTGGTTGGGTGGGGGAGGAAATTATTCGACTGGCTAGATTGATCTTTATTATACCTCTGCAAAATCCATTCCAATAAAGCGCTAGTAAATTTCAAAATAAAAAGCTAACTCAAATATACAAAACCATGAATCTCGTCAGACAATCGTCATGCATTAAAAAAATATATATATTATATCGAATTGAGCTTTTTCCCTAATTTAATAACTCTACCACTGAATATAACAGTAGCCTATTATTCATTTTTCGAGTTGATAAATATTTCTCATTATCTCGGGCATTTTAAAACTATAATGGAGTCAATTAAGGTGTATGTACACATTTGAAACTTCGAAAATCGTTCAAAATATCGAATATTTTTTTATTGCTTTAAAATGTTTTCTGATGCTTTAGCTTTCAAACGATACCAAGATATAATTATTCTTGAGTTATAATTATTTTTCTTAAGGTTCTTTCATTAAAAATTCTAGTTACGGTGTTTTTAAAACTCATTTTACGAAGAATGATATTTTTCCACTATGTTGCTTCATTCAAACAATCATAACTCAACAAGAAATGAACCAAATACAGTTATTTATGTATCAAAATAATCTGTATGAAATAGCGGATGTTTTGTGCCTCAATCAAGTTTATATTTAGCAAAATAAAATTTTTATAGCTATTTAAAAGTTAAAATGACAGAATAAATCTCGCTTTTTCTATTCATTGTTGATGAAAAAATTTTTTAAAAAAAACTATATATTTTTATAACTTGATTGAGGCAGACAACATGAAGACTAATATAAGGCATAATTTCCAACTAGAATTGTGTATATGTACAAATTAGAATTTAAGATATCATGTTTCAAAAAATAGACTAATTAGCTCATTAAATATTATTTAATTAATTAATAATTAGTGTAATATGGTTTTTTCTCACTGAAATGAGTTTAAATATATATTAATGACCTACTGTGAAAAAACTGGATTTTTAAAGTTAAAATTTAAAAAAAAAATCTTCTAGTTTGTACGTACACCTTAACGTAACTCCACTGTCACACGATAAAAATTACGGCTCGTAGCATGTTACATCAAAACTGTTTTTTACTCCATGATATGTCGTCACATTATTGTTTCCCTCTGGCAATATGTGCAATGCATTCCGAAATTGATTTACTCGAGTACACTTATGGAGTTAATGAAAAAACGAATCGACACCGTTACCTCATTTTTCTAAATAACTAAAAGCTATAATAAATATAGATTTTACTTTAAAAAAAAAACAGAAGCAACCCAAGTAATTTATTAATTCAACTTTTTCCAAATGCAGCTGTTATTCGAGCACATGTTACACTTCAAATGAACCGCGGCAATTTAATTTTGAAATGGACGTATATCACTGAAGCATGAATTGACTCTTATTTTCTCTATCTAACAGCTCCAGTTAAGTTCAAGTTAAGGGTTATTTCAGATTACTGTAGTAATCGATTTACTACGAGTGAAAATCTTTGCTTATTTTACCAAGATATCGTTAAAAATAATAGCCTGATTCAGTTGTCTGTTTAGCATAATTATTTTATAAAATAATATAATCTGAAAGATGGGTGAGATTGCATGTCTCCTGACCGGGCCGGTATTTTAACCATTAGATGATCTTTGCAATTGCTTGAGGATGCGGCAACAATGGGTTGCCTGACCATCAAATGACACTAACGTTTGTTATTGTAAATAAATTTTGAATCCGAATTTGTTTTAAATTCTATCTTTAAATATATATCAATCCTACGTGTAAATGCATTTTTTGGTATGCCAATGAATTGCTTTTTAACCCTTTATTTACCGACTTTACTTGAAAGTACTGTTTAAATCCAGCTGATATCTTCAAAATGTGATTGTTTCTAACAGTATTTGAAAAAACACGAAGAACGTATTTGCAATACAAAGCAGTAGATATCAACCATAAATAACATTAAATTTATTTTATTATTTAATTAAATTATTTTAATTAATTAAAAAGTTTTTTTTCTGTTTCCTGGATTTATTCTGTACCAACACTTAACTAATGATTCAAAAATAAATTTGAAAAAATAGATGGTAAAATGATTCGGTTAATAAAGAGTTAAGATGCATGTTAAAAAAATATTACTAAATGTTTTTCCTCTGAAGACAATTTATTTCTTTAATTAATTTATATAAAATAACATTTTTATATAAAATTTGTTTGTATGTCGCTATTTAGTGCTTGGTCATAGATATAAATATGTATTTGTAACGTGTGCATAACGTTGTATATGTCGTCGCCTTTGATTTTTAAAAGAAAACTGATATGACACATAAATTTTGTATTGCTTTGGAATACCAAGTAGCGCAATAGCGGATCCTGCCTCTGATTTTTGCATGCTGTCTATTCAAATCAAATACCTGATTACAAAATTATTGATACATCATATAAATCATTGCAATGCTCTAACCCTCTGTGAAAGCATCTCCATAAAATCCTCCAACGGCACTCCGTGGATTTGTTTTTGTGGAAGCTGGCGCGCTGTTTGTTTAAGGGATGTTGGAAGGGAAGAAGTAAAAAAGAAGAAAAAAGAAAATTCTGAATGAAGGCTTTCCGTGTTTCCTATTCAGGAAATGTCATTTCGCTGTAGCACCGGAAACATGGTGTGGAGTGTGAAGTCCGGGATTGGGTTTTCACTGTCGACGACATTGGTGGGGGCGTGGGGGAGAGGGGCTGGGGAGCTGGAATAAACATTGCTGTTGCGGATTTTCATACGCCTGCACCCTACCCCTTCAAACGTTGCTACCGGCTGCACTAGATGTGTAAGCCTCAGAAATCCCGGCATTGTCTTTGCTAATGGCAAATTTCCAGGTGTTTTTCGACTATATGGCACAGTTTTCTCGAAGTCAGTTATTTGTCACACATCATGTATCATTTTAAATTTTATTCTGAATTGGAAAATGATTCGCCACTAAAAACATCTGCAATGCAATTTGTGACAGTATTTTTAATTTCAGAAAAAAAATTGAATTAAAAATATTACAAGGAAATTAATTAGCAATCAAAGAGATTAATTTCAGTTTTGAGTTAAAAATGGCATTAAACATATTGCTGAATATTTTTTAAAACGTTTTTGAAATTATCTTCTTTAACCAATTGCTCTACAACAAACGTATTCGACTATACAGAAGAATTTTCTATGTTTAAGTCAAAATAATCATTACTTTTAAAAGGAAAAGTACTAACTAATTTATGTATTAAGCTCTTTAAGTGCTCTTTTCTGGTTCTTAATCGATTAAACAATAAATAAGTCTCGAATAATTAAATACATTTGCAGGTCAAGAGTTAAGCGATATTTAGCGAGACTATTTTATGAAGAATAGAGAAATTTACTGCTTTACAGCTGAATATTTCTTCTCATATTTAAAAAAAGAATTTTTTTTAAATGTAAATGATGTACATTTGGAAATTACGAAATTTTAAAGATAGTGAAAATTGGAAAAGTATGTGGAAACAATTCTATGTTTGGAACTTCCTTGTCTATCTCGTCTGTTCATATCGTTTTAGGTGCTGAAACATTTATGGAGTTTTATATTTTTAATTTAAAAATATAAATAATTTAATTTAAAATAAAAAAAGTAATTCTTAGTAATTATATCAAAATTTAATTTAATTTAATAATATATAATATTTTTAAAATTAATTTTCTCCAATTTTTGTTTGGGTTTTTTTAATCAGTTTTGCTGCATTTCCTTGTAATTAGGAAGAAACACATTTTACTTGCAAAAGTTTATGCATGGTAGCTAAGAGCATCCAAAAGTCACACTTTAGCTAAATTTTTAAGAGAATATAACACCAACGCACATTTGAAAACCAAATTCATCATCAAATTCAGATAACAGGATCAACTACTTGTATTTATTTTTTAGTTATAACTTTTTTGCTAATGTAATGTTTTCACTATAATCAATTATACAGACCGAATGGCAAATAATTTGTTTGAATTCATTACTCACAGTACTTCATAAATCAATGAACAATTAGATGTTGTGGTTGGCCACTTTCTGAAACTGTGTTATATAAAGTGAAATATATTGGCGCAAACCAAGAAATTTATTTATTTAAATTTAGTTTTCGGCGACTAGCAACACTCAAGAGTTTGATTTTTTTTTTTTAATTAAAATTTTGGGAAAAATTCTTCTACATCATGCACTTTGACTTTCAAAAGAACGCAAAAAATTCCTGTTTTCCATATTATGAAAGGCGCGAGTTTGAAAAATTGTCAGAGGTGACGAAAAGGCATCCTACCTACATGGCTGTCACTTCCTCTTCGCGAACAGGGGGTGGTGGTGTAATCGACAAGAGCACAGATTGCCAGTGCACGCGAAAAATGCACTTGCAAAAATAAAAAAGAAAAGACGACCGAATCATTTCTAGGTACACATGGAGAAGATAGAGTGGGTGAGTCCTCTCTTTCGGCAGCTAAGATATTGCTTTCAAAAAGGGAGGGGGGAAGGGCATTTATCCCCCCCCCGCCATGCGTGAAGCCTGGAGCAACGGATGAGAGAGTCCATTGAATAGGGGATTCTTTGCGAGGGCGGAGACTGAGAAATCTTCCTCAAAATGCTGTTTTCACCTTGCATTTTTCGCAGGGTTGTCTATTTAGTTCAAGGCCCTCCTCGGGTTTTTCATTCTGGAGGGTCCTGTCGCACAGGGGAGGTCCCTTGTTGTCCCCTTTTATTATCAAAGGGTGGTTGAATTGCTGTTTTGTCAGAAGTCATCTGTTGACAATGATTGAGGAGATGTCTTCGTTGTTTGGGGGTTGTTTGAGAGGGTCTATTTTGCACCGTGTATATACCTCTGTTTCGCTTTGCCGCCTAATTTGCAAAGGTAAACTAGTTTGATGAAGTGCGTAAGAGAATTTTTGATGCCATCTCTTCCCGCGTTCAGGGGAAAAGGAGGAGAAGAATAGTTACTTGTTTACAATATTAAATCTCATTCTGTATGTTTGCGTTCCAAACTGTGATTCATTATAGGGCCAAGTCATAGTTATAAATAATGGGGGTATTTTTGGAAACACTTCATAAAAAAATTAGTTTTTACTTAGTAAATATGTGGTGAAGAATGGTGTTTCAGTTTACATATATCAATTATTGTTTTTGGACAGGCAAATTTATTTGACATTTATTGATCATTGGTAAATTTGACTTGCATGATGTTTTTATTGCATTTTTCTCGATGTTTTTAAGGGCATGGCTCTGTCAAAATAGCACTTATAATAAGCTTATGATACCTTAATTGGCTTTGATGTAATGTAATAATTTTACATTACATCAGTCTCGCTATTAATGGTTTGCAAATTTCTGGTGCATTTAATTTTGTACAAGTTCAAAGCTTATTTTCTTTTATTAGTCTTACTATTAATGGTCATGATCCTTTTCCGTGATTATGTAAAATTTTCATTTTTAATATATTTTTTTTAAATTTATATATTAGTACTTTAAGTATCTTGTTGCTTTTTAGGAACAATCGTTTGGTTGCAACAATAAGAATTTTTCTAATTTTTGAAATATCGGGTGTTGATTCCAATGTTATTCTCAACATCTGTCTAAATTCGAATTTCCGTTCCAAAATCGTTCTATTTTCATGTTCGATGAGGAGACGTTAATACAAATAAATCAATAATACACCTAGCTTTAGATCTAAATATTTTTATATATATTATCTATAGTGAAGTTGAAAATTTTACAACGGACTTATCGCGTTTACTATTCAGCACTGAGAAATTAATTTCAATACTTTTCTTGGTGCTCAACTCTACTCGAAATAATCGCATGTTTTTCGTGCCACATGACCATATCTGGCTTTCGCACTATCAAAATCCCTATTCATTCACTGGTTCTTCAGTTTGAAGCAAGAAAGGGAAAGAAAAAAAAAAAAGTGTCCACACACTTTCAATCCTTTTATCAAACATGATTGATCAAACCTTACCCAATCACAATGTCCGGAAGTGACATTAAATGCCCACAGGAGGTTCCATATTTTCATTTCCACCGTGGTCGATATTTAAATTGAAGTGCTCGCTTGCTTCGCGGAAAAAACTCCTAACAAAAGACCTCGAAAGCCGTGTCCTTCTACGCAGTATCTTTGTATTTGTTTACTATATACAGGGGAGTTACAAAAAAGTTCTAGCGGTACTCTATTTCCGGCTATCCACTTCCGCCGCGATTCAGAAGAATTCCGCCAGGAAAACGGTCGGGGAAGAATAAAAAGAGTGGCCAATTTGTCAACAAAAGGCTGCGTTGCTCTTTTTTCCCGCAACAGGCCCGCCGTTATATCCTCATTACCAGTATGTGGCAGAGGTCTTCCGTGTGAAAAATTGGCCATTTGCCGGTTAATCCGCCGCCGGCCATTGTACGTCGCAGGATATCCAGGTCCAACGGAGGTGCCAATGAAGATACCTAATGAGCATTGCCAATGGGAATGCTGAAAGATTATCTACCTAGATAAACCACAGACCTATTATAAAATATTTCTAGGTTAGCAAATGCTGAGTAATTTTTTTTATATATAATTAGAAATCAGAGTATCCTTGCATGTACCTGAAAACCTTGTTAAAATCAGTGATTAATTTTAAATATATTATAATGGGATCATACTTTTGTAAAATGAATTGGAAGCGATAATAAAAGCAGAATCTTTGTAAGCTGCGCATTTTTGGATAGAACTGTTAAAACATTGCAACAAAAACTGTAGTGCTAAATTCTTCTGAAATAATTACTGATTTCTATAAAATGGAAAATAGTTTTCCATTGCTGCGCTATGTTCAATTTTGCAATAAGTTTGATTTCGTACTACAAGTTTGGCATATTTTTTGAAAAGAAGAAAAAAACTATCGTTGCCATCAATATATGACAAAAATTGATTGTCCACTTTTATTAGTCGCGTATATCAAAAGTTGCATATTAAATGTTATCAATTCCATATAAAAAAATTAAAAAAAACAAACAGAAAAGCTTTTATTTTTGCAAATTTGTATGTATAAACTTGAATTTTATTATGATTTTCAAACGCAAATTTTAATAGCGTTGGCATCGCAATGAAAAACAAATTGAGTCTTTTAATCCAATTTGAGTTCACAGGTGGATAATTATACAAATTACAATTCTTTCATTTTAACTACTTCATTAACTACTTCATTGTACTTCATATTTCAGATTATTGTTCTAGTTTAAATCATACAATAAAGAACTTAAAAATCAAAATGAATTTAAATTCATTTTTGCTGACGATAATTTATAATTCATTCCAATATCATTTCGTTTACTTTATATTTTTTTCGTTACTTAAGGGAACAATCATTTAATGGTACCCTTTTGAAAAACAACGAACTCTGTTTTAAAATGGCCACAATACTCTTAACTATAAGTAGTTAACAAGGCCACATCTGAACCAACTATCTTCGCCCTTCTACAAACTTTCGTGCCACACCAGATTGAAGACATTTAAGACTCATCGTCAGATTTAAGGTACACCAAATCCACAAATGCATATACGGTGAATTTTTAATGGATTCCGGTAATGGTATCGAACCTGGAATACTGCAGTCTTGGAGCCGAGATTACCGCAGCTTCACTTTATTTTTGCTGAATATTTTATTTAATTTTAATTAATTCTCGCCTACATAAATTGCATATGAAATGTGGAGATGTGTTTTCTGGATATTATTTAGTGTTTTAATGCAGTTGGGTTATAAGTTTTTTAATTTGCATCAAAAATAAATTTTAATATCGTTGTAAGTGCAAAATGACATTCTTTGTAACTGTGAAGCAATGCATCAACATACGCTCTAGAACTTTATCTTTTCAGGAAACGCTGTTATGTTAAGATGCAGCGATTCAGTTCTAAGGATTTCAACTTTCAAATTTTGTACAACTTATACTTTTATATTGTTCATTAATTTTATTATCGCTAGCTTTAGTTAAATTTTTTTATATTAGTTTACTTCTATTAAAATTCCAAACGATTGAATTTGTTCTTCTAAAAACAATATTCACTTGGTAAATTTTATTTAAATAATACGTAAGGAAATCTTGCCAGGTAATTGTATGTCATCAATATTGACATCAGAGCTGAAAATGCACGGTTTTGACATAATTATTTGATGAATTAATTGCTGAAATAAGCATGTGGATGTCTGAGAATTAATCTTTTTCTCTCGTAATATATTTGGCATTCCAAAACGACTGTATCATTTAATGCGAGTATATATATTTTTAGTGTAACTGTTAAGAAAATCGTATGGGTGGTGATCGAGTTAAAAACCTATAAACTGTAATTATAGATTTAATTGTATCAATTTTAAACCATGCTAGTTACTTTCGATGACCAGCTGTTTGAAAACCCTATTAATAATTTTAATATAGTTGCGACAGCATAATTCAGGGAATCGCAAAGATAAAAGTAAGATTTTAAACTAAATTTATAAAATACACACTGAACATTCGTTGGTTAGCGAATTGGGGGATTCTGTCCGATTTTTTAAAGATGAGGGACCGGGGTCAGCCAAGGTTTTTGCAATATCTCTTAAAACTTAAAAATGATGGGCGAAAGGAAAGGAAAGTAACCATTTTTTACTTAAGGGTGGGGTGGGTAGAACTTCCATCTGAAATGAAAACTTTAGAAATCAATGCAGAGATTGTGTCCTCCCTCTATTGCAATCCCCCCCTCCATGATGAACGCATAGTAAAGTTCACTTTTGAGATTTCTTTTTTCAAAAAAATGGAAAGGAAGCTCAAATGACCATTGAGGACACATCTAGCTGTCATGAACTTTCATAGGAAATAAAAATTGGAGTGGATAAATAACCAGTGGTTAAAATTAGAATATCGAATCTCTGGTTTCCATAATATTAGATATATAATTATCTAATATAAAAAAAACTGAAATTATATAAATAAAATAAATTTTGTGAACAAATTCTTAATTGCCTATTTTTTAATTATTTATTGAATTTAAAGGCCATTTTGAGTAAAGTGAGTTATAACCAGGATTAGTGATAATGACATGCAATTCACAAAAATAAATTTTTTACTGTATCTTTTATCATTATTATTGCATACATAGAAATTTTATACATTTGGTCACATTAATCAAATTCCGTATGAAAATATCATTACATATAATAGTAAAAATAAGAATATAAAAAATAAAATATAAATTAAACTTAACTTAAAACAAATGTGCTGACAATGATAATCGTTGATCTGATTTACCGAAAAACAACTATATTCAGTGTTGCATTTGACATATAAAAATGTATCAAGTTCTGTTATACCATGTATATCATCGAATTCCTTCTCTATTTATCTTTGTTCGATAGAAAAAATCTTCGATTTAACTTGATGCCTACTCATCCCCACTAACATGCGAAAGTTTACCCGCCCATTGATACTACCGCGCATTGGTGGTTTGTGTAAGAACAGGTTTCGGTCATCGATTTAATGTGTCGGCAATTACACGCCGCGAAAACCATCAGCGGAGATCCGATGATGATTGTTGACCTTTAGGTTTCCCCCCACTTTCCTCCTCTTCATTATCTCGCGATGAGCTAATGGATGTACAATGCATCTCTCGTGAGGAGGTCCTCGGGATCACTTCTAACGAGTCCGCGTTCATTCACAGTCTGAATTGTATGCAGATTATTTGCTTAGCCAATTGATGGATCGTTTAGAAATTGACATTTGAGAAATTCATTTATAAACCATATTCTCTGTGGATTATTATATAGCGTTATTAATAATGCAAACATTTTTTATGTTTAAGCATCAAAACTTAGTTCAAATCTTCTTCACTGGCGCGACAGCTCAGAATAGGCCCTGGCCTTCTTCAGAATAACATTCCCTACCATCCTGCTCTTGGCTAAAATTTTCCAATTTGTCTCCTTCATAATTTTCAAGTCTTTTCCCAAGCAATCAGTCCGCCTAAGTTTTGGTTTCCTTTTTTTCTCGGTACCACATGGTTTAGCCAAAAAGATCTTCTTAGTGGCTTGATTGTCATTCAGTCTTGTTAAGTGTCCTGCCCATTTAATCCTCTTAGTTCAAAAACCAATACTTTTTCTCTCCTCACCTCTAAACCAATTACTATTGCCGACAGCTGTAAAATGTAGCAAGTCTGTACTAACCACTTCCTGATCTTCTTATCGATAAGTTACGGATTATTGAGTGGACGTTAATGACCCGTGTGTCCTGTGTTCAAGAGTCCCCATTCTCTTCAATGGTTTAGCGACGGTGAAAACGAGGAGTGTAGATACCTCAGGTAGAAGTCTTAGGGGACGCCACGGAATCAAAATCTTGGTGCGTTTATATCACTTTTTAAAGCAAATTTTGATAATGATGCAAAAAAAACAAAAACAATAAAACCACATCTCGAATGCCATTTACACTTGTGAAACTACTGATGTGAACTAAGAAGGGGGGGGGGTCATATTATATTTGCTATTTACTTACCCTACGATGGTGCTTGTCCTTACAGAAAGAGAAACTGACATATGTTTAGTTTTTCGAAACAGAATCAAAGATTTAAAATGATGAATGACATATAAATAACAAAAGCAAAAATGTTGGGAAATTGCAGAAAACTATTCCATCCGCCCTAACGGCCTTTTAGCACTCTTTTCAGTATTACCATGTAGTTTTCATTTTTATCACATTATGAACATAGATATTGACCATATTTATTTTACACTTTAATGTGACAATTGATAATTTGAATTTTTTTTTCTTTCCGCATCCTTACTAATGCTTCCAGTTGTTGAATTTTTTAAAAAAAATGACCTTATATAGCGATTTTAAGGGCATTTCAAACAATAAATTGCAATTTTTTATGGATTTTCACCAGAAAGTAGAGTGCAATTTTTAATAGATCCACAGAAGTATTGTAGAATAGTTTTATTGTAAACCATAAACACCTGCTCCGACTCGTCCGAAGGCGCACGGAGAAACCTCTGTCAGGACACCATGACAGCACTGGCGGTGCGGCCATCGCCAACCACGATACAACCCCTCCCGCAGGAGGCATGTCCCGTCATCGATAAAGAGTAGCTGACCCCCACCACTTCTGCACTGACCAGGGTAGCGAGAACCAACTACCATACCAGAAACTTCTCATCCGCATGTCTGAGTTGCCCCCCCCCCGGTGAGAGTTTATTGCAGTTAAAAAATACCTGATATTCAAATTGGTTTGATTTTTAAAAAGTTCCACGTTTAATTATATATATATATATATATATATATATATATATATATTAAAATCAAATTTATTACATTATTTTCAAGTAACTTTTTTTATTATTTCTTAACTTTCTTTTGAATAGGTATCTGAATGCACACAAAAAAATATTTAAAAATTGTCAAATAAAAATAAACATGATTGAAAGATTGTAACTAATCATTGCGAATATTTTAAGGCTCTCGTACGACAAAACAAAACTAAACTAAATATTAGTTTGTTATTGTTTTTTTTATCAACTGATACTTTAACATAATTTTGCTGAGTCACATGCTATCCAAATTTCGAGATTAGAATTCTTTCACTAAAATGTGTAGTGCAAAAACCAATATTCGAAGGCAAAGACTGGTGTAAACCTGAAACATTGTCATGTGTCGGGATAGAGATATTAATCCTCATTAATCATTTTTAAGCAATTATTTCCCACGTGCTTTTGTTCACATTATAATAAAATGTAAAATATATAACAGCACAAATGTTATGATTCAAACAAGCATTTTCACAACTGTTTCCAGACTGCATAATTTTCACCCACAGATATCAAGTTGGGAATGTTTCCCAGACTGTTAATAGATGTCTCCATCATTTATCGTACGACGATATGCTCTGCGACTAACGTCATGCAGGCTGTGTTTGCAGACGTCGTCGCTCAGAATTGTTTATTGGTTCATTGTCCAGTGCCTGAAATCATGCCTCAGAACTCGCTTCCCAACACCCACGTTCCTACCAATTCATTCACTAAGTAGGCATGCGTAATTTCTGTCACGTATCCAGCTTAAATTTTTCCCGATTGCTTGCTTTTACATTGTTTCACTTGCTAGCTGCTATTTTTGGCTGTTTTGCAATAAAACGATTGTATAAATCTGGTAAATAAATGTTCGAGAAAAAAAATCATATGTGGAATTTCTTTGTTGGTTGCCTTTTTACATAAAAAGTGATTAAATCTTTCTGTAATCTAATCTTCAGTTGAATGGGGGGAGGGTTCTTCATCGAATGACTACAGACCCTGTTTGTCGAAATTCTGTTTCATGGTAAGAATAGGTTATCAAATAGGAAAAATTAGGCAATTGCCTAGATCCTCATTACAAATTTTGAGATATATACAATATTTCCTGAGTATCCCCGGTAGCAACAGCCTGATACACATTACTTTACAAGATTGTGCAATATTATATGATATTAATGAATATTTTGAATATATTACAATATTGCGAATATTGATCAATGCCATACAATATTGTACTTTATCTGTGTTCTTCTATGGATATTAAATTCAATCAATTCTTTCAGTTAATTTACATGGACAATATACTCAAACTATCTCAAATTAGTATTGTTTAAAGGTCGAAACATTTTTCTAATATTCCTCATTAATTAACTTTTACAAATCTTGTATTTTATTTAAAAACTCTAAAAAAGTGTATTGCTTCATAATTTAGAAAAATAAAAAATAAAATTTAGAATTTTAATTTAATTCAGGTTATGTTTAAAAGTTTTTAGTACTTTATTTAAAACTGCTTTTTTTTACATGCGGAATATCTAAACACTCTTAATAGGGACTGTAATTAAATATTTTGTCAATTTATCGGCATTTACAAATAAATGTTTATATAGTGAACCAGCCGCCTTAGGCAACCAGCTTGTTCGACCAGGTTTTTGTCTTTTTAAATTATTATTATGTAATAGTTAAATCATAGTAAGAAGCAACGATTAAGCCTTTTTTAATGTTTGTTAAATTTTCTGCTTGACGCTTATTTCTTTTACAACCTAAGTGGAATGTATGGATTTAACGGAATACCAATCCGCTCCAAAGTATTTCTAATAACCTTTTGCAACTCCATTAATTAGCATAACCACGCGCAGCTGTAAAAACATTCAATGAAATTTGCATACAGTGATTTGTTTACAGTTTCACTGTTGCCGTTCAGCAGTAAGTAATAACAGTGATTTTTTTTCTGTGCCACGTATGTTAATCTTATATATAGATTAAAATGAGTAAATATTGCTCAATGTAGGAAGTTAGAAGAAAAGAGGCATCAGAGACTTGCATTGGGGTTAAATATTGACTTATTTGTGTTTAGTACCATGTCTCTTAATCTGTTTTAAAAAAATAGGTGAGTAGCCTCGATTTGCCTTCATAACTATATATAAATAAATAATTACAGTTCTTTAATCAAATTTTTTTCTGTCATTTACGTTGGCCTAAAGATGTACTCGACTTCGATATCGAAGAAGCGAGTATTGAGACCCCGTTTCATTAAAGACTCGTCTTTGTTCACACGCCGGTGTGCGTTAAATTTGTTGAAGCCAGAAGTCTTCCCCTTGATTTCATGTGAAAGTTTGAAGATGAGAGTATATACTCAAATATAATTTTCATCACATGAGCAAAATTCAAAATTGTAAGGTTGGTTCCAAATTACTTTTGATATATCTTCAAAAAAGAGGACGTTTATTTCATTGAATTATTCTCAATCTTATTACTTAAATAAAAGAGTGGAAAGAGCATTTGGATGGTTAAAAAAAAGAAATTTAAAAATCGCATGTGAATCAAAGTATTTTTTAAAATTAAATTTAATATTATTGCAATATTATTCATTACGTCCCAATCGCACTCCTGATTTAATCGCAAGTAAAATAATTTGATTTTGTGAATTACTTGACATAAATTCATTATCCTGAATATAATACTCAAATGTTATTAATTACCTTGGAACTCTTAGATATCATGAAGAAATAAATATTAAAAATATTAAAAACACTTACCAATGAAATTGTCAAACTTTTAAAATCAATCTAGAAATTTTTGGATTACTGCAGTTGCTACTTTAGTGTAGATGTTGAAAATTCTGGATCAGATAGATAAATTGCCTTCGGAGAAGTAATTAAAAAGAAATATGGTGTAAATGATTTCGAGCGTTTCTAAAGATGCACTTTTATATGAAAGATAGTATTATGAAGCTGAGCGAACACGTCAGAATTACCTTCTCCTTGACTAAGAATCCGGAGATATCTGAATGATCATCTTCTCGGCATCATGAAGAAGGGTATTAACATAATGCCTACCACCAGCTGTCATACAATTCCTTCCTGTAGGAGATACATCCCATCAGAAAAGTGGAGGTAACTCAACCCCATAGCCTTAATGACTCACCTGGAAGCGAGACCCAATCACAATACAGAAAACTCATCTCCATATCTTAAGTCCCTCCTTGGGATAAGTAAATTTGTGAGCACACAAGTGACTACTCCGATTCGCCCGAAGGCATACGGAAATTTTGAATAATCTGAACGCCACGACAACATAGGCGAAAGCTATGGGTGAGTCCTAAGGTCCAACTCTGGCCACCGTGAGATTGGTAATACACGGTAACATTGATAAACTATTAATGTCGCTCCATAAGACTTCAAAATAAAAAGTGGTTTGGTGTACATAGAACAAAGTAATTGTAAATATTAATTTAACTGAGATGGGAATGTGTGCTTTTACTTACTAATTATTATTTACAGAAAAAAATCTTTAAAACTAAAAAATTACTGCAATTCTTGACAGAGACTTTATTTTGCAAGAAAATGTAGCACATTTTTTAATATGTTTATTGAAAAGGAAAGTTTTTTTCAGAAGCACTCTTTGCACTTTAAAAAAATAGTTTTATCATGAGCTTTCTATATTTTCTTCTCAAAAAATAAAAGAATTTGCTTTTTACGATCAATGAAAGGAAGAACAATGTATTTCTGCAACAGATCCGTCGTAAATCTTTTCTTTAAGTGTCCTAAAGGCAGTTCAAATGTCGTTTCAAACCGATAGCTATAAAGAATCGAATTTCTAGAATAGTGCTTTTTATTATAAAATGTGTGTACCTGTCAGTTGAATAAATCGGTTCTAAAAATCGGAATCTCTCATATGCCTCCGCAATATTTCATTTACTTGTTCGTTGCTTGGATATTTTATAGTATCGATAGAAATTGCCATTTTAAAGCTTTTTTCCCTTCCTGATCCTTAAACATCATAAATAGTTTACGAAAAAAATTTTATGTTCTATTTAGATAAAATTTTTCGCTAAAAATTTTAGAATGTGATCAAACTTTATTTTATCTATTGGAATCAATTTATGGTCATATCATTTCAAATGTATCTGACCAATTTACCTTTGTAACTCATTACTGATTTTGTAAAATGATATTACTATGTACCATTAAATAATGTATAGTTAGATATATAATATTCATGTTTGTTAAGTGACTGACATACATTAATTAACTTTACTAGTATATTAACTAGATCTAACCAAAAGTTTAGTAAAATGCTCTTTGGTTCAATTTTCTGTAAACTAAAATAACGTGAATTTTGGTATTTACAACCTAAACGTATAATTAATTTTTAGAAAACTCATCAATATTTTATAAAAATTTCGAAAGAAACAAATAAAGTTTTCAAAAAGCTCCTAAAATCAAAATTGTTTTGTGGCTATTAGAAACGCCGGAAATTGTCTCAACTTAAATTTTCATCTTTTAGGTGAAATTAATAGATAACACTTTACGGGTCTTGGAGAACCTTGATACTCTAGCATCATCAATCTACGAATTCCTCAGCCATTCTCAATTTGTTATATCTTCAATATCTTCCTAATATTATAAATTTCCTTCCCCCCCCCCTACTTTTTAAATCAATTTCGCTAAAAAGGTTTGTTAGTAATACTACTAAATGTTTGGTTTTCAAAAAATGTTGTATATTTGTCTTTTTAAACACTGCAAAAGAATGAAGATTGCAAACGTTTCCACCAGACTCTTCTCGCAAATGCAAAATCGAAGTCTAAACATATCTGGATGAGTTCAATTATTGGTTTCGAACTATAATTTCAATACATCTTCGAAGTAAAGGTCGGTTTGATTGCAAAACTCAGTCCCACGGGGGGGGGGACTTCGTAATTGAGGATGAGAAATTTCTGACATGATGGTTGGTTCTCGTCACCCTGACAGTTACACGAAAAGGTGGAGGTCTAGCTCCTCTAATCGAAAACGGGACGTACTTCTTAAGGGAAGGGTTGTACTGTGACCGGTGATAGCCCTTAGGACTCAACCACAATTTTCGCTTGTGTTGCTATTGCGGCAGTCCGGTCAATCAAGTTTTTCCGTATGCCTTCCGGCGGATCGGAGTAGTTAATTTCAGATTATTGCCAAACTCAAATTATAATATCTTTAATTAAAAAAATCTATATGAAATTAAGTAAACATAAAATATGTATAGTTTCATAGTGAAACTGTTTTTATATCAATACTTTGTATACTACAGTAATTAAAAATTTTTTTATCAATCCTGAACTCCATAAATCCTCCATTTTCACTTTCCAGTATGTGAATTATAGGGGAGAAAGTCGTTAAAAAAAAATTCGGATTTTAGATTTTGACGAATCTCGACGTTTCAGATCTCTCCGAGTCCGAAATACACCTTTTTCGCCACGTTTTTGTGAACACGTAGTAATTTGTGTGTAGTAGAGAATTTTACTTTCTTTTTTTTAACTTGTAAATTTTTTTACCCACGATATATTTAAAGGTGTCTCGCAATCAAATGCTTTGATATATTTCATAATATTTGATCTCTGAATACAGCTCTATTAATTATTAAATAAAATTTATAAAAGACAAAATTTGGGGAAAGAGAAAAAGTTCCCAAAACTTGTGATACCTACAGACCTTAGCGCAGCTTAATCCGACTTTGCTGATCATTTTATGTTATTCTTGACACCTGAGCGCGGTAAGTGCCAGTATTTCTTATGTATGTGCGCTTGTATGAGAGCAGGAAGTGTCAGTATTCCATCCATGCATATACAATCTGTAGTTTCAGAAATTTTCAGTTCAAACAATTAGCTAATAAAACGATGAATGAGTATTTTTATATGAATATCTCAAGAACATAGCATGAAAAGTTGTTAATGAATGGCTGAATCAGTTGCCTTTGCTGTAGTTTGCGTCACTTTAAATCGAAAGTGTAAAAAGGCACTATATTTATGATCGGATTCAAAAACTACATCTATTCATAATAGTTTATTATAAATTAATGTTTCTTTTTTCAGCTGTAAATGTGATTGTTATGGGAAAAAAATATCTTCAGGAATAACAATCGAAACATTAATAATTCCTTATACTATCTTACTGACGTTCTTCAAAATTCCGCGTTCAAAATAATCAAGGTTGCGACTCTAAGAATTATACTCCAAATAATAACATAATCCCAAATTAACGCCAGATGAACAAATGTAAAAAAAATAAATTTCTGCGATAACTAAGCCATCAAGAATTCATTAGCGAAACCTGATTTCCTAACCTATGAAAGAAAAGATACGCCGGTTGTGTGCAGTTACCTCTTGTGAACAAGAAGTAATGCATCAGCTTATCTAATAGTTGACTTTCTCGTTAAGCCTACATCCCTCGTGACCTACTTAACGTCAACTTTTTGACCTTTTCCACGTCTCTTTATAGGCTTTGTTCAAATTGTATTGGATTATAGTCAAGCATCTCTCATCCCGGAGCTTACTATCTTTTCTCTGTAGTTCTTTTATGGTCCTTTCAATTTGATATCATTTAATATTAATATTAAATGGTTTCAGATTTTTTTGAACTTTAACTTGGAACATTCTACATGTTGCAGAGAGAATATACTGTCTTGTGTTATCGAAGAATGCAGTGACTCGCCATTAACTTTTTAACGCTTTTTTATTTCGGACACACACACACATGGACCAGACACACAGATATGAAAACACTGATACGTATATTATAGTAATAAAATATGTATATATAATTAATCCAAGAGAGATAAACAACTGGAAACCACCATGGCAGGATACCACACTTCCACGCTCGAAGTCCATCATTGCAACTATTCCAACTCTTCTTCTCGCCAAATGGCACTGTTGTCACAATAAGCTAATTAGAATAGGGACAAGAGAAATAGAGAATACGAAAGCCATTCTTATACGGAAGACATGTCTTAACCCTTTGATTGCTGTGGATGCATATATGGGTCCTGAAAAAATCATCGGTGTGGCCTGAAGGCGCATATATCTGTGCGGTTCAAGCCATCATTTCTATCACCAGTAACAGCTACTGCCAGCCGAATGCCGCTCACTCGAAGCGTTTCAACTTAGAACAGTTAGCAATTTAAGGGTTAAATGCAACATATAATCGTATCGCGCGTTTAAATCGTTACATCTAACCAAATGGGATGAAAGAGTGAAAAAGATCTGTGATGTAGTGATCAAATCAAATTGAGTATAGATAACCTGGGTTCAGTCTAAAGAGTTGCCGGAATCCAAAGCTGTCTAGTGGTAAGTTTTCGGCCTCGAAAAAGGAAGGTTCCAGGCTCAGAACCCGATTCCACTACATACTACATCGTGTATTCGGCCCTGGTCCAGTTAGATATGGCATCGTGGACCAAATACCTTCCTACTATTTTGATGAAAAATTCTGGAGAGAATGGTGTCAATCATGTGTTGTCCTCATTATCTGACCGGAATTCAAAATCTTGAGAACCGTATCAAAATAGCACTAGTATTAATTTTAAAAGTTACATAAATATAGTTAATAAAGCAAATATAGCTTGAACGTGCTGTGAAAGTAAAATATTAGTGCAATTATGACACTTTTTGAAGTTAAATTCGACAAAACAAAGAAAAATTCTTGCTTCATTCGGACACTTGTCAAAATCACTGATGAAACAGAGGGCAAAAAAACGTATTACACCCTGGGCGCTACTAAACCTCATTGTGCTTTTGATTTGGTGCAAAATTCAGGTCCTTTGAACATTTTATAAATTAACGGCAATGAGCTTTTGTAGGAAATTAGATTTTATCCAAAATTAATGTATTCTGTAATCGGTTGAATATATTGAAGGAATTGTCAAAGACAGTACAGAGAAGTGTTTGGAATTTTTTTTTTTAAATTTAATCAAATTACTCTTCTATAGTGTTTTAATATTAATCATATACTTAAAAGTGAAAAACAGGCATTTCATAATAATTTATTCAGAAACACGATAAATAATCAAAAGCTGGGATAATTTTGATCATTTTAAAATAATGATATAGTTAATGCATAATTTCATATCAATTATATAAAAGGCAAAATAAAAAATTAATGTATATATGTTTGTTATTGTGGTGATTTTGTAATTAAATAATATTGTATTATCTTAATCTTCAAGCTTTCAGTTTTGCTTTAGTTATCTTATTTGGATGGCACTTTAGTTTTGACAGAAACATATTTTAATTAATATCTTCTATTAGGAAAAACCTAACTACGACTTTCCATTCCACGTTTTATTAAAATGATATAAAAAAAACAGTTTTGACTAAATAATGTTATATAATTACTCAGTAAAAAAATTTCAATATTATATAAAAACCATATTAAGCTATTTTATCTTATTTTTGCTACAATTTTTATCTTCAAAAAAATTACTGTTTAAGTCAACCATACTTGGCCTTTTTATCATGTCGTTGAAAGTTCCAATACTGGTAAAAGCTACTACTTGTACCATTATAAAATTGTTTTTATAATTAATCTGAGCGTTCTTAATCACTTTCTAGATAGTTTTAGTCTGTCATACCATTATATTGAAGCCTGTGTGATAACTAAACATGGTCACTCAAGTGTAAACGGCTCGTATATCAAAAGTTCTATTTTATTAAAATCCACTAGTCATTTCTTGATATCGCTAATGAATGCCCAGTCATCAATGCCAAAAAGCAAGAACGCCCTTAAGGTAAATATTGCAATGGAAAGGCATTGAATTGCTATGTTTTCAGTGATGAATATGAATAGGTGGTTTGGCTTCCGTTGGTCATAAAGACAATTTACAAGTGGGTTTCAACAAAATGGACTTTTTGATACACGAACTTTTACTTTCTAAGGGATGCTATGTCACTCATAAAGGAAGACAAGGTCTCGGTTTCGGAACGGAAAGGTTTCAGGTTCAAGATCCGACTCCACCGAAGAATCGCCATGTAAGCGGGTCTAGCGCACGTTAAATCCGTCGTTGCCAAACGCACTCCCGCTGGTGTGGTGTAGAAGTTTCGAGAGGGGGTGTTAGCACAGATTTCGTCCTCGTCATCTGACCACGGCTCAAAACGACGAGGTCCGTCCCAAAATAACCCTAGTGTTATTTTAAAAGGGACGTTAATATAACTAAACTGAACCTAACTAAAGGAAGCCAAGAACAAATAACATCGTGTTCGAAAAGGAGGGTTGATCTTGGAATGAAAGGAAAAGAAGAAAAAACGCTTTTCTCTATGTCTGCCAAAATCTCTGTTTAAAGCAAGTATTTTAAGTATAGCACGTAATTTCAAAGTTGAAAGAACTTGAAAAATAAGTTTTCTTCTGAAATTATTTACTGCTTGTTAGAGTTTCAACTTTGCATAAATGCTTTTTCATTTCATTCAAAATCGATATTTTTAAACTGAAAGCAAAGCAAAACGTTTATCCATCTTATTTTTAAAAGTCTTTCTTTAATTATTTCATGATGAATCCCATGCATATAAATAAAAAAAATCGCAAATCACTTTCGAAACATAAATATATATGAAAAACAAAATCCTTGCTCGATAAAAATTTTGAAAGAAAAATGTATAACATTTTTAAAATATTATCTCTGTCACCTTGATACTGTGGATCGTTCATTGTGTTTATATTGGTTACAAACATGCATACTATCTCAGACGGGCGTGTTATCATTGACCGTGGAAATAACACGAGAAAATGAATGAGAGAACAAAATGAATGAATGAATGAATGAAAGGATGTGGTTTTCTTGCTGAAGGCAGGCAGCGATGCGTATTGAAAGCAGTTTCTGAGCCAGCACAGTTAGTTATGAATGGAGGTGTGTTCCGTGGGTGCCGGGAAGCGATAATAGCATTTGGACTGATTGAACAGCAGCGATGTGATTTTTGCTTTATTAATAATGTATCTATTGCAACAGAACGGGAAAAAACTATTGGTCAAGGTCAAAAGTGCTTTTAATGCGCTGTAAACTAGTTTTACGAAAAGAATAACAAACTTATTATTAAGTAATGCATCCAACGGAGATTAGTTATCGATTTTTTTTTTTTTTTTTTCTCATTTGATGAATCATAATGGGAATGTTGTGCTTCAACAAATTTTGTTATGAGAAAGACATTTTATTTGCTGAAATGAATACGCAACGAAAGGATGAGTTGATAGTCCATGCATCATTCTCGTCGTCTTAACGCTTTGAAATTATCATATGAAGACCGCAGTGGTCTGGTGATAAGGTTTCGGCTTTGGAACAGGAGAGTTCCAGGTTCAAGACACAATTCCACCAAAAACACCAACGTATAAGCGTGTCTTGTGCGCATCATATCCATCCGGCCAAATGTCCTCCTGCTAGCGTGGTGGGGTGCGGAAGTTAGGAAAGAGGGATGCTAGTTTAAGCGGTAGTCTGGAAGTTTCGGCTTTAGAACAGGAGAGTTCCAGGTTCAATACCCGATTCCAACAAAGAACCGCCGTGTAAGCGGGGTTTGGTGTGAATCAGATTCGCAGAGGCCAAATGTCCTTCCGCTACTGTGATGCAGACGTTTGGGAAGGGGAATACCAGCTCATGTGTCGTCTTCGCCACCCAACCGCAATTCAAAATGACGAGTTCTCTCCCAAAATAGCCTTAGTGTTGCTTTAAAACGAGATGCTATTATAACTACATTAAACTCAACTTGAAATCACGATACTCTTCCCCAAAAATACAAGCTGTCTTGTATTGTTTGTTATATTTTGTCTCCTCCTTTTGACTATAATGGAAGTAAAGCCTTTTGAAGTATCATAGGGACTGTTTGGGGATGGGCCTAGTAAAATTGACTCATAGTTAGATGGCACATGATCCGGATCTCTTTATCTAGACAAGGTGGCGAATTATGCATGCACCAGACTCGTGTACTAAGCAATCGAGTCTCTATCTTTGGATCATGAACTCAGTATTCTGCAACGTGGCTAATATGGTGCAATCTTTTTGGAAGTAGATATGGGATATTGAAGCAATAAATCATATAAGATTAATTTAATCAATCACGTAATTTTCAAATGATCAAACCCTTATTTTTGAATATATGCTAAACTTCCTGTGGCTTATAAATGGCTCTTCTGCCATTTATAATTGTCTTCATTAGTGTGCTTAATTTTAACTTCAGCAGCAATTATTGTACTTAATTTAATCAATCATGTAATAATTTTCGAATTCAATTAAAGTGATATTAATTAATTGAATGTACGAACATTTTCCCTAACGGTTAAAGGTTACCTTCCTATTTACAGTTATGCATTAATTAATCAGTTAAATATGTAGATGAGCAGTTAAATTGTTTAAAACACCAACTACGATTAAACATTCATTAGACATCGGGTTCATAAATTCAATGTCCGAATTTACAAACTGTCTACATAAGAACTTAAAGACAAATTATACCCCTCTTAAAAAAAATCAATATATTTCAACCTCGATAGAAAAGCATGAAATCTTCAACCATAAAATGCTCCTAATTAAGTTTTATGATGTCCTACTGGGAAATAAATTACATTTGTCTCTTGACATCGAAAGTGGGGGGAAGTAAAAAAAGGGGAAAAGAAATGTATACAAAAAAGAAGTTACACCTGTTCCTTCACGTTATTGAAAATTGTCAAAGACAGCGTGAGAACCGAAACCGGTCTCTAACCAAAAAGGGTAATAATGAAAAAACGATCCGCTGAGGTTTGTAAATTATACCCTGCCATTTGTCCATGGATCATCATTACTTATCTGCTCAGCAGAATAATTTTGCCATCTTCCTATCCCTCCCCCCCCCCTTTCCGATACTTTCCCATCGATCAACAATCACTAAATATCTTCACACTGCACGGGCAATTAGAATGAAATGATCCAAAACAGCCAGAAGGAATGAGAAGACACTTGTTGGATCAGAGTGAGTGAGCAAGTGCGTGTGTTTATTAACCCACGGCACCTCTGAGGATTGCACGTGAAGGGAGCGTCACGATGGGAAGGGAAATTTTAATTACAGTTGCATGCGGGAGATATTAATTGCCTTGTTAATCAAATAGAGGTGAGTTTTAAATCTCACTGCAATTTTGTATCGGTGTTCTCCCGCCGAAAGCTGGAGAAATTGCATGACTAATTTATGAGTAGGTTTGCGGCTGCTTTCTCTGAAAGTTAACCCCTCAAACAGAGTGGTGTAGTTTCGGTTTCTCATGGGAGATTCGCATGTTGCAAGCAAAAGAATAAGATTCCCAGCATTGTAGCAATACAAGTAGATTGTACAGGTACATTGTAGCGACACATACAGGATGTCCATGAGTTCATGGGCGGCCAAATTTTAAAGGTATTTTAAATAAGAATAAAGAAGCAATTTTTTGTATAGCAATGCGGGGTCAAAAAAGAAAAGTTTCGGTTGAAAAAAAATGCTGAGAAAATCAAGAGAAAGCTCTTTACTTGTATAATATTACAATAAGTGTATAAATGCACCACCAACATTGATACAGGCTTGATAGCATTTAGCAAGCGATTGGCGTACTCTTTAGAGTATGCCTAGTATTTCATGAACAGTTGCATCGGCAACTGAAAGTTTTGTAAATAAATTTTTACCTGAGACAATTGGAAGTCTGGTAGACACTACATTTTCCCGCCTTGCTTACACTTACTTGTCCCACTTACTTTTTTATTTCCAACACCATATTTCCATACAGAAAATGCTTTTTTATATGCATTTTACTTACCCTTAAAGTTTGACCCATGAATTCAGGGACACCCTGTATATACTCCAAGTGCCAGCATCATGGAGGCAAATCCTTTGTACGTTTTTGCGTTGTTTTTCTAAAGTCAATTCTGGTAAAGGTGAGGAAAACATCAGTCAAGGTCCGAGTGATATTTACTATGATGATGAGGATTAGAGGCGAAAAAATCGTATGTCCTGGTCATTGCTTATTCTCGCAGCACCAATGAAATCTTGTGCATAGTATTCTAAAATCTAGCATTTTTAACCCTTCACACTCGAATGTCATCTTTCAGTCACTATTAAAAACGGTACGCCCTTAACACGTGCATCATTTTAATATTTTATTATTTTTTTTTTTTAGTTTTAATTCTTAAAATACTTACAGAATGTTAAAAAGATGTAGATTCATTTTTCAGGAAAACTCAACTTAAATCAGTTTCATATACTTATTTTTTTGTGAAATAAACTGGTATTAAATGAATAATTATGCATCGAATTATCTTTCCGAGTGCAAAGGGTTAAAAAAGTAAATTTTTACATTAAAATATGGCTTTTTAAACATCATTTTTATAATTTAAATAGGTTTAAAATCTTTGGTTTTAAATATTTATTAATTCTTAAATATATTAACCAGGTGATTAACAGTTCTACAGAACATATTGCCTGTATCCATCAATTAAAGTATTTGGCATATGGAGACTAACATAGTACTGATTTTGTGATAAATCGCTTAAAAGTTTTCTAGTTCTTAAAAAAAAAAAAAAAAAAAAAAAAAAAAAAAAAAAAAAAACATTTTGATTTTAACTAGAAAATTGTATTTCAATCAATCCTAAAATGAAATTAACTAGCGAAAATTTCAAAAATTCAATTAAAACTAGCTATTGAGAAAATGTTAATAAGAAAAGAAACACCTCTATACATTATACATTTTCTGTACCATCTCGCTTTAGGTCGGGATATATATGTTACTTCCAAAGCCCGAAGTTCGGCCAATTCGCGTTTTGGCCAAAGTCCGAAGTACTTGCAATTAATATTGTATATTCTACTTTGGCTGGCCATTTCGCGAAGTAGCCGGGAATCCTTGGCCAAAGCCCGATGTGATTGATAATAGTAGATGTAATTGCAATACCAAGTGCGGAACAAATATCTGTAGATGTAGGAAGAATCAAAGCTTATGCAATTCGAAATACCATGGAAGTATTGTTGTAATAAATGATGCTTAACACTTCGTAATAGTTTTTATCATTTGAAATTAGTAAAATTCACTATTAAAACAGAATACTTAAAAATAAGTAAAATGTATTCATTCTTGAGTACTTCATGTTGTTATAATACAATCCGAGTACAATAAACTTAAATTTGAGAAATGCATGTACTCACTTTTGAATACGTACAGGGATTCGAATATGAGTATGTGTTTTTTCAAATCTACAGAAATTATGCAAACTTAAATTTGCAAGAAGAAATCTCGACTGACATGGTTGGATCTAGATGGATTCGAACACAGACCGTTCGATCTGCAGCCCAATGCGCTGCATAAGACATCACTAAGTTCGAGAAACTAACTCGCACAAGAGACGTTTATTCCAAGAAATATTTTCAGGATGATCGTATGTCTTCTTCTGCCCCATAGACCTAATGCTAAATTTTCCAGATTATATTCTCTTCCGAAATATCGATTCATAAAATACGAACTTTTTTACAAGGGAAAAAAACAATATTATGAGTAAATTAAAATAAATATAATGACATTTATGTATAAAATATAAATAAGGATATGTTGTTGGTAAAATTCAACAGATGGCGCAAACAAAGAGATGTTTTTAAAAATATTAACAACAAAACTATTTTTCCTTCATATTTGTTTTAATTAGCCCTTATATTTGCTATTTGTCTTTCTTCTTTTCTTTGCTATTTGTCTAATTTCATATTTTTTGAAGCGATATTTCTGAAGACAATGTGATCTAGGATCTTTAACATTAGGTCTATGGAGCAGAAAAAGACCAAGGTAGTTGACAAATTGAGTACTCAATTTGCCTTTGTATTCATACGCGATACGCAACGAATTTTCTCAAGATATATTTCGTCATGGAAGAGCGCAAATCTAATCTACTTCGCGCTATCATGTTGTTACAGCATATACGTTCGCTAAATAATTTCTATTATGGCTTTAACATGAGAACAGAATAACACGAAATCATATTTTTATATATTACAAGCTTATTTTTAGCTCAGAGGTATTACTTATATTTGAACTCATTTCTGAAACAATTGTACTTTAAAAAAACAGTACACAAAAGTACTCATTTTTAAATACTTCATTTTTAACAGTGTGTAAAACAATTGGCTCTTGATTTCTTTCTTCCTATTTTGGCCGATCATCCCAAGCCACTTCTCGAATTGGCCGGCCAAAGCCCGAAATCAAGAAAAGGTTGGACATTGGCCGGTAAGTTTACAGCAACGTTGGCCAAAACGCGAATTGGCCGATTTCGGGCTTTGGTCGTAACATATATATGATTTGAGAGCCAATGCTTTAAAATAGTATCTTAAATTTGGTCATTTTCGAACGCAATGGATTTTTATTGATCTCATAAGCATATTTGTTGACAAATTAAGCTAAGAAATAAGTATAAATTAAGCATAAATAAATAAAATTAAGAACTCGGAATATATATAAAAAATTCTTTTTAACTTGGTGAATAAAAACAGCCCTGTAACTATTCAAGGGTAATACGAGATATCAGCCAATTATGCCTATAAAAAAAGAGTAAACTTTGTACTAGGCACACTTTTTATTTGTTACGTACATGTAGAAATCTTGAGAGAACTTGTGTTAGTTCTTGAAAACTAATTTACAGCCTTGCATTTAATCCTCCAGCTGCGTATCCCGCGATTTCCGCGGGGTGGTTTTTGGTGCCTTTTCTGTTTGCATCCCGCGTTTTTCGCAGTTTAGAGTGTTTATTTTTACGATTACAGATTTTTATTACATTATGTTATTATCGTGTAATATAGAGTGTATCAGTTCACTTTCTTTAAAAAGTAATTGAACTTATTTGCAAACATTGTATCTAAATAGTGATTTTAAAAAATTAAGTTTAATCCGAACCAACATGGAGGTTTAATCAGAACTACGTTACAATCCAAAAAAATATATTGTCTTGTCAAATCTTGTACGTGAAGTTTTTCTTCTCAGCGTATTTCTTTCTCGAAATTTGGATGAGTTTTAGAAGGCACATTAAAATACTAAAAAGTCAAAAAAGTTGAGGTACTATGCCTTGTTTAGAACTACGGTTGTACCAGATTACATTTCGCCAAGTTTTGGGACAATCTAAATTTTGTTTCTACTAGAATATATTTTTATGTGCGCCTTTTAATTGAATGATAAATAATTTTTAAAGAACAAACGGCACATTTATGCGATCTGGGATCAAGCACAAAACATGCATTTAGGACTGCAACTAATTTTTCAGAATATCAAGAAAATTCTAATGTTGCAATTTCTTAAATTTAACTATTGTTCCTAAATAAACTGTTGTATAATGACTTATAATTGGTTTAATTTTGAATCATAAATTGCACACAGGCTGTGGTATAGTGAACATAGATAAATAAGATGTAAATGCCTTCGGGATAAATCTATGGAAGCACCAAAACGGGTGCCTTTATTCCATTTTTTTTTAATTTTTAATTTAGTTAAAATGAATTGGGAGATATTCCCCAGGCACCATTTATCCTTGTTATATTACTGATCTGAATTACAATGAGCAATAGTAATGGCTGGTTCTGATTGTATAACCAATATATAATGTAGTTTTCTATGCTATAAAGTCAGAATGGCCTGCTTTATTCAGTTTGTGGTAATTTTTCTTTTAAAAGATTTAGTAATAAATACGTATAAAATGACTTCGTGCACTGTTCTTACGATTTGATCGTCTTTCAGGTAAAGTGTAACGGGGCCCTCTTCGAGTTGATTCTGGAGTCTTTGGAGAATTCTGACGGCCGAGAGATCACTGGAGTTGGCTGTTGCAGTGGTCTTCCACCTCGGGCGGACGCCTCTTGCCCGGGCGATTGTTCAGTCTACCTGCATTTCTGCATCCAGAACTACCAGGAGCAGCCGAGCAACCACTGCCCCTACTTCGAATTGCAGACCACTCTCCTCTCCAAGAACGGCACCGCGTCCTACGACATCAGCAAGCAGGAGAAGATGGTCTTCGATCTTCCATTCAAATGGCCGGTGAGTTGTGCAAAGACTGTCAGAGATAACCCTAGTTGCGCACGAACACTGTACAATATTGTATGACATTGATCAATATTGTATAATATTGTGGAATATTGATTAATATATAATATCGTACAATATTGTGCATCATATCATGCTACCCGGAAGAAACAAATAATGTGTTCTTACCTTCCCCAAAGAAGGCTATACAATTTATTTTCTTAATATTAATCCACACTCGTTACACTGGATACATCTTCATCTTACAGCATAAAGATTTGACATGTAAAAATTCCAAACTGCTGCGAAATGGCAGCTCCAGGCTTCACCCATTAAGAGAAATAATCTGCATGTCCACTTGTCATCAGCCTCGGAAGCACATTCTGCTGCTGGTGATAAATGAGCATCATCGGAGAGGGTATAATTCCGCGGCTGGTGTTAATTAGCGGTGGCCGTGCGAAGATTTCTTCATTTGCTGATGTCAATCAGTTAAGAGGGTATTTTCCACTTTTATGAGAATGAAATTTAAAAAAAAAAAAAATTCAATCATTCACTTCCAGACTCTTAAAATATCATTAAAGTAATTGCAACTTTGATTATCTTTTTTACCTCGGAAGTTCTGTATCTCTTTCATTCAAACGATGAGGCTCTTCCTTTGATCGCCTTTCTTAATTCATCAGATTCCTAAGCGCATTTCAGATGTTTTTAAAAGGCTTTATAAAAAAGGTCAGTAATGCTTGCTCAGGACTATGAATATTTTCCAAATTTTTTAGAATCAAGTGTAAATTAAATAATTAAAATACCATTCTACTGCTATAGAGTCAAATTTTGATTCAGTTGTTTTATGGATGAAGTGTTTCTAGTTAAAGAATGGCTGCTCAAACTGTACAATCTTAAATAGTCTTACAAAACAACCCATCAAAAGTCGTGAAGTTTCACATGAAGATTTGTTTATTAAATTCAGCATTTGTAAAAAAAAAAAAATTCAGATTATTTATTAGAATATTTAGATAATTTAACCGATCCAATTCATTAGAATCTTTTAGATAATTTTTTATAATTTTTAAATCAATTTTTTATTTTCTACCCAAAATTTAGAATCGCTTCAAAATTTGTCTGACTAATCAAATTTTTTTTTTTTTCCCAGAAAAGGATCTTTGTATAAGAAAAGGATTAAAAAGCACTAGTCTAAAGAAACGGATTCTTACAAAAAAACAAATATTCATATTAGTCTTGGTGAGCTACACAATACCTCAATCGGTAAAACTGATAACAATTTAGGTATTATTTTTTAGAAATGATTATGGAAATTTTAATTTTCTGAAGACCCATCCTTATGGAAGTTGGCAGGATCGGCGTGTGCGATGATTGCGTAAGAAGATGAATGATATCGTTATGATATCGTTGCATAAATATGTTTTCTCGAATTACCTCAACAATTCATAAAAATAATGAAAATTTTCAAACTCTTTTATTTAGTTTCTTCAATATCTTTTAGGAGAAATGGGTTATAGAACTATTTTGACTTAAGGGTTATCATAAAAACTAGCTAAATTAAATATTATCGAATTTTTTTTATTCATTATTTATTGATGTTATATATATATATCAATTTACGAATTTACAACAAAAGCAAAAACAAAAAAAACTTTGAATATGTTATCCTGAAAACTTTTTTTAACCCCGAAACATTTAAAAAGTCATGGTTTTAATCATACAAAAAATTTTCTTGGTATAATTTGCAGACAAACATGAAATCTATAAATCTATTTATCTAGGCCCCCCCTGGTGCCCCAAGTGAACTTGTTTGGTCAGATCTTGCCAAGCGATATTATTCTAATGAAATGTTTCCTCGAAACTTTGTAAAGCTTTCCGCCATTTCTTTTTGTAAATTCACCAGCCGATTTATTGATTTCCTATATAAAAAAAGAGTTCAAAGGGGAGTTTCTAACTTTTTGATTTCTAAATATTGCTTATTATTTGTTTGCCAGACAAAATGTTTTCCCATTAAATAAATGAGAGCAATACAATGTTCCGCGAATGATTCCATGTTATTTTTTCGCAAA
Organism: Argiope bruennichi; assembly: GCF_947563725.1. Taxonomy (NCBI): domain Eukaryota; kingdom Metazoa; phylum Arthropoda; class Arachnida; order Araneae; family Araneidae; genus Argiope; species Argiope bruennichi. The sequence continues at coordinate 8,361,042 of NC_079159.1, forward strand.
TATTTAAATTTCCTATCTTGTTGAGCGTTATTTTTTATGTCAACAGATTAATAATTATCTTTTACATTCTAGGGTAACTTCAATTTCCTTATTGAAGCTTGGCATCCACCAGATCCGATAAGTAAGTAATATTTTCTTATTAATTTTTTTTCCCTCTGGATTATCTTTATTGCGATGGAAACATAACATTTCAACTCTTTCCAATAGCTTTTCTTCATGCAATTCAGCATCATTGTGAACTATTTCTGCACAGATAGAATTTCCTTGCTATTTGCTTCTAGAGAATCGGTTGGAAATAATAATCAATGGATAAGAAAAAAGCATAAGCATTAGTTAATATCAAGTAATAAAGCTACTTAATAAACTGAGTAATAATAATTTACATAAAAATATCGGGTACATAAAAAAACTCGGATATAAAAATAAATGATAAATTTGAGCTTTTTATGATGTCCAATCTCTTTTAATATTTGTTATAAAATAAGGAGAAGAAAACCAGTGAGAGTAATATCCTTCAAAGCTGAAAAACATCCTATGTCTTCTCCTTGCGCATAAAAATTATAAATCTTGGGCAAAGTCACGAATTCCACGATCAGATTTTATTTTATGCGAGTGTTTTGTGCTTTATTTAATAGTGAAAAGAAAAAACTAATATGCATTTGGGATGCTTTCTTTCTGTCCACCGATTGAAATAAGATTGACACCACATTGACGAATCACACGCCAATTTCATTTAACTAAATGACTGCGTTTTTGAATCGTCGCATATAGTATATGCATATAGATTTACTCATAAACAGATGCTCAAGCCGTTGACGGGATTTGGTTCCAATTTTGATACGAAACTACAATCTATTTGCTAAAGCTGTGTTTCAAATTTTATTTATATATCTTTTTATGTTTCTTATTTATCGCGTTCTCCTGTGGTTAGACTGTGAATGAATTTTGCTCGAAATTTTAGAGAAATCTACACATTAGATACAAAAACTACATAAAATAGCAAATTTCTTTTGTCTAGCTCAAAGCATCTTTCAATAATCTTGCTTACAGATAGGCATAATTCCAAAAATATGTTTTCTTGGATTAAGACAGTTCTGAAATCTGGAGAATTGTCAACATTTTGAATTCGAATTTTTTGACGATTACAATTCTTTATTTTTGTGCCACAGTGGCCTGATGGTAAGGACTCGACTTCGGAACCGATTAGTTTCAGGTTCAAGATCCGATTCCAATGGAGAACCGTCGTGTAAGCGGGTCTGGTGCACGTTAAGTCCGTCGGGGCCAAACGTTCTCCCACTGGTGTGGTGCGGATGTTTAGAAAGGAGTTGCCAGCTCGGGTGTTGTCCTCGTCATTTAACCACAGTTCAAATTTATGAGGTCCGTCTCAAAACAGCCTTATTGTTGCTTTAAAACGAGCCGTTCAACTAAACGAATTTTTTATTTTTGTATACTTTGATATACGAGAAAATAAAATGTGTAATTCTAACTGCATAATTTATGCCTTATAATTATTGAACAAAATGCCTAGTGTCTATTATTCGCATAATGAAAACATTAAATCTTTTCATTGCGCGAGTAATTTTAATTCCTGTTGGAAAACAACATATACCTATTGCTGCTGCTAATGAAAGAATAAACTGATCGCAACTCCTATCAGGGTTGTCACATTAACTGGATCTGTGAAAGCGATAATTATTCAAGATTTAATCTTTTTTTCCGTCCATCACTCATATTATAATAGCTCTTGCTTTGCCCATTAAGAATCCTTCAGAACAAGTTGCTCTTTAGCATGTAGTTATAAACTTCATCAATTTGGTCAATGGTTGATCCCGGTGGGTAAGAGGAAAAGATTAATGTTCTGGTATTATCAATGCGTCAATTATCAATCCTTGAAGGAATTATAAATTTTTGGAACAAAATTACAGCTTTACATTTAGTTTGAATATCTCTATTAACACAAAATGTCCAATAATATTGTTACAACATCTTAACGATATTGTTCGATATTTCGATTATCGTACAATATTGTGAAGATATTTCTCAACATCTTGTTCTAATAAGAGACAACAAAGTGCAATGAAATTACAATTTTTATTAACATGTTATTAATTGCATTAATATTGTTTATAATTTGTTTGAATTATCTATGACCATGCAAGTACGAAAATAATTAAACAGAATTTAGGCAGATTCTATTATTCACTTTTTGTGCATTCGAAAGACTTAATTGACTAAAGTGGATGGCTTGTGTTAATCTAGTCCCCCTAGTCTAAAATTCTTTGTATACCTTCTGAAAACATCAAATCTCGTCATTGTATTTAATTTAAGCAGAAATTTCAAAACATATGGAATTTTACTGAGCATTTAGTATGTCGAATTTGTAGTGGAGCTGCCAGGCATTTATTCCATTTTTTAATGTGTGAAATAAGTGAAACCTTTCTTCTAGTTTATTTTTAGTCCTTACCTCTTTTCTTTGACTATTAAATCGGAATTCTAAAGTTAACCTCTTTGAATATTTGTAACTTTATTGGACATTTAATATATTAAAGTTGCAATGGAGCTTCCAAAGATTTTCAACACATTTTTTTAAAGTTATTTAAAAATTAAAATCTTTTGGGAATTCTTTCGTGCTAGAATCTTACAATGTTTCGGTGGGTCCTGTCTTTAATCCATACTTGCCTGTCATTTAGATTAACATCAAAGAAAACTTAATAAATCATTTCATATTTACATCCACATTGATAAACTTTATAGTTTCCACAATGCATGATGGTTTATGGAACAACGAAAAAAAAATGATATCCTGGTGGATACTGTAACAACGTTAGGATAACAAAGTGAAATATACCGAAAAATGCGAATTTCTTCTTTAATGTTTATATGCTGCTCTAGAGGCCTGCAGCGAATGGCCTTTCGTTTCCCCTTTTTAACACCAATGCCTTTTTTTTTTTTTTTTTTTTTTTGTATCAATTTCTGTTTCTCATCACCGAGATCCGTTTTCATCGTCCGAAATCCTTTCCCGGGCTCTCTCTTTCTAAAATTAGAACACGTGCAGGCTTTTTTCCATAAGAGAGACCATCCATAAGGGGTGAACCCGGGGCAAAAGCAGGAAAACGAAAAGGAGAGAGAGATAAAGAAAAAGAAGAAAAAAAAAGAAAGGGAACGAGAGGAAACTCCTCAGAAACGAGAACGCGAAGAAAACCGCCATCCAGAATAAAAATTAAGAAAAAAAAAAAGCTCAAAACCCTCCATCTTTGGGTGACGCGAGCGTGGGAACTTACGGTGACTTTGACCACCTGGTACCTCAAGGCCGGGCTCTTCTGCCCCTCCCCTCCTCAAACGGACCGTGGGAAACTCGGAGAAAGCGACACCCCCCCCCCCTCTTCCTTGCTGCCTTTTCCCTCTCGCTTGCGTCTTTTTCTTGCTTCCCCCATCACCGGCGTGGATAAGGAGACGCAGGTACGTACTGGCTGTTTACACGGAGGCGGCTACCTCCTTTCTCTGCTAAGGACATTAACCTATTGTGCCCCAGTGTTACGCGGAGGATTCCACTGTTTTGTAGCAAAATATTCATTGGATGTCTTATGGACTAACATCCAGAGCTGGCGCCGCCCTATCTCTTGTCTCGAGCCGACTCGCGTGGAGGGACGTTTATTGCTGCTGGTTTCACACGTGGCGCTGTGTTTGTATTCAAATCGGCGATAGTGCTGCATTGTTTATGTTTGTAGCTGATAAGACTTTTGTGATTACTGGAACCAAAGTTTTGTTAGGCATATAATTACCATGATGTAAATGATACTCTTTTAAAATGTTATGAATGAAATTACGATAATTTTATATTAATTTCCGATTTTGTTCTACTTTATGTTAATATCTTAATGGTGGCATTACTTTTTATATATATATGAAGTCAACTTTAAGGTATAGTAAACCTTAGTATTGCAATTCGAGCCTGGGTGTAAGACCACTGAAGACACAAACTAGAGGATATATTTCTGTCCCCCTTATTGCATTTTGTTTTGAAAATCGGCGTATATTTATTTATAATGACTGTTAAGTATGACGTCCAATACTCCATCTCGCATTTACTACATCACTTATCAATACTTATCCTTTGTACTGATTACAGAAAAATTGAATTGTAAGATATTTACTCAATGTATCAAAGACACGTACCTACCACTGATTTTTAAAAGCAATGCAGACATGAAATCATTTAGCAAAATTAAACATAAAATAATGTACAATACGATAAATTATGAAAATTCGTATATGAATATTTTGAATAGATAACAAAGGTTTGAGGTTTGAAAGATTATTTGGCGATATCTTTATAAATAATGTGCCAAACTGAAATAACTGACTGCATAAATTCAGTAAATATTCAATCCTCCTCGTTGAGCATTTTTTTATCAAGAGCTTTCGTATGTGTGCTGAAAATAAATAATATATAAGAACAAGTTTTATTTGTGCCTCAAAAAGGAAAATTAATCTGGTAAATGTTAATTCCTGAAAAAATTTACATAATTTATCCACCCTTGTTACGAAATCTCTCCACAATGGTGTTGAAATTTTCAACCCCCAAAAATTTATTTCTGTTTTAAGGCCCCCCCCCCCAAATAATATTTCTCTTTTAAGCAAACCAAAAAATCCTGAATCTTAAAAAAATAATAAATCGGTGTATATTATACTTCCTGATAGATATTTGAAATGACTTCATCTCATATATTAAACTATTTCACTATTGGTTTTGCGTCATTTGAAATAAATAATAATGGATATGTTTTAATTTTTTTAAAATTATTTAGGGGAAATTATTTCTTGAATGCAATATTATTCGTTCGACTTAATGGCGTTCGACTTAATGGCAACATCCTGCTTACAAATCCAAATAATTAATATTCCTAGCATCTCGATACCACCTCAAAAAAAAAAAAAAAAAAAAAAGATAAAAAAATGACGACCGGTGATCATTGTCTCATTCTTCCGATAAAGAAAGAGAGAAAAAAATTTTTTAGTTTCTTGTCCAGCTTCTAGATTAAGAACTTATTACCGCCCATTGTTCGGGATGACCTAAGTTTTAATCGGAATGTACTCTCAGAAACCTGAGAGGCAGAGACATTTAAAATCGCCTTTATGTGTCTCGTTTCGTAAAATATATGCACTGGAATCTGTGCCCGAAAAGTTATGATAAACACGTCCCCTTTGTATACGGGAACTCACAAAGCAAACCCGAGAGAGCACGAAAACTACACATTTTGGTCATTATGACTTTCCAGAAGTTTGGAGCATTGTCTTCAAGAGACAGCACCCATTGTTCTTGATCTGTTACCGACCCCTAACCCCGACAAGGTGTCAAAGGTGCCGAACTTGAGATCTGTTTAATTTTTTTCAGCATTGTTTTCGTAAATTTTTCCGCTCCTTTTGTTCGCCGTGGTGCAGAAAAGCTGATAATGACGGAAACAAAGGAGTGGAAGTCTGGAATAGCTTGTTACTCTTGGCGCAAAACAGATCTGATGATGCGATACTGAAGGCGTTGCTACCATCAAAGATGGTGTGTCTTTTTGTGGCAGAAAAGAATGACTGGAAAGGAAACTGCGTGGCGCGTGGCCTGTGGAAAGATGAATAGAAATTTTGTTGGTGTCATTGCGAGGAATACAATAAAGGTGATTTGAAATCATTGAAGCATAGGTTTAAATACTTGGTAGCAATAAGGAAAGCAGGAGTTCAGTGAGAGAACAATGAAAAACTCATCAACGTGAAACAATTTTTTCCATTTTTTTTTTATTTTATTAAAATGGATTTTCTAAGAGAAACAACACCAAGAACACAATAAAAAATTAAGCAGCAAAATAATTTGTATCAGAGTGAACTCATCTTTATAAGTATTGTTCTTTTTTATTGCTCTTAATCAAATAATTCTTATTCTGATAAATGAAAAAAAAAATATGCTAGCGATATTTTTTTCTTGTGGAATAAAAAGTATTTTTTAATTTTACTTCAGTATCAATGTATTAACGACACTTGCCAATAACATAATTCGGCAAGTGTTGTTAATACACTGACAAAAGGAATAAGGATTTTCTGATACACTAAAGATATAATTATAGTTTTAAACTTCATAGAATCAATAAAAAAGTGGTTATTTGTTTACAACAGAATTGCGCTTCAATTGATAACCCCTATTTAATTGATTTTCTATTTTGTCAGTAGATATTCTATCTGATAACCAGTCTTGTATTCTTTTTGAGAGATTTTCATTTATGAATTTATCCCAAGACCAATGTTATATGCTTATGATGAATATAACACTGGTCTTGGGACAATATATTCATCATAGAGAAAAAGAACATTCATTAGAAATTTCAGATTGCTATAAACCATTATTCTTGCAGATACAAACAGCAGGCTCATGATATCAATCCTTTTTTTTTTTTTTAATTTCATGCCCTTCAGTACTACAAATTATATCCAACTGTTTACTGCACGAAATTGAATCCATATCGAACCATTGTGCATGCATTTTTTAATGTAATTAATAATGTTTATAAATGCAGCCTGACGAATTTTTAATGCTGTTCACAAATGTTATTTGATGTCAAAAAGGTGTATTTGGTATGAAATCATTGCAAAAGTTCCAGTTTATCGGATTATGCTGTTTTCTGTCATATGTTTTGAAGATTAAAATCTTAATTTCTTATGCTATTAATTAAAGAAAATTTTATACAATTTCGAAATTGCAAATTGGTTTGATTTAGAAAATTTTCTGTTTCAGTTTTGATTTCAGAGAGGTAAAAAAAAAAAAAAAAATTAATGCATGGCTTATTCTAATTTTTTTTTAAGCTAAGATTTTCCATTTCAAATCAGGTTTAGATAGGTAGGAACGAAAGCATAGAGTGTATAAATATCGGAAAGAAAATTCTACATTTTAAGATTCTCTTCTGACAAAAAAGAACGGTACTTAGAACGAATCTCCACATAATTCTAGAAAATATCAAAAATTAAACAGACATAATTTAATAAGCGCATTAAATCAAATTTAGATATAAAACTGGATCACATACAAAATTATTTTTTCTAGAACGAGATTTGAAAAATAGGTTACATATGTAATATAAAATTTACGCAAAACTTTGATTTTCGAAAAGAATTTATTCATATGTAGAAAATAACTTTCATGAAATTACCGAAAATAACCTGAAATGCAATCTGGCAACGATGTACATAGTGCTAGATTTTTAAAATGCATGTGTCAGGATCCCGAGAAAGAACTTTCACAAGGTTTAGATAATTTGAAAATTCTGCGGTGTTTTTTCGGTATTTTTGTTTATAAATATTGTTCTGATTTCAGTTCTTATAACTGAAACTTTCCAAATGTATTCAATTTATTTTCTAACTAAATATATCTTTATATAATTTGTTTTTGTCATACATGACAATATTTAAGATTGCTTGAAAAAAATTTAGTTCAAAAATAAGATAACGTAAATTTTATTTAATAATTTCAAGCAGCAAAAATCTAGGAATCTTTAATGTAGTCCCTTCTATACCAAATAACTATCCATCAAACAAACCACAATAGTTAAACGCCAGCCAGCAATTGGCAAGCAAGTTCGCAGGAGATTAAAACTTTGTTGCATTAGCGTTAAACAATACTCCAGAAGGAAAAAAAGAAACAAAGACTTGCAGTAAAGTGTGTATTCGATTGTGTTGCAGCATTTTCCCTCGGACCAAACCCGGTTCTCAACTCAATTGGTAGGCAACTCACTGGCCCTAATGAAGACTTGCCTCGAAGTCGATAACGTGAGAAAAAGTTAACCTTCTCTCGCTATCAGGCGGGCCGCTCTGGTAATAAATATTCGAAAGTCTAATGGATGTTTCTACGGTTTTATTTGGAGAATTGTCAGAAGTGCGTAAAAGATGGAAACGAAATGAAATTAAATCGATAAAGCAGCGGAATTTGGATGAAAATGTGAAAAGATTTTATAGATGCGAATGAATTTTGTTTAAAATTATTTGTATGCGGAGAAGAGAAACGAATAGTAAGTTAAGGAATGCAAATATCATCGTTATTTTATATTTGAGAAATATAATATAAAGAGAGAGAAGACACTTTTGTAATTTTAAAATTTCGCTTTATTCCATCCCGGAGGGCATAATTTATGTGCAAGCAAAAAGCGACGAAGTACGTCAATCGACAGCACAACACAAGAGCGAAAAGCGCGAGAAATATTTTTTCCCGGCGATTGCATACTATGAGATTCTGACACTGATTTCTTTACACGTGTCGATTTAGGTAAGGGGAAAATAGACATATTTTAAAAGAATTCGCTAGCTTGACATATTTTTATCCCTTCACTCAGAGCATGAGAACAGCTGACTTAAGTATTTTTGCTGAGCTTCAGTAGCATTAATTAAATAAAAAAGGTGGAATTGGATAAGGAAATAAGAGAACATTTTAGAATGAAGTTAATACGAGCTAAATTAAAAAAAATTCTGGAAATAAATTAGGATTTAATTTATATATAATTAATAAGGAATCTTTTAGCGTCGGAAATTATATAAAAATGTTTTCAGGATTATATTTTAAATAATCATTATTAAACTTAATATAGAAAAACTATTTAAATAGACGCCGAGAAATGGCAACTGCATCAGTGAAAAGTGTAGTAGTAAAATGATCATGGTAGGCATAGGTGCATAACATCTTGAATACATGGCATGCAATATAAATATCTTGCATTCTTTTTAAGTGAGTATTTTGACAACTTTATCTGCTTGCTTCCGAAATTGCTATTGATCGAAGTAATATTCAATAGAGAGGTATTCAATAAGGACGTCATTTTTTTATAATAATTTATGTCAAGCAACTTTCTATCTTTTAATAATGAATGGCAGTTTGTGCAAGCTTAATTATTATATTATTTAATTAGTATTTGATGGTATTATTTCTTGTTAACCCTGTATTTTCATGTTATATACCATTAAATATTCGACTGAAATATGCAAAATTATCCAATATTTATTATACAAATTCATAGAAGATTAAAGTCGCAAAAAAGAAAGAGCACAACATAGGAATATACGTTCGAACTTAATACACCTAATGACATGTTGCTACCGTATATTCATGTAGTATGCTTGAATATATTACATAAATAACGGGAGAATAGATAATTCTTTACAGACTTTGCCATCGTTCATTTTTCCAACAGCTCAAAATGTTACCGTTTTTTAAGTTATTTATTTGGTCACGAACTTTTAATTTGTTCCAAGAAATTGAAAATCGTGTAATAAAAAAATTACATAACTTTTATTACATTTGAATAAATGGTAGGCAATTTCAGCTTTTTTTTTTTTTTTTCTCTATCGCTTGCTATATTTGAAGATTCATATATAATAAAGTGGTATTTAAAAATGTAGGCTTATTTTTTCAACACTCGATATAAGCTGATCTGTTAAGGACTCCCTAAAAATTCTCAGTATAGTATCTGTCATTTTAGAGTTTCTTTCCTGGTATCATCAATTAAAATATAGCAGACACACATTTTTTAGTAAAATATACAAATAGTTATATTTCACAATGTAGTTACTAACGGAATCTATTATGTAGTAATAAATGTTAGACACAAGACTAGTGATTCAAAAACGAATTGTATAATCCCATCGCTTCTTAATCTGTAATCACACCTTCCAAGTAGGATAATTATAAATTAGAGATAGAATTGCAAAAATTTCGGCAAAACTTTAATCTTAGGGATTTTTTCCCCCCTTTGATACTAAAAAATAGTTAAAATTATTCACATCAGCTTCAAACGTTTCGTTTCATTAAATTACAATAAATAGAACTTTTTTTCATTATTATTAATAATCCCTCCACCTAACTTTAGCTACACAATTTTTCTTTTCAGGCCAAATTAAGATAAAGACCAAATTTAAAAATTCTGTTTCAGATAGCTGCGAATAAACCCCTTATTATTCATTGATATGAATTGCATTTTCTGCTAAAGAAGCAGGTAATGAATTCTTTAAATGATTTCTGTATTCCTTCATCATGGGTGAGAACAATGCTTCATTTTTAAATGCTTTTTAAAAGTTCCTTATTAAAATCCCTAACCAATGAGCGATACGCTCTGAACAGGAAAGCAGAAAAGGAGGAATTGAATTATATTAACGCCCCGTTTTAAAGCAACGCTAGTGCTATTTCGGGGCGGATCTCATAATTTTGAACCCCGGTCAGATGACGAGGTTGACATCTGAGCTGGTACCCCCTCTCAGAAAAGAAGGAAAAAACGAATGCTAGCATATTTAAAGTTTATGTGGCCTCAAAAAGGGATTATTCAAAATTTAACTGATATTGCTTGTTCTCGTTTTATATAGATTCAGAAACATGGGAAACAAAAATGCAACTCAGAAGTTAAATTGAAATTTAGATTCAACATATTAAGAAATAAGTAAGAATACTATTAAATAGAAATTATATAAAAAGATGAATATTTGTATATCTTTTATATAAATTTGTAATTTTTGCCTTATTTTTGAGAAAATTGGCTCATGTGCACTTTAAAAGGAAGTTTATTGTCAACTTATACACTTGCTGTTATGTAATTATTTTGTTTCCATATATTTCGAAATAAATAAAGAATTCCTTGAGTTTTTAAAAATTCGCTTCCCTAATTGGACAAAAAAAAAGAAAAAAGAAATGCTCCAAGAAATTGAATGATTAAAGTTACGCAAAGAGAAAATGAATGTTTAATTTCCTTGTATACTTTCCAATATCGGAATTGTGAAAATGTCTTTAAAGCTTAAAGGAATTGTCAGCGATTTTTTAAAATTTTATTTATTTATTTATTTTAAGATTTGAATCTCTGGTTAGAAACCTCGTAAAATTAATTTTTAGGTTTGATTTATCTACTTTTGTTTTATTTTTTAAAATTATCTATTAATAATAGAGCAATGATAACGTATGTTTAAAAAGCATTTAATATCGTCACAATGCATTTGTATGTCAGGGAAGCAACTAAATTAATGAACAGTAATGCCACAAAATAGTTTAATTTTTCTTTCATTTTAATAAAATTTTTATACAGGAAAAAAAAAAAAATTGCGTCACTGAAAATCTTTTTTTTTTTTTTTAAGGAAGTATAAAAATTATTGTTGTGCAAAAATATGCTCCAAAGTTTTTCAGAAAATGTTTTAACATGTGTATTAATTTTTAATTGAAAGTGTAATTAAAATTTTGAAAATATCCTCTTTCTAGTGCGCATGTCCTACATGGTGATTTTGGTAGCTCTAGATCTCCAACAGTCTGCCCTGTGCTTTATATGCCAGCAGTATCCACCTTATAAAAATTATCAAGTTAAGATATTAGGGTTAGTACAGGGCTTCTTTAGACTTTAAGAAGTCCTATCATGACCTAGAAGGTATCGGTCCTGACGTCTCAAGACCACTTTTGCAATTGACAGGGGCTACTGTACGCTTAAGAAGAATGGAAGATATCTTGTAATTCTTTCCTTCAAAAAACAAAATTGTTTAATAAGAGGAAAAAGAAAAGTGGACAATACCCGAGTGCTCATATTGTTTGTTAGGGTCAAAGAACCTCTGACTCGAAGGGAACGACCCTCCATCCTTGATCGCTCACCCCGCCCTTGCAAAACAATTGAAGTGACCACTCACTCTCCCTTCTCAGAAATAATTGCTCTCTGATCAAATGATTGAGATATTCTGCTGCTGCTCTCTCACGGAGTCGTTTTCGGGTCCATACCGAGGGCAAGACAGCTGAATCCTCTTCTTCACGTGAGCACGACAGCGTGTCCAACAGGATTTAGAGAGTTGGCTTTTTAACACATTGCGTACGGCGCTCAACGCGCTCCCAGGACCCGCACATTTTTGAACTCTCTAAAAGTATGCTTGGCAAGCAATAGAATCTATATATGCACATTTTTAATTTGCATTTGGTGTTATATTACATAAAAAAATTCTTAAACATTACTATATATTTTATACATGTATTTATTATATAAGTTTTTTTTTTTTTTTTTTACATTTTAACTATTATTTATTTCACAGATTTGAATAAGGCTTTAGAGTGTGATATTTAGTAAAGCATATTCCCTTGTGCAATGCTGTTCGGCGCGTTTTGCAACAGTATTTTGTTTTAAGACATTAAGGGCCGCTCATGAATTTTCTCGTGTTTCGCGTCCCATCTATTACGGATCACTCACGAGTTTTCTTGCGTTGCATGTCTCGTCTGTTATTGTTTCATAAATAACAAAGTTATGATGATTTTAGAACGTGCAAGTTTGCCCAAAAAAGTGATGTCCCAGGCGTATGTCTTATAGATTTCTTTGAGGTCCTTAATCTGCTAAATATTTGCCTCTGGTTGGTTATGCATCGATTTAACCGATAAAACATGAATACGAGATATCTCGTGACTCGGCCACGACGTTCGGTCCGGTAAAAATTAGAAATCTCGAGACCTGTACTCAGTGTATTAACAACTCATTTAGAGAACTTGCTCTAGGATGATTTAATCTCCGATTTGAAAATTTCCCTTTTTTTTTAAGTATACTAAGAGAAAATATTGAAATAGACCAAAAAAAAAATTTTTTTTCGCCAGAGGCAAAGAGATAATTTTTGCCATTCGTGATAGAAACAGTAATAACAGTTAACACAGGTTAAACAGTAAGAGCGCTTATACCTCTCTTGTCTAATATTTTTTCCTTTGTAGGATATATTTTGGCATCTAATATCATCAGATAATGATGATACTTTATTTTATAAATTGGAACCTCTTCCTTTGATCGGTTTAGTTCAAAGTTCAGTACAGATCTGTAGTTTGGAGATTTAAGAAAAACGGCACTTTTCAAAATAAAAGGCAGTATGACATTTTCAAGTTGTCGTATACAATTACTCGAATACAGATTCTCTCATTGACAAATCTGGTCGAATATTTTATCTATCCTGAAGATTTATGTATAAAAATCGTATATTCTAATGCTCTCTAACCCTTTCCATTTCATATTACCATTTTAGAAAAACGACTCTGAATTATGATGCTACTGACTGACATAATTCTAAAAATAGTTTCTGGATTAGGAAAGATCTAAAATGCACAGATTTTTGAAATTTTCGGATCGGAGTTTTTGACAAGAGTTTGGTAGAAAGTAACGAAACATTTTGAATTAAACATTTTTTTTTTATATAATTATAAAGATTGTAAGAAAGCCTTAATTTACTTAATTTTGGATCAAGGTCATACAGCAATTTTTTTTCTTTTTGTTGCCAGAAAACCGCAAAATTGGCCCACTTTCCGATTATTTGTCAAGGCCAGTGCCATATTTGCCTCACCTTTATTTTAGCCTTGATCGAGAAAATGTGTTTATTTTTTATTTTTTTAGTAATTAAGTAGACCCAAATAATTCCCTTGTACACATTTACAGTATAATTTCGTCATAGTTTCACACCTATCGGATTAAAACAACGGCCTAGTAATTATGTCCTTCAGTAATATTTAACAAATTTAAATTTAATAATGATTATATTATATAATGCTTTAATTTCTTAGCCAAGATATTCCATTGTGTTTCGAAACAAAATAATTTTATAAACTGAATATAAAGCTCCAAAAGAAATGTATTTCACAAGTGCTTCGTACACGCGATTGCAGCTGTTTCGTAATGAATCCTCACCCAATTCATGAAATAAAAATTTATTTATTTCTTTTTCAGAAGCAAGTCTTAGCAGTTATTTCTAAAGAAATATAACATTAACTATCATTCTTAGTGAAACTTAAAATAATGAGCATATGAATAATTTATCTTTTATAAAATTTAAATATAAAACATGCGCTTTATGCGTAGACAGGCGCATAAAGATTGGATAAAATTCCAAATATTTTGTTTCGATCCATTGTATTTAACTGCTGTCTTTTCTTAATATATTACTGCGTTATAAAATTAGTTACAATATAACTCTAAATACAAATATAACTCTGCGTTACAATATAACTCTAAATACAAATTTATTATCTTTTTTTAAGTCCACTTTTGTTTTGTTACTTCTGTGGTATATTTGCACATCTATATATTGATATGCAAATATATTTATAACTAATGATGAGATTAAATAATTTAAAACCGAGAAATTCATCGTAAAATTACATTTTCAAAATTTAACGGAAACCAATGGGAAAATTCTTCTGTATTTTCCTGTGAACTCCTACAATGCGGCATCGTCGTATACTGAATAGGCATTCGCGTTCTCTTCCTTCTGATTGGCTTCGTCTAAAATTCGATATAGAACTGCGATTTTAATATCAAAATCGAATATTAAATAACATTTATATAGTTCGGCGAGTTATTTGTATTCCCACAGACAAAGCGCTGGACATTCAAATCTTGGACGGTTTTAATTAAAAATTTGACATTGATCAACCATTTCGCTATCAAAACCCTATATCAATTTCAGCCGATCAAATTATTTTATTTTTGAATTATTGTGTTCGCTGACCGACATATTTTCAAAAATAATTTTTTCTTCTATTAGGAAAGATTTTGAAATGTGAAGATTCATCAAAATCTCGAAATCTAATTTTTTTTATTACAATGTTTTCTCTTCATATGCTTCGTATACGAAAACAACCGATACAGTACCATTTTATGAATAAATCAGAAATAAGGTTCCAGCTATTGCATTTAGCTTTATGTTTCTTTTGTATAGTATACCATAAATACAACTTTATAAAAATATACTACCACTATAGAATAATTTTTAACTTAGTTTTATTAAACACATGACATTCTAGATTTTTTTATTTATTTTTTGATGTTTTTTTATAGCGTAAAGAAACTACCTATATACATTTTTTTTTTCAAAAAAGCAATCTTGCCACGATAAGGGTTAATATTTCAGTGATTTATCTGTTTATTTTAACAAAATTAAAGCTTTTATTTCCCAGTGCAGAAAAGTGGCATATTCTTGCTGAGCAACGTAACAAAGATAAGTGGTGTCGAGCCGTGTTTTTTGTATCTTAATCGTGACCAGCGATTTAAGAAATTCATTTGGCGCTCGAAGGATGGTGATATTTTCTCGCCCACTCCTCGTATTTGGAATTCAAAAAGAGTATAAATGCATTAATTCTTTTTGTCTCTATGATGCTTGCTCATAAGATTAGTACCCAGGACTTCTGCTTTCATGCCGACTCCCCCCCCCCCCGCCATGCTCACGGTCGTTACGCCTTTATCTTTACTCGTATTTAATATCATAATGCTTTGTCATGTAATGATGCTGAACTCTGTCATCAAGGATTTTCACCTCGGAACATCCGTTCTGGGCATGTTGCTCATCTTCTGCGCTGTCATTCACCCGATCCTAGAAGAAAATGCCCAAAGTTCGTCGATATCGGATAAAGGGAAATGGTCAAGACTGGATGAGGATATGTCGCGACATCTCGCCCCTCTAATGTTGGCTCCTGTGAAAATCTGATGAAGAATAGGATTGCGCTGGGAGTGGGCAAACTGCCGAATAAAAAAAATCGAGTAAAAAAATGACCCATTCTTTTCAAATCTGTGAACCGGAACCCCTATTGTTGTGGGCGAGGAAAATTTCTCTGAAGTTCGATAGGATCGTGCCCGACGACAGAATCCCTTTCGTGACGGTCAGTTTCTTTAATTTCTGTCACGTCTTCTCGGCTTTCGGAGAGGCTCTCTTGACCAATGAGCCATCACTTCTCTTTGGTAGTGTGACACATCTGCGCGATCTCGGCAGTTCAGGTGATCTGCCTGTCGGACTTTGTCTGCTCGCAATGCTGCTTTGGAGTTAATTATCTGCTACAACAAATGCGCTCGATATATCATTCAATAAACTGTAACCCATCCATTATACAGATCAGAATATAACATGGTTTAACTGTGAGACCGCTGTCATGCTGACTTTCTCGTATACTTAAGCATTATGGCACATTTTATATTTAGTGTAATAATATCGTGAAGAAAATCATATTTGCATTTCGAGCTTCTCTCTTTTGACTGATGGAAACAAAACTTATTAAACTTTACAATTTTGCCTTTAAATTTATTATGCCGGCAACAGTGACTAAATAGTTTAAAATACTGGTGCTATGTTAAAAGCCCGTGATATTTCATAGTCCTAATCCTCACTTTGGCTTCAGTTCCGTGTGCTGCTTCTTCAATCAGACATATATTGGGATACCGTTATATAATGTCCATGAATCAAGCTCCATTCATCCAGATAGTTGTATTTTTAAACCAACTTAATTTGATTTTTTTTTATGTATATGTGAATGGCGTTGTATTATTTTCCTGCGTTCTGTACAAATTCCCTAACGTTTTGTTTAATAAGTTCCAGGAACATATATACCCAGAAATATATATATCCCAAGGAATATATATACTTCTTGCTATCGGCTGTCACTACGGCACTGATGTTTATGAATTACACATCAAATGCGCCATAATCAATTTAATTAATTGGGAATTTCTGAATTTTTTTGGAAAAAAAAAAAGGATTTGCTGTTAGAAAAACCACATAATTTGCCGAATGATATGAAATGATTTTACTGCATTCTAGTAATACAAATGAGTATCTATCCTTTCACATCCTCTCATTACTACACCATTAAGTTCATCTGCTTATAAATTATTGACCCAGCAGGCTGTACAGTATCTTAAGTAAAGGGGCAAGTAGAGAGGTTTGAAATAATTAGAAACATTTCATCAACTAGATTTATTTTAAAAGAAGGTTTATAAGATTTGTTCAGCATCGTTACATTTCTGCTGCTTCTTCAAAAGGGCACCTAATTTTGAACACGTTGTTTCTCTAAACAAATATCTGTGACAACAGCAAATATCTCTGCTAATGCCCAGTACTTATACGAGAGGTGATCCAAAAAAAAAGTTTAAGGAAAAATGCTTTATTAACAATAGACACAGGATACAAATTGTAATTAAGAAACATATGTGGCAGCCATTTCTCTACATAATCGCCAAACTTGTTGAGGCATTTATCACACCGCTGGACCAATTCGTTTAACCCGTCTTGGTAATAATCAGGCCGCTGGTTATTGAGCCAGTTCTCAACACCTTTCTGAACATCACCGTCTGATATGAACCCTGTTTCGTATAAGTCTTTCTTCAATGCCGGGAAAAGGAAAAAGTCTCTGAGAGCCAAATCGGGGCTGTATGGGGGTGGCTCCACACCTCCCACCTAAACGTTTCCAGCAATCGCCGAGTCTGGCAAGCTGTATGGGGCCGGGCATTATCATGCAGGAGAATGACACCTTCCGTCAGCAATCCAGGATTTTGCGTCTGATGGCTTCACACACTTTTGTTAAGGTGCCACAATAACTGGTGGCGTTAATGCAAGACCACTTCTCTAGACGTCTTGCCATTACTGTAGCTATTTCATGTCTCAGTACTAACACTATCTGCTCGAATGACCGGTCTAAGATAACTAGCACCATCTGTCTCCACTCTGGGTAACAATATTCCCATCCACAATTTCTATTTTCCAAATACTGCTGCTAGTAAACTTTTCTTTGGATCATCCCTCGTAGATAATCGCCAATATAATGATTATCGACAACATTAAGGTTCATCTCGTTGCTGTTGAACGTGCTCATAACATAAATCTGAATGATGAAATTTTTATTCTTATTTCGAATTTCTCTTCTCTGCCTAAAGTATCTCGCAGTCCATTCAAACATTAATTATTGATTTGTACTTCGTGCATATATGAGTGTCTAGTTTTCAAACCAACGAAATGGGTGTTTCGGACAGTTTATGAAAAATGTTAAACCCAAATTACTTCTCCATGTATATTAAAATAATTTTCAACCACAAAATCGATTTAAAATGAAAGTAAACTAACGCTTCCTGCATTTAGCTTTTCAATAAATTAATTGAATAAACACATTCTGAAGATTCAAGAGAGCATAAATCATTTCAAGATCTGACTTCATTTTTAAAACAATTCATTGTTTTGATGAACAATTTTTAACAAAAGCAGTTGCTTTCCGTACAGTAAGTTCAGGTCAGTAACGTGGGAGTGATGTAATTGGTCCCTTCCAAGGGTGAAAGAAGGGAATGGGAGAACGAAACTGACTTTAAAAAGTTTGAATATTCGCACAATCTACTGCATAAATATGACGATTGAAAAGTAAGCACTCTTTAAGGGATTTAAAAACTATGGGTATGAACAATTTTATTACTTATTGCCGTGATGCATTTAATTTGTGTTGCATAATATTTTACATCAATGTAATTCATTAATTTTTATAAAATTTGCTAAAAAAATTATTAAATATGCAAAATTTGAAAGAAAAAATTGCTGTAAGGTAATTTTTGTGTTAGGCAATTATTGAGGTGATGAAAAATTAATAAAAATATTGCATGTAGTTTTGAGGAAATGCAGCTTTGAAGTTTCTGCAAGAGACAGAGAATAAGGTACGATCCTAAGTAAATTTTCAAGTTGGCATAATATGTATCGGGTTATCTAATATATAAAAACGAATTTTTGTTATGCGCTGCCGTATAGTTCATCTGATTGCGATAAAACGTTGTCAACTTATTGCTTGCACTTGCGTGAAGGTTATAGGCATAGTACAATTATTATATCTAATACTGAACCTAGAAAATCCATGTTTTTCACATAGCCAGTTGTATGGTGGATGCTCATGAGTCGGGCAGCCAAAACCTTTATTAGTTTTTGCTGAAGATGGGAAAAAAAAAGTACTGTCTACCCTAAAGCACTTGAAAAATAAAGTTAAAAAAATAGAATAAATATTATTTATACTTCTCCTTTATACTTATTTCAGTAAATGCATTCATTGTCGATAATAAAATAAATATCATTCTTTCTATCATTCCAAATTAAACAAGATAGATATTTCAAACGATATTTAAAAAATTATTTATTCTGCGCGCGGGGTACTAGCTAGCTCTAAATAAAAAAAAAAAAAAATCTTTGAGAGATGACAATTTATTCAAATACTTTCTTAATGTTCCCACAAATATTATTCAATATTTTCCAAATAATTTTTGTAATGAAGAATGGCAACAACTTTTGTATGAAAATTCTTCAGAAAATAACACTTTT
The DNA here is from genome assembly GCF_947563725.1 of Argiope bruennichi. Taxonomy (NCBI): domain Eukaryota; kingdom Metazoa; phylum Arthropoda; class Arachnida; order Araneae; family Araneidae; genus Argiope; species Argiope bruennichi. Next base: position 8,380,158 of record NC_079159.1, read on the forward strand.
CAAGTTCTGTTTCTTCCAAACTGGTTGCGACGATGAATGGTGGGAATATTCTTTCTCATACACTACGGTTCGGAATTTTTCTTGCTTACAGCAGCGTTCCATTCCGTTGCTTTTCTTTAACGCTATTTTCTCTTCAAAGGAAAATAAATAAATAAAAATAACAATCGTGGATAAAACTAAGACACTTATTTCATTCAAAAGGGGGGGGGGGAATAGGAAGAAAAGAAACACAGTATGCTGTTGAATTGTTTTCACACGATAAGTGGAGCTCTTGAAGTAAAGAATAAAGATGGGATTTATTGATTTTATTTAGAAGTATTTAAATATTATAAATATTTAAGTATTATAAATCTGTGATATTAACGCTCTGTTTTCAATTAAGTAAAATTTAGTGAAAATTGAAATTTTTAGTAGACAGCAATTCACATTATAATGAATAAAACCCCATTTTGCGTCTTTCAAAGAAATGGCATAAAACACAGACAAAACATAAAAAGACGTATAAACGAAATTTTAATCATCTTTTATTAATGATTATTCTAAATTATTTTTTTAAATTTCTTTTAAGGTAACACTTCTACATTACTAAATTATAGATCAGCAATACAGAAAGAAACGCAATGCTCTTATGCATTAGAATGCGAGAAAGAAATGTTTATCAGTCACACCTATTCGGTAACGTGACTCTGTATTGGTCCTCTCTGATGCATGTTAAATCCGTCAGAGCCAAACGTCCTCTATCTGATATGGTGTGGAAGTTTGGAGAGAGAATGCCAGCTCAGGAGTAGTCCTCGTCATCTGATCACGGTTCAAAATTACGAGGTTCGTCCTATAATTGCCAAGTGCTGCTTTAAAATGAGAGGTTAATGTAACTAAACTGTATTGACCTTCCCGTTTTCTGTTCACAATCTTGAAACTACGAGATATTCCCAGGAGTTCTACTCTTTCTGTATATTTTATTTAGAAGTGGCGAGGAAGAAAAGTTTCTCTTGTAATAGTAAAGAGAAATTTGTGACCGAGTCAAAAAAAATTTCTAATATTTGAAAGGAAAAAAATGGCCTTCAATCGAAACTATGTGTCATATAAGCGAAGAATTTTATCATTGAATGGTTTCTAATGAACGAAACTGTTATGAATCGATGTAACCTATAGCCGGCTACTCCGCCTCTCCTGAAAGCACACGGAAATATCTGAATGATCGGACCGCCGCAACAGCAACACTGGTGAGAACTGTAATTGAGTCCTCACCGGCCACGGTACAAGCCTTCTCTTGGGAAGTATGTCCCGTCATCGATGGAAAGCAGCCACCCTCCACCTTTTTCTGTACCCACCAGGGAGGCGAGAACCAACCAAAATACCGGAAGCTTTCCATCCTCAATTATGAGACGCCTACCAGTGGGATTGAATCGATGTAAAAATAAGTAAAGCTTAAATGGCGCATTTATGTATTTGATATTTTTCATTTCACAGTTGAACGTTTAGATTTTTTTTAACCTCTTATGTACAAAAAAGAAATATTGTAATCGGTAAAAAAATTCGCCCCGAGATTTTGACAAATTACCAAGTTTTAGAAATCACAAAATCCAAAAGAATTATTTTGGAAATTATATCCGTTGTTATCGGTTTATGAACACAATAGCCCAATAACGCTTTAATTTGTACAGATGATACTTGGCATGTAATTTTTACGTCAAATTTATAGCTTTCAGTCAAATTTTGGTTTGTCAATGTAACACGGCTGTTTGATTATATATATAATGGCCCTCAATTTATAAATTTGTGTGAACTCGAGGACTGCAAGCAATAGACATAGATTTTATCAAAGATCGAACAGTCATTTTTGACTGGTCAGTTAATTCTATAATTAAGCATTCAAAAAAATTGAACTTGAAAATGTTTATCATTTTGCGTGTTATCATTTTTTAGCCGCAAATATATTCAATGTAGGTCGTGAATTTCACGACTTCTAGAAGATAAACATCAATATACTATTCAGTCACTTGTTTATTCTGTCATGTCTTGTATCTTTCGCAGGTAAAAGCAGAAACCTCGTGGAAAGATTTTCCGCCAAGAGGAATCTGACCATCAATACGGAGTGGACAGAGGACTTCCTCTTTACTAATAGGACCACCCTCCGAATCAAATACAGAGTGTTCTGCAAACCGCACTACTATGGGGAAGCTTGCGAAACCTTATGTCGAGATCGAGACGATCGCTTTGGGCATTTCTACTGTTCGGAAAACGGGACCAAGATATGCTTACCTGGTTGGGGAGATGATACTGATTACTGCAACAAAGGTGAGGATAATGATTACTGCAACAAAACAGCTTTTCCATCGTATTTAGACATATAAGATTTTGAAAGAAGCGAAATCCTTTCATAGAAATAGATCATGGTTTCACTTATTTCTCATTTATCGTGAAATTAATTAATAGAATCAATAGTATATTTTAATATATGTGCAACAGTAGCATCTGAATATAATGTAAGAATGGTAGTACAAAATACAGTTTTGTCATTTTTTATTAGTCTTGACAATGTACCCTAATTTCATGTGATATTGTATGATATCTCATGATATTGTAGCACATGATATTCTGAATGCCCGACAATATCGAGGAAACATCGTAATCGGAAAAAAGTATCCACACAGTAGCGTAGCCAAGGCAGATGGCGCCTGGGTCATAATATTTGTTCGCCCTTACCCGTCATCAATGACTTAGTGAGTATGAATGACGTCCTTGCAGCGTACTACTTTATCACTGTTTAATCATATTCAATAATTATCACTGTTATAATCACATTCAATAATAATCACTGTCATTCATAAATACTTTATCACTGTCCAATCATCTCTTCAAAAATAAGCATAGGCACACTAAATATCCTTTCCGACGATCTGTGGCCTTACGGATTTAGTCATAAATCTGCCAACTTACCCATTGTTGGACCACCTCCACCTGTGGACGATGCTCCGGACCTTCTCCGCAAATTGTCCGTAAAAGGAACATACATCAAATAACCCCCCCCCCCAAAAAAAAACACAGGGAAGGGGAAAGGAGGCAAAATGTGCCAGACTCAAGGCGGACACAGGTCATTGGAAGAGGGCTTAACGTAGCCAAGGCCCCTGTGGTGACCCTTAAGATTCCAGTACGAAGCATCTGTATTCCCTTTCTGTTTGCTCTACATTGCAGCGCAACTATTACAAATGAAGTGGTCAAAAGTGTAATAAGCAAATTCAGAAGTAACCGCAACCGTAAATTCCATTAGCAGCCTCCGTTCATAACAAGTTATTGAACAAATATATTTCAATTCAGAATTACAAATTTTTGAAATAGTATTCCCAATTTTTTAGCAGTTATTTTTAAGCCTTATGTAGATATTAATTATAAAAATTTAAATATCTTTCTTCCAAAAACCCAATCTGCACAATCCATTCTGACTAAATTTATTAATTATCCTGTCTTTATCTATTTTAGCATTAACTTTTTAAAAAGTTTTTATAATATCTCTTTTTACAGCACTTATATATTTCAATCATTTTAAGTTTGCCAATTCTTGTTATATGGCAATACATTTATTTTCCTATATGTAGAAAAGTAGTATGAAACATGGATTATACATTACATTATTACATTATACTCTTACATTATGTGCAAACTTTTGTTTAAAATATTAAACAAAAGTGAATGTATAAATGGAATGAGAAATGGCTTCCTGATTTTAAAATTATATCGATTCTAATCCCGAATTCCCGCGCTAACGGGCTCACTATTTTCTTGCATTTTTGTTGGTACGTGGTAAAAGAGAGAATGGAGTTCAGGCTCAGTTGATACGATGCAATTGAGAAAGCTCGAAGACATGGCTTGAAATCACAAGATTCATCCCCAGTAACCTATGACACAATTTCGAAACGATAGTTTAACAACAAAATAAAATAGAAATCATTAGATGCTTGGGAAAATCATTTGTGAATGTAGAGTACTGAATCAAATCGGTTCTCGAAATTCAAGGCAGAAATTCGAGCCTGATTTGGATTTCATTCTGATCGCATACGCCAACTAAATGATAGGCTTCCCTTACTTTATATCCAATCCAATCCAATCACAGCCAATTAGCACGTCCGAAACGTTTTCAAAGAATCGGCAACCCTAATTGTTCGCGTGCCGCCAACATCCGGTGAATGAATCGCGTGTGCCTAGAAGATAGTTATCGGTCTCCTTTTTTTTTCCTCCCCCCCCCCCTGTATATTTATATATTTTCGTTCCTATATATTTTATTTTGCTGCAAGAGAGAACTTTTCACGGTCTCGACTCCGAAAAGGAATCAAGCTCCACTGAGAAGGCGCAGTGGGTGGGGTCTGCGGAGTGCTTTTCTTACACTCGGGCTTTTTTTTTTTTTTTTTTTTTTTTTTTTTTTTCCCTTCATGCTCTCCGCCCTTTTCTACATTATCTCCAGTTTTCATTGTTCCCTGCACCGTAATACAAAGAATGAAATCTTCTGTTGGGGGAATATAAGGATAGACATCTAGTTGAGATAGCGGCAGAGTAATTTTCTCTAATTAAAAGACATGCTTCTTTGTGACAAAAAGAAATATTTTGTTTAAAAAAAATGACTTCAGTTGGGTTTCTGTTCAGGTTCTTTAGAATAGCATGATGCTTCAAAATTGCAGTTGCACCTACTCAAGGAACGTCAGCTTTATGCCAGTATGAGAATATTGAGACATGAGTTCCAGGTACTTTGGCCTAGTACCACTATGAGAATAGTGAGAAGCATGAGTTCCAATTACCCATATGTTATTCACTTTTACTGGAATAAAGATTCGGTTCACATTTCATAAAACAAGGTTACCTTGCAGCCAACCGCTATAGTCAATTCTGGTTTGATGAAAGATGTTAAGATCAGTGGATTGTTGACTATGTTGAAACATTTTAAATTTCTTGGAGAAGTTATTTGCAGTAAAAGATGACTCAAAAAAAAAACCCTCATAATCCATAAAAAGCTTAAATACTTATAAAAATCAGTGGAGGATTCAGTCATTTTGCAGCTCTAGGCCGTGCATATTGTGTAGCCCTTTTTTTAAATAATTACTGAATTTTGCATTTCAATACATTCATACATCTTAACACATTTATGAATTAATTTTATATTTTGGTAAATTTGTAAATATATAAATAATTTTGCTTATCTTTCAATAAATATGTATATAATGAAAAAAAAAATGATGAAAATTATAAAATGTTCGAAAATTATCCATAATTATCTGTTAATTAAAATATTCCCTTATTTACAATTAACACTATTGAATTATTATGATAGATTATAAGAAAAAGTTTCAAATAACTATAGATCAAAAATTATTTTACATATCCTGTCAAGTAGAATAAGCATAATAACTAATTAAATGGATAAATAATATTTAATATATTATGAATAATTAATTATATTCTAATTTTTAATGATGATTTTAATTATTAAATGAAGCAGATATTGTAAGCCTGATATTTATAAGTTCATAAAATTCGCAATTTTTATAATTTGTTTGAAAACTAAACTAATAAATGATCTGCTGCCTCCTCAGCCCAGAGGCCCCAGGTAGCTGCTTAGTCAGAAATCTGTCATTGGTAAAACTTAATTTGTTAGTAGATTATATTAAGCAAGTTATGTCATTTTATTACATGTTTTAATTTTGGAGAAAATGTTAATGGGCAATTCAAAGAAATCTTCTTTCCATTTGATTCATTAACAAATCCAGGTATTTTGTGGTCCTAGAACTTGCACATTATGAGGTCCCCTTTTAAACTAGATGGTCAGTTTAATTTTACATTTCTGTGTATATTAATGATTTATTTTAGATTAATATTTGTTTTATAAAATTTGTGGGTTTTTCTTTAAATTTAAACTTGTCATGTTTCCTGATTACCCTGCATCCATGTTTGTGCAAATATACATTTGTAGAAGTTGTTTGATTGATTGTAGAAATTACAATATTAGTTTTGTTCCAAAATTTTGTCATGTATGGGAAATTTTTTAATGAATTGCTTTATTTCTTCTGATTGCAAATAAATTTTTTAATCAACCTGCTTGAGATCTTTTCTCTGCCTTGTAGCTCTAGACAGCTGTATAGTTAAAAAATCCATACCTACTTCAATTTTTTAAAGCAAAATTTTATGGTATCTCAAAGACTTGTCTTGAATTCTTTACCAAATAAATAAATAAAAGTGAAGAATAACTGCTTGAATTTAATGTTTTTTTTAATTCAAAGAATTTTCTGTCCATTGATTGAATTTTACTAATGTATATATTCTCTCCTTTTTGAAATCTCTTAAAAAGTCAGTTCAAAGCATATATTATGGAATTTTTTTTTAGCCTAAAATCTAATTTCTTATATTTACCAACAATAAATGATTTTAAAAATATTGAAATTTTAGGATTTTTTCATAATTATGCTCTGTATTTGATTAGAACACATTCTGTGAAAGTAACCCATTTTCTCTTCAAGATAATATATATGTTGAAGAATGAATTTTATTATGATTATTGTTCTTTTTATTTATTTATTTCAAGCATCTATTATTTACTAACAACCTTTATTACTCTCCCTTAAAATAGCCTTAAATTTATTCTTCCATTTAAATTTTTTGAATCGCTAAAAGTTTTTTGCAAAAAAAAGATGAGAAAAATTCTAAAGTAAGTAGGATATGTGAAACTGAAGTGCTGATGATTTAATATATTCTTGTAATAATGCTGAATTATCATTAATCATAAAATCCAACTATTATTAAAAAAGTTGTTAAATATGAATTTTCAATTATTTTATTTGGAGAATTATAATCTTCCATTTTCCTGTATCTTCTCATCTTCAACCATGGTTGTGCATTCAATAGAGCCAAGTTTAAATAGATTATGAAAACTTTATGAAGTTTTTCTTTCAGAGAGTGTTTGCTATTGAATTGGAATATGAAATAAGCAAACTATTCAACTGCCTTAGAATTCTAGTATATATTTTTAATTATTTGAAACAATCAACTTAAGTTAATCTAATTTAAACACAATCGATAATTCTTTCAGGATTATCTATTTTCCATTTAATACATCATCTTCTTTCACTTAATTTATAATAACTATATTATATATAATAAATTATATTATTTTAAGATGCCTTTTTTTGAATGAAATTTTATTTAAATTTCATGATATTACTTTTAAGAATTTACACTATTTTCAAATTTGTATACTGATCAATATAGGCCAATTGTTTCAGCAGTTGGATAACTACAATATGTTGTAAAAATAAATATTATGTAATTAGATTATGTTAAAAAAGTTTTTATTGCTTTTCATCAATTTAATTTTAAATTTTACAAGAGATGCTTAAAAGTAGCCCACAATGAAATACTTTGTTTAGTTCAACATGTTAAGTATCTGTTTGAGAGAAATTTCTTGTGCAGAAAGTCAATTAAAATGTTTGATTCCGGAAGAAGGGTAGCTGACAGAGGATCCCCAAATTTTAAATGTCTAAGGGTTCATATGAAGCTATTGACAATGGATAAAATAATTTATTTATAAATTTCATAATTTTGTTTTCTAAATTAATATTCAATTTCTTTTATCATAAATACTAAACATAAATGGTAAACAAATCAAACTAGCTTTGTAACACTTGCTAAACAATATCCTTAAATTATGTAATGTTTTTACTTTTTAAAATAATTCAGCAAGAGTGCTAGATGCTTTTAAATTTAGAGAAAAGAAATGAAGTACATTTTTATACTTTTTCTTATTTTAATGTTTTTCATCAAATTGTTTTTATGCATTTCAGCTTTATGTGAACCTGAATGTGTGCATGGAATATGTGATGGTCAAACACCTAATAAATGCAGGTTAGTTTCTTCTTTGGATAAACCTAAAATTAGTCATTTTGCTTTCAGATTGTTATATTATATAATTCAAAGTTAAAATGTCTTAATTTCTTTTTGTTGAAAATCTAATTTTTTTTTTATAATAATTGTTTAATTTTTTTAAATTCAACATTTAGCATAATGATTTTTTTTATAGTTCAGTTGAAAAAAATTTAAATAATTAAGTATGTTATGTATTTATTTTCTATTTAGAAATTCTTTTTATTATGTACTGATTATAATAGAATTATATACTTTTATTCTCTGTATTTAATACTATTTTTACAGGCACTTATTTTAAATAATAGAGTTTCACTTTTGAATAAAATTAACTGCTTATAATCATATATTATGCTTATCAAAGTTAAAAATGAGTATTATTATATGCCAGGACACAGTATATTAAGTTTTTTAAATAAAAGTTTCAGAACGAAAGTACTGTATAAAAAATATTTCACTTTTCTTTAATGAGATAGTTGATGTCACTAAAACTTTTAATGAAATTGGCTTTTAAATTTTGAAGTGTTATTTCTACCTTTTAACCATCTAATATATGAATATTGTTCAGGTGTCAAGTTGGATGGACAGGACCTGTGTGCGAAACTTGCATGACTCACCCTGGATGTGTTCATGGTAGATGTGTTGTACCAAATCAATGTCTGTGTGATGAAGGATGGGGTGGCTTGCTGTGTAATCAAGGTTTGTACAACAGATTTTATTGAATATGAACTTCTATAGTATTTATTTAATTTATAGAGTTAATTTTTAAAAATTTTACCATTTGGTAAAATGCTTTATCCTTTTGTTTCAAGTTGAAAATGTCCACAAAAATATCCATTATATTCTCAATAATTTAAAACATGAGGCAGCTTTCTTAATTCTTCATATTATTATACTTTAAATTCTGTTAACCAGTTATTTTATTCTTAAGGATTTTATCCTTTCTATTTCGGATTGTAATTTTCATTTTAGTAATGAAGACTTTATGTTTATGCTAAACTTTATATAAAATAAATATACATCTAAGACAGAATTGTTAGTGAAAACTTCAGTTAGATTTTAATATTTTCCTTAAAATTAGTGTGTAATTTAATTTTTTTGATGTCATAAATGAGCTAGACAAGAAAATGCAGTATGCACTCAGTTAGCACACTTTGCATAGTTTCAAAACCAAATTCCAGTTTTACAAAGTTTTGACTGATTTTTATTTCAAGCATTTGCAATTTTATTTATTAAATAATTAAGAACAAATGATTTTTGTAATTTGAAATTAATTTCTACCTCTTATATGGTCAATCATTTTTAAAATTTTTTTTGTCAAATATTTTTTTTTTTTTTTGGTGACATGAGTTTTGCTAAGATTTATTAACTTGTAGTATAATTAATTTGATAATTTTTGTCCAAAGATCCACATTTTTAAAGTATGAATATAAATTATTATATTTGGATTTTTTTCTGTTATAAAAGGAACTAAATATGAGTATATTGCCCTTGTAACACAATATACTGTTTCTCACCAAATTCATAAATTAAGATAGTTATGCTTGGCACACATGCACAAAAATCAAAAAGCTATACTGTTTTCCGATGTGGAAATCATTGCAGAAAAAACTTCAATGAAATTAAGGATGAATATGTAAAGAATAGACGCATAATTCTTTTTTGAAAAATGTAAATAGTTATAATTATAAGTATTAAAATTACAGTTTGCTTCTTTTTATTTAATTATCTCCATAAAGCACAAAATAAATTCTGTTTGACTTTTCATAAAAAGATATTTCTTGTCTCATTTTTGAAAAAATTTCTCTGCTTAGACCTAAACTACTGTACCAACCACAAACCTTGTCAGCATGGGGGTACATGCACAAATACTGGTCAAGGAAATTACACATGCAGTTGTTCTGAGGATTTTATGGGCCGAAACTGTGAAATTCACAAAAATCCATGTTTTCAAAACCCATGTGAAAATGGAGGTTCATGTGAGGTAAGCTTTTATGTGATTTTAAACTATATACCACAAAGCAGAGTATTATTTAAAAATTGTTGTTTTAAAAGCATGCTTTAAAGAAACTGTTTTTGTTCTATTATGAAAAGTTCTTGAGGTAATTAAAAAAATGAGTCTTTAACAATGGATAAGCTATTCAAATTTGAATAAAAGACATGCAGAGTGAAAATAAAAATTTCGGGTCTTAAAACTTAAATAACAATTCTGAAAATTACTGTTAGAAATTCATTTTATATTAATTTTGTATTGGATTAATGCACAAAAAGTAAAATGAAATTTTAAACACAGTAACAGATTTGGTCAAGTTTATACAAGGCTGTGTATTGCATAAAATGCTGTGATAGTTGGAAAATGAAATTTAGATTTGAAATTATATTAAAAAAATCAAATACAAAGGGGTTTTTTTTTTTTTTTTTTTTTTTTGCTAATTTTACTGTAGATATTTGAACAAAACCTTTTTTTTTTCATTGTTTTTAAATATGAATGAACATTTTGTGATATTTTAAATTTATCTAAATAAAATAGGAATGGTAATTTTTAAAAATTTTACCGAATTTACTCATCATTGATTTGCCCTATTAATACCATAATTTTTTTCATTTTCATTTAAAAAATTATCCATGAGTAAATTTAAAATGCATATTAAAGTTATACATAGTATTAAAAATATTAGAAATTTCATATTTTATCTATTATATTGATATAAAAATTATTCTGATGACTTCATACAGATAGTTTTATAGCGTAATTCATTTTTTTATAAGTCAGCAATCTTCACTTACCTACTTACAATAATATACAAGTTCTAAAATTATTTTTATTTAAATGCAGAATTTAATATTTACATAATGTATGTATATTTCATATCAGCAATATAATACTTCATTCTAAAGCTCTCATTATGAGTAATTGACTAAATAAATTTAGATATCTTTAAAAAAATATAGAATCTGATTTAAACATTTTTAGTTAGTTTAATTATATAAATTTCTTTACCTATATATATATATATATATATAATATTGATGATATTATTTATTTTAGAACCCTACTGATGGACAATACACTTGTAATTGTGCCCTTGGGTACTTTGGGCCACGCTGTGAAACATGGGCTAACATTTGCAGTGATGATATTTGTGTAAATGGAGGTTCCTGTATCCAAGATCCTAATGGATTTATATGTTCCTGTCCTGTGGGTTACACAGGTTTGCTGTGTGAAGAAACTGATGAAAGCAACTGTCAAGTCTATCCTTGTCTTAATGGTGAGATTTTAAAAAAAAAATTATTAACAATGCTCACACAATTTAACTTTTTCCATTTTGATTGCATATTTTGTCCTTCAACATCAAGATTCCATTAAAATAATAAAATTTACAACAATTTCATTTCATTGAAATATAATAAATCAATTCAGTTGAAGGTGTTTAGAATAAAAAAGGCAGACCCCAACCAAAATTCGTTTTGAGAAAAAGGAGGTTTATACCTACTGAGAATATGCTCATTTTCACTTTTGATAAATTTTAATAGTTGAATATGAGAGTTTTGGCATAATTTTCCAGCTCTTTTGATATTTCAGCATATGAAAGCTTCATATCAGCAAGTTACAAAACATTCAATTAAGAATTTCTGCATGTTTCTTATTAGTCTAACCTCCTCAGATGCTTAGAAAATATGTTAATTTCTGTTTTAAGAGACATTCGAAATCCTCTTTAAAAGTACTTCCAAAAATTCGAAGGATTCTAGATTTCTATTCCCAAAATAAATCTGTTAAGAGATATGATGGGCATTTTTTTTTAATCTTATAAAGGTATAGTTCCAACAGTATTAAATAAATTTGTTGGAAAATGAACATAAATTCAGAATGATAAAAATTAATTTTTATGAGTTCTTTCACTGAGTTGAATTAAAATTAGGTCTTAGAATTTTAGATACTCTAACTGATAATTGTTTAAGGAACATTATATGCTTAAATAAATAGGTTGATTAAAATATATTACTTTGTTTCTGTAGAGTGTTATGCCATTTTAAAATTTGTTCTAGCAATTTTGACTGCAGTTTAAATTATAAGGTCTGTCTCATAATATTCCTTACATATATTTTTTCTTCTAGATGTCAAACTAATTAATTTAAACTTAAATAAAATAGATTTTGCATTAATGCTTATGTGAAAAGCATTTCCTTAACCTTGTTAAATTTTGATATGATGTATATGTGCTACAAAATACTAAAATTCAGAAGTAAGGAAATTTTGAGAAACATAATTATTAATTAAAAAAAAATTTTTTTTGATATTGCTAACTCAATAGATGATACAGAACAATCCTAAAACAGGATGTGTTATCTTATTAGATTTGAGGGGAGGGGGGGAGGGAATTCTGTATGTTACAAAGAATCATTTTGTCTTTTTCAGAATAAAATAAATTTTCGGGATGAAACTTGAAAATAATACTATATGTAAAAATCTGTTCCATAATTTTGTTTAAAAAAAGACAATTTCATTCTTATTTTTTAATGTGAAATGATTATGCATAATTTCAATATGTCATTTGGATTATAGTGTCTGCTTTTGGGGGTGAATTTTATAAAAATTCTCATATTTTTTTAGAAATCTCTTTAGGTAGTTTTAACTTATTTTTAAAACATGTAATGGCTTCTTAAAATAATGTTCTAAATTTCTGAGAATTTTTTTATACCATTGATTTATAGTAAATTTTTTAAATTATATAATTGTTCTTATTAATTTTGTCAATAATAAGAAAGATAAGATTTTTTTCAGTTTGCAGATATATAAACATATATGAAAAAAAAGATTTTGTTATTTTTAAAAATTTTAAATCTTGTTATTTTTAAAAGATTTTCAATCTTAATTTGTAAACTTCAGAATAATGGATTTTACTTCATATTATTATGTAGAACTAAAGCTGGGCTGTTATTTCCTAATTAGTTTTAAAAAATGAACTAGCCTTTTGATGAATACTGTTTGTTTTCATCCTTTTTAACGTTACACATCAATATCGGATATTGCTGTTATTCATTCAATCCAAAGTAATATTTCATATAATATTTATTTTTAACATGCTATAAAAGTCTTGCATGCCACTGGAATATCACCTTGATTCTTTCTCTTTTTTTTTTGCTTTAGGTGGTACATGTGTTAATTCTTCAGATGGCTTTCAGTGCATTTGCAGGCAGGGCACAAGTGGAAGCCGCTGTGAGAAAGCTAATCATTGTTCCTCTAATTCATGCGAACACGGAGGCACCTGTGTTGAACTCCATGACAACATTACATGTTTATGTCCTTCGGGATTTTCTGGAACTTATTGTCAATACAATCACAACAAATGCTCTCTTAACCCTTGTGCCAATGGAGCAACATGTTACAATCTTATAGATGGATATCATTGTGATTGTGCGGCAGGATTCTTTGGACAGAACTGCAATTTTGTGGATCCTTGTATCTCTTCACCATGTCTTAATGGTGCCTCGTGCCAACCCACTGAAATGGACTTCACCTGCCACTGCCTTAATGGCTACCGGGGTGACCGGTGCCACTTGACAGAAACTGACTGGAAGGAGCACCCCTCTGTTGCCTCCAACGTATCCCACCGGATCTCCCAGGAAGAAGAAGAGGGGAGCAAAGTGGATATAGTCCTCATTTCCACTCTGTCCTCAGTCTTGGTGATACTTATAATCCTCATTCTATGTGTTTTGAGGTGCCTACTGATACGTAGGCGACGCCACCGGCAGCACATGGACAAACCTCAACAGAAAGCCAAAGATTGTGACTTTGACCTTGAGGAGGAGAGATTGCAGAATGAGCGTAATGCCATGCACATGAACTACAAACAGTGTGATATGCCTCAGAAAATTGTGAATGAATTGGACAGAGTACCTGCCAAAATGGTGAATGAGGCGAAGCCAAAAGTGCTTAATAATGAAGTGAACAACAAAAAGATTCCAGATAAGAGTTTGGTGTGTCCACCAAGAACTTTTCAGAAGATTGATAATACAAGTGGTAGTTCTATAAGGTAAGTTGTTGGGTGTTATGAAGTTTAAAATTTTATATATTTGAAACTGTTATCTGAACTGAATTTTTGTTAACTATTTTTTCTTGACATAAAAATTTGGGGGAAATTCTTTGACACTCTGCTGGAAGCAGAAACAACTTTTATCCAAATTTTTTAATTGAGTTTCTTAATTAGCATGTAAACTACCATGAGTATTATATGTAATTTTCCTTTTCTTGACAAAAATGTCAATTGGAACTCATTTGTAACAAATTCAGTAAATAGTTTTTCATGCTAAACAACTGTGTTTGTTATTTGAGTAATTATTTTAGATATGTGTATTTAAGTTTAGCTTATGCATGTGTCTAATTCTGATCAACTTGCACTACTTTAGTACACATCAAGCATGTTTATTCTTTCTAGGTATATCTATTTATGAGATACAGATATGGTATTTAAAGAACTGTATAACAACATATTTTTTACTTTTAAACAATTTTATACAATTACAATCTACTTCATGACAATGCAAACACCTGAAGAATCTTTCATTTTAATTAAGTAAAATAATATTTGATCTTAAAATGGCTAAAATTTTTGTTTTATTTTGAAAAAAATTGATTTTTCATATTTCTTTATAAATCTGTAATCTTTTAATTTAAAAACCATGCTCGAAAAGTTTGATATTTTATAAGTATCTAAATATTGATTTGGCAATTATGACATGTCACAAAGTACTGGAACTTCTGAAATTCATTTCTGGTTAATTCTCTTTTCTTTATTATTATAAAAAAAATATATTACTGAATGTTTGAAAGGTAATTAAATATGTAATGATCAAAGTTGATGGTAAGTATTTCATGCTAGCAAAAATTTCACAATTGCACTGGACACTTGAAAATGTTTTTCATTCAATACATCACATTACAGTGTGGCAAAGAAAATTAAATAAATGTTTTAAGTTATATTATTCATCATTAAAATATTAATTCCTATTAAATTTTAATTTATATTCATCATTTGAAATGTAGTAGATTGAAGTATCTCAATTAATCTATTATCTCAGAAAAATTAAATCTATTTAGAAACATTATTAATATTCAGTCAAATGGATCAAAAAATTTTAAAAACATGATTACAATGGTAACAGAGGAATTAATGTTAGATTATTTTTAATTTTTTAATGTTATTTCACTATAAAATAGCTAATCAATAAAATAATATAAACAGTTTTATGAGATTATCATTAGTAATTGGCTTCATCACTTTTGTATCCATATTTTAATTAAAATATATTCAAATTGCATTAATTGTCTAGTAAAATTCCCAAACTCTTGGAGAGAAAGGAGGTAGATTCCTTGTTAAAAACAAAGTTTTTTATTGGTTTAGGCTAAAAATGGGCAAATATTCAAATGAGAAATAGTCTAGATATATATTTAAAACACTGGCATAAAATTAGTCTTACATGCTTTGTCTTATATCCATATGTTGCTGGAGTAGTAACGGTCGTTATAAGTTTTCTATAATCTTCACATCTCTTGCTTTGTGATAAGAGAAGCATTTGATGAATACATTAATATTTTCAATTATTCTATGGTGCATATGAAATGTGAAACAATAGCAGTATATTAATAATTAAATAAAGTTCTGCGTTTCATAAAAAATGCACAATCCTGTTTGAGTACGAAATTAGAAAAGCAAAACTTGGGGATTTGGAAAATTAAAATATATTAAATAATCTTTTCTTAAAACTTTTAACCTCTCTCACTAAATAAGTTTTATATATTCTTAATGGTAAAATATTCTTATTTCTAATTGAATTAATTCTGATCTCATTCACCTATGACATATTAAATAATTTTTCATCAGATAAAAGCTATATTCATGCCTAAACTATAGATTGTTGCACATTGTTAGGAAATGTAGAAACTTATAGCAGTTTTGTTGTTTTTTATGACAGTTGGGCTTACTATCAACTAAGCACCAAAATTATAAAACATTAGGAAATTTAAATTGAATAAGGGGTGGTTATTCTTAAGTGCTGATGGAGACTCAAATTAAATAGGAACTAATAAAAATGAATGTTTGTGGAAATAATGCAAAAAAGAAAGAAAAATCAAAAGAGGAAGGGGAGGTGGCAATAATTTGAAATAAAGTATTTATCACATATTTTGAATGTTATGCCTTGATTAAATTACTATAAATAAACATTTTTTTTAATTGAATATGTGCTGATCACATTTCTTCTTTCATATATATTATTTAATGAGACATTTATAAATTGGTTATGGAACAAAATTAATTACAAATTTTGTGACTTACCATGAATTTATCATTATTTCATATGGCTTAAAATATACCAGATTCCAAATACTGTTAACTAAAAAAATAAAAAAAAAGCACAATCAGTGAAATACATGCAGGGAAAAAACTAATATATTAGAAGCAAAAGTCAGCATTTTTCAGATTTCTACCCTGAGATATATTATTACAGTTATTGTCCATTTAAAATTGACAGTATGTTGAAAGCTATTAAATACATTATAACAAAATATGAGGCTGTAATTGATAACCTGTTTAGTGAAACAATTTTTAACTGAAAAATATTTATTTTTATGGAACACTTTTAATAACTTTATCATGTGTGAACACAATGTAGTCCATTCATCAGCATCATATTCATCTGAAGCTTTCAACATACTATAAATTTGAGTGTCACATTTTATAAATGCAGAGTAACTTAAAGCTTATTTATCTAGAAATTGATTGTACTAAATCAGTTAATATGAAATTTTCAGATTTAAGAGAAAATCCTGACAAATAAGAGATGCAGTCATGCACATTTTCATTTGATGAAACTTAAAGCTATTGCAATGTTAAAGCTATTGTTGTTTTAATTCCTGGATATTTTGTTTCAGTTGCCACTCATCTCAGGACTATCCTCCATGTCACAGTGGAGGCATCTACGTCATTGAGGATCACTTGAAATCACATCCTGGTCTCAGTAAAGAAGACATTTTGGCCACTGAAGTTTAAAGATAGGCGCCCTACTATTTATATCTTGTACAGATCGTCAAGTGCCTTTTTGTAATATATGTATTTGTACAAAAGAGAGCTTTCTATAGAAGATTATAGATTTTTTTTTTTGTTTAATTTATATTTGTAGTTAAAGAAAAGTCTCCTAGCTAATGTGGTTGAAAATTTGTTTCACTCTCATTGTTTAACAGTAGCTTTGTATTTCATCTTCATTTGATGAGTAGAGTTTGTTATTTAATTTAAATCTACACTTTGTTAATTTATATGAGTTAATGAATTTTTACATGTCATTTTATTTAATCTTTTTAAGTGAGAAAGATCAATAAATCATTCTATTATTTATTTTTTTACCGAATTTGACCTTTGCATTGCTTGTTTTTTAAATAAAAAATAAGCATATTGTAAAACAATGATTCGAAGAAAAAAATGTCAAGAAATGAATTATTTGAGTTTTCTTTTTCTAAAATAAAGTAGTGAAATATCACCCAAGTTGTATTTTTTGATGGATGAAAATGTCTTCTCATTACAGATCATTGTGAATGATTAACATTACGTTTTGTACTTTTAAAAATTAAAAATCGATTGGGAGATATATTTCCTCAGAGTTGGAATTCTATTTTTGCTATAATATGCCATCAAAATGAATGTTGTAAAATAATGAACATGAATCACTTGACATTTATATATGCTTATATGGAGAATATATAAATATTAAAATTTTATGTTATGAAATATGATGAAGATTAGCTGCCTGGGCTGTTCCATTTTTAGTTGACAGGAAAAATAGTTTTAGCGCTTAGAATATTTAGTCTCAAGTGGAGACTAAAACCATTAAACAAGATAGAGATTATATTTCCTTCTGTCTTTTAAAAGTAGTAACTATTGCTATTTCTCATTTTGAATGTACAATTTGCAGATCTGCAATCCTTAGAATTTTCTTAAGATTTTCTTTTATTGATTACTGATCATTTCAGTATAAATATAACTGATGTGCCATTTGCTTTTACGTTGATTTCGAGTTCAAGTAATCTTGAAACTCTTTAAGTACAGTAAGCACATTTTTTTTCTAATACTTTTTAAACAGACACTTTTAGATAAATAGATTTTTCTAAAGTCAGATTTTTAAATATAATTTTTTTTTTTCTTTCTTTCAACTAGTAGCACTCTGATATTTACTTATTCAAACTGTGATGGTTCAGATTTCCAACATAAAGTGCTCACAATTGTAGAACACATTGCACATCTAATTTCTAGTTCAAAAATTTGACATTCCTTTTCCTAGATTAAAATTTATGCAAATTTTGTATAGAGAAGTAACTTTTTCCCTGTCTGCAAAGGGTGGAAGTAAATAAATCTTTATGTAACACTTCTGTCTGCAATTTTTCACTAATAGTTTAAATACTTATAAAAACTTTTCAGTGTATTTTAAGCAGTTAAAAAAATAAACTACAAATTTCACTTATAGCAAATGGATTTGACTTACCTGTGTGTTTCCATAGAATTTTGTCAAGAACTTCAGCTTACTTAAAAAGCAATACCTTGTTCCATTTTTGAGAGTTATTCCTGTATTAGTTTTACAATAGCATAAGATATTGAACTAGTTTCTGTAAATAGCATGTGTACATTTTTAGTTGGATCTCATCTTGTATATAAGCGGAAGCTGTTGTTTTTATGTCTGTTTCTGCAGCACCTATGTTCTAAATAAAATCATAATTGTCTATTTTTGTATCTCGTGTTGTGTTTTCTTTGATTCAGACTTTTTTCCACCCTTTTTCTTAATATTAACTTTGTATTATAGTGATTATAATAATATTCCATCTAAATACTTTTTTTTTCTCTCCTTAAAACTTTGTTTTAATATCGAAATTTGCTCTTATTCATGTTTTCTGACCTTTATAGTACGGGATAATATTTAATAATTTTTTTTTATAACAGAAGAAAACATCCCACAATAAGAACTTAGACTTGAATATAAATCTTGTGAAAAAGACTGTCACACGTGTCTTGTAAATTCCTTAATTAAATAATTTGCAATTAGTTTTACAAATATCAACCGTAACTAGAAAAATTTCATTGTACTATTCTAGTTCTCATCATTGATTGTCCAATATTTGTTGTCCTAACCTTCAGTTCTTGACCATCCCAAAATGATGGGACAAGCATTCATAAAAATGTTTAAATCTTGGCTAGATCATTAAATAAGCAGAGTAGGCAACTGCCTAGGGACCCCAGAAATTTTTTTTGTTTTATAAGGACTATTTTGATTTACAAGGGCATCATTCAAATATTTTTTCAGGATTTATTTCAAGTGTTCATATTTGACGATAATCAGTGGGCTCTTGTTTTAGGTAGCTGACTGACTCAACAATTTCCCTTCTGTCACAAATTAAAGAGGGAACAATTTCTTCTGCTATCATAAGATAAAGAAGGGGAAAAAACAACTATAATGATTCGTGAGCTAAAGTTTGCCAGTTTTACAAGTAATACTAGACGGAGAAAAGAGATCGACATTGATTACCCCCCCCCCTCCTTTTGACCTTATATCGAAGGGTTTAGCATTGTGTTGAAGAGATTTCTGTTTATTTTCATTTTCTGTCTGTTCATATTTATTAAACCACTAGTTTATATGCCTGGTGATACGCAGAAATAAAATTTTCATATACAATATACAGGATGATTCCAAATTCACGGTACAAACTTGCAGGGAAGGTAAAGAACAAGGATGCGAATAATATTCATACAGGAAATTCAGACCCAGATAGCACATCCTATTGTACAATGTTATGCAATATTGTGCTATATTATATTATTTAATATTCAACAATTTTATAAAATATTGTAAATATTGTTTAATATCGTACGATATTGTACAATATATATGTGCTACTAGGGGACAGCAATCCATTTCTTTAGTCATAAAAGTGTCTCAATTCAATTGAAACAAGATGTTTAATTTCTAAGTACTACGGTAGTAAAGATATTTTGATGAAATTTTCAACAATGATTCATTTATTTAAAACAATCATTTATTGTAGTTGGGTTTTGCCGAAAAGGCTTCAAGATTTTTTGATTTCCATTCTTAAATGAATGTGTTTTTAACATGAGGAGGCGTTACCCCACATCAGCAGCGATATTCGCAATTATTATCTGAATACCACTTTTGGTGTGCGAAGGATTGGGCGTGGTAGACCAAACCCTTGGTCACCTCAATCTCCCCATTTATAGACCATTTATTGCTTTTACCGGTCGCATCTGAAGAGTCTTGTTTATTCAGGTGATTCAATCGAATATCTCGTCAGAATATCAGTAATTGTGTTGAGATTCCTGGCATCTTTTGTAGTGTACGTCAAAGACAAGGCACTCCACCGACGCTGCCCAACTTGTATCGCTGTCAGTGGACGCAATTTTGAAAGTTCTGGTAAACACTACATTTGTCAACGATGTTGTCATTAAGCGCTTTGTCTTTCTTTTCATCTCTTATTTGTGTCACTTGCGCCCATTCATTCCTGCATAGTATATAATTATTTTAAATAAATATAACATTATTGAAAGTTTCATTAAAATAGCGTTACTAGAGTAGAAGTTAGAAACAAAATATCTTACTTTTGGTGACACACTCTGTATTTATGACAAAGATAAAGATCTCCTTATTAGCACAAGGTAATTGCACGAAATTATTCAATGTTATGAATGTCGGCCAATATCGTGAAGTTATTGAAACAATGTTGTTGGCCATTTTGTACCAATAGGACAGGGTTTCCTTTGCAAGTATTATTCATATCCTTGTTCTCTACCTCCCATCCAAATTTGCACCATGAATTTGGAATCGTCCTGTTTTTCATGTCAAAACTTCTCCTTTATAAAAAATTATAATACACAAATTCCTTTTATCTGAAATGCTTTTAATTAAGATAAGATTGTTAACTGAACCAGACGATTTTAAATACCAACAAAAACTTTCCTTATTTCAAAGACGTCTGCATCTTCCATATCTTAATATATATAAATTACGTGTCACGTTGTTTGTCCGCGATGGACTCCTAAACTACTTAACCGATTTTAATCAAATTTGCACACCGTGTGCAGTTTGATCTAACTTAAAAGATAGGATAGCTCTTTTTCAGAATTTTTTTATTAGAATTTTAATTATTAATTAAAAACTAACTTTCCCGCCAAAAAAATCTTTTCATTTTTCCCACCGCCAAATGAGTACGGCTTCAGTTTTTTTCCCCAACAGTCATGAGGCTAGGCTTAAGATTTTTCGGCTGATTATTTGAAATGATTCTATTTATTTTCTTAATCTTTGATGCATTTAAAATTAAACATTGTTAATTAATCGTTCTGGTCATGATGAATCTCAGAATATTTTGTTGACAAATTCTTGAAATATTACATAAATTAGAAAAGATATTCTTTAGTGCCCATAAAGTTTAAACGCTCAGTGACTGTTTTCAGTAATCATATTACAAAAAAATACTTTGTTTCAGTAAAAAATATTATTATATTAATTGCAGATTAATCCTTTACACTTTAATTTATAGCATAAATTCTACGAGAACTAACAGAAAATTAGAGAGATACATATTACGTTATGAATGAAGGCGTTTATAATATTATGAGTGAATTATATGACTATCAAAATTTGAAGTTTTAAAATATTTTGTTGCAGAAGCTATTAAAGTAGGAATTGCATAAAATATTTAATTATTAAAATTTTAAGATTGGCGAACCGGCTGGTCGCCAATGGCGGCTAGTCATTTAATAAATTTGAAATAATAATAATAATTGAAGTAAATATAGTGCAAGTATAAAGGTGATACAATTGAAAACGGGAATATTTGAATCTTAAGTTGGTATAAAATTATTTCTAGTGATACAACTTGCCCTAGGTTATTGCAGAAAAACTGCAAAAAGCTGCTTCATTTCCAATTAATTGAATTTCTATTGAATTAATTAAATTAATTTTTACCCTTTGAAAAGTTAATAATGCTTTTTTCTCGTGTCTTAATAAAGAAGTGCGCAAAGTGCTTCTTTTGGCGTAGTTATTCAGGAGAAGATATCTAACATATATAATTATATATATATATATATATATATATATATATATATATATATATATATATATATATATATATATATATATATATATATATATATATATATATATATATATATATATATAGCTACAATTACTTTATTTATATTAAGATTATTTTCTATAGAAATTGGGAATTTTTTTATTGAGCTTTTGAGAGTCTTTTTAAGTGTAAGGTACACATAAATGATAATTTTTAAAAATTAAAAATGACATTTTTTCAGCTAAAAGAAATTTGTATTCATTTCTGAAAGGCACAAAGAAAATTTATCAATTGCACATTTTCTCTATGTATTCAATATTTAAAAAAAAACATTAAAATAATTTATAAAAAGAAAAAAAATGAAGTTGGGAATCGTAATAAAAAATTAGATGCTATTTTTAATATTGATGTTTATCATAGATAACTTTTCACGTTCATTTAACGTTTTTAAATGTTAGAAAGTTTGTAGGAATTCATTTTGAAGAAAGTGCCCATAACAAATAAGGAATATAAAAGTATTTGAATTCTTCCAGGATGAAATTTCTGAAAACACGCAAGGATACCTTGAGCTGAAATATTCTTGGAAATGTTTCATGAATTTTTAGGATTATTTCCAACATGATAAAAAAACATTAAAAATACTCTCAAAATTTTTTTTATCAAAATCTTTATTACGAAAAAAATTGTAAAAATACTTTATTATATCATTTTGTTTTTTAAAAAATAAAACGAATTGTCTTTATCGTTACTTTATTGAGGAAGAAATAACATTAACTTATGTAATATTTTTTAAAAGTAAATTTAATTTTGTTAATACTAAGAGCTTAATAGCTGCGCATTTTAACTTTTTCTCTGTCGCACTTTTTTTTTTATCATTTTCTCTCAGGAAGAAACTTGTTAAGCAATTAAATTCAGTAAATTGCATCTAAACAATGAAATATTTTCAGTATTGAATAATGCAAGGTGATACTTTAAATATACAAGGTGATCAGTAAAGTTCTTTTAAGCCCTTTACATCAAAGTAGCGTCTCGCATAACCAGGAAAATAACCGTGTGCTTATAATAAAATGACTGTGCTGAATTTATTGAGACAGATTACACCCTAGCGGCTAATTATTTCGCTAAAAATAAATAAATAGATAATAACAATCACCAAAAAGTTATACTAGAAAAATGTATACTATACCATAATAAAAACATAGGAAAACTTTCTATGGAGTTACCTACAAAATTAGGGGAAATATTTACGATAAAAATTATCAAATTTTTTATGACTTGGAAAAAAAGTTCACCTAAAACTGAAAAATGTATTCTCTAGTATTATAATACAGTTTTTCCGAGTCTAAAGACAGATTTTTAAAATTATTTTTATGCAAAGCATGAAATAGTGATCTCTTTGGATTTTGGTTTGGTTTCTTGTGGCGCAAAAGCCAAAATGTTGATTATGCTGAGCCAAACAGGGAGATGAAATCATAGCAACGAGAATCCCTTTTGAACTTTCTTGCATATTCCTCGCAACGCCGATATTTATTATTATAAAATTCATTAATTTAGTGTAATAATCATATAGCAGATTTCATTCGTTCAATTCAAAGTGCTTTTGAGTTATCGTGTGAATAATAATATCGTGAATTCAGAAACAGATGTTATTACAAAAATGTTTTTATTGAACTCGGGACTTGTTAATATAATGCCATCAAAAACATAACGTGTAAAAAAAATCAAGTCTCGTAACTCAGTTTTTCCATCGTAAAAAATTGTGAGATCCATGTAATACCAAGTCGGTCAATTTATTCAGTCTCTACTTAAGGGTCCTTCTGTCTTAAGTTATTACGTAATTAGCTAACCTAACAACATCTTATAGTGACCATATCAATATTAAAAATCTTTTATGGTTTAAATAAATAGATTGACTTGGCCATCGCATGAAAACACAATGCATCTTTACATTAAATTAGATTACATTAACATATTATATAAAATTAGATTGTTTAGTGCGATTGCCAAGTCAATCTATTTATTTAAACCATAAAAGATTTTTAATATTGATATGGTCACTATAAGATGTTGTTAGGTTAGCTAATTACGTAATAACTTAAGACAGAAGGACCCTTAAGTAGAGACTGAATAAATTGACCGACTTGATATTACATGGATAATCTGTATTGGATGCTGTCGGATGCCGAGCCAGTGATCACAGAGCTTGGTGACAAACTTGGCGACCATTTGATGACTTGGCGACGAATTTGCCGACAAAATGGATAATGCTCGAAACTTCGAAAAATTTATCGATCCGTCCATTATTACACGGATATTTTAGTTTTTCCTTGATTTATACACTAAACACTAATTGTATTCTAAATTTGAAGCTTCTATGTCTGTTAGAAGTGCCTTAGAGTTTTGATGATCGGTCAGTCAGTCAGTCAATCAATCAGTCAGTCAGTGACAAAATTCACACACTTTGACTAGTTAAACTATTTGTTCAAATTTAATGAAATTTGAAATATACAGTAGTTATATAATGCCTGCTCGGTTACTGAAAATTCAGGCTTCTAGTTTTATCCATAACAAAGTTATAGGGGGTCGAAAATGGCCTGAACTGCTTCGAGAAAAGGATGGTACGGCTGTGCCGCTTGTTTTTGCTCGACTTGGCGGGGGCACTGCCGTGCCCCCAGATTTGTTCATCAATATTTTTACATCTTCATTGTACAGAATCCAGAATACCGTGAAACATATCGTATAATATCATGCGCCAATATGGGGATTTATTAAAATCTCGAGGTTGAATTTTTTTATGATTGTGATATTTTTTCTTTGCACGTTTTATATAAAGGTAAATAAAATGGTAGCTCTACTTTAAAACAATAAACTGTTGACCTCTGGAAAAAAAACAACAACACTCAAAATAAAACTAAGCTCAGGATGATGCAAAGAAATAAAGTTCAAAAGAAGATATGGTGAAATTAATAAATGAGGTAAAATGCTATTGGACCAGTTATTCATCGACCTCTTCATATCATAAATGCGCTGTAGTCATTTCTCTGCTATTGATGTTATTCATTGGCAAGAATTTCAAAGTGAAAAAAGTCGCAACTGTGATAGCATTAGTGATCCGATTTTTATATTCGTGATTTCTGATAATACGATCAAAACAAAAGTAGATTTTCACTTCGGATTATATCTATTGACAGTAGATAGAATTAAAAACGCAACTATGAAAAAAGTATGATGAAAGAGATGTTATTATTTTTTTAATTTTAATCTTCTTTTCGAATTATTTTAACAGTTCAATGTGATTCACATAATAGTTATTTGGAATAGATATTTCAAAATAACCATTGCAAAGATATTTTTTATTCCAAAAATATGGATTATTCTCTATATAAAAAAAAAGTTTTGTTTTTCGAATAAAAAATATTACCAAAGTTCAAATAAATTCATATCTTCTACACAGGAATGGTCTTCTAATTAATAAAAGAAAAACATTTATATTTTATCACCCTAGAATTCATATTTATCTATAAAAAGGAATAAAGACTAAAAGGAAGAATCGAAAAAAAAAATTGTTATACTTTATATTAAATTAACATTGTTATACTTTTATTAAACATTGTTTTTCCGTTTTTTCATAAAATTTTTTTAAAACTTTCTTTTTTATTTGGGCCTTTACTTCTACTTCACATCTTCTTACAACATAAACACAAATCAAAACTCAATGGTTTCGGTTTAGAAATGTTCAATTTGCTTAGATAACAGTTTTTGTGTATATGGATAATATACGTTAACTTACACTTCTTTCTTTGTTGATGAGAAATTAGCTTACGATTTTTTTTAAAAAAATATTACGCTTTAGATTCGAAGATTCTTTGGTG
Source organism: Argiope bruennichi (assembly GCF_947563725.1). Lineage (NCBI taxonomy): Eukaryota > Metazoa > Arthropoda > Arachnida > Araneae > Araneidae > Argiope > Argiope bruennichi. The sequence goes on from NC_079159.1 coordinate 8,406,060, forward strand.
TATTTTCACTGTAAAATATGGGTGTCCGAGGTCTTCAAACTTTTATTGAAAATGATTGTCCTGAGGCTTGCAAATATGTATCAATTCAGCAATTAGCAGATGAACATAAAAGTCGTTTCAGCTGCGAGCCAGTTATTGTTGTCGATGGTATGTCTTTATTGAATCGTTTATATACGAATACTTCTTTAGAGTGGATATATGGAGGGCAATGGCTACAGTTTTTCAAAGAATTAGAAAAATTTATTTCCCGATTTAAAAGCATAGGAGTTAAATTGATATTCTTTTTTGATGGAACAGTTTGTGCTTCTAAAAGAGACGAATGGGTTAGACGAAGATTGAGTAAAAGTGAAACAGTTGCTTCCATTTTTAGTATTATCAAAAGATACAAAAGTGAGCCTGATAAAAAATTATTTCAGCTTCCAACGTCTATGGGACTTTTGGCAAGATTTGCTGTCAAAGAATTGGGAGCTGATGTTTACCAAACAGACAGAGATGCTGATGATGTAATAGCGGAATATGCTTTAAAGCATAGAGAGGTTTTTGCCATTTTGAGTCAAGATTCAGATTTCATAATTTATAACACTAAAACCTACCTTTCTCTCTCTCATTTAGATCTTAACACCTTATACACAATTCATTATGACAGAAATTGCTTTGCTGAACAGTATTTAAATTTATTTGTGAAGCAGTTACCTTTATTTGCATGCTTAGCAGGAAATGATTTTGTACCATCTGATAAACTTCGTAGTTTTCATCATCGCATATCCAGAACTAAGCGCATTCACATATCAACCATTGCACAGACTCTTTCAAAGATCATACAGGTGGAATGTTGGACTGGAGATATAAATAATTCCCAAGAATTGGATCATATTTCTCGGGTAGTTTTTGGTCATTATAATGATTCATATCTCATTTATGAGGGCTTAAAATCTTACATGTTAGATTATTGTTCTCCTCCTCCCACAGTATGCATTTCTGTAGGCCCCACTATGGAGAAGGCTGTATATGAGAGACATCTAAATTGTTGTAACGCACCTTATCTTTTCAATTTGCTTTGCAAAATGGAGTATGAATCTAGTGAGGTAGTATTCTATTAATATTTTTAATAGTATATAGTTTTATAGATCTATTTTCATTGATAAATTTTAATCTGTTTTTAAAAATCTTATTCATTATTGATTGCTTATTGTATTTTATTACTTTTATTGGAGAAATATATATTCTTTGGATTTTAATTTTGTGCTTTTTCCATTTATTTTGGATGTTATCAAAAGTATATTATGAAGATTTTATATTGGATAAAAAAGAAATGTGTTTCTAAATTTCTGTATGTTTATTATTTTAAGACAGGCTGTAATTATTGGTCATGATCAAAGTGATATAAAAGAGAAAATATTTGTTTTTACAAAAAAAAATCTTGTTACTCTCTTTTTTTTTATTTTGCATGTTTCAATATTTTTAAACAAAAATGATTAAAAATTAATTTTGATTTAAGAAACTGTCTTTGAAATTCTTTAAATGACTCCTAATTAATATCCCTTTCAATAGTGACTGAGTGTTGCTTAATTTTCTTATTTATTTGTGAACTATGGATTTACAATAAGATTCTTTGGAGTCCTGAAAAATATATCCATTAGAAAAGTAGTTATGAATATTAAACATTAAAAAACCTTGCTTGTGAAAGCTACTGATTAAAATTGTTTTGTATACATTTATTTTTTAGTCATAGCAATACCTGTTTTTCTACATTGACCAACTTCAGATACAAATATTATAAATTCCTTTTGAAATAAAAAGCCTTTGTTAAAAGCATCTGCACTGGAATTTTTGTTAATTATTTATTTATTTTATTATTATCTTAACTATGAAATTTAAATAATTTTTTAAAAACTTTCAAGGTTTTTTTAAAGCTAATCTACATAATAAGATTTTTTTTTTTTTTTTTTTTGAGATTTTGATTCTTAATTTTTTAAAATTCTAATATCTCAATTTTCTATTGTGTGAAAATCTTGTCCTGATATAATCCAGATTTTATACATGAAAGAGTATTATAGATTTCAGCCCTGGCAATGGTTGACTGAAATATTTTAAAGACAGATATTACCTTTTTATTTAAAATGATTTGTTGAGAAGCAGCAGCTATTGATGATAATACTACAGAAGACTGGAAGAACATTGTTCTCAAGGGTATTTTATTTATGTTTGATGCATCAGATGTTTTAAATCTTGATGAAAATGGCTTATTTTACTCTTTTTTGCCTGGTAAAACTTTGTTGTTTAAGTGTGTAAAATGCACTTCTAGAATAGCAAGTAAACAATACCTGACACTTCTGCTTAGACCTAATATGAGTAAAAATGAGAAATTGAAACTAAGTGTGATAGGTAAAAGCAAAAATTTTTAAATTCCTACCATTTGAATATAAAGCAAATTCAAATGCATAGTTGACTACAGCGATTTGAGGATGACATATTTATAAACTGAATTCTCAGTTTTCGTCTCAGAAAAGAAATGTCATCATTGTTAATAACTGTATTTTCCACAATCAACTTGAAAATTTAGAAGCGATCAAACTTGTTTTTCTTCCTCCAAATGTTACAGCACTTTTTCAGCATTTAAATTAAGGAATAATTTGTAACCTTAAATAAAAGTACAAAAAAAAAAAGCATTTTTAAATTATCTGATAAAAGTAATGGTTTGGAACGAAAGGTTAAAAGTTTCAGTTTTAGATGTGATTGACTATGCTTACAAAAGTTGGGAGTTCCACATCATTACAAACGATTTTGATATGTGTTTGACATGCCGAATTCATAACAAATATTGAATCAGAGGAAATAATCAGCAAAAACATCGTTGACCTGGAAGTATTAGAGACTTTGCTGTAAATCGCAGATTAAAAAGAGTAAAGTGTCAATGACATTAATGTGTTTTTCAATATTGATAACAACATCACAGTTTGCTTACAAGGAATGTAAAAGCTTTGACATCTAAATTTTTGGAAGAAAAATAAAACATTTCAAATGAGAATAACAATGGACAAATGTGGATCAAATCTTGCCCAACAAGACAGAAACAATTAAACTTATGGGGAAAGTTTGATATTACTTAACATCCATTCAAAATACAACAAATGAAGTATATTAGAAAAGGTTATTTCCAGTAAGCAGTATCTTCATCAATCAGCATTGTTAGATTATTTTAATTCAAGTAATTTTTAAAAAATAAAATGTGGTAACTATAAAAAGTTTTTTTTTTTTTATTTTAATTTTCTACTTATTCATTTGAATTTATTGATTTCTGAAAATCTTGTTTTTGTCACTGTATTCTGCAATAATTCATAACAATATTTGTTTTTGTTTTTTCCCACAAAAAAATTTTCCTCTTTGCCTGGGTCATCATTCTGTTCAAGTCATCAAAAATGGCTGGTTTCTTGAGTGATAAGGTTTTATTGTATATATACAGCAGAAATATTCTAACGGGGTAGTAGTGATTAATTTCTTAGATTTTTTTTGCATTAACCTGTCAGCCAATAAATTTGCAAACATTTTAAAGTATTTGCATCAAAGTTAATTTATATGAATAATTATGTATCATAATTATTCTGTAAGTTTTACTTTGATAAAAATAATTGACAAATTAAAATATATAATTACCATTTCTAGTAATAAATAATAATTATATTAAAATTTATTTACAAGCAGTACTATTATTGCTTGGGTTTTCATTTAGTTTAATTTTATCTAATTAGGTACTAGAGGATGCTTCTAGGCTACCATCTGCATTAGTATACAGAGAAATAAGGCAAAGATGTTATGGTATTCTTTTCAATGATTTCAAGGCTACTACCTATAGTGATAACCAGTCACATACACAACATGGAGATTCCATAGTTATAAAAGAATGGTGTGCATATAAAGGAAATTTTATGAAAAAACCAGAATTAATCAAGCCCCTACCACTGGATATACATTCTTTCACAAAAAATGAAAGTAAGTCTAAAATATTATCAAATAATGTATAAAATAAATATGTTTAATTATGTTTCTCAATATGTAAATAATCATAAAACTTTTATAAATTATAAAATTTATTTATTGCGTTATAAGTACATTTATCTCAGTGTTATAAAATAGTTTTTAAAAACACTGTTTTTTGTAAATAATAATAAAACAACATAATTATTAAAAATAATATAGTTAAAAATCAAAGTTAAATTTTGCTCATATCATCCGCAAGTTAAAATAAACTTAACATAATAATTGATTTTAATAAAGCAATGCTCATGTGGGGCAATTTAAGCAAAATATAATTTTATTATTTTTAAATTTTTATTATTTATTCATTCATTATTTCATTTTAAATCATTATTATTTATTTTATTACCCCAAATAAAAATGGGTGAAAAGCTTGAATGTTTTTTAATGCTAGCATTGAGAAATTCATATGTAAAGTTCCAAATATTTTTGGAAAAGAATAAGTACACTGAAGGGAAAAAAATTGAGTTAGTTATGAAGAAGAAATTGAATATCATTGATAGTGAAAGTTCAATAGATCATATCATGTTACTATAATTCAAAACCTGAGAAAATGTTCTTTAGTATTGAAAAAACATTCCTAATAGCTGATTGCAATTTCTTAATAGTAACTTCAATTCTTAATGCTTAGTTGTGCAATTCTGGATGATATACTTACTATAAATGAACAGATATATGAAGGAAAGGTAAAAGAAACAGAAAAATTATAAACAGAAACTCAAAAATGGGAAATAAACTTAAAAAGAGACACATTTGCCTTCCCTACAATATTGAAAGAAACCATTCATAGTTAATTTATTGCAAATTGAAAAACTCATTAAGATCTGCTTCTCTAGGGGTTTACTTTTCAATAATAAAATGCATTTATTTAATTTGTTGTGATCTGACAATATTTTCTTCTGTTTATGAATTTTATGTTTTTTTTTAGATCATATATTGACGATTGAAGATTTATGGTTAAGAGGTACTGAAATAGAAAAACTACAGTTCTTCTGGCATATATTGCAAATACCAATGGAGTTCAATATCCTGATTTCATTACCAAAGGACCACATAGTTTTAGCTTGCATTCTAAATTATTTGATTGGTGGTTTAAAATTGAATCCTCTTTTGGAGCCTCTAGAAGTTGCTGCTTTTATAGCTCAAGCTTTATGGAAAGCAACTTCAGAAGAGTTGAAGAATTTAATGGTAAATATTAACATGATTAGTAATAATTTTTTTCTGCAGCATCTTTTTTTGCAGCATATAATTTTAAACTTATAAAACTTGCGGAATGGAATCATCAAACTGTTTTAGTACATAATGTTTTCATTAATTAGATGCTAATGTTTATTTTCATATGCTTATTATCTCATTAATATTCCTAAAAAATTATGAGAGCACATTATATTATTTTAAAATATACATTGTAAAAAGTTAGTGAAAGATTATTTAAAAGTTCTTTTACTTAACAGAAATTTATTTTAAGAGAAAAAAGACCACTAATATGTTCTAGTTAACTTCTAGCATTTGGGCCAATAATGAGATAGTTTTTACCCTCCCCCTTCCCTTATTTATTGTACAATTGAAGCAACATTTTCTTAGAAGCTTATGCCCTACAGTTGGAAATTGAGCATCTGTGTCAAAATGAAATACTTTTTTCTCCTTCTGATTCACCTTCATTTGGAACAACATTTTTATAGAGGTTTGACGAACAGGGCATTTAGTAATAAAGAGTTTTTAACAAATTTAATTGATTTTTATCCCATTATATTATCAATATAATGTAATTAATTCTTTAATGATATTGTCTAATAAGCAAAATTGCAATATTTCGTTGGTAAATAACATTTGGATAGTTTATTTGCTGAAATATTCAGCAGTCTTTTATTTTCTATTGAAAAGTAATGCAAGTTAAGAAATACAATAAGACTTATTAGTCCAATTATGATTATTTTAAATTTCATTTCTTAATCAGGTAAAGAATTGGCAGAATGCTACATGTTGTTGAAATATTTTAAAATTGCTTCTTTATTTAAGAAAATCTTTTTTTTTCCTGTTTACTTTTTTAGATAAATTATTGATGTAGTATTTAGTAATATATATTTTTTTATTTTATAAAAAGTATTCGTTTTGCAAATTTATCCTTTATCAATCAAATTAGGCACCATCAGTGGATGCAGTTGCAGTTAATATATCTTCATTGTTCATGCGAGGTGTCACAACAATTTTGATGGTTTTAAATATATGTGACTTCCCATTCTCTATGACACATGCTATGCCATGGCGTTTTTTTGATGGCAAACTTTTCCATCACCTATATAATGAAGTAAAGCAAAGTCCAAGCATTCGGCAGCTATGCAGGAATGATGTAGGTATTCATTAGAAATATTTTGTATCATTATTGAAGTTCATGCTACTTTTTCTTTATGTTAATGTATAATTTTGGAAATTTCCTCAAATATACCAAATAGTTTCAAAGAAATTATATATTATTTTTACAAAATTATTCAAACTATTTACTAGCCGCCTTTGGCGACCGGCCAGTTTGCCAATCTTAATGCTCGTTAAAATTTTAATAAATATTTTATGTAATTCCTACTTTAATAGCTTCTTCATCAAAATATTTTAAAACTTCAAATTTTGATTGTTATATAATTCACTCATAATATTATAAAGGCCTTCAGTCATAACGTAATATGTAATTCTCTAACTTTCTGTTAGCTCCCGTAGAATTTATGCTTTAAATTAAAGTGGAAAAGATTAATCTGCAATTAATATAATAATAATATTTACTGAAACAAATCATTTTTTTTAAAAAAATATGATTACTGAAAACAGAGTCACTGAGCTTTTAAACTTTATGGGCACTAAAGAATATCTTTCTTAATTTATGTAATATCTCAAGAATTTTTCAACAAAATTTCCTCAGATTCATCATGAGCAGATCGATTAATAAACAATGTTTAATTTTAAATGCATCAAACACTAAGAAAATAAAACAAATCGTTTAAAATAATCGGTTGAAAAGGTTTAAAAAAAAACTACTTAAAAAACGATGTACTTAAAACTAAAAGCATATACAAAAAATATATAACTAACATAAATACATTTTAATTACAAAACTATACAACTAACCTAAAAATAATTTAAATCAATTTCGCATCCGCTGATAATAGTTGTCAGCAATCAGAACACAATGTGCATGCTTGAATTTTCGACACCAGTTACGGTAACGCAAATGTGCGAATTTTTCTACGCCAGTTGGGTTAACGCTATGCGGATAAGAAATTTTTAATTTCCTTTATTCTGTTTTATTTTAATTCAAAAGTACTTCAAAATGAATCTGGAAGATCGATTAATTAACAATGTTTAATTTTAAATGCATAAAACATTAAGAAAAAATAAACAAAATCATTTGAAATAATCTGCCGAAAAATCTTAACCCTAGCCTCATTAGTGTTGAAAATGGAAGATTTTTTTGGCGGGAAAGTTAGTTTTTAATTAATGATTAAAATTCTAATTAAAAATTCCAAAAAAGGGACCCCAGGTCCACATTCCCGACCTCTTAGGTATACATGTACCAAATCTGGTAGCTGTATGTCAAACGGTCTGGCCTGTAGAGCACCAACACACACACATTGAGCTTTATATAAGTATGGATATATTATTTTAAAATCTTTTTGTAATTTGTGTTTTGAACATTATTGTAATCTGTCTTTTATTTATGATGTAGTTTAGTTTTCAAGCCAATATATTAACTTTATATGCTGTCATAAATTGCAGTGCAAACTTTTGTGAAAATCGGTTAATTAGTTGAAATTGTCATGAAACTCTTTGAACAAAAAACTAAAACTGGCAAGTTGATTACACTTTGAAAAAACTAATCATCCTCTTAATTTAGATATTTTGATTCAGTTAATTTTTAGTGAAATAAATTTTAAAAAATAATAACTAATTAGTTATCAATTAATTTAAATAATAATGTTTAATAATTTGTATTGTTCTGCATATTTCATTGTCTTATTTCCTGATTGAAGCCCGGTGGTGAATAATGGTAGCATTGCACGCTCCCAATGCACAGGTCCGAGATTTAATCCTCGGGCTGGGAAAGGTCAACTCAGTCTTTCATCCCTTCAGTGGATCGATAAACTGAGGACCAAACTTGCTTGGGAACTAAACACTGGGGGCTTTGCATTAGGCTGATCACCTTACCAGAGCATATGCCTTGCACCCCAGAGCCCTCGGTCAAGAAAGCAGATATGGGCACTGTAGGCCTTGGCCCACATTGGCTGTCGTGCCACTGAGTTTAGTTCTTTTTGTTTCCTGATTGGTCAGGTTTGATATAGGACATTATCTGTATAAATGCTCTGGCCTTTGTATCTGAGAAATATAAATCATAAATTTAAAATGCTGATAATTAGACCTGTAAATACTGTTTTTTATTTATGTGCATATACATGGGTTTTCCTTAGTTTTAATAACTAAATGTATCTCCGTGTAGATGAAATTAAATAAATTCTGTAAGAAATGTTGATTGTTATAATAAAGTATTAATTTAAAAGTATCATAATGTGTAATATTAAAAAATATCTGGAAAAAAATTTCACATTTCATTTTACATTTTCTTTAAATAAAATCTCATGGTACTTTTCCATTAGTACATAAATTAAACTGTAGTATAAAATGTTACTTTTCTCATAATTTGATAGCTGTCAAATATTTAGAAATGAGATAAGTACAGCAGCTTATTACCACCAAGTTAGTAAATAACTGCAAGTTTCATCTTGTAGGGCTACCACTTATTTTAACTGCTTTAAGAATTAAAAAAAACATTGGAATTGTTTTAAAATTCCTGCTATACATTTTGTATTTTCTTTATAATTTGCCTTAGATTCTACATGTGTAATTCTTAATTTTAATATATAATATATTAATTGGAGTATTATTTGTGTGTATTCTTCCCTAGGATCAAACAATCAAAGATTTCTACTATTTGCTTTCATCTGTTATCAACAACACAGTTTACAATTTCAACCAGTTTGATTGGAAGAAGATATTTAAAGATTTTGAGTACCCATTGAATTGAAAAAGCATGGAAATAAATAATGAAACTGATAGATTTTTATTAATGCAATGAGAATATTTTTTATGAATAAACCTTTTTTACTTGTTGATTTTTTTAAAATTCTATAATATTGTTATTTTTATGATGAAATAAATCAACAGTATTTATATTTTAACAAAATATACCCATGAGCTATTTTAAGAAATGTATAATGTGTATTTTATTCTGATTTTATCAATAAAAATAGTGCTTTTTGTTTTGAAATATAACACTTTCCAATAGTATTTCCATCCTATATCAATTTTGAACTATAATTGCTCTTCAGGACTTGATTCAAAATCTAATTTTATCATTCATATCATGCTAGTGCACTTTATAGTTGCCAGGTTAAGACATTTCCCAATTGGATTTGATGTAGAAGTAACAGCAAAAGGATTGGGATAAACATAAGGAGTAGCAATCTATTTAATGGAAACAAAAAGAATAATGAGATCAATTGCAAATTAGCCACTGTGTAATTACAAAATTTCTAAATTATTTTTATACTATTTTTAAATGTATATCTAATTATTTCATTGCTTGTTGTATTTTTTTTAAAATTTCAATCATTAAATAATAGATGCCAACTAGAACACATATGGATTTGACATCAAAATTTAAAATTGTATTTAAATATTATAAATCAACTAATTAAAAATATCAGTTAAAATAGAAATGTCAAACACTATTTTAAAACATCTGGAAACTGTAATAAAAACAAAATTGAAGTTAAGAATGAACTTTACTGGTCAAATATATTTATTCTTGATACCTGGTTGAGTAGCATTGCATTAATTGTCGCCATAACTTTATATTTGCTTTTTATTGAATTTAAATTTTTAAAAAAATCTTCTGTGGGAAGAGTTTATTGCAAATTAATAAACTATTCATAAAATGAACACCTGAAAAAAATTAAACATTTCAGTAAATCATTGCATTATCTTTTAAATAATTGTTGTTTGACATTTTCTTTAACAAAATATTGCTTTACATTTTATGATTTAAAATTTAATCTCCATTTTATAAACCAATAATTTTTTTTTTTCATTCTTTGGACTTTTTTAGGGGGAAAAAATCTGTGCAAGAAAAATTTTATTTGTCAATTTTTTTATTAATTTTAATTTTTTGATATTTTAATCTTGTCTGTTAATAAAAAAAGTTATTGTATTATTTGTGGTTTACTGTCATACTAATGTACAGAATGTCCATAATTTAAGTCACATTTGCAAGTTCTCTGTTTCAAATATTGTGCTGCAAAATTTCATGGAAATTGGGTAATGGCATATTAAAATGTTAAAGAATTTATATAGCAAAAAAAAAAAAAAAAAAAGTTCCTCAAACTACCACTAGATAAAGCTGTGCAATAGTCTTTCTGACATATGAAAATGTAAATGTAATTATGTGCTTGCACTGCAAAACAAGCAATAAAAAAAAATCAATAGTCGAATTTCTTTCAAATCTGTTCCCAAGCCAAAGTTAACATTCATTACGTAGAAACATGCTTTACTAATGAAATTGTTTTATCAAAATAATAACTCTATTACTGAAGTTTTACAAAAATTTTGGAAAGGAGGACCAAAAAAAAAAGTAACTCCTTCAAAGAAAAAATTTTTCTTTGAAGGAGTTACAAAAGTGTCAATCTTTACGCAAGAACTAAAAGATACAATTTTTTGAAGCAACAAGATTACTAGCCATTTAGCCAGGAAGGGTACAAAAGTGTGTTGTTGCAGAGATAGTGGATGAAGTATCAACAATGCAAGTGCAGAAAGACAGTATCCCATTTCATGGGTAGCACTAGTGTTTAATGTGTTGTAGAAAATGTTCCATGGCTCTTAAAATTTTTCAAAAGTTATTACATTACTAGCCATTATAAATTATTGCTTGTGCAACAGCTATTCCCAGCTGATCTTACTAACTGATAAATCTTTGTGTTGCAGTTTCTTATGCAATTGAATTAATTCCAAAATGAATGGTTGTGGAACATTTTGTTGATGAACAAAGTCCACTTCCATCTGGATGGTGCAATTAATATGTACAGTTGCTGCATTTGAGTTACAAGAAATCCACATTATCTGCAAAAGTCGTTACACTCTTTGCATGTAACAGTTTGGTACGGCTTTACTACTTCATTTATTCTGGGTTCATTTTTTTTCAAGGAGCTCATCGCTGTAGATCCTATTGCATGCTCTGTCACCGATAAAAAAATATGCATTTTTATTTTATTTTATCAGATAAATTTCATTCATTATGCTATTACCCTATTTATATGAAAATCTACTGCATAACATTCGATTCAGACATCTCACAAATGTGGCTTTTAATTATAAATACCCTGTATCTTTCTTTAATATAATGTATAGAATTATTTATACATTAAAGGTTGTTCCTAAATATTGCCTGGTAGTAATGGATTGTGGCTCTAGGCAATGTGTGCCAAGTCTCTTTTTTAATAAACTAGGCAATTTAATTTCACATTTCAGTGCATTTTTTTTTAAATATATATTTTAGTAACTATGTAAAAACACATATGTTTTTTTATTTATTATGACTCATGACTGTAATTTTCACATTTGTACACAATATTATTTAAATAAAATATTACAATAATGTAATAAAGCATTTAGAAATCTGACTAAATGCTGATATTATCCTAATATTTTATCAATCTTCAAATATTTTTTCTTTTAAATTTATTCAGTTAATAATCAAAGTAATATTTTTTTTTTTTTGAATCTGTATCTCATTAGCTAGAAATCTATAAATAGCGATTCTTCATGTTAGTATGCTAGTGGTAATTGTCCACATCAAAAAATCTTACTGGTTTTTGATGGATTTTCTCTTGTTAGCAACAAAAAACATAGCAGAAATTACCAAAATTTCATTATATTACTTTCTGAAAAAAAATATGCTACACTTAGTAAATATTTCTTCAAATATTGTGAAACCATAAAAGGGATTTAGTAATCAAAATATTATAGATGAATATAAGATATTTGTAACTAATTTCTCATAAGTATTATTCTTTACTTTAGTAATAACATCACTTGCAAATGTACATGCATGCATATACTAAATCAGTTTAGGTCAAATTTGTACTTCATAGTTTTGTATATTTTGAAATAGTATTGCAGTCTTCTTTATATGTTTAAAATAAAGTGTAAATATCCAGATATTCTAAGAATGAAACTTAATATTTTCATTTTTACATAAACTGCAAAAAAAATTAAATTTTAATATACATACATGTAATAATTTCTAACTGATCTACATTAAAAACATAATTTCCTAATCACTTGAACTTTGAATTCTCTGTAATTTCAACTTCTAAGCCTCTTGAATTTATATATTTGTACAGAACTAAATAAATTAAATATTAGAACTTTTTTTTTCTCTCTTTATTTTCTGCCTTAGTCAGTTTGCTACACTGAGCTTTTCATGATTTTAACAAAGACATCTTGATGAAAAATAAAAATTGGACTGTTTCCTTAAAAATTATTAAGAATAGAAATTGTTAAAAAACTCATTGCTTATTTTTTCAAAGAATGTGATATTGTAATGCATAGAAAATTAGATGCAACTTAACTATTATGTTGCATCTAACCTTCAATGCAAGTAAATAGGTTATTGACTTAAAAATTGCAGCTTGGCATCTTCATAATAGTAACAAATTCAACAAGTTTTTTTTTTTTTTTTTTTTTTTTGTTATTGGAATTTGAGAGAGGAAAAAAGAGAAGTACTTATTAACTATTCTATACGAATCTATGCTCCTTTCTTGAAATATTAATTTCATCCTCCAGTTTCAAAAGTTTGCACTTAAGGACAAAGACTCAGAATCATAGCAAAAGATAATTAACTGATATGCTCCAAACTATTTTCCTGAATTGGTGTAAAATTATCATCTTCTTCAATTTACAATAGAACTTCCGTTTACAAATATATACATTTAAATTATATACTGTAGAAGTAATACATTGATGATAAGTTAAAAAAAAGTTCAGAAAAGAGCGAAGATTCTTCAATTAACGTTATTCCAGAAATTATCACTTTCATTTACAGGTCATTTTAAAACTTTTTTGTATTGCAAATATTTTAAAATCTATATAAAATTTCTATTATCTCAAAATGTGCATGTAATGATAAAGATTTAAGATAAATCTACTTATTACTTTAAAATGCTTTTATCTCTAACTAAAAAAAAAAAAAAAAATGCCATTATTTGGCTTAAGAAAGTTAATTACAGTATCTTTATTTGAAAAATGCGAAATATTATACAAGATTCGCAGAAATACACCAAACAACTGACATTTAGTACTGTATATATATATAACAGATAACTGTATTTAACAATGACGAAATTCAGAAAGTATAATAAACTGATAACTTCTAAATTAGTACTTTGTACGTTTTTTGCCAACAAGCTTGCAATCTTTAACCAAATATTTCGAAAGAAAGCCGCTTTCTAGATTGCTAATACAATTGCTTTTGTTTAATGATAACAGATTGTTATTCTTTTTCTGTTTATCTCGTGAAATCGAAACTTTGATATAATCAAAATAGCAACTGAGCGGCTGAAAATTTCAGTTGGCAAACGCAGAAGGTTTTAGTTCGCAAATTTCAATGAGTTTATTCATAGTGTGTATTTTGTTTATTAAATAAAATAATCTAAACATCATTGTACATTATTATGCTTTGAATTGCATTCTTTTGTAGATTATGTAACGAATGCAAACACTGCCATCTAAAGGGAATTCCCCTTTGTGATATATTTATAACCTCACGTAAACACACACGGGAAAAGGTGATTCCCCGTTTCTGATACGAACCGAAACTGGTTAGGAAAAGGTGTATCCCCGTTTATGATAAGAACCTAAATTCTTTTTTTTTTTTTTAAATTTATCATTAGATATATTTATTCTGACACTGCTATTGGGTTGTTCAATTGCTTGGTTAGATTGGTATTATAAACTAACATTAGACTTATGTATTCAAAGAAGCGATGCAAACTTTCTTTAGTTCTTATACAGAATTTTAATCAGTGAATTATTTAACCTGAGTAATTAACTTCTGCAACAAAGATGGGTGTTAAAGGCCTTCAGAGTTTCATAGAAAATGAATGTCCTGAAGCTTGCAAGTTTGTTTCTATCAAGGAACTTGCAGAGAAACACAAGAAAGTTTTTAACGTTGAACCTGTACTTGTTGTTGATGGTTTGAACTGGCTAGTTGAATTATGTGTCGAATTACGCTTGGAATGGATGTATGGTGGTCAATGGCTACAAATACAGAGAGCAATGGCAGTTTTTATTGCCAAATTTAAAAGTATTGGAGTGAAATTAGTTTTCTTTTTTGATGGAACAATATGCAAATCTAAAAGAAATGAATGGGTTCGACGTCGAACAGGCACTTACGAAGGAAAACTTGAACTTTTTGAAACAATAAAAATGAATTATCAGGAACCATTTGGTCATTTTGGGATTCCAACATTTATTGATGTATTATCCTGTTTTATTGTTAAAAGTTTGGGTGCTGATGCTTTTCAGACAGATACTGAAGCAGATTTTGTCATTGCTGAATATGCTGCCAAGCACAAGGAAGTTTTTGCAGTTCTTACTCAAGATTCTGATTTTATTATTTTCAATACCAAAATGTATTTATCCACACTTTATCTAGATTATGTTACACTAAGTACAATTCATTATGACAGAGACTGCTTAGCATCAAAATATTTACATCTCCCTGTTGAGAGATTACCTTTATTTGCATGTTTAATTGGTAATGATTTTATTGATCGCGATTTGTTAAGAGAATTTCATTCAAGTCTCAAAGAAGTAAAAAAGGGATACGTAGCAGCAGTTGCAGAAAAAATTTGTAAAATCATTCAAAAGGAAGGTTGGAAGGGGAACATTTTTAATTGGCATGAACTTTGTTCCATATCATTGAAAGTTTTTGGTAGTAGAGAGAGAGCTGATCTTATTCGTGAAGGATTAAAGTCTTATGAAATCAACTATAATAATCCTCGCCTGAAAGTGCAGATTGAAGTCAGTCCTGAACTGGAAAGAATGTTATACGAAAAGCATTATAATTGCATGAATGCACCATATATTTTTGATCTGTTATGTAAAATGGAGTTCAACCAGAGAGAAGTAAATGTTTCATATTATATTTTAATTTTCTGGATTTTATTTTTGTGTATTTTATTTCCTATCTTAACGAAGTTTGTGTTTTGTTAAGTGGTGCTGTTTTTCAAAAATCTTAATTTACATTCCAATTTTTTTTCATTCATTTATTATTTATCCAGAAAAAGCAATAAATTAAATATCTTATTATACCAGAAAGTTAATTTGTTTTAGTCTTCGTATGAAAATATATAGGAATTCAAAATGAATGTTAGATTTAAAATATGAAAATTTTCTAATTAATTATTCTAAGAGTTTTTATGTTTAAACTTTTTTATTTTAATTATTTCAAGAGCGAATAAGTTTAATCAAACTTGTAAATGAGCTGCCATTGTGGGAGTATTAGGTGTTTTATATTAAAAAATACTTCTCCAATATTATTTATTAGCATTATTTGTGGCATTTGATGTTAATTTTTGTGCACACAATATCCTGCATATTCCAGTTCCATATTTAAGTTAAAATAATTTTATAAAATAATTTAACTTATTATAACTGATCAAATTATGAAATTAAAAAAATTGTAATTTAGATTCAAATTGCATAGTTCATATCAAAATAGTTTTAGTAGTAGTTTAGTTTGTGGCACCACATTCTCCATATTAATATTCCGATAGTATATTTTGTATTTAAAATGCAATATAAATTCAAAAATTTAAATCACATGTTAGATATTTATAAAAAAGTATTCAGAGATATCTAAAATAATGTTCGCATAAATCATGTTAACATAATAATTTGTCTAGTCTTTTTAACATAATAATTGCTAGTTTATAAAAATCAACTTTTGAAAAGGCTAAAAAAATTATATCTATTATTATATCATATTGAAAACTACTTAGTATAATCAAATTTTATAATTTTTCCAATTATTTTTTTAAAGATGAAATTCAAAAAAGAAAAATTTCTCCAAAAGGTAGAATATTATTTGAGAATGAGCAGTAAAATAATTCGAAGAAGAAATATAATTAAAGTACTTAGTTAATAATTTTATTATCTCCTAAAATTTAAAAAAAAATTGGGACACGTTTGTTTGTTTCAGATTTTATGGGATATATTAAATTTAATACTTTGGTACTTTATCTACGAGTTCAACAATGATATTTGATCAGTATGAAAATTAGTACACAACGTAACTTTTGAATTAGATCAACAGTTGTGAACATATGCCTCAAATATAGCAACTGCCCCATATTTTTATTGCTTTTAATATTTGGTTCATGGCTGTTTTTGAGGTAATGGGGAAAATTGCTCATAGTTCTAATGAATACTTTAACATTCATCAAAACTATTTAAAAATGTTACTGTGACTCCATGAGTGAATTTTTTAAAATTTGTTATGCTTAATATATTAGGTTTTAGAAGATGACTCAAGAACACCATGCATCCTAATATACAGAGAAATACGCCAGCGTTGCTATGGTGTGCTTTTTAATTGTTTTGTAGCACCACATTCTCCAACAAATCCTGGTCGAACTAAAAATGGACGAGAAGTTATTGTTAAAGAATGGTGTGCTTACCAAGGAAATTTCTTAGAAAAGCCAGAATTTATCAAGCCATTGCCTTTGAAAATATCTTCTTTACCTGGAACAGAAGGTAACTACCTGAACAATATATAATAAATATAAACAGTTTTTAAATTGTACATCCTTTTCTTATTTGTAAGAAAATTTTTTTCTTCAATTTTCATTAATTCAATTTTCATCCATATTGGTATAAAATACTGTATATCCATTTGTATATTAATTGTGTTGATTTACTTACATGTGCCTAATCTAGAAACTTTAAGCCATGAATGCATGTATTAGACTAGCATTAGACTTAGACTACAATTGCATATGTTAGAGTGATATTTGAAATCCTATTAATTGAAACATTCTCATGAATCATAATGCAATGTTGCTATATTTAATGCTTTTCAGTAATTTTCACTGATGGGAAAAAGTAATATAATTTGCTCTGATAATAAAAGTAATATTTGCTATTGGGTTTATAAGGAAATATAGTTTATATAATTTATATATGATTTATATTATTTAATAATACTATATATTTAATAATATTATATATGATCATGTATTACAGTCACTTCTTAAAGATCAAATTAAAATGAATTCTAATTTAAATGTTAATAATAAAAATTTATTTATTTTATATTTTTTAATAATATAATTGCTTTGTTCTTAGTTCTTGTAATCTTTAAAAATTCCTTGAGTTTAATTTTGTCATAATTGGGACCTTAGAAAAGTGCTTAGTTTTTTTTATTTTTTTAACCTGATCTTTGAAAAATAAGAGAAATCTCTCTCTCTCTTTCTCTTTTTTAAGGAAGGAGGGAGAAAAGGAAAACATTTATGACTTTGTTTTGCCTTGAGAATTTCACCATCAGAAAAAATGTCATTAAAAGAATACTGTCTATTGTCAATCCAGCAACTAGGAATAAAATGCCATTCATAGTATCTACAAAGTATTTAAATATAGAATTAAAGTGTATGGAGAATTATTATCCTTATAACCCTTGCAAGATGTCGTTGAATTTATTTCAAGTAATTTCCCCAAATTGTAAGATAGCTGATTCTTCTGTGGGCCAACAAAATGCCATTACTTTTTTTCATTTGTTGTTGTTTCATATATAAAAAGGAATTTCATGCAAATGTCTTGCTGATCTTAATATGTTTTCTTTAATGTTCGATGATTCACTTAATAAATATATACAAATAAAGTTAATGTATTTAAACATCAGATTTCGAAAGAAAAAACAAGGAAGAAAAACATTACCAGATATGTAGCTTATACTTTCGTCTTATTCGCAGCTCCTGTAAATGAAATAAGATCCTTAAGATAATTTTTAAGAATTCCATTTTACTGATGAGAAAATAGATTTGCAACTGGTTTTTATCAATTATGCATAATGGATGACCCATCAGTAAATTAGAAAATTAAAAGTTCTTTGATTTACTAAATGATGACTTCCATGTTGTTAACATTTTATTTAGATATGGAGAAATAATGTCCATTTGTGATATTGAACTTTTTTTTATCTAGTGTATTATTTATTCAAAGGTTTCCCTTTTAGCACAAAATGCCCAGCAACATTGGTATTGGCTGGGATTCAGTATGTTGGACATCACGGACAGGTCCTATAATATCTTGTATTAATAGGGTCTTCAGCATAAAGAAAGGATTGCTTAAAATTTTCAATGTGTGGAAACTGTATATTAAATAATGCAGGATCAGGTGACCAGAGAATACAAGTGTTGTTAAAATAAAATTGTTAAATAAATGTTGAAATGTTGGATGGCCCAGTATTATAAGCTGAAAATATCAAAAAAGGCAAAGTCTGCACAAAAATTTAAATCTTGTAAATTAGTTACAAAGTGTGCATTTAGTTGCTTTTATGATTTTAGTTGTGAAACTGAAATTTTTCATGTCATTGATCAAAATGATTTAACCATTATTAATATTTACAAGATACTGTTACGGAAATTCCAGGGTTCTTTTCGATTTGTTGGTCAACAATGAAGAAACACAATCAAAGGCCTCAGTAACAAAAGAGACAAAGTACTTATTACTTTGGCTTGAAACTACTGGCCTTTTATAGCCAGGCAGAGCTTTTAGGGTATTAGTGATGCACGCGGATAGAACCTGGGACCTTGTGGTTCGCAGTCCAGTAACATAACCAGGATACAAATGCATATGCTCGTGTAGCGTAGTTGTTAACTTTCATATATGCTATTCACCACAAGCTTCCCAGAGCCAGGCAGAAAAGGTTCTGGAACTATCAGGCATATTTCGGTTCCTATTGGCTGTATCATCAAAAATCTGGAAGATTCCAGTATTGTTTATTTTGTCGCCAACTCATAAGATCACCGATTCAGTATCTGATCAGCATCCAACAGAGCTGATCGTAAAATAGTCTTTCCAGTGATTGAACCAAGGAAGTGCTCTGAAGCAATATTACAGATTTGTTACAATATTGTACACTTTTGTCATTGTGGCATGATGTGTAAAAAGTACAAATCTAAATACATACAATTTTATGAGTTGATTCAGATTTTGAAAAATAAGCTGGACTTTGATGATCTTCAAGCAAATAAGGGGCGGGGGGGGGAGAATCTTAAGAATAATGTTTTAAAATTTAAAAACATCGGAATTTAAATACGTTTTCCATCGCTGTTATAAAACAAATGATAGCTTATAATTAAATTACTTGAAAACAATGCAATGGAAATTTCAGGAGCTTAAATTTATATGCAACTGAATGGCAATTCTGTCTTTGCCTGTTTGATAATCTGGAGTTGAGTACGCCTTATCAGGCAATATAAAAGATGCATCATTCATATGTTATGTTAAATAATAATTTATAAGAAATTTTTAAATTTCAATTTTTTTTCTTTGATTCCTCCAAAAATATTTTGTAATTCTCTTTACTTCCCCCCACCCTTCCTTTTTTTTTCTTAAAAAAAATCAATAATAATTAGACTTTGAAGTATTGCTTTTTTCTTACGCAGCACAAACCTCACAAGAAGCTTGGTAGTCTTTGCCACTTGATTAAATTCAAAAAGCAAATTGGTGACAAATTTTTACTTGAATATTTTTACTGCTTGAATATTTTAATAATCTAAATACATATAAGAATAAATTTTTAAAAATAAATTATACTATAAAATCAGTAAATTTTAAAAATTTCAAAGATTATAAAATATTTTGTATGCATTTTATTTCTGTCAGCTTTTTAAAATTGGCAAAAAAGAAAGTTATTATTCAACCTATTATAAGACTGAAAAAAATAGCTGAATATAATAACTTGTCTGAATAACTGAAATAACAAGGCTGGTAACTGAAAATAATTACTAGGCTGAATGTTAAAAAAAAAAAAAAAAAAAATCTTAATTCCTTTTCTAATGCTAGTAATGGAAACTCTGAAATAGTTACTTGTTATTTATGCTGGCAGCTAATCAAGAAAAGTTTTTTCTTTTTTTCATTAATGCATTATTGAATTATATTGACTCATGACATGTAGAATTGCGAGTAGTAAAATATTCCTGCTTTCCTGATATGGCCAAAGCTTTAGTTTACAGCTGAAACTTTGATAGTAAAGTTTATTTATTTTGTGTTTTGTTAACTGTTTGGCTGCTTTTATTAGTTTATAAGAATATAAAAAATTTTGCATATTGATATCAAAACTGAATCTGTAAACTGTTTGTTATTTAGAATTGTTATGATTCATTTCAATTTTCTATTTTGAAATCTTATAATTTTTATAGGAGTTATTTTATGTTTCCAATCTTTTTCAGATCAAATACCTACAATTGATGATTTGTGGTTTAATTCAACAGAAGAAAAAAAATTATGGATGTTCTGGCACATATTACAAATTCCAATGAAATTTGAGTCTTTGGTTAAGTTACCGAAAGATCAAGTAGTTTTAGCTTGTATTTTGAATTCTTTAATTGGAGGTTTAAAATCAAGCCCTCTTGTGCAACCATTAGCAGTTGCAACTTTTGTTGCACAAGCCTTATGGAAAAAGGAGATAAAAGAATTGAAAAAGTTGCCAGTAGGAATTATTTTCTTTAAAATTTTATATATTTTATTATAATATTAATTTTAATGAAAAGTTAAATAATTAACACAATTTCAATTATCTTAACATGATATTGATGCACTGAACAACTTAATATACATGCTCTGTACTTCAATTTTGTATTTTAATTGTTAGAGTTTTAAAAATTGAATTGAATATATTATTGTGAAGTTTGTTTATAATTACAGCTGGTTTATTTTTCTATAGTTCACTTAGTTCTTTGTTTAAAAATGAAGCACTAATTTATCCCATGGAATTGGATACTTATATCTTTCATTAGTGAATTCAATTTCTATCTAAATTTTCAAGCAATAATAGGACTTTTTTCTGCTGATTCCTTTGTTATGATATTTTTTTAATTATTTTTATTTACTTCTGCTTTATTAGAGCTATACTTTTTTGAAATTAAGGATATCAAACTCAGTTGCTAACAGAGACCATATTTATAAGATTTAAGTTCTTTCAAGAAATTAAGAATGAGAACATTAAAAGTGGTCTTTGATATCTATTGAAGCATAAATTATTTATTTTAAAAAATACGATTCAAAAGACAATTTTGCATTACTGTACTTATTTAAAATTTTATTTGTTTGAAGTAAATACTTTGTTCACAACTTTACTTATACTGAATTTGTACAAAAAAAATTATCATCATTTCTATCGAATCAACAAGTTCTATCAAACTTCACTTTCACTTCTGTTTGGCAAATATATGATAAATTGAAACACTTTTTCAATAAATTTGGCCTTTAAATTGCATTGCTTTGAGTATCAATTATAAATTTCTATTCAAAAAGAGATAAGTTTTCATACTGTATAAGTCACTTTATTAAAAAGGAAAAGGTCAAGATCAGTATATAATAATGGACATTAAACATTTTAAATCATTCTTCATGCACAGTTAAATTTTTGTAAGAAAAGAGGAGAAGTGGAATAGTCCAGCTGCCATGTGATATGCTAATCAACGAATTACATTTCTGACTATAAGAACATTATGAATATTAATGGCATTCTATACAGTTATTGGGGGACCAGAAAGTAATGTCACATTTATTTTACAATAAATTCAAACAAGTTTTTATTTTTAATCCATTATTAACTACCTTTTGCAATCTAGTAAGCAAATTTTCAATGCTGGATCAATAAAAAATCATTCGTTTTTGAGCAAAATTTCTGGAGACTGCATTTTGAAAATCATTCCAATTTTTTTTTCTTCATAGAAAGTGTTGTAGCAATAAATTAGTAGAATCTGATGGTGCTATGTCTGGTAAATATGGTTAATGAGGTTATGTCTTCCTTTTCGATTCATTCATTTTATTTTCAGGGTTCGTCTTGTTCTGTGTGATCTTGGCATTATCATGCACTAGACTAATGCCTTTTCTGTTGGTGATCACTGGACACTTTTCAATTAAAAATTGTTTTACACATTCCAATTATTCACAGCTTATTCAGATTTCAGCACTTCAAAATGAATAATTCCTTGAATATTTCATTAAGCACAAAATAGTTTTTTTTTTTTTTTTTTGTATGTAAACCTGGCTTAGCAATACTTTGTGGCAATTCATTTGGAAAGAATCATTGTCTTTTCTGTTTTGAATCATCATGAAAGTGCTATTTTTCAAATACAGCCTGATAAAAAACACTTCTCTGTTGTGCCACTGAAGCAATCAGTTGCATGTAGTGGATCTGTTAGTTTATTTCCTTCAGAAAGATTATGTCTTTTCTAAATACCTGCTTTGTTTACTTTACCAATATACTGCAAATGTATTTGGATGATAGACCTAGGTTAGTTAAGTCACTTGTTTTGAAGCCAGGATTTTCTTTCTCTTCTGTCCTTGCATAGCTCAAATTTACTGGATCTAAACTTAGAAAACCACCTTTGGTTTTTACGAAAATTGAATACTCTAGGATAAGCAATTGTTGTGTTACTATACTTGTGAAACTCAAAGTGCACAATACTAGTTATGTACCTCTTCTATATTTGGCTGGTCATTTTACCCAAAATAAAATTTTTTAAGTATTATTTATAAGCAAACAAGTCGCCTTTACTTTAAAATATCTCCGACATGACTTTGAAGTAGTCAATAAATTGATAAACAGTAAACGAATATTGGTGTTTGGGAAACAACATTATTTTCCAATCCTCCTGATATTTCTTGTAAGTTTTGAGATCGAAATAAACAGCTTGTACAATATTATTTCGTACTAGCTGCTTTTGGCAATTAGCTGGTCCGTTAGGGATATTGATTGCATTTAATCTCTTTTATTATCTTTGGCATAGCTTCATATTCATGATTCCATCAACAAATTGTTTTTAGGCATCAAATTTCTTGAATTTTAAAATTCTCTCTATTTTAGTAGTCTTCCATATGATCTGCTATTTAGAAGTTTTTCATTGATCTGGTTTCAGTTGGAAACCAGTTCAGTGACATCATAATGCTATTAAAAATGTAATCATCCATTTCATTTATCATTTAATTTTCACCTTTATCATAGAAAATATGCAGATAATAAGCAGAATCTTTCATTCTTGAATTTTGATAATGGAAAGAATCATACAATCAAATAATTTATGAAAAATAAAAATGTCTTAAGCTTCAAGCAACAAAGTAATCTATTTTTAAAAATTAGAGAAAAAACATTTTTTTTAAATGTCAAGATGCACGAAAAATTTGTTTGAATATTAAATTGATATAATTAAAATTCCATTTTAAAAAATTTTGAAAAGGTATACAAATTATTCTTGTGCAATAATATTTTTGGGAATGGTCAAGGAACTAAATTTTTGCTTATTTTTTAATTTATTAAAATTTTAAAAAAAATTTTAGTTTACAGATTTTTTTTATCCTACAAATGATGATCAGATTTTTATCCTCCAATTGGTGCCATGTTTAGCAATTGTAGGTCAAATCAGTTCTGTCTTGGTCTATCTTGTCAAGTGTTATACTCACACATTCATCTTTATTATTAGTAGAGATATCAGATTTTTATTAGTTGAGATATTGATAATTATATCATGCATTTAACAGAAATGGCTGCAGATTTTGGATCACTTTATGATGGGTAATTAATTTAACAGTTAAATTATCTTATACCGATCATGCATTTTTTAGTATATCTGAAGTCCTCATTTTTTTTAAGCAGTTTTTGTATATGAAGCAGTTTATGTGTATTTTGTATATTTTCTGATATCTTATACTTTGATTTTTTTTTTTTCCGTAGATTCCTTGGTTGGATCCAGCAAATGTTAATTTATGTACTCTTTTCTTAATTGGTGTATCAACAGTATTCTTGGTATTAAGTACATGTGGTTCTCCTCTTCCATTAATTCATATTATGCCATGGAAATATTTTGATGGAAAACTTTTTCATTATCTGTACAATAAAGCAACTATTAAGCCAAGTATTCATGACCTGTGCAGAGATGAGGTAAATGCCTATTGATTTTTTTTTTAATAATCTGAAATAATGCTTTGCAAGTTATCATCCATTAAATATTTTGTCATAAAATAATTATTTTATCTCCTTTTCTCTTTAAAAAAATACTTCAATTAAAACTAATTTTTAAAAATATTTTTCCATTTAATCTGCTTTTTGTGGTGCTTTGTATGTTGCAATAACTAAAATATTATTACTTGTAATTCCATATTAAGTATGCAATGATATATATTGATACCACTTACTTACATGCTAACCTTTTTATATCCTTATTATCAGAGCCGACCTTCTTTATTAAGAATCCTGGGTGCAAGAAACCATTTGGGGCCTTAAATTTTTTGGTAAAGCAAAAAAAAAAAAAAAAAAAAAAAAAACACGAACATATATTACTATATATGTTCATTTAATGCGTGATTTTGTTTTTGCTATTAATTATTTCAAAAAAATTACAGTTTTTTGCAATTTCTTTTTCGGTATTTAATATAGCGAGTGCATTTAAGTGTTCTGTACTTAGCTTAACCGAAGACATTTCATTGCTGATTTTAATTTGCTAAAAGACTGCTCAGCACTTGCTATAGTAACTGGCAATGTAAAGAAAAGTTTTAACACAGTTAATACTTTTAGAAATAATTTATTATAATTATTATTTAATGAGTATTACAGTATGTCTTGTGCATTATTTACATCCCTTTCATTCAAAATCCAATCCCGTAGCAAACCAATTTCTTGGGTAAGGTTTTCATTTATATTGTTGTTATAAAACTTTACAAAGTTCTTGGACATTTTTCTAATTCCTGTTTTTCTAAAGTTTTTTTTTTATAAGTGATTGATTTGAAATACTTTTAAATAAATTTTTTATCTGTACAATAACAGTATCAATTACAGTGTTAAAAATAACATCTAAATTCCTCTATTGGGCTCTACAACTTCATCTTCTGCTATTTCAGAATATGATTTTTTCTTTTTCGAATTCGCTTTTCAGGAAAGCATTTCGAAATATTTACATTATGAGTTATAAATTAAACCTATTAATAACAATTGTTTTGCCTGAAATAGTTTATTGATAGTGTTATTTTTGGACAATATTGTAAACCATATTATTAAACATAAGATAAATGACATTTCTTGTATTGAATCCAATAGACTTTTAGCTTCGGATACCACTATATAATCGTTATTTGTATCGCATGCTAAAAATAGAATTACATCTATAGTTTCTATAAATAATAGATTAAGCTGTCCCGTTTCCTTATTTATAGTAACTTGCTTTGTTTTATCAATAGTTGAACATAAATTTAGTTGCTTTAATAATTCTTTCTACGCAATAAATGAATTAAAGTGGCAAATAGAACACTTATGATCTCGAATTACAGTTAGCAACTTTCTCCAGTTATTTTAGCCGCCTGTAATTTGTGTAGATTGTTCATTTCGTCTTCTTTTGGCAAATAGTATACAACAAAAACAAAATATGAAGTCTTGTATTTTTGAATAAATTAATCAGTTGCGAAGCTGGGTTTCATCATTTGGCATTTTTTTAAAGCAGTATGTAGAGGAAAACCTTCAACATTCTTAGCAAAAACTTTTTTGTTTTGTACAGATCCGGTCTTAGCACAAAAATTCTAAACTTAGCGGCTGTAACATTTGGTCATAAACCTGATTCACTTATATTCACTTGATCATATCTATTATTGTCATTTTTGTCATTATTTTCTTATCCTATCATATTTGTATAAACGCACAGTTCTTCAAAGAATTTCAGTTTCCATAATTTTATTGTAAAATTGTGTAATTTGTTCAGTTGAAGCTTGAATTGTAATTTCTGAAGTCAAAGAAACTTCATTGCCAAAATTACTTCAGAGACAAGAAGACATACTCACGATTTCTTTAAATTTAGCTTTTCTTTTTCTTTCCTTGCTAATTTTTTTTTTTGACATCTACAGGGATATTTCCTTGGCATGGACATGATTAGATTTAACAATATTGAGATTAGATCTAATAATATTAAACATTTAAGTATGAATATTAAAATAGTATGAATTTTCAAAATATTACATGCAACCTAATTTACTCAGCGAGGTAAATGATTGTACATCTACTTACTCTATGTTCCACAATTGTAATAAACTATAATATATCTGTAAACTTCATTAATTTACAAACGTCGTTTTTTTTCAGTTAAATTTTTTTTCTCTCTTATTTCCAACCCTCTATTATTGTTCAGAACATTATTTTACTTCTTGATCACGTTGGGGCCCCGGTGCATAACATCTGCTGCACCCCCTAGATGGCCGGCCCTGCTTATTATTCTTTTCATTTATTCTTAGTTTTAATACTGTAATAATAGTTATCAAAATAATGTATTATATTTTTTAACTTAAAAGTTTGTTTTTGTAGTAAATATTTTGATTATAAATGTAAGTATAAAATAAATTTTTTAGCAATTCAGACATGTTAGGGACCTCTGTATTGTTGTATAATGTCCTACTTAAATTTGTAACCTTCAATAAGAAAATGTTTAACTTGAAATAAAATACTAATGGCTTAATGCAGTACACTTCATAAGGGATATTAATAACTCTATTCATGTTTAAAACATTTTAAAAATTTTTTTGACATCATCTTGATCTTAATAAAAATCATTTCAATTTATTTAATATACATCTAATAACTACAAATAGTAATAAATAACAGATGATAAATGTTTAATCATGTGATTATTTTCAAAGCCATTGATGGTGGGGACATTGAAATTCACTGTCCTGCACAGAAATTTAAATTTGGTGTCCTCTTTACTTTCTTTGAAATTTACAGTTATTCATGCATGGTTTACTCAGTTTGAGATTTTTATTGTTGTTGGTATTTTTATCTCAACTCATATTTTACATAACTGGAAATTAGTTAATATTTATAATATTAATAATTTTTATTTGATTTATTGATTGCTTGAATTATGTCAAGAAGCTAAAATGCTTATTATTTTTTTCCTATTAGGAGAAAACAATTAAAGAATTTTACAAGTTACTCCGCATCGTTACAAGTAACACAATATATGATGTTGAAAAGTTTAACTGGAAGAGCATTTTTTTAGATTTTGATGATTGGCAGAAATAATTTTCTTTCTGTAATTTTGTTTTTAATCTTTTAAAGAATGTATTTATGAATATCATTCAATATTCAACAAATTGTTACTAATGATACAATTGCTTGTATAATTGTAAAAAGGGTTTTATCTTGAATTTTAGCAAATGCTTAACTGCATTTTTACATGTATATATAAGATATTATTGAAAGAATATTACCTTATTTTTTTTGTAAAATGTTAAATTTGTAAATAAAATTTATTTTAAGAATGGCTTTTTATTACTGATTCAAAAGGTATTTCATTTTATTACCACATGTGTACAGTATTTTAAATGATGAAATTATGTATGATTTCCTTATTGAGCTAAGCACTACGATATCTTTTTTAATTTTATGCACCCAAAAAATCTACTGCTTTATTATGTAAGTCTTTGCATTCTCAAAATCCTATGTTTGATTATATTTTTAAAAAAAAGAAACATATATAATGTTTGAAAGAATGTGATAGCATAATATTTTACTAATAATGCTTGCTATATTAAATACTTTTTTTTTTATTTATATACCAAAATTGTATTTAGATATAACACTGCATATGGAATTCTTACATTGATCTTGTTTTTTTAAAATCCTGCATCATGTACTTTTTTTATCTTTTCATTTGGTCTCAATTATAATCTGTCATTGATGAGTAAAATTTTAAATTAGTTGTCTTTTATGTTTACTTAGAACATTCTTCAACAGATTAAATTTTTTCACTCAGATATTTTAATTTGTTTTGTTTGTGATATTAAAATAGAAAAACTATTTTAACATTTATATGTATGTTCTTTAATCTCTCCTGGAAAGTTTTTTTCCAGTTAGTTATTTTCTTTCACTGCAAACTGATTTTTTCAGAATACTAGTAAAAATTCATTACCATCATTTTCTTTGTTTGATTTAAGTAATGTGATCCAACTCAGATAAAAGAAATAATAGAATTTTTTTTATTAAATACACAATGCCTCAATTTAAAGGCAGTAAAATTCCTTGTTGTGTTTAATTTTTTATAGCATTTTAATATAATATCGATACATTTATATAATACGAATTTACAATCATTCATCCTTTAATTTTTGGGGATTGATTTACTAATTAATTTGGGAAGAATTTGATAGACATGTTTTTTTATAGGGAAATTAAATTTATTACTAACAGAACAGATCAGGTGAATAGATCAAACTTCCAAGAAATTGTCTACATTAACTGTCAATTTAATGATGAGTGACTAAGCGCAAAATTATAAAATGGAATTTCAGATCTTTTACAATTTCTAATATTTCATTATTAATATGGATTTCAAGTTTTTTTAAATTGAACTTTATTAAATATGTCTGGTAATAATATAAAACATGTTACAGCAATCAGGCACCAATGCACTATTCTTGGAACAGAGAGGAAGAGAGAGTAAAGACAAATTTTATCCGTTCATTTCACATTTTTGAAAAAATATTTAAAATGGTGGAATGTTAATTTAAAATATTATCTATGAAGAAGCAAAAGGCAATTAGTTTTCTTTGATAATGTATCCCTATTTTTACGTATCTGTTTTAAATGCCTATTTGATTCATACTTCTAATTTTCGAAATTTTGTTAAGTATATGTAAAATGTTTTAAATAAAAATGTTATACAAAATTACCATTGCTTTTTGCTACATTTCTGTGATGTTTCTTAATTTTATATATAATATCAATAGACGGCATTGCTACAATAACCCTACTATTAGATGTTTCTCAAAGACCATCATGTAGAACTGCTGATTTGCAAACGTCAGATTTTGAAAGGGATTTGAATCGTACATAATTTCCCTTTTATTTCTAAGCACAATTCTATTGTAACCTGATTCAGAACTTGATGTCATTATGTTTGTAGAATGAACCACTTTAAATCTGATAATTCTGATCAAATCAGGGGCGAATACATGGCAAGGGGTTATACACCTTTCCCAAAATCTTAGACAATATTTTGTATTTTGGAAGAAACGCTTCCATAGAAGTGATGACATTTGAGCAGCTGCTCAAACTATATTCGATATTTTGACAACAACAACAAAAATTTTGAACGAGATTAGTTAAATAAAAGAATTCAATAAATTACTTTATTTTTTATAACCCATCTTTCTTGTGATCTGACATATTAAATTTTATTTTTTAGAAAAAGAACCATTAATGAACGATCAATTTGTCGTCGGTGTCTCTCATATCAGGTCATTTTTTGGAATACATCTTATACAATCGAGTCAAGAGACTTGCTTATAAAAGATTACTATCAAAGATGCTGTAATATACTCTTGAATATTATATATAGATAAATATATTATCAAAGTATGTAGGAAATTTAATGTTAATGTTGATAATTTTCATTAATACTTTCTTTTATTTCCTATGAAATTAATTAATTAAGTTTTAAATATATCGGCTCCAATATTGCATAAAGAATCATACAACGTTTAGTGGCACAGTGTAGTCCTAAACACCTTATTCTTAGCTCATTTTGTTGTGCTTTTATTTATTTATTTTTTGTTGATTCACACCAAAAAATATCCGTAAGACTATTCTTGAGACTGATCTCCCCTTTTAAAATATTGTCTGTTCCCTGTATCTGGGTCAGACGATCTCCCAATTATATGGAATGGGAGTGTGAAGAAGTAGTGTCTTTTATAAAGTTTGTCTGGCTTTATTCAAAGAAGATTCATCCCTAAACAGCCCCCATATAGCTTAACCCTGCTGTTCTGTTCGTATTTACTTCACGTATTTAGTGTTCGGGTCAATACTCAGAATACTTACCTTTCTTGCAATAAGTGACCGGGGTCATTTAAAAAATGGTTTAAACAATAATAATATAAGTTTAAAAATAAATCTAATAATATAAAGCAGCTATAAAAATAACAAAAAAATGTTTGTAATTGAAACTTACAATAATATAAAGCATCTATAAAAATAACAAAAAAAAAAAAAAAAAAATTCGAAATTGAAATTTACTTTTATTTACAATTTGAAAAATAATATTTTGCATGAGATTTGCAAATATGACTCAATTGCAACATAATATAGTTTTGCTATCATTGCTTGACGGACAGAGCTTGCATCTTGCACGTTTGATGCACAATGAAGTATTCTCATCAGATCATCCAGATGTACGTTTTCCCTTTTTCTCTGTATTCGTTTGACAATTTTTATTGAATCCTCACTCTTTGGTAGGTGTGGCCTATCTTCAATGTGTGGAAAAATGAGTGATTTTCCAAAAATAATCTTCGCTTATCAATTTGTTTTCGTTCCATTCACTATATATTGAAGTCCATAGAACAAATACGTTGTACGCAGAAGTATCAAGCATGTTATAGAACATTATCATAGGCCAGTGATTTGTTTTTCTTTTGCAAGTGTATTGTTTAAAAGTTAATCAAGAGTATCTACATCCCTTTTAGTTGAATTATAATCTAAGATCATTAATGTTTTTTTGTTAGGTCTGTTTGTCATGATTCAAAGTGCTCATAAGAATAACATTCTTGAACTTTTTTGGGATGTAGTTTACAACTGTCTGTAAAATAAAATGAGAGCTAAGAACTTCTTTGTTTGACATTTGTTCAGGAAGTTCTGATTTATTTTTTCTAATGGTGCCAAGCATAGTCATTTTCCATTTTGGAAGAAGTTGTCCTAAGTTGTAAGATGTGAAAAAATTATCACATGTAATATTGTGCCCTGAATACCCTTTTGTAAGATCACACATTACTCGCTTTCCCTGATTTTTCTCTGGCTTTGACACTTGTTCTTTTCCAGTGTAAATTTGTGTTTTCAGTACATATTCACTGTATATTTTACTGTCACATAAAGTCCATATTTTGATCCCAAATTTAGATGGCTTGGTATATACTGTTTGAAAGGACACCGGCCACGAAATCCTACTACTTGTTCATCTATAGTAACATTTTCATTCAGATTATATAATTTTGATAGAATTTCTATCCACTTTTCCTAGATATCTCGTACTGCAGTTAATTTATCCAAATTTCTTCATTCTTGACGAGTGGATTTATTATCAAACGAAAACTCTCGATATGCCGCAATATGTTTTGAAGGACATTATCGTACGAAATATATTTCTGACAGTTTCTTTATCCCATGAGCTTTTTGTTGATTCTCCATATGATTTATAAAGACCATCTAACAATAATAATCCAATATATGCTTGAAAAGTTTGTGTAAGTTGAGGTTCGAACTTGCAACGTTAGGGTTCGTAGCCGCGTAACAAAGCCACTAGACAAAAGTGTACACTCCTCACCGGAAGTTGTTATCTAGCTTATGATGTTACCACCACAATAGTCCCCCACCAGTGAGTCGGTAGAGTTTATCGCGCCAGGCGTTATGGCGAGCGACGAACGTTGATATCGCGCCAAGTGTTATGGCGGGCGACGGCGAGCGTGTGTGAGTGATTGCTGACGGTAGATGGAGCCACGACAGCAGAACGAAGGATGCGGTTGTTCAGAACCAGGGTCACCAATGTGTAGCTTCAGGTTCGAACCCGTAACGTTAGTGTTCATAGCCGAGTAACATAGCCACTAGACAAAAGTGTACACTCTTCTCCGGAAGTTGTTATCTGGCTTATGATGTTACCACCACAAGTTTTACTTTCAAAAATTTTCCAATTTTTCCATAAACCATTTCTCCTTCAATATTAGCATATTTATGATTTCGTTTTCAATTGTAGAATTGAATACTAACTCAAATGCACTTTTTACGTCTGATATCCTTGTCGTTGCATAGCTTGTGACTCCTGGCGTAGTTTTTATAATATTAGCTGCGGTTGATTGAGAAGAATGAGTCAGCGGATCCAACTTCCACTTTATGTTACCATTCTTGGACTGAATACTCCTTTTATAGTTCATTTGTTGAATATCGGTATCAAAATCGTTGTCAGAACCTTCACTCTCAATTTTATCACTTGTATGATTTTCATATTCCGATATTTTTTCTCCGTTGTCAGAAGTTTCTATTAGTTTAGTTGTATCAGCGTGACTCAACTTTTTGCGATTCGCCATTTTTTCTCTCACATTCGCAGCCAATTCGCAGCCACAACTCTTTTACAGTGTATCAGAAAGTGAAATACAGCAGAAAAAAGAAACATTGCAAAAAGAGCAAAAGAGACTGGCCCCCTGCCAATCGTATCAGCCTTTTGACCTTGTATGTGCTCTCTTGCAATGTGACCAAACACATAAGTCAACGAAAAAGGTTTCGAAAACAGATAAATTACAGAAACTAGTGTTATTCTTTTCTTTTGAATTATTCCAAACAAAACTGTATGAGTAAAAATTTTTTTTTTTTTTTTTTTGCATTGGGTTATATTAACCCGAATGATAGTTAGGTATAAATTGAAAAGTATTCCTTCGAAATAAGAATGAGCCTAAATTCCTCTATGAGTACATATTTATATTATTTACCAAAGATGTCAAGAAGTTTCATGAAAATATCTCTGTATTATAGATTTTTACGAAGGTATAAGTTTTATTTCGGGTCATATAGGTCCGAACAGAACAGCAGGGTTAAAAATGGTATATTGAAGCAACTGAAGTAAAACTAATTCAGTTTTTAAGAATTTTCGGTGAGTGACAGAACTAGCTTTGATTAAAGAATTCGAATAAACAGCAGCGACTCGATATGCATTAGAGAAGCATAATCCACGATTTTTTGAATAACATATAATTTTGCTATTGTTATTTTTAAATATTTGTTCCAAATATCTGTTATTTCAATCATATTATTAATTAAAATTATTAATTAGTATTAAATATAAAATTTATTATATTTAATTAATACTTAAATTACTAATTTAAGTAGCGTGTAATTGAATTAATTTATCTATTTCAGCTTACTTCTTAAATTTGATTTTTTTTCAAAACTATTTATTTAATTTCTTTATTGGAGTAAACTATTTTCTGAAAAATTTTAATTAAATATATATGTTATTTCTTTAAAATGTTTATTTTAGTTCTCTATTCCACCAACAGATGACGCCAGCAGTAAACAGAATATATGCAATCACCATCATGTCACAAGCAATTAAAAATGAGTCAAATGCGAATATCGGAAAGTCAAGGTCACTCCCATGAAGTGGAGTGGTGACTTATCACTTTTCAGTAAAGTCACCGCTCCGATAAATTTCAGTGATAAGCAATTCAATGATACGATAATTCCAAGAATAACCGGTCCATTCACTTTTCAACAAATTCCCAGATTTCTCCTTTTCTGTTTTGTTCGAGAGCTTTCATTGGACAGATCGTGTTGATTGTAATTTTTTATCGTGATCCAAGACCTGTAGATTGGAATATCACCAGCAAGATCGTATTAAGGATTTGAATCACACCCCTCCTTGAAAAGTATCGATCACTGGTATTTGTGACTTTTTGATATTGGTTACGTAATAACTGCTCGTAAAACATTACATTCGTCATCCCTATCATGGTTTATGAAAAATTATCCTGGAACTAAAATCAATTGCGGCAAAGCCAATTTATTCCGACTTTACAAAATATCAAGTGAACTGAACTGAAGTAATTTATTCATATTCCTTTGTTTACTATGAAGTTTACGTATCGTCATTTTTCGTTTATTCAACACAATTTTCTAAAATTTTGCAAATGTCCTATACTTTTTTTAAAAACTGATTCGAAGACCTTCAGAAATAAAAATAATAAATATGCGACGCAGTTAGATATCAAAATAACTGAAAAAACTAGAAAAGCATTAACTTCCCAAGATGTTGGGAAAAGGATAAAACAGACTTACAAATATTTTATAGATTCTGCAGAATACTTTGAAATAAGACGGCAAGCAGTTGAACATTTAAATTCGTCTGGTGAATCACCATATTCCCATAAATTTTTTGTGACTATTACATTGAAAGATTTTATTAAACAATACAGTGATCTTGAAATAGGGCAGATATTGAAGGATGATATTTGGTCCGTAGCTGGAAGAGTTATATCTAAAAGAAAGTCGAGTTCTAAATTAATATTTTATGATCTTAAACAGGAAGGGGTAAAGATACAAATTGTAGCTGATGCCTCTTATTTTTTATCACAAAAAGAATTTGTAGATATAAATCGAAAAATAAGAAGAGGTGACATCATTGGTTGCAAAGGCTATCCTTATAAGTCCAATACAGGTGAATTAAGTCTAAAACCAACGAATATTCAAACATTAGCTCCTTGCCTTCACTTATTTCCTCACCCTTATTTTGGTTTAAAAGATATCCATGAGAAATTTAATAAGAGATATTTGAATTTAATAGTAAATGATTCTGTTCACCACCAATTTATTATTCGTAGTGAAATTATAAAATATATTCGAAATTTTTTTCACAAACGGAATTTTATTGAAGTAGAAACTCCATATTTGAACATGATTTCTAATAACACCTGTAACAGATTATTCAAAACTTATCACAATAAATTGGATCTCAATTTAAATTTAAGAATGTCTTCAGAATTATATCTTAAAGAATTAATGGTAGGTGATTTTAATAAAATATTTGAAATTGGTCGCTTTTTTAAAAATGGGCCTCTTAATAAAGCTCTAAGTCCTGAGTTCACAGCCTGTGAATTTTATATGGCTTATAAAGATTATGATTATTTGATGAAATTTATTGAATCGCTTGTTTCTCAGACTGTAAGATCATTGAGTGGATCATATGAAATTAAATACCATTTAGATAACTTTATTAGTGAGGAATATAAAATTGATTTCACACCTCCTTTTAAGAGAGTAAAAATGTGGCCGTATCTAGAATCTGCAGTAAAAATGAAATTACCTGATCTTATTTCTCTGACTTCTTTGAAATCAAATAAAAGACTTCTTGATTTGTGTGCCAAGCACGAAATAAGATGTTCTGAACCACAAACTAATTCCAAACTGCTGAATAAACTTGTTGAACATTTCATAGAAAAAACTACTGTAAATCCAACTTTCGTGTGTGACTATCCAATAATAATGAGCCTTCTTGCTAAACAGCATCCTGATATCTGTGGGCTTAATGAAAGATTTGAATTGTTCATTAAAGGAATAAAGGTTGTTAATGGTTATACAGCTTTAAATGATCCTATTGAACTGAAACAAAGGTTTCAAAATTTGGTAAAAGACAGGACTTCTGAAGATAATGAAATTTCAATGATTGATGAAACTTATCTTGCTGCACTTGAGCATGGACTCCCTCCAACTGTTGGTGGAAGAATTGGTATTGATAGATTTACAATGATTTTGACTAACAGCAGTGATATTAGAGAAATCGTGTGGTTTCCCTTGGTTTCACCTAAACAGAAAAGTGAAAGCTCCTAAATTTGATACCTAAGTTATATATTGAAAAGAAAAATGAAAAATTATATTTTCATTATTGGTTGTTATAAAAGCTAAACTAATTTAAGTAGAGAAACTGAAATTTAATCATGAATCTTTGGAAAAAGAAACTGACCTAATTGAAGAAATTCAGCCTATGAGTTAACTGTCTATGCTAATACATTTGGGTGGAAAATATCCATCAAGTATAATTAGAAGCTCAGTGATGCAATACAGTACTTATAAACATGTACAAGGCTTATATTATATGAAAAGTTAAATATTTGAATAAGAACATTATATTTTTTATTGTATAAAAACTCTTGTACGTGTTTCATTTTAGTAAAAACTCACAGCAAATTATGTGCGTGATAAATATTATATCTCTGATTTCACTACTGGTAATTTGTATTAATAATTACAGGGTAATTTATAATTTATTAAATATTCTATATATAGGTTGATTTTGCTTAACAGAAATTTATCATAAAAACATTTGTTACTGTTTGTCAATGGATTCTGAGACGACCACATTTCGACGATGCCATCTCATTAAGGTCTAAGACGCGGAATGATGAGTGCATTTCCGGTATTCCCTTTGACCTTGGATTTCTCCTATTAGATACTAGTAAATTTAAACCTCTCCTCCTTTCATCTTCCCTTTCACCCTATTTTGACGGATTAAATCTATCCTTATGCATGCGCAATAGCGCGAAGGGTTTTACAATCCGTTGCTGAACAGTATATTAGATTCTATATTTTGTTATTGTAGCATTAAATAAGTATACATATAATTTTCAAACAAATATTAATTATTTATTTTTTCATAATTTTTTTTAAGAATACGAATGTTATTTATTATAAAACTATACATATAAAGCCTGTAAACTATATTCCATTACTTTAAGCACAGTATTCATATATAATAAAATTGGAATAATTAAATTAAATTTTGGTATGTATGGTTGCTGCAAACAGTATGTTTGCAAAGCATTTCAAAAATTTTTGAAAAGCATTTCTAATATGTTTAAAAAGAATTTTTGAATTTTAATAGTCAGCATCTCACTCTAAACATGTAATTAACTGGCTGTTTATGTATTTGTTCGGATCCTACAGGTCATAATAAATTCAAATAAAATTTAGTGCATATGTTCCTTAGAATCCTGGAAGGACTTATTGCTCTGTCATGATGCTACTATGTCCCTAAAAGAGAATAAAATAGAAGTAAAAAGATTTGAGATTTTTTTTTTAATTTTTGGAACTTATCATGATATAAGCATTATTTTTTACATCTTATAAATAAAAAAAAAATGCTTAGTAAAACAAATTTCATTTACAAAAGCTATATATTTAATTTCAATCATTTTTACTTTCTCATATACAGTACAGAGAAAGTACAATAATTGTCAACAAATTTGAACTCAATATTTTGACGATTCTCTATGTTTTAGACCTCTATGAGTTCAAATAATACATTTCTGGAAAATGTCAATCTGTCTGTCTGAGACAAAGATAAATAAAAATGCTTTGAGCCAGATAGTTGAAATTTGGTATAAGATCTTTACACCAGATTTACATATTTCTATCAAATGTAGAGTAATAAATGAAAATGCTTTGAGCCAGATAGTTAAAATTTGGTATAAGATCTTTACACCAGATTTACATATTTCTATCAAATGTAGAGTAATAAATGAAAATGCTTTGAGCCAGATAGTTAAAATTTGGTATAAGATCTTTACAACAGATTTACATATTTCTATCAAATGTAGAGTAATAAATGAAAATGCTTTGAGCCAGATAGTTAAAATTTGGTATAAGATCTTTACACCAGATTTACATATTTCTATCAAATGTAGAGTAATAAATGAAAATGCTTTGAGCCAGATAGTTAAAATTTGGTATAAGATCTTTACACCAGATTTACATATTTCTATCAAATGTAGAGTAATAAATGAAAATGCTTTGAGCCAGATAGTTAAAATTTGGTATAAGATCTTTACAACAGATTTACATATTTCTATCAAATGTAGAGTAATAAATGAAAATGCTTTGAGCCAGATAGTTAAAATTTGGTATAAGATCTTTACACCAGATTTACATATTTCTATCAAATGTAGAGTAATAAATGAAAATGCTTTGAGCCAGATAGTTAAAATTTGGTATAAGATCTTTACACCAGATTTACATATTTCTATCAAATGTAGAGTAATAAATGAAAATGTTTTGAGCCAGATAGTTAAAATTTGGTATAAGATCTTTACACCAGATTTACATATTTCTATCAAATGTAGAGTAATAAATGAAAATGCTTTGAGCCAGATAGTTAAAATTTGGTATAAGATCTTTACACCAGATTTACATATTTCTATCAAATGTAGAGTAATAAATGAAAATGCTTTGAGCCAGATAGTTAAAATTTGGTATAAGATCTTTACAACAGATTTACATATTTCTATCAAATGTAGAGTAATAAATGAAAATGCTTTGAGCCAGATAGTTAAAATTTGGTATAAGATCTTTACACCAGATTTACATATTTCTATCAAATGTAGAGTAATAAATGAAAATGCTTTGAGCCAGATAGTTGAAATTTGGTATAAGATCTTTACAACAGATTTACATATTTCTATCAAATGTAGAGTAATAAATGAAAATGCTTTGAGCCAGATAGTTGAAATTTGGTATAAGATCTTTACAACAGATTTACATATTTCTATCAAATGTAGAGTAATAAATGAAAATGCTTTGAGCCAGATAGTTAAAATTTGGTATAAGATCTTTACAACAGATTTACATATTTCTATCAAATGTAGAGTAATAAATGAAAATGCTTTGAGCCAGATAGTTAAAATTTGGTATAAGATCTTTACAACAGATTTACATATTTCTATCAAATGTAGAGTAATAAATGAAAATGCTTTGAGCCAGATAGTTGAAATTTGGTATAAGATCTTTACAACAGATTTACATATTTCTATCAAATGTAGAGTAATAAATGAAAATGCTTTGAGCCAGATAGTTAAAATTTGGTATAAGATATTTACACCAGATTTACATATTTCTATCAGATTTAGAGTAAAATTCTCTTCAGGGGAAGTTCATCTGTCCAAATAAAAATTAACATGATAATTATGAAACAATGAGAACTAAATAGATAAAATTTGGTACAGAAATTTAACTTTATAATGTAAACACTTGTTGAAATTTGAGCCAAATCCAACTATGGGTTGACTGTCTGTTAGTCTTA
Source organism: Argiope bruennichi (assembly GCF_947563725.1). Taxonomy (NCBI): domain Eukaryota; kingdom Metazoa; phylum Arthropoda; class Arachnida; order Araneae; family Araneidae; genus Argiope; species Argiope bruennichi. The sequence continues at coordinate 8,445,068 of NC_079159.1, forward strand.
CTTTCAGAAGCATGTTAACGCGACAAATCAAAAATGCAATTACTTAAATATATCAAATTTAATATGGGAATTTTGTGGCTTCAAGAACAGTTTTGCTTCAAATTTTTGTTTCATTTGATTGAGAAAAACTGCCCAATACACAAATGCAATTTTTTTATATACTATTTATGCATTCCAGGGATTAAGTGCCAAATAATTTGCCAAGGATGGTATGAAAGATTCAGTAAAAAATGTTAAATTTATGCCAAAACATAACTATTGTATGCCAATGCTATGTAAGGCATTCTCTGGCATGACAAGTTTATTAGAGAGTATGTGAAAAAGTTTTGGGAGACCACTTTAAGCTGCTTTCAAAATTTATTTGACCACAATTTATATCAATTCTTTTTTTGCTAAAGTATTAAATCAATTTTTTTTTATTTATTTGTATTCTTTTGCTAATGATATTGTTTCCTTCAGACAATTTCATTTTTGGTTTTACTTCATAATATACCTTTTAATAAATGAGCAAAGTAATTTACCTTAACTACTGTCTTTTAAAATCATTTAAATTTTTCTTGCTATTTGGTATAATTTTATTTTAAATTTATATCTTTCAATATTTTAATGTGCCTAGTTAGCATATTATATCTTTTTTTTGGTTATTATTTTTTAACTTTGGATAGGTGAATAAAATTTTATTTCAATTGATAAAGTTTTCTGTTTTTTATTAAATTATTGTATATTTTATTGCATTGGATTCTTAAAATGAGTCCTTCACAATTTCTTTTAGCTTTACATTTACTCATTTTAACATTGCAATACATGGATTCTCCTTACCTTTCAATTATGACTTTTATATCATCAGGGCTCAAAATCCAAATACTAGATTCTGAATATCTGAGTAACATTAAAAAAAAAATTTTTTTTAATATCTTGGTCTCTAAAATAAGATGAGTACAAGATCTACACCAAAACTATTATATATAAATGCTAATATCTTGCATATATAATTTTTATTAATCAAATAAATATTGCATTATAATATTTGTTTTTCTAAGTATCTGGTTTGAATGATCTAAATTCATAAAATGAGCATTGCAGCAATAATTTTGAAATAAAATTTTTAGTGATATGAATAAATTTTATGGTGTAGATTTTGAAAGATCTGGAATTTAACCATGATTATGGTACTTGTTATGTGATTGAGAACAACATCTTAAGTACCATAGTCATGGTTGAAGATGGTCAAAATTTCATAGAAGTCATGGTCAAAATTTCTTGAATATGTAATTACATATTCAATTTTCTTTGATGAAAAGACTTTTATGTGGCTAACTTATCAGTAAATTAATTGGGCTGTAACTCAGAAATATGATTGAACCAAAGTTATCTAATAATTGACTATATTTATTTTATTTTAATTGTGAATCAAAAAAATTATTTAACTATAATATTAGATATTTTAAAAGTAAAGATATGATTCAAACTTGCTACTTGATAGTCATTGATTTAATAATATGTAAATTTAAAAAGTATTCATAACTCTTTATGAATGCACAAGTGTACTGAAGCAATCAGGGATAAAGTCCTAAATCTGTATTTATTAGATGAACAGCTGACGATATTTCATGCAGCTATCCACATTATCAGTAATAAAGTTGATAGCTGCTTGCTGATCATAATGGGGCATCAAATTCAGTTTTTAATTTACGTTATAGAGTTTTGTATTAAAAAAAATGTTATGCGTTGTATAACAATGTGAAAAGTGTGGTATTATTATCTCTTCTGATAATAAAGGAGAACGTATGTGTAGCACTCTGCAACCAGACGTTTGACCTAGAACTACCAGGCTTTGCACAAATAGAATTTTTTGTAATTTTAATTAATTAAAAATTAAGCAAAATTCTAGCGTTTTATCACGATTATTTCCAAAAATATTACTGCACAAAAAATATTTTTACTTCATCTCCAAGTTCAAAAGTTAACTTTGTAATAATACTTTTTCTTCTTCCTGTTAAGACGTAGTATATGCGAAGAAATGGTTGAATAAAATAATAAATGGAACAAAAGCGTCAAGAAGAAACTGAAGAACGCAGACAAAAACCTGAAAAATGTAAATGAAAAGAAAAAATTGTAGGGCATAGATTGAAAAATATGAGGAACGACAATGAAAGAATGAAATGAAATTTGAGCTGTAAAAATTACGTATTGAAGCAAAAAAATAGTCTTACAAATTTCTTCGCCAATCTAAATGTTGGTAACATGCAAACGAAGCCATAGTTAGAACTTCATCATTTTGTGCAGACTAAAACAATATGTTTATATTTAATTATGTTTAAGTGCGTAGCTAGAATAAGCAGATATACCAGAAAGTGCATGAGTTACTCATTTGCTTGGTTTATTTCCGTATGACGTGGCTTAGTTAATTGCCAGAGAAATGAATGAAATTGCAAATGATTCAAAATTCAAAATGATTTTATTAAAACAAAACAAGATAACAACAAAAAAAAATTCGAAAAATGATTTTTCATGCATCATAAAGATGTCGAAAGCATCAGAAACATCTTTACCTGTGAATAACCAATTTTTACTTTCTCGTATACGTAGTGATCGTCAAAAAAATTCGAATTCGAGGTTTTGACGATTCTCCACATTTTAAATTTCTCTGACTTTTGACAGGGATGTCTATAATGTGGAGACAGATTTTCTTTGAATGGATTTTGCTCAAAATTTTTATAGAAATCTACAAATTTGTTATTAAAACCTTATACGCAATTTCATCGCTATAGCTCAAAGCGTTTTTGAGTTACCTCTGTCACAGACAGACGGACATTTTCCAAAAAGGTCTTTTCGAGCTCAGGAAGATCTAAAACATGGAGATTAGTCTAAATCTCGAGTTCGAATTTTTTGACGATTGCAATACTTCCTCTGTACTACTTATAAGAGAAAGTAAACATTGAGTGTTCGAGGTAAACAATTAAAGTGCATTGCCTTCTGCAAATTCAACTTTGAAATTATGCTAATGCGAATTTGGAAAACGGGAAGTAGAATATTTTGTATTTATCATTAACAAATATAGGGAATCAAGCCAGGATTCTGAAAACTAGAACTGCATCTATGTTTTTCCAACCTAAAAATATGGGAAAATAGGCACTTACTAGTCATGCCAAAACAGGAAAACATACAAGACTAAACAAGACCAAGTGATACGAAGTGATAAGTAAGCAAAGACCGAAACGTACAAGACTGAGCAGTTCAAAACAAGTCATAATTGATATTGGATTTTGTATCTGAAAAGAATACAAAAGAAGATGGTGTGCCAAGTCTGGAAACGTCAAATTTGATGTCCGAAAATAAGCCGATTTCAAAGTTTTTAGTTCAGGAACAATAATTTAAAATTGAACTTTTATGGCCATTAAAACTTGCATTCAATTTTATTTATATTTTCACATATTATAACTATGTTAATATTTTCATATGTGTTTGCTGATAGTGAAATAGCCAATATATATATATTAAACTCTTATTTCAATTCTAATTAATTTCCAAAGTTTTATCATAATTCAGCCCATATTAACTTCATTCTAAAATATTCTCTTATTTCCTGATCCCATTCCACTTTTTCTATTTAATTAATTTAAGAGAAGGTTTTTAAAAATGCTTACATTTGCACTTTCACATGCTCCGCGTGAAGGGATAGAAAATTGTCCAGCAAGCACATTTTAAAAAAAAAGATCCCTGCGTTTTCCTTATCAGAATCGACATGTGTGAGAAATCCCTATCAAAATCTTATTAGTATATAAGCATTATGAAAAAATATTTTCCCTATCAATATCTCATATAATATAAGACCAAGAATTACTTTATTCCGCCCTCTTCTTGTCTTTTTCTCTCTCTTGTGCTGCGTTGTGAACGGACTTGCCTTGTTCGCGCCTCTTGTAAATAAATTATGCTTTCGCGGGACGAATTAAGGTGAACTTAAAAAATGCAAAGTGTCTGCACTGTTAAAAAATGCACTGTCTTTGAAACACATGGACGCACGCACGCACACACACACACACACACACATACATACACTTTAGACAAAAATATCGTATATTATTTGTTACGAATTAGCTTCGTTTTTTCAATAATCTCTTAAGAAATCTTTAAATAATAAAAGATATTTGTAATATGCTTTGATAAAGCTTTGAACCGCCTTTCACAAAAATACCAAATGGATGTTATTGTAGGATATTGGGGTGAATCAACCAGTAGAATCTCCACAAGATATTGGAATTCAATATTTTTAAGACGTGCTACCGCTCGAGAATTGTTTGAGAATTTTAAAGAAGTAGTATTAAGTTTGGACATATAGTTACTTTTACAAATTAGTAGGGACAGACCACATGTAAATTTAAAATTTTAATAGCATATTAATAAAGAATTTCCGTGTAAAAATGACTGTAAAATTTTAAATATAAGTACTTATGGTCTACACACAATCCATTGAGTATTTTAGTATGAACATAAATCTACTGAATGGAAAGTAGATGTTATTTCAAGAGTGATGTATAGAACATTTAAAGATAATCCAGCTAGAAGTGCTGATATTCTACAAATTACTGTTTCTTCTGAATTTTCATTGAAGTTATATTTTTTCCGCTGGGTAGAAAATATCAGTATTAGTCAAAGTATTCTAAAGATTTTTGACAACATAGAGAAATACATAGATTTCAATTTTTTTAAAAAAAATTTTTTCCTCAATCTGTTACGAGTGATAATATTATAAATGTCTGTCAGGATAAATTGATTCTTAAATTAATTTCTCTTATATTGCTAATATCCTTCGACTTTTTCTTTAAAAAATTCAGATATCTGTACCAATGGTACTTTTATTATAGGAAAAACTTTTCAATTTGTTAAACATTTAATCAAAGAAGTAAAAACATTAGATACTTATTTCTGGTAGAACTTGATGATCCTACAAATTTAAGGCCGAGAAAAAAAAAAAAATCGATATTAGAATAATGACTACAAGTTACTTGATTACTAGTGGAGCTATTGAAACTGGGGGTGGGGGAGGCTTTTTAGCAGAGCCTTTTATGTTTGTGAAAAATACTATAAAAAAATATAGGAATGCATGTGCAAATATTTTACGGTTTTAAAAATTGCATTTTGTTAAATCCACATTTATTGAAGAACCTCTCTTTTTCCGCGCATTAACTCTATGAACCCTGAACGCCCGTTATCGCACCTTTCGACAGAGGCCTAACTCAGGCGCTTTAAGGCGGTTAAATGAGTTTAAGGGCTGAAAGGTATTTCTCGACGAGCGCTCATTCAAACGCCCCAAAAAGCCAGGGTCAGTCCCCTGTCGAACGGGACGATATCGGGCGGTCAGGGCTCATAGGGTTAAAATTATGGAGTATTATTATGCCATTATATCTAGCACATGAGGGCTGTTTACCTATTTTCTCTCATATTGCATATACAAATAGGATAAATAAAGGGATTTTTTCTCTCTCCAGATTTGAGTGTTATACATTTAAATTCCATTTTTTTTTCTATTATATTTAGTTCATTTGAGGACAATTTAAAAATCGTTCGATTGTAATCATATTTTATTTGTATAGCTTGCTATGCGACGTATTGAAAACTGAAACTTGCAGCAAAGCGGAAGCTAAATAAACTGCATCTGCAATATAATGCCATTGAGTTCCTATTTATACAATTACATTCACTTACCTTTTTTGCTTCGCTTGCACTTTTTTATCGCTGTTAGGCATTTATATATTTAAATAGCTTTTTTATTTTACTTATCAGACTCAGCGTTTTAATGAGCGCCTACGATAAACAATTTAGAACTCTGTGCTTTGTCGATTTTATCATTCTCGGAACTGATATATAGCGATTGAAAAACAGAGCTTTGTTTATTCTTTTATCTCATTTAAATATCGCAATAGATCAACTGTGCTGTGTAGCTCTATTAAGACCTCTCGTTTTTAGTTGATTTAATAAATTCACAAATTAAAAGGAAAAAAGAAGCATTCTATATCAAGCTCTTTAATGCACAAGAAATCTACTTTGACATAATCATGGGAGTAAAAGGTCTTATGTCCGCCCTTCAGGACTGCCCGGAAGCATCCAGATGTGTGTCAATCGAAAAAATGGCCAAGGACCATCAACATTTTTTCAATTGTTGCCCTGTTCTTCTTGTGGACGGCTCAAATTTTATACCCTGGATTTACACATACCGAAAAGATTCCCTTGAATGCATCTACGGTGGCCAATGGATACAGTTTAAAGAAATTTTAAGAGAATTCGTCTTGAAATTTACAAGTAAAGGGATTAAACTCGTCTTCATATTTGATGGCACCATCTGTGAAGAAAAGCTCATTGAATGGGCAAATCGCAGGATGGATAGATACAGAGAAATTGCTTCCATTTTTAATAATATTTCTCGAAATCTCCAGGAGAAAGCCATCTCATGCAAGCAAGTTTCACCCGCTCTGAAGCTTTTGGCAAAATTTGCTTTGAAGGAACTGGATGTTGAGATGTACCAAACGGATAAGCAAGTGGATGCGGATAATTTCATTGCTGATTATGCGAACAAAAACAGAGCCGTTTTTGCCATTTTGAGTGATGATTCTGATTTCATCATTTTAGACACAAAACCAGTACTGTCAACTTCTAATCTGAGAATGGAGGAGTTGAAAACTGTTATGTATGATAGATATTGCCTCGCAGAACGCTATTTAAACATTTCCGTCAACACAGCTGCCTTTGTTTGCCTGTTTGATGGGTAATGATTATGTTCCGTTTCCAAAACTAAGACAGTTCCACCAAGGACTCTCTAGCCGTGAAAATCCCAGCAAGCAGGACAAAATCAAAAATTTATGTCTACTAATCAAAAAGGAAAAGTGGACTGGGACTTTCACTAATAAACGAGAACTGTATTCCATATCCCGAAAGGTATTTCGCCATGAAAATAGATCTGATCTCATTAAACGAGGGTTAGAATCGTATGCAATTAAGAATGGAACCGATACTCTCTCGTTTTGTGTGAGGAGGAATCCTGCCTTTGAAAAAGCTGTTCATGAGAGACACTTCAGTTGCTCAAATGCTTGCATTTTTAATTTATTGTGTAAAAAAGAATACGGATCGTCTGAGGTATGTCAATTTTCTGAGACGAATTCTCATACATTTCTTTTCATTGTTGCTGTTTAACAGTGTATATGTATTTACTAGATTTTGTATTTAAAAAGTATTTTGTTTTTAACCATTGTTTCGATTTTTTTTTTATTTGCAGCTATTTTGTTTCATATTCAAGATTTTGGTCGAATGCAATGCGAGTTAGCAAATTGTACAGACTAAGTCTATGGCAAAGGATACCGACGTGCTCTGATTGGTTTAAGCTTTGGCATCTTTTTGGCAATGTTTCGCCAAAAAGATGCCATACCGAAATATATTTTTATAAAAATAAATAAAATTTGTGAATTTATCCCCGCCTCCCTATTTTTTAGGGTTTACATGCAATATTAATCTAGAACACATATGCAGCAGAAAAGATCAAATCGTGAAACCTAAATTCAGGAAATATAAAAATTGCAATTTATTAAAAATATTTTTGTGTGTGTTTCTTCTTAATATTATTTTGATATAATTAAAAAAATTAGCTGCGGAATCACATATTTATATGTTTTGGGCATTAAGTAATCATCTTCGCATATGTAGTTGATGGGAAAGTAACAAACGTTCAGCAACAAGTTTCAATGACTGCATAAATTATCGAATAAAGGTACGAAAATCATAGAAAAATATGAATTATTTATTTGCTGCATTATATGTCGAGTAATTATTTTTATTTAGTTTTTATACTTATGTGCATAAACAACATTAGTTACTTGTGTTACTAGTATTATGAGTAATATTTATTATTATTATTATTAATTACTATTAGCAGTATTACTAATAATATTTAGAGAAAACAATTATATTAATAAAAATTAGATCGTGTTGATATTCACTCGTATCTTCCATAAAACTAATGAAAGGTACAAGGTTTGTGCCAAATAAGCGAAAACTACACTATTATGAGTGCAAAACATTGCCAAAAAGATGCCAAGGCTTAAACCAATCAGAGCACGTCAGTATCCTTTGCCACAGACTTAGTCTGTACAATTTGCGATTCTCGATTTGGACTCCAAATGGAGAGGACGTTTGTGGAGAGAGCTCCGTCTCCGACGGAGCAGGAGCTGCTTTTACGGGTGATTACGCCGACAAAGCGGACGATGCCTGGAGCGCAGACCCCCCGGACTGGTTCTTATCAGAACCGGAGCGGAAAGGGGGAGATGAGCTCACTAGCGGATGATGTTAGCAACATGGAAATTCAGCAGGGCCAAGGAAACCCCAGCGAAGAAGAAATCGCAAGAAATGAAGCGAGCGTGACGGTCCCAAGACCAATATCCCCAACTTCCATCCAAGTGACAGACGAGTTTATCGCTGAACATAGCCTCGAAATTACACAGGCCATTTCCCTCAAGGAGAACCTGGGAAATTGGGCGCAAGCGCTGGCAGCTGCTACTTCTGAAGACCAGCACACCCAAGTCAAGAAGGAGATACAGCAGGTAAGCGGCTGTTTGAACCAATTATTGATTAAACTAGGGATCCCCCTTTTTAAATTACCGGAAAATGTCAGGAAATTAAATGTAATTTGTGAAAAAGTTAGGCTAAAAAACGCCCCTAGCACAACCTCTAATAATAGTACAAATAATGCTAGTTGTAAAGTTAAAACCACTCCTAAAAAGAAAATTAATCTGAGTGGAAATGTGATTAATAAAAATCAAACTTCGCCGAAAGGCAGCCCTGTTAAGGAAAGGAAAAAACGTGTTGCTGATGAGGATGGGTTTATAGCCCCGGCTGCCCACCTCGTCAGAAAAGCTAAAAACTTAAAAACCAATAGTGACAAAAATAAAGAAATCGAAATTAAAAAAGTTCCTGAAGGAATAGAAGAGGTTGCGCTAGACAACGAGGTCGATGCCGATCCCTCACCTGCACAACCAAAACAAAAAAGAGTGCCGCCCTTTTTTGTTACCCCCCGAGCAGATTTTAGAACTATGCTTAACATCTTAAAATTAGAGGCTCCTTCCCTACGCTCAGTAATGAGCAATAAATTTCTAAAATTAACTGTCGAAACTGAGGAAGAGCACCGAAGCCTATCCCACCTCCTCGAATCTCAGGGTGCTGAGTTTAAAACTTTTATGCTGAAACAAGATAGGCCCATAAAAGTAGTTATTCGAGGACTTCCATCCTGCACTCCTATTGAGGACATTAAATCGGAATTTCATAAGGAAGGCTTCTCAGTTGTTAGCATAACTCAACTGACCAAATTCCAAACAAAATCACCGATGCCGTTATTCTACGTTCAAGTAGCAAACGGACCTCTGTCTGAGACGGTCTACACTCTCACTGAAATGTTTGGCACGAAAATTTCAGTGGAGCGATACAGAGGAAGGAAGGGGCCATCTCAATGCTGGCGGTGTCAGGGCTTCTTCCACAGCTCTGAAGCATGCAAATTACCAATTAAATGTGTCAAGTGTGCAGGACCTCACAGGGCTAAGGAATGTACTTTAGCCTATGAGGATAAACTTACGTGTGCAAACTGTGCAGGTGAGCATGCAGCGAACTGGCGCCAATGTCCCCGCTTCCCTAGACAAAGTGGTAGAAATAACACCACTACTAATTTCCTTAAAAATCACCCCTCCAAAAAATCCATATGGGATGTACCCAGGACGCATCGACCTCCTAAAAATTTCAGGAAAGTGGAAGGAAATGTGTCATTCGCTCAAATTCTGAAAAATTCAGAGTCAGAATTTCCTCCATTAGAAACCCCAGTGGAGAGCGAAACAACTCCATCAGTTGCTAAAACCTCTATTCCAAAACAGTCGGTCCCAGTGGATGCTAAAAATTCTAAAATATTCACCGACATTTTTTCTGGCCTAGCAACAGTAATGAGAGAAGATTGGTGTGAACCACCTCTTCTACTCGAAGCCTTTAGAAAGGCATTACCAGCAATTCGTGCTGCATCCCACGGTGCTGATATGGCGTATTTTCTCTTCCAAGAATACGTCAGTCTTAGCTACGGTCCCCAACGTTAACATTCAATCGTAACAACATAATAAACTTGCATAATCTTAAGGTCTGCACTTGGAACGCAAATAGCTTGCGTAACAAGATCGCGGAAGTAAGAGACTTTGTTTCAGAGCAAAATCTTGATGTGTTTTTGGTACAAGAGACCCGACTCCCCCCGGAGTTCACACCCCTAATCGCTAATTACCGGATCTATAAAACAGATAGATCCGGAAATAATAATAATCGGCCAGGCAATCATGGAGGTACTTGTATTTATGTGAAATCAATAATTGAACATCACGTCATCCCCACTCCCGTTTTAGAGAGGATAGACGCGACAATTATTGAGGTTAAATTAGGAAATCTCCCCCCTCTCAAAATTGTGTCAGCATATGTACGATCTGGGAGTCCGTACATGTTCCCTCTGGAGGATTTAGAAAAACTTTTAAATTTAGGCCCAAACGTCATCATTGCGGGCGATATGAACGCAGGTCATATCGCCTGGAATAACTATAAATCAACTAGGTATGGAATGCAGTTGTTTAATTTTCTTGCAACGCAGGACGGAGTCAATGTTTTGGCGCCCCACTCTCCAACCCACATTAATCAAGTTAGCTCAAATGACTCCGTCATAGATTTCGCAATATTAAAGCGAATTCCTTTCCACTCTCAAATTAGAGTGCTAAATTGTTTAGATTCTGATCATCTTCCAGTAGTTTTGACTTTTGATACTGGAACCTTTTCTCTAAATTCACCAGCACATTTCTCCACCAACTGGGAGAACTTTCGGCATATTTTAAATTTAAAACCCCTCCCTCCCTTCAAAATTCATAGCAATGATGACGCAGAAATTGCAGTTGGAAGTCTAGGAAAAACTCTAACGGAGGCGCTCGCAGAAGCCTCAAAACCAAAATTTAATAAACCTCCAGAAAAGCTTCCTTTCGAAATCCAAACCAAAATTAAACTGCGAAACTACCTGCGAAGAATTTGGCAACGTTCTCGCGACCCTCAAGTGAGAACGGAACTTCGCAGAACCCAGGATGAGATCAAAGGGTTAAAAGTAGGTCACTTCGAGCAACAGCGAGCTAGTCAATTAGAGAACCTAGACACAAAAGGCCTCTGGCGCCGCTCCTCCTTTATCAGAAAACCATTCTCCCCGATTCCCCCCCTCAGAGGGGGGACGGGGGAACTCGCTCTAGCTCCCATTGAAAAGGCGGAAACTTTGGCAGATAGCCTACAGGACCAGTTTGCCCCCCACGCGGACGCGTGGCTGGCGAACCCCCCACTGACTCAATTCGTCACAGATCAGCTGGAGAGCTTCTTATCGCAACAACACGTAAACAACCTGCAGCCCGTTCGGCCCACGGAAATCATGGAATTCATGAATAACCTCAAGCCGAATAAATCGCCAGGATTGGATTTAATTACAAATCGCATGATTAAAAACCTCCCTTTTAGATTTATTTTATACTTAACTTTTCTAATAAATAAATTAATGGAATTGTGTTATTTTCCCGACTGCTGGAAAACAGCTGTGGTTGTCCCTATTCCAAAACCAAACTCTGATTTGACTTTACCTCAAAATTTCCGTCCCATCTCGCTACTTAGTAGCTTGAGCAAAGTGTACGAATCTGTGCTCCTCAAACGCCTGAATCAATTTCTCAGCGACAAAAATATTTTAATTTCCGAGCAATTCGGATTTCGTAAAAACCTGTCGACGAATCACCAGCTAATTCGTGTTACAGAATTGATTCACAGTGGCTTTGAGAAGTCCCAAACCACAGGTGCACTTTTTCTGGACGTAGCCAAAGCCTTTGACAAAATTTGGCACGAAGGGCTTTTATTCAAGTGCATGCGACTTGGATTTTCGGCGCAATTTGTCAAAATTTTACGCTCGTACCTACTTTCTCGTAAGTTTCGGGTACGAGTTAACGATGTAATTTCTTCCCCCAGACCAATCCGAAGCGGTTGTGCGCAAGGAAGTTTACTCTCTCCAACTCTTTTTAACATTTATGTTAACGATCTACCTAGAGCTAGCAATTGTCACTTAGCAATTTTTGCAGACGATACCGCCATTCTTACACAGCATAGGGACCCAAACATAGTCATATCAAACATTCAACAGTACATGACCATTTTGCAGTGCTGGCTCATCGGCTGGAAAATAAAAGTCAACCCAAGTAAATGCGCGTGCCTCCTGTTTACTAAAAAAGTAAATATGCCTGACCTAGCCCCTATCCAAATTTTTGGCCAACCCGTCCCCTTTGTAAATGAATACAAATACTTAGGGTTAATTTTAGACGCAAAATTAAGCTTTAATAGTCATATTAAAGCAGCCCTCACCAAAGCTACTAGAACGAGTGTTAAACTCAACAGCTTAATTTCTCCTAGGAGTAAGCTATCGATTAGGCTCAAGCTTCTGCTCTACAAAGCTGTTTTAAGACCAATAATGATGTACGGCTCCCAAATATGGGGGGCGACATCAGCCACAAACATTAAGAGGTTGCAAGTTTTTCAAAATAGGCATCTGATGAAGATTGTTGACGCCCCCTGGTATATCAGGAGAAAGATCTTACATGACGATCTCAAAATTGAACCTGTTTCGGAATTTATTAGAAGAACATCAATAAATTTCTTCGAAAAACTGCCCCAGATTCGTAACAAGTTACTTAATCTACCTGCTTATGATCCTGCAGTACCCAGCTCTAGGAAAAGACCTAGAGCTGCAATAGACAATGTCTATATAAATTTCCCCTCAGTTAAAAAACTGAGAATTAATTAACTCTGTTACCAATCTGGTGGATTAAATTTTTCAAAATTATTTGTTTTGGCCTCAGATAGCTACGATGAGCTACACGCGTGAAATTCCTTGAAATTTTTCCTTCAGAAAGTTTAGTTCCAAAAAAGCCCCAATAGTTAAGGCACGTGCAACGTAATTCCACTAAAGTTCTATTTTACCCCATAAATAATTTAAATATTATTTTTAAATTAATTAATTGTATCAAAAATTATAATAATATGAATTAAATACCAAATTTCATGACGTTAGAGCTTTATTGCGCTCGTCCAAACTAGTTCAATTAAATTTAACTTTTCCCTAAACTAACAAATTAAAGTATCTATTCCAAATTATGATGTGGAGGTGCTCGTGACCACTTTGTCACATCGCGGAACTCCGAAACATCACGACGTTGCCGTTGCCGTTGTACAATTTGCGAACTCGCGAATGCAATATTACTGCGATGTTTTGTTGAATACTATTGACCATTATCAGCTAACATAAATACTCAACAAAAGACGTTTTTATTCAGAACTAGTCGCCTTTGGCGACCAGCCGGTTCGCCAGTATTAATGCTTGCTAAAACTTTCAATTAAAACTTTATGTAACTTGGTCCTATGATAGGTCTTTAGCAAAATATTTTTAAGCTTCAAATTTCGATAGTCATATAATTTACTCATACGATTATGAAATCCTTAAACCGTTCTGTTCAATGTATTATGCAACTCTCTCTAATTTTCTGTCTGCACCCGTAAAATTTCAGTTTTAGATTAAAGTGGAAATGATTGAACCGCAATTAATATAAAGATATTTTTTTAACTGAAACCAAGCATTTTTTTTTTTAAATATGAAAACTGAAAGCAGAGTCGTTCGGCATTCAAGTCTTATGTGCATTACTGAATAATTTTCATAATTTATGTAATATCTCAAATAATTATTCAACAAAAATTTCACACATTCATCGTAAAATTTGGTTTTTAGTTTTATTTTCAAAAGGATTTAAATGATATGAATAATAATTTTTTTCCTGTCCATAAATATACTTAAAAAATTATGAAATTTAAATTTCAGACAGTCTTTTGATCTTAAGGATTCTTATTGTGCAAAATATTCTTAACTCTCCAATTTATAAATAAATAAATAAACATTCCTATCTTCTGCTATCAAATCTGATCGATTTATGAAGTTTTGAATATTACAATTTCAGAACAATCAACATTTTATAATCTTAGGCCAATCGCTCTTGATAAGCACTGGGAGATGATTGTCTATACTCTTTCAGAAGGTCGATGAAGCGGTCTATAATCACCCGTTCTTACTGAATAGTGATATTCATATTTTCATACATCGATCTGCTTTAGTGATTAATTTGGTTGATTGGAGTGCAGCTCTTTTTATTTAAAATATTGGTGTCTCAAGAATATTTTGTTAAACATGATTCATTGGGCAGAGGATATATGTAAAAATTTAAAATTTGTAATTCATCAGAGGATTTATTGACTCAAGTTACATAAAATATAATTCTTTATTTCATTTAGACCACTTTATTAGCAGATGTATGTCTGTTACTATAGATTTATAGATTAGCTGTTGAGTCTGATTAGAATGGATGTCTTATGTATATTAAACCATATTTGTCTTAAATAAAATTGCTTTATTGAATTAGTAATATGGATATTGTAAAAGACCATAGAAAATTTTTCCTTCATTTTACTTTTTAGAATATATCATATTTCATATTTATTTCATTTCATAGAGATAGATGCTGAAAATTACACTTTTCTACGTTTACAGTAATATTTAATTTTTTTTTAAATTTGAGCTTTTGTCAATTTTATGCCAATTAGTTGATTAAAACCATTTTTTTTCCCATGTGCGCATAATGTGCTCATACAGGTTAAATTTTATTTTTATTTTGAAATCGTTGAAATATATGATTAAAATATTTTCTTAAAAATATTTATTTGAAAAAGGAAGCCAATTTATAGGTTAAAACAGTGATATCATTAAAGAGACATCATTTAAACATCTTTATTCAAGCCCTCAAGTATTTTGATATCCATTAACTGTAACTTTTTCGCTCCTATGGGATAACAGCCCTTGTCGCTATATACCTCACTGTTTATATTCAAATCTATTTAAGGGATAATATTTTGAACTTTAACTTGATGTAAAAATCATTTTTGTTCGATAATATTTTTGGAAGTTATCGGGGGAAAAAACGCCAGAATTTCGCTTAATTTTTAATTAATTAAAATTCTAATTAAAAATTTAAAAAAATTCCAAGGCACATATTTCCGATCCCCAGGATATACATGTGCTAAATTTGGTAACTGCAGGTCATTCGGTCTCACCTGTAGAGCTCCAACAAATGCACACATTAATTATCAGTAATTGTCATTAGTGGGAAAATCATGGTAATTTAGTATTCAGGATTATTTAAATTTGAAACAATGCCATCAAAAACAAAGAAATCATTCTGAAAATGGCACTTGGCGTAAAATAGTTACCTACAGGTAACTATTTTACGCCAGTGCCTTTTTTATTACAGGTAACTATTTAACCTTTGGCGAAAATTTTGCAATTTTTCTGAATATATCACGTATCTTTTGGCGAGGTGTATTTTTTCCCCGATTATTTCTTTGCATGCGGTTAATAATACCCAAAAATCGAATTTGTGTTTTAGACGAGTTTCTCCCAAATGATTGGACTCGAAATTTAATTCAGAAGTAAAATTGTGGTCACAAATCATATACCAAATTTGATATATTTAAGTCATTGTATTTTGAGTTATCGCGTTTGCATAATTCTGAAAGTAGAGTTAGCCCTATTTGGATTTAACTCAAAATTTGATAGTTGTCTCCACTACAGATATTAAATATGTGTACAAAATTTTATCCATTTAGCTTTCTTCGTTTTGCAGTTATCGAATTAACTTATATTCGAGCAGTTTGACCAACAGACTTACTCTGAATAGATTTTACTCAACATTTCATAGATAAATTTGATGTAAAGAACATATACCAAATTTCATCCTTGTAGCTCAAAGCATTTTTTAATTATCTTTGTCTCATATAGATAGTCATCATGTCAGAAATGTGTTGCGACCATCAAATGCGAACTCAGAAAGGTCTAAAAAGTTGAGATTCGTCAAAATATCGAGCTCGTATTTTTTAAAGATTACAATACTTTCTCTATACTTCATTTAGGAGAAAGTAAAAAATGACGATTCGAACCCTGCTGGCAGAAGAATCTCCATGTACATGGTGGCTGTTGCGCGGATAAATCTGTCTTAGCCACCAAGTTCTCCAAGTCGAAACAATACCACTAGGGGTACTGGATCAGAGATGATCATTCTCTGATTCTGATCTAAACAACGATCTGTGGATAAGTGATTGAAAAGTATGAATGAAGTCTGCTCCGAGAAAAGGACAGTGACGCATGAGTAGCTAAGACGTACTTTTGGCCCCAGATGGCGCTACTGAAACAAGAGATGCTAAAACTAGGCTTAAAATCGTTGACTTTGTCAGCGGGCTTGTCTATGACAAGTTCCATAAGCTGCAACAGCAACAACAAATGACAACATGATTTTTAGTTCCCAATTTTGCATTCAGTTTTTTTATTTTTTTTCTTCTTCTTCTTCCGTCTTGTTGTTTAAATGTTTTCATATCAATCGAAACATTCAAATTTGTTACTTTTCTCTCTCTCTCTTTCTCTTTTTTAAATATCAGATATGAAATTTTAATAAAAGAGATTCTGAAACAATTATACTGATAGTTTTAATAGAAGTGATTCTGAAACAATTATACTGATATAAAAATATAATATCTTTTATCTTAAAAATTCAAGCGACTTTATCATTTTTGAAACGAAACCGTGCGATTAAAGAAACAAAGCCCTTTTCAGAGTCTTATCTCATTTCATTCGCACTGTTGGAGAGCAGCTTTACTTATGAGCGGCTAAAAACAGTTCGGTTTCAGCTAATTCGAATTACAATCAATAGATTTAGATTTAGTAGGAGATTTACTAATCAACGGAAATCGTACTTTATAAGTTTCCTAATTATAAAAAGTTTTGTTCAAGTATTACCATGGTAGTTAAAGGTCTTTTTTCTCTTATTCAAGATTGCCCAGAAGCATGTAGAATTATTTCCATCGAAAAAATGTCTAATGAGCACCGCCGTTCTTCTGGTTGCTCTCCTGTTCTTGTCGTGGACGGCTCACACTTCTTACCGTTTTTTTGTGCTTACCGAAAAGGCTCCCCCAAAAGCATCTATGGAGGACAATGGATCGAGTTGAAAGAAGCTTTAAAAGAATTTGTTTTGAAATTTGCAAGTAAAGGAATTAAGCTTGTCTTCATATTTGATGGCACCACTAGTGAAGAAATGCTGACAGATTGGGCTAAGCGCAAAATGAATAAATACAGAGAAATCGCTTCCATTTTTAAGGATATTTCTCAGAATCTTCAAGGAAAAGTCATAGCACGTCGACATGCGTCACCGGCTTTGAAGCTTTTGGCAAAATTTGCTTTGAAAGAATCGGCCGTTGGCATATATCAAACAGACAAAGGGGTGAACGCCGATAACTATATAGCGGATTATGCGAACAAAAACAGAGCCGTTTTCGCTATTTTAAGTAATAATTCTGAATTCATCATTATGAACACAAAGCCAATGCTGCTAACGTCTCAGTTGAGACTCAAACAGTTGGAAACTGTTATGTACGATCGACGTTGTTTCGCAGAACGTTACTTAAATATATCTGTCAAACAGCTGCCTTTGTTTGCCTGTTTGATGGGAAAGAATTATACCCCTCCTCAACAATTGACACAGTTCAATCAAAGTTTAGCGGAGTTTGAGAAACCCAGCATAGATGCCAAATTCAAGAATCTGTGTGCATTGATCACACAGAAGAAATGGACCGGAGATTTCAACAACGAAGAAGAATTGTCCTCTATAGCTGGTGAAGTATTTGGCGATGAAAATAAATCTGGTCTTGTTAAACATGAGTTAGAATCGTATGTGACCGATAAAGTGGCCATTCCCCTCACACTTTTTGTAAAGATGAACCCCGATTTTGAACAAGCTATCCGCGAAAGACATTTCAATTGTTCAAATGTTTGCATTTTTAATCTGTTATGTAAAAGGGAATATTGGTCGTCTGAGGTATGTAAGCTTTCTAAAATGAATTGGCAATTTTTTAAAAAATTTGTTGTTACTATTCTAGATTGTAATGATATTAGTTTGATTTCACGTCTAAATTTTATTTTTTTATTTATAGATGTTTGCTTTATAAGTTATTATCTGATCTACTGCAGTAATATTGGATAATTGTATAATAGCTAATTGTAATTACAAGCTATTTTTAAAGCCAAATGAAAGATTTGATTGTGTTTCACATTTTATTTTTACATTTATAATAATATCTTGCCAAATTTGGTGGTAAAATAGAGCATTGAAAGTTTTGAAGTTTATTTAACCGTCGCAATTTTAATCTATATGAATTATTAGATATTTTTAGTATTTGGCGACTATTTAGCTCGCCAAAATGAATACAAGCATAAAATTTCAAAGAATTTTCTTATATTTTTTATGGTTCCTTTGACAAAGTGATATTAAATTTCAGATTTTGATATACATATTCTCTATTAGAGTATGTGCATTATTTTAGAAACCTTATATACTGTCCTGTTTATTGTACTAAACACCTGCATATAACACTTTGTTATTTCATCTAAAAATTGGTCCGTAGTATAAAACGGAAAATTATTAAATGCCCATCAGCCTAAAAATTGAGCGGAGTTTTGCTGTCACCTGAATATGAATGTGTTAGAACCAGCCGCTAATAGGCGACTGGAATACACCTGAATGAAAAAAAAAAAAAAAAGTTTGGAGAGAGAGAGAGAGAGGGAGGGAGGGAGATGTGCACTCTCTGAGTAGTAGAGCCATATAGATATCCGATACTGGTGTGAAATTATGTATAATGCTGTGGGATATCTATCACTGAATGATAACCGAAGTTCTGGTAGCATAATGATATGTGCCCTAATTAATAGTAATTCTTATTCAAGTGTGTTATATGCATGTGTTTGTGCTGTGTCCCATTATCTTGCCACCCTTGTTGTAATAAACTTTTTGGGACCAACCAACCAGGAGACAATAAATACACTTGGTTGGTTGGTCCCAAAAAGCTTATTACAACAAACAAGTGTATTTATTGTCTCCTCCGGCGTCCCGGCATAGGGGTAATAAGGGTAGCGCATCTTCCCCGGGATCTGGGCGTCCTGGGTTAGAGCTGGCATGGTTGTTCTATCTGTTCTGTTCTGGGCATGGTTGTTCTATCTGTGAGATGTGTGAATGTGCCCTCCTGTAAAAAAGGGTTGTGCAAGCGAATGAGCGATGCGTGAGTAGCAAAGTCGTACTTTTGGCCCTATATGGCTCTACTAAAAAAAAAAAAAATTGTTTTCCCATCGGCTTAAAATCGCTGTCTTCATAAAAGCGGGATTGTCCATTGCAAGTGTTATAAGAAACAACAATACAACAACATTTATTGTCTCCAACCACTATACAATTGAATAAAAAAGAAAGATAACAATTGGCACGGCAGTCGATGTGTTAAGGAGTATGCGAAGAAGTCTCGGAGATCACTCCGCCGTTATTTTTTGCACAAAATAGTCTACTTAAACATTTCATTGATATTTTTCAAGGTCCTCGAAGATGGATCCAGGATGGCTTCTGCTTTAGTGTACAGAGAAATTCGACAAAGGTGCTATGGAATTCTTTTCAACTGTTTTGTGGAACCGGGCAGTGAGGATTCCATTGTTATTGAAGAGAGATGTTGGTATAAAAAGAATCAGAATGAAAACAACAATTTGCGTGAACCTGAAAGGATCCACCCTTTACCTCTGCGCAGTACAAGTAAGTTTTTCAAATATGTGATCCTTTTTACGTTTGTTAGCAAAATTACTTTTCTTATGTACTTGTATACGAACTTTACAAAGAAAAACCTTATACAAAAAAGTGAGTTTTTTAAAGCCATTTTAATCCCATTGGCGGATGTATGAGTTTTGTGTCTCTAATCAGTGGCCTGTCTTTTAAAAACGGGTCAACTTCATTTCATTCTTCATCACATTTTAGGGCCGCTGTGGCTTGGTGGTAAGGTCTCGGCTCTTGATCCGTAGGGTTTCATGTTCGAGACCCGATTCCACCGAAGAACCGTCGTGTAAGGGGGTCTGTTGCACGTTAAATCCATCAATGCCAAACATCCTCCCGCTGTTGTCGCGTGGTGTGGAGAGGGGGGTGCCAGCTCAGGTGTCGTCCTCGTCATCTGACCGCGGTTCAAAATTACGAGGTCCGTCCCAAAATAGCCCTAGTATTGCTTAAAACGGGACGTTAATATAACTAACTAACTAACTCCTCACATTTTACTTTCCCGTATACGAGCTACAGAGAAAGTATTGTAATCATCAGAATCTCGAGAATTTGATAAATCTCCATGTTTTAAACCTCCCTGAGTTCGAAAAACACATTTTTTTGGAAAATGTCTGTCTGTCTGTGGTATAACGGTCTTTATGCCAAATTTAGATATTTCTATTAAATTTTGAGTGAAATCTGTTCAGAGGAAATCCGTTTGTCCGAATATAAGTTAACACGGTAATTACAAAACGAAGAGAGCTAAATGAATAAAATTCGGTATACATATTTTGTATCTTTAGCGTAGATACCTGTCAAAGTTTAAGCCAAATTCGATGAGAGGTTGACCGTCTGGTGATCTGTAATTTAAGAAACATGTAAACGCGATAATTCAAAAATGCAATGGCACAAATATATCTAATTTGGTATGGGATTTTGTGACTAAAAGTGCAGTTTTGTGTCAAATTTTTGTTTTAGTCGTTTGGGAAAGACGTCTCTTAAACGCAAATTCAGTTTTCGGTTGCAATGCCAGGGATTAATGGCTAAAAATTTCGTAAAATTGCTAAATTCATGCAAAAAGTTAATATTTCTTAACCATTGTACACCAATACCATGTAAGGCATTCTATGGAAAAACACATGTATTAGAGAGTATGCGAGAAAGTTTTGGGAAAACCAATTCCTCTTGTTTCATTTATTTTGAACGCCGTTTTTTCTTTCGACCTACAAAAAACTGAATCAAAATCAGAAGTAGTTTTGGTTACAAGATTACGTGCCAAGTATCCATTATTTAAATTATTGCATTTTTGAGTTAATGCGTTTTTTTGCAAATTGAGAATGTACGGACCGACAGATGATTAACCCGTTGATCGATTAGGTTCGAAATTTGATAAGAATCTACACTTTAATAGTAAAATTGTGTACCAGTTTTTTTTTTCTATGTAGCTTTTTATGTTTTAAAATTATTATATTTGTTATTGGACGGGCAGACACATTTCTTGTGTATTGATTACATTAAAAAGTCGATAAAAATCTCCAAATTTGATGTAATTTTGTAAATACCAAATTTCATTCATGTATATAATATTGCAATCTTGTAAATTAAGTCTATCAGATATAGGAATATTCTGTTATTTTTTTTAAAATGTAGAAGTCATATAAACAGAAATTGGCGTGTAAAGTTAGGACGTCAATATTTTATAATTTCTTCTTCTCAATCAGTGGTTTCCAATCTTTATTTTCCCCAATAACAAATGATAATTCATTTTATTTTTGAATATCCTTTTTTGCCATAGATCCTCTACACGCACACGCAACTAACTTTTTTTTCATCCAAGAAAGGTTTTATTACTAAAACAAATCAAATATCTGGCCTTAATTTAGTAATGTTTTGATTTTACGTTTAATCCTATTTTTACTTTTTTGTATGCGAAGGACACAAAGAGTCTCGCCAGTTAGAATCGAAATTTTGGACATCGGATTTTCAAACCTTCCTGAGTCAGAGGAACACCTTTTGAAGTCACGGAAAGCTCATAATTTTAAGCAAATTTCTTCGCCAATTTTATCGATAACTGCACAAAACTTTTTCCTGTGTTTTTATTATGATCTGGCCGATGTCGTTTATTGTTTTTATTGAGTTAATTTCTGTAACTTATTTCGTCACTAGGTGTGCCGTTACCTGCCTTAAATATTTCAGTATAGACATTTTACACTAAATACTCGTTACTTCCCTAGCTATACGAGAGGTCGTTTTGAATTTAAAGGACTTTACCGTTCACCCTGTATATTATTTGTATGGTTAATGAATTATTAAAAATGTGCAACCAAAACGAAATATGGCGGTCGTTCTCCTTCCCCCTTCCCAACTACCAATGAAAAAAAAAATAATGAAAGACAAGAATAGTACATTAATTGAGTTAATTACCGAAAGTTATGTACAGACATTGCACTTTTCGATATAACCACCATGAAGATTCAGGTTATTTGTCATATTATCAGCCTGAGCATATTTTCGATTTCCTCTTCGAAGAATGTTGCCGCCAATGATGTGAGCTGGAATTCAATGTTCCTCTAAAGCTACTCCTTAGTGTGAAAGTTCTAAGTTCCTATAAAGCTACTCATTAGTGTGAATGTTCAACGTTCCTGTAAAGTTACTCGTTATCGTGAAAGTTCACCTTTCATGTAAAGCTACTCATTAGCATGAAAGTTCAAAGTTCCTGTAAAGCGACTCATTAGCATGCAAGTTCAAAGTTCCTGTAAAGCGACTCATTAGCATGCAAGTTCATCGTTGCCCGTAAAGTTACTCATTAGTATGAAGGTTCAACGTTCCTGTAAAGCTACTCGTTAGTGTGAAAGTTCAACGTTCCTGTGAAGCTACTCGTTAGTTTGGATATTCAACGTTCCCGTGAAGCTACTCATTAGTGTGAAAGTTCAATGTTCCCGTAAAGCTATTGGTTAGTGTGAAAATTCAACGTTCTTGTGAAGCTACTCGTTAGTGTGAAAGTTCAACATTCCTGTGAAGGTATTTTGTATTTTCTCTTACGGAAAGAATGTAGAGATGTATTCTCTCTCCAAAACTGCAATTTTTGGCATGTCTGGAATTCAAGTATCCTCTGTTTCAAGTATTTTGGAATTCAAGTATCTTGATCAACTGGTGGTTGGAACAAGATCTTCTGTTGCGACAATTTTATGTTCTTGCCCACCGTCATCGAAAACGCGGCTTAGAATCTAATGAATTTCACCATTTCATTGAATTGGAGAACTGACAAGGAGGTCGAAGCCACAGAGAAGGAGAAACCACCTCTCCCCGCTTCTCTGTGGCCGAAGCTTCATATCGAAGCAAAAACGTCTCAGATCACACGTTTACGAAATATTTTTCGAAAAATTACTTAAATATAACTGATTGAAATATAAAATTACTGATGTTCATATTACTAAAAAGATAATTTTTTAAAAGTTTAAAAAATATTACTCAAAAACCGATTACATATTCGTAAATTACAGCTCAAAGAATTTTATTAATGATATTAAAGTGTAAAGCTTGCACAATTTGCACTTCAGGCATTCAGCTGAAGGCGATTATGTATTCGTAAATTCGCTGAACAAATTTTGACTCGAATTGAGGATGATGAAAATGGTTCTTCAGTGACGAATCCACTTTTCATGTGTGTGTGAAAAAGTGAATAAACATAACTGTAGAATATGGGGCTCGGAGAACCCGCACGATTATCAAAAGTCAAAATTTGTTCAGCGAATTTACGAATACATAATCGCCTTCAGCTGAATGCCTGAAGTGCAAATTGTGCAAGCTTTACACTTTAATATCATTAATAAAATTCTTTGAGCTGTAATTTACGAATACGTAATCGGTTTTTGCGTAATATTTTTTATTCGAAAGTTATGAGGTACGGAAACCCTGACAATAATTAATGAACACCCTATATATATATATATATATATATATATATATATATATATAATATAGAATTTATCGCAATAAAAACTCCAAAGCCTGGTGTAATCTTTAATTAATTAAAATGAGGCAGTCTTTTGTGAACGTTTTGGTTTGTATATATCACACACAATCATTCATTCATCTTTATTAATAACAACTATAGTTTTTTTTATATATATATTTTATATTTGCAATTCGTTTGGCAAATATTTATCGAATTATAGAAAATCTATTGTAAAACAATTACTGTAATTAAGAAAATTTATTTATTGTTTAAATTTAAAAAAATTAATGTCTCACGTTTCTACTTTTCCAGGTGATTTAATAAAAATTGAAGATCTTTGGTTTGGTTGTTCAGAAAAAAGGAGATTTGAATTTTTCTGGCATATACTTCAGATCCCAATGGAATTTGACATTCTAATGCAGTTGCCAGAAGATCAAGTAGCTATATCGTGCATACTAAATTATTTAATCGGTGGATTAAAATCTGGACCACTTTTAGAGCCCTTGGATGTTGCGGCTTTTGTTGCTCAAGCTGTATGGAAACCGAGCGCGCTTGATATAAAACAGCTGGAGGTAAATTTATTTTTGAAATTATTCTTTGAATTACAGATATCAAATTCTACATTGTTTAAAGTTTTACATTGGGTAGATAAAAGCATTAAATAAGTTTTAATGTATTTGATTTAGCCAATTAAAAAAATTTATATGTTTGTTTTTATTTCACAAAATAGATATAGTTTTAGCTATATTAACGACCCGTTTTAAAACAACACTAAGGCTAATTTGATACAGACTTCGCAATTTTGAGCCGCCGTCAAATGACGAGGACGACACCGAAGCTGACATCCCCCTTTCCAAACTTCTTCACCAGCGGGAGGACGTTTAGCCCCGTCGTTATTTAACATGCACCAGATCAATCCGCTTATATGACGCTTCTTTGGTGGAATCGGGTCTCGAGCCTGAAATCCACCAATTCCGAAACCGAGACCTTGCCACCAGGTCACTGCGGCCCCTTCACAAAAGAGAAATTGTAATGGGAATTCATGTTGGTTTCTGCACGTCTGGCTTTTGATGATGCAAACATTTGTGTACAGATTTAAAGGAGAACCGAATTTCTAATCCAAAGCATTGTAGCTTGATTACGTTTAGGTTGGATTTGTCTGTCTTTATTGTATTCCTCCCTTTATATTATTTTTAATAAATTACTCTTAATTATGGCAGTAATAATATGTATACAAAAAGTATATAGTTAAAATCGTCGCAGACATGTAACAAAATGTACGTAGTAATTAAAACAATGAAACATTTTGTTGTAAAATAATGCTTACAAATTTATTAAAATTAGGAAAAAAATTTTGTATGAATTTGCAGTGATATGTTTGGAAAGGTTATTTTTAGAATTTTAAAGTGATGCAAAAATGGTTTTTGTGCTGTTACTTATTTCGAAGTTTTTGAAAATTCTTAACATTTTGATTATCTTTGAAATCTTCTTAAAATTTTGAAACACGTCTTCTAAATAAGCACCTACTGTCTTGGAGGTAATTACTTGCTAAATTTGGCATCTCTATGTCCAATGGGTTGTGCTCTGCAGAACGATTTTAGAACGGTGCATTTCGCATTACATAATTTGCAGATTGCGTCCAATTTTTTTTTTATTAGCAAATTATTCGTGTAATAGAACATGAAGTTGTTATTGAAAGGGTGACCGTTATAAATGACTCTTTGTCAATAATTTAAGTAAAAAAAATGAAAGTATCCAATAAAATGTACAACACAGGTTTAATGGAATACAAACATACAATTGGACAATACGAATGCATGAGTAACAACAAAAGTGAGCGTGTATTATTTCGAACGGAAAATCCTTTGAACACTTAGTATTCTAAAGGTTTAATATTGGAACTATGTCTTACTTGCGGTTGGATCTATTATGCTGCATATGATTTGTAATGGCTTATCTATATGACTGCATTCTTGTGGATTTGTATTATATTAAAACTGTATCGTACATTTTAGTATATATTTTTCTTTTACCTAATCCGTTGACATATAGCCCTCTGTAGCTGTCTACTTTAATTTCTTCACCCCCAAAAAACTGAATACAAAAATGAATAATTTACAAATTCATTGTAAAATTAACCTCTAATGTTTTATCTAGCCTTAAAATTCGACTGAAAATTTTTGAATCATCCTATGTACTATTGTAAATTAAATAGAATGTCTGTTTTTCAAACAGTCTAAAGGATTTGATATTAGTATGTTGATAATTGTTGAAAAAACCTAAGGTTTTTTGCCATTTCAATTATTTTTCTAAAATTTCTTCATTAAATGTCTTAATTCAAATATAGTGGAATGTGACGAATTTGAACTTCTTTAATTTGAATATTTCCTCCCGTCAACTAAATTTTTATTATCAAATGGTAAAAAGTATGGTAAAAAAACCTTAGAATATATACTTCCGAATTTTTTTTATTAATTCGAACTTTAATCTAAAAAATGTAAGAAATAAATAAAAACGTTAGTCAAATACGTTAGTGCTTTATCCTCTCGATGTTCTTTAAATGAATATTTTTCTAAAACCTTTAATTGATTCGAAGATTTTAGCACTTTACAATGCATTTGAACAAAAGTAAAGGGAATAGAATTTTTTTTGTTTATTTTGAAGTTTTATTGTATCATTTTGCACTTAAAACCCTGTATATATTATTTATTTGTTATAACTATTTGTTAAAATTACTATTTTGTAAATGATCGAAATTCTTTAAATATAGTTTTATTACTTTATTTATTATTATTATTTGCAGTTTGTTTATTAATTTACATATTTATTAAAAACTTTTAGTATTAAAATCAGTACATTCTCGAGTATCCGGTTCGCGACTATCCGGCTTACTTTTCTTTTATCGTAATTAAATGAGGAAGACAGGGCGTTGCATTGGCAACGTTGACAAACATCGAACTAAAAATTGTAAGTTTTGACTCGTATCTTAAGATTACCTTTTCATATTTGTGTAATCATGTATCAATGGGTATTAAAATCAGTTTGAATCTATTTTCTTAAGAATTAGGTCTATGATTTATGTTAATGTTTTGTTTATATTTTCTGCATTTTAGTCAGGCATTGCAAAATTTGTGTTAAAATGTGAACATTTTATATCCTTTAACTTACTTTTTCTATAATAAATTCCTGAAACGTGCAGTGCAGTATATAAACTACTTGTACAGAGTCTTCTATTTTAACTCGACACGTTACCGGCAACTGCTTCTGCCTCGGGTAAGTTCACATGGTGATAAATAGAAGGCTTAGTACTTAGTAAAAAGTCGTATTATAGCAGTGAATTATGGTATATAAACTTTATCTTCTTTTATTGGTGAGCAAAGAAATGAGTTAATAGAACTCCGGCCTATCCAGCTTTTTTTTTTTTTTTTGTTATCCGGCTTACCCTTCCGTCACATTAGGCCGGATATTCGGGAGTGTACTGTAAATCTTTACTGTTATTTATATGAAAAATTGTCGTTTTCCTTAGCTGCACTCCTATTTAGACCTAGATTTTCTTAATTATTTACTATTTTAATAAAATCGAATTCTTATTGTGGTCCCACAACTTTATTTCCTGAACTGAGAAAAAAAGTGTTTATGCAATCTATTAACATCCGTATTTAAATAAAGAATGCAAATTATAATAAAAGTTATTTCATAGTATATATTCGTTTTACCATTTTTCAGAATCCTCAGGTGTGCCCATCAACCGTTAATTTATCCACCCTATTCGTGAACGGTATTGAACCAGTCCTCATGGCATTAGAGACGTGTGGCTTTCCTTCTCCGTACAAATACACTTTGCCGTGGCAATTTTTTGACGGCAAACTTTTCCATTTTTTGCACAACGAAGCCAAGAATCGGCCGAGAGTTCGAGTTTTATGTAATGATCAGGTTAGTGCTTGAGTATTTATTGAGTAACTGTTATAATTGTGTCTTCACAGTGTACTTGAAATCCTATTGTGTGCAATTTAATCTTTATTTTCTTATCACATGCTGTTTTGTTCTTCACTATTGTATGTCTTACATAATGCAGTGTTTTGTATTTATATTTTTGTACTTAATATATAGTAAGTACATACGTTTTATTCTCTATGAATAAATGTGTTCGTAGAACTATGTTTTGAAAAAAATACATTACAGCAATTTTATTGTTTTAAATGGATGGGTTTTCCATCTGAACTATATTTTCTCCAAATGAACAGAATAAAAGGAGTGGAATTACAATGCATTTTTTTTCAGGTTTAAATACTAAAATTGCAGGTATAGTGGATGCAGTTAAATATTATTTGCATTATACTGCCACTCTGAAAGAAAAAAGTTGAAATAAATAAATAATTTAACTTCTTATTTGAAAAATGATTAAACGCCATGAGTCTTTATAGTTAGAAACTAAAAAGAGGGTCGAATGAATGCAAATAAAGAAACAGCAACATTCTTTATTTTCAATCATTCCACATCGACATCGCGTAGAGACTGGTTGGAAAGTTCTAAAAGCGGCAAGCAGACGATTTCAGTTTGTAGTTCTAAAAGCTGCGACTGGGGGCACCGCTTTATCAAATTTCTAAGTAATTATCTTTCTCTGTGATTTATTCTTTGAATTTTTATATTTAACCTTGATCTAGAGGTGATAGTGTGAGGGTTTCTTTTTGTTTTTTTGCTTTTACCTTTAAAAATAAGCAGAATTATTTGTTAAATAACATTTTCTTAAATTTTATTTGCGATCAAATTCTGAATGTATTCAAATACATCTAACAATATTCGTTCAGTGTCACCATTTTATCGTATCTATGTTATCTCGTTTGGAGAAAAGTTGGATCAATACTTCATTTTCAACTAGAGTTAGTGAATGACCTTCTTGCTCCATTTCTAAGGAAACGGATGGGAATAACTTCGTCCATAGGACAGGATTCGCATTTTTTAAACTTTACTTCTAGAGCGATCTAGATCAGTTTATTGGGGGAGCTAGCTTCGAATCCGTTTGAACAATTTGAACCATTGCTGTTCTGCTGCTGAACTGGGAAAAAGAAAAGGGGGGGGGGGAGTTAGAGTGTTAAAGACTAAGTTGAAACAGGCATGACAATTTACCTATTAACGAATTAGTACTGAGCTACGACGCAGTTGGACATTTCACAGCCTTTTCTTTTAAAATCTCGAAACATCTTAAGCTGTTTATGGGGAAGACAAGGAAATAAGCATTGATTATTACGACTGGCCGAATTCGGGGAAGAAACCCCTTTAATAAACGCCGAAATAATAACTTTTCTTTTTCTTGGAAAAAAAACCTGATTGTAACATCATTTTGCATTTTTTTTAAATACAAGTTCAATTAATATATAAATGAACATTAAGGAATAAACTCCAATAGCAACAATTTATGAATTTTGAAATAAATTACAGATACTCCTGAAATAAATGTGTATCTTTTTTTTTTCTTTGACGTGATTAAAATAGTGTTGATTTCATCCTTTTGGGTTGTTGTTATCATTCGTTTTATGCTTTCGAAATTCTTAATTTCTGAAATGATTATTAAGCGACAATTATTGTACTTAAGACCTAAACCTTTAGTCGTCAAATCGTAAAGTAGTTTAATTAAGGCAGAAATACATTAAAAAATAAGTAATTAGGAAAATATTTTTCATTTCAGTTTGTGCGAAATTTTATAGTATCTCTTAAATGAGTGTTACAAAGAAAGAAATGTCCTGTAAAAATGTCAGATCGGTATATCTACATTACATTCGAAATCGTTCCACATTATCGAAGTGAGCAGAGTTATCGAAAAATGTATATAAGTACTCTATTGACCATCCAAACTCATTAGCCAAAATAGAAATCACATTCTGAAAATGTGATTTATCATTAATTTAAGATTTATTAATTAAGGTGGCGTCATAATAGTCAATTTTTGGAATAAACGCTTTAAAATTAAATTTGAAACCAAACTTCGTTTCAATTATTTAGCTTCAGTCCATCTTCTGATGGCTGTTACGTTCGCGTACATTGTTTTTTTAAAAGATTTTTTCGATCATTAAAATATCACCTGGAATAACACTTTTTGAAAAGGATTTTTTTAAAAATTCCTTTTTCACATAGATTGAGAACTATTTATCGCAATGTTTTAAGCTAATCTGGAGATCTATTTAACATTTTTACCAGCCATTCCCTTCTAATAACACATCCTTAACTGGGATTACACAAATTTCACTCAAAATGAGGGGAGAAAATGAAAATACTTTTACACATTACTCCCGCTCCAATTCAGCTAGCTATTTTAACATTTGATGGCTTGTTGTACAGAGTGTTTTAATACGTACAACTTTCTTATTTAAATTTTTCTTCTCAATCTTAAAATGAAACATGAAAAACAAATGTTTACTTCTTTCCTTTTATTGAGTTTCATGTCCTGGAATAAATACGATTTTGTGTTTCAGATGGTCGAACCAACAATTTAAAATGCACGGAAAATTTATAATAACAATTTCAATGGTTTGATATTTTTAGTGACAATTTGAATGGACTAATATTTATTTTTCCTCCGGTAAAATAATTGTGTAATTCAATATGCCAGATAATGCAAATTAAAAAAAAAGAATTCAATCTACTAATTCAGTAATTTCCTGCATATTATCCATAGTGGCGTCTAATCCACAGGTTTTACTTTTAACCCTGACAAAAAAAAAAAAAAAAAAAAAACCAGATAATCTATACTGCCGTATTACCGCGGATTATCGTCGGCGTAGATTATTAGTGATTATTTTCGTGTTTTTTAACAGATAATCCGCGGATTATACGCAAGAAATTATGGTACATTTGTTCCGAACCTCAGAGGAAACGTAGGAAGTTTAAAGCAGGAGATGTGGTGTGATGTGATGTTGTGTATTTCGAATAAATGCATAACTAGGGAACATTACAACAAGATAACAGAATATACTTTTGAAAAACCTATTTTTCTTATCGATAAGATATATAAAATACTGACAAAATTATAATAGAGTACATTTCTTGTAAAAGAAACAAAAGATATAAAACATGTAATTAAAGAATTTTATTAATTCATTGAATTTACTTTTTACACTATAAATTTACAGCTTATGAGTATTTTTAATACTTATATAACAACGATATTATATACATTGCAATATAATTTTCCACAGCATCTTCTTGATCTATCCAAAAAAAATCATATAATTAGATACATTTAAAAGAAATTCTAATATGCAATATCCCAAACAACTGTTTTTATGCGTAAAAAAATTCATAATACATAAAATCCATAATTTTTCCTGGCAAATTAAGCCAAAAACATATTCTAAATCAAAATGTTTTAACCTTATTTTGAATTTGATTAAAAAAAATTATTAAAAGGCAAATATTTTTTTTCTCTTTTTTTAAGGATGAAATTGTGAAAAGGTTTTACCAATTGCTTCCTGTTGTTACCAGTCGCACAGAGTATGACCCTGAACGATTCGAATGGAGAAATATACTGAAGGATTTTTACTTGGAACAGAACATCAAATCATGAAAATTTTATGTTAATGAAAAATGTACTTTGTGCTAGCCACATTTATTGTAAGTGGCAGCATATATATATAAAAAAGATAATAAATTTAAAAAAATTTAAAAGCATTCAGTGCATGAAATGTGAATTATACTCTTTATTTTGAAGTTTTATTATAATTGCATTTATTAATAAGATTATTAATATTTTAAATTTATAAGTTTTTAATTATAATTTTAAATGTATACATTTTATTATATTTTATAAAAGTATATTTATTATCCATCAAAAATGCTTCAGGTTTATTTATTTGTTGTGGATTAAAACTGCCATATAAAAACAAAGCTTAAGAACTTCTGTCTTTTATTGCATCTGTTTTTAGATTTAGGTGTTCTTAATACATAATTTTGGATAAAACATTTTTTTATTAAGCTTCTCATCTTCTTCATATTAGACAATTTTTGTTGTTATTAAATCCATGTGATAAAAGCACTGGATACATAAATAGCTTTCAATTACATTTTGCATTTATCTTTGCAAACATTTATCAAATATCGTATATAGATTGCCAACATCATTTTTATAAACATGGTTCCCAGGCATGTTCAGATCCTTATTAATGCTGTTTCTTCTCTTTTTTTTCTTCTAGAATTTGTTGTCTTTTTCTCGATTAATATCGAGTCGAACTGAAATTAACTTTCAACAGATACTTGATATTGATTTGATTGGTATCATAAACGATGTATCTTAAACTTATAAGGAAAAATAAATCAAATTATAGTAGATAACACTTTTAAATATATTTTAACAATTTACTCATCATTAAGAATAGATTTGTGGCATCTATATAATGATGACTAGCAACCTACAATAGTTAGCAACTTCAATCAATGTAATTTTCTATATAAAGAGGTTTTTCAAACTACATAGAGTTATAAAAGTCGATATCATTGATGTGAGTCTTTAGGCTGTAAAAAGATCTCAATGAAATTAAACTATAAATATAAATTTTCTTTTTAAATTTGAAGATTTACTGGGCTGAATTTTGATTATTTGAAGAGCGTAGCTGTCTAGAACTAAATTATAATCTCATCTGTCAATTAATTTCAAATTTACTATGTAGTATATTTTTTGGAGAAAAATTTATTTAGTTGTTCAAGGACTTGGATAGCTGTCTTTAATTAAAAAAAGTAATTTGAAAAATAGAGAAATAATCAGATTTATAGGAAAAAGATTTAAATGTTTCTTAATAAATAATACAGAAATTGATGCAGCAATTGCTTAAAATAAAATAATTTTTTGATGAATTCTTTTTTAAAATCTATTATTTAAGACCTGAAATTCATTTGCATTTAAAACTACAAATATAAAATTTCATTAATTATCTTAAGAAGGATACTCGTTATATTGGAGTTGACTATTTGAAATATCTGTTCTCCGCACTGGTGTTCCATAAGGTACTTCGACATCACCAATATAAAATTTTTCCATCGGATCTGGTATTGTAGTACCCATACCTAAAAATAAATGTTATTTTTTAATGCATAGGTGAATATTTTTTTTCAAATTTATTAATTTTAGCAGAAAATATTCCTTTATGATGTTTGTTCTAATATACAGAATTTTATTGTAGCACATCCATTGCACTCATGAAATATTAACACCTGTTAGCTAGTATGTATTTGAAATATTAACACCTGTTAGCTAGTATGTATTTGGCAAACAACCGACAAACATTTATTTTCTATGACACAAGTGAAATTGTATGAAAAAAATATGTTGCATTTTTTATAGCGTATGGCATTATTATGTAATACTACTCACTTTTAAAGATAGGTTGGCTTGCCAGGGGTATTGGTTAAATTTAATGTCAGTCAAATCATTTAAATATAACTTTTTGCTCTCCTGATTGCCAAACAATAAACTAGTGTTATTTTAATTATTTATCATTGTGTACATAAATTTTTCAAATGGAAACCAATTCCAAGGATATTATAGCACTATTAAAAATGTAAAAATCTGATTCACCTATCATCTAACTTTTATGGTTTAGCTTCCTTTTTTTTATTCGTCTTGTAAACTACACAGGTATTAAATAAAATCCTTCTCCTTTGGCTTTCAAAAATAGAAGGAAATATAAAATTTGATAGATTTTAAATATTTGACAAGGCAATGATAATAGTTTGACTTTACAAGACAAAAACGTAATCTATTGTTAAAAAAATATTTAAAAAAATATTCAAAAAAATATTTTTTTTAATAAAAAAATTGCGAAAATTTTGAAAAAATTTGTACGATTGTTAAATTGGTATAATTAAAAAAACCCTTTGTTGCATTTTGAAATTTTATGAAAGTCATTTTTGTGCTATGATATTTTTGGAAGTTATTGCAGAGAAATCCCCAAATGTTGCTTAATTTTTAATTCATTAAACTTCTAATTAAAACTGCAACAACAACAAAAAAAAAACATTTCGAGTTGAACATTTCCATTTTTCAAGTTTTTATGTGCTAAATTTCGTAGTTGTATGTCAAATGGTCTAGCCCGTAGAGTACCAGCATGAATAGAGACGCATATGTATTTGTTATTAGTTTAGATTATCAACA
This sequence comes from Argiope bruennichi, assembly GCF_947563725.1. NCBI lineage: Eukaryota > Metazoa > Arthropoda > Arachnida > Araneae > Araneidae > Argiope > Argiope bruennichi. The sequence continues at coordinate 8,478,948 of NC_079159.1, forward strand.
CATTTCATCTGTGTAATGATTATTAATGACTACAAATAAGAATGTAAATAGTATCTAAATTAAAATTTAATATTGCATTTAAGGGAATGGATAAAAGATTAGAGCAAGAATTATTTTTGTCGATATTGTCATTTTAAGTACATCAGATCAAATTGTCAGTTTTCTATTATCATATTATTGTTCACTATTTTTTGTCTTATTATTGCCATATTATGAAATAATAGCTTGTCTAATTTTTTTTTAAATTATAGACTTCCTTCACTGCTTTGAAAGCAGATAAGAGTGACTCCAAATAATAAATAATAATAGTAAATGTAACGAGAATTCTTTCTAATCGCCAGAATTGTCGCCAAATAAGATGGCAGATCTCTGCCTTTGGCAATTTGGAGAACATTCTGGCAACTCCTCACACCGAAAAATAAACTTTACCAAAGTTTGCTTCAGTCGGTGTGCAGTTCCTTTGCGTGCATGCGGCAACCCCATGTTTATTTTCTGGATGTAATTTTTATAGTATTAGTTGATTAAAATTTATGTCAAATATTATTCGACTCATTCCTATATTAACCATTATTTTGAATATATTGTTATATTCTCTCTAAAAGTTTGTGCATAGTTTGGTTTTATATAAGACAAATGGTTACTTCCGACTTCTTCTGCCTCTGTTGATAGCCGTCCCATATGTAAAAGTGCATATTAACTATTTGTTACTAAATCTCCATTTAGGAAGCCTAAAATATTACTAATTATAAAACATGAAAACAGCACTAAAATATTACATATATTTTTGATTGCTGTCGCCAGATATCAAAGATACAGTTTTCCGCATATCACTTAGCTGTGCCATCTTATTAAAATTTCTTAATTTCTTCGTTATATCAATTTCTTATACACAATATGCTTTCTAAAATGAATTTAAATTTATATGATAAGTCTTTGTTAAGTCCATTTTTGGATAGTAGGAAAGCTTCTTTCTTTTCCTTAATCTTACCATACTCAAGTCTAGGAACGTCCACCAATAATCACAGTCTTAAATTCATGCAACTATTTTTTTTTTTTTTCATCTATGATACCATTTTTAAAAATTGCATGTGGCAAATGCAGCAAGCCATCATCGAATGCAACAATCGAATTCCTTTATGTAGAGTTAATCTTACCTAACTAGCTTTTCGCATAAGAGATTCGCAAAACGAGCAATACAAAATGTAAAAAAGTGACTCGTTTAACTACCGATGTTTCGCAGAACGAGTGGCGAGGAGACAGCATGAATGAATTGTGCTGTCACATGCTGAATTGGCTCGTATCAGTCATGTATAAAAGTGTTGCCCGGATAGTGTTGCCGAACGTGACTCCGAGGAGTGTGACCACGTACTTGTGAAACATTAATAGATGATATTTTGTTTTTGGTCAAGATTATGAAGCTACACTATCCGGGCAACCCCATGATATCGATATGGGTGGAAGAATACAGCCAGAACATAAAAGCTTATGGAGCTGCATGCTATGTCACAGTAAAAAGCTGCAGCGGAGATTTCGTCAGGCAGGGAAGAAATAATGGATGCAACAATCTTCCGTGAAATAAGTGAGGTGGGAGAATCTTCGAAAATGATTGCATCGTATGCTGAGAAACATCGGCCTGGTATAGCAGTAGCTATGAGCGCTGCAAAATTTATTTAATGGTAATCCTATATCACATATTCACCAGATTTTGAAGCTTAGCTATAGACATATCTTTACATAATTTTTATGTAAAAAAGTATGCATTATAAATAATAAATTACATTATAATAAATTTGTTTGAATTTTTTTTTTTTTTCAGAATAGAACGCATTGCCCAATTTAATTGATTTCTGTTGAAAAAAATGTTTCGCATTAAGAATAAAATTAGGGAACGAATTATGTTTTTTAAGCGATAACTTAATAATTAATAAATCAAAATCAGTGAATTCAGTCATCCAGTAATCACTGCATTTTATGTAATGTAAAGCTTTCATTGTAAATATATTTGTGCACGTTTGCACATTTTATCACCGGCTATAATCAATAATAAATGTAGTGAATATATAAGAAAAAATTTCCTAGTTTCCCCCCCCCCTTTTTTCAGTTGGTTTGTTTCGTCCATTAATGTAAGGTTCTCCATAATTCATTCACAGTTCAAAATTAATATCCTCCTAATATTCCAAAATGTTCATCAAAGTATATATAAAGTAAAAAATAAATAAAAAATTATAAAACAAATACTATTACAAAATAAATAATACTTCAAACGGTCAACTCACAATAATTAATATTTTTGACCCAATTAATAATTCACAAACATTCCATGAGCGATCATTTCTTCTAAGATAAACCCAATAATATGAGTCAATATCGTTTGGTCTTTTTTGAAATCTGTTGGTTTAATAAACTATCACTGAAATTTATTAGAACCCGTCGAACGATCTGTTATAAAAATAAGCAATGGCTTTCACTTTTAGATTTTTTAAAATTATTTATTAATTTAATATTTTATGATTTTGTTTTTTATGTACAATATTTTAGTGATTTTCAATATTTGCCACTTCACGATCTATTTCAGTTTTACAATATCTCATATTTAATTATACGATTGAATAAAATGAATTGTCATTACCTAAGGTACTATGTTTTCCTTCAGGTAACTTCTCAATGTACTCGCTGCTAGTTTTTTGGTACCTAAGTGGAATAAAAAGAAGACAGTTTCAAAACACTGATAATAATTTTACGGTATAATAAAAAAAATTTATACCAATAGTGGACAAAAACCAGGTTCTTACATATTTCCTAAAGCCACTTCACATAGAAGCAATAAACCAATGGAGTCCCTTGTTCTGCAATAATTGGCGCTTTTAGACACCATATCAGCAAAATAGACGCCTTTTCCAAACATGTAACCAGTCTAAAAGAAGAATTATAATTTTTTTTCCTCTGTTAAATCTAAAAATTAGTATTTATTTAGTCAGATATCATTTTTATGTTCACTTTTTAAGGCAAACAAAAACTTTCAATGATAAAATGGCGCAAATAATTAGAGTTAGTTCAAATAGCTCCACAGTCACATAATTGTATACTGAAGAGCAAGAAAAACTGGTATGGCAGGTCGTGTGCAAATAACGGAGGTGTTCAACCAATCAGCGTAACGCAATGCGGTCGACAATGTGCATATTTAACAAAAGGTCTCTGAGAAGGCTAATACGTAGACTTTTGCTGTTACAATGGCAGGTCATTAAGATTTAAGTGATTTTCGACAGGGACTAGCTGTCGGTGCACGAGAGGTGGGGCACAGCATTTCCGAAGTAGCGATGAAATGTGGATTTTCGCGTACGACCATTCCCCCACAATACCGAGTGGCTAGGGAGCACTCTTCTGAATTTCGTCCCCTCTCTTGGCCATTTAATTCCCCTGACATGAGCATTATCGAGCATATCTGGGATCCACCACCTCGCACTCCCATGACATAGTGGACTGTCCTGCAGGAATCATGTTGTGAACTGTCTCTACAGTCTCTTCACAAATTCGTTGAATCAACGAATTTGTGAAGATACTGTACACTGCCAAGCCGTGTTGCGGCACTTCTGTGTGCTCGTGGGGCTCTAGATTGGTGTACCAGTGTTTCTGGAACTTTATTGTATGACTTAATGCACATGCACTTCTGACATTTAATAATTTCTGCTGTGTTGAGGTTGTGGATAAAATTTAAAGAAAAAAAGAAAAGAAAAAGTCACCCTTTCGAGTTTTGCCGTTAAAACACAATGTGAAAACATTTTTCAAACTTCACCATAATGATCACGAGTAATAGAAAGGAATATAATAATAAAAATTCCATAAAAAGGCATTTAAATCCACAGCCAACCCTTTAATAGCCTACCCTTCATTGGCGTGCAGTTTCTCCCATTAGGTAAATGTATTTATTAACAAGCATAATAAAAAGCTAAGAAATAATTTAACTAATATTCTAAATTCTAAAACGTTTAAATATCTTGCACTGAACTATTTTAATAATTTTAACAAGCATAAATTTATTAAAATAGTCGCGTACTGTTGACATAAATAAATGTCGATATTAAAAAAAATTCAGTTGAAAAGATAAAATCAATGCTAATTAAAGTTCCAATGCAAAAGCTACATTATTCAGATAATAAAAACAAATTATTAATTCAAATAATACATCTAATTAAGAATTTTTAAATTCAAGATGCATGCTGAAATTAATTGGATAAACGCATTTTATATGTATCACGTGATTGCGAATGGACTTATTTGGAAACCTTTAAATACCAACGGGTAACTATAAAAAAAATTCAGAAAAATTTGTTTTAAGGCATGTGAAATTTTTTTATTTAAAAATCAAAATCACTATTTATTTTTGAATGCGCAGTTAATTTGTTTACCTCACATTTATTTCTCACTTAGAACTTTTTAAATGCAATTTTAATTGACAAATTGATTGACATAGTAATATTTCATTGAAAATATTACCTATTTTAGTATTATTAGATTGAGGAAAAAGAAATCCATTATTTTTTCGGGAGATGGCTGTTTCTCGTAAAGTATTAATCAAACAATCACGGATTTATGCTCGTAGGATTCAAAAGGCGACAATTCGCACTAAAAAATTATTTTTCTTTTATTTGTTTGGTCCTTTCAGTTGTGAGTTACAGGGTGTTAAAAATGGAAGTCAACAAAGAGAAAGTTCGGCACATTTTAAAGTTTTTCTTTGATAAAGGCGAAAATTCAAACCGGGGAGCTGAAATTGGGAATAATGCTTATGATGCTGATACTATAACAGCCAATTACGTGCAATTTTGATTTCGTCGATTCCATTTAGGTATTTTTGATGTTAAATATGCACCTCTCACTGGTAGGCCCGTCATGCCAATAAAATCTCAGAAATATTCGAAGTTGACCGGCATGTTAGCAGTCGTAGCACCGCCTAGAAACTAAAGACCGACCATAAAACAGTTTTAAACCATTTGCACAAAGCTGGATTGAAAAAAAAGCTTGCTGTTTAGTTTCCACATTAATTAACACACACACAAACATGATGGATCGAATTCCCATCTGGGAAACCTTTGCAAACGAAATGAAATCGACCCCTTTCTTAAACGGATGGTGGCTCGGGATGAGAAATGGGTCCCATAAGACAGCATTGTGAGAAAACGATCGTGGTCAATGCTCGGTGAAGCAGCTCAAACGATGGCCAAACTAGATGTAATGGCCAGGAAGATTCTGCTGTGCATTTTGCGGGACTGTAAAGGAATAATTTATTACGAGCTGCTTCCATAGGGCCAAACTCTAATTTCGGATCTCTACTGTCAACAACTGAACTCAAAGTTAGTGATTGACTAGAAACGTTCAGAATTGGTCAAAAGGAAAGGTCTTGGGTTCCATCAGGACAACGCCAGGCCATACTCGCCTATAGTGACTCACCAGAAACTCCTGGAGCTTGGTTGGGAAGTTTTAATGCATCCACCATATAGTCCGGATCTGGCACTAAGCGATTACCATGTTTTTCTTGCATTGCAAAACTGCCTTAGTGATAAGAAATTGGCATCAAGAGAAGATTGTGAAAATCAATTCTTAGAGTTTTTCGCCAATAGGGACCAAGACTTCTACGAGAGAGGCATTATGGAGCTACTTTTAAAAGAGCAACAAATTGTAGAACAAAATGGTGCATATTTGATCAAGATTGGTAATCCGAAACTTGTTAGATAAAGTCTTAAAAATAAGGGATTTCTTTTTCCCCAACCTGATATTATAGCTGCTTAAAAGTATAAAAAATATTAATTGATTATAACATTATAGACTCTAAGTATTCGATTAATGTGGGATGCGACATATTTGCTTACACTTGGGGCTTCTGGTGGAGCTATACGCAGGCCCTGAGACAAAATTCCCACAAAATTAGTCAGCCTGGAGCCATGCCAAAGAAGTTTCTTGTTATGCAGGTTCTTGAATTTGTTGTACTTTTCACTCTCGCCGTGTCGGTTTATTCTGAATGCCTGAAATTTAAAAACAGAAAAAAAAAATCACGTAATGAGGCTCAAATATTTATTAAATGGATGAGGACAATCATTTAAAAAATTCTAAATGCATAGTGAAAAATATATTGTTGTTACGAAACATTAACCTTTGGCGTGAATTTAGCATTTTTACAGAACCGATCTTGTAATTGACGATCTCTGGCATGCAGTTAATAGTAGATGAAAATCAAATTTGTTTTTGAGAGGCACTTTTACATACCGATTGAAACCAAACTTTAACACAAAATTACACTTGCAGCCATAAATATCTAAACTAAATTTAAGTTGTAGTTTTGATTATATTAACATCCCGTTTTAAAGCAACACTAGGGCTATTTTGGGATGGACCTCTTCATTCTGAACCGCAGCCAGATGACGAGAAAGACACCTGAGCTGGCACCTCCTCTCTCCAATCGTTCACACCACACCAACAGGAGGACGTTTGGCCCCGACGGATTCAACGTGCACCGATGCAACCCGATGGAAGAACTGTGCACCGACGGCTCTTCTGTGGAATCGGGTCTCGAATCTGAAACCCAGCGGTTCCGAAGCTGAGATCTTACGACAGTCCACCGTGGTCGCTTGATATATTTAAATCATTGCTGTCTTAAATTATCTAGTTTACACTTTTCTGACGACAATACAAAACGACAGACGGTCATACCTTGCTTTCTTTAGCTCAAAATTTGGTGTCTTCATTGTAGATATTAAATCTGTGTAACAAATCTTATCTATCTAGCTCTCTTCATTTTGCTGCCATTGTGTTAACTATATTCGAACAACCGGGCGTAGACTTTCTTTGAACGAATTTTGCTCAATATTTGATAGAAATCTACACATTTGGCGTACAGGCGGTGTACCACATTTCATCCGTCTAACTCAAAGCGTTTTTGCGATATTTTTGTGACAAACTAACGGACATTTTTCAAAAATGTATTTTTCAAACTCTGGGAGGTCTGAAACATGAAAATTCGTCAAAATCTTCAGTTCGAATTTTTTGATGATTATAATAATTGCTCTATATATTCTACAAGAAAGTAAAAATGCATAAATTAAAAAAAATTAAGGTTTTTCATTTTTAACATAATTTGAATGAAATTTTAGTTCCAGTTACGTATATATTATAAAGAAAGAAATGCTTCATAAAAAATTTCAGATCAACGCATTATTATTTTTAAAAATTTCGCCATTAAGTATAATAAATCACGAATTATAATTAATACAGCTTTATTTAAAAATTAGATGATAGGTAAGACAAAGAAGTGTAGAATACCTCTATAATATCTAAACCGTATTGGCTATGGGTTGGCGCATGAGTGTTCTTAAGGTATATTTCGATTAGCAAGTACTCATCTGTGTCCTTTTCTACAATTTCGATATCCGCTTTCAGATTTCTATAATGGACATCAATAGGGTCTTCATCCTCCCCGTCTCCCTTAATAATGCTGTAGGCTATCTCGATTTGTAAGAGGGAGTCCAACATTTCAATTTTGTTCTGAAAATAGAAGCACATTTACTCCATTCATAAATTCGAATGCATATTTTTCAAAATATTTTCTATTATAAAATTATTCTTTATGAAGGAAATTTTATAAATAAATAATTCTATAAATAAATTGAAAAAAAAAAACTTTGAGTAACATATTATTTGCTGAAAGAGTATTTCAAATTGTTTGTTTTTTCCCTCTTCAAATAATTTAAAAGATGATATGACATTAATAACATAATTCACTTCTTATAATCAATGAATTAAATCTATTTACTAATCTAAAACATAAGGGGTGGGAAGACTTTTCCAGGGTACTGGCTACTTGTAATTCTTTCAAGTTGTTGCGGTCCACCCTATGGCATAGATGTGGTAAGATAAAAAAATAGTTCTACAGTATTTATTACAACTTAATAATAAATACGGATTATGTGCTTGATTACATAACGACAAAAAATAATAATAGCCACAAATATAATAATATAAAACAATTAAAAATAAATCATTTTCATCTAAAACTAGTTGTCGTAGTCTTTATACTGTCCACCCATCTTGAATGTCTCTGTATATAATTACTAACTGCTAATCTTGAACTGGATTCTACGTGGACGTCTGTGAGACGGAAACGATATGTCGTCTTAATCATACGCCTCATTAAAAATGCAGTTTCACACATGTAGGTACAGCCAAAGAACGACATTAAATGATATGGAACCTTTTTTAAAATTGGGATACTTTACTTTGTTCTTTTGATTCCAAAATTTATTCTTAGGTTTTGAACTATGTGCCTTTAAAATTATGTCATTTTGAAGGAGATATTTAAAATATATAAATTTTGAAGAGATATTCGTTTTCCTAAAGAGTTAAAAAGAAAATATAATTTATATTTTCAGTTATATCTTCCACATTAACATTCCAAATGGTTAACACATGAAAGTAACAATTGGTTTCTTTTATTATGTCCATCTTAAGTAAGGCGGTCACTCCCAAATGTCTTGGTGGTCCACCGGTCGATCACGATCGACTTAATGCCCACCCCTGTAATACATGGATCATAAGTTCTTCGGAAATAAATAGGAAGTATTTGCTAGGAGCCAAACAGTCTGAGCCAAAACTTTCAAAAGAAAATAAATAATAAATGCTAATTTGGAGATACAACAGAAAAGAGCTAATTTATTTTTGCTATTAATGACATGAAATAACAAATAAAATTAAACAAAAAAAATCATAAAAGTATTAATTTATATACATTCTTTTTTTTTTTTTTTTGCTTCCTTTCGCAAAAAAAAAAAAAAAAAAAAAAAAAAACTAAGTACGTACGTTTATTATAGATTCGTTGTCCAATAAAGGCGGCTTCTTCAATCCAAAGTTATGAGGAATTAAGGTGAAGAATCGATTCGAGACTTCAGTTATTTTGGATTTGCTCCCACCTCTTGCCAGAATCTATGACATAGTATATTATTTTGTAAAATACTCCTTAAATCGCAGTTTACATTACATTAAAAGATCTTTGGAAAAAAAAAGTGAGATGGATTATAAGAACAAACACAATTGTATATTACAAAAACAAATTTATTATATACTAGCCGCCTTTGGCTACCAGCCGGTTCGCCAATCTTAATGTTCGTTTAAATTTTAATAATTAAATAGGTTGAACCGGAGTTTAACCCCCTTCTTCGCCAAGTTGCGATAACGCACCAAAGTTGGGAATCTTTATTATGCACTATAATTGAACATCTGCTCCTTTGCTTTTAAACATCTCGCAAGGCCGTTGTTGGCGATTTTTAAAAATTGAGACAAGCAGGAGGTTAAACTCCGATCGTACCATTAAATATCTTACGCAATTCCAACTTTAATAGATTCTTCAGCAAAATATTTTAAAATTTCAAATTTTGATAGTCATATAATTCACTCATAATATTATAAAGGCCTTCAGTCATAACGTGATATGTATCTCTCTAATTTTCCGTTACCCCTCGTAGAATTTATGCTTTAAATTAAAGTGTAAATGATTAATCTGCAATTAATATAATAATACTTTTTACTGAAACAAAGCATTTTTTTTAATAATATGATTACTGATAATAGAGTCACTGAGCGTTTAAACTTTATGGGCACTAAAGAATATATTTCTTAATTTATGTAATATCTCAAGAATTTGTCAACAAAATTTTCTCAGATTTATCATGAACAGATTGATCAATTAACAATGTTTAATTTTAAATGCATCAAATACTAAGAAAATAAAATGAATCGTTTAAAATAATCGATCGAAAACAGATTTAAAAATACTACTTAAAAAACGATGTACTTAAAACTATAAGCATATACAAAAAATATATATAACTAACATAAATACAATTTAATTACAAAAGCATGCAACTAACCTAAAAATAATTTAAATAATTGAAAACAGGTTAAAAAACGATGTACTTAAAACTATAAGCATATACAAAAAATATATAACTAACATAAATACAATTTACTTACAAAAGCACGCAACTAACCTAAAAATAATTTAAATCATCCGTTGATAATGGTTGTCATGTCAACAATCAGAACACAATGCGCATGCGTGAATTTTCTTCGCCAGTTACGGTAACGCAAATGCGTGAATTTTTCTACGCCAGTTGATGTAACGCTATGCAGATTATACATTTTTAATTTCCTTTACTCTGTGTTATTTTAATTCAAAAGTACTTCAGAATGAATCTGAAACATGGATTAATTAACAATGTTTAATTTTAAATGCATCAAACATTAAGAAAATAAACAGAATCGTTTGAAATAATCCTCCGAAAAATGTTAACCCTGGCCTCATTACTGTTTTGAGAAAAAAAACTGAAGGCTTACTCATTTGGCGGTGGGGAAAATTGAAGATTTTTTTGGCGGAAAAGTTAGTTTTTAATTAATAATTAAAATTCTAATTAAAATTTCAAAAGAAGGGACCCCAGGTGCACATTCCCGACCTCTAAGGTATACATGTACCAAATTTGATAGCTGTATGTCAAATGACCTGGCCTGTAGAGCGCCAACAAACACACACACATTGAGCTTTATTATAAGTATATAGACAAAGAGATGAAATAGATAACGTAAGTTTGTCATAAAATCTTCATTAAGTATACACATTAGAAGTAAAGGATAGATTATAGATGTTAATTGATATATTAGTATTTGTAAATCTGAACTTTAAATAAACTATTGAAGAATTCTAATTTATATTAGCTTATTATAATATATATATATATATATATATATATATATATATATATATATATATATATATATATATATATATATACATACAGTACCCACCCGAGTATCTGGCTTTGACCAACCTAGTTTACTTAATCGTAATTAATTGAGGAAGGCAAGGCATTTCATAGACAATATTGCCAAGGCATTGGAAGCAGGCGTCCCACGATCCTCCTATGTATCGTGTGTAAAATGCAAATTGTGACAGGGACAGAACAGAACTCTTCTCGTTGTTCATTGTTTCGTCACTGTGTAAGGGACCTCAATGGTTGCCGCTGTTTTTGAATGTAACTGCATAGTATGTACAGGTTTCGTAAATTGTTCTTGGGGTATGCTTAATGTTTTTTTAAGTATGCTACAGTGAAGTGTATAGGTTAAAGTGTGAACAGTTTATATTCCTTACTTTTACTACTTTTTCTCTAATAAATTATTGCAATGCAATATATAAACATATAAACTTCCTTCCGTACAGAGCCTTCTATTTTAACTCATACGTTAGCTACTGCTTCTATGTTTTACCGGGCATCGTTCACATTCTACGTGGCTTGCGAGCAATGGAGGGCTTGATGCTCAATAAGAAGTGAAAAAAATACGTATTATAACAGATGAGTTTTGGAATAAAAACTTTGTCTTCTGGTATCGGTGGGCAAAGAAATGAGTTCATAGAATTCCGGCTTTTTTGTAATCCGGCCTCTTGTTCTTACGCCACATTAGGCCGAATGTTCGAAAGTGTACTTATTTAAAATAATAAAAATACCAAACAACCAGTTCCCCAGCCTCAATTATTATACTGATTTCGTCAGTTTATTTTATTCCAAATGAAAGTACATGACTTTTAGATATGGCCATCTTTCTTCACCCCGCTCCCTCACTTTTGAGTGAAATTTCAAAAACATTACTTCCGTGCAGATACCAAATGGGGGAAAAAAAAAAAAAAAAAAAAAAATCAGAATCTTTCATGCCCAATCACCAAACCGATACCACCAATTTTTGCTTTATTTGAAATTGTATTATTTTAGATATGTCTTTAAAGGCTGAAAATATCACAAATTATGTCTTTAAAGGTTAGAAATATCGCAAAATATAACTTTTAACGTATCTTCCACCCTTAGTAAATGAAAAAAAATTTCTTCAATTCATTTGACCAATTTGCGAGATAGTTAATCAATTAGAAATCTCTAGAATTTACGATACAATTATCCTTTAAACAGCTCTTTCAATTGGTGTTAAAAGATATAGTCCGTCAAAGTTGGTTTGCATTACTATATTAATGCCATTAATATATTAAACAAACAACTGGTCATGGTGTCTAGCGAAATTTCATTTTTAATTAAACATTTAAGGATTTATAAATAAACCATTTCACCGACTGAATGGAAACATGACCTTCTACAAACAATTATTAAGGCACCCTTTATGTATTGAAATATGCGCTAATTGTGAAATTTTCACTTGCAACATCCATTTATGATGCCGTGAAATAAATTCTTCAGGGCACAAATTAAATCTGAATATCCCTTGTTAAAATGCTAGTTAGATTACCATCATTATATTGAGAGATAATGCACTTTTAGCGCATCCACAAAAAAAGAGAGGTCATTCTATATTGAGAGAGCTGTATGAGATTTTTATCCGTCTGTAGTGATAAGTCGTACATTTGTTGGATAGGATTTTTCTTTATATTATTAACTCTTAATATATAATAAAATAAATAAAAATCCTTGAAAATTTCAACAAAAAAAGTAAGTTTTATCGGGATTGTATTGAGAAAAAAAAACGGTGATTGGTGGTTTGGTTTTACGAACTGTTTTGTTTTTTAACGAAACGATATATGCAGAATTGTTTCACCTACTCATTTTTAGCTGCTTAATGGTTCGAGGCAATAGTCAACTTTTTTATTCAAATATATTTTAGATCCTTGAAAGAGTATTTATTGTTTTTACTTCTCGCTCACAATGCATACAGAAAGAAGGCATACATTCCTACATGATTGTGGTTTGTTTCTGTGTTCTTACATCGTTAAACAATTTACACTGAAACTTTTACATTACCTCGCATATTCGACTGCGTGGAAGATATCCGCATATAAATATATTACCTACCAATAAGTAATTGGACACCTGTGATAAAAGAGATAAACATAATTTATTCATGTCCAATAGGTGAATAGAGCCTCTACCTGAGGCAATTACAGCCTTAACCCTCCGGCCATGTTTTCCTCAAGTATTTGGCAGATAGACAATGGTATTTTCTTCCACTCGGCTTGGAGAACACATAAGTTCTTCCACCGATTTTGGACGGTTATTGCACCCCTTCATTCAAACATCCAACTCATTCCAGAGGTTTTCTATAGGATTCAAGTTCGGACTCTGCACAGGCCAGTCCAATCGGTTTACCCTGCTGTCGTCATATCAATCCATGGTGGACCTCACAACATGACAAGTGGCATTATGATCCTAGAAATAACAATGATCGAACCCGTAAAACTGCCACAGTGTAGGAAGCACATTGTTGTCTAGAATAGTGTAGTTGGAATTTGCGTTGAGATTAATATGTATTGGGATCAAGGGTCCCAGTCCATACTACGAGAAACATCCTCGGACCATAATTCCATCTCCGCCTAACTTTACTGTAGGCATAATGCATTCTGGCAAAAGGCGTTATCCATGCATACACCAAATCCAGACTCTACCATCTGATTGGTCGAGATTGAACCTTGATTCAACACTCCAGAGAACTTGTTTCACTCGTCTATGGTCTAATTTCGACTGCCTTGCACCATCTCAACCGAGACGCGCTATTGGATTTTGGAATCAAAAGCTTATGGGCGGCAGCACGACCATGGAAACTAAGCAAATGTGCACCCTTAAGGATGGTATTTATCGAAAAAACAGTCCAGGGTGCTTTTTGAAACTTTTGAAGTATGTGGGTCATTGTTTTGGTGCGATTTTCCGAATTTCTTTGAACAGCACTCTTCGGTCTCTGCCTCTTAGTTTCGTGGTTCTGCCGAGTCGAAGCACATTCCGACAATCACCACTCACCTTCCATTTCCTAATCACAAAAGCCATGTCGATTTTGAAATGTTTAACTCACTGGATATGTCCTTTTAAGTATCAGCCATTTCTATGATATCCGGTATCTACGACTTTCTCGAAGTCAGATAGCTCTGCATTTCGTAGCATCTTGCATGCGACTAATACCAATGCTGTTTACTACAAGATATTTAAGCACAAAATACGGGACGCAGATCAGGACCGCAGATATCCACATTTGCATGGATGTGCAAATACATACTATCAGACAGTGTATAATACATTTTAATACATTAAATTATCATTTCTTTATCATGTTATTTATAAATTGTAAGTTAAATAAAGACAAGAAAAAGAGAGTGGCACTTGCTGATACTCCACCCTGGAATATTTTAAAGTTTTTCGAATGCTTATATTGGAGGCTTTCAAGAGATAGAAAGACATCTTGATGATATGTTTGTTAGACCAGCCATATTCTAATGGTTGTAACAATTTCATACGAGCAGACGAATCGACTAAAAGACATAATGGCTAGGTATCACACTGTAACGCATTTACACTTCAATGTTATTGTATTTGCTAAACTAAAAAAGTATATCTTCTTTATGGATATTTTCAATGCATGCCTCAAAAATATTAGGGCTTCGGAAATGTGCATATCTGAAAACAAACATCTGTTGGTTAAGTATCACAGAAACTATTAATAACTTTATTTCATTTTTAAAAATAATTTTATATCATTTATAAAATTAAGGTTATTACTTTCTTAATTTTCTTAAATCGTCTATGTAATTAATGATAGATATCGTTTGAATCATTTTATTAAGGCATTTCAAAAGAGACTCGAATAATATTAAAAATAATGGAAGAATATGATAATAAATATGTAGTTTCTTAAAATTACCTGTTGGGCTTCTCCGAGAATTCCATACGCCATAGCGATTTGTTTTTCAGAAATCTTGCCAAGTGGCATTTTCTTCAGATCAATCTGGAATTTCCAAATGTTTAGAAATAATAAAAAGCGCAGAAAAACATAATAAAAAAATAAAACTCGTCATCTATAAGAAGGCATCGAATTTCAATTGCATTACTCCTTTGAAATCCGTATCTTTTTCAAAGAAGCTATATCGCGAAAAATGAAAGATTAAAAAAAAGTTTCATATTAATTACAGATGATTCAGGAGTCCTAAATGACTTCGAAAACTAATAATTCGCAAATGAACGAGCATCTATAAATGCCCTTTGCTCGCAACAGATCAAAATAAATTTATAACTACTACTTCAACCATGTAGCAGTAATTGTTATGCTATTTTACCACAGTATTGTTAGGTGCGGAGGTGAAGAACTTTTGAGTTCAATTACTCCATTAACCGCCACTCAAATAGGCAATCGCTACTATAGTTTATAATTTAAATGGACACTACTGGTTATACAGCTGGCAGAGTGATACTACATAACCTGGTCTCTGAGTAACGGCTACCAAATGTTCAATGTGTCGTCTTCCATTCGGAAATTCCAATGTCAGATGAGATACCCTTTCCACAGTAGTTAACGATATTTCTGTAAATGCTCTGTCATACGATCAGAAATATAGAAAATGAAGTCCTCTTTCATTTCTGCGAGTTGATATCTATCAGCTGATGGATGCTAATAGGTGTTTTCCTCTTGATTTTCTCGTATATTTTCACAGTATGATCGTTGTATATTTTCGTATTAATTTTTTTTGGGGGGGGGGGTATTGTACAAGTGGCATGCTGGGTAGTTATATAATGAAAAAAAAATTAAATTTGAATTTCAATCTCTTCCAATTTATCGGTGTCCAATATTTGATACATATTTACATTGGGATAACATAACCGTTACTCATTCATAAGAATAGATAGATAATATACTCGTTAATCAATTTCATCCAACAAGTATATCTTATATTTTAGATGACATGTTATCCATTTGCAAATGTTTATTCCACTCATTTTCTTATTTCGTACTAGTTGCCTTTGGTGATCAGCTGACTCCCTTGGAATGTCGCTTCAATAAAATATCTTATGCATAATTTAATAGTCGTGAGTCTCTCAAAATAAAATTCTTAGGAATCGAATTGTGATAGACAGTAACGCAATATTCAATAAATAAAACATTGCCTTTATTCATTGGTTATGGACCATCCTAATGGAGTCAAGTCCCATGACATCATAGTGCCCTGTTCATCTATCTACTAACTTTTCCGGCTTTAGTTTAGTTATATTAACGTCTTATTTTAAAGCAAAGCTAGGTTTATTTTGGGACGGACCTCAGAATTTTAAGATGACGAGGATGACACCTGAGCTTGCACCCCCTCTCCGGAATTTCACGCCACATCAGCGATAGGACGTTTAGTCCCAAAGGATTTAGCATGCAACAGACACGCTTACACTGTGGTTCTTCGGTGGAAGCGGGTCTCGAACCCGAAACCCTCCGGTTCCAAAGTAGAGACCTTACCACCAGGTTACCGCAGTCCTGACTCACCAGGTATAATAATTTTTTTTATTGTAAAATCAGTTACACGAAATCTTTTTCCCCCCTTTGTTTATGACAATGGGGGGAAAAACCGCTCTATCAAATATTTGACGAAACAGTTAAATGTTTTTAATTTCAGTATAACAATGAAATCTAGCAATAAAAATTAAACAAATTAAAAAATCTGCATAACAGTTAAATTTGCATAATAATTAAATTAATAACACTAACAAATATTAAATATATTTTAAGTGATGTAAAAATGAATTTTGTTCGATTTCTTCCGGAATTAGCTTGCAAAACGACTAAAATATCAATTTTTAATTAAAATTTCCAAAAAATGGTTCCAAAGTGCATATTCCCATCCTCTAAAATAGATATTCGCCAAATTTGGTTGCTTATGCCCGTCTTATTTTCTGTTTACAGACATGCAGATTTTCATAAGAGCAGACACGGCCCTTACACTGTCTGATGTAGAACAGTTTCACCAGTAAAGCATACTGCTGTAAGGTAGGGCCCATTTTAAGCACACATCAACAGCCAATCACAGACAACAGTCAAGAACGAACTGCTAGCAGATCATTTGCTTTTCACATTTTACAAGGAATGCATGGCGCTGCTGTCACGCATGCACTAAGAATTTTACGTAATCTATCTCGATATGCAAATTTCCTCGTTCTTACGTGACAGAAGCACCATTATTTCACTTCTGGTACTATTTCTTGGGGGGGGGGAATTCATCTTTCCATGCTTTTCACAGTCTGTATATGAATTGTGGTTTCATTTCGCTCATTCGTTTTAGGTGTAGAGGCCGCCAAACAGGTGAAGTTATTTTATGGCCACTTGTATTTTAATATAAAATAAAAATTATTGTAAACAATTTTTTTTTTCAAATAAAATAATTTCTAACATACATAATTGAAACATACATTGAGTTTGAAACATACTTAACATCAATGAAAAATGTAACTGAATAGCTCTAAAAATTTTGAACATATTAGTTCTCTCGATAAGAAAAAAAAGAAAAGAAAAAAAAGAAGGAAACATTAGCAAAAGTTGTTCTGTCAATAATTTCCAGAATTCAAACATATGCGAAAATTATTTCCAATATATTCTTTTTAATACAAGAAGAAATAGAAAATATTGATCCGACTTTCTCTATTTTAAATATGCAAGAGCGGAAATATACGAAGGGAATATCTGACGTCAAGCACTGCTTGCAAGATTTAAAAATATTTTACCTCAAACTCGATCATAGTATTCATCAATACATCTTCATCAAAAATTAAACAAACCAGTTCTTTTACTGGTTTTGATAATCTCGAGTTTTCTCCTGGCTTCAGCTTCTGCTGCACCTCTGGGCTATCCTGTAAATTAAGGAAAATGTTAAAATCAGAATTTTTTTTAAAAAAATGTAAAAAACAGTTACAGTTAACAGTTGAAATGTAAAAAACAGTTATGGTTTGAAAGCGCCACTTTGTACAAATGGGATTTTGTTTCAAAAACGTAGCCACGTTAGAGGGAGAAGTTCTTACAGTGATTTCTCCATCTAATTTTGGTTCAGACTTTTGAGACTCGACCCCAATTAACTCCTTAAAATTTCAAAAATTCAGTAAATACATTAGCGAAAAAAATCGAAAATCTAAATTTTGATTCAGTTTCACTGTCCCGTCCAGCTAATTACACTGCTAAATATTCCTTTTCTATTTCTGAAAGTATAAAAATTATGAAAATTTGAGTATCAATATCTTAGGAGATTTGAGACTATTTCGATGACTACCCCGATGAAAAACTAGCCAATCAACTGGCAACTCTTGTTCGATAACGCCATTGATTGGCTTGGAATAAGGGCTTTATAGTTAATGAATGGTTGATAATTAATATTTGCTATCAGTTTTTATTTCTCAGTCATCTCTGTATAAATTCCTACAAAGCAAATTAAATTCATTGTTATCTTCTCTGTTTGAAAACAGATCTGAATAAAAAAAAATATGAAAAATAACTCCACTGCAATGGGTTCCATCATAATTCGTTTTTGCTTTCTCTTAAACGAAGTAAAAAGAAATTGTGGTAGGTATCAAAAAATTGGAACTCCAGATTTTAACGAATCGTCACGTTTGAGGCCTACCTGAATTCAAAAAACGCACCTGTCTGTGAATACGCAAACTTTGCGCTACATAAATGAAATTTTGTATGCGATCTTTATACCATATTTGTGGGGCCGCGGTGACCTGGTAGTAAGGTCTCGACTTTGAAACCTGATGGTTTCAGGTTCAAAATCGGATCCCACCGAAGAACCGTCGTGCAAGCGGGTCTGGTGCACGCCAAATCCTTCGGGAGCCAAACGTTCTCCTTCTGATGTGGTGTGGAAGTTTGGAGAGGGGAGTGCCAGCTCAGGTGTCGTCTTCGTCATCTGACCACGGCTTAAAATGACGAGGTCCGTCCCCACATAGTCCTAGTGTTGCTTTAAAACGGGACGTTTATATAACTAACGTATACGATATTTGTAGAGTGATTTCTACAATATTTTGAATGAAATTCATTTGAGAAAACTCTACTTATTCAACTCCCCAGCCACAAGTGAATCTGATAGCTACAAAATATAGAGAACTAGACGAATAAAATTTGGTTCATAAATTTGACATCTAAAATGTAGAATCTTAACACATTTTGTATCAAATCGACAAAAAATTGACCATCTGTCGGGCTTACTCTCGCGTGCACGTAAACGCAATAACTCATAAATGTAATAATTTAAATAAATGAAATACGGCATGAGATTTTGTGACTACAATTGTAATTTTCTGCCAATATTTTGTTTGATTCGGTCGGTAAAAAAGTGTTTAAAATGCATATTCACAAGTTAGATTTACGCCAAAGATCTATATTTCGTAAATGTTTGCCAATGCAATTAGTTTAGTTTAATTAAACTAAACTAAAAACTAAACGTTTTAAAGCAACACCAGGGCTCTTTTGGAACGGACCTGGTAATTTTGAACCGCAATCAGATGACGGGAACGGCACCTAAGTTGGCATCGCCCCACCCCCCTTCTTCAAACTTCCGTACCACACCAGCGGGAGTATGTTTGGCCCCAACGGATTTAGTTACGGACGGACCTGTTTACACGACGGCTCTTCGGTGGAATTATGTTTCGAACCTGAAACCCTTCGGTTCCAAAACCGAGACCTTACCACCAAGCCCCGCCAATGCAATGAGAAGCATTCGCAACCCTACCAAAAGTCCACAATTTTATGTGTGAGGGAAAGGGATAATTATAAGGGACAAAGGATTCTCGTTTATTGGAGAATACGCAAAAAAATTTCAGTGAAACCACTCTCTTTATTTCGTGCTTGGAAACAACAAAATCGTTAGCCAGACAAAGTGTAAATGATATGATATTGCTGAAAACCATAAACAGATAAAGTACTTACTGAAAATTGTAATTAAGAATTTAAACACTTTCTTAAGAAACTGATCAGAATTCTGAACTCATCCGGTGCCTTTAATGTAATGATATTGCACAGCCGCTTGTAGCTTCAATTGTTTGCAAACTAATACACTAGACAATATATTTAGTATTTTTTGTGGGAGAAGCGGGGGAAAATCACTTGCACTCTTGCGAATTCTGAATCTGAGTAAATACACTGAAGTGACGAAAGTTACGGTAGGTACAGCAATCTGCAAATATACAAATGACAGTAATATCGCGTAAAAAATTTATAAATGGACAATGCATTGGCAAAGATTTCATTTGTATTCAAGTGATTCATGTGAAAAGGTTTTCGACGTGATTATGACCGTATGAGGCAAATAAACAATCTTTGAAAGCGGAATGGTAATTGAGTTGGACTCATGAGGCACTTCACTTCGAAGATCATTCAGAAATTTAACATTCCAAGGTCCACAATGTAAAAATTTGCCGAGAATATCTAAATTCAGGCATAATCTCCCACCATGAACAACGCAGTGGCCGGCCGTCTGGGCTTAATGTCCAAGACCAGCAACGTATGCGTAGATCTGTAGGTGTTAACAGACACGCAACACTGCTTGAAATAACTGCAGAAATCAATGTGGGATGTATCCATTAGGAGAGTGTGCGAAATTTAGCTTTAATGGGGTATGGCAGCAAAAGACCGACTCGAGTGCCTTTACTAATAGCACGACATCGCCTTCAGCGCCTCTCCTGGGATCGTGATCATATCGGTTATACTCTACACGACTGGAAAACTGTGGCTTAGTCAGATGAGTCACCATTTCAGTTGGTATGAGCTGATGGTAGTGTTTCGAATGTGGCGCAGACCTCTCTGAACCATGTAGTAAAGTTGCCAACAAAGCAATGAGCAAGCTGGTGACGGCTCCATAACGGTGTGGGCCATTTTTAATTGGAAAGGACTGGGTCCTCTAGTAAAAATGAATCAATTATTGATTGCAAATGGTTATGGTCAGATACTTGAAGACCACTTGCAGCTATTCATGTATCCAAGCAATGATGGAATTTTTATGAATGACAATGTTTCATGTCAGTGCAACACAGCTGGACAATTCCAGAGAATGATTTAGCTACCTAGATCACCCAATATAAATCCGATTGAACATTTATTGGACATGATAGACAGGTCAGTTCGTGCACAAAATTCTGCACTATCAATATTTTCGCAATTATGGACGTCTTTAGAGGCAGCAGGGTTCAGTATTTCTTCGGGGGGGGGGGGGTCTAATGACTTGTTGAGTCCATGCCACGTGTATTTTCTGCACTTCGCAAGGCAAAAAGATATACGACAAGTTATTAGTAAATATCCCACACTTTTGCCACCTAGCTGTGTAAAGAATTAGCATTATGTCACTATTCGTTAATTCTGTGAAGAATAATTAGCCAACACTAAAATAATTCATGGATAATTAAAGTTAAATGTAGATTGCCATCTTATCACGTGCGTTTCTAATATTTTGATCACTTAACGTAGAAAACTTCAATAAATGAAATTCTATGACTTCCGATTTGTTTCATTTCGTTTGCTTAAGAAGCAGGAAAAAGCCTATCAGATTTGCTGTTAATAATCTAGTAATTATAGGTGCGTATTAATGATATTTCTTGGATATCGCCATTTTCTCTTGAACATGCAACAGCACCGCTTTTACCTAGATTATCAGAACCCAAAAATATAACTTTTTATTCTTCTTTATTAAATAATGTATCGTATGTGTTTATCAATTGTCGTTCATATTAAATCTGCACCTTCTTTTTGAATAATCCTGTATATTTAACACTTACAGCTTTCGAAATGCTTTGATTTAATCACCTTGTCCGCATATTCTGACCTTTGACAAAGTTCTATAAGTTCTTACTTTTATTCAAGTTACGGCAATACAAATTACACCGATTGACTAAGCATGATCTTATTTTATATAACCCATCTTTTAATCACAATATTTATTTTAATCAAAACCCCATCTTTTTCCGGTTGATCGGCACTGCAGATGGTTTTAGTTGCGTAGCATACGATGGTTTAGTTTATTGCTGTGTATAAAAATGTAAATATAAATTATTACCTGCCCGAAATCAAGTTCTAATGGATACTTGCGGCCAGGATACTTTTGAAAATTCTTTCGGTTCCACCAACGGTTTCCCGTCTGTTCATAGAATAACTTTTTAAATGCATGGATTGCCCTTTCAACATCATCATAAAAGCTTTCGACTTTTTTCCCACCAATTTCAGTGCCTACTCTTCCCCATTGTCTAAAAAGGTAATAACTAAACAAACAAAAAAAATATTATACATATATATTGTTCTCCACTATGTCCGTAAAGTCAACAGGTTAGCTTGTAGTGGGTGTAGGATGTAACACTGTCAACAAGTAACAACGTTTATCAACGCAAAGGCAGAGAGGACAAAACACAGCCGAGACCTACACAAGCAAAGCACAGCAGCACACTTACAACAAACAGCAGCCCTGGAGTAGTAATTGGTAGTAAACAACAACCACAGCACACAAAGCGGCTAGACAGAAAGTAGGGGGATGCATCCACGTAGTTATTCACTTAAGGTCTCTCCGAACGCCTGCTATTCTCCACTGTCACCTCTAGGGATTGCAATACCGGACCAAAATTTCAATACCGGTATTCGGTATTTTTTAAATCTTAATACCGGTGCTAGAAATTTTAGAAAAAGAAAGAAAACACAGGTGTTTCTTTGTTTTATTTGCCAGTTTTATTAGAGAGTGTAAATATCACAAAGAATAATTTGTAGCCTATAAATTATAACAGTATATAAAGAATCACAAAAAGAATAAAATAAAGGGACATCTTATTTAGTTAAATCACAAAAAAAGTGTAAATATCACTATTCAGTCTGAGGTACTATTACAAATTTTGGAAATGTGATCTTAAAAAAACATAATGCATCCATTGTACTGTCATTAAGCCTGAAAAGTAATTTTGTGTAAAAATTACCAGCTATCGAAAACGCTCTTTCGGCATCTACGCTAGTTGGTGGTGCTGTTAGCAATGCGCGATATATTTTTTTCAAGTATTTACCTCTAATCCCTCATCTTAAAATAAATCGATTTCTAGTCGGATGGTTTTGGATATAGCTGATTTCTGTATTGTATTTTGGTTCGTTGAAATTTTTTTTATTTATCGCTAATTCTAATTTTTGTTCAAAAGACAATTCCTTTTCACTATCGACAGTAGTGACATCATAATCTTCGATAATTGAACCGAATACTGAATGTGGATAGGTTTGTGGGTAAAAAGTTTTAAGAAAATTTACTCTAAACTTAATCAGATTTGAATTGGTTCTTTTCTTTTCTTCTTTTTCATTTTCATTTTTAAAATCATTATAATTATTTAAATACCATAAGACATTTTCTATTTCGGTATGCCTTTCTTCTGTGCGATTTTTCAATGTAATATATAATTCTTTAGATAGTGATGTGTGTTGTTCTTTCAGTGACTGCAACATGAAATTTATTGTCGCATTAGCTGTTAATAAATTAGAATCTCTCCGACATAACGCCTCAAAAGTCAGTTTTATTGTATGTAGAGCTGATATAGTTGTGTATATTAAGTCGAATTCACTATCTGAAAAATTTATTTACAGGTTTAAGTCGATTATTGCTTTTTGGATTGGATTTCCCAGTTTCAAAAATCGTTCCATCATTAGGAGTAGACTGTTCCAACATGTTTTAGAATCTAATATTAACATATATTCTGTTTTATTTTCAGGTAGTATATATTTTAGTAATATATCCTTTTTTATAGAGGAACGTTTAAATATCTTAACAATTTTTCGAACCTTATAAATTATAGGAAGCCATTCTTGATAGGTTAATATTTCATCCTCATTAAGCAATATCTTCTTCAACAATTACATTGTCATTACTTCATTGTCAATATCACTCTCACTCTTACTCTCTTCAAAGTTGGAATCCGAAGTTTCTATGTCCACAGTATTTGGATTCTTCTGTTCTTTCTTTTTTTTTTTTTTTTTTTTTTTGGTATAATACACCTATTACTCCTAATTGAATTCCATGTACATAGCACAACTGCTGATTTGCACCAATCAACTTTCCAACTTTTTTCATAATTGTTGCTCCATCAGACGTTATGGATACAATATTTTCTTTCAGGGATAATCCATGTTTCGCTCATTTAGATTTAAGCAATTAATTAAGCCATTCATTAGCTAATTTATTTCGCCCGTCAGGGAGACATAAAAACAAAAACGTATGCTAATTTGTCATGTTGGCGTTCCCTGAACATATAGTGGAGACAATTTTAAAAATTTTTAGTAAATACCGAAAAACCGGTATTTAAACTTGTGAATACCGGTATTACAAAATTGTACAAATGTCTCAAAATACCGGTATTCGGTATCTCGGTATACCGGTA
Organism: Argiope bruennichi; assembly: GCF_947563725.1. NCBI lineage: Eukaryota > Metazoa > Arthropoda > Arachnida > Araneae > Araneidae > Argiope > Argiope bruennichi. Next base: position 8,503,151 of record NC_079159.1, read on the forward strand.
TTGCAATCCCTAGTCACCTCGCTTTACCTGTATCCAACTGCATACTCATTACTATACGACTGGCTATTCAACACACGATTCGATGTTGCTTCAATACTTGAATCAAGACATGGCCCAGGGCACAATTCTCCATCCACTAATCGCTTGAGCTTTGCTCAACACTCGCGCTGATCCATTGAATTCATCGCTGACTGATTATACGGCAAACTACACAATTGATATCAACTTAGACAACCGGCCTTTTTTAGTTTTCGGAGCAGTGTAGAGTAGTTTCTCGAACAATCAAGAATAACTCGCCCCCTACTCTCTTTTTAAAAGAATTTGTTTAGATCGACACATTTTTATTCCTTCACCCGGAGTGAGGGAGCTTGTCGATTTCAGCAATTTTACAGAGCTTCTGTTGCATTAATTAAATAAAAAAGGTGGAATTAGATCAGGAAATAAAAGACATTTTAGAATGAAGTTAATATGGGCTAAATTAAGATAAGAATTAGGAAATTAATTAGGATTTAATTTAGATTTAGAAATATCATTGCGCACACACACGTATATATAAATATCGACAAGTTTGATATATATCACTCCGAACAAAGAGAGAGAGAACTCCGAGTAAAAAGATAAAAATGTGTCGATCTAAATAAATTCTTTTAAAAGATCCTTACAATTCCTCCCGTGTAATTTAAATAGAAGTTAACTTCCAAAAGGGCCTCCTTTTCGGCCCCGCATCTGTAAAATTATATTTATAAAGAATAAAACATAAGCAAAAAACGTATAATTTAAAAATTAATTATAAAATATTTGTATGGAAACAAAAGTAATCTGCAACTTCATTAAAGAATGCGCATAACGGAATCCAAACATAAAAGATCTATTGCAATCATGTTATTCAAGAGTCACTTACGAAATCAAAAGAAAGTGCGAATTCTTTTAACAATTTCCTTAAAAACGAGGCTAAAAAGTGAGTCTAAATAACTTTCAAGATATTTTTCTACAATAACGAGCTACGCAAGTGTAAAAAATAAGCAGGTTGTTCACTGCATAAGCACATTGTTTCCATGTGTCTCATTAAAATCATACGCATATATGTTATAAGAATAAGCATAAAAAATTAGCTCATCATAAGAGAGAATTAATTTGAAAATTATAATAGGAATTACATAATTTGAAACACACAAAATATTCCACAAATATATATACACTCAGACTAACACATATATATTACTAAGTAATAATATGCATCAAGGTGCCATAATGCAGCTTAAATAATGATTAATAAAAATAATAACAAATTATCATAAAATAATATACTAAAATAAATATTGTAATAAATTCATTAGTTAATGTTCGTGTATCAATTTAAAGAAAAGGATTAGAATTCCAATCTTGAATTCTAATCTCTGGAATTCTAATCAAATAACATCATAAGACGAAGAAGGAGCAGTGAATTTCCTCCCCGTTCTTTGGATCTCAATTCTATTGAATTTCTTTCTGAGGGGACACTTAATATATAAAGTTCATAGTTCAGAGATAATCACGATCGAAAAATTGAGAACAGTCAATGAAAGAAAAAAACAAACATCAACTGACAAATTTCACGATGTTTGCAGTACCATGGGTAGTGCCAGACTAATGGCAGTACTGCAGCTCATAATAATGTGCCATGTCACATGACTAACAAAACTCTACATTTATTGTAAATTTATTTGAAGTATGGGGTTTTTAAATGCTTCAAATCTTACGTAATAATTATTCAATTTGCAGTCCAATATAAATGGTATTAAATATCATGGCAACTTTCAGTTCATTTTTTTAGAATATCAAGAGAAATATCCATGAGCCAAGAACTTGTGATACTGAGGAAGTGTGATTTAATTTGATTGGTTAAACACATTTGGAGTAGGTATATAGCAAATAAAGAGCAATATGATTTTGCTTCTGCAGATGGGAGTAGATTGCTTTCTTGAAAGATTTTAAAAAGCAAGAATGCTCTGTGATTATTACTTAAGTTTAATTTTAAACGGAACTTTTGTTGTGATAAAATGTGAATTATCAAAGTTAGTTGACATAACCAGGCTAATGAATCAGATTTATACATTTAGCGAACAGCCGGTCTCCGAAGGCAATTAGTTCATTATTAAAGTGGAATCTGCCAGACAGTTTTTAAGCAATGCTATTTAAAAGCGCAACTAAAGAAGAAAAAAAAACCGACATCTTTCATCCTCTGATTTATCTTCTTCAACGATGCCATGCCACGCATTAATGGTACTGATGGACAATAACTACACTACTGACAGACAGTATCACTTTCTGGTATACGCGGTATAGAGAAAATATAGTAATCGTTAAAAAAATTCGAACTCTTAATTTTGACGAATCTCCACATTTTAGACCTCCTTGAGTTCGAAAAATACATTTTTGGAAAATATCCGTCAGTCTGTCTATCTGTGACAACGATCATTCAAAAACGCTTTGGGTTGAACGGTTGCCATTTGGTATACGGTATTTACACCAAGTTTGCAGATATCTATACAATTTTGAATAAAATATGTTCAGAAGAAGTCCATCTGTTCAGGTTTTTGAATATAAGTTCGCACGATAATTACAAAACGAAGAGGGCTGGATAGATAAAATTCGGGACACAGATTTAACACCAATAGTGTTGACACCTATGAAATTTTGAGCTAAATCCCACTAAGGGTTGACTGTGTGTCGGTCTGTTCTTTCAGAAATAAGTAAAAGCGGTCATTCAAAAATGCAAAGTCAAATATATCAAATTTGATATGAGAATTTTTGGGGAAAACGTATCTAAAACATAAATTCTATTTTTAAATGCTATCAACGCATTGCAAGGGTTCATAGCCAAATAACTCGCCAAGGATAACATGACAGATTCGGTATAAATTCTAAATTCATACCAAAAAATATTTCGTAAATAATGTACGTCGTTGCCATGTAAGGCTTTCTTTAAAATGACAAGTTTATTAGAGAGCCTGCGAGAAAGTTTTGGGGAGACCAATCCCGCTCTTTTAATATTGATACCGTTTTGAGAAATTTTAGCGATGAATTGAAGAACGTGCTTTGTCACGATGCCAAAATTTCATGATATTCATAATACTAGTAATAGTTACTCACCTTGATCCAGAATACGATTGCAAAATCTGAAGTTTATAAAAAGAATTTTTGCCTTCTGAGGCATCAACATACGCAAGCACTGTACTGTAGACTTCTCCTTCCTTCTGATACACTTGACAAGTCTGCTGAAGTCCTAGAAAAATAAGTGCATGACACTCTTTTGTGATGAAAACAATGCAGACTTTCGATAAAAAAAGTGAAATATAACGAATTTAAAGATGTTTCAGAAAGATACAAGCAACTTGTGAACAAAAGCGACTCGGCAACTTAAGCCAACTTCCCCCCTCCTCCACCCACACTAGAAAATAAAAACAGGCTATTTGAATTCTAGTGAATGAAAATTATTACATCCATTGTGCATTTTGAAAAGAAAAAACAACGCGACATTATATCACAGTGTAATCGTTAATAAAAACCATTCAATGAAAAAACATTCTTGCGAATCCGTCATGTTGTTTCCCAGCACGAATAGTTCCATTGTAAGAAAGACCTTTTACGATCAGTTCTATTGGATGCTGATCGGATGCCAGACTTGGCGATAAATGTGACGACCATTTGGAGACGAATTTGGCGACAAAATAAATAATACTTGAATCTTTAAGAGTTTTGGCGATAGAAACCATAGGAGCCAAGATATGTTAATTTCATTATTTTAATATACGTATCCGTATTTTTGTGCTTCTATGTGTGAATCTTGTCCACGTGCATACGCCCAAACTAAAAAGTAGCATAAAAGTTTACAGTGATTCATTGGTGTTCATGCATGATCCTAAATATTTTTAGGTAGTAATAAGGGAAATGGGAATCACAGGAAAAAATATCCCATTACAAAAGTTTCATTTGTGGGGCTTCAAAAGGCAGTTTATTCTGCTTTTGGCGATGGACCATTCATCAACCTCATTAACAGTAATGAGATTCCAAGGAAACTGCTCTTTCTTGCAACAACTTCCCATTCTAAAGGTTACCCTAAAATTTCCGCAAGATTCAAATTTGCAAAAGGGAAAATTTCGACAAAAGCGTACGTATGTGCCAGCAAAGCTGTGGAGGCCACTTTCTCTAAGTGTTATTCCATACATAACCCTATCATGTGTAATTTACAATTCAATAAAAATATAGCAATTTAAAGAATCGTGTTTTTTATTTAATTCAAATCTTGCGTTAACATGTTGTTCTATCGTGTAACGCTCCATTTTTACTAATCCTTAACTATTAGCTGTCAAACAGTTTTTTTTAATAGGGTTGTCAATACTTTATTGCACGAATAGTGGCAAATTCAAATCTTGCATTAATTTTGGGACACCCTTTATTACCCAAGATGTCCTTCTTTCTCCTATCGGAAATACCAAACAGCAAGATAATGTACAGTTATATCTTAAATGAGTAGCACAATTATGTTTTTCATACGACTATGGCTTTCACCAACTGCTTAAAGTTAACTACTCTTGTAAAGCCTTTTAATAGTTTAAATGTATTTAATTCAGAATATCCAAATATAAGATCACTAGATAACCAGAATGGTCAAAACAGACGAGGATCTTATTTTTCTTTAAACTAAAAAGGGAACAAGTATATTCTTTTTTTTTTTTTCTTTTCTTCTCCGCCGTAGAATTCGTCTTGACGTATTATAATATTAAATGTTTTCGAAAGCATTTTGAGCAGTGTTACAAACTAAGAACTTATATTTGTTGTTATTATTGTTGCTTATGGCACTTGCCATAGACAAGCCAGCTGACGAAGTTCGCGATTTTAAGCGTCTCTTGTTTCAGTAGCGCTATCTAGGGCCAAGAGTACGCCTTAGCTACTCATGCATCACAGCCCTTTTCACGCGGCGGACTTCATTCACTCACCCACAGATCGTAATTTAAACCTGAATTGGTAAACGATTACTGTTGTGGTATTGTCTCGACTTGGAGGGATTTGTGGCTACGACAGATTTATACGTGCACCAGTTACCATGTATACCTAGGGACAACGGCCTGCGGGGTTCGAACTCACAACCCTAAGAATGTAAAATCAACGCCTTACTAACCAGGCTATCCCAAGGCGAATCTTTATTTATCAATTATTATCTTTGGGCCTACTATAGCTGAAAGCATTATTTGCATTAGAAGACAAGCATATCCATTTTCTGAAGGAAAAAAAAACATGTATATAAAACATATAACAAGCATATAATATGTTAGATATAACATGCATATGTTATATATATGTATTTTCTAAAGAAAATATAAGTTTAAAGGTCATACCACTTTCTATATCAACTGCTGCAGCTCCTTTAACAGTAACCGTCGCTTTTTTAGGCAAATCTTCAGAAGAAAAAAAAATTTCTATGTTAAAAGTGTGAAAAAAAAATATTTTCTATTCTATATAATGAGAAAAATAAAATTTTTCTTGAAGAAAAAATCAGGTTTATAAATCTAGCAATTAGCATAAATGATTAAAAATATACCTTCTGATTTCTGTTTTCCTTGATCTAGATTCGATCCAAATTTTTTAGCAGGCTGTGAAAAGATAATGAGATTTAGATTAAATTACAAAATTAACTATAAAAAATTTAAACATCAAATGCTATAAACGTATTCCCGTTCTAGATTCTGAAATCAACTTGCTCTCCCGCCGATGTGGTACGGAAGTTTGGAGAGGGGCGTGGCAACTCAGGTGTCGTTCTCATCATCTGAACGTGGTTCAAAATTACGAAGTCCGTCCCAAAATAGCCCTAGTGTTGCTTTAAAACGGGACGTTAATATAACTAACTAAACTAAACTAAACCTGAAATCAACTTCGAATCATAAATTTTGTTAATTTTTAAGGTAATCGTTTTCAAATACATCAAAAAGCATTACAAACATGCTAAAAGATATTCTTTTTTATATATATTTTATAAGAAAATTACTTTTATCTATCGGAGAAATAACTCTAATAAAAAAATAAAAAAAAATAAAAATTATTTTATCTATCTAACCTCTTTGCCTATAATAAAGAGTCCGACTCGCATCGTCGAAATACAGAATTTTTAAATGTGAAATTAAGTGAAAGTATAAATTTAAAATGCAAAAACCTCTTAAAAATGCTTCAGTATTTAAAATGCTCTTATATTAATATTGGAATTGAAATAATAATTAATGTCTCAAATAGAATATATCATTAAATTAGAGAGATAAGCAAATTCATATGTCAAGGGGCAAATATTATTTTAAGATCTAGCAAAATTTTAAATAAGTTGGTTTCATAAAAAGTCTTTTTATTGTTACCACGAGCGACAGTATAACTAAAGAAATTAAGAACATTATCTATTTAAATAAAAGAGAAAAATACAAAAATAATTTATACGTTAAAGTAATACAATTTACAGAATAAATTTATAATAAATTATTTTTATAAGTTACTTCACATTTTTCATACAGTTCTTCTGAAGCATTTTTGAATCATTTTAAAATTTTTGTGAATGTTTAGAAACAAACTTGAAAGTTCACTTTTTAATTTTTGGTTATTAAAAAGTGAACAGTATATAACTATCCGCCATATCATTAGAAGTCAATACCACTCTAATCGCCAGGATAATATGTAACGATGAAACAAAATAGTTGTGCTTCTTAAAAATGAAAATATATTCAATTTATGAGGTTAAAAGTCATGGAATATTTTTTTTTGTCATGATAATATGTAAATATTCAGTAGATCATAAAACATTTCTTTGAGTATATAATATACAGTGAGACATATAATGTATTCCTGTGTAAAACATTCTGTAACTGTAATTAATAATAATATTTACACCAAAATATTTTCTAGTAAATTAAGGATTCAACGAACATTCAAAATTCAACGAATCTGTAATTTTATAGAATTTCCATGAACTCAGGGTAAAATGTTGACATAAAAGGAATCATTTTTTCACTTTCTTGTATGCGTCGTATAAAACACAGTAATCATCAAAAAATTCGAACTCGAAATTTTGACGAATCACCATGTTTTAGACCTCCATGAGTTCGTAAAACTCATTTTTGGAAAATGTGTTTGAGCTAGATGGCTGAAATTTAGTATGCAGTTTTCAAATCAAATGTGTAAATATCTAGCAAATTTTGAGCAAAATCTATTCAGAGGAAGTCCGACTGTTCGAATATAGGTTAACACCATAACTACAAAAATAAGACAGCTAGATAGAGGAAATTAGGTACACAGATTTAACTTTCATTTTGTAACCATGAATCAAATTTTGAACCAAATGCAAGAAAGTGTTGATTGTTTGTGAGCTTGTACTTTCAGAGACATGCAAACGCGATCATTCAAAAACGCATTGAATTAAATATATCAAATTTGGTATGTTATTTTATGATTACAAATATAGTTTTGCGTTATATTTTTTGTTTCGATCGGTTGGAAAAAAATGGCGTTTAAAACATAATTTCGATTTTTGGGTACTATTAGCCGCATGTCACGGATTACTCACCAAAAAAATTCGCCAGTGATGCCATAATACACTCGATAAAAATTGTAAATCCACACCAAAGGTTGATATTTCGCAATTATTGTACGCCAGTGCCATGGATTGCATTTTCTGGGTTAACACCTTTATTAGAGAGTACGCGAGAAAGTTCTGGGGAGACCTCTCGTGTAACGATATGGGATTGGAAACGAGAAGTGTTGGCTGAATAGATAAATATACGTAAATACAAACAATGCGGGAAAATGCAGTTTCTAGGAGACTCCAATTGACTCTCATGAGGACCTCGCTTCAAAACTTTCAGTCGATGCTACAATCGTTCATGAAATATAATGGGATCTTCTAAAGAATGCGTCAAACACTTGTTACACACTACCAAGCGTGTATTGATATTAGTGGGGACACATTTGTGCACTTATTGTAATATTATGTAAGCAACGAACTTTCTCTTCATTTTTTTTCTCAACATTTTTGTTTTTTACGCAAAATCTTTTCTTTTCCTACATCATAATATTATACCTACCGTTAAAGTGTGGTTCATGAATTCAGAGACACACTGCATAATTACAAAACCATCCTATAAAAGTCACGTTTTACAACTTAATGGCAATAACAAAAAAGAAAATTAAATGTTTAAAATTCATTTATTTCATAAAAACAAAATCAGACGCAGGGTCGAGTCATACTTTATTTTCCATTAAGGCTCCATTACATACGTCCATCTTTGAAAGCCGATGAAATACCGTTCACTCCCGAGTATACGGTTCTTCACTATCCGGCTTCCTTACTATGTGGCCTAGTTTTCTTTTATCGTAATTAAATGAGAGAAGCAAGGCGTTGCATTGGTAACATTGCCAGGGCATTGGAAGCTGACGTAAGCTACGATCCTCCTACGTGTCGTGTGCAAAATACAAGTTGTGACAAGGAAAGAGCAGTTCGTTTTTTTGTTGCTTCTTCATTGTGTAACGAACCTCAATTGCTGCCGCCCGCTGTTCTTGATTATAACTGCACAGTAGTACAGGATTCGTAAATTGTTCTTAGGGTATGCTTAATGTTTTCTTAAGTGTACCACAGTAAAGATTTCAAAATGAGTGATAAACGAGAAAAAGTTGTGAGTATGAAGGAGAAATGATCCTCTCTGGAGTTGATTAAACTCTGTATTAACAGCAAAAAATGTAGCTTTGGAATTAGGAGTCGGAAAAAGTATAGTGGAGGATTGGGGAAAAAAATGGAGCACCAATAGATAATTAGTGTGTTGCACAAGTTAGTGCAAGTGGAATAAAAGTAAAAAAACCCATGAATATTCGATAAGAAGGGAGAAAATACGTATTATAACAGTGAGTTTTAGTATAAAAGCTTTGTCTTCTGTTTTTAAGTGGACAAAGAATTAAGTTTATAGAGCTTCTTCTTACCCGGCATTCTTTGTTATCCGGCTAATCCTTCCGCCACATTAGGCCGGATACTTGGGAGTGTACTGTATGTGTATGATCAATTACTGACCACAGATGGTGTGATATTTCGCGCAAGTACTGAGATGCTACTATTTTTTAATTTCACTATTTTTGTGATTCCTACAATACTGGAAACGGAAATCATACAGAATAAGACGCAATAACGTAGTTGCAAAAAAATAAGGAATATAAGACTAATTTATCACTCATTGGATAGACGATGCGTCAGCCAATATTACAAAGCGTGGAAGCACATTATCTTAGAATCAAAATATTTTCTTGTTGCAGCCGGTATGTCATAAGATTCTTCACTGTTGGAAAACGTGTCTGAGAATTATTTGCAGTAATGGACACGAAAGAATGAGACCTAGGATAGATATGTATGTGAACCCATATCGATATCTTAACAAAATGCAGAGTAATTTCCTAGGGAGCGAGTGGATTCAACTAGACCAAAATGCTGCGATCTAAAGTATTTATTAAGCTCTTTAAATAAACAGAAGTGGTTTCCCCAAAACATTCTCGCATATTGATCCGTGGTGAGTTTCTTGGTGATCAACCGCTGGCATTTAGAAATAAGAGCCCGAAAATCGGTCTATTCAAACCAAAATATGATGTAGAAATACAATTCTAATTTTAAAAAATCCCTTACCAAATTTTATATATTTAGATTATTGCGTTTTTGAATGATCGAGTCTATATACATGTGCTACGTGAAGCCAAACTCTTAACGAATTTGGTTCCGAATGTGAATTCCAAAAGCGATAGGTATGTTTAAGTCGAATGCGTTTTAGATGTTAAATAAATGTACCACATGTTATCCATCTAGCTCTTCAATTTGTAGATATAGTGTTAGTATATATTCGGACAAACATTAATTTTTCTACTGAATGATTTTCATATACCAAATTTCCCCCATTCAACTCAAAACATCTTTGAGTTCTCTTTGTTACAGACAGACATAATGCTAAAAATGTTTTTTCGAACTGGAGAATGTCTGAAACGTGTAGATTCGTCAAAACGTTCTCGATTCCAATACTTTCTCTATATTTCGTATACGAGAAAGCAACAAAAAATGGGCCTCTGTTTCTAAAATTTTGGCAGGCTACAAAGTTTCGAATTCCATCGTCCAAGATAAAAATAAAAAGTGAAAAGAGATACTCAAGATAAAAAATAATTGGTTTTTCTATATCTTTTCTGAGCATTCCCTATCTATGATTCATCTCGTATAAAAAACAAAATAAATTATGAAGATATTAAAGATTGTGTTCAAAGTTACATCTTAAACTCCGGGTGTGTCTAGGACACCGCTATAAATCAATTAATATAAGGTTTCATAAACCAATTATTTAAGGCTTCATAAATAGTCATTTGAAGTGACCTTAATGGAAAATGTCCAATGAATTAAGAAGCAGGAAATATGCAAAACATGCAACAGTTCCACGTGCCCAATGCGGCTTTCTCTATTTGTGACCGCGGGAGCTTCTTTGAATGTGAGTAAAAAAAGAATTCCCTATTTAATGAAATCAATTTCATTTCCGCATAATTTCTTCTCTCAATTTTAATAATATTGTTTGATTCAGTTTGACACACAGTCTGTTTTGAAACACTATGGTGGAATTCATATTCATCTCTCAAAACATTCAAATGCTTGCTTTTGCCAATCACTAACTCTCCAGTAAAGATTTTCACTTACGCTTTTATTTCATAATATATACACTTTCTAATTTGCAGTTAACTGATTCAATTGAATTCTTTTTTTCAGTAGATTAAGTTACAAGATGGATTTTTAAAAATGAAGAAATATGTAACATTGTAATCGTTTACAACTTAAAAAAAAAGTGAATAATCAAGGCGAATAAGCTAGTCGCCAAAGGAGGTTAGTTTGATAATCTATAATTTTGAAAAAAAAGTTATAAATTAAATATTTAATTTATTAAATCTTCGTCTTTACAGACAGGCAGATTGAATTCAATAAATTTTAGATCTTCAACAAAATAGATCTTCATCAAAATATAGAAGTTTGATATTTTAACGATTAACCTTTAAATGCCATAAGTTTCAAATTTGATATCAAATTTTTTAAATCGAATTGTACACCTGCAATGGTTTTTTTTTATTATTGCATAATATACTTTTGAGAAAACTTTAAAAAATAAACGTCAGCTGTCAAAATTGTTTAAATAATATGACATTTTCTTTTTGCAGTATTGAGCGAGTGACATATTTTTAAACAAAGTTAAAAAAATGCGTAAATAAATATTTTACGCATTTTATTTTTCCGAAAAATAAAAATAATTTTGAGATAGGGAGTGTCTTATTTTTACTATAATATAATTACTTTTAACAAGAACCTGTTTTGCTAGAAGAATTAATACCTGCTTTTTTTTTCGAAATAAATATGTAAAATATGTTCTATGACTTTTTTTAAATTATTTTTCCCTTTTCTGACTAAGGCATTGAACAAATTGGTATTTTTAAAAAATTTAATTTGGAAAATCCAGCTTTAAAGGATTAAAATCATTCTCTGTGTGTAAGATTCTTTTGCGGGAAAATAAAAATTGCTTACTCTATCATTCCCAGAAGATAGCAAATTCTTCTGAACAGCTTGCACAAAAGAAGATCCTTCTTTTAAATCTTTTATGAAATCCTCCGAAACGACATTTATATTTAAAGCTTGAGCTTTGCTAATTTTAGATATATTTGATTCTAGTTCTCCTGTAAAATCAATTCACAATATTAAGAGAATTGTAAAAAATAATCGAAATTGAAAGTTATACACAATCTCAAACTACAGAAATAGACTAAGTTTTAGAATAGGTAGAAAATAATTTATATCATTATTACACACTTTCTTTTTTCTAATTACAAGGTAACTTTCTTTAACTTAACTATTGTAATAGCCAAAGCATAATTAATATTTATAAAGATGACATTTTGGAATCAATTTTTCGTTTTCTTATGCACCAGAGTTCTGAAATTCCTGCAATTGTTTATTCCGAGTATGAATGCAATGCCATCACTATTTTTCTAATAATTAATTATAATTTTATTCAATATGAAAAGTATCATTTGTTACTGTGTTTGAAAAAAATTAATATTCTATAATACCCCTGGTCATGAATTATGAAAGATATTAAACATTAAAATTAAAAAATAATGAATATAAAGTTCTTTAGATCATGAATTCAACAATGTATGATAAGGCTGAACATATTTTAATCAAAAATATAAAAATCCAAACAAAATCGTAAAAATAGTATTAGGAACTAAAATGAACTATGCATTATATTGTTTGTTAAAAGAATTCTTTATATCCTTTAAATTTTAAAGGCTGATGTTATAAATGCAACTGAAATTACAAGTTTCTTTCAGTGTTTCTGCCAGTGCCTAATAATATTCTTACAATTTGGTTTTGGTCTCAATAATTTTACTGAAAAATAATTGCTAAGCTCTATTTTGTTCATAAAAGCGTATTTTTAACACTTCTTTTGGGTTTTTTTCTCTCTTTTCAACTTTATATGCGAGTACTGATCTGTGACTGACATTTTTGTTGTTACTTTTCAATAATCTCAGCATGGTTTTTGAAGACAGCACATTTATTGGACATAGAAAAGGAAAAGAAAAGAACACAGGTATTTACAATTGCGCACACAGCATCTTGTTCGCGGGAGGAATGGTGCCGGAACGAAGCACCAGAAGCGTAGTCACACAGATATTCCTACGCGAGAAAAATAGTCCGCTCGCTTCATCCCAACAATTTTGATACAACCATTCGTAAAATAATCTTACTATATCTCTTGGACAAACTGCACTTTAGATTTTTACCGATGATTTTTGGAAATGCTTTTGGAATATGCGGCGTGGACAGAAACAGAGATAATTGTACAATATTCGTTCTACAAACCATAAACCTTTTTAATCCCAAGGAGAAATATCGAATCTGTACCCATGTGCATGCATTTTGTTACAATAAGTTTATTTCTCTCTATATAGAATATTGTTATGGAACTTACTCCATTAATTCCGTAAGGTCAAAAAGTTTTTCTGTAGGGGGTGTATGGTGTGAAATAGTAAGCAGGTCTTAATAACAAACAACGACTTTATCAAACCGCAGACATGAATACACAGACAACAAATACACAGCCGAGACTCATACAAGCAATACACAACGGCACACATACAAACAGAAGCCCTCAAGTAGTAATCGTTAGCTAAAAACAATCACAGCACACAAAGCGGCCAAACAGAACTCATCAGGAAGAGGGAATTTACGTAGCTATCCTCTATTGTCTCTCCAAACGCCTGCATTTCGCCACTGTTTTTTCGGTTTAGCTGTATTTAACTGCCGACTCATTACTATATAACTGGCTACTCCACAAACTACTCGATGCTGCTTCTATAATTCGGCACACATCTAAATTCACCAATCACTTGAGCTCTACTCAACGCTTGCGCTAGCTGGGCTGATCCAACTCATTCACCGTTGACTCGCTATGCGACTCTAAACACCTCAACACTCTCTTCGGCTTGGGCTACCCACCTTTTATAGTTTCAGGAGCAGGGCTGAGAAGGTTCTGGAACAATCAAGCATATCTAAACTCCTATTGCCTCTATCGCCTAAATTCCTGAAGATACTAGTATCATCTATTTTGTCACCAAATCGCCAAATTTGTCCAAATTTGCTAAATGACCGTCAAGTTTGTCGCCAATCCCGGAAGTCCCTGATCCGGCATCCGATCAGCGTCCAATAGAGCTGGTCGTAAAATGCTCTTTCCTATGAGGGAACTAACGATGCTAAGAAGCAACATTATAGATTAGTAACAATACCAATCTTTGTATTCTTTAACTACTGACATGTCCCGCCCGCAATAAAAATCCGTAATCAAAAAAGTTTGTGAATTTACATCTGACTTAACTCTCAAGTACTCAAGTATAGTAGACATTATGCATTGTATTATGATGACTTCACAAACTGATATTTTGCTTAACCGGATGATTTGCTTTACATTACACATAATTCAATAGAGTTTGACGTAAACTATGCTTAATAACAGCTAAAAGTAAAAACTGAATCCGGAGTATAATAAAAAAATTCTGCTTTTCATCTATGGTAAAAAATCTTCGATTATCCTAAAATTTGTTATAAACTCCTTGTCCCAAGAATGTATTTAACTTCTTAATTAGATGACACATTCTATTTGGAACCTTTATTATTGTTCCTATAATAATATAAGGGCTTTTGAGATATTGAAACATTTTAAAATGATTTTTGTATTTTGAATATCTTAATACGTTTACTTAATTTCAGAATTAAAATTCAAAATTCAATCATTCGATGAGCGAGTCATACTCATCATTGTATGCGACGAAGTTAATATAAAGGAATACCAGATATTTATGATTTATAAATTTAAATTTTTTATTACTATTGGTATTGTGGTAAATGAAAAATGAAATTATAACCAAAGTATACCGCACTGTCTCTATGGTTTTAGGAATCAATTTAAAACATAATATGTTCCAAGATCGTGACTTATGAAATTTCTTCTAATCCAGATTTTGTTATTGGATTTTTTTTATATATATAATTGTTTATATAAAACATTTGTTATTCCTTGTATCATGCGTTTAAAAAAAACTATAACCGAGTAATAACATTACCGAGATTGATATCTCATTTGGATATTTAAGAATATTAGTTTCTCAGAAGAGGTGGTCTTTTAATTATTCTGAAAACTGTAATTTGCAGTTATTAATATGTTATTACTTTTCTCCTCAGAGGTTCATACGATTTGAGCGATAAGACAGCTATTGTCGTTGACTATCAAGGTGTATATTAACCAATAATATTCGCTAAAATTAAGAAAAGATTCATATCTATAAGCAAACATATTGAACCATTTGACAAGTGCTACTGTTTAATACAAGATAGCACAATGTGACAAGAGAATGCTCGGATAGAGTGACTTCTTGAGAATAGCCACTCTCTTTAAATATTCTTAAAACCCCCACTTTTAATTAGTTGGAAAAAAACAGCCAAAATACAAATGAAATGGAAGTTTTCAAGTATTTATAGTATTCATTTAAATATTATAGTATTCTTTATAATTTAGAATAACCCTCTCGTTCTTAAGATCATTCGAATGCAGGAACTTTAAAACACTGGAACACTTGAGTTTTTTTTTCAAAGATAAGAAAATTTTCTCCCTCTCCACCTTCAAAAATCGAAATGACAACCCGAGTTTTTAAAGGTTTGATATACGAAAGAGGACCTCGCTTAATTGGCTAATAAGCAAATGTATGCTCTGTCACTTTTAATGATTCCCAGAAAACCTCTCTATCTCCCAAACCAATCTGAGTAAGCGTTTCTAACGACTAAAACATCTACACAGATATTCAATCAATAACGAAAGAGGGAAGAGTAATATCCAGGCGTCTCGGTGGCTCGCTGTAGTTTCGGTGATAGATATTTTGGGGCCTTTCAGTATTGAAAGGGTTAAATAAAAAAATTAATGACATAATTTTAAATTTTAAAACTGTAGTCGTTTTCACCTTTCGAGACGGGAAGCCTCTATCCTAGACGCACACACGGGACGAACAGTACGCGAAAGGAATCATCCCACAGGACGAGGGTTTTGCGTCGCTAAGCCTAACTTTAAAAAAAATCCACCAAAAAAAAATAAAGTTTGTCTTAACATTATCATTTTTGCTACTTTTTTTAGATTATTAGTTCATTCATAATACGAGCACATTTTCCCTCTGCCAAAACGCATTTTCTTACCATAATAAACAGAAACCAAAGCTTTCCGTAATAAAAAGAGAAGTCCGCGAAATGTATGCTATAGCTACGCGAATTACAACAGAACTGACGGTAAAACCCGAAAAGACTACAGTCACACAGTAACAACAAAAACAACAACAACAAAAAAAAACCTCGGAGGGAGACCAGAAAAAGAAGAATGATTCTTTCAAGTGGAAAGTTACACAACCCAGTTCTGTTTATTTACATTACAACCACACACACACACCCCGCAACAGTTGATAAGTAAAATATCAAAATCAAGTTGAATATGAGCAAACTGAAAGTCAAAAGTAATCGACACAGAGAGCCATCTAGTGGCGATCAAAAATTCTTCCAGTTTAAAAATCACATATGCATCACCGTCCCATGAGTTCGATTTTCAAAAATGCAAGTGTGGTACGCCCGGCTATAAGAGACGTTCGTAGGTGATGCATATTCAACATGCACGTCATGAGAGGGTTTTAAAGAAATCCTGTCAAATGCAAAAATAGATAAATGTTGATAAAATAAAGATTATTAGCATTCCTAAGCTAGAAATACATAATATAGAGTTAAGGAAGCACGACTTACTTGGTGAAATTACACACAAATTCACTTTGTCACTAAGTGTTTTTTGAACTTTAGCTCCTAATTCTTGAAGCGGCTTTCGTACTTCGCTTTCTGGAGATGCAAGATTTCCAAGTAAAACAATTTTCACTTTATCTAAAGATAAACTTCAATAAAAAGGGAAAAATAAATTCACAATAACTAATTGATACAGAATTTTATAAATTCATATAATTAGATATTTAGAAATTTATTAAATTATCTGTCTGAAGAAAATTTAGGCGCATTTTGCAAGCAAAAATAAGGTTACATTAAATTTTATTTCCTTCATGATTTCTCCTTTACAAAATAGTATTTGAATTCAGGTTTAAAAATTTAAAATTTTTAATAATTCTCAACGATATCAAGAATTATAGGAAACAAATCTCACATCATTTGCAAGGAGAATCAGAATTGAGCTGATATGATGCTTTTATTGTTAAGACAGAATTGAACAAATACCATAACTCTTTGAAAAAAAAATGGTACTGAGTGAGATTTGATGCTATTCCTTTATTATTGAACAAATTAATATTAATGTTATGCTCTAGATTGTTAAGTCCAAATTCACCTACAATATATATGATGTTAGAATAAAATTAATAGATATTTTTTAAAATTTATTGATCCCTTTTGTGTGGTATGTATGATTTAGATTCCACCAGCAGGCACCTCAAAGATGAGGATTATAAGCTGGTGCTGACTGGTTCTCGCCACCCGGATGGGTAAAGAAATGGTGGAGTTGGCTACCTCCTATCGATGACGGGACGTGCTTCTCACGGGAAGGGTTATACCGTGACCGGTGAGGGCCCTTATTACTCAACCATAGTTCCCGATAGTGTTGCTGTCACAGCAGTCCGGTCTATCAGATTAATCTGCGTACCTTAGTGGTGGGTTGGAATAGCCAGTTAAGGTAAGGTATCTATGATTTCGTAAATCAGACTCATCAGATAAACCGATAATGCATAGAATAACTCGCGATGTCACTTGGCATACTGATTTATCAAGGGTTAGTATAGTGTCGTTTTCAGTCATCAAAAGTGGTAGTGCATCTGACTCCAGAGCGGAAGGTTGTGTGTTCGAATCACTTTTGGATCACCATCTTATGGGAGACTTCTAAGGGATGAAACCCCATACGACTCCGTGCATTAAGTAGTTCATTTAACTTTAATACCTACATATTAAAATTTTTAAAATTTAAACAACAGTTAAAACCATATTAACCCTTTGCACTCGGATGATGCCTCTCACTCATCATTCAAGATTTTGACATTTTATTTATTTATTTTCAATTGTGATTGCTAAAAACGCTTGCAGAATGGCAAAAAGATGTAGATTCATTTTTCAAAGAAACTCGACTTAAAACAATTATGTATATTTATTTTTCAGAACAACACACAAATCTTTGTAGTAGGTAAATAATTATGCATCGAATTGCTTTTCCGAGTGCAAAGGGTTAAATATAAGGGGGGGGGGATCTTGTTAAAATTTCAACAATAATAATATACAGTAAATGCAGATAATCAGCGATTCACTCCAGTTCAGGCGAATGAGTGAAAAATAAATGAGTCAGACAGACAATGAGTGAGCTTCTCTCTGCTTTTATGCTGATAACTCTGTAGCTCCGCATCCCCAGTTACACACATATACGATACACACTTTATTGTACAAAAACAATATTCGCAGTATTGTATAATGCTGTTGAATATTTTACAATATAATATCGCACAATATTGAGCGACATTCTATGCTACTTGGGATATGAGGTAGGGATGACGAATATTTTAAGAGCGGTTATTATGTACCAATATCAAAAAGTCACAAATACAAGTGATCAATACTTTTCAAAGAGAGGTGTGATTCAAATCCTTGATACGATCTTACTGATGATATTTCGATTACAGGTTTTGGATCACGATAGAAAGTAACAATCGATACGATATCACTGAAATTTGCCGGAGCGGTGACTTCACTGTAAAGTAACAATCGATACGATCTGTCCAATCGAAGCTCTCGAAAGAAATCTGTGATTGGATTGAAAAGTGAACGGACCGGTTATTGGAATTATCGTATCGTATCATTGAATTGCATATAACTGAAATTTATCGGAGCGGTGATTCACCGGAAAGTGCGAGGATTCACTGGCAAGTGCGAATTCACCGCTCCACTTTACGGGAGTGACCGATATTCGTATTTGATGATGCAGTATTCCATACAGATCATTTTTAATTGCTCCTGACATGATTGACTTTGATTACATGTATTCTGTTTACTGCTGGCGCCATCTATTGGTAGAATATAGGACTAAAATAAACATTTTAAAGAAATGACATATATTTTTAACTCACCTTTTCCAGAAAATGGTTCACTCTAATAAATAAATAGTTTTGAGAAAAAAAAATAAAATTTAAGAAGTAAGCTGAAACAGATAAATTAATTCAATCACACTTTACTTAAATTAGTAAATTAAGTATTAATTACAATTAATAAATTATATATTTAATATTAAGTAATAATTTTAATTAATAATATGATTGAAATAACAGATATTTGGAACGCATATTTAAAAATAATAATAGCAATATTATTTGTTATTCAAAAAATCGTGGATTATGCATCTCTAATATGAGGTAGACGACATCATCACGCCAAGTTGCCAGATATACCTTGCCCGGCGATTTAATAAATCGTACTTTCCTAAAAAGTTGGTAATGAATCGAACAACTCAGGATATAAACACAACATTGTCTGCTACATGACTCCTTGATTTAACAAGATAGCACTTTATTATAATAGCAAATATAACCATATATCAGTGACGTATGCTTTATCCTGATGGCATGTCTAGATGCTGTAAGCACAATCTTCTTGAAAGGTTCAATCTTCAATGGACGTTGCTAATGTTCTACAGTGGAACTGTTTAGTCCACGACTGGCCCTGAACTTTTATATTCTACATCTGATTTATACGGATGGAAACATTAATATTCTAAACAAATAAAAACAATCTTACTGTTTGATGGGAAGGTTATCACCAGTTGTTGCTAACAATCTTTTCTTCACAACAGATTTGTAATCGCTGAAATAAAAAGAAACGAACCCATTTATTTACTTTTAAAATGTTGTAGTTTAGATTAAAGGTGGGTTTACACTCAGCAGGCTACTAACCATCCAGTAAGACCACGCATGCGCAGAAACTGTACAGTAGCAAGTACTTGTCCAGTCGAGACTCCCATAGAACTTGCTATTGTCCACTCTCTCAGCACATGCGCAATCTTCCTTCTACGCATGCGCAACTTATTGGAATCTTATAACTGGCTGAGTGTAAACCCACCTTTATGGTTAAGTCAGGAATTCCAAAAGTTTATGCAAAAAAGAATCAATTCTATTATACATTGAGTGCAATAATCAGTCTTAAAAACTTGTAGCGTTAGAATTATTGCTATAATGGTTAGTCAAAGTAATTTTCTCTTAAAATGTGATTTGGAAATGGTTCTCTTTTGCATAGTTAGGTTCAATTCCATGCAATGAATTTATACAAAAAGATCGTTTTCTGCTATTGAAAAACAATCAGACTTACATAAGCAGATGTTGAAGGTAATGAGGTATCTCAAATTCCTTGCGTTCAGGGAATTCAGTTTCAAACTGGCATTTCGTCCATTCGTTTAAATATCCACTACAAATATATTTATTTTTCCTGAAAATGAATGGTACAAATTTTTTAAAAAGATGAAAAGAATAATTCAGTAAATATCAATGTTAACAAAACTTAATAACAATATTAGAATTTTTATAGCATCTATGGTCAATTGCTTCAACAATAACAAGGTTTATATCAATTTTCGTGAACTTTACTTTTCGTGAAATCTCAAAGATATAATGGAGGTAATTTTATTAAACGATGCAGAACAATATATGAAATCTCTACCATCTACGAGCAATCTACGATCTACGAAATCTATAGTGACCTTTTCGAAAGTTTCTCGCCAGCACTCTAATACTCTAGTTGCGCAAGAGGTCAAATATTTATGCATATGCCGCGCTTGAGCATTTTGTGCTTTGTGAATAGTAAAAAAAAATGAGTATGCATTGAGAAAGTTTTTTCGGTTGACTGCAAAAAACATTTAACACATAAAAACATTTATCTACATTTTATTAACAAGATCACATAACAAATTGCATTTGTCTATGCCATTACGTTTTTGAGTTATAACTTTTATATGCATGCGAATGTACAAGCCGACAGACAGTCACCCTTTGACAGATTTGATTCGAAATGTGATACAGATCTGCATTTAAGATGCTAAAATTAGGAACCAAATTTTATTTATATAGCTCTTTTGCATTTTTGGAAGTACATGTTTATTTGCATTTGGAGAAACATCCTTCAAATGGATCTCGTTTAAAACTTGATACAGATGTGCAAATTCAATGTAAGAAGCACAAATTTTATCCACAGACAAAGTTCCAAAAATGAATCTTTCAGATTCGAAAATGTGGAGATTCTTCACAATTTCGAGTTCGAATTATTTGACAACTACAATATTTTCGTTTCTTTTAGATATATTTCGTATCCGCCGAGAAAGTAATGAATTATTTTTTTTCTAAATTATTGATTCCTGATATCATCATTTTGAACTTAAAAAATTCTCATTTTGTTCTAAATAGTTGTTTTACCATAGTTTCACCTTGACAAATACATTTTTAGTCTGAATTGTGTAGAAACGTCAGAAGTCAAGGTACTTTAACAGATATTAATCAATTAATTAACTTCAATGACCAATCAATTATTTATTTACAAGGGGTAAGATTAATTAAGTATGAATTATGGTAAAACAACTATTAACAACTATATAAACAACCAAAAGAAATTAATAATACAAAATAACTTTTATCAATGAAGTATAATTAATAAAAAAAAGACTTTGTTAATTTCCTAACAATTAAATTTCAAAGACTGATGAGATTTCTGAAATAACTGATTAAAATTATGTAAAAAAAATAGATAAACAGTAAATGATTTTAATAAGTACATTATTAATAATTATAATTAAATAAATTTTTAATAATTCAATTGAAAAATTAATTCGTTTTAACAAAGGAACCAACAATATACAACAATTGCATAGTAAAAATTTAAAATAAATACTACGCTTCTAGTCTAATGTGCCTAAAGCTCTAAAAAATTTAGAGCTTTCATATACTTTTCTGGTTGAATGCTTTGCACGACAATAAAATCTTGAGTAAATAAATAACTTTTAAAAATAATTAATTTACAGTGAAGCAGGACCTTCATTTACAAAAGTGATACAGATTTATAACACACACACATACACACACTTCCTCTTTTCTCACTCATTCATTTATTCTCTTTCTCTCTCTGTCTGTTTCTCACTCACTCTTTCATTCTCTCTCTTTCTCTCTTCTGCTTTCCCCCTCCTTTCTCTCTCTATCTTTCACACGCACACACACAACCACACACACAGGCACACACACACATTCTCTCTCTCTCTTCTTTCTCACTCATTCATTCTCTTTCTCTCTCCATATCTCTCCTTCTTTCTCCCTCCACTCTCTCTCTCTCTCCCTGAATATATATATCTTTCGCACCCACGCACACAACCACACACACACACTCTTTCACACCCTCTCTTTCTTACTCACTCATTCATTCTCTTTATCTCCTTCTTTCTCCCTCCTCTCTCTCTCTCCCTTTATCTTTGTTTCTCCCTCCTTTTCTTTCTCTCTCTCTCTCTCTCTTTCTCACTTACTCACGAACACATAACCACACGCACACACTCATTCACTCTCTTTCTTTCTCACTTACTCATTCATTCTCTTTCTCTCTCTTCTTTTTCCCTCCTCCTGTCTCTCTGTCTCTCTTTCTCACGCACGCACACATACACTCATTATCAACATAATTAATTAAGTTCCAATATACTATATTTTAAGAAAATTTTTCAATATTCACAATTCCATTCTAATCTAACTAAATAAATCAAGCCTCAAACTTTTAATAAATAGAATATGTACTGACATGAAACTAAGGGATTCAGTCTTGCAATCTGGGCAAATCTCAAGAGCTCCAAACGCCAAGCAATCAGCTAAATGATCCAGCAACTGTAAATTAGTTACAATAGGTAAACAAATATTTTTACATTGTTACAAAAATATTGAAAACAAAAATGAAGATAGTAACCTTATGAGGGTTTTTTTCAGAAGTAAATTTTAAGAATGTATTTTACATTCCAATTTTGGAATTATATTGGGATTCATAAATAAATATCCCAAATATAAAAGGCTGTTAAAAAATACAAAGCAAGGTACGGCTTTGTTACACATCGGAAAACAAAATTCGTCCTGAAAGTTTTTGAATTCAACACAATTATTATAATTGTGAGCCCCTACAGAAACATGTATGATAGCGAAGTCGTACTATAATCCATCACACATATTTTGCTGCATATATATGGTGTGAAAATTTGAAAAGCTGAAGATCTGTACATGTTAAGTTAAAAACAAACACCTACTGCTTGATGTAGCATCAGAAAAAAAATCAACTATCGGCATACAAGTATATCTGCAGACTTCCAATACTTCATACAATGTATAAAGAAAATATGAGGAATGAGCTATCGTATCATCTCCATACCTTTTGTGTATCTGGGAGTTCACAAAGAACACTTTTAACCCTTTAAAGGGCCATTTTTTTCTAGTCATATTATGTTAAAATATTTTTAGGCTTGAAATTAGAATAAGAAAAGGGATTCATTTAGCTTATTAGATAAATTTAATTTGATTAATTAATTAATTTGGTTAATTAATAATTAAGTAACAAATCAAGACAGTACATTTTGTTTGAGATAAAGAACTTGCTAAATCATTAAATTCAAACTATGTTAATATTATGTTGTTTTTTTTTTTACTTACTTACTTAAGGTACTAACATTAAGTTGTGTTTATTTCATTAAGAGTGTTTATTCCATTTAAAGGGGAGAAAATAAATTCATTTTATTACTTTAAAGGATGTTAAATTTCAGAGCATAACTGTTATTCATAAATAAAGCCTGTAAAGTTTAGGTAAGTTATTTATTAAAGATAAATGACAACAAATTCAATCATTAAAATAAATATACCACAGATATAGACATTTGAATAGTATTTAAAAAATAATTTCAAATAAACAATGCTACAAAATACTCTTTTTGTAGATATATAAGAGAAATAATTCTACAAAATTCGAGAATTCACATATACCCTTCCAAACACGAAATAATTTTTTTTTAAATGCATTTAAATATCTCAAATCTTTTAGAACAGATATAACCTTGTTCTCTTCTGTAGGTATATATTGCCTGTTATGTTCCAAAAGAGATTGCATCCATTTCTTTGTCAGTCTTTGTTGGATTTTATCCCTCATGTCAAAAAATAGTCTATTTTGTTCCTAAATGTGAAAGAAATTAGTCAAAAATTGGCAATAAAACATTATTAGAATATCAATATCTTGTTGTCAATGAATTCCAAAAAAGAGAGCTGCTAAATTAGCATCATATAAACATTGCTCTAAATATCATTTTCCTGTAATATATCAATTTCCAAAAATGCTACCGAAAAACGTAACATCATCGGTTACATGCATTTACAAGTTTTATTGAAGAAGAAAAAAACCACACCGATAACAATAATATTTGAAATAAAATTATTGATTTGCCTTACAGGTGAGCAAAAATAATCTGAGATACCTCTCGGGTTATTTTAACTGGCAATTTACTTTATAAGTCGTCATTGAAATTGTATCTGGAAGCTATCGTTTATTTTTGTGTGGTAATGCTATAATACGTTCACAAATTTTGAGATACGTACTTTACCTTCAAAAAATAAGAAGTTTTGCTATAAAAACAGCGAAGATTTGCCCTTTTCCCAATCCAACTCCCGACAGTGGCGTAGTATTTTCTCAAAGTGTCAACCTGCTGCTCGTAAAACTGGATAAAAAATGTAGGGGAAGATGAGGAGGAAGGTCAGAGATTCACCATCTGTGGCTTAGGACTAACCGCCTCGAAGAGGGTGCCAGTTCGGAAATTTTGTCAGTAATATGGATGGATTATGTTAAAGACAGCACTCGGGCACAACAAATCCTATCGATACTGCCTCATTCAGTATTGGCGGGGTGGTCGGCTGTACACAAGAAGAAAGAAGAAAGTGACGTAATGAGGATAAGTGAATCCAGAAACATGATATGATCTCACCCCCTTTCCCAGTCGTCATCAGTGGTTTTGCAAGTGTAAGGTATTATTTCCCCTCTTTCAAGATATTTCATTTAAAAAAGTGATATTAAACCTTTGTCCTTAAGTCACTTCACCCCCTCCCCCAGTGACTGGAGCTTTAGACAAACTACGCCTCCCTTATCAGGTCGATATGACACTATCCTCTCATGACATTATCTTCAGTAGGTTGGGTAACTGATCAGGAAAATATTTGAATTCATTATATGATGGTCATTTTAAGGACTTTGATATGTAAACGTATATCATATACAGATACTAAAAGGTTTCAAAACCTCAATAAAACACCATGCTTTAAAAAAAAAAAAAAAAAAAAAAAAAACCTACTTCTCATGAAATCAAGAGCTTCTGAGACCTACCTACCTGTTAAGTGATTTTATTTTCATGCACATTTGTGAAGATATTAGTTCCTCAAAGACTGTGCAATGTCGAAAGGATACCTTGTTTGTACCCAATCGCATAAGCCTCATGACTAAGGTATGTAAATACAATAACTGTTTGGAATTTCTAGAGCGTAATGAAGTGATTTAAAGAGGACTTAAAGAACAGAACATATGAAATAAAGCTAATTATTACTGAACATAGGTTTCAAACTAATTGTATGAACCCTGTATTCAAAATTATATGCAGGGTGTCCCATAAATATCGCCCAAACTCTACACAGCCATATTCCTCGTGCGGGTGTTCATAAAAAATGCCCAAAAAACTAAACCTGTACGACACATAGTTTTCGAGAAAAATACGAAAACATAATATGACGTCACATCCGGTGCAAGGAAAAAATCCCACTTTATTTGACACATCAACTGCTTTACTTTCAAACTATGAAGGCAGATGTTCAAAATTTCCTCCGTGCATATTGCTTGAGCGCGCCGAAAAATGGGTACAGCCTCTCTGAGCGTAAGAGCATGTGCACAATACTTCTAGTGGAATTAAGCTCACTGGCTAATAGCCTCTCTGACCATCAGCGGTCTTCTAACATCATGATGACGGCTGTCGGGCTGACCTTCTTGTATTTTGCAGTCTGTTTGTTCAATCTACGAATGACTTTGGCATCGGGAGGACGGCGTGACGGATATCGATGGGTATACTCCCTACCTGTTCGTAATGCGGCATGTATTTCATCTACGGCCATTACATTGGCCGTAGATGAAATACATGCCGCAATAATCACGAATGGAACACATGATCACCATGCGAAGAATACCACTGGTTACAAGATGCAACCTTTTAAATACGAGTTAAAAGTAAGCTTCACGTCATTCCACGGCCCTCACATGCATGATTCGTTCCGAACATTTTGAACATCATCGTCAAGAAAGACATGCAAATAGTACTGTTGATGTGTCCACTACAGCGTTTCCCCCTTGCACCAGATGAGACGCCATACTTTGTTTTTCGCATTTTTCTCGAAAATTGTATCGCACAGTTTGTTGGCGCATGCGCGCTCCCAACCGGTCATGTGATCACGAGTGTAAACAAGGGGAAACCCGCAGAGACGCCGTCAGGATTTCGGCAGTAACTGACGTGGGTAATCACTGTGCCAAAGTATGAATCGAAACCCACAATAACAAAATTTACTGTCATCTATATTAATGTTTTGTGTTGTCTTGTGTGATGTCAATAAATAATTTAGAAAAAGGCAACACTGGTTCGTAGTTATTTTATCAAAAGGAATCTGGATTTTAAGCCAGACCACAGTTACAGTTCTTTGGGCATTTTTTATAAACTCCGTACTAGGAAGCTGGCTATGCAGAGTTTGGGCGATATTTATGAGACACCCTGTATTTGTGTATGGTTCTGAAGTACCATTTGAAGAATTCATATCCCTTACATAGCAGTATTGTAGAGGCGAGATTTTTGATTAGCATATGTTATGTTAACATAACTGTTTGTGTAACTGTGTTTCTTGTTAACTATGCCCCTCCCCTCCTAAGATTGTCCTTTGCAAATAAATGGCGAGTTGATCGAACAGTTTAGAAGAACAAGTATGGAATTTGTTGCAAGTGAATCATATATCTTCTTCGTGGATGAGTGGTAAATAGAAATATAGTAGTTAATAAAAAGTATATAAATAACACAGAAGCTCGTTTGGGAACAGACGTCGACAGTATTGACGAACTACGACAGTATCGTCGTCCTATTCCGTTGATGACAACGAAATTGTATGCGGACTCTACTTGCAACATTAAGATTAGTTTTCGCCTGTTGGCTGTCTGACAGTATCATTTCTATTGTACAGTACACTCCTGAGTATTCGGCCTAATGTGGTGGAAGGGCAGGCCAGATGATAAAAAAGCCGGATAGACCGTTCTGTGAACTCAATTGTTTGCCCATCAGTATCAGAAAACAATTTTTATATCAAGACTCACTGTTATAATGCGTATTTTCTCACTTCTTACTAAATACTAAGCCCTCCATTTATCTTAAGCCACACAGAATGTGAACTCGACCGGGGCGCGGTGAATCATAGAAGCAGTTACTGGTAACGTAGCGAGTTAAAATAGAAGGTTCTGTACTGGTAGTTTATGCATGTTTATATACTGCACTGCACGTTTCAAGAATTTATTAAAGAAAAAGCAAGTTAAAGGATCTAAACTGTTCAAATTTTAATATAAATTCTGTAACGTCTAATTAAAATTTAGAAAACGTAAATAAAACATTATCGAAAATCGTTCACTATGGGGCATTGAAAAAAAAAAACATTAACGAAACCAAGAACAATTTATGAATACTGTACGTACAGTGCAGTTATAGTCAGGACCAGCTGCAACAATTGAGGTCCGTTACATACTGACGAAATAATAAATAAAGAGGAGAACGCTGCTCTTTTCCTGTCACAACTTGTAATTTGCACACAACTCGTAGGAAAATCGTAGCAGACGCTCGCTTCCAGTGCCTTGGAAATGTTGCCAATGTAATGACTTGCCTTCCTCAATTAATTACGACAAAAGAAAATTTGGCCGGATAGTCGCGAACCGGATACTCAGGAGTGTACTGTATTAAGTAAATACAATCAAATCTAATACTGTGTTACAATAAAAATTAGACTTGCAGTACAGATTCTTGATATACTTGAGTTATTATTTCGGTATTAATGTGAAATTTGAATTATATCTAATGAATACGTAATGTGTCGCCTTTTTAATATTTAGCTTTTACAGCAACGAAAGAGATCAGCATAACACTGATAGATTAATAAATATACACTGAGTGGCCAAATTATTATGACCACATGGCACTTAAATGCAGATCAGCCATAACTTTATGCTATTGCCGCATTGAGAAGAGGCAGTCGACTCTCCATGGCCGAATGGTCATGGCGCTGATCGCATAGTCAAGAAATTGTGGGTTGTCAAACTGTGAATCGCATTGTCAAGAGACAATGCGATTCACAGTTTGTGTAAAT
This sequence comes from Argiope bruennichi, assembly GCF_947563725.1. NCBI lineage: Eukaryota > Metazoa > Arthropoda > Arachnida > Araneae > Araneidae > Argiope > Argiope bruennichi. Next base: position 8,531,258 of record NC_079159.1, read on the forward strand.
ATTTAGTTCCTTGATTTTATGTTTCTCTTTATTGCATGTTCCAGAAGATTCTGGACATTTCTTTAGTTTACCAGACAAGTGTTCTGGACTTTACTTACTGTCTCCAGAAAAGTATTCTGGAACTTTCCCTGCTAGTATGAAATCAGAAGATTTGTCAGTCACTGTGTTCTCAGTTCAGAGTTGAGTTAATAAATTGGTTTAGCTCTACTTCTTGTGTGTGTCATTGCGTTCCACACTTAAGTATCTACGTGACACTATTGTCGTTAGACGGAGATATAAAAAGGCAATACATGACAAATGAAGAACCAATTGCTTTGTGTTAATAGCGAAGAAATGGGGGAAAAAACATAATTTAACGGAGATTGAACTTGGAATGGTTGCTGGCTTTCAAAGAGCCAGAACTAGTATATTCAAAACGGCTGTACCTGTGAAGTGACAGAGATTAGCAGTTATTAATGTTTACAGAGAGTGGACTATTAAATAGAAAACCCGGTAACAACTTCAAACATGTTGTCGTCACAGGTTATTGAATATTCGATTGTCTAGAATTGTCCAATGGAGAATCTAAATGAGAGAGTAACTGCAAAGATCTCTGAACGAATTGTTCGTTACACATTATATCATATATTCGATGGAAGCCGCTGACCTGTTTGAAATCCTCTAGTAATTGCCTTGAACAAAATCACACGTCACCAGTTCGCAAAGGAGCATAAGAATTGGACAGTAGATGATTGGAAAAAGGTCATATGATCCGATGAATCGCGTTTTCACTACACTATATAGATGATAGTTTGCGAATATGGTGAAAAAATCATTAAAGCATCGCCCCAATTGCACTGACACAACATTTCAATTTGGTGGATGTAATATTATGGTATGGGTCCTTTGATTAATGTGGTCCTTTGATTAATCTGAATGTCCAAGGGTATATAAGTTTTATTGCAAATCAAGTGAATCCTGTTATAATAATGGTATACCCTGCTAGGGGTGAATACTTTCAGCAGGACAATGCTCCTTGTCATAAAGCTAGCAGATGGTTCTAAAAGCAAGATAGAGGCTGCATCTGGTGTAGTTGGCCTGCACAATCATCAGATCCCAATCCAATTGGAAAATAATGTGAGATAAATTCAAATGAGACATCAGACAGCTAGATCTAGTATCATCACTTCTGAAGGAATTGAAAAATGCTGCTCATCAGATAAGGTTTCAAATTTGTCATACCATCTACAACATTTCATAGAAACCATGCCAATAAGAATACACGCAGCATGTAGGACAAATGGGGGACCAGCATTGTATTGAAGAGGTGGTCATGTTAATTTGGCCACTGAGTGTAGATATTGACAGATAGCTATAATCGATTTTAAATATACTAGTTCACTTTACTAAGCAATACTAAGTTGTCTTGTTCGTTTGAAGTAATAGTAAGTTTGAATATATTAGCATATTCAAACGTGTCTAAACTCTATCAATCATAGAAAATCTTTAATTAGGGCAGCAAAATAGAGATAAAAAGTTTTTTCCCCTAAGAATTATATTGATAATATTTTTTTCATGAATTCGGATTATATAATTTATAATAAAACAGTTTGCGCAATGGATTAAAGAAAAAATATAGAAACAAAGAATATAAATTTTTTAAAAGACATAATCTTACTTCTAAAATTTTAGTTTGTTTATCATTAGGCTTCTCTTCCTTCGTCTTGAAAACTTTTCCTTTATTTGTAAATTTTTGTCTAATAAAGAAATAAAGAAGGTAAAAATTCCAAAATTGTCAATTAATTTTTAAAAAAAAAGTTAGATTCAAATAATAAACATAAAAATTTAAATTGCAAAGTAATTAAATAGAGAAATGAAAACAATCTCTTATTTTAATAAATTCATTTAATTTATTAATTACACAATTTAGAATTAAACAAAAAAAACTATCAATTTTTTCCTTTGATGATTATGTTTTACATTCACAATTTTATATCTTCTTAGTTAATGATAAAAACATAGCTGTTAATAGAAAAGCAATATCGCTACTAAAATTAGAATGCTAGAAGTAAAAGGTGTCCCAAAATTAATACAAGATTTGAATTTGCCACCATTCGTCCAGCAAAATGTTAGCAACCCTATTAAAAAAACAATTTGACAGCTGACAGTTTAGGGTTAGTAAAATTGGAGCGTTACATGATAGAACAACGTATTAACGCCAGATTTGAAATAAATAAATAAAAAAACAACTTTTTTTTCTTTAAATTTTTATATTTTTATTGAATCGCAAAGTACACAAGATAGAGTTATGTATGGAATAACACATTGGGTAAATGGCCTTCACGGCTTTGCTGGCACATACGTTCTCTTTTGTCGAAATTTCCCATGACCATTTTACATTAATGCGGCTGAATTTCGCTGATGCTGCGTTGAATTTCTTTCTTCCATGCAAGCGTGCTCGTGAGCTTGTTGGTATAGACATTTGACTTCAAATAACCCCATAAAAAGAAATCCAATAGTTTTAAATTACACGATTTAGAGGGTCAATTCTCAAATTTTACAACTGTGGTATCCTGACTTTCATTATTTTTCAAATATTGTTGAATAATGAAAACACGTTGTTCTATCGTGTAACTCTCCATTTTTACGGACCCTAAGTTATCCGATAAATGTTTTTTTAATGGTGGCAAATTCAAATCTTGCGTTAATTTTGGGACACCTTTTATTATTATTTTACAAATTAAAATTACTTTTTTTTATTTTACAGATACAAAATAGGAAATGGTAAATACACTAATATGATGAACATCATGAATAAAGTTCTATTGTTTAGCATTGCAGTCCAAGTCGTAATCGAATTCTTGTTCTGAAAGCCTTTGACAGTTCAAAGATTTTTGAAGTATATTCTCGAAGTTTACCGAATACAAGATATCTTTTTGACATAATAGCATTTCTCAAAGCAAAACAACTTCGGAAAACACTATTTCGCGAACATTTTCTTCCCGATAATTGTGCCTATTCAGCAATTTCTTAAATTTTTGTAGCCTCTTTAATATTTGACGTGGCAGTCAAACCATGAATTTTTATTACTCAATAAAGCTGAAAATCCAGACTGTTTCTTTATGATAAATTGCATAATATTACTGCTGACATTCTTTAAAATAATGTTTTCAATTTTTCTTGGAGAAAGTAGTGGATTTTTTTCATAACTTTTCATAAAATCTTTTGATTCTCTCTTTCTCTCTTTTTTGTTGTTGTAAGTGATACCCGATTTATATCGATCTTTACAGCTTTTAATATGCTATAATCGATTTATAGCTTTATAAATAAATCTCTTATTAAAAGCAAAACATTTTAACTACTTAAAGTTTTACTAGCAGAAAATCCATGACCAAAGAGCTATAACCCTTAACCTTTCAGCTTGAATCTTCAAAATACAGCGTATGGACAAAAATATGGAAACACTTAAAAGAAAATGCACGTTTTCTTGCATAATATAGTGCAGGAAAACCATTCAAAACAGCTTGCAGTCTTCTCGGAATGGATAAATACAGTTTCTGTAATGTTGCCAATGTTATACCATTCTTCCTGCAAAAAGGTGACAAGTTTAAGTAACGATGATGGTGATGAATAGTGACCATGTACTTTCCTCTCCCACGTAGACCATAATGATTCAATACTATTGAGGTCAGGTGACTGTGGTGACTAGAGGAGATGTGATAAATCATCCTTGTGCTCAAACTCCCAGTCCTGGACAATGTGAGCAATGTGAACAGGTGCATTGTCGTCTTGGAAAATACCATTTCCTTTGCAGAACAAAGTTTGTACCATGGAATGGACGTGCTCGGCCAAAACGTTTACATAACACTTGGCAGTAATGCTCCTTAGAGAGTTATTATGGGGCCCACAGAAAACCACATTATGGCTGCTGAAATCATCACAGAACCTCCATCATGTTTCAGTCTTGGCATACGCAGTCTGTATTATGATCTTGGGATGGTGTTCACCAGATATAAACTCGGCCAGAAGTGAGAAACAGTGTGAAATAAGATCATCTGAAAATATTACTGTCTTCCACTGATCCACAGTCCAAACTTTATGAATTAAACACCACTTTTTCCTGTTACGAACATTAATATCACTAATGAATGATGCTAATACAGCCTGACCAGAAATACCTTGCTTATGGAGCTCCCTTCTGATTGTTTTGGTACTGACAAGGTTTATGAGCATGACATTCAACTGAGCAGTAACTTTGGCAGTTTTGGTTTGCTTCGTTTTCGTCACAAACCGTCTTAATGACCGTCTAACACAATGGTTCAACACTCATTTCATCCACTCTGCGATTTAGTGGATGATATTTTTCGCATTTCAAATCTGCGGAATAAATATTTGATATAGTACCTCTTGAAATATTAAACACCTCAGCTACCTTGCTTACGGAAGCACCCACCATACGCGCTCCAACAGCTTCCTCACTTTCGAAGTCTGTTAGCTCTAGCATGACGAAATTGAAATTTCACAGAACAGTGGACTGACAGCGATTGACCTGCTGATTGCATTCACGTCGTTATATAGGTGGGGCAAATAGGAAAAAATACCAGCGCCACAAACATTTCTTTATAAGCATGCATTTTATAAGGTGTTTCCATATTTTTGTCCAATCCCTGTAATTCTAAACCTTTCTTTATACCAAAAATCGTCTTCACTAATAGAAATCTGGTAAATGCAGAAATAGAAAGATAAGTTGTTTTATCAAACGATTATAATCTACTCTTATTTTTTGAAGTATTGCAGTATATAGAAGACTTTCACTTTCTGTAGAACCAAGAACATCAATGATAATCAAAAAATAAAATGTTACCAAAAATTGTTGTTAGGAATTTCCATATTCATCCTTTTTTATTGTTGCATAAAATTTTAAATTATATAGCTTACTTGTGCTTGCTTACAGAAATTTCTGAAAATTTAACATAAAAAGCATTCTATAAATAACGAGTCAAAGGACATGGAAAAGATTTTTTTATCTATAGAGAAAAGTCTCAAACGACCGTTCAATAAAGTTATGGAGTCTACCTGCATCACCTAGAAGTCAAACCCCAATATTCCTATCCCATCGATTAAATGTAATTGATTGCATGCTTTATTCTTTAGAGACCCTCATCCATATGGATTTGAAGGGCAGGAAGGTTTTCTAAGAATTCAAAGGATTCCCGAGCATACATTTCTTTAATAGCTGTCAGTTAAGCTGAAATCCCTTTTGTATAACAACCCTTTAAGAATGAGGAGGAGGAGGGGGGGGGGGGAGGTTCTTCTCTTTGAAAAAGAAACTCGGACATATTTTCCGAGTATTTTGCACTAAAATCAATATTCTTCCAGTATATGGAACTAAAATGATCTCAGGAATAAAATAGCTGAAGAAAGCTTCTGCATTGCTTAACTTTTAACTTGTTGCAATATTCATCCTAGGGGAGCACCAAGTTAATAGCTTTTTTTATAGATTTCCAATGTTTATTCTAAATAACACTTTTATAAAAATTTCCATTGAAATCAGTTTATCCATTGAAATCGTTTTCAAATCAGAATTTTAATTCATATCACATCGAAAGCACTCAGTAAAATGCCAAGACTGTAGAGCAGAGGTGGGCATTAAGTCGATTGCGATCATTAAGACATTTTGGGGTGACAGCCTTTACCAAGACCTAAGACGTGCATACTAAAAGAAACGTATTTGTGGAACATTATATTCTTTTTATCGTTTGAGAAAAACAAAGTTTTTCTTCTTCAAAATGATAAAATTTTAAAAGCACGTTGTTCAGAACCTAAGAATAGCTTTTGTAATCTAATAGACGTATCACAATTTTAAAAAGTACCATTTAACATCGTTCTTGGTCAACATACCATTTAACATCATTATTTGGCTCTACCTACATGTGTGAATCTGCATTTTCAACGATTAATATAATTAAGACAACACATCGTTCCCGTCTCACAGGCGACCACTTAGAATCCAGTGAAAGATAAGCAGTAAGTAATTATAAACCGAGATATTGGTGGACAGTATATATCCGAAGTCTTCTACTTATTATAACTACGAGAACTATATTTTTTTTTTTATGTATTTTGAATTTTTTATATAAAATGCATTATTTAATATTATTTGATTTATGGCAGTTATTATTATGTTATGTAGGTAAGTACATATTCCGTATTTACTAAGTTATAACAAGTGATATAGACCTACGCCGCTGGGGGAATCGCAACACCTTGAAAAAAGAAGTAACCCGTGCCCTGAAAAAGTCCCCCCCCCCCTCCTGCTGTAGAGTATTAATTGAGATCTCGTTTGACTCGCAACTGCTTATAAGGATTATTATACTGAAGTGAATCACCTTGGGAAGTTTATGCGGCTGTTAATACTAATCTGCCTAGCGGAAAGCAATAACATAAATTTCCTCTTTCTCTGCTTCCATACTTTGAGCTTACACAATCGCTTACGGTTCCAAGTTCATCTGAAGTGCGATGACTTATTTTGAAAGGTACATAGAATTGATTGTTTACTTCCTCCATACAATAGTTGGAAGAAAAACTTCAATTCATGTTACCAAGAAGTCCTTAACTGATCTTTTCACATTCTGCTATGAATTGAGGGGTTTGCGTCAAAAAGAAGGTAGCTCCAATTATTCAAACTTGTAGAAATCCGTAAAAAACGTTTGAAAATTTCACATTCTAAATTGTGTAAAGATTTTCCTTTTGATCAATATTCTTAATTGTTCCTACATATTACGACAGCATTTTCACCCAAAAATATATTTTCCAGATGATGTGGCACATGTTGGAATGTTGGAGCTACCTCTTTCTTGCAATAAAATAGTCTATCTATCTCTATGAAAAATATTCCACAATAAAAATGCAATTTACTATAATATAATTTTATTTAAAACTAACAAAATATAAACAAAATGTACGTGCAACTTGGCTTTAAAAATAAAAAAATTATACTCCTATTAATCATCACACTTCCACTCTGTAACGTCGGGCTCATTTGCTGCGTCGTCGGTTTGTTGAACCAGATATTAGAATCTGCAATAGAAAATGGCGGTAGCACCAGGAGCTACCTCTATATTGCAAAAAACTAATGAGACAAACAGCTCCATCTCTTGAGTAACGCGAGAACTAACGATTGGAGTTGCATCTTTCTAGCATCAAAGAATTTTTTTTATTATTATTATTACTTGATATTACATGTAACTCCAAAATTCCCCTAAGCTGGAGCTACATCCTTTTTGCAACAAACCCTTCAATTTCTGGTGTAAAAGCATCGCTTACAGCCTTTGGTGTTATATTTATTGATAGATTCTTACAATTCATCATTAAAAGAATTCTTACAGCATATTATATAATACGAAAAGTAATATAAATTTTTTTCAAATAATTCGTTTAAGTTTAAGAAGTGAAATGTTTTTAAAAGTACATACGTTAATTGGCAAACAAATATATTTTCCAGCATTTCTTGATCAGCTTTCTTTAAATCACTGTATCCTATCAATCTGAAACAATTTTACATTTCAGTCAAGTTCGATAATACTTCGCAATATTTTCTGCAGAAAAATAAATTCACTTACTTCTCAGTAGAATCAAAAAATCCCAACTCCTCTTTCTTCTGAACGAAGCAATCAACGTGATGAAATGCTAGAGAATGTCCATCATGCTGTTTGGCAGAATCGTTGTCTAGCTTTAAAATGCATATTTCGCCCTTGAAAATATGTTAAATTATGTGTAAAACGCACCACTTTTATATTTAGATGCTACCAGCAATATGTGAAAAATAATAAAAGCATAATCCAATCACGAAATATTTTCTGATTATATATTATTTCTGAATGATATAATCAGAATTCTCATTCTTTTTATTTATTTACTAGTTGATACCCGGCGCGTTGCTGCCGCAGAAGAAATAACTTTTGAAATATCTTTTGAAATTTGAAAAAGCTGTCTTATTTAATTAGTAATGATAGAAATAATGATATTTATTTTCTTGTCGACAATGAATACAGTCATTGAAATTGAATGGTATATAACGAAGAAGTATAAATATTATATATTCTATTTTTTATATTAGTTATAATAATTCCACTATGCCTATAATCTTCGCGCAAATGCAAGCAATGAATTGGTAAAGTTTCATCGCAATCGGATGAACGGTATGGCAACGCATAAAATACGAACAAATAAACATTCATTTTTATATATTAGATATAGTAATTTTACTATACTTATAACATTCGAGCAAGTGCAAGTAATAAATTGGCAAAGTTTTATCGCAATCGGATGAACGGTATGGCAACGCATAAAATACGAACAAATAAACATTCATTTTTATATATTAGATATAGTAATTTTACTATACTTATAACATTCGAGCAAGTGCAAGTAATAAATTGGCAAAGTTTTATCGCAATCGGATGAACGGTATGGCAACGCATAAAATACGAACAAATAAACATTCATTTTTATATATTAGATATAGTAATTTTACTATACTTATAACATTCGAGCAAGTGCAAGTAATAAATTGGCAAAGTTTTATCGCAATCGGATGAACGGTATAGCAACGCATAAAATACGAACAAATAAACTGTGGGGGCATGGAATGATTCCTCTACTTAAAATATTCAGAGCTTCAAGAACGCTATTTTTAACAAGAACAAAATATTGTATATTTATTTTATACAAAAAGAACAAAGAAAAAAGGTTAACAGAACAAGTAGAAGTAGCTCTCTCTAGCTGTGAAACAAGCATCAAGTTCTTGCCAGCTAGGTTACATAGTGGGTAGTGAAACAACAGTGCCCACAAAACATTCATTTTTATATATTAGACTAGCTGACCCGGCAAACGTTGTTCTGCCTTATAAACATAACGAGCATATACATTGTTTGATCTCTTAAAAGTTAAACGCAAAGTGAAAAAAATTATATATTTTTTGTCCTAAAGTATAAAAATGAAATGAAGAAAATCAATATTCATTTCGAAGAGCAATGGAGTGTACGATATTTTTTCTCAGTCCGTCTTTAGCCAACACAAATAAGCTCGATAGTTTGCCCACGTGAGAACATGCCACGTGTGAAAAACATAGTGTGTCCAAATCTAAGTCACAAACAGACATCGTGTGTTGATTGTCACTGCGACTTATTGATTGTCACTGCGAATGCGAATCTAATAGGAAATCGAACGCGTTTGAATTCGATTGGAATTCGTGGCAGTAAAACATTTTCGACTCGGAATTTGCCATTCAAAATGGTGGCTTCGATAACGTTTTTCATCAATTTTTTAATGACCAATCGCGTGTCATTCCACAGCCATGGTGGTTTCAAATTCCGAAATAAAATAACCAGAGATCCAACTTTCAGTCGTAGAAGGTATGATGACGTGACTGGCAAATCCAGTGAGTTCAAAAACTCTGCTGGATAATTTACAGCTTCGTTAGCATCGCAAATTGTATCGATTAATTTGTACGATACCAAGTCGCCTCGCAACGACTGCTGTATCTTGAAGTTTAAATCGTCGACGTCCACATTTTTTGCTGCCAAAATGGCTCTTTCTGCCAGCCACGCATGATTTATGTGTTATGTGCGTACATCGGGAAATATGCGGTCAATGAGAGCATTTTGCGAATCAACGATAGTGCAGAAATGAGTGGGCAATTTTATGAATCTAGTATTTTATTAGACAGAAACTTTTCCATTGCCGATATTTAACGATTGGTCCGAGAATGTGTCAGCAGATGGATTTTGTAGCATTTGGACGCGCGTGTTTATTTTTAACTGGACTTTTTCAATATTACGCCACAGTGGCGATGATTTCAGCAATCGTTGATCTCATCAGCGAAAGGTGAACGTGGATAGGAACACCGTAATTACCTGGCGTTATGAAATATACTTTACGACCTATTCTCATACCTACCAAATACACATAAAAAATTTCATGAAAATCGTCGAGCCGTTTCGGAGGAGTACGAACACAAACATCGTGACATGAGATTTTTATATATTAGATATAATAATTGTACTATACCTATAATCCTCGCGCAAATGTAGGAATGGCAAATATTTTACGAGTAGTTATTACGTAACCAATATCAAAAAGTCACAAATACCAGTGATCAATACTTTTCAAAGAGGGGTGTGACTCCGCAAGTGCAAGCAATAAATTGGGCCATTTTTATTGTAGGCGGATAAACGACACGGCAGTGCATAAAATACGAACAAACATTCAGTTTTATATATAAGATTTGCTCATATGGCATTACTCATGACATGGTGAATGTCGTAGAAATCAAAACAATAACCTAAAAGGAAACTATGAAAACAAAGTAATATAAAGTTTTTGCAAAGTTATTTTTCTTCTTGGAATGATATAACCAGTGAACTGTAGACGAAAAACATCCAAACTATAATTGAAATTGAAAAAGGGGTTAAAAAAAGGGGGACGGAGGAGAATTGAGGCAACGAAATTAGAAAGTTTCCAGTAAATGATGAAAAACTACTGTCAATGCAGACTAGCGAAAAAAAATCTTTGGTTATATCAAAGAATTGATTAATTAAAAATCAATGAATAAAAGTGTTTCGAATGTTTCTGTTTTAAATTCTAAAAAAATGTTCGAATAATCATCAAACAAAATTTGAAAAAGAAAATTGCATCTGAATATCGGATGCAAAATTTTTAGTCTCAATTCTAAAAATTTCTAGGGTACAATGGCTTAAAACAAATTTCAAAAATTCAGTAACTTTCATCAGCGATTCAAAACAAGTTTCTTTAGACCGACATTTATTTATTTTATATGATGGTGCATTGATTCTTTCCAATAATTTCAAAACGCGATGAAGTTTTTTCCCAATCACCTGGAATATTTTTATTTTATCATACAACAAATTCAAATAAATCACGCCGTTTATGCATTTAAACGAAAGTATTCGTTTACATCCAGTTACGTGTGTCTATTATAAACTAATTTATTGCCTTTACAGACATAAAATTTGGCACTTAGATAGTCGTAATGGGGATTCTATTTAATTAGAAAACGAATTCTGAAAGTTAATGTAGAAAAAATTTGTATTCAATACTTTGGATATTTTTCCGCATATGTTTGCCTATATTAGCGTTTCTAATGTTTATAGTAATAAAAAAAAAATCAGTGTTTCATCGAAAAGAACAAATGATTGAATCTTTCCGCACCTCTGATTAATGTACTGAATTTTGAGAAACTTTTAAAAATCAATTAATTTTCAAAAAAAATTAAAAACTGAAAGTCAAATGTCTGCATTCGACTTTCTACTATGATTATTTTTACAAAATTTTTTGTGAGGATTATTGGAACATTCCACTCAAATTTAAAATAAGAACGATCAAAATCCCATTTTTTGAATAAAATCAATCCATTTTTCATTGATTTTTAATTAATTGTTTTTCTGACGAACTCAAAGATTTCATTTTCTGACTCGCGTTAGTACTTGGAAGATGATTTGTTTCTTCTCTGATTTGGCAGGAGGCCAAATTGGGAAATCACGAAAAATTACTTTTAATTTAAATTCTAATTGCAAAGTTTGCTATAAACTTTTTGATTTGATTATTTTCACATTTTTTTATAACTATTTCAGTTGTTTATTTCTAATTTTATTGTCTGTGGTTCACCAAACTATGTCATTTTAAAGCTCAAATGGGAAGAAAGTAAAAAATCATTATTTCTTTTTTCCTTTCTCGTAGAGAAAGTATATTAATCGTCAAAAAATTCGAACTCGAGATTTTGTCGCATCTCCCTGTTTTAGATCACCCTGAATTTGAAAAACACATTTTTGGGAAATGTTCACTTATCTGTCTGTGACAAAGATACTCAAAAACGCTCTGAGCTAGATGTATGAAATTTGGTATACGGTCTGACACCAAATTTGTAGATATCTGTCAAATTTTGAGCAAAATCCTTTCAAAGGAAGTCTGTCTGTATGGCTGTCCAAAAATAAGTGAACATGATAAATATAAAACGAAGAGAGCTAGATAGATGTAATTCAGCATACACATTTAACATCTATAGTGTAGACACCTATCAAATTTTGAGCCAAATTCAACGAATGGTTGATCTTCTATCAATTTGTATTTTCAGAAACATATAAACAACTCAAAAAACGCAATGAGTTAAATAAATTATATTTGATGTGATATTTTTTGACTACAGATGTAGCTTTTTAACAAATTTTTATTTCAATCGTTTGGGAAAAACACATAAAAAAACATAGATTCGATTTTCGGATGCTATTAATTGCAAATCAGATTAATCGCCGAAGATAATACGATAGATTCAGTAAAAATTCTAAATTCAGGTGAAAGGTTAAAGTTTCGTAACTATTGTACATTTTAGCCTTTAGTAACTATTGTACACAAAGCCTTGCATGGCCCGATGCCATGCAAGGCTTTCTCCTGTACAACACTTTTAATAGAAAGTATGCGAGAAAGTTTTGGAGAGACCACTTCCGCAGGTTTTACTTCATTTTCATGGCTTTATTTTATGTTACTGTGTTTTTATTCGCTGAAATTCGATATGTTAAAGCAACGCTGTGAGATCTCTGACAATAATTTATAAAAAAGTATAAATATATTTTATCAAATACTTCACTTAATACGCATAAAAATAGGTAATTAAAAGGATAACTTTCTAGACACACTACCTTTGAAATCTTTTGTTCACATATTCTACATACTGATATGCTTGATGTGGCATATTCGACAGAAAAATACAAGTTAGCTGAACTTGCAACTCCATTATTTGAAACGTCATTGCTAAGAAATTTGGCTAAAAAGAGAATTTTTTTTATTAAAGTAGGTGGCACAAAATATTTGATTCAAATGTTATCTAGGAAAGGGCTTCCTAAATGTGTGTGCCAACCTCATGTAAGACCACAAAAGTATTACCGGCGGATACTTATTTCTGTCATTCGAATACATTATTAAAAATTAATCATAAATAATGATAATTAAAATATTAATGATAGTAAATTAATAATTAGGTGAAAAATGTAATGATAATTATTAAGTTAATGTGTAAAATTATAATAATAATAACTGGTTAAAAATAAATCAAATCGATTCGCAATATTTCATTGTAATTTCATGAAAATAAAGCATTCAATCAAATTTTCTTTATTTTGAAACTAATATTCCATCTTCCTATTTTTCTTATCTATTTACATAATTATTCGATTTCTAATTTTTTTTTCTTTTTTTCTTTTTAGAATATCAGTTTGACGATAGTAACTGGAAAAAAAATTTATGAAGCCCTTTCCTGTAATATTATTTCATAAAAGAAAAGCTCACCTATTTGATTTTTAATTTTTTCTTGGTCTTCCAAGCGAAGATTATCAAAATTAGCAATTTGTGAAATACTGTGTAGTCGTTTTTTTACCATAAAAAAGCATTCCCAGTGATACCACAAAGCTAAATATCCATCAAAAGTCTGTGACTGAAAAATAATCGTTCTTTTTCTAGAATAATTTTTTTATTTAACAAAAAAATAATAAAATGAAGTAAAAAGTAATAAAAAGCGCATTTATTTTAGCATGCTAAAAAGTTTTATTTTATTATTTACTAGCCGCCTATGTCAACCAACTGGCTCGCCAGTCTTAATGCTCGTTAAAATTTTCAATTAATTATGTTATGTAACCCACATTTGATAGTTTCTTTATCAACATAATTTCATTTGATTGTCATATAATTCACTCACACTATTATAAAGGCCTTAAATCATATTGTAATATGTATCTCTCTAATTTTCTGTCAGCTCCCATAAAATTTCAACTTTAAATTAAAGTGTAAATTATTAAACTGCAATTAATATAAAAAGCATTTTTTAAAGAAACCAAGCATTTTTTAAATATGAGCACTGAAAACAAAGTCGTTCAGCATTTAAATATTGCATTATCGATTCATTTTCATTGTTTATGTAATATGTCAAGAATTATTCAACAAACATTTCACAGATTCGTCATAAAATTCAGTTTTTAGTTTTACTTTCAAAAGGATTTAAATGAGGCGAATAACAATAGTTTATTTTATTTCAGTCTATAAATCAAAACATTTTGATGTCTAAATTTTATACAGTTTTTGGTCTTAGGAAAGCCTACTCTATGAAATATTCGCGACATTTTAACTTTTAAATAAATAAATGAACGTTTCTGTCTTCTCTATCAAATCTGGTCTATTTATGAAGTTTTGAATAGAATAATTTAGAACAATCAACATTTTCATAATCTTAGACTAATTAATCTTGAGAAACCCTGGTCGCTGATTGGGGTATCACATTTCAGACGGTCGGTGAAGTGGTCTAAAATTGCCCGTTTTTATTGAATAGTGATATTCAGATTTTCATAAATCATTAAGTTTTAGTGAGTAATTTAGTTGAGTGGAGTGTAACTCTTTTTATTTAAAATATTAGTGCCTCAAGAATATGTTGTTAAATATGATTCACAGAACAAGAGGATCTACATAAAAGCTAAACATTCATAATTTATTAGAGCATTCATCAACTCAGGTTACATAAAATATACAGTGGCTCAAACAATTAAGAGTACACCTTACTTTTACTTGATAAATCCGACTTCCAATATAAATATCACATTACCGAGAAGTGCAAACATGTGTTTTTATTTTTACACATAACAAATGGTTTAATTTAAAGTAAAAATAAAGAAAAATCAACGAAAGACTTCTAAATTGAAATATTTCAGAAGCATTTTAAATAAACATACTCAGATTTTTGCCTCAAAAAATTGAGAATACACCAATGAAATTTTTGCAATATCTCGCATAGAAACAAAGCGTCACTATGAAGTTGCATGTCTTTTGGCTCTTATAATGGCCTATAAACGTCATGGTACTGATTAGACCAATTTTCAATGGTATCTTAAGATATTTTACACCATTTTTCTTGCAACACTTGTTTTAAATGGGTTTTGTTTCTAATTTTCTGTTTTTGAACCACTTTTTCGAGTACAGCCCACGAATATTCAACGGCATTGATGTCGGGGTACTGTGGTGGTATGTGCAACTTCTGTTTACAATGAAAAAGACACCAAATGTTCTCGTTACGTGCATTCTGTTTGGGGTCGTTGTTCTGCTAGAAAATGGAATTTCCATCTAAACCCAAATTTTTTACACTTTCCTTTAGATTATTGCGACTATATGGTTCATTCAACTTGCTGCAGAAACTTTTCAAATAATAGGCAGAAGTGTTAGTGCTGAACCTGTTCGAAATGCCATTAGACAAGCTGGATATAACAGTCGCATTGTTAGAGATAAATCGTTCATCAGCTTGCAAATTCAAAAAAAGTATTTGACGTTTGCAAAACTCGTAAATTGAAGACCAATAACTTTTGGAAGAAAGTTAAATTTAGTAATGAAAGAAAACTCTACATTTTTTGGCAGTGACAAACGTTGTACTGTATGGAGAAATCCTAATACTGTTTTGGATCCAAAAAATGTTCATCCTACAGTTAAATATGGTGGTGACTCCGTCATGATTTGAGGTTGCATGGCTTCATCTGGGGTATGAAATTTAATTCTTATAGAGGGCATTATAAACGATATGGTTTACTTGGATATACTTCGCAGCAATCTAAAGGAAAGTGTAAAAAATTTGGGTTTAGATGGAGATTTCATTTTCCAGTAGGACAACGACCTCAAACAGAATGCTCCTAACGAGAAAATGTGTTCTTTATCATTGTAAACAGCATTTACACACCCTACCACAGTACCCCGACATCAATGCCGTTAAATATTCGTGGCTCATACTCGAAAAAAAGCTTCAAAAACACAAAATAAGAAACAAAACCCTTTTGAAACAAGTGTTGCAAGAAGAATGGGGTAAAATATCTTCAGATACCACCAAAAATTGGTCGAATCGATACCATGTCGATTTTTCTTTATTTTTACTCTACATTAAACCATTTTTGTTAAACGAAATACGGTGAAAATATTTCTTTAAAAATTCATTAAAAATAGAATAAATAAATAAATAAAAATAAAGAATAAAGAAATAAATAAACAATAATAAATTTAAAGAATACAATTAATATAAGAATTTTTATGATGATTATGATATAAATATTCGGCTCATTATTATGTTGTTTTTTGTTGTTGTTGTTGTTGAATAGGTTTCAATACGAGGCATGCTTTTAATAATGTTTGAAATTTTCTTATGTACAATGAAGCTTTAAATTCAGAATTAAACAATGGTGAAAAATTTTAAAGTGCAGCCATTTCATTTCAAATACCGCTACTCTTTCCTGTGTTTTAATTGCATTTATAAAGATATATCTTCTTTCTAAATGTATTTCTAATTGTATTTTATCGAATTTTTCTCTGAGTTATGCCATAAACTATAAAATATTTTGTAGTACATATAGAACTTCAGTAATGACAGATTCTACTTATGCTTTTCATTTAAATAAAAATGTTTAGTTTCAGCATGAAGTTTTTTGTATTAGTTGAAGTATAACCATTTTCTTTTTCAAGTAAAAGCAAAATAATAATAATAATAATAATGAACAAAGCAGCATAATGGTTTTAAAATAGTATGAGTTACATATCAATTAAAATTTGAAGTTTAAAATACTTTGGTGACGAGGTCATTAAGAAACAAACAAAATATAATACATTTTAGCAACTATTAATCTCTGCGAACTACTAGTTGCCAAAGGTGGCTAGTATTATTAATACAATTTCAGGCGATTCTATAAGTATACCTAAAATGCAAATGTATTATTCAAATAAACAAAACTATATTTCCACATGAGCATACCTGCACCATTACTGCAATTCGTAAGGAATTCTTTTCAATCTTTTGTTTGCATTTCTTACAAGAAGATCTTCCAGTTATTGCATATTCTGCACGGAAAGGTAATTCAGATTCCATCCCATCTACAGAACAGAATATCCTGAGAAAGTTGCACACTCTCCAGAACGTGAAGAAAACGAATCAAGTGTTATTTTTAAAAGAATCGTTCCAGATTGCAAGAAAAAACGTATTTGCTTTATCGAACTGATAATAATAAAATAGAATAGAAACCGAAACTGTCGATAACAGAAGCCGAGTATGAGAGAAAAAAAGTATACATTTTTATCTTTTCCTATTATTCTATTTTTTCTTATCTCTGCTAATAATAAAGATACATGTATGTATGTGTGTGACAGGCCAGAACTGCTCGTTTGATTTAAAACACTTAGCATATGCATAAGTTGGTGAGGGGGGGGTAGGCAATCTCGGTATCTTGGAATGATTTTTGAAAAATTTTAGTTAGAATTTTAATTAATTAAGAACTAGTCGAAATTTTGAAGTTTTTTCAGTATAACATTTAAAAATATTTGAGCATAAAAAGGGTTTCTACGTCATTTTCAAATTTCAAAAATTACCTTTTCAATATCATTTTTTGCTGTGTAATAGGTTTTATTTATTTATTTAATTCTGAAGAAACCTTTTAAACATATTCTACACAATATATTTCTATGTTGAAGTCAAAACTTTAGTCATTTTCATTGTTGCGAATACTATTTCTTTTCGACTTTTTTTCCACAGTGGATGATCAAGATATGAGATTCAGCCTATTTTTCCAAATTGAGTAGATTGCATTATAAGGAAAGACTTTTAATACTTTTAATAAATGTTCTGAAATTTGTTGTATTTACAACCGAAGTTTAATTTCAGAAAAAAGCAATGAAAAAATATTAGTGTACTTATTTTTAAACGCCGTTGCTCTTTCTTGTGATATATTGTATGTATAAAAATATTGACAAAAAATTAGGAAAATGCGAACGATGTAAAATACAATAAGTCTTGTGTCTATCAAAATTTGTTATTTAAAAATATTTTTCCGAAGAAGCCATTAAGTTCAAGTTACAAAAAAATTGAAATCTGCTATCGCAAATTTCAAGTTATCATGTGAGCACTTTATTTTTTTAAGTCACCTGGTATCAATCCAAAAGAAAAAATCATGTTCTCACATGACTCATATTTCGCAGCACCAACATTTAGAGAAGCGGTGGTTTTTGGCCATCTCAAAATCAATCGATTCTAAAAACCAATTTTAAACAATCACGTGACTATGAGATTAAGCATGCGTCGATATTTAGAAAACGATGACTTTTTTTCATCTCAAAATCATTCGAGCTCCAAAACTTTTTTGCCAACTAGATAAATTCAAAACTTAAAAGGTATATATATATAGAAAAGAGAATCGGGTTTATAGTGGACATTAGCGCCAAGTTGTAACTTTTCGTTGTTGATAAGTCGCCGATGTGACAACATTCTACATCATTTTCTAATAACCCTTAAAGCGAAAAAAATAATGCCCGAAAAACGATAAATCGCCAATTTTCTGCCAGTACATTTTGTAGCTTCAAAACCCTCAAACCAAAACAACATCATGTGTCACATGATAAAAATACAATAAAAATTTTTAGCAAAAATTGAAGCTTGTAAACTAAACGGTCACATAAAGATGGCTACTCTTGAATTACAATTACAAAGAGTAATAATATAATAATATCTGCAAGTGGATTTAAAAATAGCAACGAAGTTAGTAGAGGGCAAATATCCATGTCCAAACTGAATCTGAAATTTAAATTAAAAATTAATTTTCGAAGTTTTTATCGCACACAGTAGAACATCCGAAAAAAGCAATGATTGTTGAATGTAAGTAATGAATCGAATTTCAGATTTTCATGTGAGAACATGATGTTTGGGTTTTTAAAGCCACAAAATGAACAGCAGAAAATTGGCGATTAATCGCTTTTGATGCATCAATTTTTCGCTTTTAGGGTTATTAGAAAATGATAAAGAAGCTTGTCACATTTGCCGACTTTTCGCCAACAAAAAGTTACAACTTGATACGAATGTCCGCCATGTACCCGATTCTTCTCTCTGACCAATATAGGACAGGATCATAAGAAGTTATCGCCCGAAGAAGCACAGAGAAGAAAATGGGAATGAACGCGAAACAACGACGGGAGGTAATATTCAAAAGTATATATATATATATATATATATATATATATATATATTAATTTTCAATTTACCTAGTAGGCAAAAAAAGTTTTGGAGCTCGAAAGATTTTTGAGGTGAAAAGAGCCCAGCACTTTTCCAAAAGTTGACGATTGCGCAATAAAGTAGTCATATGGTCATTCCAAACCAGTTTAAGTCAAATTTTCGCAAAGAAAAAAAAATCTGATCTTGACATAAAATTTTGGAACTCGAAAAGTCTTGAGATGAAAAGAAACTATCCATTTCTAAACATCGATGCATGCATAATCTGATATTCACGTGATTGTTTAAAATTGCTTTAAACTGGTTTTTCACGAAAAAAAAAGTCTGGCCTCAAGAATTTTTTTAAAAAAATGGATTGATTTTGTGATGGTCAAAAACCATCGCTTTTCTAATTGTTGGTGATTGCGAAATATGAGTCATGTGAGAACATGTTTTTCTGTCGAATGGGATCAATTCATGTGACGTAAAAGTCACATGTCATGTACTTCTTGCGCATGGCATTTAAGTTTCATCCGCACCGCTTTCGTCGATCAGTCTGCCATTAACGTTCTCCACCAAGTATGAAGCGGATTTTTTATTTACGTTTGAAGTTATAATTTTCGAGTCATTTTCTTTCCTCTTATTATGTGTTAACAGAGGAAATACTGGTAGGCTGATGGATGCATGCTTTAATGCGAAACACAAGAGTGACTGTCATGATAAAATGTTTTCTTATTTTCCTTTCAACAGTCCTGACTTGGGTTGATAGCTTTGGTATAGATTTTTTCAAACCTTCGAAGTCGGTGATATGCTCCGATCATTTTGAAGAATTCATTCAGTGTTTGTCCATTTATTAAATATAGCTGTTCCAGTAATTTGATAAAAAAAACTCTTCGAAGAAAAAGAAATCGGTAAGCGATTTGCGGTCAAAAACAATCAAACAAAATCGCGAGTGCATTTCTAATTTACTTTATTCACATTTGATGAAATTTCTGATAATTTTGAATATGCTTAGAAGGTTTTAAAATGTTTACATGAATATTACGTTGCATTTTTTTACAAAATCTTATCGAAATTTAATTAATGTATGTAAACAAACTCCTGTTGCAAAAATAACAACTGCTATAATGCTAAACTTAGGTGGAAGTGAATATTACTAGTTTTCTAATTACATTTGCAGATTTGTGATGGACCCAAAGTGAATTTATATCAAACAACTTTTCTATTGTTAAAAAGGAAATCTCAATAGTTTATTGTATTTAAACTGAAATTGACTGTTATCATAATATCCGGTTATAACACTGTGCACCTCAGTGATTTCTGTTTTAATAAATAAAGGTCTTTTCATTGAAAATCAATTTCCATATCAGCATTTATTATATAATTTTTATTCCCAACTTCATTGCTACATGCATGTTCCACGTTTTTTTCTATTTCTTTAACATATGAATTTTGAATTATAAAATTCTGTGAAAGCATAAAAGGGTTTCTTTCAACTCCTCTTTATATCCTATTTAACTTCTCTCTCTCTCTCTGTTTATATATATATATATATATATATATATATATATATATATATATATATATATATATATATATATATATATATATATATCATGACCTTATTCTTGTTTATTAAATTTACTGTATTGTATGTTTTTGTTTTATTTTATGATATTCATTTAATGTAACTTTAGCATTTAAAAAAAAATTCATAAATGTTCTGCTTTTTATTAGTGATAAAAAAAAAGTATCTAGGATGTTTCTGTTGAATAAAATTTGTTTCATCATTTACATTGACATTCTTGTCATACTGTGTTTATATTATTTCTAAGTGTCTAGAAAAATAAATGTTGACAAATAGTAAATAGTTTTTTGAATTAATGAGTACATTGAAACATACCTTTGATCATATTTTTTCAAATAATTATCATATATATTTTATCTCTCTCTCTATATATATATATACAGTGGCTCCCAAAAGTGTTCGTACACCAACAAGAATCAATTAAAAACCTCATTATTTACCATTATATATTCTTATTTTTACATGAAAATTTTTTCATAGCATATTTTTACAGTTCTTAATAAAGCAGTGAAGAATAAATTTTAATTACGATGAAAATTATTTTTTTAAAAATGACAATAAATAAAATTGCACAAAAATAGGACACAAAAGTGATCATACACTTTAAAAAAACATCACTAAATATGAAATTTTCTAAATTTTTATAAATGTTAAGTATTTAGTAGGATATCCTTTATTCTTTATAACAGCTTTTAAACGTTTGGGCATAGATTTAACTAAACGGTCGGTTACTTCTGCACCGATCTTGTTCCATTCTTCGATCATTACTGCTTTCAGTTGAATTTTCGATTTAATGTCGCGACTTCTTATTCGCACCTCTAATTCTTTCCAAATATGTTCTATAGGGTTTAAATCCGGTGATTGAGCTGGTGTTTTAAGGGTTTGAGGGCAATGATAGAGGCAAAAAAGACGAACATTCATGGCCGTGTGCTTAGGATCGTTGTCTTGATAATACACAAAGTTGTTTAAAATGCCCAATTTTTGTCCTGACACTTTTAAATTATTATTGAGAATATTTATATAAACTCTATGATCCATTATACCATCAATGAATACTAAATTGCCTACTCGAGCCGCTGACATACACCCCCAAACCATGACACCTCCAACGCCATGATTTACTGTTCCAATTAAATTCTTGGGATTAAGTTCTTCGTTTTTTTTTTTTTTTTCCCTCCATACAATGATTCTCCCGTCTTACATAAAGATGTTAAACTTACTTTCATCTGCAAATAAGACACGATTCCAATAGCTCTCTGGCTGGTTTATAGATTTGGCAAATTTAAGCCTAGCAATTCTGTTCTTCTGACTTACAAAGAATTTTCTTCGTGCATAGCGGCCATGTATACCAGCATTCCGAAGAATTCTACGAGTAGTTTCACTGGAAATAGAAGTTCCATTTGATTCATTATATTGTGAAGTAAAATTTATTGCACTCAGACGTGGATTTTTTAGAAATTTACTCATATTTCTAGCTGACAGAATTTGAGGGCGACCATTACGAGGCTTGTTTGCAATCCTTTTTCCCTCTCTGTAACGTTTTATTATGCTTTGCACCGTTGAATGAGGTAGATTAGTTATAGTTGCAATGCCTCTAATTGATTTTCCAGTTTTAAAATGAAATATAATTAATTTTCGTACGTTTAAACTCGTTTTTTTACGCGCGTCATATCTAAGAATAAAGCAAATGGAATAAATAATTGTGATATTAAATACTGAAATCAAACAATTTTAGTACATTTTTCAATTAGAAAAAAAAATAAGCCGAAAAATATATTTTTATAATGAATTTAAATGAATAATGTTTGGATGTACGAAGACTTGTGTGTTCTAATTTTGTGACATTTTTTATTTATTTATTTTTTAGAACAATACTACTAGATTTTTTATAAAAATATTTGTTTAGTTTTATTAAGAACTATTTAAAGATGCTAATTAAAAAAACCAACTAATAAAATGCTTTATTAAGAAATATAGAACACAATTTCTGCAAATTTCTTTAGTGTACAAACACTTTTGGGAGCCACTGTATATATTTGTAATGTGTAAATAAAAATTATGAAAGCGTGATTTTGTTTGTTTTCCTTTAATGATTTCTACAAATTAAAATGAAATTATTTATTCATAAGTTGCATAGATTTAAAAAAGGCATCCATACCTTTTATATTTCATAATTTGAAATTGTAAACATAATTTATTCAATATATACTAATTTCAGTTTCATGTTCTTTCCTCTCAGCAAACTGAAAACATCAGAGTCTCAATATTTATAAAAGTAGTTACATAAGAAAAAAAATGTAATAATTTTATTAGTAAGCTTTAAAATATTAACTTATCTAAGAGTAATAATTATTTTTAAAAAGATCTAACTGGGGGAACTATATTCATAAGATTCAACATTCAATAATATTGAAATAATATGTAAAAAAGAACATATGTAATTTTTCAAAAACACTGAAATAGTCATTTGTTAAAAGGTATCCTTCGGATAAAAAAAGGGGGGAGGATATGGGAAAGGAAAGAATAAAACGGCACCAAACGATTTAAAAAGAGATGTTAATTAATTATGCAAAAACAATAATTACATTGAAAATACAAATTAAAATTTTAATATCTAATATATAAAAATCTCATGTCATGGTGTTTGTGTTCGAACCCCTCCGAAACGGCTCGACCGATTTTCATGAAATTTTTTATGTGTATTTGGTAGGTATGAGAATAGGTCGTAAAGTATATTTCCCAATGCTAGGTAATTAGGATGTTCCTATCCACGTTCACCGTATGCTAATGAGATCAACGCTTGCTTGAAATCATCGCCACTGTGGCGTAATGTTGAAAATGTGCAGTTAAAAATAAACATGAGCATCCAAATGCTACAAGATCCATCTGCTGACACATTCTCGGACCAATTGTTAGATATCGGCGATTGAAAAGTTGCTATCTATGAAAATACTGGATGCATAAAATTACCCACTCATTTCTGCACTATCGTTGATTCGTAAAATGCTCTCATTGACCGTATATTTTCCGATGTACGCACACAATACATAAATCATGCGTGGCTGGTAGAAAGAGCCATCTTGGCAGAAAAAAAATGTGGATAATTTAAACTTCAATATACAGCAATCATTTCCAGGCGACTTGGTATCATACAAATCGATAGATACAATTCGCGATGCTAACGAAGCTGTAAATTATCCAATGCAGTTTTTGAGCTCACTGGATTTCCCAGGCATGTCATCACACCTTCTACGACTGAAAGTTGGTATCCGGTTATTTTACTTCGGAATTTGAAGGCTGTACAATGGCGCGCGATTGGCATTAAAAAATTGATGAAAAACGTTATCAAAACCACCATTTTGGAAGGCAAATTACAAGCCGAAAATGTTTTGCTGCCACGAATTCCAATGATTCTCACAGACGTGCCAATTGAATTCAAACGCGTTCAATTTCCTATTAGATTGGCATTCGCAATGACAATCAATAAGTCGCAAAGCCATACGATGTCTGTTTGTGGCTTAGATTTGGGCACGCTATGTTTTTCACACGGACAATTATACGTGGCATGTTCTAGAGTTGTCAAACCATCGAGCTTATAAAAATACGGACTAACAAGAAGCATCGTACACTCAATTGCTCTTCGAAATGAATATTGATTTTCTTTATTTCATTTTTTTTCTTTAGGATAAAAAATGTATTACTTTTTTTCACTTTACGTTTAACTTTTAAGAGATCAAACAATGTATATGTTCTTTATGTTAATGAAATACATTCATTGTATTAAGAAAATGAATGGTTGGTGTTTTTTTTTTTTTTTTTTTTTTTTTTACTTTTATCGGCGATCGTCGTCTACAGCGCTCCATTCCCCTTTCTGTCATAGATCCCATCCCCACACACTTATAATACAGTCGTTATTTTTTTAATTAACAACCAAAATATTCACTAGAAATAATTTATATGGCAGAACAATGTTTGCCGGGTCAGCTAGTAAGAAATAAAATTATATAACTAAGAAAATTTGGAGAAAATAATTCAAAATAATACCTTTAAAAAAAATAAGTCAACGTTATCGGCAGACATCACGACATGTGCAGAACGATTGAAAATTGAACAGAAGTGGTTTGTTTGGTACCTGACACGTGACCGTGAATTGACCCCATTAATAACACGAGACAAAAAATAATGCTCTCACATGATAAGCATTACCGACAGACTTTTTCAAAAATAAAAAACAGCAAGTTTTGACTCTCATCTTAAGGTTACTTTTTCAGATCTGTGTAACCATTTATTAGTGAAAAATAAAATCAATTTGAGTCATTTTTCTTAAGAACTAGGCCTAAGATATACGATAATGTTTTGTTTAGGTTTCCTGAGCTTAAATTAGGCATTACAGAATTTATGCTAAAATGTGGGCAATTTATATCTTCTAATTTACTTTCTCTCTAATAAATTCTTGAAATGTGCTGTACAGTATATAAACATGCATAAACTACCAGTACAGAACCTTCTATTTTAACTCGACGCGGCAACTGCTTCTATGATTCATCGGACCGCGGCTGCCTTCACATTGAGAAAAATGGAAAACTTAGTACTCAATAAGAAGTAGAAAAATACGCATTATAACAGTGAGTATTGGTATAAAAACTGTGTCTTCTAGTATTGGTGGGTAAAGAAATGAGTACATAGAACTTCGGCCTATTCGGCTTTTTTGTTATTCGGCCTGTCCTTCTGCCACATTAGGCTGGATACTCGGGATAGTATTGTATTTAATATAAAGCAAAATATTTAAACATAACAGTGAAAAGAATCTGCCTTTGCAAAAACTTTGATAGACTGGAGAGAATTTTTGGTGCCTTCTTAGAGTAAGCAAGAATACTTTATGCAGTCTTAGGGTAAAAAAATGAAACGAACATAAACATTTTTTTTTAATCCGTTGTATTACAATAGGATTTGATTTTAGTATCATCTGCCTTGGAAAACTTTACCATGTTGGTTACTATGACTCACAACTGTGATTCAGACCATCAGTTTACTCTCAACTGCAATAGAAAAGAGGTAATCGTAGTCAGTTGGTGTGAATCGCAGGTGATACATTCTGCATTCAAAATGTCAACCCTTTGTATTCGGAAAAGTAATTCGATACATACTTATTCATCTAATACCAGGATTTGTTTATGGCTCTAATATAAATATATGGATTTTTTTTTAAAAATAACTAATCAAAATATTTAATTAACCCATTATAATGTGCATGCAACATAAATCCATTAAAGTTCTCTATTCCCCCCGTAAATAATCAAAATATTATTTTTCTATTAATAATTATATTATAACAACTATTTAAATAACTATACCAAATTTCATGACGTTAGAGCTTTATGCACTCGTATAAACTAGTTTCTATTTTTTAATCTTCGCCTCAAACTTACAGATTATAATTGCTATTCCAAATTATGATGTGGAGGTGCTCGTGACCATTTCGTCACACCGCGTACTCCGAAACATCACGCCGTTGCCGTTGCCAATATATATAATTGCTTTAAATTGAATTTTCCAGAAGAATTAATCTTCATCCTACCATTCTGTAGGTATTTTTAGCCTGTTAACCGGGTATTTGACTTAAATTCAATTCCTTTTGCAGTGAAATATTTCATCATACCCAGTTAACAGGTTAAAATTAAAAAATGAATAAATAAATAAAACGTCTAAATGATGCACCGTTTTGCACCGCCAGAGAGGAGAAATAGGTGTGAAATAGGCTAATTTTTGCTTCAATAATAATAGACGATATAATGCATAAAATAATTAAGGAACTACAGAGTTTAACTTTTAGGAATATTCATATCATTACCTCAATAATAATAGATGATATAGTACATAAAATCATTATGGAACTATAAAGTTGAACCTTTAGGAATATTCATATTACTACATAAAGCTTTTGTAATCAGAAACTATAAAATTGAATATCAGTAAAAGCGACTGAAAAGCAAATTTTTTAAAGCATTTACTATGAAATATAAAAATTTGAAATACATGTAGGCTGGTTTCAATTAAATTACCTTTGGAAAAAACAGTAAGAAAAGAAAAAAAACGATGCCATTAGGAAAGTTTGGATAGCTAAAGAGGCTATTGCCTAGAGCACTTCAATTTTCAACTCCTTCCCATCGAGACCCCAATGTTTTGTTTTGTTTTTCCAATATTTTCAGGATAATTTAATTTTATACTATCATTTGATTTACGAAAGCCGTAAATCTTAACCTATTCAAATAAAAATCAAATATGTTTACATTTTAGATCATTATTCTACAAAAAAATTATAATTAGTATTTTTAAATATTTAAAGTTTTCTGATTCGGTTTCACATAAATGTGGTTCAGTTTGTTTTTCCGTTCGTTGATTTATCCACAAGTCAACTATAGCGAGCTTTGCATTAAAATATTTAAACCTTTCTGAAAGAATTTTGAAATTTTGTTCGTCCTTTTGCCAAAACATTTTTTCTATTCGAAATACTGAAATCGTCTCTCTAACGGCGAAAGATTAGCACGATTCTGAAGAGAAACCGAATGGTGGGTGATTTTTATCTTATTGAAGTATATACTGGACATGTTGTATTTTCTGTACATCAAAGTCGTTTCTTTGACCAAAGTTCGACTTGTCAATGTGGCGCTGAAGAAGGATCTATAAATCACGTGATCAAATGCCTGTGCATCATGGATGGCCAAGAAATTGGCCATCCATCATCAGGCCAAGAAATTGGATGCATCTTGACGTCGAGGAACTCATAAATGTTGCAGTCATTAAATGTCTTATTTGGGACATTTTGTCAAATCTTTTGTATTTAGCTCTCTCCTAATGTAAAAAGTTAACGCTCATTTAATGTATTTTATGCATTTTTAATGTTTTACAACTTAATATGTAATGTAAAATGTAATATTTTTTTCTATTCTGTTTCTGTACCAATATGCGCCTTCTCTAGAGGGTTCTTTATTGTTTGCAAGGGTCCAATGTCATCAAGTGTAGCTTGTTCCTTCGTGCCTAGGTGGAGTTGCTCTTTAGTGGCCTCATCCAGTTTCCCGCTTGGCCTCTGCTTAGATCGAGGTATCGCACAGCATCATTTCTCTTAAAAGTAATCCACAATTAAATGTTTTGTTATTTTAAAATTGCCAAAATATATGTTGATTAAAAACTGCCTATATAGATATTACATTGAAATCATTTAAAAAAAATCTAGTTCTGGAAATTCAGGATGGTAAAAAAGAAAATCAAGTGATTTAAATCACTTAAACAAGAATTAACGGATTTGCTACAGCCTGATCATAAAGTCGCCGAATCTCAGTTATACAGGTTTCAAAACATTAAGGAAATGACTGACGATAAAAAAAAAAAAAAAAAATTATGGAGAGAAACAAGTTTTAAAAATATTTTAGAATTCCTAGTCCCCAA
Organism: Argiope bruennichi; assembly: GCF_947563725.1. Classification (NCBI taxonomy): domain Eukaryota; kingdom Metazoa; phylum Arthropoda; class Arachnida; order Araneae; family Araneidae; genus Argiope; species Argiope bruennichi. The sequence goes on from NC_079159.1 coordinate 8,559,334, forward strand.
ATTGATATTAGGATGTTTCGATTGCTAATATCTTTTACATATTTATAGTTCATAACTAATGTGTATCGTTTTTATAAATAAATTAATATTCAACAATTTTTTGAAATTCTTAGTATATCACACTGTGTACGGCGCTCTGTACACTCAACGAGCTCCCAGGGTCCGATTATTTTTGAAGGCTCTAGAAGCATGCTTGGCAAGTAATAGAATGCAAATATGCACATTTTTAATTTGCATTTGATATTATATTTACATAAGTATTCGTAAATATTACTTATTACATAATATCTATTTCTTAATATTACTATATATTTATACATCTAATATTATTTTAAAAAGCTGCTTCCTTACAAATTAAAACATGAGCTTTGAAGTAACAAAGTGTACAATAAAAAACATTTTATAAGGTACAGTAAACGATCGACATAGTTCTACCGACGTACTGGCTATACTGACCGATTGTTTCCAAACGCTTGGAATGTCGCCATTCAGTTATTTTGCGAATCATTTGTCAAAAGAATGTATAAGGCTTCATTACCCTGATGACGTACCAAAAATATTTGCCTCTGTTTGGTTATCCATCGATTCAGCCGAAAACACATGAAAACGAGGTATCTCGTGACCCGTACGCAATGCGATATGTTCCATTTTCTGAGCTTTTTTTTTTTTTTTTCATTTGCTTAATTTATTTCCTTGTATTCTGGAAAGCATTTGACCGAGTTATGACATTCGTATAACATCTAAAATATTTCTTTGTAAAGCTTTGGACATATATATTTCAGTTCTGATTTCTTGATTTATATCAGCTCTCAAGTAAATTCAAAGTTAGTATTTTTCCTTCATTTCAGTGGATTTTCGATCAGCTAATATAGCTGCAATTGTTATTATCGAAGACAAGAATTCCAGAAATAAGCTTCGTCTGAGTGTCCAAACATCCCAAGCCGTTAAAACGTTTATTTTCGTGATCTGTATGTAGTCGTAGCTATTCAATGTTATTTTCCAGTATCTTAATTTCTGTTTCTTTCTAAATACATCATCAATCATCATAGAGCAATGCTTTTGAATGCGATCCGCCAGAAATATTAAGATGGCAATCCACAGCAAGGCCTGTAAGTTTAGCATGCCCAAAATATAAGTGTTATAAGACGCCGGTTCTTCTAAAACAAATATGATTGAGGAAAATATGACAAGAGTCACTCTACAAAAAAGGATGAATAGTGGAAACGATAATGTTGATTCTAACTTTTTAATGTAGTTTAGAAATACTTTTAATCGTATCCATTCAAAATAAATTCGGTTGTTCGAAGTTGATACTGTGATTTTCTTGAAGATATTCAGGATCAACAGGCATATAAAACAATACGTCAAAGCAAAAATGTAAAACATATTTAATTCTGTATAAAATGAGCATATTTCTATGACATGAACTAAAAAAATGCCGTAATTGTTTTTCAGAGGAATCCAATACGCTTTACAAGGATGCTCTTGGTATGATGATACATCTGAGCGAATTATGATGGCAGCATATACAATGCAAGGGCATACGGGGATAGTTCCAGTTATAAAAAGCACCAACTTCTTATATTGATGGCAAGGTAAATCATCCACGAGAGACTTAATTAAGTTTAGCAATTGCTTTCTTCGCAAAAAGAAACTCCACCATAAAATCGTTGCCAACACATCACTAACAACAGTGTGGGTTTGATAATCTCTCTTCGATGAAATTCTACAAGTCACAAATTTCGAAAAATCGAGCAATCTCAGAGCGTGAAAGAAAACTATTGCAACATATGTTGTGAATTTTTTATTTGAAAATGTTATGCCAATGGATGCAAAGAGGCATGAAAATATTTTCAATAAAAAGAATCGTCTCGGGTTCAAAACAACTCCAGTTTGTAAATCTGTTCTTCTTAGATGAAATTGGGGTTCGATTTTAATTTGCAGTTTACAAATTGGTATTGTTCTTTTTCTAAAATCTGCACTCCTGCTTCTTTTCATTATTTTTATCTTCTGCACAAGGCAATTCTATATATATATTTTTTTGACATGAATTAAAATAATTTCAAGATGTACATTAAAGTGAGCTAGTTGAGTTTTAAAAGATCTTCTTAGACATGTGTATCACTTTGAATCAAGATATAATATGCAGCAGAATAAATAGAATTAATATTTCAAGTAAACTCAACATAACAGGTACAAATTTTTGAAAAGCATTCATGTCATTGATATTTTTAATTATATTTTCGTTGACTTTATCGAGCCAGTAAATAAAACATTGAATCTGATGAACACTATAGCAACAGAATCTAAAATCAATATGCTATCATTAAGTGACTTCAAATTATAACTTACCAAGTTCTAAGCTCGAGATGTGATATTTAATTAAAAAAGTTCCAATATTGCATGTAGAGGCGTTTCAAAAAATGAGAATGTTGACGCATATGCTAAATCTCTTTAAAATCAATTACTATCAGGTCTGTTCCTGTGATAGCTATTTGCTATTCTGGAATTAAATACCCGCTTCGATTATTGATATATAAATCATTAAAATCCTTTGTGTACATCAAAACAAGGTTATTTTGTCGCTTAATGTAACCCGATAAGTAGGAGTTTTGTTTTTTATTCCAAAAGTGCTTTTATCAACTATAAATCTATGAACTAATTATAATTCTGAAAGCATTTTTGTATTTTATGGTTCCTATCTTGTCAATTTAGCTTAAGATGTATTTTGTAACCTTAGATTAAGTATACTATTTTTATTTTCTCGTGTAAGAATTAAAGAGAAAGTATTGTAATCCGTCAAAAAATTCGAACTTGAGATTTTGACGAATCCTTACCTTTTAGACTCCTTGAATTTGAAAAACACATTTTTTGAAATTTATAGATTTCCATCAAATATGAGCAAAATTCGTATATAGAGGAAGTCTATCTGTTCTGCTGTTCGAATACAAGTTAACACGATAACTAGATAAGTAGATGGTTAAAATTCGATACAAAGATTTAAAATCTATAGTCTAGACACCTGCCAAGTTTTGAGCTATCTAATATATAAAAATTAATTTTGGTTTGTCCGTACGTTATGCGTTTGCCGTATCGCTTATCCGATTGCGATGAAACTTTGACAACTTATTACTTGCATTTACGCGATGGTTATAGGAATAGTATAATTATCTAATATATAGAAAATATTTTCGGATCTATTCACCAAAGATTAACCTCCAAATAATTCGCCATGGAGACAACAGATTCAGTAAAAATGCTGAATTCAAGATAGAAGTTAATATTTCGTAGCTATTATATGCAAATGCTAAGTAAGTCGTTCTCTGAGGTAACAGCTTTATTATACAGTATGTGAGTTTTAGGGGAACCAATCCTACGGGTTGGAAATTTTAATTAAAAATTTAATAAAATTTTAGCGTTTTTCGCAGTATTTTCCGTAAATATTAGACTATTTAAATAAAATTTGTACGATCTTAATTTTCAAAAAATTATAATTCAACTATATCAATGATTTTATGGTATAAATATATTTTCTGTGTTTAATCGATTTTAAAAGAAAATATTTTAATCTCATTTTCTAACATTAATCTTGAAAATTCTGAACGAATATTAAACGAATCACGAAAGATACAAAAAATAGATTCTTCCTTTATAATTCCGAAAGAACAATAAGCATTACAATTCTAAAAGAATACATAAATTTAATTTATAAAAATGAATGTTTGTTTGTTCTTATTTAATGCACTGCCTTACCGTTCATCCGATTGCGATAAAACATTGCCAAAGTATTGATTGCACTTGCGCGAAGGTTATAGAAGGCTATAGATTATGCACTTGCGCGAAGGTTATATAGTAGAATTATTGCAATTCAAAGTTTATCTCACACATTCAAAATAGAATTATTACTATCTATGGCCAATAAGTTATATATAATGCACATTTTCTCGTGCAAACAGTAATTTTTCTATTTCTTCAGAGAATGTGGCGCAGCTTAGTCAAAGATGGTTTTTGTGCCATAACAAACCAACTCAACTCTATTACTTCAAAGAATCATCAAACGATATTTTGGTTATACAAGCGTATATCGTGTTAATTGCTTCATTAAAATAATATGCCTCCCAAACGTTGACACTAAGTAGATCTACCAGCAAAGTACGGAGAAATAAGTGAGTTCGAGCTTCTCAAACAAACGAAGAACGGCAAGCGATCAATAAAGCAGATCGTTTATGAATTGCAAATTTACGTGCTTCAGAATCTCAAGATCAATATGCTGCAAAAGTCGAAAGACAACGTTTTTGTGCTACATGATCACGCGCATCAGAATCAGACCAACATGCGACAAGAATTGAAAGAGGTTTACGAGCTACTCGACCTCAACAAACAGTACGTGTTGATTGGAATCTTGCTGCATTTCAATATGATGTTAACTACGATTACAGTGTGCATCCCAGTGTAAATATCGGCAAGATGGATAAGGCCTGTGGGCATTGCAGTTCACTTAAGCTCAGCAATGAAACACCAGGAATGTGCTGCGCGAATGGCAAAGTTAAATTGCCAACACTGCATCCACCACCTGATCCATTGTTGATGGATCAGGTGGTGGATCAAGCGACTCACCTGATTCCAAACACTTTTTCAGAGCGTCCGCAAGTATAATGCAGCATTCCAAATGACATCATTCGGAGTTGACATATATATCAGCGTGTTGGTTCCTTTCTACCCGTTTCGGATGCTGTACATAAATTTTTACAAATATATTTCATGGGTGACGATGATATACAAATCGATCAACGCTGCGATGCAGTTCCAAGCACCAAACGCCGCATTATATTCTATTTACAAACATTTTTCCATCAACGCAATTCATTGATAAAATTATTCAAAACTTCAATCGACAATTTACTGGCGGATAATTACGAAATTCAAATACGAGCCGACAAAAGACCACTCGGACAGCATCCCGGACATTACAATGCACCTACCGTCAATGAAGTTGCGATTGTGATAGTTGGTGAAGGACGTGATATAATTCTACAGCGACGGAATAATACAATTCAACGTGTCTCTGAATCACATCGATCATACGCCCCAGTGCCCCATAATTTTATGGGAAGGGAAATACGGATATCACTTTAATACAGGGTGGTTATAATCAAACTTCTTATAAACAACATCCTAGAACGCAAATGGGTGAACGGATTGCAACGAAATTTGGTATATAGACTATACACGAGATGCGCTCACGGAATTTCGGGGGGAAAAAAAGGTTCCAAAATGTCCACCAGAGGGCGCTTTTCCCGGAAAAAATTAAATTTAACACAATAAATGACCAAGACGGAATACAGAAACAATATTAACAATCCAGAACAAAAATTATGAGTAATAAAATGAAAAACCGGGAAAAGTTGGAAATTCCATAACACTTCAGGTGCGAAGCATCACAACTGATCAGATACGATCTGCTGTTGAATACACTGTCCATCGATTTGAAATTTTGCAGGGGAATGAGGGTGGTCACATGGAGCAAGCACCTTTCCGCACATCGTCTTGGACATGATTAAGAACTGCTCCTCTTGTGCAATTTCGTCCTAATCTTTTCTTGTTTCTGCAAACTGAACTGTTTTTTTTTAAACAGCGTACTATTATTTTTTTCTTGCCTTTACTTAATGCGGTTAGACGACAAGGTGATTAGAAACCAATCAATAAATGTTAACATTGTTTCTGTATTCCGTCTTGGTCGTTTATTGTGTTAAATTAAAGTTTTTCTGGAAAAAGCGTCCTTTGGTGGACATTTTGGAACTAAATTATTTTTTTTTCCGTGAGCTCATCTCGTGTATAGTCTATACACCAAATTTTGTTGCAACCCGTTCACCCGCTTGCGTTGTAGGATGCTGTTTATAGAGGAAGTTTAATTATAAAAACCCTGTATTACGCAAACTAATCCAATTATAGGGTAACTAGATATCCTTATTTCATTTTTTTCAAATGAAAATATCACTTTCTTTTTTAACTTTTCATTTTTCCTAAATGTAATTTCCATTTTCCAAATCTTTCATTTTCTCTATTCTTACAGGTGAACAACTCAATAAAAAAGTATCATCGATGAATTATTATTCATAACGCATTATGATACCTCGGAATCGAACAAATCATATTCTGCAATGCCGTCAACTATTCCATCAATACGTGGTAAAAATGTATGCCAAAATTGAATCCGAACATTTGCTATTCCTTCGCATAAATCAAAAATCATTGCGTTCTGAAGAATACATTCATTTACGCGATGCAATCTCAAACGATGGAAATGTTTCAGACATTGGCAAAATGGTCATACTTCCAGCAACGTTCAATTCACCCACGCCATATGCATGAGCATACACAGGATGCCATGACATACGTGCGTTCGTATGGCCGCCCCAAACTTTTTCATTACATTTACGTGCAATCCAGCATGGGATGAGATAAAAGACCTTCTATTGCTCGGTCAGCTACCATCCGATCGACATGATTTGATTGCACGAATATTCAAGCAAAAACTAACTAAATTGATGGACTTAATTGTGAAGTGTCACATTTATGGTGAAATTCACTGCTGGATGTATGCGATTGAATGGCAGAAAAGAGGATTTCCACATGCTCATTTGGCTCAAAACGAAAATACATGCAGCTCAAATTGATGATGTCATTTCTGCAGAAATTCTTAATCCTGAAGAAGATCAACTGCTGTTCGATATTGTGACTAAGAGCAAGGTACATGGATCATGCGGAGCGATGAATCCACAATCTCCTTGTATTTTAGATAACAAATGCACGAAAACGTTTCCCAGAGACTTGGTTCATGAAACACGCAATGGTGATGATAGATATCCTCAATATAAATGCCGAAAACCAGAAGATGGAAGTCATACAACAACAATCAGAATGAGAAATGTCGACGTAGAAATCGACAACAGATGGATTGTGCCATATTCTCCTTTGTTATTGAAAACGTCGTTGAATATTGTCATTCCACCAAATCCATCAAGTATATATGCAAATACATTAATAAAGGCAACGATATGGCATTAGTCAGTATTGATAGACCTGATGCGCGCAACGATGAAGTGAATCAATTTCAATCAGGTCTATATATCAGCAGCGATGAAGCTGTTTGTCGTATTCTGAGTTTTCCAATTGACAGTCGTTATCCCACTGTTATTCATCTTGAAAATGGACAAAGATTCTATTTCACGGCAGATACTGCAAAAACGTTGTCGCTGAACCAGTGCATATGCTCTCGAACTCACGCTTTTTTGCTCTTCGTGAAGATTTATTTGCCAAAACATTATGGTACGCAGATGTTCCAATGTACTATACATGGAATGCTACATCTAAGAAATTCCAACTATGTAAGCAAGGCATGCGTGTTGAAGGATATCAAAATCTGTATTCATTGGACGTACTGGGCAGTATTTATACAGTATATCCAAATAATGTCGAGTGTTACTATTTGAAAATGCTGTTGTCCGGTCCTACCTCATGTGCAAATTTGAGAACAGTCAATGGCGTAGAATGCCAGATGTACAGAGTAGCTTGTCAAAAGCTTCATTTGCTCGAAAACAACCAAAACTGGGAAACAACACCGATGCCAGCTGTCATCCACGACAAATTCGAACATTATTCGCCATAATTTTGACCACAGGTTCGCTATCCAATCCAAAAGATTTGTGGGAAAAATTCAAAGAGGATTTGAGCGAAGATATTTTGCATCGTGTTCATACTGTTAGCAATGACAATTGATTTGAGTTTTCGGACAATATTCTCAATCAAGCTCTGATCGAAATCGAAGCCATATGCTTAACTATCAACAACAAAGAACTCATTCAAGGATGATTGCACCACAACGTTCTGCATTTGAACTTTGTGATCGCGATTTAGTAAGAGAACAGCAGTATATTGCTAATGATTTGTGTGCAGTTGTTGTAGCAAACGAACAACTTTTGCTTGCGGAGCAAAAATTGGCCTACGATACAATTACAAATGCTGTGTCAAATGGTAGAGATGGTCTGTTTTTCCTTGATGCGCGTGGCGGCACTGGAAAAACGTTTATCCTCAGTTTGCTACTGGTTTACATTCGATCTCAAAACGGAATTGCGTTGGCTCTTGCTTCATCAGGTATAGGCGGCTACATTATTAGATAGATGATGGACGAACAGCGCATCCGATGCTCAAATTACCATTGGATATGCATTTATCAAAAATTCCATTATGTAACATTTCAAAAAGATCTAACATGTCTAAAGTTTTGTAGATTTGCAAGATCATTGTGTGATACGAATGTACCATGGCTCATAAGAAATCGCTTGAAGCACTTGATCGAACTCTTAAAGATTTACGATCAAATGCACAACCGTTCGGTGGTGCTCTCATTCTATTATTTGGCGACTTCCGACAAACTCTTCCAGTGATCCCTAAATCAATACCTGATGATGAGCTCAATGCTTGCCTCAAAGCATCGCATCTTTGGAGACGTGCGAGAACTCACATTAAAAACCAATATGCGCGTACACTTGCAGCACGATGCGTCTGCAGACACATTCTCAAAACAACTGTTGAACATTGGTGAAGGAAAAGTACCAGTAAATGCTATCACAAAAAGTATCTCATTTGTATTAAACTTTTGCCTCATTGTGCCATCCATCGAACAATTCCTTCAGAAAGTTTTTCCACAAATTATCACCAATTATAAAAATCATAAATGGCTTTGCGAACGTGCTATTTTGGCATCAAAAAATAACGACGTCAATGCAATCAATCATGCAATTCAAGAAGAAATTCCAGGCGATTCTGTTACCTACAAATCGATTGACAGCATACTGAGTGCGGAAGAAGGTTGTTGTTGCTCTATTGGTTGTCTAACTAATCAATACAGTTTTTAAATTCGTTAGATCTTCCCTGGTGTACTACCGCACAAATTCACTCAAAGACGGTGTGCCACTCTTGCGGAACGTTAATTCACCCCAATTGTGTAATGGAACAAGACTCGCTGTAAAGAAATTGATGCCGAATGTCATCGAGGCAAATATTCTTAACGGAAAGTCAAACGGAGAAGATGTACTCATTTCACGCATTCCCATTGACATGCCTTTTGATTTCAAACGACTGCAGTTCCCCATTCGATTTGCATTCTCGATGACTATCAACAAGGCGCAAGGTCTTCAAGTGTGCGGATTGAACCTAGAAAATCCATGTTTTTCACATGGCAGTTGTATGTTGGATGTTCACGAGTCGGACAGCCAAGAAATGTATTTGTTTTTGCTGAAGACGGAAAAACAAAAAAATATTGTCTACAATAAAACGCTTGAATAATAAAATAATATATATATATATATATATATATATATATATATATATATATATATATATATATATATATATATATATATATACTTCTCCTTTATATATCATTCAATTTCAATGAATCTAATCTTTGTCGACAAGAAAATTAATATCATTCCTAATTAAAAAAAGGCAACTATTTCAAATTCCAAATGATATTTCCATAATTATTCTTCTGCGGCAATAACGCGTCGGGTACCAACTAGTATATAATAAAAAGTTGACATGTACTTTCATAAGTATGTAAACGTGATATCTCAAAAATGCAATGAATAAATATATCTAACTTACATGTGATTTTGCGATTACAATTGTAGCTTTGTGTCACATTTTTATTCAGTATGCTAGGGAAAACATATCTAAAATACAAATTCGATCTTCGGATATCATGTTAGGAATTTATAGTCAAAAACTCACTCTGGATCAATAGTTAGATTCATTAAAAATGCTGAATTCACGACAAAGATTAATATTTCTTGACTACTGAATGCCAATGCTATGCAAGGCGTTCTTTGAAATAACACCGTTATTAGAAAGTATGCGAGAAAATTTGGGGGAGACCAAATAAATGGTTTAAAAATCAGTTACATTTTACAGTTACACAAATTTTTTGTCGGTCCATAACTCTGAGAATTCTATAAAGTTATAAAAAAGAAAATTTGCAGCTTTAGAGAGCAGATAATTGTTCTCAAAACTTCAAACAACAAATTTGAAATTCCTAATTCCTCGATTTCTTGAAGCCCAGGGTGAAAGTAATGTAAAAAACCGCGTAAAAACCTATATGACTAGTAAAGATGAATGTATGTTGTCACAGGTGTCTAAAAGCCAAACCATTTGGCTTATAGTTACCAAATTTGGCACATGCATACCTTGGAAGTTGAGAATGTGCACCTTGGAAGCCAATTTTTAAAACTTTAATTAAGAAGTAAGCTGAATTTTGGCGTTCTTCACGAATAGCTTTCGAAAATATTATCGCACAAAAATTAATTTTCCTGTTTCTTTAAATATGTCAAATTAATAATTGTGAGAATTTTTGCAGATTTTTTTAAACCTTATTTTCAACAATAGATTACACTGTAGCCTTAATCCATCAACTATCAGATTTCATGATTTTTTTCCCATTGTAAAGTCAAAGAAAAAGGATTTTGTTTAATATTTCTGTAGTTTAAGAGACGCATAACACGGTTAAAGTTTATGTGATAGATGGACTGTACATTTATATTTTTACTAGCCGCCTTTGGCGACCAGCCGGTTCGCCAATCTTAATGTCCGTTAAAATGTTAATAACTAAATGTTTTATGCAATCCCTACTTTAATAGCTTCTTCATCAAAATATTTTAAAACTTCAAATTTTGATAGTCATATAATTCATTCATAATATTTTAAAGGCCTTCAGTCATAACGTAAAATGTATCGCTCTAATTTTCTGTTAGATCCCGTAGAATTTATACTATAAATTAAAGTGGGAAGGATTAATTTGCAACTAATATAATAATATTTTTTACTGAAACAAAGTATTTTTTATACTGATTACTGAAAACAGAATCACTGAGCGTTTAAACTTTATGGGCACTAAAGAATATCTTTCTTAATTTACGTAATATCTCAAGAATTTGTCAACAAAATTTTCTCAGATTCATCATGAGCAGATCGATTAATTTACAATGTTTAATTTTAAATGCATCAAACACTAAGAAAATAAAACGAATCGTTTAAAATAATCGGTTGAAAACAGGTTTAAAAAAAAACTAATTAAAAACGATGTACTTAAAACTATATACAAAAAATATGTAACTAACATAAATACAATTTAATTACAAAAGCATACAACTAATCTAAAAATAATTTAAATCAAGTCCGCATCCGTTGATAATAATTATCAACAATCAAAACACAATGCGCATGCGTGAATTTTCATCGCCAGTTACGGTAACGCAAATGCATGAATTTTTCTACGCCAGTTGGGGTAACGCTACGCAGATTAGAAATTTTTAATTTCCTTTATTCTGTTTTATTTTAATTCAAAAGTACTTCAGAATGAATCTGAAAGATCGATTAATTAGCAATGTTTAATTTTAAATGCATCAAACATTAGAAATAATCGGCCGAAAAATATTAAGCCTAGCCTTATTAGCGTGGGAAAAAAACTAAAGCCTTACTCATTTGGCGATGGGGTAAATGAAGATTTTTTTGGCGGGAAAGTTAGTTTTTAATTAATAATTAAAATTATAATTAAAAATTCAAAAAAAGGGACCTCAGGTGCACATTCCCGACCTCCAAGATATACACGTACCAAATTTGGTAGATGTACTTCAAACGGTCTGGCCTGTAGAGCGCCAACACATACACTGAGCTTTATATAAGTATAGATTAGCACTACAATGTCATGGGATTGGCCTCCATTAGCTCCAATTTGCATGTTGGAAGTTTTAACCAGTAACTCTTATTAAACAAATAATCAAATTTTATATAAATTGGCTTATTTTTGAGTGAATTATCACTATTTTTGGATTTTTTCCCCTTACTTTTTGAAAACAAGTATCCTAACTAATCATTGGTTATTAGATGCAGCTAGCCAAATAAAACACATCATTTTTAATGCAAGAAAGGTAACAGCATTATATAATATTACATTTAAAATTATATTAACGTAAAAGAAATAAAAATTTATATTACTATTTCCTTTGCTTTAATTTCAGTGAATTCATTAACTTCTACAAGGTTGCTACTCAAATCTAGAAAAAGAGAGAGAGAGAAACTGCGTTTTCCCTGTACATAGATTCAGGATACGAGGAAATGCGCGAATAGCACTCGTGTACTAGCTATAATGGAATATGGTTTTTAAGTAGTGGAAAAGGAAGCAACAATTTAACATTATTCAAAATAATAGCATATTAAAAAAAGGTTTATATTTACATACAGAAAAAAAATTCTTCTAGAAAATAATAATCTAGAATTTAATTTAGCAAGACAAAATTTATATATTAAGGGGGGGGGGAGACCTCTTATGCTCTTTAATTGTAAGTCACACAAAATTCAGAACTTGGATTTTTGGCAATTTCACTTTCAGTGAACATGTCTGAAAATATTTCTGATATATCACTGAATGCATCAAAGGACGAATGTGACGCAACAAGATTTAAAGGCCATCAAAATTCAGTTTTAAATTATTCTTTTTGAACTAAAAAGTTCGAAATCGGTTTATTTTCGGGCATTAAATCTGACTTTTTCGGATTTGACAAGGCATCTTTCCCTGTATTCCTTTTACATACTAAATCCAAGATCAACTATCACACTTTTGAACTGGGAGACAGTCTTGTATGTTTTCCTCTTTTCAGATGATTTATAAGAGCCTGCTTCCCCATATTACTTTAATTTATTATCTTACAATGCAATACTCAGCAAATGGATTTTGCGTTAACTTCTCGAACCCATTCAGCAAAAACAGGATTGATTTTTTTTTTATCCACCCCGTTCGTATTAAATACTAATTTTAAGCAGCTCATTATTTAAAAGAATTCTCTAATCTACTTTGAATAAGCGCAAAGTTTCTCAAATAATAAACAAACCATTTAATAAATTATTATAAGTTAAAACCACCGCGCTGATTTCCGCAGATTGGACACTGCTAATCCCGCCAGAGAAATGTATTCTATTCTTTCAAGCAGTTACAGAAGTCTCGCGCATGCTCATTAGCTGCAATTCGAGAATCTTATGGAAAAAGAACTGTCTCGCAAACCGAAACTGGAATGATCTACACAGAAAAAAAGGGGGAGAGAAAAGGGGTGAGTTTCCGCATTACACAATTGCGAATGTTATTGTTTCATTTTTGGAAGCTATGACTACTATCTTATATTCTTGCAATCCTTAGAAGTCGACATTGTTTAGATGGCAAAAAAGTGGGGGGGGACTTAAAATTCCCTGTTTTTATGAAAATTTTCAAATTTCCCCGCATTTTCTCGGCTTTTTAAGGCGAATTTTAAATTCCCTGTGTTCTTCCTGTTCAAGTGGCATGGCAACACTGTTCTATTTAAGACGTCACATGTTTCATGTTCTATTGAATAAAGGGTATAAATTTCATAACCTTAAAATTTTCTTTAAAAAAATTCAACACATATGTATTCTGGGTGCAGGGCCTTGAGTATGCACCCATTGACCAATTTTAGAGATGCTACAATTTGTTACCTCTCTGAAGCATCTGCCCAAACTTTTTGGAGTAGTGGACAATTCTAACAGAATTCTTGAAGTGTCTCAAACTCTAAAGCTGCAGTTGCCTTATTCTACAGCCACCAAACCTTTTATACACCAAGAGAGGAATAGGCTAATTTTCCATCCTCCATTGATCAATTATACTTCATGCGGGGAAAATGCATAACGTCAATAGCCATATGGCTAATCATATCCTTCAGCCGAGATATTTCTATACACACAAAAGAAAGCAGGTAGCACATGGACAACTAAACAACATCATAATCAAATGCCATCTGCTTTTTTTAAGCTTACCTAACACTATAAGATTGAATTACAAGTGTTAAAGAGCTAGATGCAAAAATTCAAAGAACCCTTCAAGGACAATTAAAAATCCTTCAGACTTTTCAAGATCTGATATATATAAATAATAGAAATGTATGTGTTCTCCTTCTTAACTAATATAATTTTCTATAACGGACAACATCCCTTGGGCCAAATAAAATGTATGAATTGGGTTAAAAAGACAGGGGGGGGGACAAGGAACAAGGGGTAATACTCAAAATAATTGTTTATAAGGCCCTATTCAGATTTTAACTCATCTTCACACTACATATTTTAAAATAAATATTAAAAAGCTGTACACAAAATTTCAATAACCATTAAATAAACTACATGCATCAAAGTCTTATAAAGTCATGTCTGAAATTAATATTTCAATTCTGATATTGAACTCATAAAACAATATCAGAGTTGAAATATTAATTTCAAACATGATTTATTCTGATGGATGTGTAGTTAATGTAAACAGAAGTACACAACCACCTGATTTCATCCAAACTTTTTTTAAAGTCATGTTAAAACATAATTCAGTACACTCCCAAGTATCCATTTCACAACCATCCAGCCTAGTTTCCTTTATTAAATGAGGGAGGCAAGATGCTGCATTGGCAACATTGGAAGCGGCCATCTGCTATGATTCTCTTAGGGATCGTGTGCAGAATACATGACAAAAAAAGAGCAGCTTTCTGTTCGTTGGTCATTGTTTTGGTCTCGCCAGTATGTAACGGACCTCAGTTGTAGCCACTGTTCCTGATTATAACTGCACAGTACGTACAGTATTCGTAAATTGTTCTTAGGGTATACTTAATGTTAAGGTTTGACATTACAGAATTTGTGTTAAAATGTGAACAGTTCATATCCTTTAACTAACTTTTTTGCTAATAAATTCTTAAAACGTATAGGGAAGTATATAAACTACCAGGACGTGACTTTCTGTTTCGATTCGACATGTTACCGGCAACTGCTTCTATGATTCAATGGGTGGCAACCACGTCCACATTCTACGTGGCATGAAATAAATGGAAGGCTTCATACTCAATAAGAAGCGAGAATATATGCTTTATAAATGATGAGTTTTTGTATAAAACTTTGTCTTCTGGTATTGGTGGACAAAGAAATTAGTTCATAGAACTTCAGCCTTTTTTTTATTCTGCCTACCATTCCCCCTACATTAAACTGGATGCTCGTGAATGTACCGTACTTAAAAATCCAAGATCAGTTATAGCAGTCAAAGCAGCCATTAAAAAAGAAAATATTCATGCTTAGTGACATGATATGTTTTTCCAATGCCACTGACTGGACAATAATCCTGATCTGAGGATATTTATGCTGGGTATTATCAAAATCATATCCAAACAACTAATTTGACATTTTTGTGAAGCATTTTATGTAATAATTACATTAACAATAAAATTAGTGTAATATTAATTATATCATTAGTTTAATTTAACTAAGCATTATTTAACAGAAATGAATAATATACTAATTCCAATATAATGCCTCAAAATTATCAAATATTATGACATAATAAATTAAACATTAAAATATTTGTTACATTGAAAATCCCACATTAAACTCCTGCAATGTTGGTTTTTAAAGACAAAAGGGAGACATATTTACACATTTTATTTTATTAATATATGAAACATAAACTGCAATGTAAAATCAATAAAACAATTTCTAGCTGTGAAATAGCTGGAGATAGCAAAATGCCCTTGTTACAATAAAAAAGAAAGGTACACGTAGCTAGCTGCAGAGTTTTTAAGTCCAAAATTATGGTGTGATGTAGGAACCTATTATCGCACATACTTGAATTCCACTTTCAACAAGTATTTGATATTTATTTGATTAGTATCATACACAATATATCTTTAAAAATATTAAAGAAAATAAACACAATCAGCAACAATGAACATTAAATAATTATCTAAATCAAAACTTAAATATATTAAGTCCAGAAACAATTAAAAAGTAAATGCTAAAAGATTTTTTAAAATCTTTTCCTGCAAATTTTACTTTTATGAAAAAGAAAATTATATTTAATTCAATTTAAGCAGACATGTTTGTAAGAAATATATATATATATCATACATTACATTTTTTTTTTTCAGAACTAAATAATAAATCCCTTTTTTAATGTCTTTTAGATTTCATTATATTTGCCTTCTTTTCAATTCCGCATATTATTAATAAATATAAAAAGAATATCATAATTATATTAAATATTCATGAAAGAAACAAAGTTCTGAAGCAGAAATTGCATTCTCAATATGAATAAACACCATTCCAAGTGTTGGAATAAATAATAATGTTACTATCTAGAATTTATTTCATCAATTATTGAGTAGAGAAAATTCATTAATCTTCTTACAGTAAGAGAGATTAGTAGTCAATAATTATATGAATAGAAAAGATAAATGCTCACAAAAGAAAACTAACTACTAATTATATTTAAAAAATTAATTCAGGATAGCTATAGACATTATTAACTTCTTCTCAATTTTTTTAAATCAAATTAATAATTAACATTTTATTATCAGAATTAAAATTTTGTTTTCTTAAATTAATAAAAACAATTTTCTTCAAAGAAAAATTAAAACATTGTCAACTTACCTGAAAGCCTAAAAAAATATTAAAATACCAGCAATTAATAAAAAGGATACTCATTGTATAGAAGATCACTACGTGAAATATTTGTCCTTTGGGTGGGTTTGCCGTATGGTATTTCTACATCTCCAATATAAGTTTTCTCATTTGGATCAGGCACTGTCATACCCATACCTGAAAAAAAAAAAAATTCCCATGAATTACTAAACTAATGTAAGAATTAATTCATGGTCTTAAGAATTTTTTACATTGCAAAAATAGCATGTTTAGACTTACTAATTTCCAATCAATTTTATTTATCAAGTAGACCTCAAAATTAAAGCAATTATTTTACGGTCTATTTTATCTAGTAATGCTTTGATTAATACTCATTTGTTTTCTGTATTGAAATAAACCATATTATCTAAAGAACCATTAAATTTCAAATGCCAAATTAAAACAACTAGATCTCTCCCCCCCCCCCCTTATGGCCAACTTGATTCCAATTTATCTCATTTCTTTTATTTTTAAACAAATAACTCATATATATATATATATATATATATATATATATATATATATATATATATATATATATATATATATATATATATATAAATATATATATATATATATATAAAATGCTCCTTACTTTGTAACTTTGTAATGTGGTTTTGTTGCTGATTTCATCAGTTAGTATAATGTCTATAATATAGTGACTATACACCCAGTTTTATCTACACTACATCTCCTACAAATAAAATAAATTTCTCAAGTTGGTTTTTTGAAAACATGATAGCTTTACACCCAAACAAAGTATCCTTCTCTTCACTTCAAATTTTTTTGAACTGTTAATGCCAATGGCAAATCAATAATTTAAGAAAATATATTGTTACAAATTTGTAATGTTGCTTCTCAGTGTATTTGATTTCCTAGTAAAAAAATTGTTTCATAGGTGGCCCTAATGGATGTTGAATGGATACCCCGAACTTGGCAATGAAATGGAAGATTTCAGAATTCAACAAGAATTTTATCACTAATGTTGTCATTAGGATGTGAATTATGATAATCCTTAGAGGGGTTTATATGATTTACTACAGAAACTGCAAAAAATTTAAGAGGCAGAATTGAAGTCAGCTGAGTTTTGTATAATGTGCTGAGTCTTGAAATCGAATATTGAGACAGCATTGTATTGTAGCCAGTCAGTGTTTAATCGAGCATTATGTTAGTAGTAAATTGACAGTCAGATAAAGCAAGTAGACAGTAGTTAGTAATAAGTTGACAGCCAGTTTCAGATAAAGTAAGTAGATAGTAGTAAGTTGACAGCCAGTTTCAGATAAAGCAAGTGGACAGTGGAGAAAAGCAATCATCTGATGTGCATGAATATTTGCATGAAATCTCTCTGATTTGCTTCTTGTGAGTAGCTATTTACTGTAGTTGCTATTCTTATATATGTTTTGGCTGTATTTTGTTGTCTGTATCTTCTTGTTGAAAAATTGTTATTAGTTGTTAATGAACTGTTTCATTACACATCCACTAAACCAAGCTCATTTTATTTATTTTTATGAATTTCCAAAAATTTCTGTAATAACACAACATTTAAATAAATGTTTCAACCCACATACATAACATATAAGTGATATCAACTTCAGATATAATGATATAAATTATTTAGAAATAAAATAAAACTTACCTAATGTACTGTGCTTCTTGCTTGGCAATTTTTCAACAAACTCTGCTTTGGTTCTTTCATACCTAATTTTTAAAAAATCAGATTAAGAAATAGAAAAAAAAAACTGCTTAAGTAAAAAAAAAAAAAAAAAAAAAAAATTAACAAAACTATTAAAAAGAAGAAGAAAAATTACTTACATGTCTCCAAGAGCTACCTCACACAACAGCAAAAGGCCAGTATTATTTTTCTTACTAGTAAAGCAGTAATTAGCACTTTTGGATACCATATCAGCAAAGTAGACACCTTTTCCAAACATGTAACCAGTCTAAAATTAGAGAATTTTGAAATAAAATTTAGAATTATAATAACATTTTAACTTATTTTTATTAACAGACAATACATAATTTAAACAGGAAATGGCATCAGAATTAAGGTATCCAAAAATAATTGTTCATATTGAGAAAACCATATGATTAACAATAAAAGTATTACTTGTAAATATATATATTTGTAAATTCCAGTCTTTTTTTACCATGATTTCCATGTGAAATATTGACTACTATGAATTGGTTTTTATAGCATCTTATGGTAACTGACCATCAAGAATATAGATGTCACTACATGTACCATTAGTCTTTTATTAAACAGGCATTAAAATAATAGTGTAGCAGCAAAGATTTAACAATTTAAATTATTTGAAAACTTTATCCATATGGCACATTTAATAACTACACAAATGCTACTAAAAACACTTGCAAGAAGATTGGTTGACATTTGGATACCGGCAGAGTACATATGTTGCCAAAACTGATATTATTAATCTGCAATGAAACTTGAAGACTTGTTTTCTTGGATAAATTCATAATTCATCACATATGGCTCTCTCAATATAAATTATTACTTCTGAATAACTTCAACCTTGGCATAATAAGAAAATATTTTCTTACAACTGGAGCTTCAGGGGGAGCAATGCGAAGACCTTGTGATAAAATTCCCACATAATTGGTAAGTCTCGAACCATGCCACAAAAGTTTCTTATTATGCAGATCTTTAAATTTCTTATACTTATCCTTTTCACCATGCCTATTGATTTTAAACACCTGAAAATAAATATAAATATAAATAAGTGAAAATTATTGCCTTGAAATATAAAAGTTGAACATACAATATAAATTTTGTATATCAGCCATTGTGTAATTAATTTATAACCTAAACAGAGGGAAAAAACTGTCCAAAAGCTTCTTAGTTGTAACTAAAGACGTAGAGTGACTGTGCTGCAAATCAATTAGATCCATTGATTTATCAAAAAACTTCACAGAAATGAAATTATCTAAAGAATATAATTAGCATTATATATATTAAAATAATAAAAATTTACAAGCTGAATTTACAGGAAAACAATCATTTTAATTACCTATTTTCATCAGATATAAGAGCATTATTTTTCAGCATAATGCAATATGCGACAGCAAGGTTGTTCAAGCACTGTGATAAACTACTGGACTAGCGTGACATTCTTTTACTGATACTTTTTAGATCCTACACTTTTAGAACACAGTGTTTCCAATCATTAAAGAAAGGCTTCACGAAAATTTTCACTAACTTTTGTACTTAAGACAATGCATTATAATATAGACGGAAAAACATTAAAAGAAATGGCACAAAGCAGCCATAGAAACTTCAATATATTAAACAAGCTCATAGCTTCTTTTATTCTAGTAAAAAAAATATTCCATATCCCTGTCTATAATATCCTTTCATAGGTCACTTACAAATTTGTCATAAAGTACAAAAACAAAGGCATTTGATATCAACTTTTAGAATTAGCAAGTGGTTAATTTTGAAGAATTCCCCACTAACTAAAGTGGATTATTATAAAAATTGGAATCACTAAACAAATCCAAATTTCTACAAATTTTTCAACTTTTAATATAAGCCCCCACCCCCGGATTAAAAAAAGAGTACATAATGGGTATCTAAAAGCAGTAAGAGATTCATTCAGAACACAAATGAGTTGAAGGAAATGAAATAAATATAAAATGTGGATTTATATACATCTCTATATATAAAACATTTACGTGCACACAAAATCAGGCAGAATTAATTGCCATTTGGCAACACTTAGACTTCGTCCAGGAACAACAACCCGCGGTTTGATAAGATTTCAAGCGAATGATACTTTTACATTGGTTTGAAATATTTTAAAGCAAAAGATAAATGGTCAAAAGGATCACAAAATTTTTTACAATGAGTTTAAGTCGCGCTGTATCGACTTTAAAACGAAATCCTCAAAAATAAAAATAAAAAAATAAAAAAAAAGAAGACAGGTTGAATGAAAATGCTCAAGAATAGTTCATAAGAAAATCCATTTGAAAAATTGAGAGAAAAGCACAATTTTTTTGAATTTGTAAATACATATAAATATATATTTAATTATTTGGAGCTTGGATCATGAAACAATCCAAGAGGAACTGCATTAGCAGTTCCTGAGGGTTGGCAAGCATAAGCGAGCAGGGGGCAGAGCTCCCTAGTTTATAAATTATTTCTGGAATGAGACATAACTGTTTTGTCTGCTCTTTAAATTCTGATTATCTGAATTTCTTTTATATAAAAATCTATTTATATTGTGAGGCCTAAAAACAATAACATTTCCAAGAACTGTTGTCATCACAGAAACTGAATAAAAGACATTACATTTGATTAACACACAATATTAATAACATGATTTTAAAGAAGATCTATAGATAAGATTAAAACAAAATTCACCAGAAATTTATGACTATTCAATGACAAATAATATCTTTCCTCAGCTTGTGTTTATTAACTGATCATTCAAATTATATGTATGCACTATATATATAAAATAGTAAAAGAGGCCTCTTGATATTAATTATTTAAAATTCCAAAATTAATCAGAATTACAATAGGATAAGGAAACACCCAATCAAAATTAATAGAACTGTTGATGCAAAAGAGTCCTAAAAGGTTGAGACATTAAAATACTGAATATATATATATATATATATATATTAATAATTAGAAATAATATTTATTGGGTACAAATTATTATTTCAAAAAATATATAATCAGAAAAAGGGAATACATACTTCTTGAATTTTCAATTTATAGTTGTCATGAGTTTGAGCATGTGTGTTTTTCATATATGTTTGAACTAAGTCAAATTCTTTACTATCCTTAGGCAAAGGCTCAATATCAGTTTTCAATTTCTCATAATGCTCATCAACAGGATCTTTGGATTCATTATGTTCTTCTTTGAGCAAGTTGTAAGCAAATTCGATCTCCATGAGAGAGTCCAACATTTCAATTTTTGACTAAAACAAAAAGAAAAAATAATGTAAATCAGATCCCCGATTTCTTTCCCAACAAATTATTTTAAATATTAATGGAGAACATTCTGAATTATTTGAAGCAGATTATGTAATTGCATATTTTTTTTTAATTGAAATCACGCTGAGCCATACAAATTAGTAACATAACAAATTAAAATTCTATAAATTCTTAAATTACAATTTTTTATTACAATTAAAATTGCTATTTAGAATAGTTTAAAATGACTATATATTTTAGATACATAGTATAGCAAAACAATACATATTTTTCTGGTCATAATTATGAATTGCTTTAGACACAAATCAGAAATTACCATGTATGCAAACATCTTGGTTACAACTAGCTTATTAATTTTGCACTTAATTCTAGTATTTTATCACCTTTCTTCAAAATAGTGAGATAATTAAAAGCAGCATTTGCAGGCTGGTCTTAAAGATAAGTTGAATAAAAGTATCTTTGATAGAGTATTTTCATATCATTTTTTATACTGATTTGAATGCAGAGAATCAATTTTTACTGACACAAAATTGTCATTGACACTTTTTCTATTTATATCCTGATATATACTGTTGTCAAATTTTATCAATAAAATATATTTCAAAAAACTTAGATATTATTAATATATTACACAAGTTAATAAAAAAAATAAACACCAACTTTTATAATTTCTTCATTGTCAAGAAGAGGTGGCTTTTTCATCCCAAAATCATGAGGTATTAATGTAAAAAATCGATTTGACGCATCTGTAATTTTAGCATTGTTTGCTCCAGTCACAAGAATCTAAATAAACAGTGAAAAAGAATTCTACACAAAATTCAAACATTACTACTAAATATAAAACAAATAATATTAAAAACTTACATAGTATTTCAAATTTCTATTATTTAATGATAAATGAATATCACTATGTAGAGATAATATACCTTGATAATTACACATTGAATTCAAGGGAACCCTTATATTTATATTGCTATTAAATCTCAAACGATAACAATGTGGAGAATATAATTCCATTTATCTCTACCAATAATTTTTAAAATTTAAATATTCTCAACATTTTGCTTTAATTACTAGTAACAAAACACTTATAAATCACTTATTAATATATATTAAAAAGAAAAATCATTATCTATACTATGTTTCTCAAGAATAGGAGGAAAAAAACTTTTGATTTTTAAAATTTTTATATTCACGTAAAAACTTGTAAATCCATGTTTTAAGGGATTATATTTTCCTCATTCATGGTTCAATGATATTACACATATATAAAATGTACCTAAAACTTAGATTAGCAGACCAGAGAAAATGGATTCATTTCTCAATGAAAGGGAGAAATTTCCATACTTTATTTCCAATTTCAAAGCTTTGAAGTTGAGGTGAATTGGAAAGCAAAGACATAAACATATGAAAAATACATGCACATCTAATCAACCAATTTTTTTAAAGTTCATATAAAAATGCTTACTAAATTTATAATTAACTAAAGAACCTTACTTGCTGAGCCTCTCCAAGAACTTTATATGCCATTTCCATTTGCTTCTTAGAAAGTTTTCCTAGGGGCATTTTCTTTAAATCAATCTATAATTTGAATACGAAATCAATTGCTATTAGCTTTCTAAATGCACATTCACATTACTTTTTCATCATAAGAAAAAAATTATACATAAGAAAAAATAAATTTACAATTATATTTTTTATTTCTAATATTTAATTTCTACAAAGCATTCATAACTCCTGCAAGACACAAATTATTTAATACTATAATTCTTGTTTATTTCCATTAAGAAATTCTCTTCAAATATGTAAAACAAATAATACAATCTTTTTCATCACAGTAATAGTCTTATCATACAGTAATAAAATGATTATTAAATATTGTATCTGCAACTGCCCAAAAATAATAAAATGTAGACATATCATATCAAACAAATTAAAATCTAATTAATATAGTAATGTATACTTTGAATTAGAATTTATCTAAATTATCATCTAACGGTTCATTGACATTCTCCTTTAGTTGAATACATTGTGTATATATATTACACACACACACACATTATATATATAGTCAAATAGCAACAAATTCCTTTATCCATGCATGGAATATTTTTATGTTTTTACTGCTGCATTTAATGTTTCATCAATTAATGAAGTTGCAAAATATTAATATAAATGCTCTCAACAAGGCACCCCAAAATTCTATTTATTCAGAGGAAAGAAGATATAAAAGAAATTAAAAAGTAAGAACAAAAAAAATTGAATTTAGCTCATAAATAGGTATAACTATGGCTTATTTATGGAACTTGATGAATATATTTTCCAAAATTATCTCATTAAAATGTTTTTTGCATTATCTTAAAACTTTTAAAAATCCTTTTTTAATAATATCAATTTTATTGCCGCATAATATTTTTTTTTATCTTAACAACCTTTTTAATGTGATACACAATTTGTAACAGTTAATTTTTGGTGTTATGAAATTGATATTTATCAAACTAATTGTATTATCAATTGTTTATCAATTGTATACAATATCATTTGTATGTATATACACAATATAAATTGTTATTGTATTATCAAACTAATTGTATTTTAACCAATGTTAAAATTAAGATTTTTTTTTTAAGTTTTCTTTGCACATTATTTCTCAAATAGAATTTTCACTTTTATTTCATAGTAGTATTGGTTTGGACATAGTATATACATTTTTTTTTCATGTGTTAGAATTGGTTTGGACACATTCAATTAAATTCATATTTTTTCAGTCTTATCAAATAAAAAGGTGAACTTTTAATTTAAAAAATGTGCATTCCACATTAACATTTAACAGTCTAAAAGTCCAAAATTTGGCAAAGAAGCTGATCACTAAGTGCAGCTAATTTAAGTATTAACGGAGGCAAATTTTTTTAATAAAAAATTGAAATTATAAAACACAAAATGAAAAGGGAGTGAGTGATCCATCTGAGAAAAATTCTGACTTGTTATTAATGACCACCAACAATATATAATTTCCCACCACAGAACCACAGAAAATCAGTCCAGTCATTTCAATATAACAAGAACGTACTGGACTCCCATTATTGGTCAAAAAAGTACCCATGCTTTTTTTTTTTTTTTTTGCATGTGTATTATAGCTGATAGCAGCTAATTCCATCTCTTGTATTTTGGAGAGGATTGTTATTATGCTTATCTATATGGTGGCTACTAGAGAAATGTTCATTTTGATATTCAGTATGAATTAACAATTAATTGCATGATTTTGAAAAATAGCACAAATCATTTAAATTCCATAAAGTAAATTTTTTTTTGTTAGATTCATAATGGTTAAATTCTGAGCTAATAGTTACTATCATTAATAGTAATTAAATATCACATTTTTTGTTACAAAACATCTTACCTCAAATTCAACCATAGCCTTTTTCATTGCTTCAATATCAAAGATTAAACAAATTAATTCTTGAACAGGTTTAGGCAACTTGGAGTTTTCCCCAGGTTTCAATTCTTGTTTAATCTGCTCACATTCCTATAAAAATAAAAAATATAAGATATACACATAAAACATGTTAAAACTTATTTTCGTTTCATATAATGATTTAATTTCGTTTGTGATCAATCAAATTAAATGATACTTTTTTTTACCAATAATAATGTTAAAAAAAATATCAGTATATTCATTTGTTAAACATCAGTTACTTTTATTTTCATAGTGCAAAAAAAAAAAAAAAAAAGTCCAGAATCTAAAATTATAATAGGTTAATTCCATTTCACCATTTTTTTAAATCAGGGCCAATTACATCCATTGAAATTATTATCAAGATCCATCCTTGACTTTGTAAATACAATACAAGTGAAATGCATTTTGGTTATAATTCATCAAAGAAAATAATTAGAAACATTTTTAAAAAATATCATTATATTTTAAGAGAGAATTCTTTTTTGTATTATTTGAATTATTTTGTATTATTTGTATTATTTGAAGTATTTAATTTATAATCCAATGGCATAAATATAATGGAATTTAGAAATTAATTTTTCTCAAATTTTATATGAAGTGGAAATATTTCTTATAGTATTATCATATAATTAAATCAGCAGATTAACAGTTATTTAAGTATTAAAAAGATTCAAAAATTTTTAGTCTTTGAGGACACAAGCATAAAAAAATTTCAACTTTCTAACACAATAAGAAATGAGCATAAAATAATCTACAGAATTTTATCTAAACATGAAACAAGCTAAATTAAAATTAATAAAAGGGTGATTTCTTGTTCACATTTCCTGAGAATACTTAACAGGAATGAAATAAAATCCAATTCATTGAATGGAAAATTTCTAAAAACTTATTTCCAAACTGAAAAGAGTTTTCTCATATAACCAAAACAAACCTTAATTTACACCCAGTATTATATTATATACTAGCCGCCTTTGGCAACCAGCCGGTTCGCCAATCTTAATGTTAGTTTAATTTTTAATAATTAAATAGGTTGAACCGGAATACTCCGGTCGTACCATTAAATATTTTACGCAATTCCAACTTTAATAGATTCTTCAGCAAAATATTTTAAAGCTTCAAATTTTGAAAGTCATATAATTCACTCATAATATTATAAAGGCCTTCAGTCATAACGTGATATGTATCTCTCTAATTTTCTGTTACCCCTCGTAGAATTTATGCTTTAAATTAAAGTGTAAATGATTAATCTGCAATTAATATAATAATATTTTTTACTGAAACAAAGCATTTTTTTTAATAATATGATTACTGATTATAGAGTCACTGAATGTTTAAACTTTATGGGCACTAAAGAATATCTTTCTTAATTTATGTAATATCTCAAGAATTTGCCAACAAAATTTTCTCAGATTCATCATGAACAGATCGATTCATTAACAATGTTTCATTTTAAATGCATCAAACACTAAGAAAATAAAATTAATCATTTAAAATAATCGGTCGAAAACAGGTTTAAAAAAACTACTTAAAAAACGATGTACTTAAAACTATAAGCATATACAAAAAAATATATAACTAACATAAATACAATTTAATTACAAAAGCATGCGACTAACCTAAAAATAATTTGAATCATTGAAAACAGGTTAAAAAAAACTACTTAAAAAACGAAGTACTTAAAACTATAAGCATATACAAAAAATATAGAACTAACATAAATACAATTTACTTACAAACGCATGCAACTAACCTAAATATAATTTAAATCATCTGTTGATAATGGTTGTCATGGCAACAATCAGAACACAATGCGCAGGCGTGAATTTTCTTCGCTGTTTACAGTAACGCAACTGCGTGAATTTTTCTACGCCAGTTGGGGTAACGCTATGCAGATTATACATTTTTAATTTCCTTTATTCTGTGTTATTTTAATTCAAAAGTACTTCAGAATGAATCTGAAACATGGATTAATTAACAATGTTTCATTTTAAATGCATAAAACATTAAGAAAATAAACAGAATCGTTTGAAATAATCCGCCGAAAAATCTTAACCCTAGCCTCATTACTGTTGGGAGAAAAAAAGAACTAAAGCCTAAATCATTTGGCGTTGGGGAAAATGGAAGATTATTTTGGCGGAAAAGTTGGCGGTGGGGAAAATGGAAGATTTTTTTGGCGGGAAAGTTAGTTTTTAATTAATAATTAAAATTTCAAAAAAAGGGACCCCAGGTGCACATTCCCGACCTCTAAGGTATACATGTACCAAATATGATAGCTGTATGTCAAATGACCTGGCCTGTAGCGAGCCAACACACACACACACGCACACACACACATTGAGCTTTATTATAAGTATATTATATATATATATATATGCATAGATATAAATACATAAAGTCTTACCTGCCCATAATCTATATCTAATGGATACATGCATCCAGGCTTCTTAACAAAGTTTTTACGATCCCACCACTCATTACCAGTCTTTTCAAGGTATAATGCTTCAAATGAAAATATTGCTTCTTCAGAACTAGAAAATTTTTCTACTTTTTTGCCTCCTATTGTTGTACCAACTCTTCCCCACTGCCTGAAGACATAATACCTAATGTAAAAAAAATATATATATATAAAGTTTGATTATCTTATTATATTTTTTTTATTTAATTACATTAAACATGGTTTCTAATCTTTTTGAAGAAAAAAAAAAATTCAAGGATTTTTCAAGGATCATAAAATTACATACTTTAGATAAAGAAATGCAAATAATAAATTTAAATACAAAAATTTTCACTATTATTTTTCAAATGTATGAATACTGTCTTGCATATTAATTCAAAATGTTTAAGGTAAGAGCATTAAGGAGATTTGTTATGTTTGTCTTCAGCTAATAATATGTAGCTCAAAATAAGTTCATAGTGCAAAGGCCATCACCACTAGCACAGCAACAATTAGACTCTAATTTCCAATAAATTATTAAAGGGCTCTGATTACACAAACACATTCAGAAATTAGTTGAAGCAAAAATTACAAAAATGTTATTAATACCATAAGAAACTCAACTTTTGAATGAAGAATGAAAAGGAAAATGCAAGAGACAAATTTAAAAATTATTTATGATTGAACAAATGAAATAAAAACATTCTACCATTAAAATAATACTTCTTAACAATTCAGTTATATACAGTTCTTACGTATATTTCTTATTTAACAATGCTGTACACACAATTTCAAAATATTAACTATTTGACTCACTTCTTTTCATCCATGTTCGTTAAAGCATTTTTTTCAAAACATTCATCCCCATCGGAATCAACATTTATTGTTTCACTCTGATCACAAAAACTCACGAATCTTCAAAATTTTACAATGACAAGGTAGTGGAAGTTTCAATTGCATCATAGCATTGTACTGACATTTTAGATTAAATTATTCATTTAGATTATTTCAACATCATTTCATAATTTCATACCTGTTAAGAATTTCAGTTTTGTATTTGACACTCAAGTCCGTTCATTTTAATCCATTTTGATTTTAAAATTTATTATACTTAATGGTTTTATGGCTGTTCAATAGCTTTCAAGCCAGACAGCAGCACAATTATCCATTTAAGCTGATTCAGATACCTTTAGTCCAGACAAAAGAATATAAACTCCATCCAATAGAAAAAATATATTCTTACAAATGATGCAAAAATTCCATGAACATCAATCATTAAAATTCGTTGAAAATGAAGCATCAGTTGCTACTGCACTTCAAACCTGATATCATTAAATGACTTAACGATAACCCTAAATGAATATATTTTTGTATACACTTAAATATGTTGGTTTGGAACTAGAGGAATTTGAATATATAAAGTGAATTACAATATTAACTGTGATAATGCCAAATATACCCAATGCATAAATCTGTTTGCAAAAGTTTCAATTTCAAATACCTTCATTTTGACTCAAAGACTTTTAAGGGAAGGGGAAACTAAGAGGAATCTATGTATTTTTATATGTTATTACAAATATTAAATAAAAATAACATGCCATTTTAGCCTTGTTTTAAAAAATATTTTTTATTTCACTTTTTAACAAACTTTCTAAGTTCGATTTATACAAAGATGAAATGCCAATAAGGTTTATTGCCAAACGAAGAGTTAGTTTGAGTTTAGAATTTCCATACTTAACTAGAAGCTTCAAGTATTATTTTAATGTTTCAAATCACAAAAGGTTCCTTATGAAATTTATTGATCAACAATCAACATGAGGCTTTTTAAGTAAAAGGTTGAATATAATTTGATTCACCATTAAACTGTTACACAGAAAGAGTGGTGTAAATAGACATCAAGTATCTTAAATATCATTTCTTAATTTGTTTATAATATTTGCTTTATAAAAATGATTGACTTTCCTTGCCTGTATTGATAAAACAACTGCCTTACTTTTTGTCAACTTTGCTGAATAATTATGTCCACCCTCACTTTTACAACTGCAGAATCATTTGCCTTGTGAAACATTTTCCTAAGAAACAATACGACATAGTAAAAGGTTGTAGTTTTATTCAAAAATATATCCAACTAAACTTACTTTGACCCTTTATTGGATTCCAAGATTTGAAGTTTATAAAATGAATTTGTTCCTTTAGACATATCAACATAAGCTAAAACTACATTATACACATTATCTTTCTTTTGATAAACATGGCAAGTATCTTCAAGTCCTAAAAAGAAATACAAGAAAGAATTTTACTTGAAATTTAACACTTTATTCTTATTGATCAAAACAGAAATAATAACAGTTTATCATATCACTTAAACAAAACAAGATATAAACAAATTTAAAATTGAATTATTTAGTAACTTAAGAAACAAATTTTAAACTTAATTCACAAATGTACATTTCTTACTATAACCACATTCTGCAAAGTGAGTACAATCAAGATGTTTAGTAATATTTCCATTTAACTTCAAAATGACACATTGGTTCACACATTTTCTTTAAAAAAAATCCAAGTATTAAATTCTCAGGCATGACAAAAGTTGAGAACAGAAGAAGCAAAACTTCAAAAAATGAATTATGCAAAACATAAATGCGGAGAATTAAAATAAATATAATTAATTGAACAACAAAATAAATATAAATAAAAAGCATATACGAGATATTAAAAATTATAGTAGAATTATTACATAAAAGAGAAATTTCAAGAACAAAATTCAATTCCAAAATCACTGAAATCTACATTTTCATGGAAATGAGCCATGTCCAAATTCTTCAGATTTCAAAAGTTGAATTAGTTTTAAAAATTTTTTAAATGACTTCATTAAAATCACAATGAACAGAGCTCAAAGTTATATCAAATTTATTGGTTATGTGACATTCATGGTTCACATTCATGAATTTCAAAATTAAACTAACTATATTTATCATGAAAAATAAATATTTGTTCAAGATTATTAAAAAATTTTTTGCAGAAAAATAAATTTCTTTCTCACCCAATTCCTCAACTAATCTCAACAACTACACAGTAACACATTAATTTTTATTAATGTGCTACTAATTAAAATAACAGTTTTATCAATAACATTGTGATTGCAAGAAAAAAAAATTCTTATTAGAATGCTAATTTGAAATTAATTTAAAGTAAATAAAAATGGTATCTCATAATTTTAAGTTGATTTACATGCCTAAAAATGTGGTACAGTTACCTGTTTTATTATCAAATTTCCTAAAGCGTTAGCGAATTTTTAATTTTTTTACATATTGTTTTGTGTTAGATAGGGTTATTACTTACGATTACAAATCAGCTTATTAATTTATATAGCTGAATATATTTTGCATTTTGTTTAATGTGATGCTAATGGTAACCATGACAGAGAAAACTAATAGCCAAAATTAGACACTGAATAAATGACTATGCATTTGAGGGAAAAGGGATTATGAAAACATCAGCTGCTAATTTTTTAACAAGTAATATTGTAAAGTTGTGGACATTGCAAAATAGTGGATGGATATATATATAAGTGGCATTTTGCAATTATCTAACAGTATTTTAATAGGCAACACATACACAAATCTTGTCTAAAGCTAGGAGTAGTTCAAAACAATTAATTACTTAAATATTTATTTATTAGGACAAGTTGCCTCAGACGACCAGCTAATTTGCCAGGAATTTTGATTATATTTGATTTCAGATATATCATTTTTTTATAAATCCATGATACTATGAAATTGTTTGATATTATTGTTTGATGTTATGTAGATCAAACAGTTGTGCATAGAGGCCAACAAACCCATACATACATCTTGCATTATTATTACAGATAGTATGAGAATATTTTCCTTTATGTGTAATATCATTGATTTGTGTTGTTTTTGTGAGACTGGAAAAATTATCATTTTCTTTCCTTAAATTTTATTCATTTATCCCTAAATTTATTATTATCCCTTAAATTTAATTTAATTTAATTTTAAAATTATCCCTTAAATTTTATTCATTACTTTTTAAATCCAACTTCTTGTTTTAATCCAAACCAATCTTCACAACTTTTAGCAAAAGCTGCAAGATGTTACTATATTCCTACCCATTACAAATTTTGTAAAAATCTAAACTAATGCAGATCATTTGTATTCTTCCATCTACTGCTATTCATATTAAATAAAATGTCTGTTACTGTTTGAAAATGAATTCATTTATTGGCTTGATTTAATTTGTAATATTTTAGCAGGTGAGAAAAGATAGAATTTATTATGCACTGAAATATAACAAACTATATTAGCCTTATTCCATTTTTCTTCTTGCAAATGCAGCAAACAAATTAATAACATGAATTAGTATGGGGGAAAATAACTTAAAAATAGAAAAATTATCCCGTTTTTAAACAATCATTCTTTAAAATTTCAGATATAGATAATTTTTCTAGGTTTAAAAGCTCTGTTATTTACTAAATAGGTATAAGCTAGTTTAATAATTTTTGT
The DNA here is from genome assembly GCF_947563725.1 of Argiope bruennichi. Taxonomy (NCBI): domain Eukaryota; kingdom Metazoa; phylum Arthropoda; class Arachnida; order Araneae; family Araneidae; genus Argiope; species Argiope bruennichi. Next base: position 8,591,265 of record NC_079159.1, read on the forward strand.
AGATTAATAAAGAAACTCATTTCAAATATATAAAATGGAAAAGATTATGTAATATGAATAATTTAACAATAATGATTTTAATGTATTATGAAGGATGTAACTCACCCCAACATAGAACAACCAACAATTTAATTAGAATGCAATGTTTTAATCAGTATCATGATTGTATGAAAAATAGCTTATTTGTGAGAGCATTTTCTCAATATAAATGTGGCAGCTTCGAAATAAATTATAGATTGTTATACAAAACACAATAAAAAATGTATTTACCACTCTCTGGATCAACTGCAGCAGCTCCTTTCACAGTAACTTTCACTTTTTGAGGTATACTTTTAGTAAGCTGATCTTTTTCAACTGAAAAATGAATTAATGTATGAAATCACAGAAATATAAAAATATTTTTAATTTATGACACAATGAAAAGGTATAAATTTATTGCTTTCTCAACATAATTATATAAACTTAAATATCAGAAGTTCAAATACCTCCAGACTTCGTTTGTCCATGCTCCTTTTTTATTCCAAATTTTAGAATTGGCTACATTAAAAAAAATAATAACAAATTCTAAATTAAAATATATTTCAAAAATAAGAAGTTACAATACAAAGGCATATATACCAAATAAAACAGACCAATTAATTTTTAAACAACTGAATAAAATATTTTAACTAAACTTAATTTTTAAAAAAGTAACAATGTAATTTGAAAGAACTCAGAATTTCCTGTTTATTTAATTACATTATTTAAAAGCTAACTAAATAAAATATAATTGCAAAGACAAGCACTGAAAACTACTAAAAGTGTTTATGACACCTGATAATGAAATAGCAATGATTGAAATTTTTCATTTGAAGTATTAACTGTAAAAATGGCATCTTTTTATTTTAATAATTATAAATAAAAATAAAATAATAAAAAAAGTTACATCTTCTCCCCAGGTGGATAACAAATTTTCCTTAATTGATTGAGCAACTGGTGATCCTTTCTTCACAGCATCAACAAAACCATAAGAGACAATGTGAATGTCTAATGAACGAGCTTTCTCAATTTTGGAGGATTCAGACTGAAGTTCATCTAAAATAAACAGAAAAAAATTGAAGTACCCAAACAAAATAGCACATGTTAGGGATCTACTGCAGAATTAATACAACAGTTATTATTAAAAAGTGGAAAGAATTTTTTTTTAAAACTTAAACCATTCTAAAATTAAAGAATAAGAATTAAAACTTTACACTTTTAAAACACCTTGTGTATGAACGCTTATTAATGAATATTTTGCACTAAAAGTTTTATTATAACATCAATCATTTGCATATTTTTCTTTCACCAAATTAAAGTTTGTAAGCCTCGTATCTGTCTGTAAGTAGGTTCTCCCACTATTACAGTCATCAGAAAGCTGTTAATATATGGACATTACAAAAGAACTTATTACATACTTGTAATAAGTCTTTTAATGTATGTCCAATGGCTTTATTTTTTACAGCAAAAATGTTCTTCATAACATGAACACAAAAATAAATTTGTCAAACATATAGAAGAATACCTAAAACCAAATACTCTAAATAAAAACAAATTGGAACTTATGAAATTTTAATAATTTGTAATTGCTGTTAAAAGAAATAATATCAGATATAAATCAATTCTTTTAAAAGAAAATTAAAATAATCATAGAATAAAAGCTTCAATGTTAAAAAGGAATGTAATCTTGATATTACTTTCCCTTTATTAAGGAAGATTAAAAGCCTATATTTAAAATTTCATACCTTTATGAAGAGATATTACAAGAAAAGTATCATAAAATAATTTATTAAAATATTATAAATATATCAGATCTCATAAACAAATACAGAAAAATGAAGGGGACTTAAATTAATGGTTTGCTTATGATAGTTAGCATACTGTTAGCAATTACACTAATAATTTATAGACACAACAATGTAGTACAAAAGGGGATGATTTAGAAATATATAAATATTCAAAGATGCCTTACTTACTATTTGGTTTAAACAATTATTATTATATAAATATCTATACAATTATTGTATGTTAGTAATAATGAATATCTACAAGAATCTTGAAATAAAATATTTATCTGCCACATTTAGAAACTAGAAAAAAATAGCATTTCTCTTTTAATTCAAAAGGTACTTCCATTTTAATTCTTAATTACTAATGCCAATAACTCTTTTTAAGTGTATATGTATTAAAGATTAAATTATAAAGCATATTATAATTTTAATTGTTAATTAACAAACTATTGACTGAAATGAAATTTATTATACAATACCAACAGTTATAAATAATTTTTTAAACATTCCAAAATGTTTACAAAAAGCATACAATTATTAGAATTCCGGAAGAATTATTTTATAAAATAAAGTACAATATATCTCAATCTAATAAAATATATATCAGAATGCAGTAACAAAAGATTCTATGTATTTGGCAATTTTAGAAGCAGACTAATGTTTATACACTTATGTAATAGTTACTTCCAGGCTTATATGTTGTATAACTCACTATCAGCAAAAAACTTGCAATTTAGACCAAACAAAATACTATCCTTTTGGAATGCATAAGTAGCATTTTCAAAACATTCAGTAACTGAAAAAAATAAAACTTACTTGGTGTACTTATACATAAATTCACAGATCCATTGACACTTTTTTGTATTTTAGCACCTAGTTGTTCAAGTTGTTTTTGAATAACATCTTGTGGAGTTTTAAATTTTCCAAACAAACTGATTTTAAAGTCACTTAATGGCAAATTTCTTTAAAAAGAAGAAAAAATATATAAGCAATTTTATGAATACATAAGATAGTTACATAATATAATACATAAGATATAGAAAGTTAAATTGTAATAAAATTTAATACAATAATCCAAAAAAGTATAATACCAGAAAAATAAAGCTTAAAACGATACTAAAATAAAATAATAATTAAAAAAAAAGCTAACAAAAACAGGTAGCTTCATGATTAATTGTGCTAAAAATCATATTTTTTAGTTCACAAATTTCAGATAAAGAATAAAAATCAGCAAAACTTTTTGGAAAGTTAAATTTGTCAAAATAAAAATTATTTTAAATTTTCTTTTTAATTACTTGTGCAATTTAGATTCAGAAGAAGTCATATGTTATTCAAATGTTCATTCATAACTATGGAATATTAAATGGTCAGAATTTTTTTTATATGGTAATTGCATCAATACCACTTCAAAATTCACAGATATAAATTCATTGCCAATTTCTAAAGCTATATGCTACAGAATATTGCACGAGAATAAATTAAATTTACTTTTTGCTGGAATTAGCATCCTCAACTTTAGGAAATTTTCTTTCTTTCACAACACATTTATAGTCTTTTCTGGAATAAAAGAAAACACATAAGATATTTGAAGGTTAATATTATTATTAAATCAATATATTTTTGAAAAGGTGCATTATTTCTGAAAAATATTTAAAAAAATCTAGATATTAAAAGTTTTTTTTTCAAAAATTGAGAATACATACATGTTTAAAAAGTAACTTTTGTTAAAAAAAAAAAAAAAAAAGAGAGATTTAATAAAGTAATAATATACATTACTGATGCATTTAGCTAATTTTTTATAGATTTTTTTCAAAAATACTTTTTACAATATTTGCCAGCCGCTATGCCATTAAAAATAACTCTACGAGCAACTAGTTTTGAGATTTTAAAATATTTTTAGGGTGATCTAAAACAATTCATAGAATATAAGATAAACATACTGATACATTGTGAAGTATTATTTTGAGAACAAAATTATTTATGATGTAACTAATTCATTAAAGGATTGTTATAATGAATGCTGTAAACTGATAAAGATCAGAACTGAAAAAATAAAGCTGTTACAGAATTTCGTATTTACCTAAATTCATAAAGAGTTACACATATCAAGATCGTGATCAATTTATAAAATAAACAAATTTGGTGGGCAATTTTTAATTAAACTATTTAGAAATTATGTTTCAATAAGTCAGAAAACACTAAAAAACTTTTATAATGCAGAAAGAAAAATCAACTGAAAAATAAAACAAGAAAAAACTTACAAAAATGGGTAATCATCTTTAAAGTCTTCAGGCACATCAAATTTTTTTCTTTCAGGATATTTTGTTTCAAATTGACACTTTGTCCATTCAGTTAAATTTCCATTACAGACATATTTGTTGTTCCTAAAAATAAGCATATACAATTATAAAACACTTATCATAATAATATTTACTAATATATTAAGCATGTATATTTAAAGCAAAATTTGAATTAAATAGTAATTATTTATTTAGTACTGGTACCTTTGGCAACCAGCTGGTTCCCCAAGAATATTGTTTATACTTAATATTAGTTAATTTCTTTAGATATAACTTCATATACATGATTCCATCAAATTGTCAAAGTTTTGTTATTTTAATGTCTTAGAACAGGTCTTCATCAGAGTGGTTCACCCAGTGTATGAGCCTTCTTAATGAAAACCAGTCTTATAGCATTACAACATTATTTAAAAAATAAAGGTCCAATTTATCTTTTTTCTAACTTCAATTTTTTATTTGCCTCATGAAATTATACAAATAAAAAAATTCTCTTCTTTAGTTTTCAACAAAGGAAGAAAATCATGATTCAATTTTTGATAAAACAATGAAACTGGATTGAAATTCAGAGCAACAATGTAATCTATAGTTGAAAATCAAGCAAGAATTTCTTAAAAATTCTCAAAACTTGGGAAAAATTTGTACAACTCTCAAACCAGTATCGATAAAAAGGGAATTTCTTTTTAAATTTTAAGACATAAAAATTATTTTTGTGTTATAATATTTTCAGACATTATGAAGGAAAAAAGTCAACAGTTTAATTTTTAATTAATTGAAATCCTAATTAAAATTTCAAAATATCTCTCAAAGGCACATTCTAATATTCCAAAGTATATATATGTACTAGGTTTGGTAGTTCTGTGTCAGACAGCCTCACCTGTAGAGCTCACTACTTTGATAATTTGCAAACAAAAACATTAAATTATGCCTTGTTGATAAAAGACAGCACTAAACATAAATGTAATCTTATCAAATTTTCAAACTGAAAAGCTTTTTTTTTTTTTCTTCCCCACTAGTTATTGTAAATGCTTAACATTTTAGCTGAACCTACCTTATAAATGAATCATAGAGAAAAAATGAAAAAAAAATGCATAAAAAATGAATACAAACATGAAACGAGGAGCATCACTTTTGCATTCTGGACACTTTTTAAGAGCTCCAAATACCAAACAATCAGCCAAATGATCTAAAAGCTAAAAATTAAAAACAATTTGATAAGCTTCAATTCTAGATCTAAATTAACATTTAAGTTACCATTGTCAAATATTAATCTTTTTAAAAAATTCATAGAAAGAATAATTTTTATCAAAAAATAGAAGCACAGATGGAAATTTTTTTAAAGAAATACTGAAAATAGATAAGTTAGATTCCATGACTTATTAATAAAATTTAGAAAAAATTTATAATGAGCTCAGAGATATATTTTGTAAATACAATATAATAGCTCTGAAATGAAAAAGCTTTAAAAAAGTTTGATAACTATGCCAGAAAAATGAATGAATGAAAAAATTAAGAAAGTATTCAATATCCAACTAACAGCACTTTAACCAATATAAAGTTATATAACATTATTTGGTTGCAGCAGAATGCAAGTTTGAAGACATAGAGGAGACGTTGTATTTTTAATTTCATTTTATTCTCTCTCGGGAGATAGGCATGATTTATTTACAAGAAGGTGCAGAGCCACACAAAAGCAGAAGTAAAAAGGGAAGGGAGCAAATGATCACTAGTCTTAGATAACATGGGATTTCCAGCCACATCTCAATTGAATACATGTTTTGACCTTTGACACCTTGGCAAGGGCACTGAAGGGATCACTTTCCCTTGATATGTAGATTGATTGCACAGTAATTTTTACACAGCTTCATATGTGGAATGAGATCAGAAAATAAGAATATTTTACTATGGGCTAAATTAAGATAAAGTTTTGGAAATTAATTTGGTTTAAATTAAGAGTTTAAAATAACATTACATATATATATATATATGATAATGATTGAATAAAAAAGGATAATGAATTACATCTTTTAATTTATAATTGCTTATATGACAGCTTCTAATTTAATATATAATTATACTTATTCTGTTATATAACTGAAGCAACTAATCACAGCAAAATGTATACCAGTCTACTGAATATTAATGCAAAAACTCAACAAAAAAATGTAAACAAAAAAAAAGATATTTAAAAATTTATTTTTAATAATATTAAATATTATTCTTTTTATTTTTTACAAAAAAAAAAAAAAAAAAAAAAAAAAAAACTCAAAATATAGGCTTATGTGTTATACAATAAGTGGATGCTTTTGTATTATACACTTATAGAGAAACATTTCTGTCTAAGAATTTAAATAACTCACTCTTTGTTCTCCAGCTGAAATATGCTGTTCATTATGTTCCAATAATCTTATCATATCCTTCTTTGAAAACGATTTTGCAATTTTGTCTCTCATATCAAAAAGTAGTCGATTTTGTTCCTAAATTGAAAAATACATAAAAATAATTTTTAAAGCATTCTTATTCCATTTATATGGTAGATATAATAACAGTAAAACTAGGACCTAGTAAAAATATTGTTATCATTGTAGACAGTCTGAGAATTTTCCCTCAATGTTTATGGATCTGTGCATATACCAATATATTAACTAATTGCATCAAGTTTGTTATTCCATGTTGCAAATATTCACTGATATAAAACTGTATTTTATAAATTTTAAAATTATCTTATTATTTGTCTTTTAATAAATTCAAAATTAAATTTTTACTAGGCAATAAAAGTATGCATATAGGGAGATGTAATTATATTTTTATTTCAAATAAAATTATAGGAAAATTATTAATTTATTGAAGAAAATGATATTTGCATACATAAATGGGCACACACGTTGCACATCATTGCCTTTCATCAGCAAATATCTGGGCACATTTCAATCATTACTCCGTTTCCTTCTACTACAACAGATTCAGATTTCTAATTCCTCATGATTCTTTTATTTTCTTAGATTCTGGATCATGGACATTGTTTTCAAAAGATATATATTGTGATCATACTACCAGCTTTTTAAAAACAAAAAATTATCATTATGAGCAGAAGTAAGAGATTATTATTGCACAGACAGACTTCAAAATACATTGGAATTGCATAGAATAGGTTTTTGCCAGATGCAAAGAAAATATTATTATAGAGGTATATAATTATACATGGGATTCTGCTTAATAATCAAAACTTTTTCAACAATGCTATTTCATAATAATTTTTTTTTACAAAAATTCTTTAAATATAAATATTTTTAGCATCAAAGGTTTTACTTTTAATAAAATGATAAACTTTTAATAAAGCAAAGTGCTATATATTTTGCAATTAAAAAAATATTAAATTCAAAGGCCCACTTCCTTTATCACTCATTTAGCTTGAAATAACAAGTAGCCAAAACTTAATTTAACACACACAGCTAATCTTAAGCTAAACACAAAAGTTGAATTACTATTTCAGATTCTAGAGGTAACTTGTATAGTAATATTGTAGAGCTTCTTGAAAGTAGCTTGAAACAATCACCCTCATAATAATTTCACAACCTTAACTTATTTCATATAATTTATTGACTTTTTTTTAAGTATTTAATATCACAACAAGTTAAACCTAGTTGCCAAATCAATCTCGCCTTTAGATTTATAATTTCACTTTTTACTTATAGTTCATTTAAATATTTATACAAGGAATGTACTTCAAACTCAATAAATATGATTATTTTTTTTTCTTATTATTATCAGTTACTACAGATAAAAATAAATCCTTTTTCAAAATAAAAGGAAGTGTTTGACCTTCCAATATGAACTATAAACAGAGTTATATTTTAAGTGTTCTGCACAACTTGACAATTCACTCACAGATATAAAGTCATTTTAAATATAATTAGATTGAATAGACAACAAACATTGATTATTAAATAATGTTAAAATGTAGAAAAAAAGAGCATCTGAAATTAAATGTAAAAATTTTCACTTTTTTTTTTCTTTAGAGAGAGAGAGAGAGAGAGAGAAAGAAGTATTTCAGTTCTTGAAATATATCTTTGACACATTGCTGAATTATAAGTAAATAGACTGTCCCGGGTTGATCAATTCATAACTTGGTATTTTTAATTATTTATGCAAAGATAAACTAACCCAAAAGCAGAAATAGAATACTAAAACACTTAAGAATTTCTTTTCATTCTCTAAATTTATATCTGTCATTGTTCTATCAAACAATTATGCCATAAATTTAAATCTTTTCAATCTCAATCATTTTAGATTTTACAAAAAAAAAAAAAAAAAAAAAAAAGAAAGAAAAGAAAAGAATAAAGAAAGAAAATCATTTAGAAAGATTTGGGTAAAGAGTGTACACATATATTAGACTATTGTTTTAGAATTTATGAGGCATATACATTAATTTATTTTAAAAGATTAAAAAAAGTTGTTATTAATTATAACTTAAAATAAAATACATACAAAATTATTAGGTTAAAAAAATTATATAAAAAAACTGATGCTATTTTTTTTTAAATCCAGTTCTTACCTATTAGAACACTTTATCAACATTTTTTTTAATGCGTAAAAAAACTTATTAAACAGCAAATCATATAATCTTTTATTTCCCTCTTCTTTTAGAAGATACATTACATTCTTGTAATGACTTTTTCTTTATCAAAAAGTCATTTCAAGAGCTTTCAAATCACAATTTATAAGTACTTTTGAATTCTATAGATTTTTTTTGTGTGAATTTTTCATTCTCAATAAAATTATATGAGTTAAAACTTGCAACTGATGAAAGGATGTTAAAATTAGGAGCCAATTTTCATATCACAAAAATTAAAAAAAAAATAATAATAATAATAATAAAAAATTCAAATGCAATAGACATTAAAACAAATATAAAAAAATTAAAAATTTCACAATTCTAATTATATAAATATATTTAATTTTTTTAGATAATTATTATATTGTATTTACATAATTTTTTTTTTTTTTTTTTCAAAAAGTTATTTCAAGAGCTTTCAAATCACAATTTATAAGTACGTTTGAATTCTATAGAATTTTTTTCCTCAATTTTTCATTCTCAATAAAATTATAAGAGTAAAACTTGCAATTGATGAAAGGATGTTAAAATTAGGAGCCAATTTTCATATAAGGATATCACAAAAATTTAAAAAAAAAAAGGGTATAAATAAAAATTTCAAATGCAATAGACATTAAAGCAAATATTATAAAAAATTAATTAAAATTTTTTTAACAATTTTAATTATATAAATATATTTAATTTTTTTAGATAATTATTATAATTACATAATTTTTAACAACTCGAATCATATATTAATTTATAATTTTAACAAATCAATAATTTGATCACACACAAAAAAGTAAAAATTTAATAGAAATAATAAAGACTCACTTTTAAAATCTTTTCCTCTTTGCTTAAAGTTTTCCCTTCTTTCTGATCAGTTTTCTTTACTTTTGTTGCAGTAGTAGAAGTATCATCTTCAGATTTTCTTTTTCTAGAATTTAAAAGTTGTGGTAATTATCAGCATTACATTGCTATACTAGATATTTATAGTAAAACCAACTTTTAAAACAAGAAATATTGATAGAAAAATAATCAATAAAAATAAAAGCAAAAATTTTTAAGTGTATTGTGTTCTATAGGAATTTAAAGTACAAATGCAATTTCTACAAATTCTGAAATTCTTGAAAGTATTATAAATGTTCAAAAAAACTTATGGCAAATAAGTAATAGATATTTTATATCATTTTATTTGCCTCCAAGTTGTAATTTCAATAATTTAATTAAATTTTACATCATAGTGTAAAAATTATTACCTTATAGGAAAATTTAAGTTTCAGCAGTTTAAAAAAATATTACACATAGTTTAATTTTTCAAGATATTATGATATTTAAAAATTATTTGGTCCAACCGAACTCTCATCTTAATTTCAAAAAATCACAGAGGAAAAATTGTTTTTATGTATTATATTTTGTATAAAAGTAATTTCAAGATTAAAAATGTTATATGTGTCGACAACTGATTTTGTATATAATAGCACCTTTACTATAAATAAAAATTTTGTTAACAAAATCAGAAGATGCTAATAAGACAGTAAATTTTTTATCAATAAAATTTAAGAAAATATTTTCATTCCCAGTAAGCATAAGTATATCAGTTAGTAGCAGCTTTTACTAGAAAAAACTGCATTTATATTTTTTGTGATAAGCAAATAAAAAATATTTGATCAATTTTAATACCTCCTAATCATATTTAAATTTCACAAAAAAAAAATATTTTTAAAAAATAGATTACCTAACTTTCAATAATTTTAGGAACCAGCCTTTGAAAAATAACTATATGTTTAATTATAATGCTAGCAGTACCTGCACAGCATTGCCCGTGGCATAACATCAAGAGGGAAAATTAGCTTTAAATATACCTAAGTATGGGCATTCTTTCTCTAACATTCGCTAACCGAACGTTTCTTTCCTCTACATTTTCTTTTTCGCACAACAAACGAAGCTTTTTGGCATTTAATGTGCTCTGGCCAATATTGGATTTCCTTTTTCTGAACATGAATTTTGAAGGAAAAATAGAAATTTGTTTTCCGGCGTATGCTCCTGAACGGGTTTTTAGCTTGTGCAGGGTTAAGAAAATCAAAATACGAATATCACATGAAATGAGTTTTGAATCGCTGTTTAAAATCAGACGAAACTAAGAAATGTATCGCATATGCATACTACAGCTCTTGCAATTTGCTCATGCGCAGTTAGAGGTTTCCACACATGCATCAATAAGCGAAAAGCACAGATACTACTGTTTTACCCATGCGCGAATCGTAGTAGGAAAATTAAATTCGCAATTATAAAACTTTTTTTAAATTTTGATATGACTAATAAACTAAAACCTTCCCCATTAAATGCCCTATAAAATGGTACAAATATCTCCAATATCAATTAATTTTGGAGGCATAACGAGTGTTAAATAGCTGTTTATAATAAGATGTAAACAAGGAAATGTATCGCATATGCATACCATAGCTCTTGCTATTTGCGCTTGCGCGAATCGTAATACGAAACTAATTAAAATCAGAGAATGTGTGCGTTTGGTCGGTAGAGAGAGCCGGTACTTTTGAATTTTGGGTAGCTGTGTACTGTTATTTTTGAAGCAAAAGAGTTTACTCTTTTTTTTACCTTGTTTTATTAGAATTTCTGTTTTCATCTGGTGTTCAACATAGTGCATTGAAGTCACGTGAGACCTGTCCATTTTTTCCCTTCTGTTTTGAAACTTAATAAAGCTGGGCCATTCAAAGGTTACGGTAGTCGAAGAAAATGATATCTGCTAATCTGTAAACATCATATAATCCTCAATGTCTGAAAAATTCTTCACGTGTCGAAAATCCACAAATGAACTGGTATTACGTCTTGGGCAAAATGAATAAGAAGAAATTAATATTGTAATGTTAAATGGGGATTCTGAATTAAGAATTACCCAAATGAAATGTCATGCTAAACATGAAATTTACCCGCAAGGGAAAAATCATGTTTACAACACAGGAAAGTTGTAAACATGATTACTTAACCTAGACACCATAGTAAACATTTCAGTTGCGATGGATATTATATGGAAAAATATAACCTCATTTTCTCCTCTATGATATGTCTACTAAAGTCTCACTGCTAGAAAATGCCGAAGAATTAACGAAAAACAATGAAATTGAAACTGTGGAAATGAAGCGATTTCTAAAACAAAATGACTCTCAGGAGACTTCACCGATCCTTATCTCCAAACTTTGAGCACGCTTACCCGTGGATTTGGTTTACAAATCAAAGAGTACAACTTTTTATTGATAATCCACAGCAGTGCACAAATTGTTTTAGTTTCATGCACACCTCAAGGGTATGTGAAAAGCCAAACATTTGTAAATTTGTGGGGCGACACTCAAGCAGCCATTTGTCAATCACAATAAAAATGCATAAAGCATGAAATGCATGTCAGGGTGAGCATTTGGCCACATCGAGAGGACGTCCATTTTCTTTATCAAAGAATAGGGCTTTTAAGAACTAAAATGTAAAAACCATATCACAACTGCTGAGAGGAGACGAATCTATAACCAGTGGAAGAAATCTAGTTACGCGACAAATGTAAAAATAAATACAACTATAAAAAATATCGAAGAAAAAATAAAGTAAAAAATTGGAGACTATGCTCCTTAAAATGAACGCAAGGATTGACTCTACTATCCAAACAATTCAAATCAAAATGAAAGAGCAAATTAACATAATCCTTGGGATGTTTGAAAAATTGGTGGAATCGCTGTCACATAACTTCACCGTTATGAGTAATCTTGGAGGTGAAAATCTTTCTCCATCAAGAAAGAAAAAAGCATTAGAAAAGATTAGCAACGTATCTATTCCAATGAAATTGGATGCAGGTGCCTTTGGTTAGTTCCTGGATTCTCTCTTTCCCCTTTTAGTCCTTTTATTTTTGTTTTCCTTGTTTGCCTAAAAATTTTTTCGTTTTCCCATAATTACATTGGACTTTTTTTTTTTTTTTTTTTTACAATGACTTTTGTACAGTGGAACTGTAGAGAGGTCTTTAAAACAAAAAAATTTGGCTCAAAGTTCCTACATTTTTTTTTTATCCGAATTTTTCAAGAAATATTCTTCAAGTAGAAAGATCACTTCCTGTGTTGTGTCTCCTGTGTTCTGCCTAAATAAAATTTGTTTTATTTAGACAGGCAAGATCGGCCTGGAGATGGTTTAATTACCGGCATTCTGAAAAATGCGTCAAATAGAATTATCCCAATTAGTGCCACACACAAAAGAGCAATCTTGAAATTCTTGCAGTTAAAGTTTATCATAAAGCCTTACATTTTGTTATCATTAACTTAAATGCTCCCCAAGAGCTCAATATAGAAAATGCAGGGGGAAAAAAATCGATTATTTCTCCGTTCTTGTTTTTATATTAGGTGACTGTAATTCCCTATCACCCTCTTTGGGGATCAAATAAGTCATCTCTTCTAAGTTACGATTTCGTAAAGTGGCTTCAAAATTCCAGTTTTGTTCTCCTTAATACTTCGAACCCTACGTATGCCACGTGAACTAGATCAGCTTTGCTACTCGATCTCAGCTCTCTCATGGTGTGAATTTATGTTTCAGATTCGTCCTTTAAACGCGATCATTGCCCAGTCATAATTACACGGTCAAATTTAGTCTAGTGAATTATATATAAAAACAATAGTTTGGAATCAGACTATAGAACAATCGGCAAAAGTATTGGCTACAAGAACTAATCTAAATGCATTGACACGCAGGATTTCGGAAGTTATAAGAGAAAACACAAAATTAATACATTGCTGACTAATACTTATCCTCTCTGATGGAAACTATATTGTCACAGATTTCAAAAATTGAAAATTCTGTTTCGAAAAAGAGCCTCTTGTTTCATTTCAGAACCAGACTCAATAAAGCACACAAAATATGCAGCAAAACTTCTTTTCATATTAAAAAAGCCTAGTCTGAATTATTGAGACAAAATTTGCAACATTTCTACAAATCCTAGAATGTTATACTCAATACTCAACAAGTTTTACAATCATTCAAACCAAGAATTGAATATTTCAAACCTCATTCAGCATAATAATCGATATCCATTTCAGCAAAACAATCGTTTTGCTGATTCCCCCCCTTCTTGCTGACAGTAGCATTGAGCATGAGCCTTGCTCAATGCTACTGTACTTGATTACAGCGAAGACTGCATTTCTTGTCTTAATACTCCTATTCACCTACAGGTATGCTGTAAAAAAAATCACGGAATTCCACATTTGGTGCTGATGGTATTACAGCAAATTGGTTTTAATATCTTAGCATCATAGATGTAACAAACATCACATCCATCTTTCAAGAAGTTCTCACAACATCTTTTATTCCGGAGGAATGGAAACATTCAATCATTGTTCCAGTTCCTAAACTTAACAAAGACAAAACAAAAATCACTTCATATAGAACAATAGCTCTCACTCTGTTTTTCCCAAAAATTTTTGAAAGAATTTTGATTCAGCATATTAACCATCATTTAATAACCAAGAGAAAAATTCCTCTTTTTATGAATGGTTTCCTTCTCTTCAGGGACAATCAGATTGCAGTATATAAAAATCTACACAGCATTTATGGAAGTCCACAATCTAAAAAAATACTTTACAGGAATTAGTCTAGATAGTAAAAGTGCATATGACTCTGTTTACATTGATGGTCTTATGCTGAAGTGCCCTCAGCATGGTATCAAAGGCAATATTTCAACATGCACAACTTTATCCAAAACCGAACATTTCAAATTCGTTGGAGAAATTCTCTTTCTAGGAGAAAAACTTCTCAGAAAGGTTTGTCTCAAGGTAGTGTTGTCTCACCAATACTCTTGTAATTTTTCTTGCAGATTTCTTTGAAACTCTTGATGTTGGTGTGGAATGCTCAATATTTGCTGATGACATTTTTATCTTTTGCACTCATACATCTTTAGACTACATTTCAAAGAAGCTTCAGAATAAAAATGGAAATGTCCACAAATGATGTAATTATCGGAAACTTAAAATCTTATTGCTGATCTATTATAAAAGAAATTGAAATTGACCCCTCGAATTACATATGCTGGTTTCCCTCTCTCTTGGAAACAATATATTAAATATTTATGGCATCTATTTTGCCAAAACAAACCAAAATGGGGTTATATTAAAAAATATACAAGCTAAAACCTTAGAAAAATTAATGCTTTAAACTCTATTGTGTATAAAACTTATGGCCCCAGAACAATGGATTTCACAAATATAACCAATAATGGCATTTTAAACTTATTTTATTATAGCAGTTCAATTACAAACAAATTATTCAAAACTCAATATAAAGCCTGCAATTCGATACAAATTATAACCCTTAGAATAGCACTTGGACTGCTTAAATGGACCCCATATATTGTTTTAATGAAAATTGCATTTCAGGAAGTACTATCAGAAAAAATTAAAAGATTAACTGTGCAATTCTTTCTCGGGCAACTTGCCATTGGCACTCATTCATCCATTTATCATCATAATTCTAATCCTGGAATCAAATAAGTTAAAAAAGACGAAATTTTAATTGAAAATTTATTTGCAAACCTGAATGCTACTTACAAATCATATTTTTGCTTTGCCAGACCCCATTGTCTCCCAAAATGTTTTGTGAAATTCATTTTTCAGATTGTAGCTTTCAAAATAAAACTGAAAGTTATAAATTAAAAAGCTCCCTAGTTATATAATCAAGAATCTCTTTAAGGAAACTTTATGCAAACAATTTCATTATTTTATTATCGCTACGGACACATCCAAATCTCAACCTTTCACTTCTATTGCGGATATCTCTTGTAACCAATTCTTCGTCTAATTAATTTACAGCAGAAGCCTTGGCACTTTGTCAATCTCTGCATAAGCTTTCAGTTACAGGAAAAAATGTTTTTGTTCACTTTTGTTCACAGACAGCTATTAGGTTCTATAAACTTTAAAATGCTTTACAATCAAATCTCCAAAAATCATTCAAAGATTAGCTGGCAAAATTTAAGCACAGGGAAAATTAAATCAGAAAATATGTTTGGTGTGGTCTCCAGAACATTCACAGATTCATTGGAAGGAAAAGGCGGATGTAAGAAAAAATGGTTGCACATGGCTAAAAAATAGAAGATATCATAATATAGAGTTTGTAATCTTGAAAACAACATTGAACATATCACCTTGTTTTGTTTTAAATACGCAACTAATTGGTCAAATCTTTTTGCAAAACTTAATATTGATCTTCATTCTTCTTCTTCATTCAAATGTTTATTCAAAAAGCTGTTTCTAATAAGCAATATCTTCGGATTCTTCTTCAATCTCTGAGGTTTTTTAATATATATTGAATGAACTCTTTTGGTATTAGGGGATAATGGCATTTGTTGCCAAAAATCCCATTCTTATCTCATTTCAATCAATCAATTAATTAAAACCACAATTATAAAACTCCTCTATTTTATTTTGATATGACTTCAATATATTAACTTTCTCCAATAAATGTCCTACAAAATGGTACAAATATATCCAATATCAGTTTAGTATTTTTCGAGTTTTAAGAGTTCAAACATACAGATGCTTTCAGGAGACTTTATTTTATACTGTGTAAAGATGCAAGGAATTTTAATATTAATAGATAATGGCGACTTAAGTAAATATGAAATATCTCTGCTACTTTTACCAATAAAAAGGGGGAGGACAAAAAAAACCAGTTGTTCACTTACCAAAAAAAAAAAAAAAAAAAAAAAAAACAGCTACATCAAATTTGAAAAATAAGAGAATGTAGTAAAACATTAAAATTTAAATACCCTCCTCATAGGTATACAAACTTTAATGGTTAACTTTGCAACTTTACTTTTGCAAGAATAGAGAGGTAAATAGAATAAGAAGGAAAGAAAATGATCAATGAAAAGATAATGATAAAAAATAAAACAGACAAGTAATAAAAGCTTAAAATTATTCAGAAAACTCTTAAATTTTGTTCTAATTAACAGCAGAGCACATCAAAGACTCTAAAAGACAATCCTATGTATATTTAGAAATTTTAAAGCATTTCCTTCATATTTCTATTTTTTTAAAATATATAATTTTTTTCTCTTCGAGAATATGTCACTCCTTAAGAAGCATAAATTTTGTAAGAAGGGGAAAAAAATGAATATTACCCAATCATCTCTTTAGGGCATTTCTTTATATATATATATATATATATATATATATATATATTATAAAATACAATTTTGGTAGATACATGGCCAAGAAAATGACAGGTTTGGAACTTTAACTTTCATTTATTTGACTAAGGAAGATATAATTTGTACAAGAGGACGAAATTTGAAAGTGTTCCTTCTCATCAAAGTATAAGAGAAAAATTGACAAATTTTACCCTAAGGAATTTTATCACAAGATTCTGATAAGAATAAATATATGTCAATTAGGAAAGGGAATCAAGTATCTTTGAAAGAATGTGTTAGGTGTTAGGGATATTCTCCTTCACTCAGGGTTAAGAATCAAAGAGTCAGAATTTTTTTTTAGAATGCATGTTAGAAATAAATTTTAAAAAGTAGGATTTGAAACTGGAAAAATTACGCATACGAATGATCTGAAATTTTCCGCGTCCCCATAAAATGAACTTGTCCTTCGATTTATGCCCAAATAATCGAAGGACAAAAGTGTGTTGTCATTCAAATTTTTTTTAACTCTATTTTTTGTGTGTGTGTGTATGTGTATAAAAAATTATTTTTTTAGGATAAATTTTTAACTGCAAAATATATAGAATACTTTATAGCTTCATAACAATAATATGCTTAGATCAATAAATATCTTATTTTTTAAAATATGAATAAAAGTTCGAATTTTAACATCAGAAGGACAACATTTTGCTAGCTCATAATTTTGAAACAAATAGACCTAGACTAATGCTACTTGCTTTCCAGGAATAACTTTTAATGTAGTTTTGAAATCTGATGAGAAAAATGAATGCTGTCAATGGAAGCGTTAAAGTTTGTTTTTATAAAAGTCCCTTAAAAAATTTTAATTCAAAAATTTTGTTACATTGCATTATATTACAATGAACAAACAATGCCCGAAAAAGCTTATAATAGCTGTAATCTGATACTTTCCAATTCCAGTTAGAATAAATTTCCTTGACTTTTCTGAAATTCTGAGAATTTTCTGATCTTTCCTAGTTTCCTGATCAGTTGCCACCTTGCAAGAAATAATTTGCTCCAAGCGATACGTACAGAGCAATAATGCAGAGTCGGAACAAAATGACGAGGATCTTTAAGAGAAGGTGGGATATATTAATTTCACTCTCTCGTTTAAAAAAAAAAAAAACTAAAGGCAGAAAAATAATGGCATTTGGGAAATATTTCAACTTTAAAGGAATTGAATATTTCACATTCCCCTCCCCCTTTAACATAGTTTCCCTCAAAGGACTATGCAACTATAATTCAAAAATAATTTAAAGAGAAATTAGTATAGTTTAAAGGAGAAATAGTTATAATTTTATATACATAATTCATATTGCAGTTTATAAATAACTAGATGCCTTTGGCGACCAGCCGGTTCACCTATCTTAATGCTCGTTAAAATTTTAATAATTAAATATTTTCTGTAACTCCTATTTCTTTTTGCTCCCGTAGAATTTATGCTTTATATTAAAGGGGAAATGGTTAAATTGCAATTAATATAAGGAAATTTTTTACTGAAACAAATCATTTTTTTAAAAATATGAATACTGAAAACAGAGTTGCTGAGTATTTAAACTAAACCTTATGGGCACTAAAGAATATACTTTCTTAATTTATGTAATATCTTAAGAAGTTTTCTACAAAATTTTCTCAGATTCATCACGAACAGATCAATTAATTAACCAAGTTTTGTTTAAAATGTATGAAACTCTAAGAAAATAAGCAGAATCGTTTAAAATAATCGGTCGAAACGTCCTTCAAAACGTCCGTATCCATTGTCAACAATCAAAACACAATGCGCTTGCGTGAATTTTCAACGCCAGTATGGTAACGCAAATGCGTGAATTTTTCTACGTCAGTTGGGGTAACGCTATGCATATTAGAAATTTTCAATTTCCTTTATTCTGTTTTATTTTAATTCAAAAGTTTTTCAGAATGAATCTAAAAGATCGATTCATTAATAATGTTTAATTTTAAATGCATCAAACATTAAGAAAATAAACAGAATCGTTTGAAATAATCGGCCGAAAAATGTTAAGCCTAGCCTCATTACTGTTGGGAAAAAAAACAAAAAAACTGAAGCCTTACTCATTTGGCGGTGGGGAAAATGAAAAGATTTTTTTTGGTGGGAAAGTTAGCTTTTAATTAATAGTTAAAATTCTAATTAAAAATGCAAAAAAAAGGAACCCCAGGTGCACATTCCCAACCACCAAGGTATACATGTACCAAATTTGGTGGCTGTAGGTCAAACGTTCTGGCCCGTAGAGCGCCAACATACACACACATTGAGTTTTATATAAGTATAGATGAAGGTTAAAAAGATAACTGAAATAAAAGGAACTTTAAAAACAAAGTACAATCAAAGTTCAATTAAAGATTACTATATGAAATACAGAGTACAGCCATTTCAGCCAATAATGTGACATAGGCAATAAATAAAGTATTTTTATAAACTAAAAGGAATAAAGAAAACTGCTAAGTAAAAATTACAATGTACAAAACATTTTCATATTTTTCTTATGATAGTTTACTTTTAAGTTTTCTCCCATTATGACAAACTGAGCCATAGTGCAAGAGCATTTTATTCAGTCTGCTGTGATCCTAGTTTTGAAATTTAGATGAAAAGTACACACAGTTTCACTAGAAGTCAGAAAATGAAGCCTGAGTTTGGTATAATCAAACTGTAAGTTATAATAATCATGCTAAGATCATAATAATAAGATAATAATGATAGGATAATCATAATGATAAGATAATCATAATAATAAGATAATAATCATGCTAATCATACTTTAAAGAAAATAATAATACTTAGTAATAGATTAAATACCAAAATAAAACCAAATCAAAAGCTTTATACTTATACTTACATTCCCTTGGAACCAACTTTTTCTTTCACCATTTTTTGATCTTCAGCTTTCAATGAATTAAATCCAGGCAAGCTAAAACAAATAATAAAACAGTAAATATAATCTTGATATTATAATCATGTATAATAAGAAAATAAAAACAAAAAAAATCATAATATACTTGTCAGCAGAGTCATTAAATCCTAACTGCTGCTTGTCTTTAACAAAACAATCAACATGACGCCATAAAGGAGCAGGCCCATAACGTTGGTGCTCCGGATTATCATCTAATACTGATATACGTACTTCACCCTACAATCATAGGAAATATATAAATATAAAAATAGAATCACATTCTATTAGAATATAAAAGGAAGGAAAAGATCATTATCCAGAAAAAAAATTTAAACACCTACTGCAAATTTTATCAATTTTTAATTCTATTATAAACAATATGATTATAACATATCTCAATCCAATTTAATGAAGATAAAGATTAGTAAAGGAGAGTAAAGATAATGACTCTTACGATAAATGTTGTCATCTTAAAAAGCAAATTTTTTTATATAGCTATTAACCCCTTACCCTGCCGAGAATAACTTGCGAGATTCGGTCCCCAGTGCCAAGTATATATACGCCAGGGCCAGCTAACACATTAACTTAGGGAGACGTACATATACGCCCGCGGCAGGCAAGGGGTTAACAAGCGAACTTGAAATGTTAAGAATGATTTTTTTAATTGATTTCTTTTGAAAATTGGAAATATAATAACAATACAAGCATAGTATATTGCACATTATTCTTATTGTTGCATCATATGGAATTTTAAAAAAAACACAAAGGGTGAAAGAAAATTAAAAGCATCTTTTAATGTAAAAAAAAATTAACAGATTTAATTTTATGAATAAAAACAGATTTTATGAAGATTTCTTAAAAACAAATTTTAATCTACAATGTATTTTATTAAGCTTTGATTGAGAATCATTTATTTATAGCATAATAAGCACTAAGTGAATGAAACTTACATTCTGGAGCTGAAATTCTTTTATAATTTATTATAATCATCTTATAGTAATTTTGGTGTCAAATGCTTGTATGGCAATGCATATCCTTGAGCTCGGCAAAGCTTGCTTCTTGAGATACAAGATTTCAGATAGTTAAATTGCTTAGTTCATCAGATTATAAAAGTAAGACAATTGTTCTGAAGTTTAGTTATAGAGCTGACTGAGCTATCTACAGTGCAAAGACTATACTAATAGCTATATACTAATATTATACTACAGAATTCAGCAATACTAATAATTTTTTTACTGTATAATTTATGCTTCATTACGATTGAACGTATAAGTATACTTTCTCATACATTTGAACTTTTAAATTTTTATTATAAAAAATAACTATAAATTAAACTATTTAAATTCAGAGAACCTGTATCATCATCACCCAAGTCTCCTTCTTTTCCAATTGAAAGTGTATATGGTAACACAAGAATTTGATTAAAATAGTTTGAAGATAAATTTAGGTGAATTTATACATTATCTAAAAGTTATGCAGATTGCAATACAAATAGTAACTTACATTTGATTCCTTAAATCAATTAAGGAAAAACTAAAAAACGGTTATAATCATTAGAGGTAATTAGAGATATCTGAAGTGGAATAAGTCAAATAGAAAAAAAAACACATGATTAAAAGATATGAATGACATTCATTATTGGTTCTAATAGAACTAAAAGTAGGGTCATGCAGTTTTGAGGTAAATATGATAAGCAAAAAAAAAATGTAAATATGAGAAGCAAAAAAAAAATGCTTTTGCTTTAATTGTACTGAAAAAATTGGCAACTAAATTTAAAAAATCCAAAAAAAATCTATTTCCTCAATAAGACAAATGAAACAATTTTTCATGCTTTCTTTTCTATTTTAAATATATTTCTTAAAAAGTTAATAAAATAGCTTGAAGATATATATCCTCAGGAAAAAAAATCTGCTACCTTTAATTACCTACCTGTAATTAAATATTAATATTATATTCCAACCATTACACATTAAAAAGATGATTAAGGGTCAAATTCGATAATCTCTCCTTAATTTAATTTTAATTAAAAATTAGTTTTAACGATTATAATCATAAAGAAAGATTAAAATATTTAAATAATAAGTTATTAAAATTCATTAATTATGCATTCAATGCACAAAATTTGGTATGATGCATAGACTGAATAAAGTAGAATACAAATATAACGTATCTAAAATAGGAAAAATGGAACAAACCTTTGGAATTTTTTCACCACAACCTCTACATGTTGATTTACCTGATTTGGCATATTCGACAGAAAAATCAGAATTTTTTGAGCTGCCTCCAGTACTACTACCAGCAGCAGTACTATCACCACTACCGTCAACATCACCACCACCAGCTAAAATGAATTTCAATAAAAGATTATACAATAAAAAAAATGATTCTCCAAGTGTATTTTAGAAACTAAAAAGAATAAACTACCTAATTTTTTCTTGATCTTTTCTTGGTCTTCCCAACGAAGGTTATCAAAATTTGCAATTTCTGAAATACTCTGTAATTTATTCTTTTTTTCAAAAAAGCACTTCCAGTGGTGCCATAGTGGCATTTTTCCATCATACATATGTGACTGAAATTTCAAAAGAAAAGAAAATTGTAATTATTGGTTAATAAAATGAAATTAATTTAATACACTTAAAACAAAAAGTTTACAAAAATAAAAGAATGCAGATGTATAAATTTAAAGGAAAAAATATATTTATAGAGCTAGAGTTCAATTGCATACAAAGACTATAGCTATATTAAGATCTATAATTTTGGTCAAATGAATACCACAGAAGAATTCTCACTTTCCATTCAAATAGTTATTTAAATCTACCAAGAAACAAAGAATAGGAGGGAAAATTAACATAATCACATTCAGAACTAAGTGTAATGAAGTTGTTAAATGCCTATTATTCTATACTATTATATATATACAGTGGTGGCCAAAAGTGTGGACATTTTTTGAAAGTTTCATGTTTTTCAACTTTGTGTGCTTGTAGAATATATTAATTTTCACTTAAATACAAATATTTATCTATAAAATAGAAGGTAATTTAATGTAGAATTTAATAACAAAAACAATATTACAATATCTATATTACAAAAAAAGTTACGCGTATTTTAGTAGAACAAACAAACACAAATCGTTTTGAATAATGACGTGTTTTGTAATAAAAGTGTACTAGCCAATCACAAACACTGTTCTGAGGACATATCAAATGTCTGTAACTATAGTTTAGGTTATTTGGATGGTAAAAGAGTTATTGTTGTGGAAATATTTTGAGGAATGATGCATACTAGTACAATTAAATAGAGTATTGCTGTTTTTGAATATTTTAAGTCCTTTTTTTTTTAATTAAACTAATTTTAAACAATGTCACCAACAAGAACTGATTGGACATCTACAAAAAGAAACCGAATTGTCATATTGAGAGAAAATGGTCTCTCTTATGCTGAAATTGCAAGACAAGTTGGTTCAGTGACTTGTTCTGATGTACGAAAGTTCTGTTAACGTTATGAAAAAACGAAATCAGTGGAAAATAAGGCCAAATCAGGCCATTAAAAATGCACAAGTGCTACTGCCGATAGAAAAATTAAACGGCTATGCCTTCAAGGTAGAAAAATTTCATCAGATGCCATTAGATGTGAAATGAATGCAGTGCGTATTGCAGTAAGTTCAAAAACAATAAGAAGAAGGTTATCAGGATTTGGACTACAAGCTAGAACTCCAAGGAAAAAAAACCATATTTAAATCAAAAGCAATGCAAAAAACGAGTTAAGTGAGAAAAAGAACACATTAAATGGTCAGAAAATCAATGGAAGCAAGTAATCTGGAGCGATGAGACTAAAATATCCTTCTTTGGTAGTGACGGTAGAAAATACGTGCAACGTAGAGTAAGTGAAGTGCTTCATCCTGTTTGAATTGAAGCAACTATAAAAACAACAATAAATGCCAGGATTTGGACACGTATGTCTGCAGATGGTGTG
This sequence comes from Argiope bruennichi, assembly GCF_947563725.1. Taxonomy (NCBI): domain Eukaryota; kingdom Metazoa; phylum Arthropoda; class Arachnida; order Araneae; family Araneidae; genus Argiope; species Argiope bruennichi. Next base: position 8,615,048 of record NC_079159.1, read on the forward strand.
GGCCAAATTCAAGTGATTGATGGCATCCTGAATGCCAAAAAATACATCAAAACTGTCCTGGAACCAAAATTGATACCTTCCATCAGGGATTTCTTCCCCAACAAAGCACCATTTATTTTTCAGCAGGATTCAGCTCCATGAAACACAACAAAAGTATGCAAAGCATGGTTTCAAAATAAAGGCATAGAGTATTACCATGGCCAGGAAACAGCCCTGATCTCAATCCAATTGAAAATTTGTGGCGACGTTTGAAAATTCTTATACGAAAAAAACGTCCATCCAATAAAAGACAACTTATTGAATCTGTAATTGATTCTTGGCACCATGTGATTACGAAAGATGAACTCCAAACACTCGTTCACTCGATGAAAAGACGCTGTGAAGCTGTCTTAACAAATAAGGGTTATCCTACTAAATATTGATTGTGTAAGTATCACTTTAAAAAAATGCAAATCTAAAATAGATCTTAGTAAAACGACCGTAACTTTTTTTTGTAATACAGATATTGTAATATTATTTTTGTTATTAAATTCTACATAAAATTACCTTCAATTTGATATATAAACATTTGTATTTAAGTGAAAATTAATATATTCTACAAGCATGCAAAGTTGAAAAACATGAAACTTTCAAAAAATGTCCACGCGTTTGGCCACCACTGTATATATAATATAGAACTTTCATATATTATGCACACAAACTTCAGTATTGTGTTAAAAAGACAGACAAATTACATAATACAACAATAAGGTGTGTTATATTAAATGCAATTATTCCTGTCAGTAGTTTACAAGAGTTTTGGACAATTTTTTGAACCACATATTAGTTTCATGTACTTGCTATCTGCAGATGTAATTTTACAGTCTTTGAAACAAAGACAACTAAACAAAGAATATGGTACAATCATCAAACTATATTGTTTTAAAGAGGATAAATTACCATATACGGTAGCTAACAGTATTCTTTAGTTAATATCCAACTCATACTGAGTAGTACAATTTGGCATAAAATGGCCAAAAATCTGTGCTGTTATCTTAAGTTTTACCACACAGATATCCAAGCTTTTGCTCTTATACTAGGATAAATATAGTTATTTATTGCTGTTATATATATTATGAAATATTCCAACACTGCTGGGTACAAAGTTATCTTATGTTTTTATAAATGAAATTATGTAACACTTCAGCTCGAACAGCACTTTATTGATGAGAAATCATAAGCTATTTCAAGAGAAAATTGATGATCAGTAAAAAGCTGCAGTCAATAAAGCATCATTTTCAAGATATCCTTAAAGAATTAAAACTTTATTATTGCAATTATATTACTAATTATTGCAAATACTCATGATGAGATTCAACACTATAGCAATCTTCAATGAAGAGAATTACATCATTTCAAATATAAAAATAAATAGTTTAGATTCACAAATATCAAATTTAAAACAGATATAAAAATGCAATTCAAAGCTTTATTCAGACTTTAACTTCCACCTATAAAAAAATGTGCATGTTTATGTAGATATAAGCATTAAGAGCCAGTATTACTTTTATTCCTCTAAATTAAGATTTTCCTTTTGCTAACATAATTTCATCTAGTTATTTGGATTAGAGGTATGAATAATTTCTATAACAGTAATCCTTTTTTTCCTTTCTTTCAAGCTTATAACTTTGATCATATTATAAATTATAGTTCTGATCCTTTCTGTCAACATAAATTCATGATGTACCATTTTTCTAAAAATGACAGCCTTTCAATAATAGAGAATACAGTTCTAAATCAGTCATAAATTAATATTTTGATCCTTTATATTATCATAATGGTACATTATTTCATTCTGGGTATCAGTTTTTGAATTATATCTTTGTTATTCCTGAAGTTATAAAGAAGCACTCTCAATACTGGAATATAATCTAATTCAGCCATAAATTAGTATTTTGATTCTTTTTATCAACATAAACTAATTTAATTCTCTGAATAAGAATGTAAATGATAACTTTTTAATAATAGAATATGCATTTCCATCCTATTCTCAGAATCAATAAATACAATGGAATTTGCATATAAGTTTTTTCATCTATCTTTTTGCTATCAAATATATATGTATTTCACTTCAAATTTATATACGTATATGTATATATATATATATATATATATATATATATATATATATATATTTCAGTGTTACTAATTAAAAATGCAATAAGCTAAAGAATGAGAGTTCTGAAATTAATAATTTTCCCTAACAAATAACACTAACTGATACCATGAATTTTATTCTAAACATAATTAATAATGCCTGAAGTTTTAAGAAATCTTCAATAAATATTTTATTTTCTTTGATATTTTTAAACTCTTAAACCATACTCTAATTCTCCAATAGAAAGGGAATTATAGAAATGTCTACCATCCTGAGCAACAGGTTATAAAAACGGAAAAATAGAAGTAGATCTGTTTTATCACAAGTCAAAAATAAGCATTCAATGAACATACCAATATATAGAATATTACGAAGTTTTTAGACCTACAATTGCATGGAAAAATCAACGTTAATATGTAAAAGAAGAATTGATTCGTTTATATTTATTAAATGGCCAGAATAATAATATCTTCAGACAATATACCATAATAATAATAAATTTTAAATATGATAAAAAGTAATTATGCAGAAGTAAAAAAAAAATTATTTTTTATTCATTTATTTATTTGACAAATTTATATTGCATGCATTAAATCCTTTGTTTTGGTTCATCACTTTCTTTTGAATATCTAAAATATTATGTACAATTCCTCCGTCAGGGAAATACTTCTTTTCTTTTTTTTTCTCCAATTATATGCTTTAATTCCTTAATTTTATTTATAATAATGTATTACTTAACATTATGTATACTTATAATATAATCTTTACAATAATGTATGACATGCAATAAATATGAAGAAAAAATATCTAATATACTACTAGTATATCACTTCATATTTACCTGAATTTAAAACCAAGCCAACACAGAATATAATTTTATTCCATATTGATTTTTGGAAAAATAAAATTGAAATTAATTTTACTTGTGTTCTGAGAACTAGAAACATCAATATTCAATTTAAGTGCACGAACTGCTGAAAACAAGTCTACATTTTTTCTTTAAATCTAAAGACTTTTAATCAGTAACTTTTTAAAAAACCAGTATTAGAAATAAAATACAAAATTCAGAAGAAAAAAAGAAAATTTAAAAGCTATATGTCATTTAGCTATAATATATACATATATAATTTAATAAATATTTGTGATTGATAAATTTATTCTGCTACAATATTTATATAATATTAATATAAATATTTATTATAAATATTAGAGTGCATAGTATTTTATATATCCTAATACTGCAGATTATATCATTTTATAATTTCAGTACAGACATTTATAAATTATAATTTTACTGCAATGAGCTACAATTTTAAATTAGCTAAGTTAAATATCACATATACGAAATTTTAAAACAGGTGCACATTAGGAGATACATTTTAAAATAATATAATAAATAACTTTATAACAAACAAAAATATTATTTGAAACAAAAAATTTACAAGCACTAATGAGATGTAGTCATAAAGAGACTTATTCAACAAAGAAAACAAATGACAATTAATTATTCTCGCAACTCAGCTTATTTCCAAAAATATCATCATACTTGAACCATAATAGCCATGCGTAGAGCATCTTTCGCGATATTTTGTTTGCATTTCTTGCATGATGCTCTCCCACTTTTAGCGTATTCAACAGCAAAAGGTAAATCTGCATCCATAGTTTAATAGTTCTAAAAGAAAAAAAATTCTAAATTTCACGTGTCGAAATCCAAAATAACAATGATATAAAACAATTTCCCGCAAAAACTCGAGTATTGCCAAAAATGATCACATAAATTTTTCTAAATGCTAGAAGTCCGGCGATGAACAACAAAAATAATTGCTCTTATGCTTTTTAATAGATAAAACGTGACGATTCAATGAAAAAATATTTGAGATAAAAATCAATGAATTACTTTGATTTCATTTGAAATAATTCAAAAATTCAATAAACTTAATCAACATGCAAACATTTCCATCAGAGAAAGGAGCAATGGCATTGGCTAATTTACCGTTTATTTACAAACATGTGCTAGAAGCTATGATGGCACCTGTCAATCGACAGTAAATATCTGATTACGTAGAGATACTCTCAGAGTTGCGTAAAATGAAAAATAAATAAGGTAAACCAATATTTACAGCTTTATTTGATATTTTTTTGCTAGTTGATGTTAATATTTTATGTAGCTTTGCACTGGCAGATTTACTTTAATTGAACGATGTTGCATTCTTCCCGTCTTATATTAAATAGGAAATTATGCTGCTTTTTAATAACTAGACAGAAAGTTGATACTTATTTTAACCGAATTGGTATTTTAGGAGCGCCTTTCAACAAGGGTCAAGTATGTTTGTGGATGTTATTTCCTACAGAAATTTTAATACGTACTGTGTATTTTTGTGTTTATTTTTTCCCTTAAAAAATTATAAAGTAAGCTTTTATATTTGATGAAATGATATATTATGAAATTACTCTGATAGACGCAAAAATTGTGCATATTATTTGTGTTTTATTATGAATATGTGCTAGGCTTTATCTGTTATTAACTATACTGACAGTTTATCTGTGTATAACATTTAATAATGAAAGATATAATTGAATGCTGCATGAAAATATTTAATATATTAATATTTGCTGAATTTAATAAATGCAAATTTTTTATTACTAAGAAGTTTAGATAATTTGAAAGGTAAAATGTCTTTCAAATTGCAATTTTATTGAAACATTTTTTTTTTTTGTTGTTGTTGTTGTTCCATGGCTTTTAATAACTTTTTAATGTTATTTAGAAATGATTTCGATGATATTAGAATGTTTATTTTAGAAATGATGATGAAAATTTGTAGAGAAAAATGAACAATCCAGTGATGAGGTTTTATGTCTTTCTAAAATGTAAATAAAGTTAATAACACCAAGTTATTATTAAATTTATTTGTTTTATAAATAAATACCAAGAATAGTTGTTATAATTTTAAACTAAGAATCATGAAAATTTACTGTTAATTGCTCAATATAAATCGACAGTTATAGCAGTACAAATGTATTTGAAAATTTAATAAAATTCCTTTACCTTATATTAATATACTCAACAATTTTATCAGTATAGATCAAAATTATATCTAATTGTATGAGAAATAGCTTATAATTTAATATTATCGAGGGGAAATATTGATCTCTATATTAATAATGTTTAAGAGTAATATTCATGTAAGTAGCAGCAATTATTACGGAATTTTACAGTTAAAACCCCTTTACTGTTTTTTTTTTAATCATGACATCTTTTGTTTTTAAATTGAGTTCTGAAAGAATATTAGACATGTTAATGATTTCTTTCTAATTTTCAAATTGAATTATAATTTTTGTAATTTATGGAATTTAGTTTATAGATTTAAAAATATGATAATTCTGTATTCATTGTATGTGCAAGTATTGTTAATATGACATTTTTAAATTATTTAATTAAATTTAACAGCCTAATTTGGAGGAAAGGATGTTAAAAAAATTAATAGCCCATCGAAGTAGAAACTTTAATGATTTTATCCATCAAATCCAAAATCTATTGATTCAAGGTCTGTTAAAAAAAGATTTTGTAATTTTTTTCCTATTGAAGATATTTAATGGAAAATATATTTGGCTAATGTATGTTCTGTATAATATATCTGATAAATAAATATCTGATGCTATTTAATATAAAATGTGTTTATGTAATAATTGAATAAAGGCATAATTGTATAATTGTTTTCAAATTATTTATTTTAATGACATTTGTTTTCTCTTAAATAATGTATTATTTTATGTTAGAATTGTTGGTGGACTTTTAAATTTTTTTTTCTTTACTTATACAGCCAAAAGATGGTGTGGACAAAGCTCCTGAGGCATTGAGAAAATATGGCTTAATAGAGCAATTACAAAACTTAGGTACATTTTCCATCATCCTATTCTGCATTGGTTATAACATATCAATGATTATATGTCATTCAGTTTCTTTAAAGGCTATATGTGAATACCTTTTTTTTAAAATTGTGTGTGCGTGTGTGTAAATAGATGTATTATTATGCACTGTCCCAATAAGAGTAAATAGTCCCAAAATGAGATATTACTGGCCTACTGCCAAGAGAAAAACCCTTGACACCAGACAAATTGTTGGAATTCAGTTTCAAAATAAGATATTCCATTGTATTTTGAGGGTGATGAAACAAGCTTTATTTCATGAGGCACTGATAGAACTAGTTGGAAGTCTCGCTTTATTTTGTATATTGGTTGATGCTCACATTTTGTGATTTTCTGGTAGAATTATATCTTTTAATCTGCTTCTTCAATCTTTGTTTTAAATTTTCAAAGAGAATATGCCACTTATGCTTATATTAAAAGTTTTGTCATATAAAATGACTAAATGGAAAAGTGGAAAGACTTTGCATTCTCAAGCATGTGCTATAATTCACAATGTTATGGAATTTTTTAAAGAGTTAAAAAGTACAAATTTGCTTAAAATGCCAATTTCAAATGTAATTAAAAATACTGTCAAAGTGACAAGAATCTCAGTATTGATAGTTCAAGCGATAAAATGTGAGGCGAAATCACTTAAGTATCATATCCATCCTTTGAAAATAAAGAAAATGAACCTCATTTCAAAATTGTAATATTGATGATGTTGACAAATGAATCATAAAGCAAACTATTCAAGTCTTCTACACAAAAGAGGAATGTGTACCTGCTATTTTAAAATTGCTCCCTGTGTTAAGGAAAAAAAAATTGTATAGAAAAAAGAATTGCAGAACTAAATTTTGCATTCAGTAAATTTTCAATAGAACAAAAGTTTGAAATCAAAAAAGATTTTGATTGAAAGCATGATATTGTGTTTGGAAATGTTAATACTTGTAAGCAATAAAAGAATTTAAGGAGTTTTTTTTTTTTTTTTTTTTTTTTTTACATTGATGAAATTTAGGAAAGTGGAAATTTAACATATAGCAAATTTCGGCACGATGAATTTACTGATGTTATTTATGCAAATGCCAGTTTTAAAATCACCTCATTGTCATATGGGTTGGTTCAACAGATGGATTTGTTGATGGAACTGAGCTTATTTATAAAGCTTCAGTGTAATCTATACATCTATTGTATTCTTACAAAATCTTCAATTAAAGGATTTCTTAGCAACAAAACATTCTTTTCATGCAAAATGACATATATTTAAGAAAATAATAATTTTGTTTTGTATTTATAATAATTCAACATCTATATGTTTACATCACTTGATTGGAGAGATTTGTCCAGATTATAATAAGCAGTATATGTAAATAAATTATCATTGCGTTTCTCAATTACACAAAATTTATTTGATAGTGAAGATTGTGGTCTGGGTGAAATGACTTGAAGACACATGTTGTCTTTTATGGAGTTCATTGGTAACATCAACTACAAAAAGCACATGAATGCGCCTTAGAGTATAGGTCTAGAGAACTACACATAAAATTTCTTAGGAGAGAGAGAGAGCCGAGATCACACTCCCCCTAGTACAGGAGTCAAGTTGACTTCTACTGGAAAAAAATATACTAAACAACAGGGAGACCACGTGATACATGATAGGCAGCTAGCTCCACCCAGGAAGATCACGTGGTTAATTGAATTCTTAACAGTATATACCTCCCACTCCCTTATTATACAAATGTACTCATTTCAAAGGTTAGTCATACAATATTTATGTTGCATGAGAGATAGAATTTAGTCAGAGAAGAAGTTTAGAACCAGATTTGACTTGGCACTTGAAATTTTTATTGTAAACTCATTCCATAATATTTCCTTGTAATTATTATCAATAATAAATAATAATAATTAGTCAAGTTGATAAAAAAAATGTAGTGAAATTATTATTGATTAACTAAAACTTATTTTTAATAATTATTTCAACTTTGAATCAGCTTTCTTTTCATTATCAAATATCTTGTGTGTGTATACATTTTAAAAAAGAATATTAAGTTTGCTGCAATTGCAATCAAATACAAAAATCCATCATATCTATCCTTGTTTTTGTTTTTTTTTTCACTAAATATTTAAAAGACAATGTTGCTGAAAATTTTATTTTAGACTTAGATGTAAAAGATTATGGGAATTTACAGTTTGAAGAGCACCTGGACCCAAACAACAGTAAAAGTTTATCAGTTGGTGCAGCTTGCAAAAAGGTATGATTTTCTTGCATGTACCATACTGTTTTTGTTACTATTAAGAGTGCATTTTCTTGCCCAATTTAAACTCAGGACTTTTCTTTACTATATATGAGTTATTGATTTTATAAAGAATAGTCAATTTTGTTTTATCTTCCTTGTTTTATCTTATAGTCCTTTGTTTTATCTTTTACCTTCCTTTGTACTGGAAAGAATTAAAAACGACCTTTCATGTCTAGCTATCAGATGGTGTGAAAAAAGTCCTTTCAGATGGTAGAAAATGTGTCACTATAGGTGGAGATCACAGTTTGGGAATGGGAACAGTTCATGGTCATTCACAAGTGCATGATGTATGTGTCTTATGGATAGATGCCCATCCTGATATTAATACTGCTTATACTAGTTCTTCAGGTAATCATTTTTATACCTCTATTCTTTAATATGTAAATAATAAATGAATTTTAAAAATAATTTTTTGCATTTTAAGGAATTTACGTTTTTGGTCTCTTGCATTTTAAGGAAAGTGATTATAGTCAAGGACAGTTCAATCTGACAGTACATAGAAAATTTCAAGCAACCAAATTCAGAGCATAATAATTTAAAATATATTTTTACAAGTCTTGGATTATAGAAAAAAGCTTCTTAAAATCAAATAACTTTCATTTGAAATTTTAATAATGATATTAACTTTAAAACTCAATTCTGTCATAATCCATTAATTTCTTTTAAATGCATGACAATCACATTTCAAGTTATTTCACTAACTTTAATTACACACCCTGTAGCTTCCACTATATTATTTTGTTTATTTTTTTTACATTTATTAACCTTTATGCTGCAGAGCTCTTTTATAAACATAAGAAACTTGAAGCATTTGATAATTACTTATTGAAATTTCTTAGTTTTCCAATTGTCTGCATTCATTAAAAAACTAAGATAATAGATGAAATGTATGATATAATAAGAAAGTTAATAATAAATAGTCAACAAAGTAATACATGTTTTAAATATTTGCTCTTCATGATGAACATTTATTTTCTATTTTAATTTCTTCAATAATTTTTTTTTTTTTTTTTTTTTTTTTTTTTTTTTTGTGCCTAGGGCATATCCATGGAATGCCTTGTTCTTTCCTAATAAAAGAACTTAAAAAGTACAAAAAACCTTTACCTGGATTTAATTGGTTGAATCCATGGTAAGTATCTATCTCAAATTTAGCTTTTAAATGCATTTTATATTATTAAATGCAAATATCTTTTTAAATCTGATATTCCATTTAATTATATATTTATGAATTATAATACATTTTGATTATTTTCTTATTTTTAGTATAAACAAGTCTAATGTGGCTTTTATTGGACTTAGAGATATTGATCCTCTTGAAAAGTAAATTGATCTTTGTTTTCATGTCTCTTAATATTATAAAATTTAGGTAGACTGGACCAGATTAATAAGTAAATAAAGTAGGCAGCAGCCTAGTGGCCCAACATCTGTAGAAAATACAGAGGCATAACAATATTTTTGAGATGTTTTCAGAGAAATTTAATTTACTAGGAACGTGTTCCCAAACTTGTTAATTAAATCAGGTATTGTTTAAATTCTGACAGCATTCTTAAACAATTACTTTTTGAAAGTTTTATATTATGCTGCTTTATAATTCTAACAAGATATATAGCTTTATAATTTCAAAACTGTTCTATATTGTAATTAAATAGCATTTAAAAGTTTTCATTCTTGTTTTATTATGTTCACAATTAATTTTAAGTCTTTCATAGGCAAGATAATGGAACCAATTTTTTTGATAGTGACCTGAAATTAAATTATTTATTTTAGCTTGTCAAAACTTATTACGTGAAACTGTTTACATAGGTATTAAAACTCATTTCAATAAAAAAGAAATGTAGATTTAGAAATTGAGGATGGGAACAATGGCCTGAAAGTTGCATTACCTAAAGGCCTTTAGAGAGCTTAGTCTGACTCTTCAGAGGTCTTGGAATATGATTTGGAAAAATATATAAAGACTGAAAGATGGAAAACTAAAGATAAATTTCTTGGTATAGTATCAAAATATTAAAATAAATTTTTTAATAATTTTTAATTCCTATTTCAGCCTTTGAGTTTTGCTATTATTTTTATTTATTTATTTAAAATTTTGTGTCAGCTTATTACCGAATCTTCATGTTAAGTTGTTTTCTTGTAGTTAAAGTTTATTTATTTACTAGTTTGTCACTGGGTTAGTAACTTTACTAGTTTGTCACTGGGGCTATGGGTTAAATTTATTTCCAGTTAAATCATTTAAATATATTTTCATATATATGATTACACTGTAATGTCAGGCATTAAAGACAGTTTAATTCTTCTGCATGTGATCTGTTCATTAAAGACGGTAACCTTTCTAATGGAGATCAGCCCTCTGTGGTCATTATTCTATTTAAAACGCACATATCTAGTTTGTCTACCTTCTAATTTTTGCAATATTGTAACCACTTTTTTTATCTGTGTTGCTAACTGCACAGATAATCAAGAGAATCTTCCTTCATTAGTTCAACAATGGAAGAAAATCACTTGATTCAGTATCTGATGAAATAACAGTTTTGAATTTTAAAGCAACAATTTAAACTATTGTTAAAAATTTAAGTTTAAAAATTTTTTTAAAAAATTGTCAAAATTAAGGAAAAATTTGCATTACTATCAAATTAGTATCATTAATAAAACAATTTTTAAATCTATTGTGCTATAAATTTTTGGCTATTTTAGTGGAAAAACCTTAAAATTTTATTTAATTTTTAATTGATTGTTTTTAATTAAGATTTCAAAAAAAAAACCTCCAAGTGCACCTTCCTCTCTTCAAAGTATATATGTGCCAAGTTTGATAGCATGGTGAAATTAATCTAGCTAAAATCAAATTTCTTGTTTTAGTTGCATAATCTGTAATAATGTAGTTTCAATATATGGACAAAGTATAATTAGCTTATATATTTTATTCTAAGGATATGACGTTTGTATGTTATTTTTTATAAATGCTTCATTATTTTATTTATGTGTTATTTTTTACAAACACTCATATATTTGTTCAAGTATAATATATTCCTTTTATTTTTTAGGCTGATTCTTACAAAAGAAAATATTCTTCATTATACTATGCATGATATTGATAAATTAGGTATTTTTGAAGTAACTAATAAGGCATTGGAAGCTATAAATCCCATGTAAGTTATTTAAGATTACCAATGTCACATTTTGTTTTTTTTAAAATTTATGATGTTTGTTTATTTATTTTATCTAATACTAACTTTTTTTGGTAACCAGTTGCTTTACTGAGAATGTTGGTTATTTTCAATTTCATGTTCATGCTTCTGTCAAGAATCTATTTTTAAGCATGAAATTGTCATTGATATTAAAGCCATTTTATGTAATAACTTTACAACTATTGTACTAATTGTATTCATAAACCATTCTAATGAGGCTAGTTTCATAACTCATAAAAAACAACTTTTCATCTGAGTTTTGTGGTACTATAATGTCTCTTTATATTCCCAGTGTAAACTGCTCAGATAATGAAAAGTATCTTCTTTGGAATTCAATAAAGGAAGAAAAATCCTGATATTAATTATTTGATGGATTGGTGAAAGCAGCTTGAATTTTGGTGCAACTTTCAGTTGTGTTATTAAAAATTATACAAACAATTTTTTTAAAAAATTGCCAAAATTTTGGAAATATCTTTTTTATTAGTTAAATTGTAATTATTAAGAAGACAGGTTTTTTTTTTTTTTTTAATTTTATCATGGTTTAAAAATCATTTTTGTGCTGTAATATTTTTGGTAATTATCATGGAAAAATGCTAAAATTTTACTTAATTTTTAATTCAATAAAATAAAAAAAGTTCCACCTTCCTAAAGCCTCAACATTCCAAAAATCTGAGTGGTCCTTGCTTTTACAGATCAGATTTTGTGTTTGTAACTTAAAATTTATCTGGCTGAACATGTTCTTCCCTTTTTCTCATACATTCCTCTTACAGATAAGATAATTTGAGGATACCATACTATTTTATGTGTAAGGGGACCTCTTTGCTGTCAATAAATTGATTAACTGGTGAATCTGCCACTAAAATAATTTGTTGAAACCTTCGATTTGAAATTTTTATAGAAAAAGGATGTGAAGTAGATGGGTCCTAACAGATTTCTGGTTATAGATTGCATTTAAGAAACTCCTAAATTCTTTTTCTTACCAAATGTAGGATACAGATTTGAAGCATTCTCATTTCAATACTGGCAATGATTTGAATCTTAAAAAAAGTTTTTAAATGTGCGAATTCAATGACTTCTGTACTAAACGTATATTTTTAAAAGGTGCTTTAAATCATTTTTAATGACTTAAATAATAGCTTGGCATGTTTAAATGTTTTTGATTCGAATTCATTGAAAATTCGAATTTTTTCATTGGGCTCTCAATGTTCTATTAATATAATGTTAAAATATCGCCTGTGTAATTATTGAAGGGAATAGATTAGGATCTTAAACACTATTTTGACATCCCCTTGTGCTAAAGAGTCCTAATTAGAAAATATATTAAATCTTCAGTACTGGAAGAAAACCTCTTACATTATAAATTAATTTGCAGAAGAGTATACAGTATGCCCACTAAAGTCCTTGTCAACCTCTTCACTTCGGAATAGCTACTGCTGTATTTATAAAAGTGGTGTCTATGTATATTAAAGTAGCCATGCGTTCCTGAATGAACTTACGAAACTACTGAAGATAGCATTCGTATCTCTTAAACAGAACGAAATAGCGGGAAAAGTGATTAAAAATATAGAACGTTATCAATTTAGTATGAAAAGACACCTTGTGGACATCAACGCGAAGAATATAACGGTTAAGATGCGCATTTGTTCTTTCGCGATTTCCTATATTACAAAGTGACAAAACGATTTAATACAGAAAGTTATAACAATATACCCTTTTTTGAGGTGTTCTTACTTCTCACTATCAGCTGCACTACACATTTGGATTATTTCACATTTCACACTTTGGCGCATAGAGAGTGACACGCTATCTCAAGTGTCCGTAATGCGTCGTTGAAAGTCCTACAATGTTTGTGGAGAGATCGCCTACATCTGCTGTTTCAGGTATCCCCACAAGTAAAAGTACTGTGGAGTCAGATCAGACGAACATGGAGGCTAATCTTCGAAAACGCCATACCCAATTATTTGGTTCCTGAATTCTTTGAAGAACTGGAAATTGCTTCACTGGAGATGTTTTGTGAATGGACTCACCATCATATTGGAATCATGGATTCTGAAGCTTAAAAACGGCAGGTTCTCCACAAAAGCCGGTATTAGGTTCTGTAGCAGTTGTAAATATCGTGTACCCGTTAAAGTGCCATCATAAAATATTGGGACGATCAGCTTGTCATTGTAAATTGCACACCAACGCATTTGATGTTGAATAGGTGTTTTGCCTATTATACATGCCATTCCGTGAAAAGCATGCCTCGTCCGCCAAGAATGTTTGCTGGACCTGTATCTGATTAATGACAAAGTTACACCATACATAGCATCACTCGGCATCCCGTCCAGTAAAACCTGTTGAGACGTTGGTCGGTATAGATAAGCACCTAATTCATTTAGGATTTTCAAAATCTTTTGGAGAGGCCACATTGTTTACTGAACTCTCTTGTTCTATATTTCGGATATGCGAGAGAATATGCTAATATCTCATACGATTGAACTTACTGTCCTACCTTAACTGGTCTGCCAAATCAAACTCGACAAGTCACGCAGCCTATCACCCTTATGCCTCGTTGCCATGCCCCGTAACCTTTACGGTATATGGTCGTAAATCTGCCATCTGATCCATTGTAGGACCCTCTCGTCTGTGGGCATCTGTCGGCAGCATCCCGCAAACTGTCGATAAAATGAACAGACATCAAAGAACCCTGGATAACCACAAATGAGAGGCAAAATGCGTCGGACGCAAGACATGGGCCGTAGCAATGGGGCTTTAAACATTTACAACTGTAAGGATGCCTTGATGAAAAAGATGCAGGCCTGCAGGGAAACGTTGCTGGTACAACCTTAAGGCTGATCGTTCCTTACGTCCACATTCACCATACAGTAAAATACTCAGTTTTACAGGCAATACTCACAATACTCAGTTTTGAAAAATCGCTTCATGACCTTGAGCCTCAACATACTACAATCCCAAGAAGGCATCTCTTTTATATCTCTCTCAGGAGAGCAAGCGTGACGTTTCTTCCGTATTTGCATACTTCAAAAATTTCGAACACAAAGCGCAAATTGCATTGAATTGATGCGACATTATTTCACATGATCTACATATTATCTATTGTGTTAATGAAGACAATCAATACAAGGATGCAACCCTCGAGCTTTCAACCGCAGTTCTTTTGACTGGGGATCACAAGCGATATGACTGTGCTACATTGCTGAGTTGTATTTTTCCAAAATATAATAATTTCTCCTTCCTTCAAGTTTTGTGAAATCACAATGTAAGAAATCACGAAAAATACGTTTTAACCCTTCTATTCTTCGCATTAATGTCCACAAGGTGTTTTCCCTTGCTAAATCGATAATGCTCTACATCTTAATAAATGACTTTTTTTTTGTCTCCTATTTTATGCTATTTTCAAATTAAGAAGCAGCAGCCGTTCCGAACTTAAGAGGGTGGTAGGGACTTTACTGGGTATACTCTATATATAGCAACGTACATAGCTTGTCATAATAGCACAAGAGGTTAAAAGTGATTTTTTTTTAGTGCCGACGAAATATCTTAGTGTTTAAGATTGAGCTTGTTCTAAATTTCCATTGAATGAAATGTTGTTAACATATATTTGTCTTTCGTGTTTTTTGTTGAAATTCGGAATTGCTCTCTCTATGGGATTACCTCCTTTTTTTGTGAATTTATTGTACTTCCTCTTTAATTCGCAATAATTTTGTGACTTTTTCTAATATTACTTATTATTTTTATAATATTTGTTAAAGAAAGAAGAAAAAATTTTTACTTAAAAATAGGAGTCAGTTTTTGCTTTTTTAAGAAACTTTTTTTCCCACCATCTTCAACTTATGATTTTTAATACAGAGAGATGCCATGATTATATGAACTATACATTTAAATATTGTGAATAAGGTTTTAGTTTTTCTAACTGAAATATATATATATAATATTATTGTTGGTGTTTTTGATTTTTTTTTGTGGTAGTCAGAATTGTGGTGCTTGTAGAAGGGAAAGCATGCTGATCGTCACCTACATTTCTTTTAGTTACTTTTTTAAAAGATCAAAATAGTGACTAATATTGATAGAATTTTTTTTTCTTAAAACATATTACAAAAAAGTGAATTTTATTTTGTTTAGGGGAAAGCTGTCATTGCATGTAAGTTTCGATATAGACAGCATTGATAAAATGCTTACACCTAGTACTGGAACACCAGGTTAGAATTTTCTTTTACTTTTATATTTGTGGCCTAAGTAAAAGTTTGTAAAAAATAAATATGTTAATTTATTAATAATACACTGAACATGGGAACTAATGAAGATGATGATTTCATTATATATTCTGCATAATATTGCTTTTATTTTTGTCCATCTGTAGTTTCAGAATGCTTATCTAAATTCTATTTTAACAAACAATGTTTTAAGAATGACTTTGATTTTAGTGATTTTGGTCATATTAACTTGTAAGCAATTATTTATAGATTTTTTTTTTTAATGGAGACCAGGTATGCTATTTTTGTTAAGAGTGAATCACTTTTTTTTTTAATTAGAAATTGTTTATGGGGACACTTAAGTTTAAAAAAGAAAAAAATAATTCCTTAAGCTTGAATGTATGAATATATCTATATAATAAGAAAAATGCATTACTACTTAAAATTAGTATGATTTAATCATGTGTCTAGCAGTTCCCCAAAGAATCATGCAAATTACAGTATAGTCTGTGTATAGAATTTTACTACTATAAATAAATTAGAAGCTTCTAAATTAATCCAATGAGCAGATATCTGTCAAAGAAGAGAGAGCAAGAAAAAGAAACATGTATTTAAATCTGTTATACTGGGACAATACTTGCTAAACATCTGAGTACTGGTTAACAATTAAATTCATATCCTTTAAAATTATCTGTAATATGTCTTATCTGTTTTATCAAGTGAATAAGTCTTTTTTTCTGTGACAATATTTAATAGGTATATTATTTTTTTAAATAACTCTGGTGTTGCTTGATTCCATTTAATACTATATTGATATTGATTTTATATGTTAAATCTGCCATTTTCATTGCATATTGATCAAATTTAAATTACCTGTCTTCATTTTTAATTCCGTTTTTATTGATTATTGTAAATAGAGGGTAAAAGCTGTTGTCTGCTATGGCTCAAATAATTGGAAATTGAAAGTAGCTACATCTTTGAATCATTTTCTAGGAATAATTAAATGATTATGTACTACATGAGAAGGCACTTTGAATTCTTCTAGTTTTAAATTTCAGAACTGAAATTTACCTCAGTATTTATATTAAGTGCTTGCATATATTTTAATCATTTTTTCACTTTAAAAAAGCATTTATTGAGAAAAATTGGTACAATATATATCAATCAAATATTTTCCATCATTTTCTACAACTTTTCCCATTTTCATCTAATAAGTCTTACAAATGATTGTCTTCAAATTTTTTTTGGTCTTCCAGGACATTCTTTGTTATTGACATCAAAAACACTACTCTTAAATTGTTGAAACCAAAACCGACAATTGGGATATGACGGAGCAGCATCACCATAAGGTTCTGATGGACTTTGGCAGCAGATTTCTTCAAATCAAACAAAAAAAAAAGAAACAATGAAGGTTGAAAATGCCCGTGATTGGGGTCTTCATACACTGAATAACTTAATAATACTAAATAGAAAACTTTCTAAACGATAACAATAAAGTAATAGTAAATATTAAAACACAAAACTATTGTCATTTATATAGATACTTCGCATGTTACCAATAGATGTCACTGATTAAAATACATGCAAGCACCTAATATAGGCCTCTGGTTATACTATATCCACAAAATTTAAAGGATTGGACCAAAAATTAAATTACAAGGTTACAAAAGATGTTCTACAACTTTATGATTTAATTTTTAGTTGCACCTTCTATGTAAATAATTGATTGAGGACTTTAATTTGTAAAATCTTAATTCTGACCCCAGTGTTGACAGTTAACAATGTTTAGGCAACATATTCACAATTGGATTTGATTGCGATCACAAGTTATTTAAGCTGAAATAAGTTTATTTTTTCCTATTTTAAATTTTTGCTTAATGTAAGTATGTAAATTGGCGAGAAAGTTAATATTATATTAATTTTTCTACTAATTTTGATGCTTATTTTATTTATGTTTGTAACATTATTCTTTATTTTTCTAGTAATTGGTGGATTAACTGTGAGGGAAGCATTATGTATTGCTGAAGAAATTTCTCATTTAGGTAAAAGAATGATTATTTAAATAAATATTGTGTTTATTTAAAAGACAGAAAATTTTTAAATTTTAAAAATTATCATCATAATGATTACATAATTACTTTGGATTTCTTTCAATAAGGTGATTACAGAAATATGACAAGCTTTAAAATATTATATCTCCACAACTATACCAATTAGTGTGATTACAGATAATTGAGAATGATGTTTTAAAGTACAATCCCCCCCCCCCCCCCAATGAGAAATATTGGGTTGGCAACTAAGTAATTGCGGATTTCACTCATAGATGGCTTCAGTTGAATTTTTAGGTTTGCAGACGTTGTACAAATGTAAAACACATTTTGTTATTTGATAGTTGGCAATTCAGCTGTCAATCAGTAAAAAAAGTTTTTTGATCGGTTGCGTAGTTTTCGTTTGGCCTTCGTTGAAAAATGGAAAATCAAAAGGAACATTTTCGTCATATTTTGCTTTTTTATTTCCGCAAAGGGAAAAACGTATCGCAAGCTCATAAAAAGTTATGTGCTGTTTATGGAGATGAAGCCTTAAAAGAATGGCAGTGTCAAAATTGGTTTGCCAAATTTCGTTCTGGTGATTTTTCACTCAAAGATGAAAAACGCTCTTGTCGTCCAGTTGAAGTTGATGACGACCTAATCAAAGCAATAATCGATTCGGATCGTCACAGTACAACACGTGAGATTTCAGAGAAGCTTCATGTATCTCATACATGCATTGAAAATCACTTAAAACAACTTGGCTATGGGTTCCTCACGAACTGAAAGAAACGCATTAACAGCTGCGATTTGCTAAAGAAACGTAATGAAAATGATCCATTTTTAAAACGACTGATAACTGGCGATGAAAAATGGGTTGTTTACAACAATATCAAGCGGAAAAGATCGTGGAGCAGGCCAGGTGAACCAACTCAAACAACATCAAAAGCTGATATTCATCAAAAGAAGGTTTTGTTATCAGTTTGGTGGGATTACAAAGGAATTGTCTACTTTGAACTCTTACCACCCAACAGAACGATCAATTCTGATGTCTACATTGAACAACTAACGAAATTAAACAATGCAGTTGAAGAGAAGCGGCCCGTATTGACAAATCGAAAAGGTGTTGTATTCCATCATGACAATGCAAGGCCACACGCATCTTTGGTCACTCGGCAAAAATTATTGCAGCTTGGTTGGGATATTTTGCCAGATCCACCATATAGTCCTGACCTTGCACCATCTGATTACTTTTTGTTTCGATCTTTACAAAACTCCTTGAATGGTAAAAATTTCAATAATAATGATGATGTTAAATCGCACCTGATTCAGTTTTTTGCTAATAAAAACCAGAAGTTTTATGAACGTGGGATTATGATGCTGCCTGAAAGATGGCAAAAGGTCATTGATCAAAATGGGCAATACATTACAGAATAAAGTTATTTAGTTCCATGAAAAAATTGTCTTTGATTTTCTAAAAAAAATCCGCAATTACTTAGTTGCCAACCCAATATTACTAAGTGCTTATCTGTTTTATACTCAAACAGAAGAATTACTACAGTATTACATTGGCTGTTGATCAGATTGCTATCAAATAGAAACAATTTAGTTATTTTTATAATTCAATTCTTCTTACTAAAATATAAAATAACTGCTAGTAAAAATAATCTTCCCATAAATAATTTATAATTCTATATTATTGCTTAATAAATCAATATATTATTTTTTTATAAACAACCTTATAATAATGATCAATATATAACGCTTTAACCTCATCTGTATCTCGTAACCTTATATAATATAAACATTTTAGTTATTTCTTCCTTGATGATATGCCACCACAACTTCTTTGCTAAGAGCTCTGCAATTTTTTTTTTTTTTTTTTTTTTTTTTTTTTTTTTCACTACTAGTACTGGATCACTTTAATAAATTCAAAATATGAATAACTCCAGCCATCCAAACTTAACAAAAGTTTGGATTGTGAATCAATATCATTGATATTTCTTATTGCAGTAACTCTGAACACTTATAATTTTACATTGAAAACTCCATAATTTTACCTGTGAGGTTTTTTGCGCCCCAAAATTAGAGCTTATATCATTTTTAAATACAGTCATTCAAAGTTAATTATATTCAAAGTTAAAATATTCTTTTATAATCCTCCTATATTCATTTAATTCTTTATTTTCCAAATTAATGTACCATCAATTTTTCAAATTTATTTTTGAACCATTATTCAAGTTTTGGTACAGATTAGATACAGGGAAAAGATAAAAGAAAAAAAAAAAACTTTTTTAATTAATTAAATTATGAAAGATTTTTAATGTTATTTTTTAGATTATATCTACTGCTTTTTTTTTTTTTTGAAAAGGATTTTTTGTGTTTTTTTAAATATTATTTGAAAAGAATAATCATATTATGTAGATATTAACCGGATTTAAATGATACTTTAAATAAAGGATCTGTAAATAAAGGGCTAATTCGATCACTATTAATGATATTTATTTTATATAATTAAAAATGTATCATAACAATATTAAATTGTGTTCAAATGTACAGAAAAACATTAATGTGATCACTTCATCATTTAATGTTATCAAAGTAGAGAATTGACTTAGTTTTCAGTTTTAACCAACATTAATAACCAGTTGACATTCATTGTATTTCTTCTTCCATTAATAAAGAAACATCTGGAAGTCATTTTTCCATAATAGAATTTGCTTTCTTTTGTCTGGAATTTGAGTAGTTTGGATTAGTTTAAATGGATAGCTATATTGTGAAGCCTGGTTTGAAATCTTTTGAACAGCTATAAACACTGTTGCATGTAAATGAAATATGAAAACAAAATGGATTTAAAACAATTGATTTCAGTTTTAAAGCAAAAATTTAAATTGTATGTAGCTATGATAATTAATCTAAAATGAGTCAACACAACTTTAGGCACAGTTGAAAACTTAACAGTTACTTTTCTGTAAAATTTTGAAAAAGTCAGGAGCAACACAAAGCAAAAAAATATTTTAAGATTCTGAAGGGAATGAATCTGCTGAGGAAAACTTTCTAATAAACACTGAAATGAATCTAGAATTTTTATTTGAGCGTAACATGTAACATCGTTCAGCAAATTTTTGATTAATCTTTGGAATAGTTAAAAAATTATTAATGATAAAGATTTAAAAAATTTTCAAATCATTATTTTTTAAATAAATTATTGATGATAGCCCTGTGAAAAGTGCCCTCCCCTTCACCCCCTGATGTCATAGAAATGTAATAGATTAATTTGGTTATTGTTATCAAAATTTATGTCTTAAAGTGGTCACATTAAGAAGCTACTGTGTCTTAATTCAAAGGTATTAATATTCCTCTTTATATCAGTTATTCATTTAAAGTTAGAATAATACCATTACAAATTCATGCATTGAAAATAGTATTTTTTTCTTCATGGAAATATTTTATTAATTATCAGTTTAATTTAAAAATAGCACTATTTTTAAGTGTTTGCTTAAAAAAAAATTCTTTGTTTGTTTTCTATGAAAAAATTTGAATAGTTAATTCTTAAATGTATTTATATATTTGTTTTGAAACATTTGTAATAATTTATTTTAATTAGCCTTCAGCAACTTGCTGTTTGCCTACTGTTATTCATATGATTTATTTATTAATATCAGTTGATTTATCTCACCAAATGAAACTCCTGTTTTAAATTATATTTTCACTATAAACTTGGAGCATATGCAGGTAGTCATGAAACACTCTGGTTATTAAGGCCGAGTACTCAACAAAAGTTTTATTGTCAGACATCTCTCAAAAATGTGCTGAAAGGCAGTAGACAACCATTGGTAATGTATCTAAACACAAAGCCTTTAAAATTATTTTTTTAAAAATATTGAAAACGATACTATTATTAAGGTTAGGGAAGTCTCATGAATTCCCCTATCCCATAAAAATATACGAAAAAACAATGCCTTTGAGATTTGTGCTGCAAATGCGGGAAAGCAATTATTGACTTATATAAATACATGGACTTTCAAATAAAATAAAAATTCTGGAGACTGACATAGAATTGTAATCAAACTGGTTATTTTTCTTAATTATTTTAAAAATAATTTGTAAAAAATATTTTAATCTTTTTTATCAAATTTTAAATGTTTTGTTATTTTGTGTATACCTCTCATATTGAAATTGGCTTTTAAATACTAATATTGTAAATTGTATTTTACAATAAATCTTTCTTTCCAGATTGTTTTCGAGCCATTGATCTTGTGGAAATCAATCCTAAGTTAGGAAGTAAAGAGCAAATTGAAAATACTCTGAGTATTGGTACATTGGTCTTAAAGACATTCCTTGGTTATTCTCGTCATGGCATCTTACCAAAAAATGCTCAAGAAATTCCTACAGCTTAGTTATTTTCAACTGCTCAACTTATTGCATTTATCTATTTGCTCAATTTATATGTTGGATCAACAATGTCTTTATGCTCATTTTTATTGATATTATTAAATATAAGCAGTGTGTTTATTTATACTGCTAAGATTGCATTTGTGCAAAATATAATATTTTAAATAAAATGTTTTTAAAAATTTATTTAATATTCTTAAACAAATTGTATATATATGCATGTGTGTAAGTTTTACGGCATAAATTGCTATTCCTCTTTAAAAAAATTTTTTTTACTGTATTGTTTTCATATACAAAACATTTATTTAAACAGAAAAACGGACTTCAAATATAAAAGTTCATTTTGGGTGGGGATTAATGAATTTTTTAGAAAATCATCCCTATTAAATTTTCAAATAATATGAAATATCCATTACATTTTCATTATTTAACAATTAGACTAATGGCATTGGAATTTTATTACACTTGAGTAAAATACAATTTTTTTTTAAATACAAGCAAAAACCCTGATTCGCATTTTTATTTTATTCCTAAAAATCATCATTAAACTGAATTTCTTATCTCCTCCTATGAGAATGAATGTAAATTTTTTTAATTCATACCTCGATATTAGATGTTTTGTTTTTGTTTTTTAAAATTGCCCTTTATGAATAAATTCTTAACTTGAATCAGAAGATTCATCACAAATAAGATTAACAGAAAACTAATTCAAATCAAATATTGATAACCAAGGTTGCATTGTTTTATTTGCATGAAAGATGGTTGAAAAGATATGTAAAAAATACTGGAATGTGTTTTTCAGTGAGACTTTATCTCGCTGAAAAATTGTACTATTATTTTTTATTATCAAATTTGTGCTTATGTGCAAAGCAAATTAAATTATTCTGTTTTAAAAGAGGGGAGATTATGATAATATTAAATGATAGATGCATCAAAAGCAATAAAAATAATTGATGTTTGCCTATCATTGAGTAATTCAACTTTTCATTGTGGCAGCTAATTATTTCCTTAACATAATAATTATCCTTATTTTCTACAATTTGCATGTTCATAATTAGAAAGGATATTCATGAGCTGTTATTTATAGTAAGTCAGAATTAAATAGATCTTTATATAAAATTATAGACTCCCTAACAATAGAAAAATAATTATATTCAATATAAGAGATTACAATTTTGTCTCTAGATGTTGCTCTTTACATTCTCTTATAACACAAAGATTTTATATACTTACTAGAGTTTTTTTTACTATATATTATAAATTACTGTAGCCCATTTCTGAGAATTTTTTCACACATTTTTTTAAATATATTACTTTTATGTACATAAACTCATGCCCATAAATTAAGGATAAGGCAAGTTCAGGAATAGAAAGAGTCAGAAGCAAAACAAACGTGACTTATTTGTAAAGCCTATTTATTAAACAAAAGGTAAAGAGCAAAAAAGAGGCTATATATTTGATATCATTAATAAAAATTGCGATTTTTTGCTCCCTGGAGCAAATTACATATATATATATATATATATACCAAAACCAATATTACAAGGTTAGTATGATGGTTAATACATAGTATGTCTCCCAGACGATGCAATACAGTCCGTACTACGCCTAGGCATGCTGAGTATCCAATTATCGATCTGATCTTGGGGAATATTACACCATTCATCAAGCAATGCTTTCCGAAGTTCCAGTAGATATGTAGGAGGTGGTTGACGGGCTGCAACTCGTCGGCCAAGCATGCCCCATGCATGCTCTACTGGATTCAAGTCCGGCGAGAATGCTGCCCAGTCCATACATGGGATATCCTCCGATGTTAGCATTCGTTTACGATGTTTGCACGGTGAGGACGGGCGTTGTCATCCATAAACACGAATTCTGCGCCCATGGTGCCCCGAAACAAACGTGCATGTTGTTCCAAAATGACGTCCCCATAGATTTGGTCTGTCATGGTTCCAATTTGAGTATGCAAGTCAGTTCTGGAACCCAGAATAGTTCCTTCCCAAACGAGCGATCCTGCACCACCGTAACGGTATCATTCAATGATGTTCTCTTGGTGGTAGCGGGTACCTGGCGCTCTCCATATGAAAGTCTGGCGAGAATCAGACTCCAAGCTAAACTTGGACTCATCGGAAAACATCACACAAACCCATTGTTGCGGTGTCCACAATGCATGCTCTCTACTCCAGGCTAACCGCAGGCGACAGTGAGTTGCAGTAAGTGGAAAACATCTGACTGGCCTACGAGCATATAGACAAATCTGCCCTAAGCGTCTGTACACGGTCTGCCTTAAAACTGTCGTACCAGTGGCTGAAGAGAACTGACGAGACATGTCTGATGCTGTGCTCCATCTGTTTCTTTTGGCAGTAACTGCCAAATACCAGTCCTCGTTCGGCGGGTAACTCGGGGGAGACCTGTTCTGTAACGTCTACTCACATTACCATCATCTTGGAATCGTTGCCAAAGCCTGGAGATAATACTCTGGGCGATTCCAAGTTCCCCGGACACTTCCAGCTGGGTACGCCAGACCTAGACGTTCCAGACGGCCGATAAGTAAAAAAAATCATCCAAATGCATCCTCTATTTCATAATTATGCGGTTATTGCACCAAAAGGCTTATAAAGCGCTTGCGAACAATTTTACTTCTTTGCCTGTATTCCTTATACATCACTCTCGTCATTGTGACGTACTATCGGTGTCATCTGGTGGCTTCCTACAATTTGCATATGATTTTTGAAGATGTGTTTAGTCATTTTACAAGTGATATATGTATTTTTGAGTTCGATTTCCGCGTGACCCCGAATTATCCTTAATTTATGGACATGAGTGTAAATGAATTCACTTTGAATGGTTAGTTTTGCATCATAACATAAAGAATTAATTCTCTTCTTTACTTTTTAGTTTCAAAGCAAATCCTTAGCAAAATCTACTTATTTACATTTATGCAAATATCAAAATTGGCAATTTTGATAACAGTCAGTTGTCAGAATCCCCATTTATTTATGCTAGTGCAGTATGCATTATAGAAATGCTTAAATTTTCTAAGAAGTTTAAATATAAGAACAACTTTTATTTTAACCAAACAATTGAAACACAAAGACTATTTTTCTAGTAATGAAATTGATTTACTATATTTCTTTATTTCTTTACTATATTTCTTTATTCTTATTAAATATTTACTATATTTCTTTAATTTGCTAATTGCCCTGCCTTTCATTCAAGTTTAGAGTTTTTAAGTTTCTATATGAGGATGAAACTTTCTCTGTTATTAAATATTTAAAGCAATTGTTTTTCGAAGTTGCAATAATTGGAAACATGAATTTTATATATTTATTTCTAAAATGCAAGGTGATGAAACATAAATTATGAGTGGGTAATGTTAAAATTTTTATTAGATTAGATAAGCTAACACTGATTAGGCTAAATTAAAATTCTAACATCCACTAATACATTTAGTGTTATAAACTAAAAATATCACAAAAATTAATTGGGGAAAAAATAAAATCTTGCCAACTTACAAAATTTATCTATATTGTTACAAATCTGTAATGTTTGTTCGATTACTGGAAAGACCGTTTTACAATCAGCTCTGTTGGGTGCTGATCAGGTGCGGCGTCAGTGACAGCAGAGTTTGGCGACAAAATTGGTATTACTGGAAACTTCCAGAATTTTAGCAATTGGCCAATAGGAACTGAGATACACCTGATTGGTCCAGAACCTTCTCCGTCAACTTTCCGGGAACTATAAAAGGCCGGCAATCTCATGCCGCAGTCAGTCACCCTCTCAAGTACTGACCGTACCCAATGCAACTTAATTGCGGTGATCAGACGAGAACCAGTGCTTTCAACATGGTATGCTGATCTATGTAATGCAATAAGGCAATACGATATAGCACATTCATAAAAACAATTAAAATGATATTAACCAGAATATGGTTAATTCGAAAATATGGTCAATAATGAAAACGAAGCAATAGCCGAAATAAATAGTTATACCCGAAATGTGCTGCCAATCGGGTAATATCAAAACAGAGCCTCACAGTTCTCATGCCTCGCACCCACCACCACCAGAGCAATCAATCTGATTCGCCAACCACGAACAACAGTTTATCCACTGCAAAAAAGAACTAAACATTAAATATACTACACTCTCTTGGGTTTCACTGCTCTCCAGACTGGTTTCACTCTCTTCACCTGCCCCTCCCAGAAGGACGGATTGCTATTGGATGATGCATCTCGCTCCCACACCCAGGTCTCTGGACTTGGAAACAAAACCACCCTGTTACTCTTCTCATTCTCTTTCACAGCTCAGGGCAATTATGACACCAGGATCTTGGAGATATCCTTGCTACGCAAGGCGGGTGTTCCACTGAACATCCCAATAGTAGTTGCAGTCAGTCGGAGGCATGAAACGAGTCTCGAGAGGATAACGAAGCAACGGCGGAATAGTCCAGCGAAGAACATGCTTTGTGTGGACCTCAAGCGATTGTTGAACTGAGCTATGTGCCGAGTCCTGGTGTTCATTGTAGAAGCAGCATCGAATCCTGTGAGGAGTAGCCAGTCGTATAGTAGTGAGTCAGTAATTGAATACAGCTAACGCGATGAGACAGTGAAGAATTGCAGACGTTTAGAGCGGCCGTAGAGTGAAGCTATGTGAATTCCCTCCTTCTGCTGAATTCTGTCTGGCGCTTTGTGGGCTGTGGTTGTTATTGCTACCGATTACTACTTGAGGGCTACTGTGTATTGTAGTGTGTTGCCTGTCTTTGTCTTGGCTGTATATATTTGTCCTCTTTGTGTTAGTGTCTTCGTGTTTAATAAAAGTCGTCGTCGTTCTTTACTGAGGCCTGCTGATTTTTTTCATACCATATACCCATTACAAGCTAGGGATGACGAATATTTTCAGAGCGGTTATTACGTAACCAATATCAAAAAGTCACAAATACAAGTGATCAATACTTTCCAAAGAGGGGTGTGATTCAAATCCTTGATACGATCTTACTGATGATATTTCGATTACAGGTTTTGGATCACGATAGAAAGTAACAATCGATATGATATCACTGAAATTTGCCGGAGCGGTGACTTCACTGTAAAGTAACAATCGATACGATCTGTCCAATGGAAGCTCTCGAAAGAAATCTGTGATTGGATTGAAAAGTGAACGGACCGGTTATTGGAATTATCGTATCGTATCATTGAATTGCATATCACTGGAATTTATCCTAGCGGTGATTTCACCGGAAAGTGCGAGGCTTCACTGGAAAGTGCGAAGTCACCGTTCCACTTTACGGGAGTGACCGATATTCGTATTTGATGATGCACTATTCCATACAGATCATTTTTAATTGCTCGTGACATGATTGACTTTGATTACATGTATTCTGTTTACTGCTGGCCATCTATTGGTAGAATATAGGACTAAAGTAAACATTTTAAAGAAATTACATATATTTTTAACTCATCTTTTCCAGAAAATGGTTCACTCAAATAAATAAATTAAATTAATAGTTTTGAGAAAAAAATAAAATTTAAGAAGTAAGCTGAAACAGATAAATTAATTCAATCACACGTTAATTAAATTAGTAAATTAAGTATTAATTACAATGATTAAATTTTATATTTAATATTAAGTAATAATTTTTAATTAAAAATATGATTGAAATAACAGATATTTGGAACGCATATTTAAAAATAACAATAGCAATATTATTTGTTATTCAAAAAATTGTGGATTATGCATCTCTATTACAAGCGAACCCGATGAATTTACGGACTTTGTGGAATTGAAATGAAGTTCCGTAACAATATTTTAACATTTGTAGTGGTATAAATGCACTGACTACAGAAAGTTTGTCAGTTTGATAGAACAATTGCTTGAAATGTTTCCGAAAGCAGGAAAAAAAAAAATTACAAAAGTCATATATGAAAAAGTCCTGATGGAACTTGAACATTTTTCATTCAGTAAAACATCAAAATCATTACAGTAAATCTTCTTCTTTTGAATATGTAAGATTGTAATAGTACACTTCCCATTCAGAAACACTGCATTATAAAGATAAAAATCTCTATAATGCATAATTAGAAATTTTATGTACTAAAAAAAAATCTTAATATGTTATCTTGCCAGAAAACCCTGCATTTTAGATTTAGCATATTTATATTGACATTATATACTTGTTTAGATGAAAAAACAGTTTACATGAAGAATCATGACAGATTTACAATACAACTGCATTTAATTAAAATATTATAAGTCAATGCTTTAAATCCTGTGGCAAAGCGTTTAATATTGTAAAGTTTGTATATAAATAGTATCTATAAATTTTCTAAGTAATATCAATTCTATTTTTCATCATTTCCCAATCTTCAGAGTCATGGGAATTTATCAGATTTGGTAGAATTGAAGTAAAAGGCATGGGTCTAAATGTTTGATTTATGCAATAAGCAAAGAATATTTCTTATGGGTGATTCTTACTATTTCAAAAACTTGTAAAGTTCTAAAATTCTTTTGTGGGAGGGTGGGGGAATATGCCTAATTAGTGTTGCCACTCAAATCTGAAAAAAAAATTCCCTGTATGCATATGCAACATAAGACGAAATACACAAACCGCATTCGTATGCTGGTTATAATGGAATAACAATACTCCATAGTTTTATTAAGTGGAAAAAGTAAGCAAAGATCGAACATTACTGAAGATAATAACAGCTTAAATTAATGCTTATATTTACATACTGGGGGGGTAGCAATTTCTCTTTTTTTTTTTACTGCCGAGAAGTTCGCAAGACAAAATTTACATATTTAGGAGGATGGTGGGGCGGAGGATTATTGATCACTTCCCATGTTCTCTAATTGTAAGCCATATAGAATTAAAGATTCAGGTGAAATAAAACACAAAATAACATTTTTGCTATTATAATACAAATCATTTAATAGCTACTTAACAAAAAGCATTACAAAGAAACATTAACTGTTTTACTTTTTTTATTTCAGTTATTTCATATTTTGTTAATTCATATAATTGAGCATCAATTTCTACAAATTTTTATTTTTTATTTATTTATTTTTTTTCCTTTTGCAACAATTTCACTTACAATGCTGCTTTTCGTTTGTTGGATTCCTTTTCCTTTCCATGGAATTTTTCTAAAGCTTCTCAATGCGTGGCACATGCTAATTTTGGCATACTGAAGCAAATCTTTTGAAATCGGAACATTTAAAACATCTCCATAAAAGTTAATGATACATCTTACAATTAAAGAATCTTCTTTCATATTTTCATCAAGTATAAATCTAGTTTCCAAACCCCATTGCAATGTGACAACAAAAGAATTATTTCTACAACTTCCTAAAAATCAAGAAATTCTTTGGCCTTCAAAATATTAGAATAGAAATCATCAAAACGATTTTTTTTAATTAAATTAATCAAACTGTTCTTTGTATTTGCTTTTTTTTTTTCAGGAAAATTTCAAATTGGATCTTTACATTCCCGAACATGCAGGGAAATTCGTACTTTACAGTAAAGAAGTTGAAGCAAATCAGTCATGTGCTTTTCACATAACATTGCATTGTTCATCAATAAATGAGAATATAAGCAAGATACAGCTTTTAAAATAACAAAATTTCTGGACATGCATTCAAATATTGTTTAATGCTATTCTTCACAAATGTAAAATAATACAAATTGGAAAATCACAAATGAATAAAATGGAGTTACTGAGACTGAAAAAAAGCGGCCAAAACGCATCTTTTTTTTTCAATCTCAGTCAGGGCCGGCCTTCTCTATGAAGGGGCCTGGGTGCAAAAAACCATTTTAGCCCTGAATTTTTGCAAAGTAAAAAAAAAAGTGCAAATACGAGCACATATTACTTTTGCATATTTATTTAACGCATGATTTTGTTTTTGCTATTAATTACTTCAGGAAAATTACTATTTTTTTGCAGTTTCTTTTTCGATGCTTAGTACAGGAAGTGTATTTAACGTGCTTGACATCCCACATGTTGGATCAAAGATGATTCTTTATTAATTTTAATTTGTTGAAAGAATGCTCAGTATTTTTTATAATAACTGGCATTATAAAGAAAAGTTTTAATACATGTAATACATTTAGAAATAAATCATTATAACTATTAATTAATATATATTGCAATTTGTGTTGAGCGTTATTTACATCCCTTTCATTCAAAATCAAATCCTGTAGCAAAACAATTATTTGGATTAGGTTTTCATCTACATCGTTAGTATAAAACGCTACTAAGTTTTTGGAACATGTTTTTAATGCATGTATTCTTAAAATTTTTATATGAGTGATTAATTTGAAATACTTTTAAATTTATCCTTTATCAGTACAATAACAATTTCAGGTAGAGAATTAAAAAATAACTTCTAAATTCCTCAACCGGGTATTCTATAATTTTATCTTCTTCTGTTTCGAAATATAATTTTTCTCTTTTTCGAATTCGTTTTTCAGGAAAATGTTCTGAAAGATCCAGATTACGTGCTATCACTTTTGTTTCGTCTAAAAATGAGATAAATTTTATTCTTAAATTTTGAATTTTAGTTTTAATTTTACTGACTAAATTAAAATCTCAGTCGAAAAAAATTGTTCTTACTTGAAATAGTTTATTGATATTGCTAATTTTGGACAATATTGTAAACCATACTATTAAACAAAATAAAATGTCAGTTCTTGTATTGAATTCAATAGACTTTTGTATACCGCTGTATTATTATTATTTGCATCAATAAATTCTTCTAGAGTATTACAAGCTTGTTCAAACTGTATATGCACTACTTTAACCGTATCTATTTGGCTTCCTATTGAGTGTTGTATAATGGTTTAAGAGTAATGTTTAAATGCTCTTGTATAATTTCTCACTTTTATGTAGATTCAGAAAATAAGCAACATAAACGTTGCAATATCCGCACAAAAATTGCAATATATACTGCTGGAAGCGGTATTACAAATTAATAAATTAAAAGAGTGTCATAGGTAAGACACATAAATTGCATGAGAATTTAAAGCAATTATTCTAGATTGTACACCTTTATATTTCCCTTTCATGTTGCTACCGTTGTCGTACGCTTGTCCACTACAATCCATTATATCTGAATCAAGCTCATTTAATATTTCCAATAGAGCTTTTTCTAGTCCTTCTCCAGTCATATCAATTACTTCAATAAACTCTGTAAATAACTTATTTATCTATACTTATAATAAAGCTCAATGTGTGTGTGTTGGCGCTCTACAGGTCAGGTCATTTGACATACAGCTATCAAATTTGGTACATGTATACCTTAGAGGTCGGGAATGTGCACCTGGGGTCCCTTTTTTTTGAAATTTTATTAGAATTTTAATTATTAGTTAAAAACTAACTTTCCCGCCAAAAAAATCTTCCATTTTCCCCACCGCCAACTTTCAGTTATTTTTTTCTCCCAACAGAATTGAGGCTAGGGTTAACATTTTTTGGCGGATTATTTCAAATGATTCTGTTTATTTTCTTAATGTTTTATGCATTTAAAATTAAACATTGTTAATTAATCCATGCTTCACATTCATTCTGAAGTACTTTTGAATTAAAATAACACAGAATAAAGGAAATTAAAAATGTATAATCTGTATAGCGTTACCCCAACTGGCGTAGAAAAATTCACGCACTTGCGTTAACGTTACTGGTGAAGAAAATTCACGCATGCGCATTGTTTTCTGACTGTTGACATGGCAACCAACGGATGATTTAAATTATTTTTAGGTTAGCTGCATGCTTTTTTAAGTAAATTGTATTTATGTTAGTTATATATTTTTTGTATATGCTTATAGTTTTAAGTACATCGTTTTTTAAGTAGTTTTTTTTAACCTATTTTCAATGATTTAAATTATTTTTAGGTTAATTGGATGCTTTTGTAATTAAATTGTATTTATGTTAGTTATATACTTTTTTGTATATGCTTATAGTTTTAAGTACATCGTTTTTTAAGTATTTTTAAGTATTTTAAAGTCTTTTAAAGTATTTTAAGTATTTTAAAGTATTAAGTATTTTAAAGTCGAAACGCACAGTGACTCTATTATCAGTAATCATAGTATTAAAAAAATGCTTTGTTTCAGTAAAAAATATTATTATATTAATTGCAGATTAATCATTTACACTTTAATTTAAAGCATAATTTCTACGAGGGGTAACAGAAAATTAGAGAGATACATATCAGGCTATGACTGAAGGCCCTTATAATATTATGAGTGAATTATATGACTATCAAAATTTGAAATTTTAAAATATTTTGCCGAAGAATCTATTAAAGTTGGAATTGCGTAAAATATTTAATGGTACGACCGGAGTTTAACCTCCTGCTTGGAGCAATTTTTAAAAATCGCCAACAACGACCTTGTGAAATGTTCAAAAGCAAAGGAACAGATGTTCAATTATAGTGCATAATAAAGATTGCCAGCTTTGGAGCGTTATCGCAACTTGGCGAAGAAGGGGATTAAACTCCGGTTCAACGTATTTAATTATTAAAATTTAAACGAACATTAAGATTGGCGAACCGGCTGGTCGCCAAAGGCGGCTAGTACTAAATATTTTCTCTTTATGATTTACATACTTAATAAAGACTGAAGGTTTTTTTAATGGGAAATATTAGAAGTAGAATCCGTTTGGATATTGTAATACGAAGCTATTTTTGTATCCTCTTTAATTTTGTTAAGAACTTCCTTTTCTAAAGGAGAAATAATTTGTTCTTATTGTATATGTGATAAATCATGCACAATTCAATTTTGGGAATTTTTTATTCGATTTATATGATCCGTAAACACAGAGTCGTATTTTCTTAATAATTCGATTAAACTTAAAACATTTTCATTATTAGGCTTTCCTATTATTTCATGGTTCCCTCGAAGTGGGAGATTATTACATGCTAAAAACAGAATCACATCTACGATTCTTTGAAATAGTAATTTAAGTCTTTCCGTTTCCGTATCTATGTAAACTTGATTTGTTTTATCAGTAGCTGAACACAAATTTGGTCGTTTCAGTAATTTTTTTCCAGGCAATGAATAAATTAAGCGATAAATAGATCTTGAATTACTGTTGATAATTTTCTTAAGTTATTATAAACACCTGTAAATCTTGTATATTTTCCATTTCCTCTGGAAAATAATGTACAGAAGAAACAACATACCGAGTCTTTAATAAATCAACCAGCTGCGAAGCTGCATTTAGTGGAAAATGATCTACCCTCAGCATTCTTAGCAAAAATTCCTTTGTGTTGTACAGATCTGTTTTGGGCGGTAAAAAAAATTAAACTTATCTGTTATAATGCTTGGTCATAAACCTGAATCATTTATAAGCATTTGATCACATTTGTTATTGTCATTTTCGTAGTTATTTTCTGGTTCAATCGTATTTACATTATCATTTGGTTCTTCAAGGATTTTCACAGTTTCTACACTTTTATTACAAGATTGTGTAACTTACACGGAACTTTCTTCCCCGTTGAAGCTTGAAGTGTAACTTCTGAAATCGAAGCACTTTCATTGCCAGAATTACTTCGTAGACAAGGACATAGATCTACTAGTGAATTTGTGATCTACTTTTTGAAATTTAACTTCTCTTCTTTTTTCTTTTCTGTTAATTTTATTTTTTGAAACCAAGTTTCTTTTTTGACACCTTCAGGAATACTTCCTTGGCATGGACAAGATTAGATCTAACAATATTAAGCATTTTATAGGTATGAATTATCAAAGTAATATATGCAGTTTAACCTAGTATATGATGAAAATAACTATACTTTATGTTTATAATATGCTGCACACTTGCACTAAACTGTAATATATCCGTATATTTCAAAACCCATCTATTGTTCCAGTTAAATTTCTTCCTCTCTTCTTTAAATCTCACTATTACCGTTCAGAACATTATTCTAGCACTTGATCATGTTGGGAGGCCCTCAATCTCGGGACCCCGGTGCATAGCATCTGCCGCACCCAACCCGACCCCAGATGGCCGGCCTGGTCTCAGTAGTTCCACTAGTAATTAAGTAAATTGTCATTATTTCAATATCAGTATTTTTCACAGCCTTTGATTTTTAGGAATTATTCAGTTCTACAAAAAAAAAAAAAAAAAAAAAAAAAGCTAATGTTTTTACTTCTTCGATTAGGCTTCTTTTGATAATATTGTATATTTATATAATAAAAACGAAAAGATTTTCATATAAGAAAGGCACCATTGGTTCATATGTCTGAATTGCTTTAAGAAATGGCTGAAAAATATTAGCAAAGTAAACAAATTTTAGCCAGAATTAATTTATCTTGACAAGCGTTTGTTATATTATCATTCGTGGCAAATCTAAGTTTTTTTTCTTTTACTGAAATATATATATATATTTCTTTATGATATCAAAAACTTTTAAAGCACGTTCACAAACACTGATTCCCCCCCCCCTACTCAATGAATAGGATAGAATTTCAAAAGAAATTCAGAAGAGCGTGTAATTTCCAAGAAATCGGCACATCTAGCTGGACTATCTTTAAATATTCTATACGTTGCTCTTTCTGCTATCTGCTTTCTGTCCAGTAGATTTATGTTTATGGATTATGTATAATCCATAATTACCTAGATCTAAAATGTTATAGTCATTTTCGTTCGACAGTTCTTTGATATCTTTAAAAAATTGTTAATTTACATTTGGTCCATCCATGCTAATTTGTAAATGTAATTATATGCCAAAATTTCATATATAACTTCTTTAAAATTCTCAACAATTCTTGAGTAGTGGTATGCCTTGAAAACGCTGAATCCCAATATCTTGTGGAGACTATTTGTTCATTCACAGCAACACCTTACAACAAGGTCTATTTGTCATTTTTGTGAAATGATGTTCAAAATATAATAAATAAGAACGCATATAATAATTTTTTTTATTATTATTTAAAGATTGTTGAAAAAATAGTGCTAATCCACAGCAAAAATGTCTGACATTTTTGTACGACCTAACGTACATTTTTATGACTATTTCACTATCAACGAGCATATGTGAAAATATTATCGATATTTCATTGAATACATTAAAGGACGAATGCGGCGCCATAAATTTTAGTGCTCGTAAAAATTGAACTTCAAATGATAGTTCCTATTCTAAAAAATTCGAAATTGTCTTATTTTCGGACATTAAATTTGACGTTTTTGTGCTTCACATGCAATCTTCTGTATTCCTTTCAGATAGAAATTCAGATAGATATGACTTTTTAGAACTGGCACGTAATTTTATGTTTTCCTCTTTTGGCTTGACTAGTAAATGCACATTTTGCCACTATACTTAGGTTTATTACCTTCTTACAAAGTGAGCAGTACGTAACAAATGGATTTTGCTGAACTTCTCTAATCCATTCAGTTAAGTCAGGATTGATATTTTTTTCCGTCCAATCCGTAATAAATAAAGATTTTGAGTAGCTCATTTTTTTTAGGTTCTCTAAACCCACTCTGTATATGTTCATAGTAATAATAATAATTTAAAAAAAACATTCAATATACTTGCATGGGAACGATTAAACACCACCGCCAAGTTTCCACAGATTGAATATTACTATTCCCACCAGAGAAATTTATTCTCTTATAAAGAAAAAAACGGGAGCGACTGGGTTGCCACACAAATCTGAAAGAGGGAAAAAAAAGTCCCTATTTTTTTTCTTCCTGTACGTATATTTAAGATAGGAAAAAATGCACGAATAGCACTCATGCATTAGTTATAATGGAATATGATTTTAAAGAGTGGAAAAGCAAAGGAAACAATAATTTAACATTATTCCAAATAATAGCATATTAAAAGAAGGCTTTATCTTTATTTATTACTAGCCGCCTTTGGCGACCAGCCAGTTCGCCAATCTTAATGCACATTAAAATTTTAATAATTAAATATTTTATGGAACTCCCATTTTAATTGCTTCTTCATTAAAATATTTTAAAACTTCAAATTTTAAAAGTCATATAATTCACTCATAATATTATAAAGGCCTTCAGCCATAACGTAATATGTATCTCTCTAATTTTCTGTTAGCACCCGTAGAATGTATGCTTTAAATTAAAGTGGAAATGATTAAACTGCAATTAATATAATAATATTTTTTTTTACTGAAACGAAGCATTTTTTTAAAAAATATGAGTACTAAAAACAGAGTCGCTGAGTATTTAAAGCTTATGGGCACTAAAGAATATTTTTCTTAATTTATATAATATCTCAAGAAGTTTTCAACAAAATTTTCTCAGATTCATCATGAACAGATCGATTAATTAACAATGTTTAGTTTTAAGTGCATCAAACTCTAAAAAAATAAACAGAATCGTTTGAAATAATCTGTCGAAAACATGTTAAACCTTCAAAACCAAGTCCGTATCCATTAAAAATAGTTGTCAACAATCAGAACACAATTAGCATGCGTGAATTTTCAACGCCAATTATGTTAACGCAAATGCGTGAATTTTCTACTCCAGTTGGGGTAACGCTATGCAGATTAGAAATTTTTAATTTCCTTTATTCTGTCTTATTTTTATTCAAAAGTACTTCAGAATGAATCTGAAAGATCGATTAATTAGCAATGTTTAATCTTAAATGCATCAAACATTAAGAAAATAAACAGAATCGTTTGAAATAAGCGGCCGAAAATATGTTAAGCCTATTCTCTTTAGAGTGGGGGAAAAAAAAAAAAAACCTGAAGTCTTACTCCTTTGGCGGTGGGGAAAGGAAGATTTTTTTGGCGGGAAAGTAATTTTTAATTAATAATTAAAATTCTAATTAAAAATTCAAAAAAGTGACCCCAAATGCACATTCCCGACCTTCAAGGTATGCATGTGCCAAATTTGGTAGCTGTGGGTCGAACGGTCTGGTCTGTAGAGCACACACATACATACATAGAGCTTTATATAAGTATAGACTAGAATTTATCAAGACAAAATGTATATATTAGGTGTGAGGATATATTATCTCTCGTGCTCTTTAATTGTAAACAACAAAGAATTAAGGACTCGAGTGAAATGAAACACAAAACATTTTTGTTAACATGATACAAAAACATTACGAAGCAAGATTTTATTATTATTATTTATTTATTCATTTTTGCAAGTATTTGGACTTCAGTTTTTGCAACTTCTGCAGATTTTTCAACCATCAGTTTCATTGAGCTAATGGAACCTAATCCATAACAAGGTACACCATTTCTCTATGGCCTAATGTACATTTTTAACTATTTCACTTTCAGTGAACATATGTGAAAATAATTCCGATATATTATTGAATGAATTAAAGAACGAATGTGACACAAGAATTTTTAATGTCCATAAAAATTCAGCATTAAATTATTGTTCTTAAACTAAAGCGTTCGAAATCGGTTTATTTTCAAACATTAAATCTTACGTTTTCGGATTTGATGTGTCATTCCTTTTAGATATAAGTTTAGCATCAATGATTCTTTTGAACTAGCACACAATCTTGTATGCTTTCCTTTTTTGGCATGACTAATAAGTGCCTGTTTTTCCATGTTACTTAGGCTTATAAGCTTCTTACAAAGAGAGCAGTAAGCAACAAATTGCTTTTAGTGGAACTTCTCAAACCCATTCAGCAAAATCAGGATTGATTTTTTTTATCCGTCCAATTCGTATTACATACGGATTTTGAGCAGTTCATTGATTTAAAAATAATCCTTAATCTACTTTGAACAAGCGCAGTTTCACAAATCAATCAATAAACTCAAGTTTAATTGACAAAACATCGCCGCAGATTGAATGTTGCTACTCCCGCAGGAGAAATATATCTTATTCTTTCAAACATTTACAAGTCTCGAGCATGCTCATTAGCTGCGATTTGAGAATGTCACGGAAAAAGAACAACTGTCTCGCAAATCGAAACTGGAATGATCTATACAGAAAAAAAGGGGAGCGAGAAAAAAGTAAGTTTCCGCATTTTTTTTAAAGGCTATGACTACAATTTTTTATTTTTGCAAACTTTAGGGGTCGGCATTTTTTTTTGGGGGGGGGGACAGAATTCAAAATTTGTTTTTATAGAAATTTTCCTGTTTTTTAAAAGACTATTTTTAAACTGACTGTTCTCCCAGTCGTGCGGCAACCTTGGAGCAAGTACAAAATAAATAAATAAAGGAGTTTTTTTGAGATGACACAGTCGCGAATGATTGTATTTCGTTTTTGAAGGTATGGCTAACAGTCTTTTATTCTTCAAATGTTTAAAAAGATTGACATTTTTTAGATGCGGAAAAAAAAAAAAAAAAAAAAGAAAGAAAAAAAAAAAAAAACATAAAAATCCCTGTACTTTCATGGTTTTTATGAAAATTTTCAGTTTTCCTTGTTTTTTAGATGATTTTTAAATTCCCTGTATTTTCAATGTATTCTCTGCAAACAAATCAAATGTAATCCAAATGTTTGACCAGACATGTCATTTAGCCTATTTAGTAGAAAAATGTCTTTTTTAGTGATTTTTTAATTTATTTTCCTTACAAAAAAATTGTTACAAATCAAATTTTACTCCACTATTACCCTATCTTGATGTGTTTAACGCTATTTAAAAGGATTATCTTGAAATGTATCCTTTACGTTAATTTGGGATTAACAGATTAAATTCACTGAACAAGAATTATGAACTTCTGTATTTTAAACAAAAATCTCTGTTTGGAAATAAGAATATCTGTGATAAAATTTCCTTAAAAAATATTTAACTACTTTATGACATTCAATTCATCAAATGCATAGCAATAAAATGTTAATAACACTGAAATCACAATTTAGCTGTATATATTAAAGAAACTACTCGTGAAAGAAATAATATCAAAATTAATGTCAAACATTTTATTTTCTAGAAAAGTTTACATTATGTATTCAACAATTTCCATAGAAATGGTCATTCGGAAGTGAATTATCTACAATAGAGTCTACATGCAAAGCACAGCAGTAAAATTGATCTCTGAATCCATTTCCGCAGGAAACTTAGAAAAATATAAACAGATTTTTTTGTAAAGATGCCCATAACAGTAACCAATATAGACAATATAAAAGTTCCTTAACAAGTTATATAAAGTGATAAATGGCTAAAATAATAATAAAAAAAATCATAATCGTTGTAAAATACATCTTCATCCACCTACAGCCTTTTTAAATTTATAAACAGCTAAATTTAGCAAACTAAAATTGCTTTGCAACAATTTATGCAATAGAATTTATATATATTTAAATATATATCTTGAAATTGATCTGCATTTTGGAAATATCAATAATAGTTAGAAAACTTTTGAAATATTGCAATATCATATAATTTATCATGTGATTTAAATTGAAATCTCTCTGATTGGAAATGAACTGTTCTAGTTAATCTAATGCTGTGCACTAGAAGTGAGAACTAAAGTAAGGAATTAGAGACGGGCTGTAGGGGAAGCAGGAAGTCAATCTTGGCAAACAGACAGGGCCTCTTCACGCTCTTGAAGAAGCTCATCACCCGTAACCTTCATCTTAGTCTGAGAGAAATCGTTGATTTGTAAACCTTGAACAATCTTCCATTTGCGATCTGGTCCGATGGTGACAGGGAAGCTGTAAATGACATCAGGAGGAGTGCCATATGATCCATCAGAAATCACACCCATAGAAACAAATTTACCCTGCAAGAAAGTTGCATCATTTTATTTTAAAAATAACAGAATTTACATAAAAAAGGAAATCAGTGTGTTAAAACCCAGACTCATTTATTTTAAAAACAGAGACAAATTTTCTTTTTCGATTATCTTGAACTGTTCAATTAATATCTTAACTGTTCAATAAAGGATATTTTTTCTAGCAAACTATTTAGATTAAAATAAACCAAAAATAATAACACCATTTTATAAAT
Organism: Argiope bruennichi; assembly: GCF_947563725.1. Classification (NCBI taxonomy): domain Eukaryota; kingdom Metazoa; phylum Arthropoda; class Arachnida; order Araneae; family Araneidae; genus Argiope; species Argiope bruennichi. Next base: position 8,655,050 of record NC_079159.1, read on the forward strand.
TGAAAATGATATAAATATTTAAATAGTATTATAAGCAATTAAGTCTTCAAATGCAAGTATTTCTTGAAAATAGCAAAATTAAATAATGAATCAGCAGGGGTAAATATTAGCGATCAAAAATTTAACAACTTTGATTAATAATTGATATTAAATGTTTAATACTATTCATATACCAGTCATGAAAATTAATAAATATAGACTTTTTTCATTAACATACCTCTGAGGTGCCAGCAAACCAATCCCTCATATGATCACAAGCAGCTTTAGCTGCAGACATGGCACTAGACAATTTCCTTGCAGCAATCACAGCAGCTCCTCTCTTTTGAACTGTCTATATATATAAAAAAAGCAGGAAACTTTTAAGAAATCTGAATTATTTTTTAAGAACAGTTCTGCTTCAATTTTTTTAAAGACTTAAGTGTAAAAACTTACTGTAATAAAATCGCCTTGTAAATAAGCATCATCTTTAACAGCATCAGGAACACTGCTTACTGAACCATTAATATTAACAACAGCATGAGAAACATCAGGGTACTGAGTGGATGAATGGTTTCCCCAAATAATAATGTTTGCAACATTACTAACATTAACTTTGAGCAGATTTGCAATCTAAAAATAATAATAATATGTAAGCAATTTTTATAGAATAAGTATATCACTTAAGATGTCAGGTTCATGCAGAATGAATTATGTAGCTATCCCTTTCTTTCAAAAATAAAAATTCCTTTACAATTTTCAACAAGAATTATTCAAAAGAAATCTTGCTCATCTATTAATTTATTCAAATAAAATCGCTTTCAAAACATTTTCACAAGTAACAAATCATTTCAAATCCCATATAAACAACTTTAGCAACATTACAAAGTAATTTCAAATTAATAATAAACTGAACAACATCTAACATTCAGGTATATCAATTTTTTCAAACTTCTTGAGATAACTGCAATTCAAACCTAATCAATCATAAATAATACTTGCATACTTTTCTAACCAACTTATATATACTCTCCAGATGGCACATGCAAAAGGGAAAAAAGAAAAATCTTAAATCTTCTTGAAAGTCAATGATAGCATTTTCATCAGATATATTCTCTCTAAATTCTACATGCAAAATGTATAACTTTAAAAAAAAAAACCAATAATATTAATTCGAAGACATATCACCAAACTCATTAATCAGTCACCAAAAACATTATCAACCCGAAAGAAATGCTTGAATTCTGAAGCTTATTCATAAAAAGCCATTGTGCTTTACTTAGTTAGGATCCCTATCTTTTTTTAATATATTATTTATTTTTTTACAAATTTAAGCAGGTTATATATAAAATTTTTAATATTATAAAGATAATATCAATCAGAAGTCTGAAAGAAATACGGGAAATAAATTTTTAAATAACTTACTTGAGAAGTAGCTCTATTTTGATCGAGTCTGGTCATTGCAGTGAAATTCTCCCTAGGTATGGAAGGTGCATATTTACTGCAAATTAAAGCATTTGTGTTTGCTGGATTTCCAACAACTAATACCTAAAGTTTTATGAAAGAAAAAAAAAATTAAAACTAAAAAGAACTTGTGGTAAATTAATATACAAGAATGAAATTTCCAACTTGTGAGCATCTCATATTCATATGTATTTTGAGGTAATACATAAATAATAATTTTCCCATAACAATGTAATTATCACAAATATTTTCATATTTAGTTCTTAAAAATTATGTTCAAATAGTTAAATAAGTAATTAAATAATATGAAGGTTTCTTATTTGAAATTTCTCTTTAACTACATTTTAATTGAAGAACAATTTAATTTTTAAGGATTTACAAGTTTTAAAAAATAGCTTTCAATTACTTATCTTCAATAAAAATAATAAATTCATTTACATTTGACTAACTTTTAAAAATAAAAAAAAAATCAGATATTATAATTTATATTATATATTAATTTACAATATCAACATTTCCCCCTCCCCCAAAGTAATAGCAGAAAGTTGGTAGCACCAATATATTAATAACTTTTACAAATATACAGTTAGAACTTAGTTATATATTAAACCACACAAATTATCTTTTCACATCATAAAAAAAGGCTGAAAAATTGTCCCTATGTATTTATTTTCACATTCTAAAATTTCACATTGAGTTTTTTTTTAATTATTAAAAAAAATTCTAAATTTAATCAAGTTAGGAACATAAATACAACTGTTTCAATTAAAAACAGAGAAATTTATGCGTATAAGTTTAATTCTCTATAAACAAGTTTGTTGGAGAAAAACTAAAAACATACATATATTTTCCTTTATTATTAGTATAGACTTATGTTTCTCTGGAATACATTAATACATGTGAATAAAGTATAAAGTTTTTAAACACAATTTTCAGTCCCATGCTCGTTTTGTAACATGCCCCTCCCCCCTTCATGCAATAAAAACAAATATTTAGTGTTATTTATAACTTCTGTTCAACTGCAGTTGCTTTACGACATTACATAATTTTGAAAAATATATTATTTTCTTCGAAAAAAATCTTTACATAGAGTGGGCAAATCTCTGAAAAACATTAGAATTTTCTGAAATACAAATTGAAAAGCTATCATATGCAATAAGATACTTCTTTTGAAGTTTAACAGAACCTATCGACCTTAAATGTTGATGGGAAATATATTTCCTATGTCACAAGCAATTACCAACATGTGGACTTATTTACAAAAAATAATAACATCTAAACAGAGAAAAACAAATATACATTTTAGATGGTTTTATTCAATGAATCTGATGCATATACAGACCTGCTTTCAAGCTAATGTGAATATGCCTTACTTTATTATAAATGGCTAAAATATAAAATTTTGTGATTTTGAAATATTAATCAATATTAAAAGAATAAAAAAATTTAATACCTTCACAATTTCACTATTTTTTCCTAACATCTATAAAGTGATTATGAATCATTCTATTATATATATATATATACCTTTTAATTATATAGTATATATAGTTACATACCTTAACATCTTTCTTTGCATATTGATCTAGAGCTTTTCCTTGACTTTTGAAAATTTTAACATTTGCAGCTAATAAGTCCTTGCGCTCCATTCCTTCTCGGCGCGGCATTGCACCAACCAAGAAAGCTGCATCAATATCAGAAAATGCTACCTTTTCATCAGCAGTGGGAATTATTTCTAGAAGATAAATATATATATACATATATACACATTGAAAAAAAAAAAAAAAACACTTAAAAGCTCAAAACACAGAGACAACTATTCAGTTTTTTTATTGTATTTATATTGCTGTTTATCGGTTGCTAAAATAAAGTTGATCAATGTTCATAGTGTGATAGCATTTGAAAAATTAGCAATATTTAATGTTTTAAAATGCATGCCTGGTTAAAATAAATTTATAAGCTAACTAATACTATACAAACTAACTGCTATGTAAAAAATTTAAGATTCAGCAAATTTAAAAAAACCTTAAAACCTTTATCTCCTCTTAAAATTCATAAAAATTAATTTCTCAATGATATTAAACTTAATATCCATGCAATTTTTTTCCGATTTTGGACAATTACTTTCTTTAAAAATCTAATTTCCAATAACAGATAACACTGCTAAACAATTAAAACACGAGTTAAACACAGTGTAATTATTCAATATAAGACACAAAGAAAATATTCTCAACCAATATGAATGCTAAGTACATAATAAGTAATGAGAAAACTTATACCCCTGAGAAGAGGAAAAGCACAATCATTCAGCTCCATCACTACACCTTCAAGAACTCCCATCATCTGAGGAATATCGAGCAAATGCAAAGAGAGAGGCTGTAAGTTGAATTTAGGATTAATTAATTGAATTTTGACTTAATTTAAGCTTGACAATAATTAATACAAGGGCTTTATGTATCAAGTACAGAAATCTTATGTTGCACAACATGTACTAACTCTGACACCTGTATCCTAAATAGTTAACACTTAGAAAATTTCCAAGCAATAAAAAAAAGACATTTTATGCCACTTTGTGCTTTATAATAACTAATATCAAATTGATATGAAATTCTGAATTCTTTCTATTTTCAAAATCATGCTACTACAATAAAATAAATAAAAAATAGCAATAATACATTGTATGAATGAATATTACACTATTTTATATGAATATCTGAAAATTAATATCCCAATACAGTTCACTCCTGAGTCTAGCACACTTTGTCTAATGTGGCGGAAGAGCAGGCCGGATAACAAAAACACCAGAAAAGCCGGAGTTCTATGAAATCATTTCTTTGTCCACCAATACCAGAATCATTTCTTATTGAGTGCCAACCCACGGTTTATCTCAAGCCATGTAGAATGTGAACATGGCTATGGCCCGGTGAATAACAGAAGCAGTTGTTCGTAACATGCAAGTTAAAATAGAAGGCTCTGTACTAGTAGTTTACGTATGTTTATATATTGAACTGCAAGAATTTATTAAAGAAAGAGTAATTTAAAGGTTATAAACAATTCATATTTTAGCATGAATCTTGCACACTTCACTGTGATATATTTAAAAAAACAATAAGCATACTCCAAGAAAAATTTGTGAATACTGTATATACTGTGCAGTTATAATCAGGAACAGCAGCAACAATTGAAGTCCATTGCACACTGATAAAACAATGAACAAGCAGAACACTGCTCTTTTCCAGTCACAACTTGTATTTTGCACATGACACTTAAGATGATTGCAATACACGCCTGCTTCCAATGCCTTGGCAATGTTGCCAATTCAATGCCTTGCCTTCCTCAATTAATTACAATAAGGAAAACTAGGTCAGATAGTAGTGAGCCAGATACTCGGCAGTGTTCTGTATTCACTTATAGGAAGATATGTTATTAGAAATAATTTAACACTTAATAGTTTTTAATTAATACTAATTAATGGTTTTACATTATTCCGTAAAAATCATTACAAAGAAAAAAATTAATTTCCTGAATTAATTTTGATTTTCATTTAAAAAAAGATGTAGAAAAAAAAAGCTTTCATGATAAAATTCGAAATGAATCAAATTTCATGTCAAAAGTATTGTGCTAAAAGAACAAACCTGAACACAGCTTAAGGAATTAAGACATCTTCAAAGATATCCGAGAACTCAAGTTACGTTCACATATTAGATAGATAATAAAACAATACGATTATTTGCATTTCTTCACAACAAACTTAACATAAAGCATATTAGTTTAAAGATTTAAATAAAAAATTTTGAAACATCTGAAGTGGTACAATAATCCAGTGCAAATATCAAAAACTATTTTCAATTAACAACAGTATGATCTATTAAAGATCTATACTAAGCTTTAATTTAATTTTGAATTTGTCATCTATTAACTTTTCAGTTTGTCAAATGATAATACAAAGTGCAAGACAAACATAACTGGTAAACAGAATTCTTAATAATTACTCAATCAAATCCACACACACACACACAAAAAAAGGAAATAAACACAGAATTAAAGCACTACAAAAGCAATATTTAAATATAGAATTTTAAAAAATTAGAAGAAACCTTTTCAATATGTAAGAAATAATATTGGTTAAAAGATGGAAATTTTGATTTATATATATATATATATATATATATATATATATATAAAATCAAATATTAAAAAAAATGGGACTCATTTCTATATCTTTTAGTTCAAAACAAAAGCAAGTTTAGTTAAGAATGAGACTACTGACTTATTGTGGTACTGAGCACGTGTAGTGGAGATGATAAGCTATCAATAGATTGCAAGGCATAGCCAAACAAATGATAATATTCCTTGAAGAAATAATAAAAGCTGACTACACAAATGAAACCTTAAATCAACTTTTCCAGAAATATAAACTGGCAAAACACCGATTTCATTCCATGTTATCCAAATTTGATATAATGATATAGCAAAACTATTCAACCTCTAATCTATTTAGAATTCTTTTCTGACAAATTTGTAATACCTCAAACCACCCTCAATAATGATAGGTTTTGAGCTGTTTAGTTATTAATCAATCTACTATAAATAAAATGTAGAAAACATTTGAGATTTTTTTTTTTCACATTGACAATCCTACATGGGACTGTATTTCACACTGAAGTAAATCATCTTATATAAATATATCATTTAAACATATAATATATTACTTAATATGTATTAGATTACAACGTGTTATTAATATAAAAATAATAAAATTAATCTGCCATACTTCTTATATTGTGTAATATTGTAAATTTTAGATATATCTGATAACAAAATATAAACCACATGTACTAAAATATAAATCACATGTACATGTTTGAGCAAATTTTATATAAAAACACAATTAAATGACAGGTTATTTATATTTGTTGATTTATGACTTAAATTTAAAGCATTTTAAGTCTTTCAAATATAGGAAATTCTAATTACCTGATCCAAACCAAAGACATCTCCTTTGGAAATTGAATATAAAAGCGAATAGGCAATTTGACCAGCTGCTCCAGTAACCAAAACACGAATAGGATCCTTCTGTAAAGAGAAAATAATAATTAATTGGAAAATTTAAATTGAACAAGCAAGAAAACAAGTACCTTCCAGGAAATGTTATAAAACTAAATTAAAAATTAAGTTGAAAAAGACTTTTTCTAACAGAACAATGTGCAATACTTTTAACAATATTGTACAAAATATCATATATATATATATATATATAAACAGAAAAAAATTAATGCTACAAAAATATTATATATAATATCTTAAAATGATTTGGTTTACACAGACGCATTTTCTTTCATAATCTAAATATACATTTATATATATATATATATATATATTTTTTTAAAAAAAGGCCACTTTTAAAATAAACGATATACATCCAATAATTTTTCAGGTTCTCTATAGAGAAAGGCGTATAAAATTAACTGAATAGGAAAAACATATCAAATCTGCAAAATAACAGGAAAAAGAAAGAAAAATGTTACAAAGCCATGAAATTGCTCGATTCTTAGTTTACTTTTCCCATAGAAACAAAAATATTTTAGCTGTATTTGACACATTTTACATAAAATTATGAAATTTTCAATGTAATAAGACATAAAATAAAAAAATACTTCTCGCTTTGAAAGCAACTTATCCTATTAAATGCTATTCATGGAAGATTTCAGAAAGCCTTTTAAATGCGCAAAAATATAAAGGCTTGTTAATATATCCTATTTCATAAATTTACATTTCTTAAAACCAGAAATATAATTTAAACTGCCTAATAGTAGTTTGTTACAAATCAGTATTATTTTCGATTTCAAAAGTAAATAGAAACTACAGCCAGAAAATGATCAGGTTTAATTAAACATAAATACAAAAAATTAACGAATTTTAAATAGTTAAAGTACTTACTGCCATTGTGAAAATTCTTTAATTTCCTAAAATACACCCAAACCAAACAAGTATTTTATGTGAAAAACCTCAAGAAAACCGCCGTGCACACGCCGCAAAGGAAGGAGACACCAAGGACAAACTTGTAGAGGTGCAAAAGTTTTTGAATGAAAATCCTGAACACATGTGACCTACAAGGAAAACTTTATTTTTCTCTCGCATTATTTTTTCCCCCACTACAGTATGGTTTCAAAACAAACAAAAGCAGAATTTCACTCAATTTTTAAACATAAAATTTAGTTTTGAAAATATAATTTCTTATAAAGATTGGAAATTTTATTATTTATCTTCATGGACCACTGATCATGGCAACACATCGTTTCTCTCACTGGTTCTATGTTTACATACAAAGAAATTTGACGAACGATTGTTTGTTTTTGATTTCTTTGGATACTTTTAATCATATCTTTTGATTAATTTGTAAATAGAACTTTTTAAGAACAAAAATTAGGTGCAGCGTTGTTAAAAATAGCCTGCATCAAAATGGAGGATGAATATATTGTTGAAGAATATAGCGATGAAGACTATGATTCGTCAAGTTCAGATGACGATGTGCAAATTTTCTTAAAAAAGGAATGTGGGCTTTTACAAGTAGAAGATGACTTTGAAACGGAAGTAGATCAAGTCATGACAGCACATTTGCAGAAACTCAAAGGCTGTGAGGAGGAAACGCCTGTAAGTGATTCTGCCTTGATTTCAAAAAACGACTCAGAAAAATCAGATGCACAGGCTAAACAAGATAAAATAAATGATGAGCTTTTTTATGATCCTGATATGGACGATGAAGATGAAAAATGGATTAATGAAAAAAGGCGTTCATATATATATCCATCTTCTTCTTCAAATAAAAATAATATTGAGAATAAAAAACTAAAACCTCTTCCCAACAGTGATGCAGTACTTAATTGCCCTGCTTGTTTATCCTTATTATGCTTGGATTGCCAAAGGCATGATGTTTATAAGAGTCAGTACAGAGCGATGTTTGTTAGTAATTGTACAGTAGTTGAAACTGAAACACTTGCATATTCAAATAAAAAGAAATTTAAAAAGAAAAAGGAACATTCTGCATCCAGTAATGAAAAGGAAATTTTTAATCCTGTTCGCTGTACAGTTTGTAACACAGAGGTAGCAGTTTATGATAAAGATGAAATATATCATTTCTTCAATGTCTTAGCAAGTTACTGAAAGCATTCTATATAAATTAAAAATCTGTATAATTAATTAGTTTCTGGTTTTTGAATGAAATCAGAATAATAATAAAAGAATGTTTGATTTTAGTATGTTATTGTGTATTTTTAAAATTAATATTTACGGAAAGAATATATTTCTATATAATAATAATATTTTGGTTATAATCTATCCGTTAATTATTTTGCTAAGAATTAATTTGGGGGGGGGGATAATATGCAGTTTGTAAATTCTTTTCAGTTTTTTTTTTTTTTTTGTTGGCTTCAGTTTTAGATACAATCTTCACATATCAATATATTTTGTGTAGTAAAATGCTAATTAAAATATATAGAATTGTGTCTAAAATCATGTATTGAAAATTAAGCACTAATTACTAATGACCAACTTGAAACCTAATAATAATAATAGATTCAATGATTCATTTTGTATTTCAATAGAAATATCAAGTAGATCTTTTAATTAGAAGAGAAAATAATTAAAACCGAGCTTTTTCAAGCTAAGCATTGATAAATATATTTCTTCTGATACATTCATTTTTATTTTTTTTACCACTTTACTACACTAATTTAAATGCTATTATACTCTGTTTCACCCTAACTTGGCAGTAGTGTATATTCTAGGCATGCCGAATCGCAGTCGTCGTCAGGGGAACAGGGTTACTTTAAAGTACAAAGTTACTAGAAATGCAAATCGCTGGCGAAACTTTATCTCGCAAATTTTTCGCCAAATGGTAAATATTTATTTACTTTATCATATTATCACTTTATCAGAGAATTAATTGTTTCCTTATTTTCATTATTTTTTCAATATTATTGACACATTATTTTAATAAATCATTAAAGTTATTTCATTTCGTTTCGCTGTTTCTCAAAAGAAAACAATATATCTTTCAATATTCTGTAAAGCGTAGTTCGGCTAATGTTTTTCGAAAAGATATTTATATCATCGTTCACATCTTTTAAAACTTTATCTAATGTTGGGATCTCATTTCTGCAAAAAAAATTCATGGATTTTTCGTCAAATACAGAATAATGTAAAATCATCATATTTTGCAAGACCTGAATGCTTATCTACTGAGCCTGGTCGCTTCTTTCCAGGGGTACTTAAAGGATGCTTTTATTTCTTTTTTCAAAAGGAAAACTGTTCATTGCGAAACATCTGTAAGATGCGAAACTTTATCGACGATTTGATTGATAGAATCTTAAGGGTCTTCTCGGAGTCGAGAGTAAACATTTAATATATTTCTGCGAGCTGCACTTTTTGTTGGTTTCACTCGTCTTGAAGGTGTGCACAGCGTAGTCGGTGATAACACTTTCTCTTTTTCAACCATTTTAGAAGTTAATAGAAATGACGAATCGAATAAATATTCACCAAACAAAACTAATAACTACTAATGCGATTAATAGTATCAAAAATATCAGCTGCTAAAAAAGCGAGAATAAAAAAGTATGAAAGATGATAATGGTTGCGAATTGAATGAAGTTGAGTTGGCGGAGACGTAAAAGAAAAGCGCGCCAAATATTTGACCTTGAAGACCGGTTCTAGCCAAAGTGGAATTCATTATGTCAATCTTTTAGTTTTATTCGTTCGCTTTATTTACAAAATACTTGACATATAAGCACTTCTAACTTGAGAATAATTTTAAATACATATTGATAAAAAAATGATTTCTGTAATTTATGATATTATTTGATAAATTTCTGCGCATTTTAACTATTTTAAAGTTGGAATTGATGGGGTACTCTTTCCCAAAGCGGAGCGTCACATTTTCTACCTTTAACAATACTGCCAAGTTAGGGTGAAACAGAGTATAGTAGTATTTTTTGGACAAATAAAATAAAATAGTATAATTGATTTATAATGCTTATTTTTAATTATATTAAGAATAAACTTTTTGAGAGCTTATTAAACAGAATAAAATTCACTGTGGTAATAATGTACAGGGATTGCTAATACAGTAAATGGTACTTGTGTACTAACTCCATGACAGAGATAAATGCTGAAGATATGATATTTATTGCAATCAGTAATTAATCACTAAATATGTCATAATAATGTATTAAATATGTTTGCCAAGAACATGTGGTAAATTCAAAAATTTGCTAGTAGCATACAGTTATTACACAAGTACTCTATAAATAATTTAATTTTCAGTATTAACTGATTTTTATAGGAGAAAACTTACTTTAAACTGGTTATTTAATTTTAAAATTCTAAAATATTATATAAGTTCCTTCCTCTCTCCTTCATTTTCTTTTCTTTCAAAAAGTGTAAAGGGGCCATATAGAGTGATTCATCAGATTGTAATAGAGATCCTTTTCTCGTCTTTGTAGTTTTTTTACTGCCCATGATCTCTATGAATATTTTATTTTATTTTCCAAACACAAAGGCATATTTTTTAAATTGGAAAAAGATCTTGGTCTTGATTTAAATTTCTACTCTTTTAATTTATTAAATAAATTTAAATACAAGTTTTTATTAAACAAGTTATAGTTTATTAAATTTTTTAATCTGTGATTGATTTTAAAATTTAATGAACTAACTGATATATTATATATATAGCATTAATTTCTGTTATGAATTCCTAAATTCTTGCTAAATTTTTAATAAATGGTTTTAATCAAAGGGCCCTAATTAATCTACTGTATTTTTTTTATCTGTAATAAATTTATTTGATTTGTCCTTTTTGGAAGAGAGATTTTCATTTCACAAACTTAAATTACACTGCCATATTCAACTTTTACAATTATTTTTTTCTTTATAAATTAAGACATTTATTTTTTGAAAAAAATGAATGTCTTTTTTCTTTTTAAAGTGTAATAAAGTTATGAAATGAAATAGGAAAATTATTTTAATAGTAATTGAAATCATCAAGATCGTCATACCTAAAAATGATTACAATATGATCCATGGAAGCACATATCTGAGCTGGAAAAAAATATTTTTATTTAAACACTAGTTTTGGCAACCAGTTGGTTTGCCAGGAGTTTTGCCCATTAGAAATTTCAATTAAATATTTTTTGTAACTTGGTCTAAATAGCTTCTTCGGCAAAATATTTGTAAGCTTCAAATTTTGTTAAATATATAATTTATACTACTTTAAAAGTCTTACACTGTTCTGAAAATTTTTACTAAGCATTTCCCTTATTATTATCTCAGATCTCATAAAATTAGACACACTCTGCTCCTACTAGCCTCTTAATAATGTAACTTAATTCAAAACTTAAAATAGTTAGAAATTTGGCTGTTTTTAATAGTCTTTTATCAATAATTTTTGTGTTCTTTCGGAATTATATTGTGTTTGTTTTATAGTTCTTGATATTTTAATATTCTTTCAGAATTCTTATGTATCTTCGTATTCTTGTTGTAAAATATATTTAATATATATACCGGGTGCGGCATAAATTCGTGTAAATTTCAAAAAATCATAATAAAAAAAGTAATGCTAAAAAAAAAAAAATTGCGGTTTGCGGTAATATGTTCAGAGAGCCTTTGGATTTTGTTATTTCCATTTAAAAAAGTGTATTTAGAAAATGACCGATAGATGGCGCTCACACGTCATGCCGAGACGGTTTATGCAAATCAGGAAAACAGAGCACACTAACATTATAGTACATTTTATTTTGGCCGGCGTCCTGGCATAGGGGTAGCGCGTCTTCCCCGTGATCTGGGCGTCCCGGGTTCGAGTCCCGGTTTGGGCATGGTTGTTCTTCTGTTGTTCTATCTGTGAGATGTGTGAATGTGCCCTCCTGTAAAAAGGGGTTGTGCAAGCGAATGAGTGATGCGTGAGTAGCAAAGTCGTACTCTTGGCCCTAGTTGGCGCTGCTATAAAAAATAAGAGACGTTCCCCTCAGGCTTAAATCGCTGTCTTCGTAACAGCGGGCTTGTCAGTGGCAAGTGCCATAAGAAACAAACAACATTTTATTTTAAAGCAAAAGATACTCAACATGACCGCAACCACAAGGTATTAAGCAAGTGAGGCTTGTAAGATGTCGGCATCGATGCCACCAACGACCAATTGAATGGCATCTTTCAGTTCCATCAAAGTGGCTGGAGAGCTCCGGTAGACATGAGACTTTAGGTATCCCCACAACCAAAAGTCTGCTGGAGCAAGATCTGGCTATCGTGAGGGACACTCATTCTTACATCCTCGGCTTATCACTCTGTCCTCAGTGAATGTGTCTAGGAGGAACGTCTTGACGGAACTAGCAACGTGGGGCGGGGCACCATCCTGCATGAAGGTGACGGAAGATAATGCACGTCTTTGCTGCAAAGCAGGCATAACGTGGTCTAGCAAAAGCCTAAGATAGCGTTCTGCGGTGACAGAACAGGTTTTCCAACCTCATACAGGCCAACGCTCTTCAAAAAAGAAAGGGCCTAGAATGAAGGACGCTGTCAAACCGCACGAAACAGTCATATGCGGTGAATGTAGTAGTTTGGACGTGTACGCACGAGGGTTTGTTGTCGCCCAGATACGACTGTTTTGCGTATTGACGTCACCATGCAATCAAAAGTGGGATTCATCTGTCCACATCATGTTCAGTAACCATTATGGGTCACGTTCCATTTGTGCGAGCACCCATGTTGCAAAGGCTTGTCTTTTCTCGCAATCTGCTGACAACAACTGGTGAAATGCTTCTATCTTGTACGGATGCAGTTTCAAGATTTTGTGCAGAATGCGTCGGATCGACCATTCCGGAATACCTGTTACTTTACCTGCTTCAAGTGCACTGCAACTCCCCGTTGAAGTCTCGGCTGCCACATGACCCTTTGGATAATAGGGACGTGGGCAGCGCTGACGGATGGTCTGCCACTTCGTGGACGATCATGTAATCTTTCCGTTTCCTCAAAACGGCGAACTGAATTCAATATCCCATTCAATGAGATTGTGTTTTTCTTCGCCTTAATTCCTTTCACCGTCCGTAACTGTCGCATGCTTTAGTCGCGGATTCACCGTTCTTATAGAACAGTTTAACCACTAATGCTCGATCCGGTAGCAATAGCATGCTACTGGCGTCGAATGATAGATCGATTTCAGCCTTGTGTTTTATAGCTATACTGATTTGCATAAATCGTCTCGGTATGACGTGTGAGCGCCATCTATCGGTCATTTTTAAATACATTTTTTAATGGAAATAACAAAATCCAAAGGCTCTCTGAACATATTCCCGCAAACCGCAATTTTTTTCGAGCATTACATTTTTTATTACGATTTTTTGAAGTTTGCACGAATTTATGCCGCACCCGGAATTTAAAAATTTAACATGTAATTAAACAATTTTTTTTTTTTTTGAATTTTAAGATTATGTAAAAATTATTTTTTGTACTATTATGCAAAAAATTGCACAAATTTTGCTTAATTTTTAATTAATTGAAATTTTAAAAAAAAATCTCTTCAAGATACACAATTCCACCTTTTAAAGTATATATGTACTAAATTTGATAACTGTAAATCAAATGGTTTAGTTTGTAGAGTTTCAACATACATTCATCTTTATTATAAGTAAAGATTAAGAAAAAAAATCAAACATAAAAATTATTAAAGCATAATTTTTTAAATTATGAAATGATATTTCAAATACTTCTCTATCTTGTTTTATTTATCAAATGTTTAAAATATTAAATTACTGAATACCGAGTTTAGAGAAATGTCAAAACATGCTTTGGGGAAATTATTCTGATTACTAATTTACCTAATGAAGATTATCATATATGTTGCATTGTTTTTGAAATGTAGCAATTTGATTCTTCTAAAAAACCGGATTTTTTAATATCTTATAAGAATAATTAAAAGTTTAATTTCTTATTTCATTAAAATAATAGGATATAAATTCATAAACATTAATTTTGAAATAGATGCTGCTATATTATAATTCTTGATTTAGAAGTTAAATGCTTTATGAAATATATTCATATATTGATTTAAAGAGAAACAAGTGTGAAATTTTTAAACATTTTTTTTATGACATTATATAAAGACTTCAGCTTTTTTTCTATTAAGATTTCTTTGTAAGAACAATGACCAGATTTCACTAAATAGGAAAGCAAAAAGCAATGAAAATAGACTTTGAGAAAGTATTTGGAACCTATATAGTTTTAGAAGGATATTTTCTGATACAGTGTTTTCGATATGGCACATGTGGAAAGTGGAGCTAAATAACATTTATAAAAAAATTGTTTATTTTTAATTTTTCTAATCTATTTTACGTACTTATTCAGAAATAAAGTTTTTTTTTTTTTTTTTAAAGAAACAGAAAGATTGCCTGATAAAAGAAAATTTCAAAGGCTTCTTTCAAAACAATTTTGCTAATTGTTACAAATTAAAGGGGGAAAAAAACCCCTTAATTGAAGTCATTTACAAAAACTGTTCATTTTTCATAAGGTTCATTTTTTGAAAAAATAATTTTAGGGAGTTTCTTTAATGCCATTAAATTCTACAATATTTCTCATATAATAAACTGGTTTTATTTAAAAAATAAAATTTACATTAAAACTGAAAGAAATGCAAGAGTTTATTTTATTGTGTTCTCACTTCCTTATATGAAAGTATTTGCATGCTTTTCTTTTTAAATTCGAAAATATATCATTTTCAAAAGTTCTATTGCAATATATATATATCATTCAGATTTTTCAGAATTTATAATATGCTAAATTAGTGTGTTGCTTATTTTTCTTTCAGTAATTTCTCCTTATAGTTAATTATTGTCAAATATCTAAGTATTTTTAGTTTTATGAATACAGTATCTTTTTCTGTTGTAATTTTTATTCTCATTTCAAAGATAGGTTTTAAATTTACATTCTTAATAAAATATAAGAATGGAAATTTGTAAAATATTTTGCAATTTTAATATAATCTCTTTCTAATTATTTGTTTTCAAATATTATACATGTATATATGCGTAATTTACTTCTCTTGACCCAGCTAATCTCATTGAAAATTTTTACATATACATTATTTCAACTGACAAATCCATTATATTTGAGTAGAACCAACCTTTAAGGATTTGTTAAACAAAACTCATGATGGCCCATGTGAGTGATCTTAATATTTATTATCTGTACATGATTGCAAGCTTCTACTGTAGAATTTGCTATAATTAAAAACACTAAGAAATATGAACTATCAATTAATGCATTTTATGAAAACTTCCTAGTGTACAATACAAAATAAAACAAAGCAAAGACTATTTAAAAAGTTCTTATTAAAAGTAAATTGAAAAGGATTAAACTTTCTTTTAGAATCAGGTCTCCCTCCCCAATGTTAAAGGACCAGGATTAATAATAAAATAACTTGCAATATTGTATATTATTCAGGTCAATATTGTATAATGTTATTAAATACAGGGGTGTTTGTGGGACCCCAAAAAATCCCCTGAAACTTTTACGGTCTTACTACCGACATTTTGGAGTTTCGAGAAGGGGGGGGGGGAGAGAAATGAAAAATTACAATTATGAAGTATTGAATGACCTAATTATAAAAGTTCAATGAATTACTTTTTTTGCAAAATTAATAACAATAAATTTTTAAACATATAAACTACTACATTTTATGTAAATATTTTAAATTACCTGAATTAATTCTTTAAAAAAAAATTATCTAATTTCTGCTGCTTTTTTTTTATTTTCTGATGTTTGTGGGCTTGTCTTTCTTTTGTGGTGAACTTCATAATTGCAGGAAGGTTGACTTTTATTTTCCTCATTTACAGTTGAAGAAATTTCCTCGAGAACTGCACATGCAGAGGTAGAAGCAGTTTGCTTTTCTGCTAATGTAGAAGGTTTTTCAGAGACTTTTATAGGTGACTCATCTGAAATACATGTTTTTAAGTCCTTTTGATATGTTTTCCAACTTCTGTTCATATTGAGTAAGAGATCTTTGTGAATTGGATCAGTCATTGGATTTTTTGAGCCATATTTTTCACATGAGGTTTTTTTAGAAGCCATTAAATCATATTTAATAGTCTGCACTGCATCTAGGGAATCAATCTTAAGAGAGGTTCTATAGTCAGTGACAAGTGTATCCATTAAGTTGAATGCACTTTCCACTAATGGGCCATGGAAGCAGCTAAGGCAGGCTTTGACCAATTTAGCCAATGTAGGATACTTATAATCATTTTTTAAATTAAAAACTTTAGACCAATATTTATCAATTGTACACTTGACTTGATTTCCACTTTCATCAGATGTGTAGAGCATTTCTTTGGTGATATCAATATCATTCTGGTATAACCTTATTTCAGCTTCTACTTTTGACTTTTCATTATCACTAAAAATATGGGACATAAAAGGTGATAATTTTTCAAAAGCTAATATTGTACTGGTTTTACCTCTTAGCTCTGGATCTAATGCTGTAAAACTAATTAGATATGAATTTTTAAGGGGTAATTTCTGTTTCATATGCTGTGCTGTATTAGTATAAGCTTTCATCAGAGAAATTTGGAATTCTTTTGCTATTGGATGATTTTTTGATAATTTCTTCAGGAGAGTGGAAGCTTCTGCACCAGTAAATATTACTTTGCTAGGTAGATGGAATTCTGGATTTGTGACATCAACCTTTAATAAATCATCATAAGATGTGAACTCTATATTTTCTGGCTTCATAAAAAAAGAGAAAAATTTTGCCATCAATTTATAAATACTGGAATGTATTAAATGAAGCATTGGTTTTTTTGTTTCAAATAATTTAATATATGTGTTGAACTCTGGTAATACTGCTGAATATACTGCCATATGCAATAAAGTTTTGTTTTGCATAACAAATAACCATTTAGTATTCTTTTTATCCGAGCTAAAGCATCCTTTGTGAGTTGTTGGAAATGCAAGCAAGAATACACCCCTTCAACAATTTTTTTTTTTTGAGCTGCAGAAATATTTCTTTTATTGTATACAGTTTCAACATAAGAAAAATGATCCCCTTTATCAGTTTTATCCAAGTAGTGAAAATAAAATGCAATAAGAGCATCCCACAGATCTTTGATTCTTTCTAAAACACATAAAATGTACACCCACCTATGGTCTGGTCTCTTCAAGGGCTTAAGTTTTTTAATGGCAAGGGATTCACAGATTTTGAAAAAATTCTCTTTTACTGCAGCTTTTCATATCAAAATAGATGTCATCAAACAAATCTTCTAAGTATCTATCAAAACAAGAAGCAAATTTTTTTGCACAGTTATTAGCTGTGTGACATGTGTCACCATCAATATCTAATAAGTGGGGTGCTTTGTTTGATCGTAGTCCGGTTTCAATACCCTTTTTTTTTTCCACACATGGTGTTACATGAGTCCATTAATACACTAATTAAGTTTGCCCATGGAATATTATTATCTTCAACAGTATTAAAACTGCTTTAAAAACAGCTTCTGAATTGCAAGATTCCATCTTAAGAGATGCAAAATGATGAACTACAACTTCATTTTGATTGTCATAAAACTGCACCAATATTGCCAGTATACTTTCTTGAGCATTGCTAGTACTTTCATCCAAATTTAGAGAAAATGGAGTCTCCTTTAAAGTTTTAATGATATTTTCCTTAATAGTTTTTGCGAGCCCATATTTCATCTTATAACATGCAGCAGTCCTGGACATTTCCAACGAGTTTAGTGCCGTCTGATCGCGCCTCAACTGTTTGCAGAGTTCAATTAAATTGGGAGCTACATTGACAGAAAGAGAATTCTCGGCGATAAACGAAGTTATTAATACCTCTTGGCATGCTTTTCTTGTCACTATATCCAATGGCCGAGCATCAGTCTCCAGTATTTTTTGAATTAGCATAATTACTTAAAGTCATTGAATGTCTAATGCACTTTGAATATTTTATGTGCGTCACAGTTTTAGAATGATTTGTGAAAGCCTTGAATCCTTCCCTACCATACTTCAGCAGTGAGTTACAAAAAACACAATATGCTTGTCCAGCAACATTTATTTTCTTGCACCATGTGCCGATGGTATCCCCATTACCATCTCTCCGTTCAATCCAATTCCACCTAAATGCATTCCGAACACCTTCTTCTAATTATATAATATCACTATTTATATCGAGAAATTTCATAGTGAAATTCTCTTGCGTACATAAATAAAAAAATATTTCAATAAACGAAACGAAAAATTTACACGTGCATCAATAAATGAAACGAAAATTTTACACAGCGGAGAAAAAAAAGTTGCGAAGCGATCAATGACAAATAGCTAATAAGGCGAAAAATCCCCCTTCTCTACTTATTGGCGCCACGCCAGGAGAGATAAGACCTTTGAACCCACTTGCCGAAAAGAATCCAGAAGAGAATGTCCGAGAACCAGGGGAATGAGTCATAACTCGCAATAAGGAAAGAACAAAAAAGAAGTTTTTTCCCCCTTTTCACGCATTATCACTGCCTTTGGAGAAAGAAAGGAAAAGTTTTCACCACACACACTGACCTTGCGTTTTCTGCTTTCAAAGCAAACAAAATTACCCAGATCAAAATAAATAATTCATTATTATTCCTTTTGAACGACGATCCCCGGAATTTCCGGGTATCGAAGTTCAAAATCCCCGGAATTCCGGGGTTTCCCCGGAGCACAAACACCCCTGTAAATATATAACAGGAGAATTAACTTTTTTTTAGTTGAAATGATATTAATTGCCATCAAGCCATATAAGTCAATGAGAAGTGTGACTTGAGAAATAGTAATAATGAAAAATTAAAAAAGGATTTTTATTTTGTTTCCTATATGATAGGATTTCATACACAAATTAAAAATATATTAGCTATATACATCTTATAAAAAGAAAATCCATTAATTCAAACTGTTTAAAGTTATTTTTTTTCATAACTGCAATTATTTTAGCTAGAATTTTTCGTTGACAGTAACATATAGCAATAAATTCCAAATTCAGTTCCATCTTCTAATTCTTTTTTGGCATTTTATATGTATCTACACTTAATCAATAAAAACATATTAAGTAAATTTGCTTTTAATGAAGAACCCTTTAAGTTAATATTAAACTGATTAATGGCTTTTCATCATGACTGTATTTTTTTTTCAAAAAGTTCCTACATTTATATCAATTCTTTTGAAACATATACTTATATCTTTTTAAAACAATGATAAAAGTTAAAAAAAAAAAAAAAAAGAAAAAGAGTTGATTATAAAATGTTTTTCCTGCATAAGAAAATGAATGGCCTTTGATTTCATACAAATGAGTGCAACTGCTATAAGAGAGAAAAATGCTAAGTAAAGAATGGATCATAAAAAAATAAAAGTTATAAAAAATATAATAAAATGCATATCTTAAGCCAAAAATTATCTGCTATAATTGCAAGAAAGGAAACATTAACTACACATTAATATCTATGATTTTATAAAAATTAAAACTTTGAACCAAAATTCTTGAGCATTACATAAGATTTCTAATTATTTTTCTAGAATATTACTTTGCCTTATTTTTACAAAATTAGAATGGTGTGTTAAATATAACTTATTCTCTAACAAACTAATTATTTTTGAAGAAAAATAAATAACAAAGGCAAATATAACAAATTCCATTAATGGTTTAAAAAAAATAAGTATAACACATCAAACTTACTTTCATTCCGTATTATAGCTAATATCTATTAAGTTAAAAACTGTTCAATTAAGGTTATTTCACATGCTTATAAATACAATTCTAAAAAATGAAAAAGCAGATTATCAAAAACTACATTAAACACAGAATTCAGTTGACAATTCCTTTGGTCATAGGTATATTTTTATGTCTAATTAGTATATTGTCATATTTTTTTTAAAATTATGGATCAAGATTAAGCCATACATAGCTATGGTACATACATAACTATAATTTTTTAAAACATTTTTTTTTCTATATTAAAATCTGCAATAAAAAAAATCTAAATGTTGGCTAATTATATTTACAACCATAATGTGGAAAAACTAGTCAATTAATGAAATTTCTTTCAAAACAAACTTCACTTCAGCTCCACTAATTAAGATTTCCTAATTATTTACTAAGATTTCTATTTTATAACTCATGACAATGCATACAGAGGGAAAACATTCTTTAACCTTTCCTCCATAATTTCCATTTCTCATGAAAACTGTAAAGCATATTTTTACAAAAGATGTTCTTTTAATACTCGCATAATAGCACTTAACTATATAAATAAAAGCAAAATACATGAATAGTTTGTATGCTATAAAGATTCTAATAACTCTATAGATTTTCAACAAATTTTGTTCACAAATATCATGAAGCATAAAAAAGGGTGGTAAATAATAATAAATATTTTAATAACTGAAACATATTCTGTATGCCACCGAGTAGTATTGGCTTTCCTCTCTTCAGATACAAGTGTAAGTATTCCAAGTATTCATTATCTTACATTAAATATGTTTTCATTTTCTTAAACATGACATTTATACTAACTACATAGTCAATAAAAGTTAATTGAACTGGTGATAAAATATATAAATGTTACAATCAAATCAAATTTCACTCATAAGTATTGAAGTATACGAAAATTTTTGGCAATAGCATTTCATGACATTTAATGTCCTTTTTTTAATTAAAGAAAGGTATGGTATTATTTTCATCCTAGCAATTCTGGATATATCAGCAAGTAGCTTAACATTCTTTTTTACATTATCTACATGGAATTAATAATTCAGGCGAGATGAATTAATATTCACAGAAGAAAATAACAGAATATTTAGATATGAACACAAAACTAAACAACTGTAGAACAGAAATATTTACATTAACCATAGTAAATTTTTTTCAATAAAACTGGAAAGAAGTTTAGCTACCATAGTATTTAGGGGAGAAAAAAACATGCACAAGGGTGATTAAATTTGATACTATGTATATACTATAAATATGTGCATGCACATACAGGAAATATTCTATAAAAGGTTTTCTTAATGAAAAAAAAAAAAAAAAAAAAAAGTTCTTATTCATAATAACAGACATTTTAGTTAACAAAATTATCGGTTAATATTTTCAGCTTTTTATATATGCTGATTCATAATCTATTTTTCATTCAACCCTACACATTTCCATATTTAGAATGATTTTCAATAAATTGTAAAAATAAAATAATTCAAAAGAATGAATCTTTAAAATTTAATCATCTTAATTGGAGGTTTTAGATCCAAATATACATTTGATACAAAAGTATTCTTACACACACACACACACACAAAAAAAAAAAAAAAATCTAAAAAGAACATTTTTAAAACAAATTTGTATTTCCACCAACAAAAGAAGATATAAGGAAACATTAGCAAAGATGGACAAGCAATTCTGTTACACAAATTAAGAAATACTGCCACTTGTTCTCAGAAATTAAATTGTGTTTTTTATTCAAATAAAATATTGCAGAAATTCTCATAGTACACATTAGCATTAACTGTAAATTTCAAAGAAAACTAAATATTTCAATTATACATATGCATTGTTAGAATGCTAATGCAGAAAAAGATTCTAAAAACATTTACTATTAAAATAAACAGAAATTGATATATATTTTTTGACAATGATTATTTACTTGAATTTATGTGATGAAAATAAACATTATTACTGAATCCCATTTCTTTGACTTGTTTTGTTTCATAGACAAATGAAAAAAATACAAGTATCTGGAGTCTAAATTTTAATGAAAGTTGGAAATGTACAAAAGCACAGGACAAGTCTAACAGCACATTGACGTATGATATATAACACCAATGCCAATATGCACTGATGGAATATGGTACAAAAGTGTCTTTACAGAGGTAACATTCACAACAGAACTTTCAAAACTAGCTGGACAACATACATAAGTTTGGAAAGCAAGAAAAAAATTTACAGGAATCACCATGCTAGAATCATTTTGACGTCATCATGGTTACGAATTCTGGAAAGAAAAATACACATTATTTCAAAATAACATACAAAACTCTTAAGATTAAAGAACAAATACTAACACATCTAAAGCAAAAGCAAATACAAGAAACAAAATAAAAGAAATTATTAGTTTCTAATATTAATTTTTATTTCTCTTTTGATTAATCAAACATTTACATTAAAATGCAGCTGGAATAAGTAGTAAGAATTCATTAGTGGATATTTACTCTAGTAATCTAATAGACTCAAACAATCAACAACTGATATTTTATTCAGGGTCAATTCAAAATATTTCTAAAAGTTTATTGCTTCCATGAAAATCTTGATCAAGGACCATTTGAACAACTCACAAAATTTAGAAATCTGCATAACCGTAATTCTGTGCAGTAAAATACGAAAAATATTTTAGTTTTTAAATGATCTAAAAACTGCCTTTTTCAAAATATTTCTTTCATAAACTAATACATAAACTGGAAGTTTGGTAATTAAGTATTCTATACAAAATTATAAAACTGTAGAGCAAACTTGTGTTCAACTGTTATAACTTTTAAAGACAATAAATTTACTATTTTAGAATGTCTTCCTTCCCACCTGAAATTTCACTAAGACTTCAATGTTTTGTTTCATTCAGTATCAATCTCAAATGAAAATCATACAACCAAGTATTATCTATCCATTATTTATCTTATTTATCCAAGATGTTCTTTTTAATAGAAAATCTATAATCAGAAAGTCTAACTAATTAAAAAACTCAGCAAAATTCTGAAAATTATTTGATTTTAAATCATATCACTAGCTCAATTTTAATGAGGCGATTAACATTAGTAAACACCATTCAATTTCAAAACACGATGCCGAAAATTGTAATCCATACTATAAGAAAGCTTGTAAAATAGTTCATTGCATAAAAATCGATTCGGTGAAAAAAGCAAAATTAAATTGTGATAATATATTATGGAATTTAAGAAAACAATATATTGAATTATGACAACTACAAGAAACTTTAAGGAAAAATACTCATTAAGAAAACCTTAGTTAAATATGATTTTTTTTAAACTATGTTTGCATACACACATAGAGAAGTTTAAAACAGGAAAGTCCTTAGAGCTTTCATGGCCTAGAAAAGATACTTTTACAGACATGTTAAGTACAAAATTCAAATTAGAACTGCGAAAGATATTCATTTAAAGATGTAGATGAAATGCTCAATGTAAAAACCAGTGATTAGGCAAATTCTATCATTGAAATATGAAATTCAAATTTGAGAGGAGAATCAAATAAAGATAAAAAAAATTGGAATTATCGAAAAATGGCAAATTCATTAAATACAATGGAGAATGAAGATTCTGATATTAAAACACACACACAAAAAAAAACACCTTTTCTAATTGAAACTTAATATTTTTAAGTGATATATAATTAAGTATTGTGTAACTAATACAATTAAAGAATATTCTTAGCAAATTGCTTTTAATTCATTTCCATTTAGACTACAACTTTTAAAAGCTGAATTTATATGGAATGATTTATGCCACGATGCCTTTATCTATGTCTCAAATGTGTTTTTAAATTATTGTTAAAATCTTGATTTCTCGTGATGGATTAAATTTTCTGATAAAAATGATCAAGAAATAATTTAGAATTCTTAAATTTATGAAAATATTTAAAACTAAAACCTAAAAAAAATTTAGGAAACTTAGAATAAAATTTTAACTTTCTTCTTATTATATGAAGTTAGATACTTAAGTAGATTTTGTTCCAACTAATGATCAAGGGGATATAATTCTGCTTGCTCCTTTTAAAAGCTAAAATTCAACTGCTAACTGTAGATGTATGAACAAAAAGCAATAACAAAATGCAGTAAAAATGAAAATGTTAAAAGAAATTCAAATGAAAAAAAAAGGGGGGAGGGGAGGTTAGAGAATGTATAATATTTAGAAAAGGAAAATAAATAAATAAATAATAAAAGTTTTTTTTTTATATTAGTTATAACTTTCAAAGTTATTTAAATGTCAACCATTTTAACTTTTTTAAAAATTTAAATTCAGTTTAAAACTTAAAAGCACACTATAAAAAAATAGTTATTAAGGTAACCATTCTGCAATCTCTCACACAAGCCTGAAAGCTTAAAATGGCAATGAAGTTTGCAGCACATAAAAATAAACAGCAATATGGCAGCCACAATGGAAAGATATCAAGTTTTAAAAAGCTTGGCAAATCTGCCATCGAAGCACATCTACAGCAGCACTTATGTTGAATTGAGCAATACCTTTGATTACGTTTGTTAAGTAATAAAAATCTCTTCCTTTTGGTCCCTTTTCTCCATCTTGTCTCGATGGAAAGGCAATGGGTTAAACTAATTTTGAAGAACTTGGGTCACGCATGCAAGCAAGCTTAAAATCTGAAATAGAGTGCATATTTTCGGGTTGGAAACCAGAGTGCAAGCTTTAACCTTTGGTCTATAAACTGATAAATATGGTCAAGTTAAATTTTTAAAAATATTCAGATTTAAAAACGTTTGTAAATATCTAAAAACTTTTTTTTTGTCTGACAAAATCTAGCTATAAATAAAATGACAATTTGTTGATTTAAAGCATAAGCTGAAATTAAATTTAAAGCAATATTTTATAATGAATTCATAACATAAAAAAAACCTCATCAAAATTCCAATTACACACAAAAGAACCAAAATACAAGATGAACCTATTTTAATTCTACAACTGTTTTAAGTTAACTCAAACCTAATGCAAACAAATTGCATGCCAATATAACACTGCAAATGAATTACTTAATTTGGTGTAATTGAAAATGCATTATTTTAAAGAGAAGAAAATGATAACAATACAATAAAAGTTGTATGATTCCAGACAGAAAATTAAACTAATCTAAACAATGGATTTAAAAAAAAAAATCTTAAGACAAGAAAAGGAGAAATAAAATATTTTCCTAATTATATTACATGTTATTCAATACCAATATGAAATTCTATGGAAATTTATATTAATATTGTGCAAATTATAATATGCAGATAAATTAAACCAATGTTATTCACATTTTTCTGTTAAATTTATACCTGCAAGTCTGCAAATTTTAATAGCATAATACATTGTTTGACTATTTACTTCTAAATAATATTAAATATTAATGAATCATGATACAAACATCTTCATATAAATCTAAGCAAAGGATAAAATTTCTTGATATTTCATTCAAAAATGCCTACTTTATCTTTCTGAATTTTAGTCTTCCATCCTAAAATGCTTTATTTTATTCTGAATCATAAAGATAAGTAAATTCTTCACAAGCATCCCATGACAGATTGATGCTAAATTCTCCACTTCCCTTCACCCTACTGTTACATCATACTCAGATTTATTTGAAGCATCCAAAGCAAGATAGGGTCAAATTTCAAAATAAACATCAAATTAAAATACAAGTTAGTGATCTTCACATCTTACTAATCTATAAATGTAAATTCATATTTTGGAGGAATAAATTTTAACAATTTGATTTTTTTATGAAGATTAATTTTAAATTTCTAAAAGTTGATCTAACAAAAAAAAAAAAAAAAAAAAAAAAAATGTTTTTAAATATATGCTTAAATTTAAAAAATTATATTATGAATAAAAATGCAGAGAAAAATTACTGATACATAGATATTCAGATCATTATTCAAACTAATAGTTAACTAGACTACGTTTCAGTACAGTCACCAAGTAATTACCACCAAGAAGCAATGTGGCTACCAATTATTTGGATTGTCATACAGCTGCTAAACTTCAATGCACTATCATTAGACATTGTGTTAACCACACAGTAGATTTTAAAGACACCCCCATAATATAACAGGTGAATTTACATTTTAATAATTTCACGCTGCACGGTCAACTCATTTTTTTTAAAGCCTAATAAACCAAAAACTGTAAACCCAAGCTGAAAATTTACAGAGGCCATAGAAAAATAGCACTACCACAATCCTGAAAAGGTAATTTTAATTTATAACAGAATTTTCAAATAAAATTCTTATAATTAGTTCCTACAAAAAACATGGATATTTAATTAAATTTATTGATAAAATGGAATTAAATAAATCAGCAAAACTATAAAGTAGTTTCAGAAATTTATTTTACAAATTTAGAACAAATTACTTGAATATTATTTAAAGCATTCCATATGAAAAAAATTTATATTACTAGTTTGACAATGAGTCCTTCAGAATTTTTCTATGAAATTTCTAAATCTTCTAGGTGCAATAGATTGCTATATTCTGAGAAATGTGTGCAAATGTGCACACTGCTTTCTATCGAAAAACGTGCCTGAATGTGTGCATTGTTGTCTACCAAAAAAATGCACCTAACATATACATACCAATTCATTTACTTATTAATCTGAAGAAACCTGAAATACATAATAGAATGCATTTTAGATTTAAGGATAAAGAATTTGAAGAAACAAGTACTTCGTTTACAGATTAGTTTTCCTACTAGGCATTGCATAAAAAAGTTGAAATTATTTATGTCTACATTTAAGCTAAAATTTTCAAAACAATTATTAATTGCTATTTTTTAAAAAATTAAAATAATTGTTATTCAAAAAGTTAATATAATTACTATTTCAAAAATTTTAGAAGTCATACTTAAAAGAAGAAAAAAAAAAAAGTCAAAATTTTTATGTTCCTAATGGTTTTGTTATCCAAGCGATTGGTAAACAACCAGTTTTAAAAAATCGTGTCTATTCAAAATCAATGGAATATCTCATCTATTAAGTAAGAAATAAGCATTATGAATTTCAAAACATTAATTAACAGCACTCTAATAAAACAATTTATTTTTCCGTGCTTATTTTAAGTTGTTCAATTTTGCATGTTTTTAGATGGTCTTTTAGAAATGGCACAGCATATAAATTCATTCATCTTAAATATTCACAAAACAGAAAATATTTATTTTCTTCCAAACATTCTGATATTTCTAGAGAGAAGGAAAAGGATGATTACAATATTAAAAAGGGTATGCTTTAAGGTTCTAACTTTATTATTGCAAAAACATAAATGGATTTGAGAAATTGATTGCTGATATCCAAGTATCTATTCCTATGACAATAAGGTACTAAAAAAGTTCATTGCTTTAAAAAAAATTAACAGATTGCTTTTCTGTGTTAATTTTTTTTAAAAAGGAGAAAAAAGAAAGAAAGGGGGGGGGGGAAGCACGAATTTTGGGCAACTTTAACACACACACACACAAAAAAAAATCCTAATAGTCTAACAGTCATAAATAAAATTATTGTAATCAATATTCTTTGTGTCACATCAACTTCAATAACTAAAAAGAGCAGTTCTCATTAGATACAATTCACATTTTTTACTTAAGAACTATTATTATGCATAAAACTTTTTTAAAAATGAAGAACCTATACTTATAAAAAGCAGTTTAATTGAAATAAGTAAGTTACAGTTTAAGCAATTCAATAAAGAATCAAATTTTATGCAAGATCAAAAAGCATGAACAAAACTTGCTATTTCAGTAAAACTCTTTTCTGGTTAAAAGAATGCTGTCCATGCATTTTTAGCATATTTTGTTCTGTAATTTACAAAATTTCAATACTGTAAAAAGTTGCAAGGATGATTAATCAATTATTCATTAACCATTTCCCTAAAACAATGTCTACAAGAAGCTGTATTTTTTCAGCAGATGGCAATATTCTGACAAAATCATTGCTATCCCAAAATTGGAATGATTACATTTTTTTTTTTATTAATTAATGAAATAGAAAAATAAGATTTGTCAAAAAGGATGACATTTTATTTCCTATCATATGGGCAAGAGAAGGGTACTTTTTCATTTCCTCAGTCAGAAACTTGTCTTCGAAAGATATCTTGAATTTTAAAATAGAAATAATAATCCCAAAAAATAAATTTAAAAAAAAAAAGGAAGAGAAGGAAACAGTCACTTTCTAAAAGTTTGTAGCAGCCAGCCCTATAACTTTAGGAGGTGGGAGAACACCCATTATAACTTACTTTATAAAATGCATATTCTTTATATTTTACAATGAATTCACAAAATTTCAAGAATGAAAGATCTCCAATAGCTTGTGCTTGCATTAATACATTACCTTCATAATTCACTTGACCGTCTCCATCAATATCAGCTTCCCTAATCATTTCATCTACTTCTTCATCCGTTAGCTTTTCTCCAAGATTTGTCATTACATGACGCAATTCTGCCGCACTGATAAAGCCATTACCATCTTTATCGAAAACCCTGAAGGCTTCCCTAATTTCTTCTTCACTATCTGTGTCCTTCATCTTTCGAGCCATCATAGTTAAAAATTCTGGGAAATCGATTGTTCCATTTCCTGAGGAAGAAAACATTAGGTATCTTAAAATGTGAAACCATTAAATAAGATGATGACAAAAACAACAAAATTTGAAAAAAGTTCATGTGCATAGTTAATTATTTATGCATTTAGTTATTTATACAAAATATATGTTTTAACCTTTGGGTTTCGGAAATCACACTGAAAAATTTCTTTTGCTGCAAGGCCCTCAATGAGAAAAACTCAAAAATGACTTCTTCCCCTTCATTTAAATGTGTTTGATGAAAGTGATCTATCCGATTTTGACCACCCATAGTGTTAATCGGTTATCTCTCCCCAAAACAGTAAGCAGGTTACTCTTATGCAGTTTTGTCCTTTAATGAACCCTAGATGTGACTTTGCGTCGCAGTTTTATTTCACTTTCCCCCTAAAAATGTAATTTACTAATTTCGCTGCAGATACCATCAAATTAAATACTACAATACTGAATAAATTATATGCCATTTTCTGTTGAATAATTATTTGGCTATAAAAACATAGCTTCACAAATTTTATAATCATTTATTTATGGTGATAATACAAACATAAACTTATACTGCAATAATTTGGAATGTGAAAAAAGGTACTTGTCCGTTGTAATGGCAACTAAAAAGCACCAAGAAAAAAAATTTCGCCAATTCGACGAATTCAAAAAAATTTACATGTTAATTTTACCATTTAAATTCAATGTGACAATAAAGAGATTTCCTTTTTATTACTAGTGCAACTACCTTTAATTAAGAAGTTAATATAACAGAGATAACAGTAAATTTCTCCAGGATCCATATGCATTTTGGACTGTGTGTGTAAAAGCATTTTTTTTTTTTTTTTCAAAGTAGCAATTCATAATTTGAGAAATGAGAGTGAGATATTAAAACTTTAAATCTTTGCAACAAAAATACAATTCTTACAAGTTTCCTGTGTAATTAATATCTTCAATTCTTATTAAATTAAATTTATAAAACTGTGAAATTATGAAGAAAATCATACAGATGAATCTTAAGAATATGATTTGCATCAATTCTAAAACTTAACAAGCAAAACATAATAAAGGATCAAAAGAGGCAAGTGAGTTATTTATTAGGCCTATTCTTGACTGAAGTGGCTAAGAGAGCATCTAGTTCTCTAGTGTATAAAAAAATTCAATACAATTTAATGTATCTGGAAATATTAGGACAATAATAATTTTAACTATGACCAATTTAAAGTGAAAATTTATGAAGCTATTGATATTGCATATATATTGATGATATGCAAAATTAATTTGGATATAATCGGAACTCCAACCACAAATACATTTCATGCTGTACAATTAAAAATAAATTATTTCTACTAAAAGAATTGATTTAAAGATTTTAACACCAATGTCAAATAAGAGATTAAAATTTAATGACTGACCAATTATATTTAATGCGTTCCTTGGGAAATAACTTTTTAGTCAATGAGTTATTTGCGGAAAACTTATCAAAAAAATTTAATGTCAGAAGAATTAAAATTTAATTATGTGGTAAACATTTATTCCTGAAAACAATAATCTGAACAATATTTTAGACAATTAAATAAAGAGATGAAAACTTAAAGCATTTTAAATGCATAATTTTTAATTTTGGGAAACTATATGATCGATACTCATTTTATATTACTTACCATCAGCATCAACTTCATTGATCATATCTTGAAGCTCAGCTTCTGTTGGATTTTGACCTAAAGACCTCATTACAGTTCCTAACTCCTTAGTTGTGATCGTACCATCGCCATCCTTATCAAAAAGGGAAAATGCCTCTTTGAATTCTGAAATAGAAATAGTTTTCCCAATCAAATTGCTAGAATGTAACTTATCATTTATATAATAGTGGAATAAAATAAATCCATACAACATTTTTCATGACTTAATTTTATTGCACAAAAAATTTACATTATTACATATAAAATTTGGAAAATTTAAATACGCTTTTTTTAATTATTAATATTTGAGGTTGAGTATGTAATACCTCAAAATCAAAACCATAAAATTTATACAAAAAGCATTTTTCTGGGATTTTTTAAAAACATGTTTACTTCTTTTATGTAATAAGTTATAATCTCAGGTGAGCCTGTAATCCCAGGGAGTGAGCTCCTAGTTGGTGGAATTAGGGAATGTCTCTATTGGATGATAGAAGGAAAATAAAATACCTTCTATGAGCCAACAGACAGAAGTTTTTAGGCTGTGGTAGCCTTTTTCCCATATGGACACGAGAACAAGTTGCAATATTTTCCTGCAAGTTTAATATTTTTTTAAGAAGCTAACAAATTATCCCATATTACATATGATCATTCTGGATTCAACTAGTAAAGTTGTGACAATGATTGAAATCACAGCTTAATAATAATAATAATAATTTAAAACTCGTTATCTAATCTGGAACTAATATAATAAGTTAAAAAAAAAAAAAAACACTATTCCTTTGAATTTTACATATACCTCTACTTTCTTTAGCACCCATCCTATATTACAAAGCATTATATCAAGCCCATATTACTCTGTCAGTAAGATGGAGTGCAGAAAGAAAGAAAGAAAAAAAAAAAAAACTTGGTATAATAGTAAATGGTATGTTTTGTTCTGTGGGAAAAGTAATTACAATATCTGGATGGCATCTTCCTATCTCTGCACAGGAGCTCTTTTATTGGTACAATAATATTAATTAATAAAAGTACTTAAGATTACACTTTGTTTATTATACAAGAATAGTAATCAAAAATATAATTTAAAACTTAAAACATACTTAGAATTTTACTGGCAAGAACCATTTATTCAATTTGCCTCACTGTATTTTTGGGCCATCAAATTATGAGAAGGCAGATACACTAGTCATCGATATATTTAGGTTTTTTTTTTTTTTTTTTTTTAAATCTAAAGTATTGTTGCAATGATGTTGTGATGACAACATTCAAAACTGCATACATCTTTCAAAATTATATACAGACAGGCAGGTACAATTCCACCCCCCCCCCCTTCAATTCAGAAAGGTACAAAGTATGAGATATTCATTCAAATGCTGTGGCTGAAATTTTTGATGATTTAAAAATGTTTTGGCAATTCTAATACTTTGAATTAAAGAAATTAAATCGATGAAGAGCTTATATATACTGTGATAAATATTTTTATTTCAAAAATCACACACCCAGTACAAAATGTCTCAGATGGTTTGAGTTTTCTAAGCCTAGAACAATCTAAACAAGTTATTACTTTTCAGCAACAATAATTAATAGTTCTAAATTTTTCTACCATTTTTTCTGCTCTCAAACAATTATTATTCCATTTTAACAACTAGAGGTCGTATGTGCGAATTAAGATCAAATATATTTCCACAAGAATAAGTTTATTTGGATATTCTTCATAATCTGCATTTTTATTTTATATTGCAATTATTAATATCTTCCTTCTAATATACCAATTAAAGTGCACCTAATCTATTTCTTATAATTTTAGAAGGTACTCTCAACACTGATATAATTAATCTATATTGCATATTTAAATATAATATTTAAAAATTCTACTAAATTATATTTTACTAATGCAAGTTAAATAAGAAAATTCAATATTTTTGTCTTACATTATGCCTTTTGTCACTGCATTCTTTTTCTGATCAATAAAGTTGTAGTGTCTATTATAACTTTGCATCACAATGTTCCAAAACATGCAATGCCTCACTTCACTTGCTTCCCAAATTATTAAATTCAATTACAAAAATTGAAAAAATAAGTGAGTGATCCTTCTTTAATAATGAATGATGGTTAAAATCAAGCAGATTCATAATTTTCAACTCTATAGCTTGTCTCTTTTTCCCGTCTCTCTTTTTGTGGAAAATGGAACTCAATTCAAGAAATTTTGTGGGAGGGTTAGAATTCTTGAAAATGACTAATCCTTACTCTGAAGTTTTGTATGTTATTTTGTCAGTAACTTTGGTCATCTTTACTAGCAGCTAAATAAATTGTTTTAGTCTACATTTTGAATTTTGTTAATGTTTGTTTTATATAATTGTGTAAATATTTTTAATTATATAAATATTATAGCTTTCTTATTTTAAACTTAATTGTAGTTCATTCTTTATTGTAAATTAATTGTACAGAAAATGGCACATCGAGATCTACTAAAGCACTAAAAATATTTCAAGAATTGTCTGCGAATAGTGAATCTGAGCAAGCTTCCTGGTCACACTAAACCTGTAACACAAATATAATTTAGTTTTTCACTATAACTATGCAAGCACATTTACTCATTTTTATATTTAACTCCTATGCTTGCTTAGTCACACTTTTCAGAGTTCTAATGGCTCAGTGTTCCAAATGATGGAATACTCACAGAAATAAAGTGGTGAATACAACCATCACGAAATTTAACCTATGTACTTGCTCCTTTGGACACAAAGAGACTACCCACAACTTTTTTTTTCTGAATCTAAAGTTTAAAAAGTAGTGGGTCACAAAGTGTTTATATAAGCTTTGTAACAATTTATATGCACTTTTCTATATTGTTAATTTATTAGTTGGACTAACTTTTCACATTTCTTTATAAATGCTGACTTTTGCAAATGAAAATTTACCAACAACAAAATGCAAATTGCAACTTAATCAAATAATAAAGTTCTAAAATTTTATATCTACAAATCTAAGAATTTTAAAAAGTTAATAAAAAAAATGTTTGACACCATAATAATGCAATTGTTATATAGAAATTTTAACCGAATATCTATTTTGTTACTGCTTGAATTGATCCTCCAATAAAATATATAGATTATTCCATCATGCTTTCAAATTGTTTTTTAAATATTCTTAAGGCATTTAAAGTATGAAATAGAAAAATTGAAAGAACAGAAATGTCCAAAATAACTTCATATATGATTTTCAAATTCCTCATAAAAGTCAAATAGATCATTGCCTAAATATATAATTAAAAATTAGGAGGAGTTTTTTTTGCATGTGTATAATTTAGCCAAAATGAAATTCAAAACTGAATGAATTCATAAATATGACAAAAAAATTATATCATGACAGCAATCATACAAGAGCAAACACAATGCTTAAAATATTTGTTCAATAAATAGAAGTCACGATTGAAAGTGACAAAAGTTAAAGTTTTTAATATTTTATTTCGATAAGAAATCTGAATAAACAATTTGAACACTAATAATAATATAAAGAATGTAAAGTAATAGAAGACTGTATACATGTTAAGAATGTAATATAATGAATGTACAGGTTCTTTCCTCCAAATATACTTATTTCAGTATAGAAATGATATCAAAAACATCTTTAAGAGAATTTTAAATGCAAATTTATTTTCTATAAATCTGCTCCAAAATCTTTGCAAACAGGCCATCAAAATACATACACATAATATATTGAGAGCATCTCCTGTACATTCAGAATAAAAATAATTTCCAAACTTTAACTGAAACTTGGGATGCTTCAAATTTATTTTTATTAAAATATTATTGAAACAAAATTAATGAATAACTAAGAACTTTCAAGGTGTAATATTGCAAATGGACTGTCTAAGACCTTTACAATTAATATTTTGGATTAAATGGCCAATTAATTAAATTAAAATTTTGATCAAACTTTGCATAAAGAAAAATTTAAATACTAATGTTTGTACATCATCCCTCAGCTAAACATTATCAGCTTCATACTATGCGAGGACAATTGGCGCTCTAGATGTAATGTTCTCAATAAAAATGTATACACACTGTTTCAGATTCTTTTCTTTTTTACTCAGTGAATTTCACTATAATAGACCCATTAGTAAAATGGAATTTTATAAAATGTCAGAAAAATATTATAGATAAAGAAATTTTAAAATAATTGCATTTCATATTGTTAAATATTATGTATACAATATTACAAAATATTCCTTAAAGTTACCAATAAACTTTTTAAAAATTTAAATGTACTTACCGGCAATTTGTTCTTCTGTTAATTGATCGGCCTGAAATAAATAAAAAAAATATAGAAACGATAATGTAATTATTTATTATATTTTACATCCATTTATCTAAAATAAATAGTTACTTTCCATTTCCGGGTAACAAAAAAATAGCAATGAAAACCTCAAAGTTAAAAAAAAAAATCGATAGTAGTTCAAAAGTAGGACAATCAGTCCAAAAGCATGTTTTAAATATCTATTTATCTGCAGTAAAGTTCACGATTTCTATTCAATTCTTAAATTTATAGAAAACACTCGCAATGTCTAGAAATTACTTTTCGCAAAACACTTACATTCCCTCTCGTATTTCACGTGGAATCGGGCAGTATTTGATTGCCGATCAGGAAATCGGCCATTGCTTTTAGTGCTAACGCTTCCCCGCATTGACGCAAAAGAAAATCAATTATCCGACATATTCATCGCTAACAGAAACCGAAACTTAGCAATATGCAAAGATGCACATTAGAAAATATAAAAAGAATCTTACCATGCTGGTTTAATTGAGGATTAAAAACTGTCAAGACAGCGAAATAATCAGGTGTACACCAAATCCTACGCAAGCGGCGAACTAGAGAAGCAAAGAGCGGATTCGCGAATTGAATCCAAGAGCTCAGATTTAAAATTTACCAATAAGAATTGAGCACTAGTGCACTGAGAGAAAAATGGATATTCTCAAGTAAATTTAGTCACCACTAAATAAGTGACACGCTAGTGCATGCAAATCGTAAACGTTTTAAGTTGAGACTGGAAAAATTCGCTGCATGAAGTTTCGGAGGTAGCTCTCAGACTCAACCACATCACACTGTTTACTAAAAGCGCGGGCTTTCCCCAAACCTACAAGGATGTAAGCCTACTTACCATTGGTTTCTACCTATCTGCAATGCGTCATGTTCTCTGACTCGCTGCAGTGGTCAGATGAAATTTGTCCCTGCTCGCCGTTGGGCGGTAGGCATTTTTCTCTCCGTGTTTCATTTTTGTAATTAAATGTTTAGCTAGTTATTTGTTAAAATTATGATGTTTTTAATCTTCGAAAACACTTTCCCTCTTTTTATGTTTTATAGAAATGTACAGAATATTTCACTAGTTACTTGTTTCACGCAAGAGATAGCTCAATTTTTGTTTTTCGATTTAATTATGATTCGGATGTATTCACCCCCAAAATATTAAGATAAAAATAATTAAACAATGAATATATATATTTTTTGTCCCAAATAAATGTAATAAATTCGAAGTGTACCTACATAATTACATTGTTTTTA
This sequence comes from Argiope bruennichi, assembly GCF_947563725.1. Classification (NCBI taxonomy): domain Eukaryota; kingdom Metazoa; phylum Arthropoda; class Arachnida; order Araneae; family Araneidae; genus Argiope; species Argiope bruennichi. The sequence goes on from NC_079159.1 coordinate 8,691,087, forward strand.
CTAGAGTTTAAAATAAGTTCGCTCAAAATAATTATATTTTATAAAAATGCTTTTAAAATTTTGTGAGAAAATTATGAGTTGTTTGAATAAAATTACTGTTAGAATAAAATTTATGTATTTTGTGCAGTTATATATTTTTATATTTTAAATACATTAATTTTAACTTTTATCTTTTTTTCCCCCTTCCCACAAACTGATTTCAGAAAAAATAAATTATTGGAAACATCTGTTCAGATCTAAATAAAAGAATTGATCTGTTCAAATAAAGAAGGAAGATGAGAAATATTTTTATACTTACATTAAATCTAATTTATTACGATTTCAATTTTAATATTTGTGGTTTAGTAAAAAAAATAAACTCGAATTTTGAAAACAATATTTTCCCCCATTCCTTCAAAATTTCTTAATCTAGTATGACATCACTTTAAACCTAAACATATCTGTGCGAGGGGGAAAGGAATAATGCTTTTTTTTTAAAAATACCTATTTCCAAGTCATTTAAGTGCAAAAGCAGGGAAGAAATTCGGAACTTGGAAATTATGTAACAAAGTACTAAACATGTTTCTTTATTATATGCAGTTTCTGCTTTTTTTTTTTTAACATGTTGTATGGGAATTTTAAAAAAAAAAAATCTAAAATGAGAACTTTACTGTCGACAAATAATTATGAAATTCTTAAAATTGATAATGAACTTTTGCAATGTTTTTGAATAAGAAATGAACTAGTTTTCGGAGTTGTTGCGAAGCGATTCAAACAGGTGTGAAATAGTATTGATTTGTATCATTCGGAATAAAAAAATTATTTCTCGGGAAAAGAATTAAAAAAAAAATCTTTTAATATGAGCCCTTTTAACAATTCCTTCAAATAGTATCTTAAAAATTCCTAATAGGTATCATATCCAAAATAATATCATTTTCAGTTAATTTATTAATTACGGTTTTGTGTTTTTATTGATTCAGAAATTATTCATTATTTCATCGTATCAATTAATGAATTTACTTTAGAAAAACTATACAATAGAATACTATAATTTAATAACGAATACAGCAGATGCTTGTTTAGAAAAATAAAAAAGAAAGAAAATGTTTGCCTCTGTTTGTTTTTAAATGAAATAAAAAACTTTTCTAAAATATTTTGTTTATGCAATTAGCTTTAATCTTTATTCAGAACATTATTAATATTAAAGCTTAATTTATTTTATATATTTGAAATTACATTTGTCCAATTGGAATATATTTTATTAGTTAGAGTTAATTTTCAAGTAACAAAAATCAATGGCATACATTTAATTATTTGTTTTACTTAAACTATAAGTTTTCTTAAGCATTTTATAAATAACTTTATGCGCAACATTATCGAAATAATTTTTATCATTTTCGTTGTTTTAAAATTCATTAGATTTTTCTGGAAGTTTCTATTTTGTGTATAGAAATTCAAAATGTTGAATAGGAGATTTCAGTATTTTTTAGATGAAATTAACAATGCCTTTAGACATGCATTGAACTATATATCGTAATATTTTTCTAAAATTTTAATGCAGCCTTAGGAAATATAAATGCAAAAATTAGAAGATTCTGTTTTTGACGATTTTTGGAGAATGTGCCAAAAATTCATTTTAATGAAATAAATAACTTAGTAAATAAGAGAGAGAACAATGAATAAGTGTAAGAATTTACCTAAATTTGTTTCCTTGTTAATTTTTTTTTATAAATATCTGATTTTATATAGTTTAGAATTTATTTCTGTTCTTAAATTAAGTAGCTCTTTGTAGTCGTGAGATAATGAATTTGTTTATTTTTTATTTCTCTTTTCCGCACCATCTCCCAGATAATATTATTCTGGTGAGATTTGTAAATTAAATAAAACTGTTTCACTAAAATATCAAACTTTCAAAGAGATTTTAATTGCTATTTAATTGTAAGAAATTTATATTACCAATTCATTGAAGCCCTTAAAAATAATTACTCATTTACTATTTCGATATATACATTCTCAAAAGTTAATATCAAGAAAAAGTAGTTATGAAATTAATTTTCTTCACATTATTAAACTAATTTTTTTTTCTTTTTAATAATGATAAAAAAATCGTTCCATCACTTTCAATTATTTATTAATTAAAAATTATCTATTTTCTCTGGTATAATAACACAATATATATAAATATACATATATAAGATGCATAATCATCTATATTATAGATATTTTAATTTTTTTTTTTTGCTTATTAGAATTCTGAAACTTAGTTTTAATTTCAATTTTTTTTTATTTTTTCATATAATTTCAGTTTTATTTATACCATAAATTTGTTTTTCATCATAAAAAAAACCGCCTTTGGGATTTTGATGAATGTCCACATTTTATACTAGTTTTGAAATTATATTTCTGTTTACGATCATCATCATATTTGGCTAGACAGCCCAGGGTGGGCCAGTGCCTTCCTTTGAATTCTGTTCCACCGCATTCTACTTTTGACACTTGTGTGCCAGTTTCTTTCCTGGATAGCCCGGAAGTCTGTCTCCACTGACTCCATCCATCTGATTTTGGGTCTACCACTTTTCCTACTTGTTAGAGGTTTGTTTTAATTCGTTTTAATATGGAATCATCATCTATTCTAAATATATGAGCCACCCAGTTCATCCGATTCATTTTTATGAACTTTATAATATCTGGCTCTCTATAGATTTTATACAGCTCAAAGTTATATCTTCTTCTCCAAACGTTGTTGATTTCTATCCCACCAAGAATGATTCGCAGAATTTTTCTTTCGAAAACGGCTATTTTATTTTTTCCAGCTTTGGTCAGGGTCCAGGTTTCTGAGCCATAGGTAAGTATTGGTCTAATTAAAGTTTTAAATAGTACAAATTATTTATTTCTTGTTAGTAGTGAGTATTTTAAAAAATCGTTTTAGTCCGAATGTATTTGAAATCATTAGACGACCTTGAATCTCCTTATTGTCATCAGTAACTATAGAACCAAGATGAGTTAAACATTGGACAACCTGAAATTTATGAGAACTAATTTCTAGATTGAATTCATGGAAGGTTCCATTTCTTAGTACAGGTATGGTCTTTTCGCTGTTTATGATGTCCCCTGCTATTAGCAGCATGCTCTAAAGAAAGAAAAGCATCTTTTAATGCGGAAATAGTTCTTTCTGTTACGATATAAAAGGAAATACTCTGTTAGTTAGGAATACGATAACTCGAAAATAAAACGAGTTAAATGAAATGTGGTGCGTGACCTTTTCTCCAAAATTATAGATTTCCATGAAATGTTAAGTAAATCCATTAAAAGGAAGTCTTTTTCTCTATTCGCTCGCGTACCTGAAAACACAATGATAAATAAAATTCGGCTAGTAGGTCTATGATTCTGGCTTCAATTTTGGATTAAAATTATAGACATATCAGATTTTGGCTCGGATCCATCAATCGTTTGATTCTGTCTCTATTTATAGGCGTATGAACGCGTTACTACAAAGCCATAATATGCTAGATGAATGAACTTTGTTACGTAATCTTTACACTAAAATTGTAGATACGTGACAAATTTTGGATCTAATTTGACGACGAACAGCTTCCTGCTTGTTTGTATGTGCACAGTGTAATTTAAAAAGGAAAGAACTGGTAATAAAATGGAAATTAATACGAAGTCCTGCCACTAAAATTATAAATCTGCCTTACATTTTGGATTTGGAAAAGCTCCAAAATGCATATTTGATTCTTCCACTATATGTTGAAACTGAAAATAAAACATGTCCCATTATGTATGTATTCGAGTAAATTATGGAAGGACACCAGTACTTATTATCAACTTTCTTTAAATTTATATATATTTGTGTATTACTTCGGAAATCACTCTAATTACTCCAAATTTTGAAATTATGACGATAATAAAATAAGTACCATTAATCTGTTTAAATATTGACATAAATAGAAAGAGAGGTCTTCCCAAAACTTTCTCGCGTACTCTCTAATAAAGGTGTTATACCAGAGAATGCCTTGTTTGACAGAGGCAAACAATTGTCTCAAAATACTAACCTTTGGCATGAATTTAGCATTTTTAATAAATCTATTATGTCATCCTTGGTGCATTTTTTTTTGGCGATTAATTTCTGGCACGCGGTTAAAATATATCTAAAAATCGAATTTTTATTTTAGTCGCGTTTTTCCCGACCGAGTGAAACCAAAATTTAACACAAAGCTACAATTTGATATATTTCAGTCATTGTATTTTTGAGTTATCGCGTTTATATGCTTCTGAAAATATAAAACTACAGACTGTTATCCTCTTGCTGAATTTGGCTCGAAATTTACTTGGTATCCTCACTATAGATGCTAAAGCTGTGCACCGAATTTAATTCATCTAGGAGCTTTTTATTTTGTATTTATCGTGCTAACATATTCGAACAGCTGAATAGACAGACTTCTGAATGGATTTTGTTCAAAATTCGATAGAATTTTACAAATTTAATGTAAAGACCATATACTATATTTCATCTAACTAGCTTAAAACATTTTTGATCTTTATATTTTTCACAGACAGACAGACATTACGCAAAAAAAAAAAAAAAAAAAAAAAAAAAAAAATGTGTTTGGAAGATCTGAACCCCAGAAAGGTCTAAAACCTGGAAATTCGTCGAAATTTCCAGTTCGAATTTTTGGTTTCTCGTGTACTTAATATAAAGAAACTATTCAAATTATCAAAAAATTCTATTCAAGATTTTGACGAATTTCCTTGTTTTAGACCTCCCTGCGTTCGAAAAATATATTTTTGGAATGTCTGCCTGTGACCAAACTAACTCAATAACACTTGGAGCTAGACGGATGAAATTTTGTATATGGTACTTAAACCAAATATGTAGATATCCGTCAAATTTTGAGCAAAATCTGTTCAGAAGAAATCTGTCTGACCGGCTGTTCAAATATAAGTTAACATGATTACTACAAAACGAAGAAAGCTAGATGGATGAAATTTGGTACGCAGATTTATAATCTATAATGTAGACTCCCATCCAGTTTTGAGCCAAATTCAAGCAAGGGGTTGGCTATCTGTCGGTCTGTATTTTCAGAAGCATGTAAACGTGATAACTCAAAAACGAAAGGATTTAAATATATCAAATTTGATATGGGATTTTGTGACTACAACAAGAGATTTGTATTAAAATTTTGGTTAAGAAAAATTTGTCTAAAATACAATTTCGGTTTTCGAATAGTATTAACCTTATCCCAGGAATTAATCACCAAAAAAAACTCTCTAACAATCACACGATAGATTCATTAAAAATGCTAATTTCTCGCCAAAAGTAGATATTTTGTAACTATTGAACGTCAGTTCCATACAAGACTTTCTCTAGGATAACACTGTATTAGAAAGTATGCGAGAAAGTTTTAGAGAGACCACTCCCGCTAGTTTGATGATTACAACACTTTCTCCGTACTTCATATACGAGAAAGTAAAAATGCCCAAGAATGAAATTAAATCTGTCTGTAAGGTTAAAAATATTTATTCTTTTACTCTTACTAATGGAAAACTTTTTGTCATGTAAGCCCTGATGCAATGCTGTTTATGTTTCTGTGCAATCAAATTGAAATTCTTTTTCGTTTCTAAATACATATTGTCATATTTATTGAGTTAATAATTTTATTAATTTCCATTTAGGATATTTGTTGATTTAAAAAAAATTATTTCATATATGGAATATTTCAAAGTTATAAATTGTTAAATTCTTCCTTTTCTGCACTAATTATTTTAATAAACGAAATAATGATATTCAAAGCTATTCAGAAAATTTAAGTATTTGATGATTCCGTGGAAGATTTTAGCATGATAATGTTTATAGACGGATTTACTATCTATAAATGCGAGATCCATGATGAAATAAATCTTCAAAATGCTTTACAGGACTGACCATTCCATCTAAGGATACAAAATTTTGCTCATAATTCTTCTCGAGTAGTAGATTCTTACTAAGAAAAGGCCTTTCAAAGTTTCCAATCTGATTTTCAATTTAAAATTAATAGACATTTTAATATTTCTTCTCAATATTTCAAAGCATATAATAGCTTAAAAAAATATTTTTACTCTTTTTAAAATTCTAAAAAAGAGTTCTTCAATAATGTCAGTACAATTTATTTTCTCCAATTGTAATAAAGTTTTCAAAATGTTTTTAAGCCCTTAACCTATTCATTTATTTAATTTCTTAATTAGATGAGACATCCTGTTTGGGACGTTTAATATTATTTTAAACCTTATAATAACCTAAGGACTTTTAAGATATTGAAACGTTTTATTTTCACTTAAATGCAGATTTAAAATAAAAAAATTCTGCAATTCGATGCGCGAGGATTTAATTATTGGATTTGTAACGATTTTCGAGTTACGACAGTATTAAATACAATTTTTGTGTGCTCATTATCTCTGTTACATAATTAAGAACAAATTTTAAAAATAAAATGAATATCGAAGAATTGAAGCTAAAATATTGTCAAACTAGGACGTTTCGAAATAGAGATTCGATTCTCTGTTAAAATTTTTCTGAGAAAGTTTATCTATTCAGAAAACTAGCAGTGACTGGTTTGGATTGGAGGATTGAAGGTTCGAGTCCCGATGTCAGTGGATCCTATAATGCCGATGTGTCTAATGCTTGTTCAGTTTGTAAAGATATCAAATACTTTTTTAAGTGTACTATGGAAATTCGAAAATTGAGTATCCACAGAGAAAAAGGCCGGAGTGGTCTGGTGTTAATGTTTCGACTTCGAAGCTAGAGGGTTTCAAGTTCGAGACCCGATTTCACCGAACTCGTCTGATACTCGTTAATTCCGTCGGAGATAAATATCCTTCTATTGATTTGATGTGGAAGTTTGGAGGAGGGTGCCAACCCAAGTGTCGTCTTCGTTATCTAACCGTCTTTCAAAATTACTAGGTTCGTCCCAAAACAGCTCTAATGTTGCTTTGAAACGAGGAGCTAAAATAATTAAATTAAACATTTAGAGAAGACCATTTTAAACATTTAATCATGGTTCAAAATTGTGACTTTCTTTCTTTATAACTCTCCAATACAAATAATTGCGATGTAAAATCCAGACTTTGAAAGTAAAAGTCAGATTCGAGGCCAGATTTCACCTGAGAAATGGGAGTTAAATTCGTTGAGATAAAACACTCCTCTGCTGATGGAATTTGAAAGTTTTGAGAGACAGCGATACCTTTTTTTATTTAAGAAATTTAGCTAAATTTAGTTAAAATTTAGTTAAATTTGAAGTTTTCAAATGTGGTTAAATGAAAAGGATGACATCTGTGTCTGAGGTCACATTTATTAGCCGCGGGCCTCATTTGGAAATAATCTCAGGCCTGGTTTCAAGTGAATTTGCATCGTATATATATATATATATATATATATATATTTCTTTTCACTCTTTTTTACAATTTCAAATTAATTTAATCATTGAATTAAGAAACCGCAGACTTGAAAAAGAAAAATAATATCAGCTAATTATTTCATTGACATATTTATTATTATTATTTTTAAGAATGCGTTTATTTAAAATTTATTTTTAACAATGCGACTTTGTTTATCCTGTCTGTTCTGAACTTTGATTTTTTTTTCTGTTAATAATATGAAAATAATTTTTAATCGGGGAAAAAAATTGATCTGGAAATTTAATCAAACCAGTACCAAAGATGAAGCTATAATAAACTAACGGGAGTGGACTATCTGAAACTTTCTCTTTTACTCTTTGACAAAGATATTATCCTTCCCCTCTCCCCTGCATTGTGAACCTCAGGCAAAGTCGTGATTGCCACGAATGCTCCGATTTTTATTTTCAGAGTATCGCACATGAGAATGTTATATTTAATAGTATAGTGGAAAACGCCAAATACATATCCTGGATATCATTTTTTTCGACCGATAAAAATTAAAATTTGAAAAAGAATTATAATTTTAGAGCAAGATTACACACCAAAATACATTTATTTATGTTGTTCCTTTTTTCAATTATAATATTTATATGCATGCGAAAGTACAGATGGTCAGAACTTTTAATAGATTTGTTCCATCATTTGATAAAGAACTACCCTTTAGATGTTAAAACCATATATCAAATTTCATAGAGTATTTGCGTTTTCAGTTATCGCGTTTACATGCATACGGAAGTATAAATCGTTAGACAGTCAACCCTTTGATAGATTTGGTTTCTAATTTAATACGGATCTATATTATAGATGTTAAGCCTATAAACCAAATTTCATATACCTTGTTTTTCAGTTTCTTGGTTATCATGTACATATGTACTCGAATAAACAATCAGTCAGAATTCCTATAAATGGATTTCAAATCGAAAAAAAATTATAAATTTGGTGGAAATACCACATACCAAATTTCACCCTTCTAGTCCAAATCATTTTTGAGTAATCGTGTTCACAACAGGCAGACATAATTCTAAAATCGTGCTTTTTCGGACTCGGAAAGATTTGAAATTTGGAGATTTTTCAAAATCTCAAGTTCTAATTTTTTGACGAATATTTTCTCTTTGTTATACTTCTTAAACAAAAAAGGAAAGGAAAGAAAAAAAATGTGTATTTATTTCTCTTTGATAAGGTTAGAACTTTTTTTAAAAAAAGATTCTGTACTAACAAAGGGAAGAGTCGATGAGAGTGATAAAAGATGGATTTCTTAAAAACTTTGTACACTTTGAAGTTTCTTGTAATAGTACCCACATTTATCCAGTTTGGTTCATCTAATTATACTATTGAATTAAGTAAAGAGAGACGGCATTGTGACGATGTGATCCTTAGGAACTGATGCAATTGGAAGTAATCGGTTCAATCGATTAAAGGCCGATCTGTGTCTGTGTCCCTCCTAAATTCCCACATAACATCCTGAACGATATACAAAACCTATGAAGGAGAGAGGCGTTCATTGAAATCGGATTCGAACCTATGATGCCGTAGATCCTTAGGAACGGATCCAGTTGGGAGCAATCGGCTGAAGGCCGAGGCCTGTTTATGTTGGCATTTCTCTCCCAAATGCCCACCCTAAATGATATACAAGACCCACGAACAAAATAGGCGTTCTCTGAAATTGGATTCGATCCTGTAATGGCATAGACCCTTAGTAACGGATCCAACTGGGAGTAATTGCCCGAAGGTCGACTCCTGTCGGTGTTGTTCCCTCCCAAATCCCCACATAATACTCTGAATAATATACAAGACCTATGAACAAGACAGATATCGAATCTACGACACTCCTTTATGCTGCCAAGCCTCTGTTACCAAACCATCGCAACCCATTTTCTGAAATCAAGGCGCCATTCTTCTCAATTCAACATGGATCGAAATTACTATGAACGAATTCTTAGCATAGATTCAATATGGAATGTTAATCTAATAAAACGACGAAATGAAATGATAATCCAGCAATTTCTGTCATCGAAAATGCATCATAAAAAGCAAGAATTGAATGATCACCGTAAAGGATTAGAATGACTTTTGATGAATCAATATTTTTGAAGGGCTTCTCCCTAGTGACTTTCTACAAACAAGGACTTAATTTTATGCACGGTGTGTACCAAAGGCTTCTTTTCTGAATCACTACCAATGAATATTTAATTTTTAAACTCGCTGCACACAATGAACTCATTTCATGCTCAAGTGACCATATCCAATGCGCAGTATCACTTCAGATTTAGAATCCACTTTGAATTATTTGATTTTCAAATGCTGAATATCAAGAATTAATCGCCAAGAAACTCGCCAAAGATGACACATAAATTCAGTAAAAATGTCAAAATTAGGGTTTATACAAAAACCGACTTTTTGAAAAACCGGTTTCCAAATTCGATATTTCCAAAAAAACCGGTTTTAGCCGGTTTTCGAATTTTTGTCACAAAAAAAAATTGAATAGGGAAAAATAAAATATTTTTCCCAATTCTATTTATTTTATTTTAATTCATATAAAAAAACAAAATCAATATCAAAGTCAAAATATAAAAAAAAAATTAAAGATTACATATACATATTACTTACACAAAATAACGAAAACTCAAACAAAAATTTAAAATAACATTTATATTATTTCCACTAATTTTAATTTCTCATAAGAAAATAGGATTTTAAAAAACATAAAATATCCACTGAACGGTGACTAAGTCTCGTTCTTATTTTGTACACAATATTGCCTGAAATTAAAAATACTCGTTCAGTAGTTACTGAGTTTGGCATCAAATTACAAATCTAAGATTTTTGTTCTTTTATTCGTTTGTTCAAATAATGAAAATTCAGCTTTCAGTGTCTTGGATTTGTAAGTTTTTCTTCAAGCTCTTCAAGAAACTAAACAATTATATTATTTCTTACAATTATTTTATGAACTGCTTTCAAATGATTATGTAGATTGCTCGTAGATGATCCTTTCCAGCTCAACATTTTATTACAATGATTTCTGATTGCCTTATCTATCCCGAACTTTTTGAAACTATCCCAAACTTCCGACTTACTCATTTTCATCTAAAAATGAAATTAAAGTTATTGAATAAACATTTTTGACGTTTATTCTACAATTTTATTATTTTAACTATTAATATTAATGCAATTTAAAATAATATAATCTACACATTTTCTAGGAATTTTGAGAAAAACACTTCTTAATCTAATTCCAATGCTTGCTAAAGACATAATTTATGTTAAAACGTTGCGAAAGAAAATATTGAATATTTTAACACCCTTTGTTTTATTTAAATTCCATTAAACAGAAGCCAGAACTTTTTTTTTACACTAAATTTTGATAGAAGAAATTTATATAATAAAATTTAATTTTAAAATGTAAAATAGAAAATATAAACATAAAAATTAAACATACTTAATACTTACGTTATTTTTACCAAATATAAAAAGTTTATATTTTTGTTTCCGGTTTTCACCTTCACAATATTAAGCAAACCTGTCGTGACTCGAGACGGATAGGATTCTGAGACCACATTTCGACAATTCCATTTCATTAAGGGGTGAGACGCAGAACTATGAGCACATTTGACCTTGGATTTCTCGCATTAGATACTTTTTTAGTTCTATTTTTTTTTTCACGTGTATGTGAGTGTTATGTCATTTCTGACAGCATTTTATTTTAACTGAATATTTCGCATTGATATGGCTAGTTCAAGTGGTGTAAAAAAGCTTTCAGAAGTGGTACGAAGAAAATTTTATATATCATTAAATACTGTGACAAAGAAGTAGAAAACGGGGAATTATTTATTCCTTTCACACGTTCTTCTAAACGAGCCAGTCAAATTGCTGACGTTTCTATTAGCACCGACTTCATACCGATAGACAAAACATCCAATGAGAAACAAGAGATGAACTTTATCAAACTTTGGTTTCACCTAGAAAAAAAGGTGAAAAGGGATGTTCATGAAAAACATAAATTGACAAATTCGAGGCGCAACTGTGCAGTGCACAAGCACTGGCCAGCGCAACTCGCAACGTTGAAAAAATGTGTTTGCTGCCCGTTGCATAGAATGAATAGCAAATCAAATAAGTTCAAAATTAATTTTTACATAATAATATGAATTCTTAAAACCGGTTTTTTAAATTTAGAAACCGGTTTTCGAATGTGACAAATTTACTTTAAAAAACCGGTTTTTTAAAACTGGGTTTGAAAACCGTCAAACCCTAGTCAAAATCACGCAAAAAGATTAATATTTCCTAACTATTGTTCGCCATTTCCATGCAAGAATATGCGAGAAAGCTTTGGAGTTGATTTAATGTACAATGACAGATAAATAATTTTAATAATAAAAAAAAGTAGAATCCTTTTTGGTGCAGATACCTTCAAAATAAATTTTGTAGTTAATTCAAAACAAGGTACTTATTTTTTAAGCAATACACTATGAAATTAAAAAAAAAAATCGTGCAAGTCAGCGTGCCGGTCTTCAAGAAATTTTCTCACATACTCTCTAATAAAAGAGTATTGCCTTCTGCCTCCTTTCCATTTCAAGCATGCGATTAATTATTTGAGTAGTAAGATGCATCGAATTAGTTGGTAACTGCGTTGCTGGCCATCTTGTTTAATTAGGAATAATAGAAAGAGTGATATTTATTTTCCTGTCGGCAATGAATACATTCAATGAAATTGAGTGATATATAAAGGAGAAGTATAAGTAATATTTATTCTATTTTTTGATTTTATTAAAGTGCTTTGGGGTAGACAATATTTTTTGTTTTTCCTTCTTCAACAAAAACAAATACATTTCTTGGCTGTCCGACTCGTGAGCATCCAACATACAAATGGTCTTCTGAAAACCACGGATTTTCTAGGTTCAGTCTGCATACTTGAAGTGAATGACCTTGTTCCTTGTTGATGGTCATCGAGAATACAAATTGAATGGGGAACTGCAGTCATTTGAATTCAAAAGGCATGTCGGTGGAATTAATGGGAATGCGTGGGAGAAGCACATCTTCTCCATTAGACTTTTCGTTAAGAATTGTTGCCTCGATTCTTGCCGCATGTTAGTCTTCTTATTCTGATGCGCGTGATCGATTAGCACATAAACATTGGCTTTCGATTCTTGTCACATGTTGATCTTGATTAGGGTTTGACGGTTTTAAAAAACCGGTTTTTAAACTACTAAAACCGGTTTTCCCGGAACGCCTAAATATTCCAATTTTTCAAAAAAAAAAAAAAAAAAAAAAAAAAAGAACTGTTTTATCTAGCAGCTGGGGGCTTAAAGCGATGAGATGCGAATTTATTATCAAGTGTAGGTATATTTGAATTTCTGTTAAATGAACTAAGAAAATTGAACACTGAAATAAGTTTCAAATTATTATATGCTTTAGAAGAACGAATTCAAGAAAGTAGAATTAGCGAGTCTTTTGCTGTATTCGCACACATCTAGTTCAGCGGAGAAATCTAGTGTACTTTCTTTAGTTTCAAAAACCGAAATTATTAAGTTATCTGGAAAGATATTGTCTAGATTATTTCCAAATTCTTATGTGGAAACCGATTCTGATGATGAGCAAATCTTAGAAACTATTCGTCAGAGTAATGCTTTTTTAAAAGAAGCCATGAGAAATCAATTTAAAAGTTTCTTGAAGACCCTGAAGAAAAACTTGCAAATCCAAAGACACTGAAAGCTGAATTTTCGTTATTTGAGGGAACGAATAAAAGAACAAAAATCTTAAATTTGTTATTTGATGGCACGAAAACTATAAAACAGAGAGCTCAGTAATTAATGAACGAGTATTTTCAATTTCAGGCAATATTGTATCCAAAATTAGAGTTAGCTTTAAAATTTAGTCACCGTCAGTGGACATTTTATGTTTTTTAAAATCCTATTTTCTTAGGAGAAAGTAAAATTAGTGAAAACAATGCAAATATTATTCAAAATTTTTGTTTAAGTTTTCGTTATTTTGTATAGATAATATGTATATGTATTCTTTAATTTCATTAAATTTGATATTGATTTTTTTTTTTTTTTTTTTTTTTGCTATTTTATATAACTTAGAGAAAATATTTTTCCGTATTCTATTTTTTTGACAAAAATTCGAAAACCGGCTAAAACCGGTTTTTTTTGGAAATATGGAATTCGAAAACCGGTTTTTCAAAAAGTCGGTTTTTGTATAAACCCTAATCTTGAGATTCTGAAGCACGTGAATTTACAATTCGTAAATGATCTGCTTCATAGTTCGCTTGCCGTTTCCCGTTTATTTGTGAGAAGCTCTAATTTGCTTATTTCTACGCGCTTCGCTGGTAGATCTACTAGTGACGAACACTTGGGAGGCATATTTTTTGACAAAGCAATTAACACGTTATACGCTTGTATAACTGAAATATCGTTTGTCGATTCACTGAATAAGTATGAGAATTACTAATTTCACTGGAAAATTTCCATTAAATATAACTTATCTTGTTCCGCATCGATAATAACAATTCTTTTTTGTATGTGTGAGATAAATTCTGAATAATATGTGCGATTCTCAGCAGCCAAAGTATTGTGCATGCTGAATGACAATATCTTGTGTAGATGACTGTTCATTAACGAAAAAAAAAAAAATTAGTGCCTGCGCTAAATATTTTTGATTTTATTTCACTCCCATTGATTGGCATCGATGATAATAATTTTATTTTGTTTGATATATGTGCGATTAACTCGGAATAATTGATTGTTTTTCTTTTGTCAATTTTAAAAAAATGTTGAAAAATAGAAACGTATGGAACAATTTGTTTATAAATTTTATTGTGTTCAAAATAAATGCAAATATTTGTAGTATGCCTATAACTTTCGCGCAAGTGCAAGCAGTAAGTTGGCAAAGTTTTACCGCAATCAGATGAACAGTGTCTGAACAGTACGGCAACGCATAAAATACGAAGAAACAAAAATTCATTTATGTGTGTGTGTGTGTGTGTGTGTGTGTGTGTGTGTGTGTGTGTGTGTGTGTGTGTGTGTGTGTGTGTGTGTGTGTGTGTGTGTAAGCATTATTTTATGTGAAGCAGAATGCAGTTTCGAAGACAGTGAAAAGACATTTTACATTTTAAAATTAATTTTAATATCCATTCCGGGAAAGCATAATTATTTACAAGCAGAGACGCGGACAAGGCACGTCCGCCACAGCGCGCCACAAAAGCAGAAGTGGGGAAGAAGAGAGAAATAAATTATCCCCCGTCTCATATAACATGAGATATGGATAGTGAAAATATTTTTTTTACAGTGCTAATATATTATTAAGATTCTGATAGGGATTTCTGACGCATGTCAGTCACAAGTAAGGGAAACACAGGGATCTTTTTAAAAAGAATGTGCTTACTGGATATTTTTCTATCCCTTCACGATGAGCGTGTGAAAGTGTTGGCGTTTAGCCGATTCAGCACTTTTACAAAGCTCTCTTGAATTAATTAAGTACAGAAAGTGGAATTGGATCACGAAATAAGAGAATATGTTAGAATGAAGTTACTATGAGCTAAATTAAGATAAAACCTTGGAAATTAAATTGAAATTAGTATTTAAAATATCATTACACACACACACACACACACACACACACACACACACACATACACACACACACACACACACACACATACACACACACACACACACACACATAGCATAGTCAGCATTCAAAAGGTTAAATTATGCTATGAGTAAACTATTTGAGTTAGAATCATTGATTAATTTCCTGATAGTCCCGGTTTTTGATCTTTTATTCTGAAGTTACATGGACTCTAGATCTTTCCATAATTTCATTATATTTTTCGCAAGCAGATAACGAAAGGACTCTTTGTCAAAAAACAATATCTCTCATCATATTTAAAATTCCTGCCCATTGATCCTATATTGAAGTTTAGAGAGTGGGTTGATATTCTCGTCATTCGACTATTGTTCAGAATATAATCCATTCCAAAATATCTCTCACGAGATTTCCAAACGGGACGTTAATTCTCTTCTTAGATGTAATATCTTATTGAGAAACTATTAATATATGTATGTATTAACTTTTAAACTTTATAATCTAAATTTTTTTTAATACAATACTCAGGAGTTTTTATTATAGCTAAAAAGGAAAAAAAATATATCAAGGAATATATTTTATGTCCGTGCACTACACTGTGGCTATTTAAAGAGAAAAATTATTTTCTACAGGTGTAATGTTTATCTTGACTCCTTAATCAGCGTGCCCATGTATTTATTATACGGGCATCGAGTTATCACTCCTCAATCTTATAAGCTGAAATAAAATTTATTCAAAGACATTATAAGATATAAAAATTACTCATAATCCACAAACATCTCAAGAATTCTATCGATTCTTAATTGAATCACTAAGACTGCACATTCCCGAAATGGAAGTTCCCATTAGATAGATTATGAAAAACGAGAACAGTAAGATATTAATGAAACCAGTGTTTTTTTGCGTGTCAGTACTCTCATTTGGATGTACGAATTTATATAACTGAAATAAATTAGCATAATGATTAATTTAAGAGATAGATTAATTGAAGACACATCTTAGTAAATTTCCGGTGACTAGATGATTAAGATAAAAAGGCAGCATTGAATTTTCTCAGTATCATTATCATAGCGGTTTTTGTTCAGTTTAATGTATCGCGATTCAATTTTGAAGTAATTCGAGGATCGATTTGAGATGAACTTCATAATATTGAAACATGGCCAGATGACGAAACATGAGTCATTTCTCCCCATACTTCTCCAAATTTCCGCTCTGCTCTAACGGGGGAAATTTGACCCTCGGTGTCTGAGAGGGAAAGTCTACAAATCTAACGAACACCAAAATCACATACACAGTGGATAAGGGTTCGAATCTGATTTCAATAGAGCCGGATCAAATCCAGCAAATCAATATTCATCTCCCCCCGCCCCTTCTGAATCCTCAAAACTTGAAATAATTGTTAAACTTAAATTTGATATTTAAATGATAATTTTTTAGTAAAAATGCATGTTATAAATAATTAAATTACTATTATTATTAATAATTATTAATTAGTTGATTACTTAAACTAATTAATAAATATTTTAAATTTAAGTTGTAAAATTTATTATTATCAAAAATTATAATTTAAATTTTATTTTTAATTAATTAATTAATTTACAATTATTGACTTCCTAGACAATTTTTCATTAAAAGAGATTTTTAAATATAAATTTTATATCACACAGAAGTAACAAAATATTTAATTTTATGAAAAAAAAAAAAAAAAAAAAGATGCTCCGATAAAGATAATATAAAAGATGTCAAAACACTTCTTTAATGCCCTTTAATTAAAGGATCAGAATTTTTAAAATAAAAAGAGGCATTATTTTATAAAACAATTCATATTTTATATTTCAGTTTATATTATATTATGCACAATTTTATATTGCACTTTCCTCAAATTTTTTAAATACAAATTCTGTTAAAATTTCTTAGAAATCTGTTTTTTTTTTTTTTTTTTTTTTTTTTTCTTTCTTACATTTTGCTCATTGTTTATAATAGTCAAAAAATTCAGATGTTCTTAACTTGTTGACGATCTATAAAAGTTTAATATACAGTTTGTAAATTATATTATTATTATATATATTATATTATATTAATATATTTGTTATACAGTTTCTCAGCAGCTTTATTTTCGAAAAATCACTTGCATTTGTAGCCATAAGACCTTTGTAAATTTTCACCGTTGTCATAACATTCGGAAAAAATCCATTGTACTGTATGCATCAGTTTATAAATTCGTCCATTTTTTTCTTTCTTTATTTCGGGAAACTGTGACAGAAGTATTTAAAATATACCATTTCATCCCTAACTCAGATTCAATATCCACTGAATAATATTCTCTAAATATATGAGCAACTTCTTTAATTTTGTGATGTAACGAAGTGAGTTCTTTTTGGAAAATGAACCAAAACTCTAAATCTTAATATATATAAATTACGTGTCACGTTGTTTGTCCGCGATGGACTCCTAAACTACTTAACCGATTTTAATCAAATTTGCACACCGTGTGCAGTTTGATCTAACTTAAAAGATAGGATAGCCCTTTTTTTGAATTTTTAATTAGAATTTTAATTATTAATTAAAAACTAACTTTCCCGCCAAAAAAATCTTCAAATCGCCAAATGAGTACGGCTTCAATTTTTTTTCCTAACAGTCATGAGGCTAGGCTTAAGATTTTTCGGCTGATTATTTGAAACGATTCTATTTATTTTCTTAATGTTTTATGCATTTAAAATGAAACATTGTTAATGAATCGATCTTTCAGATTCATTCTTAAGTACTTTTGAATTAAAATAAAACAGAATAAAGGAAATTAAAAATTTCTAATCTGCATAGCGTTACCCCAACTGGCGTAGAAAAAATCACGCATTTGCGTTCCGTAACTGGCGTTGAAAATTCACGCATGCGCATTGTATTATGATTGTTTACATTTCAACGGAAGCGGATTCGATTTAAATTATTTTTAGGTTCGTTGCATGTTTTTGTAATTAAATTGTATTTAAGTTAGTTATATATTTTTTGTATACGCTTATAGTTTTAAGTACATCGTTTTTTAAGTAGTTTTTTTTTAACCTGTTTTCAACCGATTATTTTAAACGATTCGTTTTATTTTCTTAATGTTTGATGCATTTAAAATTAAACATTGTTAATGAATCGTTCTGGTCATGATGAATCTGAGAATATTTTGTTGACAAATTCTTGAGATATTACATAAATTAAGAATGATATTCTTTAGTGCCCATAAAGTTTAAACGCTCAGTGACTCTTTTCAGTAATCATATTACAAAAAAATACTTTGTTTCAGTAAAAAATATTATTATATTAATTGCAGATTAATCCTTTCCACTTTAATTTATAGTATAAATTCTACGGGAACTAACAGAAAATGAGAGAGATACATATTACGTTGTGACTGAAGGCGTTTATAATATTATGAGTGAATTATATATCAAAATTTGAAGTTTTAAAATATTTTGATGAAGAAGTTATTAAAGTAGGAATTGCATAAAATATTTAATTATTAAAATTTTAACGAACATTAAGATGGGCGAACCGGCTGGTCGCCAAAGGCGGCTAGTATGATATAGACTATACTGTTTCTTAGTGATTTTTAGTGGTTCTTAAAATAATTTAGTTCAGTAAATATTCTCATTTTAATTAAAAATAATTCAGATGATGATAGGATCTTGTTTATTATAATATTAAAAAAAATAGTTTTAACATGCTTAGAACATTTTGTTACAAATCCGTAATGTTGCTTCCCAGCATTGTTAGTTCCATCGTAAGAAAGGCAGTTTTATGAACAGCTCTATTGGAGGCTGAATGGATGTCGGATCCCTAATTCCCGGGCTTAGCAACAAACTTGGCGACCATCTTGCGACTTTGGCGATAAAATGGATGATTTTAGAACCTCCAGAAATGTTGGCAATCGGACAAATATCAGGCGGATTATGCAGATCTTTCGAGAACTTCTTGTACCTTGCCCTGGAAGCTATAAAAAGACGGCTCATTAAGCTGAATAGCAGTCATAAAGTTAGTCAGCGTGGAGTCATTTGGATTAATCCAGCGTAGAGAAAGCTTTGAGTGGAGCTCAAGCAATTAGAGGATTTAACTGTGCGCCGGGGCTTGGAGTCAAGTATTGAAGCAGTGTAGAATCGTGTGCTGAATAGGAGTCGTATAGTAGTGAGTCGTTAGTTGAATGCAGTTAAAGAGTGGAGAATAGCAGGCATTTGGAGGAACGTGAATAGTTGCGTGCATTCTCTCCTCTTGCTGAGTTCTGTCTGGTAACTTTATGCACTATTGTGTTTGTTTAGTATCTTAGATACTTGAGGGCTTCTCTTTATTGTAAGTGGCTACTGTTTATTTCTTAGTACGTCTCGGCTGTGTTTTTGTTGTTTCTGTATTTTTCTTCGTGTTAATAAATGTCTTTATTTGTCATTGAGCTTGTTAACTGGGTCACCATATACCCACCACAGCGAACCCGTTATTTTATTTTATTTATTTTGCGGAATTTCGTGGATAATTTTCTGTAACAATATTATAAGTGAAAGAATTTTAATTCCGACTGGATGTATAAGCTACTAGTTTAATAAATGTGAACAGGCAGGAAGTGAAAATCTGCAGAATCTTTACAATACAATGTCGACCCATCATCATAAAGACAAGAGGGGTCATTGCCATTCCCTTTTCTCCATGAAGAGTTTCTTGTAAAAATGACAAATCCTAAGCTCCAAAACTACTTAAACGATTTCTTTTTACCCCTTATTTTACGATAGCAGGGAAAGCTCTTTTTTTTTTTTCTTTTTTCTCCCCTTCTTTAATTTGAATAGAAGGAAAATTGTTGAGTGTGTCAACCTAGTAAAACAAACAATACTTCAATCATCTGTAAGCAAATCTGAAATCTCAGAATAATTCCTTACAAAATAGTCTGAAATTCAGACGAATTTTGATTTCAATTAAAATATGTCGAGTGTAATGCATTTGCAAATCAAAATAAATGTATAAATAAAAATGTCCTTCTACCACAAAAACATTTTTCTTGGGTCCCCTAACTTGTGAGACCCAGAGCCAGTCGCCTACTCTGCTTATTTGATAATCTGGTTCTGTGGCAGTTTCAAGCATTTTGTGACCCTTTTTCAGAGCATATTTATGAGGTCCCTCTTTAATGAAGCTACCCAATTTAGGTTCACATTTTAAAATATTTATTAACTTGACAGACTTGCGAATATTTATTTTAATATTCATTTATAGTTATCTTAGTAACTTCGTAAAAATATATGTTTTCATTTATTTATTAGCCGCCCCTGGGCCCAACTCATTCGCCTGTGATATTGATTATATTTAATTTCCTTTAAATCGTTTGCGTATAGTTTCATGCCATGTTTCTGTCAAATTGTCAGACACTGAAGTCATGTTGTTTAAATATTTGACATATGTTCTGTCCATTGAGTACCTGATCCTATCTAATGGAAACCAATCTCATGATTTAGCAGTATTAAAAAAGTAAATGACCTGTTCATCTATCTTCTAACTTCACTTTTTTTTATTTCTCTTATAAGCTTCTCAGATATTAAGTAGGATCCTTTTTCTTTAGCTTTCAATAATGGCAGGAAATCACGCTATTAAATATTTGATTAAATAATGAAAATGGTTTGAATGAAACGGAATTTCAGGGTAAGAATATAATTTATTGTTGAAAATTAAGCATATATATATATATATATATATATATATATATATATATATATATATATATATATATATATATATATAT
The DNA here is from genome assembly GCF_947563725.1 of Argiope bruennichi. Lineage (NCBI taxonomy): Eukaryota > Metazoa > Arthropoda > Arachnida > Araneae > Araneidae > Argiope > Argiope bruennichi. Next base: position 8,711,839 of record NC_079159.1, read on the forward strand.
ATATATATACACAATCAAACCATACCATTGTACACAATTATAGATGCTTGGTTTTTTTTTTTATACATAAGCTTAATAAAAGCAGATAGCAACCTGGCCAATCATACTTGAAGAAAGGGTAATGTTTTCCTAATATTTTATAATTCATAAAATGTATAATTGTAAAAAAAAATTATTTATTTGACAATTATGCTTTTCTTAATTCACCTGCACACGGCTCCATTTGCCTAGTTGCCTAGTCTGCCTAATCGAAAATCCACTACTATGTGAAATGCCTGGAACTCTTCGGCCTTGGAGCCCTGATATTGTCAACAAATTATCATTATTCTAATACTAATACTTCAGATTTTTGCAATTTTATCAGTCTGTGTAATAAAGAATGCTAGGTTTAACCGGGTGTCGCGGTAGTGTAATGTTTAGGGCAGTCTTCATTCGGTGAGCTTCAAGTTCGAAACTCGATTCCACCAAACACCCATTGCGTATGTGGCTCAATGCACATGAAGGCCGAAGCCATGGGAAAACGTCCCCCTCTCCCCAAGTCTGTATTCCGCCACTGTCTTCCGAGTGGGACACAAAATGATGAAATTCGTCCTAGAATAAACCTCGTGTTGCTCCCTAATGGGACGTGAATATAACTAACTTAAGCTAGACAGAACCGTTAACATTTTGAACCCTCTCATGATAAATGGCAAAATTATACATATTGTAGAATTAATTTGCGTTTAAGATTTTGATATACCGGGTGTCCCATAAATTTGTAAATACTTTAAAAATTCATAAAAATTGAAGGAATGAGTATATTTTAATGCGGTTTGCGAAACTGTTATTCTCATGAAGGGGGATTTTTTTCATACAAAAAAAAGAAAAAGAAATAGTTTAAAAATTTGTCGATAGAGGGCGCTAAACACAAGCGAAACATACAATTCTACGGGAAAAATACTTTTATTTGCATGCAAGCAATTATTTGCATGCGTATCACACCAGTACTACAGTATTTGTTCTATGTGTCCGCCATCACCACAAATAACAGTTTGGAAGCGGGAGACAACACTGGTAACTGCATCATACAGCATATCCGGATGAATGCATGAGATTTCGTGGCGAATGGCTTCTTTTAGCTGCACTAACGAAGTTGGCCTATGGCGGTACACCCGAGACTTAAGGTAACCCCATAGCCAAAAATCAAGGGATGTTAAATCTGGTGAGCGTGGGGGCCATTCATGTGTAAAGTGACGGCTGATTATCCGTTCTTCAGCAAAAGTTCTTCTCAAAAATGCCTTCACTTCGGTGTCGATGTGAGGAGGTGCCCGTCTTGCATGAATGTCACTGTGTCAAGGACATCGTGTTCCAATAAGGACGGTATCACTTCCTTCTGTAACATTTCCAAGTAACTTGTTCCATTAACTGAACATGTCTTCCATTTTGCTTTTTTACAGGGCTTTTCAAAGAAAAAAGTGCCTACTATAATGGATGCAGTGAAACCACACCAAACAGTAACACGTGGTGAATGCAGGGGATTCTCAGTGTAAGCATGTGGATTCTCAGGTGCCCATATTCTACAGTTATGGGTATTAACTGCTCCATGCAAAGCAAAATGAGCCTCATCTGTTCACAATATTTTCAGCAGCCATCGCGGATCATCTTCAATTTTCGCCAAAGCCCAATTTGAGAATTCCAATCTCTTAGCTGTATCATTTGGTAAGAGCTGATGTAGCGATTGCAATTTGTATGGGTACAATTGCAATACACCATGAAGGATACGGTACACCGAAGTCTTTGGTATACCAGTTATTCGTACCACTTCTCGTGCGCTACTGACTGCACTTGTAGACTGTCCATTTGCGAAGAGACATCGGGGGTACGGATTGTTGTTAAACGAGGTGCACCACTGCGTGGCCGATGATACAAACTTCCAGTTTCTTCGAAACGGCGTACTAGGGAAATAAGTCCAGCAGGAGTGATCGGACCTGAACCTTTCTTCAATCTTTTCTGGGTCCTAAACTTTCGTAAGGCGTCAGCCGCCGATTCGTTGCTGACATAAAACAACTTTACCAATAGTTCTTTATCCACCAGTGTCAACATCTTAATACAAACCTTATGCAAACCTTTAGAAATGATGTGTCAATCGCTCACTCTGCCTTTCATAAGACTTTAATTTGCATATTTCCACTGATTTGTTTGTGTGCAGCGCTCTCTATTGACAAATTTTTGAATATTTTTTTTTTTCTGTATTAAAAAAAATCCCCCTTCATGAGAATAATAGTTTCGCAAACCACATTCAAATATACCCAGTCCTTCAATTTTTATGAATTTTTAAAGTATTTACGAATTTATGGGACACCCGGTATATTGTTAATTCCTTTTACAATGGTTGTTTGCAATGTGTTCACTTTTTTAACCCTTTGACTAAAAATGTTTTAAAAATTTATTTTCCTTCATTTTCTATTGAAATAAAGTGAATAGGTTCTGAATTAGGCAAATTTGTTTGAAATTTTTTTCCAAATGATTTTTAAGCCAGATTGATATATTTTACTAAACATATATTTCACATAAAATGTAAGAACATACATAATTTTTGATATGATTTTTTAAAACATTTTCTAGAAAAATTGTCAAAATTCTGTAAAACTTTCATATTCAAACAAGACTATAGATTTACCTTTCCAACTGATTTCATATTTGACTTCTAATAAAAGTCATCTTCCAACGAGTTTATTCGTAAAACTTATTTGATCCGAAAATCATATGAAGTTCAAATGCGTGGCTTTTGTAATTGAATAAATTAAAGAATTTCGAGCATAACAGCAGTTTTCAACGAAGACGATATTCTTTTCCTTCCTAATCTTTAGAAATCTCTCAAACTCGAATTTTATATTGCCACTCTTTGCGAGAGATATATTAAATTTGTGAATTATGTTTTGATATTCCTTCAACATACCAAATTGAAGTAATGCATTGTTTAAATTAAGTATCTTATTTTGTTAGACGCATATTATTTACTAAACAAAGATTCCCTGTTGCGTGTAGAAATCAGGATCACATTAAAAAATAGACAAAATAAGTTAACAGTTAGCCATCTCACAAGTCTGGGACCTTGAAGGCTCCATATAAATATGTGTGTAATGACATTTTTTAATCTAATATAAATCCTAATTAATTTCCAAATTTTAATCTTAATTTAGCCCACAATAACTTCATTCTAAAATGGTCTCTTATTTCCTGATCCAATTCCACTTTTTTATTTAATTACTTATAATACGCGCTCTAGAAAAAATGCTAATTCAGCAAGTTTTCACTCTCCGAGTGAAGCGATAAAAATTCTTAATGTTTACCACATTCTTTTAACGATACCTAAATTTCCCTATCCTAAATTTACACATGTCAAAGAAATCCGTATCAAAATCTCATTGAAAAAAACAAATAAAGAAAAAATTTTCTGTCTTTTTTTTTTTTTTTTTTTGTTCTTTTGCTCTTTGTATCGCGATATAGACTAACGTATTTCTTAACGCTTATTCGTAAATTAGGCCTCCTGTGGTGAAAAAAATCAAAGTTCTAAAATTTCAAAAGTTTCTTCTATTCGGTCATGAGACTTTATATTGGAACATTATTCTAATAATACTCCTAATGAATTGCCTTTTGTAAGTTTTATATCACTTTGTTTTATAATTCTAACAAAAAGAGTTGCTTCATAATTTAAAAACTGACGCTCCTACTATTAAAGTCTGTCAGTTTGTTACTTTTTTATTTAAAGGCGCTTTAACTAACTGCACTATAACTTTCATTATATATATATATATATATATATATATATATATAGAGAGAGAGAGAGAGAGAGAGAGAGATTGGAACTAGATTTAAAAGGGATCTGGAAGGAAATGTTTTAGTATTTCAGTTTGGCAAAATTTATTACTAGAAAATGCTTACATAGAGATTACATAATTAAAAAAAACCTGGGTTTTAAAATTGGTAGAGAGGAGACTTACACTACTTAAGGACTCTCTAGGAGACTTAATCCGGCCCTAATTAAAGAGGGATAAACGAACTGTAATACACAATTAGTTGCGCTTTGAGAAGAGATGATCAAGCCATAAGGGAGAGGATTTGAGGTTGTTTGGGAAATACTGGGAATACTAGGAAGAATGTAGCGGAAACCTGGTCGCCTTATCGGTACTCAGCTTTACCGTGAATCAAAGATTCCAACTCGCCCATTAGCCTACATTTTCAGAACTGCTTCTGTCACAATCATCCGCGTTCTGTTTTATACATTGTGTTAAGAATTATCGCCGTCTGCGAACTTAATCAATGTAAGGGATATATTAACATTTCAAGACGCTTTCTCATGATTGAAGACGCATCAGTTTCTTTCTTTCTTTTAAGTAGCCTCTCCTGTCAATCTGACTGGTTCACAACCAGTTATTCCGTAATGACAACCGACTATCCATGTCAGTCTTGCTTCCACTTTGGCTCCGATGTCGATTGACAAATTATGGTTTAGTTCCTCCAACTTATCTGCTTCATTTCCTCCTCCATTTTATTTATCTTTCATCAAACTTTATTTACTTTTCTTATTTGTAAAAACACTTGGATGTGTGTTAGCTCGTTAAGTGAACACGGGAAAGGTTTCACGCTGTCAAGTTAGGCAATCGTATATTTTCTTCTTTTTTTTCCTGCATTCTTTATTGTAGGAAAAAAAGGTCGTTATTTTTCCGTTTTCTGTTTGCTTAAAGATTAGAACAAAAGTATCACCTTTCATTCGTAGGTGAGAAGCAAGGATAACATTTCACTGGATGTTTTACACCTACTTTGTGTCAGAGCCTGCAGTATATTATTTTTGTCGTTCGAAGGTCGATTGCGATTATGTGAGGAAGATGAGAGTGGGAATGGTAGTTATTTATTTATCATGCTCAAACTGAATTATTTATTAATTATCGCTGTAATCAACTAATATATCTTTGTTTTTCTGCTAATTACGATTAATTTTTAATAAGGGGAGATATTTTGTAGTGGACTAATCAACGAAATTGCCACGGTTTGGAAATTAATAACCTTAATATGTTTGACGCTTAAAGAGACTAGATATCGCGGATTAGTCGGGATCCGAATTTGATAGAAATATTATCTCATTATCCCGAATTCGATCAAAACTCGAATTAAATATCCTGTATTGTCGCTTTCTTTTACTTATCTGTAAATAATTCGTAATAAAAAAAGGTGAACTAAATATATTGATTGATCATCTAATCATCTGTTAATCTTATTAATAAGAAACGCCATAACTCCAAAACATAACACTCTAGTGTTTGGTCTTCTGTAAATAATAAATTTGCGTCAAATTTTGAATTCAGTCGCTTGGGAAGGAGATTTTCAAAAACAATGCTTGATTTTTTTCTTTATTATACTTCGAAGACAAAAAGCCGCCATACTGAGTCACTAGAAAAATCGGAAAGGAAACGATACCTTATAGTAAGGTATCATCTTTCGATTCCATTCTGGTATGTAAATTTGCTACATGGGAATTTGATTTCGATAGCCAAACCTCTTTTCTCTGGTCCAATGCAGAAGTTTGGAAATTTCAGAATATCGGTTTAGATGTCATCCTTGCCATTTGATCAAGGTTCAAAATTATGAGGTCCATCTCTATATGGTCCTCATGTTCTTTCGAAAATGGGTATTAATATAATTAAGCTGTATTAAACCCATAATATGGAGTTAAAAAGAAGAGGTTTCAGAAATTTCAGTATCATTTTACGCTATTAGATTTAAAAACTGTTTGTTCAGTGTGAGATAGATTAGTTTGGTTATATTAACGTCCCGTTTTAAAGCAACACTTGGGCTATTTTGGGACGGATCTCGTAATTTTAAATCGTGATCAGATGACGAGGACGACACCTGAGCTGGAATCCCCTCTCCAAACTTCCACACCACACCGGCTGGAGGACGTTTGGGCCCGACGGATTTAACATTCACCAGACACGCTTACACAACGGTTCTTCGGTGGTGGAATAAGGTCTCGAACCTGACACTCTCCGGTTCTGAATCCGAAACTTTACCACTAAGCCATCGTGGCCCTGAGTGCGAGATGGACATTAGTTTGCTGAAATTAATATTTTTGATCGAGCATTTCCCCATATTTTTGTAGAGTTGAATAAATTCGAGGAGAAGAATTCCATTATTGAAACTATTTAAAGAACCATTTCTAAAGGTTTATGAGCAAAGTAATGTTTAATCAAAGATTTATGAAGCTAGTAAGATAACGATCTGACGTTTAGTAATCCTATTTGAAAAATATGTAGACTCAAAATAAAACTTTTATTCTCCCCAAAAAAGAGTGCAAAAGTTGCTATCAAATTTGCGAAATAAAAGTTTGCAAAAAGTAATGAAGAAGTGGAATCTTCATGCTTATCTTGTTCCTATCAAGTTTTTTATATTCGCGCAAGCGCTAAAACTTTCTATTTACGAAAAATATTTATCAACATTCTGCGGATGTATTGTTTGTGTTCATAGTCCTCAAAATGGCCGCAGCCTACTTTTTGAAATCAAAAGAAGAAAAAAGAAAAAGGTATTTTCTTTTTAAAATTTCATGCCTCTTTATTATTTCCATTTTTTTTTTTTTTTTTGCTTTGTAACATGAAGCTCTAGAATGTGAATTAATCAAGAAAAAGTCAGTAACGGAAATATGTAATCTCATTAAATTTACTGGGAAAATTGGAAGGGAATAACTTAAATATACGGTTGTAAAAATATTTCAAGCATTTAATTTGCAATGAATTCATTACATTTCATTATTATAAATAAACACTTTTAGACTGGATTAGATTAGCCTTTAGCATAATGTATTGAAATTATAATTAAACTAGTTCATAAAATTATTAATCAATAGCTTGCAAATGCGATGCATGATTTTTAACTTTTTGTTCTAGTATATTGAGTCTGATTCGATATTTTAAATGATGCATCGTTTTCAAATTCTTGCTAGGTGATTATAATTATTAAAGCCATATGACTACGAAACTTTTAAAGTGATTTCTAGGAAATAAAACAAATCAATAACATTTTTCAAATTCCTAAGCATAATAATAAATCTCTTCACTCAGAAGTAAGTGTATAGCTATTATTGCTTTTCGAAGTGTAAAAGATTAAATAATTCGTAAAATTTAACTCGAATTATAATGATGTTAACGATATCCGCGAATGCAGTAATTTATACTGGAAACAGCGACAGAAGCCATTTTTAATTTCTTCTGTCTCTGCTAGGGAAGTTAGTAACAATGATTTAATCTTAGTGCCTAAACTTTAAGCGGCTTCTGTAGCTAGATTTAAATTGATCTTTCGCTAAATTTCTCCGTGCAATCATTAAGGGTTTCGTTTTGCAATCAGGACAAGGGAAAGTGGATTGGTCTTGATATTCAAATGAATATCTAAGTTCAGTAAGCTAACATAAACATTTGGATCAAATCCGCATCTGTGTTGGCGATTAATCGATTTGTCTGTTAATCCGTACACAAAAGCGATGCAAAAATGAAATAGGGGTGATAAGGGGGGGGTGAATTTCAGTACATAATGTTAACCCCGAAAACTATTAAGTCGTTGTTAAATTTTCGGGTTCAATCATTTTATGGACATAAGTCCAAAATACATCTTTGATTCAGTTTAATGCAGGGCGAAATAGATGGATCCCCCCCCCCATAATACATATACTATAATGGAAGGTCTCAGAGAGAGAGAGAGAGAGAGAGAGAGAGCATACCGGTAAAGTCCACAGGAGACAAAAATCACTCTTGTGATTTTATCTTATCACAAACTATTCTAATCTTATTTCTCATATTATAAATCATTTTCCTTTAAGTAGAATTGCTGCTAAACCATGAAAATGGAATGTATTTACCTTTTAATCTTACATTACTTGATATCACTGAAAAAATGAATTAAATTGTATCAATGTGCTAATAATTGTTGTGGGTGCAAAATTAAAACGTGTTTATACTAGTAAATGGAAACAGAAGTAAAAAGCCTATTTTCGAGTAAATGTACAAAGATAGAAACTTTTATCTTGATTTTTAACATAAGCGAAAGTACGCGATTGAATGTCATGATGCGTGAACAGATGCTCTTAACCGCCATATTTGCTGTTCTGTTCAAATAGCTTAGTTATGGTGAAATAAAGCAAAAACTGGATTTCTTATTTTATTTAAAGGATCACTGGTAAAGCCGTGTTTTGCAAGCAGCATAAGCTAGTAAAATTTAACATTTTATCATAATTATAGATTATGTATTGCATTAAAAAATTTATTAAAAATAAAGAAAAAAATGTGTACAAAAAGGAAATTTGATATCATTAAAAGAGTATTTTTTTTTTTTAGTTAACATAAAAGTTATTTTTGTAAAATAATAATTTTGAAATATATTTGAAATTATTCTTAATGAAAATTCAGTAAGTGTGCAGAAAAATATTTGTAAATTTGGCATTTGATTGGAATTGCAAAATTGTGTACAGTTTTGTCCCAAATAAATTTATATTGGATAATAATAAAAAAAAATAATAGAAAAAATTTAAAGAGTAAATCGCCTGGGATATTTTGAAATTTTTAAAGAACATATCTTTTAATTTTTTTAAAGTAGTAAATTTTCTTTTAAAAAGTTTTTAAAAACATTTGACGTATTTGTATTTTAATACATCAGCATAAAAAAAAATTATAACCTTAAGTGAATTATTCACAAAAGTGCCTAAAAGAGTGCACCGTCCTTTTTAAATATTTTTTATATAAAATTAAGTTTTGAATATAAAGTTAAAAAATACTATTTTTATATTCGCAGATAATTAGAAAGCGCGTTTATCCATTTATGACTTACGAATTTTAAGTGAAAATTTATTTTATTCTTTGCTTTTTTTTTTTTTTTTGCTGTCTAGATTTAATAGAAATTCAAATAATCAACGTTTTTCCCTCTTGAAATCGAATGATTCGTTTCCTTTCTTTCGTAATATATTTTTCGCCCTGAACAATTCCATTTTATTCTCTATTATGTTATCAATATTGACGAAACTCATCAAATTGTTTTATTATGATAGTCTGACCCTGGTTACTATGGCAACTGCACTCACGCTAAACTTGTGGCTTTAATAATAACAAAGAGCAAATCTTTTTGATTGAATTGGAAGTCGAATATTTTTTATTTGTCCAGTATATTGTCTACCTTCGATCTAATACGTACCTATTACTTTCTTACATACGAAATATTAAACAACATAATTGTCTAAAAATGCTGATTTAAGATTCCGATACATCTCTGCATTTTGGACATTAATATATCATTAGACCTCATTATCATTTAGGAGCATATTACGCTTCTTCCTGAAAATGCTACGAGAGTTACCAATGAAATTTGGTGCATAAGTTTTATACAAAAGTAGTAAATTTTTATCAAATTTTTGAATAAAATTTTTTAAAAGTTCATAATAATCTGATTCTTGTAACAGAATATCAGATTTAGAATTTAGTTCTATCATTTACTCGACTTTGATGCATCTTTAAGACCATTTGTTGTGGAGCGAAAGTTTGGAAAAAGAAATACCAGCTCAGGTGTTGCTCTCGTTATCTAGCCATTATTCAAAATCGCATGATTTTTCCCTAAATGCACTTTAAGGGGTGAGAATCCAACAGAATTAAATCACTGTGCATACGAGTTTTACTGCACATTAAATCTGCCTTTGGGATCTCGTGTAATGGCCTCATTTTCATCATTCGATTGCATTTCGAAATGTGCCGATACTGTCATTAACTGTGTCATTTTTATGTTGCACGCATCTATATTTCCTTTCGTGGGACGAATTATTAATGATTCGACTGTTAATGGCTAAATTTCAGAGTATTTTCCGTGCCTTTGGCAAATGTATCGACTTAATTCGAACTTTGAAACAGCATTTATAAGAAAATAATGAATTGCTATTTTATGTAGGAGGACTTTAATGTGTAGGGTGTCTGCTCTTATTGAGGCCCAACAGCCAATATCTATAGTTCAAATTGGAGTTTAGTTACATTAACATCTAGGTTAACTAGGGCTATTTTGAGATGGGCATCGTAATTTTTAACCGTGGTCAGATGTCTGAGAACATCTGAGCTCACATCTCCCTCTCCAAAATTCTGCACCACATCAATGGGAAGATATTTGTGGCCTCGATGGATTTCACGTACCCCTGATCCACTTACAGGACGGTTCTTCACTGAAATTCGGTCTCGAGCCTGGAATTCTGCGGTTCCGAAATCAAACCTTATCATCAGGATACCGTGGTCCTAGTTCCAGTTGGGAAAATGAGGGATTATATTTTATGTTGTTTGAGTCAGTAACTGTATTTCTCAATCATTTTTTTTTATCAAAAAAGCAGTATTATATTTCTGTATAATTTATGTATTAACTGAATATCTATTTTATATTTTAAATATGTAACCCAATAAAATATTACAACGATGTTTAATGACTTTAAATTATTTCTTGAATTTTTATACGACTTCCATTTAAGTTACAGATTTAATTCGATTAATTTTAGTTATTAAACAGTTTTTTTATCGATGTTTTATGATGTCACCAATTTTATGCTAAATATGACTGATGTAACTGGGAGTCGTATAAAAAATTATAATTCATAACTTTTTCAGGAATATATTTATTGATTCAAACAACACGAAACAATATTTTTCCCCATTATTTAAAGCATTTTTCCAATTGGAATGATTTGCCTATCTCTAAAGGTTTAGAAAGTAGCTGTTTGGATCATAATACGAGCTGATATCCTGTATACACATATAAGGAAAGCAGTACTTATTATTCTTGTAATCATCCTTTTTAGCCGCTTTTCACTCATTTTTACCAGTTTCAATGCAGAAGTCTTAAAAATTCAACTAAAAGTTTACAAACGATTAGGCGTATTCTCCTTTAGACTTTCTCATATACAGCTTAATACGGCGCATTTTGTGCTTAATATTGTAATAAAGAAACAGGATGCATTTAGGAAATCTTGTTGCCAAAATTAATACAGATTTTCAATTGTGCTCACGGGTGTATTCTGACGTAAGTTGTTGTGTATTGATGTGCATTTTTTTTAAATAAATAATCCATTGTGGATGTTCCTTTAGAATAGAAGAAGGCGCGAGCAAGTGCAGGATACCCCCCCCCCCACCCCCACCACCACCTTCCATCCAATCCAGAAAACCATGTTCTAACAGATTGGTCATCAGGAAGCTAATGAGAAATTGCAAGTACACTGATCGTGTTAAGCACAAAGAACATTTTAAACGGCTTTCTGTATAAATGTGTTGAATGGAATTGTATATAAAATAGGAGAATAAACAGAGAAATTGGTCCATAGGTAGAAAATGCATATTTAACTTATCTGGATTTTCCATAATGTGAAATTAGTAAATAATTTGACAAGATATAAATATTCTCTGATCACTCCAGAACATTGATGAATGGCCCTATAATACAGTGTATGCTGTTTATATCATTGACGTATTTTAAAAAAGATGCTCTATTTTGTATTGCAATAAACCAAGGCTCAATTAAAAATCAAGTCTGTTGGAGAAAGTTTCAGCTTAGGATGAGAATTTGGAGAATATGCTGAAATAAGCAAAGCAATCATATCAAAATGTTCAAAATTTGTGATCTATTGAATATACATTACCATAATATAGTATAATGGAAAACCTACCATATGCATAAATTGGTACTGAGCGAATGGTATAGTGCTTCTCTGCATTGGTTTTGTACTTATATATAAAATATGCAAGGTTTTATAATCGATTTTTATTTTTAAATTTTATAAATTAACTACTCAATGATGACTGTCTGATTTTCAAGTTATTTCTTTCCGATGTTCACTGTATATATTTTTTAAAGAAATTTATTTAAAGTCATGATAATTTGCAAAAAGAAAAAGTTGTATATCACATAATTAAAGAAAATTACATTGAAAAAATCAGAAAAGTTTTTTCACTGAAATTTTTATTCATAATATTTATATTCTCTACGAACGAAAAGCTTGCGGCCAGTGGAAATAGTTTTCCCAAATTTTCTCGCTCCATTCAAACTTTTACTGATAGTCATCATTTTTCCACTCAAATATTTTTATAATATTCAAATTCCTACCAGAGAAAGGCTTGCAAATGCATATTACAATTAGCAGGAGTTTTCTTCCCGAAATTTTCTAGCATTCTCCATAGTAAAGGTACCCTCTCCCCCTCCTAATCGTATCAAATTTTTGGAACTTTTAGGCGCGTTCAATGAGACGTGAAGAATCAAATGTTTTCTAGCTGTTGCGGATCTAAAATCTTTGAAAATCTAAATCTTAAAAAGGTCCCCGTTGATCCTCGTTTTCTGACCACATATCAAAATTACCTTTTCCAAAATAAATTACTGGCAAAATGGAGTGATAATTAAACAAAAATATTGAAAGAGATACACATCTATGTGCGATGGATAAATCCAAGAACTCGATTAATCTCTTGAAATGCAAAATTTTGAATCCAAAAGCCGAAATGGAATTTACTATGGAATTGATTTTATTATTCAGTGACAGGTTTGCTAGCACTGAAGTATATATATATATATATATAATATAAATTTTTTTACAACTCCGTTTCTGCGTGTATTTTGACAAAAAGAATTAAAAATACTAATTATTAAGGAAACAGAAATACAAATTCAACTGTATTTCTGGTTCTGTTACGTTTAGTTAAATAATTCGACACGTGTATACAATATTTTCAATCAAGCGTTCTTAAAAATTATTTTCTAACCACGTGAATTCAAGTTTCAGTTCTGAGTTGTGCACAGCTTTCCCGTATTCTTCAACATACATGCTTTACAATATTTACTTTTTGAAATTATATAAGCTTTAAATACATTCTCATGCCCTTTCATTTCTTACCTTCTGCCTTCCTATTCGGAGTGGGCGGCTCTTTGTTCATGGATTTAAACAAGTGGGAGTGGTCGCCTCAAACTTTTTTTGCATATTCTCTAATAAAGGAGAATTTGTATTTTAATATTCATACCAAAATTTGACTCAAAACTATAATTGCGGTCAAAAAATTGCATACCAAATTTGATATAATTTCATTGTGTTTTTGAGTTACAGCATTTACACGATTCTGAAAATACAGACCGACAGACGTTCAATTTGGTTCGAAATTTAATAGGTGTCTACAATATAACCCTTTGCACTCTAAGAAATAATTCGATGCAAAATTATTCAGCTAACACAAGGACGCTTATGGCTATGAGATAAAAATACTTATTATAGTTTTAATTTGAATTTCAACCGAAAAATTAATCTACATCTTCTTACCATTCTTTAGGTATTTTTCAAAAATGAAAAGTAAGTAAATAAATAAATAAAACGTCGAAATGATGCATCGTCTTGAATGATGCGAGAGAGGGATCATCCGAGTGCAAAGAGTTAAATTCGTGGACCGAATTTTATCCTTGTTCTTTTCGTTTTGTAGTTATCTTGTTAACATAAATTCGAATAGCCAGATAGACAGACTTCCTCTAAATAGATTTTGCTGAAAATTTGATAGATATTTACAAATGTGGCGTCAAGACAATCGCCAAATTTCAACTGCACTAGCTGAAAGTGTTTTTGAATTACTGTGTCCATAGACAAACATAATGCCGAAAATATGTTTTTCGGTCTAAAATGTGGAGATTCGTCAAAATCTCCTGTTCGAATTTTGCTAACAATTGGAATACTTTCTCTATTTCGTATACAAGAAAGTAAAAAGAAATCTAAATCTCACTTCTTTCTTTAATAATTATAACAAAGAATAGAGCCTTCCTTTAAAGAACTAATTGCCTGCTTCTTGTATCAGAAAAAAAAAAAAAAAAAATATATTTCGTACATATTGGATTTTGAGATTTAAAATAAAGTTGTTTTGCTCTTGTATTTGAAGCATAAACTTTTAAAAAGTTGTAGGATCAAGTATGAAAAAGCATAGCAGGTGTCTATTCGTTGAATAACCAGACAATTAATTTATAACGTTTTTTAAATTACTAAAAGCGACTTTTTACGTAAAAATATATATAATATGCAGATGGGAAAATTGCTGAATTGCAATTTTTCCCTCTAAGGGATTATTATTTTACTAAAAATTAATTTCACAAGTAAAAAAAAAATGTATAAATAGTTGTAATCCAAATGCTCTAATAGTAAAAAAAAATATTTATGAGCGCATAAATAATTGACCTAAAAAAATATCTTACTTTAATCTTATTATTACGGGCCTGAGAACTCATGAAAGCGATTTCAATAAGTTTTTTGCTCATAAATTTGCGTAAAAGTTCGCCGGGGCTGTTCTGCACCTATGCCTCATTCCTGCTAACTACCTCTGCAAAAGTACGGGGACTATCGTAATGCAGTGAGCAGCCCTTGCAAATAAATTTAACGGGGAGCCGATTCCGCAGTTTTCAAAATCAAAAAACGTCTCTCGCTCGCCATCTGCAGTGCGGTCACATCTGTCTTCGAGGTAGTTGTGACTTCGCAAAACGCGCCTTTTCAGAATTCGGGATAATTTTCCCCCTCGCGTTCGGAATCGGCGCTCCGTGCCGGCGGTACGCAGTGCAGTCGATCACGTGCAGATAAGGAAGCGCCATTGCAGCTGCTGCGTTACCTTGGAAGCGGCGCAATGACGTCACCTCTCAACTTTTCCCCTCTTTCGGTCTTATGGAACGGGTCAGTGAAAGATGAACAACTGCGATTGCGCGGGGAGTAGTTTGTGATTACAGGAATTAAAATTGGGACTCCTTACCCTAAATTGGGTTATATACATAAATTTTGGAAATATAAAAATAGCAATAACGATTATTTCTTTCAAGTTTCATAATCAAATATTAAAATATTCATTTCATAATATTGCATAGACAAACTCATGTCTCCAAATATATTTTTGATTACATTCATTATCCAGTTTTAATAATATATTTATAGTCTGGCATATCAAGTTTAAGCAATATGCGAGCTGGAAGAACCTTTCAAAATACTCTAAAAAATAGATTGTTGTCTTTAAGCTACTAAATTTGGTCAGTAATTTTTTATTAAATAGATGTCCATTAAAAACGGCTTTCGAAATTTTAGAATTTTTTAATCCAAAACCGACATTTTAGAATTTTTTTCTCAATTCAAATTACCAACTTTTTTTTTAGTCCCAAAACCATTTTTATACCACTTTAAAACCTTAAAAAATTGCCTTTTTAGTGATGTCAATTTTATTTCTGTACAATTTTTCTCAAATAGGTTCTAAATGTTTCAATTTTTCTTTAGTTGCATATATTTGCAACCGTGAAAAATCATTAATTGATCTTTTTCGAAGTGAATTGAACTTGAATTATTCAAGAAAAATTTTTATTCAATAACGGATATCGCTAGATATTATTTAGAAAATTTTCTGTTATTCACTGGATGTGTACGTTATTCTGGTTTTAGTTTAAAACTTCTACAAATGCCATTACTTCTAAATTCGATGAAGAGTTTCATTTAATATTATTTTATCATAAATTTCGGGATTTAAAAGCTGTCTTTTTTTTAAAGCTGGGATTGTGTGACGAAATGCATCACGTCCCCACAGTGGCAGATGCAAGTATTTTATGGGCCGCGTTGACCTGGCGGTAAGGTCTCGGCTTCGGATCATCACCGAAGAACGGTCGTGCAAGCGGGTCTGGTGCAAGTTAAATCCGTCGGGCCAAACGTCCTCCCGCTCGTGTGATGTGGAAGTTTGGAGAGGGGTGCCAGCTCAGCTGTCGTCCTCGTCATCTGACCGCGGTTTAAAATAACGAGGTCCACCCCAAAATAGCCTTAGTGGTACTTTAAAACAGGATGCTAATATAACTAAACTAAACTAACGGGCAAGTGTGACGAGCTCATAGATATCAGTTTCTTCATTTACGTATATGTATTCATAAAAAATACAATTAATGATATAATATTTATCGATAGTTGCATATGCAATTCTTTGGACGTACATAAATGTTGCATACGTTAGGCATATTATAATAATTATGCTGCAATCTATGTATATAAAATGAGAAGTTAGTCTGCTTATTTAACTTTACACAATTCCACAATCTTTGACAGATTTAACAAAATTTGATACACATGTTATTTAGTAAATAGAAGAATTAAATGAACTGTTAAAAAGTTTTTATGACTGCTAAAAATTTTATAAGGGAGATACATGATAAAAAAAATACGTTTATTTTTTTTTTTATCATAACTTCTGAACAAATCAACGCTCAATAAATATGTCTGCGTCATCTAAAAAATTAAAAACTTTAAAATGGCATCAATTTTATTATCTATTTTATCAAAGTTAATTTAAACATAATTTTCATCAATCCCAATTTTTTTATTCAAAATTTTAACCGATTTCACTGTTTAATCGTATATATTCTACCGAAGTTATTGTTGCTTTCTACAGACATTTCCATTCCTACTTTAGATACCTAAAAGCTAAAGATTTAATATACATGTGCAGGGATTAAACTGCCTTTTAAAATTATTACAATTTCTTTTACTATTTGATATTACTTTATAGTATATATTAGCACTTTTAAATTTTTAAATCAGTTCAGATAGCATATCTGGCTCTTTTTACTGATTTTTTTTTTTTTTTTTTAGCTTGGGTTCATTGAATGACATTTTATTTTGCTTGATAAGCTTGATGTTATTGCATTACTATGCGTCAAATGACGAATCTAAAATTGTCTTAACTCAAAACATTAAAAAAATTACATTCTTATTAATTATAATTGCTGGTATTAAAAACTCTTAAGTAATTGAATATAAGAAATTGAAAACAGTTAAACATAAAAGAATATGTTGCTTGCTCTTTCTCTTACAAACAGAACAAATAAATGCAGGTAGTGGCATATGTTTATATACCGCTAGTAGGGCAGGGGTTGTTGGCTCAGATGCTGCTCTCGTCACCTGACTGAGAACCAAAATTACGAGGTCCGTCACAAAATACCCCCCCCCCTCTCAAGTGCTTCGCAACAGGATGTAATTATAAATAATTAAATCCCAAAACTGAAGCATAAATTTTAACCAGTTTTAACTGAATTTTCCACGAAAAAAAATTTGTCCTTGAAACTAAATCAGATTCCCGCCATAGTTCCCTGCGGATGATTCATCTGTAAAGTTTGCTCTCATCAGGGGGCCACGGTGACCTGGTGGTAAGGTCACGGCTACAGAACCGGAGGGTTTCAGGTTAGAGACCCGATTCTACCGAAGAAACGTTGTGTAAGCGAGTCTGGTGTACGTTGAGTCCATCGGGGTGAAACGTCCCCCCCCCACCTGGCTTGGTGTAGAAGTTTGGAGAGAAAATGCCATCTCAGATGTCGTCCTCGTCATTTAACCATGGTTCAAAATGACGAGATTCGTTCCTAAATAGCCCTAGTGTTGCTTTAAAATGGAACGTTAACCTAACCTAATCGAACCAAATTCAAATGGAAGTTTCCGTCACTGTCTTGTCCAGTTGAAATTGCAGCAGCTGCACTTGATCAAAAATGAATGCATGTTGCCCTTGCATTCATTTTAATTCAGAGAATGCTTCATTCTATTTGTGTTGAAACATTTTTTTTTTTTTTTGAGAAGCAAACTTAAAAAAAAAAAAATTATCATAAAGAATTTATATTAAGCTGACAAATGAAATAAAGTTTACAGTTCAATTATACTAATAAAATTTGACACTTGATAAAATATGTTTCAAAAACTTGAATATCGAATGAACGGATTTTTTAAATATCCGATTACGATATAATTAGCAATCGATTTCATTCCGAGGAAAATAGCGTTAAACGCTGTATTCCATGTAGATTAAAATTTATCTTTCTAAATGGAGCTGATATGCATTTAATGATTAAAAAAAAAAAAAACGGAATTCGGAAAGAAAAATGTTAATTTGCGTATTCTGTTACTGTGTTAATAGAATCAAGTACTTTCCAAAACTTCAGCAAGGAAAAGATACAGCAAATGAAAGTACATAATTAGTAATATAGTGGAAATAATATTGGTATTTATGTACCAATACTATCTCGCGATTTAATAAAAACCATGCTTTCAAAATAAATGTAGTAGACTAACAAAATGAATCTTAATTGGGTTTCGAGCAAAAAAGACTCACCACTTTCTGCGCATGCGTAATCTGCCAATATTTATTGCCCTGTTCGCTTCGCTTACTTCGCAGCGACGCGCTCGCTTGGAATCCTCATAATTTGAGAGGTCGCGCTTTTTCCGAATATTAATTGTTAGGCTCGTCTTGTGACTGTTTTGCATTCGGTAAGCACGAACAGCGCCGGAAATATGTCGCAGTTTAATTGGATAACAGAAACATTACGAAACATTTGGCTAGCTGTAACCATGATTTGGGTGATTTATAGAGCTAAATTCAAGTCGCTTTTTTTTTTTTTTTAACTCTTTTCAAGAACACAAACTTGTTGATCAACTTATTTCATAATATTCGTGAAATTTGATGTAAAAATGGATTGGATCACTGGTATATATATTTTAATTTACTCATTTAATTATATCTCAATTTTTGTTGGCATTTTTTGGGGGAAGGAGGGAATTGGGGTGCTGCTCATGCCTTAGATTTAAACAAGAGACAATTTTAGCTCAGATTTTTTAAAAATAACATCCGCAATTGAGAATTCCAAAATGTGCTTTGAAATATTTTAAACATCCTATGATGAATGCAATTAAAATGGGTGTAATATATTAAGTACTTAGCACAGAATTGTGAAATAAACTAAGTATGATTTTTAAAAAAATAAGGAACTGATACTACAGCACATAATAATACAGAAAATGTAGCCCATATTAGATGACACACACAAATACATCACGCGAGTGTAAAATCATGTGATTCAACTCTTTTAACCTTCAAAAAAAAAAAAAAAAATGTTACCAATGACGGATTTTTTTACTTTCCCGTATTCGAAGTATCAGGAAGTATTGTAATCCTCAAATCTCTCGAGTTTGAATTTTTTCATGAAGCTTCACAGATCTGCCTGATTCTGAAAAAATATATTTTTGGAAAATGTCTGTCTGCTACAAAAACACGTTTTGTGCTGGGCGGATGAAATTTGATATAGTGTCCTTACACCAAATTTTTAGATTTTTCAAATTTTGTTCAAAATCCATTCAGAGGAAGTCTGGCTATCCTGTTGTTCTAATATAAATTAACACGATAACTACAAATTGGAGAAAGCTAGATGGATGAAATTCGTACACAGATTTAAAATCTGCAGTGTAGACACCTATCAACTTTTGAGCCAAATCCTACTACAGGTCTGTATTTTCTGAAGCATGTAAACGTGATAACTGAAAAGTGTAATGACTTAAATGTATCAAATTTGGTATGATTTTGTGACAGTAATTGTAGTTATGTCTCAAATTTTGGTTTCAAACAAATGGTGGGAGACTCACCCGTCAAAAACACAAAGTCGATTTTCAGATACTATTAACCACAATCCGGGGATTAATCGCTAAGGATGAAATGATAGATGCAGTAAAAAAGCCAGTTTCACATTAAGGATTAAAATTTCGTAACTATCGTACACCAATACCATACAAAGCGTTCCCTGCCTTATTCAAGTTCCACAATGTTTTGTGGGTGTATGGGGAATAACACCTTTATTAAAGAATATGCGAGAAAATTTCGAAACCATTGCCACTGCTTTTTACTTTCTAGTATACGTAGTATAGAGAAAGTATAGTAATCGTCAAAAAAAAAAAAAATCGAACTCAAGATTTTGAAAAATCTCCATTTCCGAACACCCCGTGTTCGAAAAACATATTTTTGGAAAATATCCGTCTGTCTGTTTGTGGCAAAGATAACTCAAAAATTCTCTGAGCTAGACGGGTGAAATTTAGTATATGGTCTTTACACCAAATTTGCATATTTCTATCAATTTTTTTTTTTATCAAAATATGTTCAAAGGAAGTACATCTGTCCAGCTGTTCGAATATAAGTTAACACAGTAATAAGAAAAATATAAAGAATTAGATAGAGATAGAATTCAGTATACAGATTTAACATCTGTATTGTAGACACCTGTCAAATTTTGAGTCAAAAGCAATGGAGGTTGATTATCTGTCTATATGTTCAAAAACAAGTAAACGCGGCAATTCCAAAACGCATCGACTTAAATATATCAGATTCCGTATGTAATTTTGTAACTACTAGGATAATTCTGCGGAAAATTTTTTGTTTCAATCAGTTAGAACAAACGCATCAGAAACACAAATTTGATTTTTGGATACTATTCACGACATGCCCAGTATTTGTGGTCAAAAAAACTCGCCAAAGATGACACGATAGATTTAGTAAAAATGCCAAATTCAGGTCAAAAGTTAATATTTCGTAGCTGTTATAAAACAATGCCATGGAGTACCTTTTTTTGGCATGACAAGTTTTGGGGAAATAACTCCGGCTCCCCCCCCCCCCATTAGTAGAATGACTAGTGCAAGAAAATTGTATTAAGCAAAACTAATCATGCTTCCATTCTGTATGAATTTTTCCCTGCTGACCTAAAAATTGTAATTTCGTAAGCGAATGAAAATTATTCAGAGATAAATCTACAAAGAGAAGTAAAGGAAATATCAATGTTAACATCAGTCCTATCTCTGCTGTCATCTTATGTAATGGCTCACGCCCTCTTTATGAAGGGGGAGGGGAAAGCTTTATCGTTTATGCTTCAGTTCCTTTTTTTGGGTGGTTTGTCCTTCAATACAATAAAGTCTCCTCGGTTTTTTTCTTTCTGAACTCCCTGGGGATCTCGCAAAAAGTTGCATGCCAGTTACATCTGTTGGACAATCCATTTCCTCCTTTCAAGGGCGCTCGTTCATTGAGACTGCGGAACTTCAGAATAATATTAAATAAATGGCAGAAATAAAAATGATTATATAAATTATGGAGTGAAATTTTTTCAGAATAATATTGAATAAAAAATAATTTGTTTGATTTTGCATATGAGATATTTAAATCCAACTATTTAATGCACTTTTTCTTTTAGTAACCAATGGGAGGGGTCTTCCCCAAGCATTCTCGTATATTCCAGGCGAATTTGTTTTAGACGCGTTTTTTCCCAACCGTTTGAAACCAAAATGTGACACAGATATACAATTCTGTCACAAAACAGCATACCAAATTTGATATATTTAAATCACTGCATTTTTGAGTTATCGAGAAAGGGACCAAATATATGTTGGATTTGGCTCAAAATTTGAAAAATTTCTACAATACAAATATAAATTCATGAATCGAATTTTATCCATTTTGCTCTTTGTTTTATAATGATCGCATCACCTTTTATGTGAACAATCGGACAGACAGAATTCCTTTGAGCAGATGTTGCACACAATTGGATGAAAATCTTCAAAATGGATGTAAAACCATAAACAAAAATCCATTCGTCTAGCTCAAAGCCTTTTTGAGTTATTTTTGTCACAGACTGACAGACATTTTCAAAAAATGTTTTTCGAACTCATGATGATTAAAACTTAGGGATGCCATAAAATTTCGAGTCCGAATTTATTTATTTGACGATTACAATACTTTCTACTTCATTTGCAAAAAAGTAGAAAGAAAACAAGGAGAGGGAAAAAAAAACAAAAAAAAAAAAAAAAAAAAAAACGGAATAATTTTCTTCCCAACAGAAGGAAGTTTTCTACCTATTATCTTTTAAAGCAGTACTGCTGCAGCACACGCGCAGTAAAAATTCTCAGGAGGCCAGTTATTGCGCGAAATAGCTGTCTTTCTGTGTTGTCCCGATATTTCAAAATGCGAATAGTTGAGACATGATCGGAACAGTAGCATATAGTTGTCCCGATGAGATAATTATTTGCAACTGTCCCATTGGCGTCACCTCATCTACCTGAGTTAGGCGTGGTCATCTTTGCACCGCCATAGTTGGCCTGGTGTGAATACTGTCTTAACAAAGAGTATCAACTCCTGTCTGTGGGAAAAAAAAAAGCTTTTTCAGAGACTTAGTACCACTGATATTTATTAAAGGTACACTGATATTTACTACAGTATCACTGATATTTACTGCAGTACCACTGATATTTACTACAAAGAAACAATTTTCATGATTCGAAAACTTGAAAATAAATATTACATAATGAAAGATATTTTAAGGTAAATAAAATTTTATGTTAAAACGATTAAACTATTTTATTATTTAATTTATAATTTAGTTACACTTTTTTTGTTTAATCAAAAGTCAAAATGAAGCCAGTGCACTGAAAATGATCCCCTCCCACTTGTCTGCACTTGCAGAAGTCGCTATGGACTCCTTCGTGAAAATGCAACTTTACAGACACTGCATAATAAAATGAACATTTTCGTTATTTTAATAAAAAAAATGTTTAAAAAAAGCATGGTTGCTTCTTTTTCTTTTTTATTTTATTTAGAACTGCTTTTATTGAAATTGGGTATATGAATCGTATGTCATGCACATTGCTCACTCATTATACGCGAGAACATAGTCTTTTTTCTAATCAGATATGATGATTTATTTTTCTTTTTATGCATACAGTTTACAGGAAATATGTCGTAACATATTTCATGTGATATGGCAAAAAAATGAGGTCATATTTGGATTTATATCTCGAAAGTTAGTAAAAAATAAGTGCTAAAATTAGTAAGAAATAATTTGCTAAATACAGTTTTTTTTTGTAATTATTTTCTACAAAGTTTATTGCTGCTCTCCATAAAACTATCTATAAATCTCAGTAGTTAGATAAAAATGTGCACATGTTGCATTTCCTAGAGAATTGATTCAGTAGGTGATTCCATCGAATGCTCCAGCAATAATTAAGCAGCATGCGTTCATCCAATTACTCTGATATAAGTTGGCTTTAACGAGTTGACGTTGCTACATAACAACTGCATGAGATTCTGACGAGCCAATTCTAATAAATTAAAAGAGTACGAATCAATATTTGCTAAATCTGGCTACATTTTTTACTTTCTGGCATACGATTGAAGACATCAATAATGAGAAATATGTAGTTAAAAAATAGTGCAGCCCTTATAGTCAGTGCGGGGGGGGGGGGTATAGTATTTATTTGCAGCTTTATGTGCAAATTTGCAGCAGTATTTTTTTATAGTTTTTTTTTTTTTTCGCTAAGTTCCATTTTTTTGTTTTATACTTTTTTCACTTTTAACAAATATGTGTTCAATGTGAAATCGAAGGTCAGTCAACAACTCTCCATAGTTATGTTGTACCATCCTTAAATGCCTTTTAAATATTCGTAGAATCTTTATCCTAGTTCATCATTGAAGACACAATGATTTTCCGGGTACTTATTAGATGCTATGCAGAAACTGTACCTTTATGCTGATGTTGCAGCCAAACTTTTTATAATCTGAAAATGTCTAGATAATTTCCGTATAATCATTGCTTTCTTTGAATCAAAACTTTCCATATATTCAGAACTTCAGAAATTCTGAAGTTCTGAGTTTTTCATGTTTATAGATTCGCGTGCAGTGCAGGAGCAAGAACAGTACTCATAACTCAACTGAAAGTGTGATATCGCAACATCTCAATGAATCTTTCTGCCTCCACATTCTCCACAAACAGAAACGAAATGATCGGTTGGACCAAATTTTCTCGAAAAAAATGGGTCAATATACGCACACATTAAGCTTTGTTTTCACAAATCAATAAAGTCGCTATTCATTGTAATTTCCAATTCTTCCATCAAAACTCGCATATTATGACCATACTAAAGCCATCATCTTCATTCAAAGACCTGTATATATTCATATTTTCTTGTTCGAAAGTGCGATACTATTTGCCCCTTTTTAAACAGATTTTTTTAAGTCATGCGAGAGCATGATGTTGTTTTGGTTTGGGGTTTTTGAAGCCTCAAAATGCACGGCCAGAAAACTTTCGATTTATCACTTTTAAAGCATCAATGTTTCGCTTTTAGGGTTGTTAGAAAATGATAATGAAGGTTGTTACATTTGGTGATTGATCGCCAATACAAAGTTACAACTTGGCGCGAATGTCCGCTATGTACCCGATTCTCCTGTCTGGCTAATATACGGCAGGTTCATAAGAAATTATCACCCGAAGAAGCACAGAGAAGAAATTGGGAATTAACGCGAAACAGCAAGGTGAGATATCGAGAGCTTAATTTTCAATCTTTCTACCTGGCAAAAAAAGTTTTTAGAGCTCGAACGGTTTTGAGATGGGAGGGGGGGATCATCGTTTTGTAAATAGTGACGCATGCGTAATCTGATAGTTACATGATTGTTTTTAATCTGTATAAACTGATTTTTCGAACTGGTCTAGGATTCGAAGTCAATTTATATATCCATTACTATCTAATGGATAATGCTATTCTTTACTTAGTATTGCAGCAATTTCTGACGTGTGAGTGTTCCAAGAATTTTAAAAATGTCCAATAATTTTTTAAGGCTTCTATAAACCATTTTACCCAGAAGCGTTTCTTATTCCTTCATTAATTTCATATTTCCTTTGTTGTAATCCATTTATCAAATTCAATAATGTCATCTTCTACTTCTTCAATTCATGACATCGCATCTTCATCTACATTCACATATTTTAGACTGATAAATAGAATTTGCTGCATGATTTTTGCTACCAAGTTTTTACACCAAAATTTTGAGTGCATTGATAGACAGGAAGAAACTGAAAAGGCATACTGAATTTTAAACCAGAAACATAAAAGCGCTGCATTGTGTAAGTACCAGATAGTTGAGAATGGGGACGCATGCGCTGGAGGTTGAAGTTTATAGAAATAGTAAATGTTATTAATTTTAAAAAAGATATTTCAAATTCCCGAAAAGAGTCGTTTTTCAAAATTTGGATTGCATTGTTTCTAAGATTAAGTTGGCATTGGTGTACAATAGTTAAGAAAAAAAATTAACTTTTGGCGTGAATAGCATGGCATTTTTGGCGAGGTTTTTGGCGATTAATTCCTATCATGCGCTTAATGGAATTTGTATTTTAGACACATTCTTTCTATCCTATCGAAACAAAAATTTGATACAAAACTACACTTGTAGTCAGAAAATCGCATGCTAAATTTGATACACTTAAGTCAATGCGTTTTTGAGATATAAAGTTTACATATTTCTGAAATTATCGACCGACAGACGGTCAACTCCTCGTGGGATTTGGCTCAAAATTCGATAAATATCTACACTATAGAAGTTGAATCTATA
Organism: Argiope bruennichi; assembly: GCF_947563725.1. Lineage (NCBI taxonomy): Eukaryota > Metazoa > Arthropoda > Arachnida > Araneae > Araneidae > Argiope > Argiope bruennichi. Next base: position 8,737,083 of record NC_079159.1, read on the forward strand.
TGTCGAATTTTATCCATATAAAATGCGTTTTGTAATTATCGTGCTAACTTATTTTCGAACAGCCGGACAGACCGATTTCCTCTGAACGGAGTTTACTCAAAATTTTAAAGACATCTACAAATGTGATATAAAGAACATATATCAAATTTTATCTGTCCAGCTTTAAGTTATTTTTAGTTATCGGGTTCACAGACAGGGAGAAGTACATTTTCCAAAAATGAGTTTTTCGAACTCAGAGAGGTCTAAAACGGGGAAGTGCGTCAAAATCTCGTGTTCAATTTTAATGACGATTATAGTACTTTTTCTATACTGCGTATAAAGAAAGTAAAAAAAAAAGTATTGTTATAATACTTATGCAAAATTGTGATAAGGCTTTTACTTGATAAGATCAAATAGAGGACACGTTTTTAAAAAAATTATTAAAATTTAAAAAAAAAAAAAGGCAAATCGAACTATTTCTTATCGAACAAGCACGGGCTAGTATTTCAAGGTTAGATCCATTTCCAAATCATGCAATAAATAAATAAATAAATGTAATGATATCTCCAACTGATAATGATGAATTCCCAGGCTGTGAATAGGATGACTTTTTATCTGTGTTAAATGACTCTGCAAAAACTGCCATTTCACGTAAAACTGTCAACAATCAATTCCAACAGTCACTACTGGGAGCAATTACTTAATTCAGGGTCATTAATTTTCTGACAAGTTGAAGGTAAAAAGGAGGAACCAGCTAATTGGAAAATATATTTCCGAATAAATACTCCGTTGCAGAGAGGAAAAGTAATCACTCAGCTCTAAGATTCCCTTTGAAGTTTTAATCTTTGCAACATTTTGGTGGTCTTGTGCTTCTGGTGGATAGGTCATATCCGAACGAGTGATTGATTTTTCCAGCTTTTTAAACCTAGTCTAACTGTCAAGATGCTACTAGCAGCGATTCGGTATGTAATTTTTTTTGAAATAATTTTTTTTTCACTATTATAGATTTTGTTCATCGCCAAATGAAGCTTATTAAAAAGCAGAATAAATAATCGAGGGTGCTTTTTACATTTCTTTTAAAATGAAAATTATCAATTCATTCGAAATCAATAACTTACTAAAAACTGGTCAAGTCAACGCATTAACAATTGCAATCAATTGTGCGGAGTTTCGACTAGGCAGTCTAGGATGTTATCTTGGGCGTTGGGCTGAGGGGAGAGGCCATGGGCAATTTAATTAAAATCGATGTTGTCTTATAGATAAATTTAAAAAAAAAATACAAACAGCATGAAATATAAAACATTAGTTGCAATTATTTATTAAATATTATTGTCAAATTTGAATGATCAAGTTCTATCTCATTACATGCACTTTGTTATTACAGTATTTAAAAAAAAAAGTCTCTTAAATAATTTTATGTATAAATGTGATGGTGTGCATTTATGAGTTATAATAAATAATAACGAATACATTTTCACATGAATCTAAAATATAAAGAAATTAGTCTAAAATAAATCATTCATAATTGGTTAAGGTAAAAATGTATTGAAATGTGAAATTAAATAATCCAATTTATTATAAAAGGAACCTCATTATGCAATTCCCTAAGACTACAAGATGTCCAAATCTACACTTAAGAGCAGTAGATTATTTTTCTTTACTGTGGTTTTAGACATACCTTTTATAAATTTTCTTAATGCTTTTAATTTTGTTTCTGATGATGATTCGTTTTATTGCCATATTTTTAAAACTTCTTTTTCTTTGAATTATAGGTTCACGAATAATTAATTAGCTCTTTTTCGGAAATTTAAACTTCATTTTAGCTTACTGGAGAACTTGAGAAGAAATATTTTTGACTGATAATAAATAAAAAGTTTTATAGAAACAGTCAAGGTGCTAAAAAGAATTAAAAATTTTCTAAATTTTCGGTACCGGAATCTATTGTTTTTCGTAATCAGTAGCAGATGTCGCCACTGGTAAGGAATCGAAACTTAATTTAATAAAGGATTAATTAATAATTAAGTTCTGAAAATATTATACAAAATCTGAATAATGTAGTAAGTTAGGAAGTAAGCGAAAAATTAATTACAAAATGCAAAAAAACTATGGTTTAGGTAAGTGTTTAAAATAGTTGATAAACAAAATGAGTTAAAGTATAACTTTCATGCTTTTCATTCTGTCTCTTTCTGGCATTCCAAATAAAAAAAAGAGTATTGAATTGTAGTAAATTGTATTTATATCAGAATAATTATACTAATGTAAAAAAAAAAATAATAATAATAACACTCATTCTTCAAATAGAAAAGTGACCAAGTTTTAAATCGTGTTTCTTCTTCAAAAGAAAACGATTTGTTCATTTTTTTTTTTTTTTTTGTTGTTGTTGTCTTGATTGTTGACAAGCGATTATTTTCAATAATAAGTTTTTTTCCCCCCCATACACATCCAGATACCACCATGTTAAAACATTTAGAAATTCATAGGTTTATAAGCGTTTAAATGGTATTGAATGCATTTCCTTAGAGTAGAGAAGTGATTTATTAACTATTTGCAAATAAATAAATAAATAAAAATGAAAAACTGAAATATGCTAGCACAAATTTCAAGTTATCATGTGAGATAGTATGTATCAAGTTATCAATCACGTGAGATAGTATGTATCAAGTTATCAATCACGTGAGATAGTATGTATCAAGTTATCAATCATGTGAGATAGTATGTATCAAGTTATCAATTATGTGAGATAGTATGTATCAAGTTATCAATCATGTGAGATAGTATTTTTTTAAATCACGTGGTATCAATCCAACAAAAAAACATCATTTTCTCACATCACACATATTTGTTTAACGTTCATTCCCGTTTTCTTCTCAGTACTTCTTCCAGCGATAACTTCTTATGACTCTGCCCTTTATTGGTCAGACAGGAGAATCGGGTACAGGGTGGACATTCGTGCCAAGGTGTAACTTTTTCTCGCCAAATGTGACAAACTTCTTTAGCACTTTGTAGCAACCCTAAAGTGAAAAATGGATGTCTCGGAAGCGATAAATCGCCCATTTTCTGCCTACGCATTCTCCACACCCAAACAAACATCATGAATTCGCATGACAAAAAAAAAAAAAAAAAAAAAAAGAAAGAAAAGGAAAAAAGAAACCATATTTTTTTTAATTCATCATAATAAGTGGGAGTTTAAAAAAACCGAAGGTTTGGGAAAATTATATTTGGTACTGAGATTCGAACTTGATAAAAATTTGCTTTGCTCACACTTTTTATAATACTGTCTTAAGTAGTTCCCATTACATTTTTCTTTCATGTATTTTATTATAGTTAATTTATAATCATGATAGTTTTGTTTGCGGTTCTTAAAAATTATTTCCTTAACAATTTTTTTCGCAATTCCTTGCTTTGTTCATGTTATCTAAATTCAATTTTTTTTTCATTAAGATTATGGTTTAATCAGCGGGGGCGGCCTCCCGTAAACTTTCTGTTACATTTCTTTATAAAGGTGAATTTATGTTCCAGACACATTTTGTCACAACTAATTGAAATTAAAATTTGACACAAAACTACAATTACACAAAATCAAATTTTAAATTTGATATATTATTTAAGTCATTGTATTTTGAGTCATCGCGTTTACATGCTTCTGGAAGTACAGACCAACAGATATTCACCCCCCCCCCCTGTTAGATTTGACTCAAAATTTACTAAGTATCCATGCTATGGATAATAAATCTTTGTTCCGCATTTCATCTATCTAACGCTCATCGTTTTGTAGTTGCCGTATTAATTTATATTCGAACAAACCGGAAAGACAAACTTACTCAATATTGATTTTGCTCAAAATTTGATAGAAAATCTACAAATTGTTGAAAAGATCATTTACGAAATTTCATCCGTCTAGCTCAAAGTGTTTTCGAGTTATCTTTTTCACAGACAAACAGGAATTTTTCAAAAATATGTTTCCCGAACTCATGGAGATTAAAACGTGGAGATTCGTCAAAATCACGGGTTCGAATTTTTTGATGATTACAATATTTTCTCGATATTTCGTATACGAGAAAATAAAATATATATACAGAATATATACATGTAACAGTAAAATATATACAGGTGACTATGTACAGAAATATTCAATGTAAATTTCACAAAGCTTTTGCAAAAGTATGCTTTTTTTTTATTATGTGAGAGCGTGATGTTGCTTTGGTTCGTGGTTTTTACAGCCACAAAATGCACTGGTAGAAAGTTGGCGATTTATCGCTTTTGAAACATCAATGTTTCGCTTTTAAGGTTATTAAAAATGATCAAGAAGGTATCGTATTTGGCGACTTATTGCCAACAAAAAGTTACAACTTTGCGCCATGTTACTAATGTAGTTACAAAAAAAAAAAAAAAAAAAAAAAAAATTATAATACATAAAATTTTACAACTTCTGAAAAATTATAAAAGTTACAAATGTATCCGCCATGAACCCGATTCTCCTGTCTTGCCAATAAAGAGCAGAGGTAGTAAGAATTTATCGCCCGAAGAAGAAAACGGAAATAATATAAAACAACGATCAGAGGTATCGAAAGGTATAATAATAATGATTTTTTTTAACTTTCATTTTCAATTTTTCTAACTGGCAAAAAAAAAAAAAAAAAAAAAAAAAGTTTTGGAGCTCAAAAGATTTTTGAGATGAAAAAAATAAATAAATCTATACTTATAATAAAGCTCAATGTGTGTGTGTGTGTGTGTGTGTGTGTGTATGTGTGTGTGTGTGTGTGTGTGTGTGTGTGTGTGTGTGTGTGTTGGCGCTCTACAGGCCAGGTCATTTGACATACAGCTATCAAATTTGGTACATGTATACTTTAGAGGTCGGGAATGTTCACCTGGGGTCCCTTTTTTTGAAATTTTAATTAGAATTTTAATTATTAATTAAAAACTAACTTTCCCGCCAAAAAAATCTTCCATTTTCCCCACCGCCAACCTTTCCGCCAAAAAAATCTTCCATTTCCCCCACCGCCAAATGAGTAAGGCTTCCGTTTCTTTTTTCTCCCAACAGTAATGAGGCTAGGGTTAATATTTTTCGGCGGATTGTTTTAAGCGATTCTGTTTATTTTCTTAATGTTTTATGCATTTAAAATTAAACATTGTTAATTAATCCATGTTTCAGATTCATTCTGAAGTACTTTTGAATTAAAATAACACAGAATAAAGGAAATTAAAAATGTATAATCTGCCTAGCGTTACCCCAACTGGCGTAGAAAAATTCACGCATGCGCATTGTTCTGGTTGTTGTCATGGCAACCACTTTCAATGGATGATTTAAATTATTTTTAGGTTAGTTGCATGCTTTTGTAAGTAAATTGTATTTATGTTAGTTCTATATTTTTTGTATATCCTTATAGTTTTAAGTACTTCGTTTTTTAACCTGTTTTCAATGATTTAAATTATTTTTAGGTTAGTCGCATGCTTTTGTAATTAAATTGTATTTATGTTAGTTATATATTTTTTTGTATATGCTTATAGTTTTAAGTACATCGTTTTTTAAGTAGTTTTTTTTAACCTGTTTTAGACCGATTATTTTAAACGATTCATTTTATTTTCTTAGTGTTTAATGCATTTAAAATTAAACATTGTTAATGAATCGATCTGTTCATGATGAATCTGAGAAAATTTTCTTGAGATATTACATAAATTAAGAAAGATATTCTTTAGTGCCCATAAAGTTTAAACGCTCAGTGACTCTATTATCAGTAATCATATTATTAAAAAAAATGCTTTGTTTCAGTAAAAAATATTATTATATTAATTGCAGATTAATCATTTACACTTTAATTTAAAGCATAAATTCTACGAGGAGTAACATAAAATTAGAGAGATACATATCACGTTATGAATGAAGGCTTTTATAATATTATGAGTGAATTATATGACTATCAAAATTTGAAGTTTTAAAATATTTTGCTGAAGAATCTATTAAAGTTGGAATTGCATAAAATATTTAATTATTAAAATTTTAACGAACATTAAGATTGGTGAACCGGCTGGTCGCCAAAGGCGGCTAGTAAGTAAATAAAACATCGCTTTTCTAAAAATTAATAATTGCCCAATACAATTGTCTCGTGATCATTCCACATCAATTTAAACAGAAATTTAAAAAAAACTGGCCTTGAGAAAACATTTTGGGGCTCGACTGATTTTAAGATGGGGAAAAAAAAAAAAAAAAAAACATCGTTTTGCTAAATATTGACGCATGCATAATCTGATAGTCAGGTAATTGTTACAAACCTGTTTCAAGTGGTTAATAACTTAATTAAGATAAAAAAATGACTAAAAAAATAATGTTCTGACATAATAATGTGAAATTTACAAAAGCAGATTTCATTTTTTTTTAGAGAGAGAGATAAGAATGTGCATTTTTATAGTTGTTTATTTTACTTTCTTTTCGAAACTTCAATGTTGCTTTCTGTCGATTTAAAAGATACTAAAGTTCAAAGTCTGCGTATAAAGCTTTAGGTAGTGTTTACATCCGTTTTAAAGATCTAAAGACGGCGCATTATTCTAAATATGTTTTAAATATTGAAGTTCAAGGAAATAATATTTTTCTACTTTACTTTCAAAAAATTAAATTGTTTTCCTCCCACTTTCTGGTATTCGCTCTAAGAAACCTAACCAATTCGTAACGGATATGTGTGTAAATCTTTTAACAAGCGGGTCAGTATTCTGACAGAGTAGAATATAAAGGTGGGTTCACACGAGTCCAACTATTGAGCACAATGGAAGATCACGCCTACTTCAGGAAAAATCACCTGACCGCAATGAGACAATGACAAATGGTTGTCCCGTCGGCACAACCATTTGCCATTGTCCCACCGACGTTTTCTCAACTGTTACACGAGGAGAACACAGGGACAACAGCAGAGAGACAACAATTGCGCGCAATAGTTGGTCACGTGTGAACCCACCTTAAGACTGTTTCTTTTCATCAAAGGCGCTTACGCCCCAGGCGCCGCTCGAAGAAGACGGCGTCGCGGATATAAAACTTTATGCATTCATGTAATTTCTTTTAAAATATTGAAATGGTGATAAGATGAAAAATCAACTGCATGCTCCGGGTGTTATTTACCTTTGTTATGCTACTGATGACAATTTGAGGGCTTAAAAAATAAGATTTTGTCCAGGCCGGTCTTTAATCCGTCCTACGGCATGATTTATAACATGTTGCACTTATGTACAATGCCGCCAAGTTTCTCTATTGGTGCTAATAAAGATACTTAAACAATTTTTAAGTTTTTTTTATTTGTTTATAATTTAACAAAGAATTTTGTTTTTTCTAGCGATAATTTTTGATATTATTATACGAGAAAAATAATTTTCAAATTTCAACATAGATCAATACCACTCATTTATAAATCGTTTATATTCATATACTAGCCGCCTTTGGCGACCAGCCGGTTCGCCAATCTTAATGTTCGTTAAAATTTTAATAATTAAATATTTTATGCAATTTCTACTTTAATAGCTTCTTCATCAAAATATTTTAAAACTTCAAATTTTGATTATCATATAATTCATTCATAATATTATAAAGGCCTTCAGTCATAACGTAATATGTATCTCTCTCATTTTCTGTTAGCACCCGTAGAATTTATGCTTTAAATTAAAGTGGAAAGAATTTATCTTCAATTAATATAATAATATTTTTTTACTGAAACAAAGCATTTTTTTATAATCTGATTACTGAAAATAGAGTCACTCAGTGTTTAAACTTTATGGGCACTAAAGAATATTTTTTTAAATTTATGTAATATCTCAAGAGTTGGTCAACAAAATTTTCTTAGATTCATTATGAGCAGATCGATTCATTAACAATGTTTAAATTTAAATGCATCAAACACTAAGAAAATAAAACGAATCGATTAAAATAAACGGTTGAAAACAGATTTTAAAAAAACTACTTAAAAAACGTTGTACTTAAAACTATAAGCATATACATGTTGTCATGGCAACAATCAGAACAGAATGCGCATGCGTGAATTTTCTTCGCCGGTTACGTAACGCAAATACGTGATTTTTTCTACGCCAGTTGGGGTAACGCTATGCGGATTAGAAATTTTTAATTTCCTTTATTCTGTTTTATTTTAATTCAAAAGTACTTCAGAATGAATCTGAAAGATTGATTCATTAACAATGTTTAATTTTAAATGCATCAAACATTAAGAAAATAAGCAGAACCGATTGAAATAATCCGCCGAAAAATTTTAACCCTAGCCTCATTACTGTTGGGAGAAAAAAACAACGGAAGCCTTTCTCGTTTGGCGCTGGGGATAATGGAAGATTTTTTTGGCGGAAAAGTTGGCGGTGGGGAAAATGGAAGATTCTTTTGGCGGGAAAGTTAGTTTTTAATTAATAATTAAAATTCTAATTAAAATTTCAAAAAAAGGGACCCCAGGTGCACATTCCCGACCTCTAAGGTATACATGTACCAAATTTGATAGCTGTATGTCAAATGACCTGGCCTGTAGAGCGCCAACACACACACACACACACACACACACACACACACACACACACACATTGAGCTTTATTATAAGTATATAGATATAGAGTATAGATGGCTCCTTCGCATTCCAAGTTCATTCGTAGCATTGTATTGATAAAGTACCTCGCTTACATGACGCATAAGATCTATTGCGTATCTTTCAACTTTCTGAAATTCGTCAGTTTTCTGCCTCGATCATTATTTCTGTCTTCTCCACGGGATGGAATTTTTCCATGAAAACAAGGGGTAACATTTTTCCTTGTCCTTTCCTGATATAGGAAGCATGAAAGGTAAAACATATACAAGCATTCCGTATCTGGAGAGTGGGGAGTAGACAATGACAGGGTCAATTCAGATTGGCCTCATCAGCATGCCCTCTGTGATAAGTTCGTCACTTATGGATTCCTGTGTCTTGGAGCAGCCACGCTTTATTCTATATCACTTTTCTGCTTGTTTCTTAAATTCCTAAGATATCTCGAAAGAAATAGCACTTTTATTAAAATATAACGTTTAGATAAAAGTGCAATTTAAATTTTATAATATACAAAAAAAAAAGATATTGATAAAAGTAGAATTAATTGGGGGGGGGGGGTATTGATCGTTGATTTGTTCAGAAGTTGTGACAAAAGTCAAAGAATATAATTTTTTAACACCTATTTTACTCCCTTTAGACTAGTGTAGAAACTTTTTAACATGTACACTCAAATGGCGTGTGTGTGTATGTTTACATCAATGTTTTTAACTAAAATGAAGTCGCTGCTATTTTATTTGAAATTTTTGAAGAGTGCAAATTAATTTTAAAACGAATTTACAATATAGATGATGCCAAATAACACCACTGCAAATGCCTGAGAAAATATTGGAGCAACGGTTGGAACCAGGATTGGAACAGTTCTATACCTTGTAATCCTAGGAAAGAGCAAATAAGAGTTAAAAATGAATAATATGCTAATGAATTAACTTACTCAATACGTACTGATGGAATTCAAAGATTGCTACGGTGTGGGAGCTATATAAATTTTACCTTAAAATTACGAATATTAAAAAAAATTAATCATTTATTCATTATTTCATTAAAACATGCTAATTTAGATGAAATCGAATTAATATCCATTTGTGCAAAATTTCTAAGATAAAGTGTACTTACCAATTCACAGAATTTCAGTCCAAAGCTACATAAGCAGTTTTACTTAACATAGATTCTAATACAGCGCAAAAGAAGTTTTTTAAAAAATTAATTTTTTATGTAGTAAATTTGTTGGACAAAAAAGAATTACCTTGACTTTCTATTTCACAACTATACTTTATGAATATTAAAAATTAGTTTAGGGGAAAAATCAGATTTTTATTATTACAACTCTCCCTCGAGGTGTGTGGAATTTCCCCACCTTCTTCTACTACTTTTTTTGTTTTAAACTGAGAAACTTGGCCCTAATTTTTTTCACAATTTAATTCTCGTACTGCGTTATTTTCAACAAATAAAAACAACGATACAGGCGTACGCATAATATTCACGATGCGTTTTGAAACTGAAAACAACTCTCATTGCAACTTGCATTTCAAACTAGCATAGATTTCAGTCGGATATCAATTAGGAGAGAGCTGAATAACTTAAAAAAAAGAAAAAAAGAATGGTTTACAAATTTTTATTGAAATATTTAATTGCCAATTGTAATTAACAATGTTTAGAATTTTCCTCTGTATTAGAACAAAATTTAGATTAGCGATGTTAATTTTACTAAATTAAGTGATCTTGCTTCATTGAAAAGGAGGTGACGTGGACGATGATGACCTCCTAGATGCTAAAAAAACTTCCCTCTCAAAATACAGGCAATGCTGATTCTAGAGAAAATGGAAAGTCGCGCTACGAACAGCGGAAATGAATGATTGATGTAAATGATTTTACCCTGAATGCTATCCTTTTCAACGGATAAGCAAAAGTCTAATAACATTCTTATTTTATGCTTGCTTAAAACATACAGATGATTTAATAGTATCATTTTTTTTATTTTTCTTCTAAATATAACTTCTGTTGACATTATTTATTGATCTGATTTTTTCTTCCATTCATTAGTACATATTTCTCTTTATTTTTCATTTGGAACGTCGTAATTAGGGTTACGTGTATTTTGTTGTGAGTCCAATTATTGCAACGTTTTAGAAAAATAATTTTATTTACAATTTGACTAAAAAAATTGAACGATTTTTACTACGAGCTTCACCGAGGCAGTGCGCGAGACAGTTAAGGAGAGTGCTTTTTAGGAATACCCGGATGACGAGCGGCGCGGCAATTACGTCACACACAGTCTCGACGGTGCCTGTAGTTTACAGATACATATCTGATATAATTTATGATAGGTATATATGATTTATGATAGGCATTCACTACAAAGTATCCCCCAGTGACGAAGGAAACGAAAATTACTTAGAAGTTCTGAGGAAAAAATTTGTCTCAATCGATTCGGAAACATCCATCTGAAAAACAAATTCGATTTTTGGGTACTATTAACCGCATGCCTGGGTTTTATGGCTAAATAACTCGCAAAGGATGATACAGATTTCGTAAAAATGCTATATTCATTTCAAAAGTTATTATTTCAGAATTGTTTTACGCCACTGCCATGCAAGGCGTTCACTGGGATAACATCTTTTTTTAGAAATTATGCGATAAAGTTTTGGGCACACAACTCTCTCTGGTGTATCTTCAAGAAGCTTTCTTTAAATGATGACAGATGGATTTGAGCTTTTATATGGCACTTTAAATAAATTTAAACCTAGACCATAAACCTAGACCATTACTCATAGGAAACGGTAATTTGCATAGCGGTTTAAGCTTTTATTAACTCAGAAACGAGTTCCCATCGTTTGGAAAATGAAATTAAAGAATTGTACGCACGGTAAAGGAGGATCTTGAAATTGGGTAGAAAAAAAGTCGGCCTTAGTTAAAGTTAGAGCTATTAGATTTTAAGAGATGGATAAAGAACTTATTTTAAATATTAATTATCACTTCAGGAAAAAATACTTCTTTCCAAGAAGTTTTATAACAGATTTAAGTTTTGGAGCATATGCAACATGCCAAATCTTATTCATTTATATATTCGAATGTTTAAATGAACATGTTCACACAATCAGATGGAGAAACACGCAGAACATATTACCAAAAATAGTTTCTCAAACTCAAAAAGAACCAAAACATCTATATTCCTTCAAAATCTGAAAATAAAATTATTTTGGCGATTTTAGTATTTTCTATTTGTATAACTTCGCATGTGAAAATGCAAGAAATTGGTCTTTTTTTATTAATCTCTATAAAAAATGGGAAAGACGCATTATTTGGTCGATATTCTGAACTTTTACCCATTTTCTCAACTTTTTTTTCTCGGTTTTTTGTTTCATTTCATATTTACTATTTTATAGAAGAAACGCTGCACTCGCGATATTGTTGAATTTATCTCGAAAAGATTAGCTGGAACATTATATAACAATAAAACTCGGGAGCTTTTTTTTACCTCCTTAATCTTTTAACATCTTTAGATATATCAAATACATACATCAAAGAGACAAATTTAAGAATTTGACAACTTATTTACATCAGTAAATTAAATTCAATAACACTAATCTTTGGAAACATCTTCATTCCTAAATTTGTCTTCGTGTTTTTACAGGAATTCAAAAAAAAAAAAAAAAAAAAAAAAAAAAAAAAAAAAAATTTTTTCAAAGGGATAAGCCTATTAATTTACAGAGGAAATTTATATATTAATTGTCCAAGTATTTTCTTTTATTTGCTTCTGAAAATTTTTTCAACTTCAGATGCTTTACCAAAAGAATAATAAATAAATAAAATGAATAACAGATTGCGATTTTTATAAGCTTTTATTTGATTTATTTCGAGCTTATAAAGATTGAGTTTTAAAATCAATTTTCACTTACTTTCTGATGTGTTGGATTTTCAAAACTTTGATCAGTTGTGTAATCTTGCTCTACAATATTTAAACAGGTTTTCACCTGTGTGATACGCCAATACAATACAATATAATATTTTAATTAAATTTTGATTTCACTTGAAAATTGCTATCTGATACCAAATTGAGAAAAGAAATTGATTAAAATATTTCATGATAATTATAGTAACAAATTATGGAATGTAAAAGGTTAAAAATGTAGGAAATTTTTAATAAATTAGTAATTTAAAATTTTTTTATTAAATTAATTAATTAAAATTTTATTAAATTTAAATATATTACGAGTCGACTCTGACGATCAGCCGATTCAGCGGGAATTCTGGTTATATTTAATTTCCGATAAATCGTTTAGATATAAATTCGGGACCATGATTCCTCCAAATTATCAGATATTAAAACAATGTTATTTTAATTGTCTTGCATATTTTCTCTTCACTATGTTGCATGAGCCTTTTTAAGGAAGATCAGTTCCTTGATATCAGAGTGCTACTAAAAACTTAAATACCCGGTTCATTTAAATTTAGCGGTATTGCAAATTTACTTTTCTATTCAACTTATAAACTACGCATATATTAAACAGAATTTTCTTCTTTAGCTTTTAACAATTGAAGAAAATCTCACGCAATTTAATATTTGATGAAACAGTGAAAATCATTTGACTTCTCGGGCAAAAATGTTAAAATTTTTTTTAAAAAAGCCAAAATTGAAGAACAATTTTTTGCACGATTATTAAATTGATATCATTAAAAACAACGTACTTATGTAATAACTAAAATTTATTTCTGCGCAATAATATTTTCGGAAGTTGTCGCGAAAAACGGCAAGATTTTGCTTATTTTTTTATTAATTAAAATTCTAATTAAAATCTCAAAAAAAAAAAGTCAACTCTGATGAGCACATTCCATCCCTAGAAGTATGTGTGCAAAATTTGTTAACTTTAGGTCAAACAGTTTGATCTCTGGGGTACCAACATGCATTCATATTTTTTAGTAGAAAAAATGTAATTAAACTTCAATTTACTTAGAATATTTTTATCAGCATCATACTCTTTTTTTTTAAACACTTTATTAATAACTTATCACCTTTGGTGACCAACTGGCCGGTCACTCTCAATCCGATCTTTTATGCATAACTTAATTTTCTGTAAGAAAATATTTTTAAATATTAAATTGCGTCAGGTATCGAAATCGTATTATTTTAATAGCCTTACACCTTCTCTGTTCATGTACCTTCTAACTTCCACAGTACTATAACTTCGCTTCTTATTTATTATGTCAATTATACAGATATTAAGTAGAGTTCTTCCTTAGCTTTATAGACGAAAAAAATTACACGATAAAGTATTTTATGCAAAAATGAAATAAGTTAGAATTTCAATTCAACATTGCTGTTGAAAATTGTGCAAATAATATTTTTGAAAAATGGTAAAATAAAGGGAAAATTTTAGCAATTAAACTGGTATCATTAAAAAAAATTTTTAAATCAGAATTTTAAATTTTTAAATGGTGTAAAAAATCAACTTTGTTAAATAATATTTTCGGTATTAATTGAGAAAAATGTCAATTTTGTTTAATTCTAGTTATTTACAATCCTAATCAAAACATCAAAAAAAAATTTCAGATTCACATTTCCACATTCTAAAGTAAGTCTAAGTAACTTCAGGTATAACGGTCTGTCTTAAAAAGCACCAATATGCACACACATTCATCTTTATTATCTAGAGATAATAATTTTTAAATTGTTCTCTTTCAATATTACTGGAATTTTGAATTTAATATTACTGGAATTCAGGCTCGAACAGAACATTTTTGGATGAATCAATATAACCGTCACCGTATAACCAACAATAATCATCAATCTAGGAAAATATGAAAAAAGTTTCAATTATTTATTTACCAATAATCTATCCTAATATAGAGCATTAATTACATTTTCTTTTTCGAATTTTTATTCTTATAAATGTGCATTTTTTATTGTCTTGGTTTTTATTTTCCGAATGCAATAATCAACGTAGTTATATAGTAGGATTTGTTATCCGATAAAATAGGAATTGCAAATGCCGGATAAGTGAAATATTCGAGCAATAAGACAAGAAAGTGCTAAAGCACTTTTAGAATTAAAATTCCTTGAACCATATTTTTAAATTTAATATCTTTCTTGATTTATCATATTTCAAGATAAAAAAATTCATACGAACCAACATATTAATCATTTGGGATTTATTTTAACGTGTTTATATGCATACGTTCGTATTGGCAAATTTCTGTTTGATAAATTTCATTCGAAATTTATCAAATTTTATACAAAAATCGCATACCAAATTAGTCATCAGTTTGTAAAGATGACAAAACATCAATTTATTAAAGTGACTGTAATAAAATTGTCAGAATTTTATGTATATGTGTACTAGATATTTCCCATAATGGGCTCAAAGGTTTATTTTGTTACAAAATTTGAAAATCATCGCCGATTAAAATCGGAAAGAGACTTAACAAAGAAATTTTTTATAATACATTTTTTCCTATTATCTCTTATTGATGAGAACACTTCAGTATTATTTCTTATCTTTTATTATTGAGATATTTGTTAGAGTTTTGACTCCCTCCGGTGGAGAAAAGGGGAAATTCTGTTCCCCTAACCAGATGTATTCGAGACGCCGACGCGGCGACATGTACACTCTCTCTCTCTCTCGTCTTTGTGTTGTGATGTGTTTGTGTGGTAGCTTAGAAATGTCCGTGTCCATATATGTGTGAAAATAAAACCTATGAAAGTTTCAACTCCTGCTTCGTCATTTATGGAATTGTCATGCAGCACTGACTGAACAATATTGATACTCATAAATAAATACTTGTCTCTTTGAACTGAAATTCAAGCTACATAAAAGATTTAAGTGATGAGCATTTAGCCACAATATAATATCCATTTGTAATTGTATATATTCATATAAATCCATCAGATTTTTGCAAAATGTATTTTTTCATCTGATAACCCTTTTCTGATCCATAAGCACTCGGTAACTTGGACAGTTCCAAAGAACATGGAAACTATTTTTAATAAAATGTAATTTTCAAATAAAAAAATATCATTGATTTAATAGATTCCTTACACATGTTACATATTCAGGAAGTATTTATCGAGTTATCCGAAACTACTGGCTGTTGCCTTGAAAAATAAATAAATAAATAGAAATTCCGAAAGTTGTTGAACCATTTGCACTTAATACCAGCATTTAAATAATCCGTCAGTCCACTTTGATAACTTAATCACTTATTTCTGGGTTAAAAAAATGAAGATTTTTACACATGAAGATTCTTACACATGAAGATTCTGTAATAAGGCAGATGGTATTCTATTCTTTAATCCTATGAAGAAAAAAAAAGTGAGATTTTAAGAAAGTTATTATTTTTCTGAAATCATTTACCATTTTGTGAGTTTGATTCAGTTTGAATATTAAAATTTCAACTTTATTAAATAGTGAAGTAGAATTCTTGATAAATAATGGAATACTCGATTGTTTGCTTAAGCAGAATCATTTTGAGGTCCGTATTAATGCCAACTGTGTTAATACCATGGCGTCTTTTGATAGCAAAAAGTCTTACGAATCTTCACTTAATCTTGGACCTTTTTCTTGAATTTAGGTCTAATGGATGATAATTGCAATAATTTATTGAAAATCTATGGTATTTTTTGAAAACACTTGGCCAAATATAATTTGGTAATTTATTTAATTTAGCTCATAACAAGCTCACTTTCGTAATCATTACAAGCTTTTTTAAAAAATCCAACGAGCCATTATTATTTTCATTAATTTATAATTTTGATAAATTTGTGAAGCAGTAGTTCTCCGAATAGCTGGCTAGTGGATAATGAGACGTTGTTAAGGAAGGCATAAATGTTAAGAGGACAAAGACAACAATTCTGTTGTTTATCATTAAAACAACAATTTTGAGTATATCGTGCATTTTTATTAGTAAAAGCGAAAGAATGAAACTAGAGATGTCGAAAAATAACACTCTAACACGGGTATCATTTATCTTTGTGTCATTAAGTGAAACGTACATTCTTGGTCTCAGAACTGGTTTCTAAGGGAGACATATGTATTTAATTTTCAATAGTTTAATTTTCCAAGGAATTAAATGATGATATGATGATCAAGCAATAATTATTTTGCGCCTGAAAATAGCATTTGTTCTTATTTATAAATCGGACGGGCTGACCAATAATCTAGATATTCCTTGAAGGTGGCATTCTACGTTTTTTTTTTTTTTTTTTTTTTTTTTTTTTTTTATCAAATATGAAACATTTACTTTTCCTAAGCCTTTGAAATATTGTTAAAAAAATGTTAAACAAATTTGAAAATAATATTGAACAGTTACGAAGAAAGTGACGTAGTAATAGGCGCTCAGAGCCTAATATAATTTTTAGCTTTTTAAATTTTAAATTAATAAATATCGATGGCTCCCAGGGAATGATATATTTTTTTTAACCTTTCACGATATTATAAATCAAAAATTGATATAAACGTACCAATGTTTTGCCCCGATAACGTAAGATGGGCCCCCAGATCATTAAAACTCTACGCACCTGCTAAAAACTGATCTGGATAAAGACGTTATTCTTTCTTCGCTTGTCAGAATTCAGAAATAAGTGCGTAGTTTTGATCAACTGCGCCAAATATCTACATTCTATAAGTAAAAATGAAAAGTCACGTTATTCAGACATGACTCAGGAATTGTGAATTCTCTAAAGTCTTATTAAGTTGCTGCTGATTTTCGCGATATTGTTGTATCAAAATGCTGAATAATTTTTCGCAAAACAAATTACAGAAGAAAGAAACATAGTTTGTATTAAAGTTTCAGATAACATATGAATTTATAAAAATTTTACACTCGGTTAAATCAGCGTTTTTTAAAAGTTAAATTTTAAAACTAAACTTACACTTGGAAAATAAAAGTTTTAAGCCATTTCGGGATAAAAAGTTTGTTTTATATTAAACGATATTAATAAGAGGAATTATAGGTTACATTGAATTCACTTAAGATAATATTCAAATAATTAAAATATCATATTGATTGCAAAAAAAAAAAAAAAAAAAATCAAGATGTCATGTACAGTGGCTCAAACAATTGAGAGTACACCTTACTTTTACTTGATAAATCTGACTTTCAATATAAGTAACACAATACCGAGAAGTGCAAACATGATTTTATTTTTATACATAACAAATGGTTTAATTTAAAGCAAAAATAAAGAAAAATCTCTAAACTGAAAAATTTCAGAAGCACTTTAAATAAACATACGCAGATTTTTTCCTCAAAAAATTGACAATATACCAGTGAAATTTTTGTAATATATCGCAAAGAATGTCAATATTTAATTGCGTGTCTTTTGGCTTTTATAATGGTTTCGATGGTTCGATTCGACCAATTTTTGGTGGTATCTGAAGATATTTTACCCCATTCTTCTTGCAAATTTGTTTTAAATGAGTTTTGCTTCTAATTTTGTGTTTTTGAACCACTATTTCGAATGTGGCCCACAGATATTCAATGACAATGATGTTGTGATACTATGGCGGTGTGTGTAAATGCTGTTTACAATGAAAAAGACGCCACATTTTGACATTATGTGCGTTCTGTTGGGGTCGTTTCCCTGCTGGAAAATGAAATTTTCATCTAAACCCAATTTTTAGCACTTTCCTTAAGATTACCGTATAGTACATCCAACTTGTTGCATAAATTTCTCAAATCATAGGCAGAAGTGTAAGTGCTGAAACTGTGCAAAATGTAATTAGACAGGCTGGAAATAAAAATCGAATTGTTAGAGAGAAACCGTTCATCAGGTTGCAAATTCAGAAAAAGCGTTTAAAATATACAAAAACTCATCAGTTGAAGACCAATAACTTTAGGAAGAAAGTTATATTTAGTGATGAAAAAAAATTCAACTTTTTTGGTAGTGGCACCCGTAGCACCGTATGGAGAAAGCCTAATACTATTTTGGATCCAAAAAATGTACACCCTACAGTTTAACATGTTGGTGACACCGTCATGCTTTGGGGTTGTATGGCTTCATCTGGAGTAGGGAATTTAGTTTTTAAAGATCGCATTATGAGTCATATGGCTTGCTTGGATATACTTCGCATCAATCTAAAGGAAAGTACTAAAAATTTGTGTTTAGAGGGATATTTTATTTTACAACAGGACAACTATTCAAAATGTGGTGTCTTATTCATTGTAAATAGCAATTACACACGTCACCACAGTCCCCCGACATCAATGTCATTGAATATCTGTGGACCACACTCGAAATAGTTTTTCAAAAACACAAAATTAGAAACAAAACTCATTTAAAACAAGTTTGTAAGAAGAATGAGGTAAAATATCTTCAGATACCTCCAAAAATTGGTCGAATCGATATCAGGACGTTTAAAGACCATTATAAAAGCCAAAAGACATGCAATAAAATATGGACATTTTTTTTGTGAGATATTAGAAAAATTTCACTGGTGTATTGTCAATTTTTTTAGGCAAAAATCTGCATATGTTTATTTAAAATGCTTCTGAAAATTTTCAGTTCAGAGGTTTTTCGTTGATTTTTTTTTATTTTTTACTTTAAATTAAACCATTTGTTAAGTGTAAAAATATAAATATGTTTGCAGTTCTCATTAATGTGTTATTTATATTGAAAGTCGGATTTATCAAGTAAAAGTAAGATGTACTCTCAATTGTTTGAGTCACTGTATGTGTCTAGTAATGTCATTTTACAATGTCTATTGAATTGTATCTTTAGAATGTTAATACATAATTATAATTTTAACTATTATCGTCCTAATTATAGTTTAATTAGAATAATGATGCCTAGTTGTTATCATTCTAATTCTAATTTGATTAAAACGATAATAAACAATTATAATACTAATTGCTATCATTCTAATGATAATTTAAATTAGAATAATAAATATAATATTTTATGAACGGTTTGTATATATATTTTATTTCTTTCGTTCTATTTTTATTTGTACTAAAAAAATCCGCTTTCTGCACGAAACAAAAGGAATGTGTTTTTTGTTTAGTCAACACGACATTTAAAAAAATCATATGTTTTATTCAAGCATAAGCAGTTAAAATTAATTTAGATTTTTCTTTTATTGATAAATTGTTTCAGAAATGATCTTTTTTTGGGAGAGAAGGATAGCCTGTTTTCAGGGATCAAGAGTAGAACATATTTCCCCAAGTATAGGGAAAAAACACAAAAATGTTAGTAACTGGCATCTGCAACAGAAGTATTGTATTTCGATTACGATTATGAAATTTTGCCGGTTTTCTTGCAATTCACATGTGAACTTTGCGAGATAGCATTGCATTTCTTTGTTTTTTTATGATTTTTGAATCTCCTATTTCATCCAAATTTGTATAATTTATACTCCGTATTTCTAATCTTTATCAATATATTTAAACAGAAGATTTGTAAAATCTAATGTAAGTGTGATCATTTTTGTTGAATTTATGTCCAATTCTAATTTTCATTTTATACATTGTGTAGATTCTTAATTTTTAATAATATTAATTTTTTGACATATTAAAAAACAAACATTATTTGTAATATACTGGGATTATTTGATGTACTATTTAATTTTTTAAAATAAGCAAAATTCGGATTTTTCAATGCAGCAGAAAGTTCTTATTTTTCAGAAAACTTTCTAAAATATTTAAGAAAATTATTTTGAATTGCTTTTTAATGATGACTTGATTATCATGTGAAGCTTTGTATTTTGTTTAGTTTCTTTTCTGTTCCTTCAGAAATTTTTTCTATGAATCTCACTGGCATGAATCTCAGTATCACAATTTAGAAATTTCGTAATAACATGCTTAATGGTTTCCTTTAAGAAATGCGTGTATATTTCTCTCAAAACCTAGGTTAGTAGACTAGGATTAATAAATTTACTGAAATATGCAAGCTTATGAGGATATAAGTTTAATAAATATTCATTTGATAAGGTTTGTTGATTCTGTATTAATATTTCAAAGGGAAAGTCATATGTTATAAAATATGTATTGTTATTTTTAAACATTTCAATATTTTCATCTGTTTTTTATATAAAATTATTAATTTTTGAGAATTATATTATGTAAATATTGTGTGAAATTGGTGAAAAAAAATTTTGAGATCATTATTCAAACTAAATTAAACTATGGTGCAAGTTATTTAGTAAAATTAATATTAATTCAGTATAATTTTTTAAAAAAATATTTTCAATATTTTAATTTTATGTCAAACCACATTTCTTTTTTTAATATTATTAAACCACTAGGAATGACAGATATCTTGATAGAGTTTACTTTTAATGAAATGCTTTTAGTATAAAGAAGAATCTGGGCTTTAAGTGAAGAAAAAGAATTAAACTAATTGGGGAAAATTTAACATATAATGTGTACTGAAAAAGTCCACATTGAATATCTTAATGGCGAATGAAGGTATATAAAGTCATTCATAGTGAATGATGATATTGTGTTGTTATTCTTGCAAAAGCTTCATCATCTTTTTTTTATTTATTTATGCCATGGATTTTTTATTTTAACAATATTTTAGCATACATCAGTAAATTTCCTATATTGGGAGTATTGAAATAAAATATTTTTGTCATAGCCCAAACAGATCTGAATGACCTATGTCTCCACAGATACAACGATTATGAAAGCATAAGCCAAAAATGTGGAGATGTCATAAAAAAAAATCCATATCCTGCGATGAACTGATTAAATAGAGCATGTTTAATATTAATGTGGGGTTCAAGTTTTAAAATTTGCTGCCTTTTCTCCAAAAGGCTATATCTATTATGCAAATGTGAAAAAAACACTTTTTAAGAAATTTTTTTTTTGGGGAGGGGCATGATTTTAAGAAATTGTTCATGGTGTTCACAATACTTTCATGATTAGCATCTGTTATACTATCATGGATAGTTCTTTTGATTTAATTATATTTTAAAACTTTACCAACAGTGAGTTAAAGTGTTTAATAAAATGTAGTGATACTTTTTACTAATATTCTAAAAACATTAATTTATGTAACATATTTTTCATCTCTTTATGAACTTGTTAGTTACAATTAATACTAATTCCATTTATATTCATCGTTTATTATCGGGTTCGTTTCTTTTTGCCCCTCCCCCCGCGTCAAATTTATTTGAAGTTGAAAAAGGGGAAAAATAGAATATCAATTTATTTTTTATGTAGAAACTGTATTATAAGCTTTTCAAAGAATAAATGAAATATCCTATATAATTATTTATATATCAATTAAATGTTGCTACATATGAAACTTTTTAGTTATTGTAAATTAACATCTTCCGACTGAAACTTTTGTTTACTTACAATTAAATCTTTAAGATTTATTTTAAGATATTATTGACTATGCTTAATTACTGAAATTAATATTCAACTTCCAACCTGTATGTTAACCCTACAGTAAGAGGATTTGTTCGATTATACTGTAAATCAGTCTTGGAGATTTGAAGCATTAAATGTACGATTAAATTTGATACGGATTTTTACAAATAATTTTGTTTTTTTAGTACCTGTGATATCAAGTAAGTTGTTTAAAGTATTAGACAATTTTGCATAAAATTCAACATGCTTCTTTTTAAATTTTTAATTGATGAAATGATTTAAATTAACATTTATAA
Organism: Argiope bruennichi; assembly: GCF_947563725.1. NCBI lineage: Eukaryota > Metazoa > Arthropoda > Arachnida > Araneae > Araneidae > Argiope > Argiope bruennichi. The sequence continues at coordinate 8,759,227 of NC_079159.1, forward strand.
TGAATAGTATTTTGTGAAATCAGCAATATTTATAATGTTCTAAAACATTATGTCTTAAATATTTTGTGCTAGCTTTAAACATTCTAGATATAGCATAATTAGATATAACTATGTATTTCTGTATTTAATATGTATATAATAATAATATATGTATATATAATTTGTATATAATGTATTTCTGATAAATAAATATTTGCTTATATTTAGTGAGAGATTTTCGAAAATGAGGGAAGTGAGAACTTCTATGATTGATTTACAGTTTGATACCAACACTTTAACAGATCCTGGTAAGAATTTTTTTAAATTGATTTTATATACCTAATCTTTCTGATAAAATATGCTATATAAATGCATTCTTTAAGTAAAACAGTTTTATTAAAATATTTATAAAAAATATCCATAAACTATAAAAATTGAATATATTTATAACTTTCACAAATTAAATTTTCTTTTATTTAAGAATTCATAGTGCATATGGCTATGAAGTTAAAATAATTGGTATTGATAATATGTATCATTTTCTTCTGCTTAAAAAAATCAAAAACAAATTTGTATTTTTTTTTTTAATAGAAAAGCGTTCCAATATTGTGAAAAATGTTGAAGATATTCTACAGTCTCATTTTGTAAAACGAAAGTGTGAAGCAGCATTTGGTGAATCCTATGTTGTTAACTTCAGTAATGAAGATGGAAGGTAATAATAAATAGAACTTTTGTTTACTTAAATAATTCATTTTAAAATAAAAAAATTTCTCTTGCATATATGTGTCTTGATTTATTCTAATTATTTTTTGGATCATATACAAATAGTTGAAAACACTCCTTGTATTAAAAATTTAGTTTGTTAAATCTATTTAATTTTTTTTTATTTTTTGAATGCATGATGTATAGATAGAGTGAAAGCATCAATTAATTTTAACTGGATATTTTAATGAATGTCCACATTTCAGATCTTTTGAGTTTGAAAAATGTAATTTTTTAAAACTTCATATGATTAATTTTATTTTATAGACTTCAGATCAAATTTGCAGATTGATCTGATTAAATCTAAATTTTGAATAAATTTTTTCCAAAGGAAATCTGGCTATTAAAAATTTATAACTTTAAAAAAAGAAAAAGCTAGATGAATAAAATTTCATACACAAGTTTAGCTTGTGAAACTTAGCAAATTCTGTTAAATTTTGAACCAAATCTATCAAAAGATTGACCATCTATTGGATTATACTTTCATGTTTTGCATATTAATATGGTGACAATATATTTAGATATGTGATCTTGTTACTAGAACTGTGGTTTAACTAGTTCATCAAATTTTAGTTACAATCAGTCAGAAAAAAAAGAGTCAAATATATATATATATATGCAGGATAAATTCAGCCAAACTTTTAAATTCCTTCCAGATGTCTATATTTCATAGTTAATGTTTGTCAATGCCAGGCAATTCACTCGCAGCCTTGCCCAAGGTCCACAATTTCGTGCAGGGAATAAAATTTTTATTGGAGAGAACGTGAAAGAGTTTGAGACACAATTTCTGCACATTTCACTTTTTTAATGATATTTATTAGTCTTGTTTTTAATTTTTTTTCACTGTGCATTTTGTATATTTATTAGATTCTTAACTATTTTTAAAATATATGCCTAAAACGTTATTTTTTTTTCTTTCTGTGAAGCCTTTATCTGTTCTCCATAGATTACATTTTTTTTTTTTTTAAATGAAAAACCCTTTTTAAATCTTGGAAGGTACATAGTATGGAAGGTAGTTCAAGAATTAAATTGTTATTCGATATACTGCAGCTTATATGAATTAAATGCTGAAAAGAAAAGTTCCACATATTTAATATTGATTTGCAATATTTTATAACAAGTATAATTTTTTTTTTTTAAATTTTGTTAAAGGTACTGCGATTTATAGAGAATATGCATTACTAAAGACATTTAAGAACACTAATTCAAATACTTGCTAAATAAAAAAAGATGATGATATTGGAAATGATTTGTTCTGTTGTGTATTGTACTATTCTAGGAAATGAGGTTTTACATTAGTTTATTTTCTGTTATTTGATTAAAGTTAAAATATTTAAGGTTCCTTGCAATTTCTTTTTTTTTTTTTTTTTTAATTTCAGATATAAATTTAGTTGTTCTAGTAATTTGTATATACTAAGCAGAAAAATTTGTGTTTAATAGTTTATACTTTAAGCTGAATGGTTGCTATTTTATTTTTTTACATTTTTTTTTCCGTAATATTTAGTTTTTTCCCTTCAAATTAAAAAAAGATATATATCTTTTTTTTAGGTTAAATTGAGTATTTATTGAATATAAAACATCAGTTGGAAAGTAATGGTTTAGAAATGCCAATTATTATAATTTTTTTTTTGTAAAATTGGATTTTATTGGATGTACTATAAGGACTTATTCTGAAATTGCAACGAGTGCCTCTGTTACATCCATATAGTAAATCTGCCTTCTGATGACTGTAAAGCTGGGAGAACCTACTTACAGACAGATACGAGGCTAACATTTGCATTTTAATATCTTAAAGTTACAAGTTTAAAAAAAAACAACTTGTCATTGAAAAATATTACTATGCATATTTTAGAAATTTCTTTTAATGTACTTTTTTATTATAATTTTACTCTTAATTGTTTTTCAGTATAAAAATATTGTATTAATCATATGTTATTTTATCTGATATGTATTTTCATAGCTGTATAAGATAAGTAATAGTCGCTACTATTAATAATAATTGTAGTGATTCAATTATAATAATTTATTATAATATATTATTAATAGATTATAATAATAATTGAGTTAAAATACTTAATCTGTGATTAATAAATGTAATGAAATTATCATTAGAAAAAAATTCCTTCAGTATTCTAATATATTTGTTGATACCGATTTACCGAGTGGTGGCGGGGTGGTTGGCTGTACATAAGAAGTACTCTAATAAACTAACTTTAGAACTATAAATATGTCTTAAACTATTAATGTGTTTCATTGATCAACTTAAAATTTCTGAAATGATGAAGAAAATTTTAAAAGTATAAATTTTAATTGTATAATTTTGAAGCTCTGTTGAAATGAAAGGTAAGCTATTTGTGCATTTGATTCATTATGTTTAGAGTGTAAGAAATGCAGTTAGAAAAAGTTATGAAGGCAGACAAATACAAGTATCTGTTAATTTTGAATAATGCAGGAGTTATTATTAATTTGCTTCACCCGATTTTTCATTAGATTTTTATTTAAATTAAAAAGTTCCTGATAAGTACTATTACAAAATATTGATTGAATACATGCGAGTTTGAATCCATAGAAATTGCCTATTTGCATGTGGCTGTTATGTATTATTTGATTCTATAAAAATTCTAATATGATATAGGAGTTGATTCTTAACTTTTAAAAATTTTATGAATTCAATGATTTCTTGCACTGACGTTAATATTAGCTTTTAGATTACAGGTTAGGGGAAAAAAAAAAAAAAACCTTAAGAGGATTATGATTAAAAAAAAAAATATTTTACTCCTTTTTTTTCAAGTGATTTGAAAATAAGATCACCTTTTTTTTTCTTTATCTTCAATGGAGTCCTTTCTTTTTTTTCTTCTCCTTATTAGCAATCGGATTTATTGAAATTGGAATGACTGCAAAGAACCGGAGAATAAAGCAAGCATTTTAAATACACTTAGATTCATTCAGTGGGGAAGTGAAATCTTAATGGTTGATTGGTGAACAATTGATCAATGCACAAATAAAAGTTAATCTGCTAGTATTATATCTGTGGCAACTATGAGAAAAAAATTGACATTCTCATTGCAATATTTTTTTTATTTTATGATCTTTTTTTTTTATGTTTGATTTTATGAAAGCATTAGTCCAGTTCATATTTCCCATAACCCAGCTGCATTTATATATTTATGTATTGTTACAATTTTAAAAAACACATGATTCTTTTTCAGTTTGACTTGTACTTTTAAAAGTTACCCGTTTGGTTTGGTTACTTTAACATTTGAAGATTGTTTAGAAGGAGATGCTGCATTTACTAATCCTGTAAGTTTATTTTATTATTGAAACAAATATTTCTTTCAACTTCTTTCTTTTTATCTTTTTAATAAAATGAAATGGATGATCTTAGCTTATAAAGCTTAATTTTTTGTGCTAATGAATTTCTGTTCATCAATATATTTATCATATAAAGAGTAATTTATGTATATGTCAGTTGTCTTAAAAAATTTTTTTTAATTATTTATTATTTTCTTTAGTAATTTTAATTTTGCAAAAATTTGGCAAGGATAAAAATGTATTGTTTGTTGGTGTCTAGTGCCAAAAGTTATGAAATTTCATACTACTTGTGCTTGAAAGATGTTCCACTTTTTAATCAGTAATATGTTGTAAATGTCGCACAAATAAAATTGATGTCGACAACTTAGAAACTTAGATAGTGTGTCATGTTATCCGGACTTATCCTTATTATCCTGGACTGGAGTATTTCTTATTTGATCTAAGTTGTAGGTTTTGAGCAATGTACTGAATATTTAATATATGAAGTCTTCTGATGCTTCTTGAATAACTGATTTAAAATTTTTGTTAATAGCTTTTTCCTTCGTAATCTTAAAAGTTTAAGTAAATAATGTTCTGTGAATTAGTTGCCAGTAGAAATAATTAAGATGTGCTGAAATAATGTGCAAAGGGATAATCACACTATTGCATAAGTATGCATTCAACAATTTTAAATTACTGCATAATATCAGTGTTTTAGAAATTTAATTACTATATTTTGATCTATACAATTACAAAAAAGTGATTATCTGCTTTTAAGATTAGAATGTTTTAATAAAGTACTTTAATAATGACTGGCAACTTTTTTTAAAAAATTAGCTGTGGATAGAAGATTTTATGAAAGTATAAAAACTGGCATTTTTGTAAAATTGATTTGATATTTTAACTTGCATATATTAACAAGTGGTGGGTAGTAATAAAATAATTTTAAACTATTACTTAAAAAATTATTTCCATTAGTAAGTAGTTTTTCTTCCTTTGATCAAGTGTAATATTTTTTAAAGTGTTAGATGTATTTTTAATTCTGGTATTAACTTTTAGAAATTGGAAGAAATAAGAAAGGAACTACACAGACATTTTAAAGTCAAAGTGGAAAAGTATGTATATTCTAAATTTTGTGTATTGTTAAAAAAAATTCTTATTGACTTATTAAATTGTTTCAGTTGTAGACTGAATGAGTAATATTGTTCTAAAGCATATATGCATTACATGTGTTCAAATTTGATTTTTATGAAATGGAATATTTATCTGAGTTCAATTATTTATGCAATTAATTCAGTTTTTGGGTGTTCTTTCTATTTTGAAATGATTCTATGATTTGTAAGTTTGTTTTGGTATTAAGGAGATAGAACTCGGGAGAAAAATTAGCGCATTATCTATAGCCTTCTATAAAATAGTACTGTACATAGAATTTATTTCTATAATTTTTTTAAGCTGTGAGAAAGAGAGGTAATTTGATTCTAAGGAGCAAAATGCAATGCTAAACAGATATAATAATTTTACAGAAAAATATTAGTATGATATTGATAACTATTTGTAGAGAAAGAAAGTATTGGTTGTATGTGATATGGCAATTAACTAACCATAACCAGAATCATGTTGTAACAACACAATGTACAACTACTTTGTCCTATATATTGCATACTTGTTTTTGTCATATTCTTCAAATTTAGTAACACATGTTTATAACTATATCTTCATGAAGGTATATTAAAATACCTTAAGTGACAGATTGTATTTTTTTTCATGTTATATTTGTTTTATTTTCCTATGGAATTGCATGTCTGAGGTCACCAATTAATTTTTCAATCAGTTGTAGGATTGCAAGCATGAAATGATGAAAAAGTTATGCTATAGAGCAGAAGAAATGAACTATTCATCTTTTGTTATCTTTGACCCCACCCCTAAAATAATAATAACAATAATAATTTATTCAAAATAATTAGTGCCTTTATCAGTTTTTTTTTATGTTAGTCAATCCTAATTTAAATTGTATATCAGATTTGATGTGATTTGATTGTTTTACATGTATTGAAAGATGCATAAAGAGTAGAAATTTTTTCTCGATTCAAGGTTTAAGTATTTATATCTATTCGTAATAAAAAGTGAGAAAATTGTCACCCTTCTCCTTCATGTAGAAACTAATGATTCTGCTTCTCCTACATAGAAATAATTACCTTCTTAAACTACAAAAGTAAGACTTTTATTGAGTTACATGTAAAATATTTGTGGATTATTTAGATATTATATTTTATTTTGAGAAAATACTTTCTTTGTGCTTCTAAAATTGAATTCTAAATGATTTTTGCTAAATTTTTTTACTATTCTTTAATTTCAGAATATTATTCATTTTTAATTTTTAATTTTTTAGAATTCCTATAATAAAACGAGGATCTGCTGTTCCTTTGTACTTCACAACTGCTGATGAACGTATTTTGGAATATGATTTTAACAAAGTTGTTTTTCAAGATGAATCTCCATATCAGAATATCAAAATTCTTCACTCTCCTACTCTTGGAAATTGTTTAATTTTAGATGATTTGCAAAGTAAGAAACGATTTTATTTCTTCAAGTCTCTAGATTTCTCATTTTCCTTATTTGCCGAGGATAATAGCTCAGTAATAAATTGTGGAGTATAAAGGAAATATCATTTGTCTTTGTTGAACTACTAAGGATATAACATTTTAATTTAAATCATTGACTCCTTAGTAGCATTCATTTATTGCATTGTCATTCTACACTGAGCCAAATAGAATTGGCACACCAGCCTTATTACTAAAAAGATTGTTTTATCTAGAAAAGTTATTCCAACTTTAATTTAATAGCTAATTGAAAATTTAATAAAATTAACTAATTTGCGACCATATTCATAGCAAAACAATATGATTAATTAAATGGTCCAACATTTCTGTATACCTGTATTGTAGACTGGGAAATATATTTCGGGAAAAAACAATCTGACATTAAATAACGTAGCTAATATAGGTAATCGGAAAATTTATCAAACTGCATCAATACAGGACATGTAATCATAGTGAATAGATAATAAATCTTGTATGACAATGAATATTTAATGATTGTATGCGATTTAAAACTTAAATAAATTCAGGGACGAGTAATTATGTTCATGAATTGAGATATGTGATAATTGTCTATGGTAAATTTCATTTGATGATCAAAATGAAACTTCTTTTTGACAGGCTTTAGGTTTTAAATAAAAACTTCAGTTTTTCAGGGCTTGGAAATCACAAATCAAAATTAAATTACTTACGGAATTTAAATCGTGTTTAAAACATTTACATAGAGGATTTATTGAAATAACAATATTACCTAAATATTTATTGTAAATAAATCAGTATTTTTTTTCCCTCCCTGTAAATATGTCACCTGTTAAGCATGAATAAAAATTGCATTTTTTTTTAAAAGACATATTTTATGTATTTAAAATTTGTTATTGGTCCATTTAAGAAAGTTAAAGTCAAGAAAGAAAGTCAATTCAAACTATTATTTATTTGTTTGTTCCATCTTGACATTATGTTTAGTAATTGTGAAAGATACTGAAAATTTATAAATTGTTTGGTTTTTTTAATTTAAGACATTTAATTTGTATATAAACAAATTTTATTATATTAAGCCATTTTTAAAAAAAATGTACAACCTTTTGGAAATGTATCGAATCTGCTTAATTATGCAAACTTTACTACATTGCACATAAATTAAGGTAAATATTCATTTATTTCTACTGGTTTCCAAATACAGATTTGTGAAAAATAATTTAATTGATAAATGAATAATTTGCCTACTAGGAAATTTAATGCTTTTAGATTGCACTGAAAATGGAAATATTAATTTCTTGTTAAGCAGTGTAGGCTTTCATTGTCAAGAAAGTTTTTTATTTAAATGTGATGCAAGACAATTATTCTCCTTCCCCCCCCCCCCTTCAAAAAAAGTTTGTGGTTTAAAAAAAAAAAGTCTAGGGAATATTTCTTAATTTAGTATATTTGCCTTATTGTGAAATGCTGTATATTATATTTTAGATCTTGCTGAAAGCGATATCAACTATACTCATGGTGTAATGAAGTATGGTTCTATTTCGTATGCTGGGAAAGAAGTTTTGATCCTTGGAGGTGGAGATGGAGGTTTACTGCACGAGTTGCTAAAAGAGAACCCCAAATTTGTAACCATGGTCGATATATCCTTTTAGAGATGTTTTGTTAGATTTCTTTTCTTTTATTATATTCAAAGATATTTTCAACTATTTAGTTTTAGTAATTCATATGAAAATATTTAATTAAATGTTCATATCATATCAATAAAATTATTGATCTGTAATAAAAAAAGATTTTGATCATTTTCTTTTTGATGTTAGTGCATGTTAATTTTTTTCTTAATTTGAAAAGTGTATTCTTTGATAACTTCTCTTTTTCCTATTAGCAATTTAACATTTTTTGTAATTTAATAATAAAGATAAAATAACAAAAATATTTTGCTGTGAATAATTTCTAAATAGCCACCTAATTAGATAGTTTCTGATGAAGAGTTTAGCCTTCATCTTTCTTCTGGCCATTGTTATTTTTATTTCAAAAGATTAGATTTATGTGTTAAGGGAAAAACCAACAAAAAACAAGCAAGTTTTTGAGTTGATGTTCTTTTACAAGCAATATTGTTTGTTCTTCTGAATAAAAAAAGTATGATATTATAATATAAATAATTTTGGACAATCTTCAATTTCACCATTTGGATACTTCCAGTAATATAAATAGTAAATTGTATAATGGTTAATTTGAAACTAAGTAATCATAATATGCCTCAAAATTTGAAAAAATAAATATTTTAAATAAAGAACATGTCTTTTGTGCAAGAAGCTTAAAAAAATATATGTATCTTTTGCTTTATCTTCTGTTATTCCATTCTTATTTCAAACAAATTCATTTTAAAGACTAAAGTATTTTTGCAATTATTTGTTTCATTAGTTTGTTTTATCCTTAATCAATTTATAAATAGACCAAATGGTTATAGATGCTTGTAGAATTCACCTCAGAGGATGTTGTGGAGATTCCTTAGATAAATTAGAAGGTCCTAATTACAAGGTAGGAATTTTATATAATACTACGTATTTGCATGTAATAAATTATTTGAAATCTATAAATAATAATTTAGTGTTTTAAATTTATAGATATATGATTTAATTATTATTTGTATATTCTGCTGCATTCTGTATCTAGTTTTCTAATATTTTTTTATTAAGGCATACTTTATACTAATTATTTTTGGCTATTTGCAGGTTCACCAGGATTAATAGTCACTAGAATTTTCAATTCAATTTTATAGTATAATGTAACTTTTGCAATAGCTTCGTCTGGAAAATATTTTTAAACTTCAAATTTTGATTGTCTTAAAACATTACTTTAGAAGTGTTACACTGTTATGTTAATTACATTATGTATTTTGCAAGTTTTGTCACCCTCCTTTTATATTTAAAGTGTAATTTGAAATATAAATAATGAGACTTCATTCAATTTTTTTTGTTGCTAAAATGAAATGTTTTTAAAAAAAATATGAATATAGAACATAGAATAGTTTAATATTGAAGTTATATGTGAAGTATTACAGAAATATTTTTTTATGATTTATGCAATATCTCGGAGGATTATTTAATAAAAATTTCTTTGATTCTACATAAAATTCATTTTATTTCAATAAGAATAATTTTCTTAAATACAGCTCATAAAAGTGAGAATAGGTATAAAAGTTTAAAATTTATAATTCATCTCGTTTATTGACATGCTATATATATATATATATATATATTATAATTTTTTTTCTTCAATTAGACCATTTCTCCATTTAGATGTATATATTTATTACTAATGGTTTAAAAAATATCTGTTAGAATCAATTAGTTTATAGTCTATATATATAAACCATTTTGGCTTAAATAATATAGCATTATTAGATTAACAATATAGCTACATTAAAAGAATTTCAGAAGATTTTTTCTTGTGCTTATTTTTTTAGATAATATTGTGTTTCAGTTTTGTCTCATACAGACATACTGGAAATTTCAGTTTCCTAAATTTATTGTAGCGAGAGTTAATTTAATTTTTTAATTTGAGCTTTTTTCAATATGATGGCAACAAATTGACCAAAGCAAATACAAAGCTAAAAGCCTACACAAGCACATTATATAGTAATATACTTGTGTAGATTCAGTTTTGTTTTATATGAAATATATTGTTAAAAAATATGATTAAAGTATCTTAAAAATTGATTAAAAGTAGAAAAATTTTGTGTCAAAATAATAGGTTTCACTAAAAGAGAATTTTTGAATTTGAAGATGATATATAAATCATTTTTGCTGTGATGTGTTTGAGAGTTATTATGGAATGATGCTAAAATTTTGCTTAATTTTAATTAAAATTAATATTTTAAAAAAATTACTCTGGCATGCACATACCCTCCTCCAAAATATGTGGATACTAAATTTGGTAGTTATGGTTTAAATATTCTAACCTATTGAATGTTGGCATACAGACATATTCATTTTTATTATTTATAAAAAAAATATTGAATTCCACATAGGATAATTTCCAGTATAGAAAAAAGATTTAAAAAAATTTATCTTGAAGATCAATTGTCAGCATCTTGCTTTCCTTTGATTAAAACACTTGTAGTATATTGGAATTTCTCATCTATCATTTCTCATGCTTTAACAAGAACGTGCAAATACTTATCTTGTGGAATATTGTCCATGTCTGTTTAAAAACATTTCTTCTCTTAAGATATATTAGAATATATGATTTTTTTTTCTTCTTATGCTTAATTTGTGTGTTGAAATGAAATGTGATAAAATATTACCTAAAGCTTTTTCCTTGTTTTTAATTAGTTTTGCAGTAAGTGTACACACTTTAAAAATATTGGGGAATCGGAAATAAAGTGGCATATTTTTGTTTCTGTTTTATTTAATATTTCTTTCAAATTTCTGTTTTATTTTCATTTTATATGTCTATCTTTATAAATTTTTTTCAAACTGCTCTTAATGTCTCTAGATTAGTTACAATGTAAAAAAAAAAAAAAAAAAAAAAAAAAAAAAAAAAAAATGCATGAAATAATTTTTTTCATTTGGTTTTCTTATTGACATTAATTGCAAATGTTATTTTACTTGTTGATTTCTTTTTTTTTCTTCTTATTTATCTTTGAAGGAATTTTTTGAATGCTTGTACTCTTTTGCATAATGTTTGTAACTGAAATATGTTATTTTGTAAACAGGTTATCATTGATGATTGTTTGAAAAAACTTGATGAATATAAAGAAACTGGAAAGAAGTTTGATGTAATTATCAATGACTTAACTGACATTCCTATCGCCACATCACCACAAGGTAAAAATCTTGTACTCGATTCAAATTTTTCTTGAATGTGAGCTGCTATCGTACTATTTATTTTGGTGTATGAATTAATATCCACATTACAAACATGTAATAAAAAATAATCGTTTGTTAAAATAAGCTAAAAAATACATTTTGTAACTGGAATTATTCTTTATTTTCTTAATTATGATGTATTAAATGGGTATTAATTTTATATCATTAAGTTATGATACAAATGCAGTTTCTTGATAACCATTTTTATCATTTGTTTCCTGTTTTAAAAAAATGAGATAAAAAAAAAGGTAATTTACATCTGTAATTCTGTATTGTTTATTGGTTGTGACTGATTTTTTTTCAGCAACAAAAAAAAAAGTAGTTTATTTCCATTGTAATAAAATTCATATTGAAAAAGGAAGATTACAGCTAATGTATTCAGTAATAATATTTATATGGAGAAATATATTTAAACTTTTAAACATTTCTCCAGATATATTGAATATGAATTAATAAAGGTATTTTCTATTTTAATGATAATAAGAAAGTAATTTATACTTATAAGATTTTGCTTATTTCGGATGTTATAACAACATTTTTAAAACCATGAAAATATTTAAAATTCATCTTTCTTTATAGGAGAAATGTGGGATTTTGTAAAGAAAATCATAAATAAATCCCTGGTTGTTCTACGAGATGATGGCAGCTATCTGAATCATGTAAGGATTATTTTTCTATTTAGTTATAAACTGTGGTAATTCAAACTGATTTATTAAAAAAAAAGAGAATGACAAAGATATAGTTACATATTTCTGCATAACACATAGAGCTTCAGGAATCGGATATATTTTCATATTGGATATAATTTTTTATGCAGACAATATTTTATACTTTAATTTGGATTAATTAAAATAATGTTATGTATCAGAATACATAAATTGGATTATAATTTCGGGTTAAATAATAAATGCTTTCATAGTACCTTTTTTTTTTAAATTTTACTTCTTTAATACTTTTAAATAAAATTTACCAAGAAATCAAAATTTTAGCTTAAAATAAATAAATCAAACTTTTCGATTAACTTAAAAAAATTTTTTTCATTGATAAATATTTATTATTACTTTTTGTTTTCTAATTTGGAGATTGTAAAAAAAGATTTTGTATGAAACCAGATCATTTTTTGCCCCTTATGGTGAAACAGTACACATAGGAAGAAGTGTATCACAAATATGATAATATTTTCTGCTTTATTAAAATTTTAAATTGCTAATAGCAATTTTAATGCCATTTAACACATTACATAAATTTTTATGACTGTGTATTACCATAATGCAATACACAAATGTGTAAATTGTAGCAGTGAACAATATAATAGTTTATCTTCTTTATATATTTTTATTCCATCTTTATCTTTGCTTATAATAAAGATATATGTATGTGTGTTAATTAGTCTACTGGTTAGATCATTTGATCTAAAGCTACTAATTTTACACATATATACTTCGTAGAATAGAAATGTGTACCCCAGAACGATTTTTTTTTTCCATTTTAATCATAATTTCATTTGAAAATTAATCATTTTTTTTTGCTTATTACTGAATAACTTTTGAAAATATTGCTTGAAATCATTGAAATGATTTTTACATCATCTTAAAAATCAAAACATTAACTTTTTAATACCATTTTAACAATTTCGTAAATATTATTTTTACAATAAAAAATATTTTAAACATATTTTCTAATAAGAATACTGCAAGAATTCTGGAAGAACAACATAAACAAAGCTATTGATAAGCCTCACTATAGAAGTTCCAGATATTTTTTCATTTTTGATTTATAATCTGAATTATTACTGTTATTAATACAAAAATGATGAAATGTACAAAACTGAAATTACACTTTGTTCATAATAAAAATCATTATTGTCAAAGCAGATTTCAGGAAAGCAAGCGATATATTTACTTGATGCTGAGAAGAATCAAGATTTATATTTAAAATACTATTAACACAAAGTTAAAAAAACAAAAACAAAATTTTTGCATTGTTTATGGTTATATTTTTAAAGGCAAGAAGCAGCTGAATATATTCAGTTTTCTTTACAAATTTTAAAGCAGCTGATTGAAAATAAGGGAACTGCCCTATGAAATGAATAGAATGTTGTAAGGCTCTTAAAATAATATATGAAATTGTATACCTATCAAAATTTAAATATATTTTGCTGAAAAATCTTTTAAGATCAAGTTACAAGAAATATTTAACTAAAATTTTATTGATCATTAATCTTGACAAACCAATGGTAGCAAATATATATACAGTCGCTACAAGCCAAACTTGGTACCACAGGAAAAAAATTTGTTCTGGCAAAATGTTTTAACTAAAGTGAATTAGAAAAAAATGCAAAAAGGTTTTTTTGACAGTGAATTTATTCTACAACTAAAAACAAAACAAAGTAGGGCCAATTCATAAATTGTAATTAAAAATTTAGTCATAAAATTAAAATTTATGAACAAGAATTCTTAAGCCAAACTCGCACATGTCGCAATTAAGCAACAAATAATTGCAACCGTAAGTAAAAATTATTGCCACCTTTATAGTTAATGTTGTAATTCTTCAGGAGAATTTCCCAATTGTATTATTTTTATTTATTGTGGAATTAAATAATAATTTAATTAAAATATCAAGGCAAAGAGGGAGGTCAAACGAGCATTAGGTTAAGAAAATTGGTTATTAAGCATGCTGCTGATGGAAAGTATGTACCAGAAATATCAGAGATTGCCCACAGAAGTCATTCAACGCTTAATGACATCTTAAAATGCTTTAAAACCAATAATCAGGTTTAAAATATGCCTAAGACAACCCACAATAAGATTTTCAAAGAAGCAGATGATCGATATTTAATCAGAAAATTAAAAGCAAATTTGTTCCTTAGTGCACCAAACCTATCTAATATTACTGAAAAGGAATTAGGAAAAGAATTTAGCCAATCAACAATAAAAAATTGTGCACCATAAGGCAGACCTCAATGGAGGAAAAGCCAGATAAAAACCTTTCATAAGTAAGCAAAATCAGACTAAGACTATAATTTGCAAAATAAGGACTAAAATTCGCAAAGAATGCGAAAACAAGAATTTTTCTTATTGGAAAAATGTCTTATTTATTGGTGAGAGAAAATTCGACATTTTTGGATCCGATGGCAAGCCCTATGTCTGGAGAAAATCAAAGGAGGAATTTCACACAAAAAAATTTAAAAGCAACTGTGAAGCATGGTGGTGGATCAGTAATGATCAAGGGTTGTCTTCAGTTACTGGCACAGGAACCCTGCATTTTATTGAAGGGAGAATTTTAAAGGAAAATTTGCAACAATGTGTACTGAAACTTTCTCTTGGCCACAACTTGCAAATTTTTATCAGGATAATGATTCGGAAATAAAAAGCTTATCGAGTGCGTTCCTGGCTTCTATATAATTGTCTTCGCCTCATGGACACTCTACCCCAAAGCCCTGATATAAATTGCATCTAAAATTTATTGGAATACCTAAAGAAAAAAGTTCAGGAACATGCATAAAGATGAATCGAAAAATTCTTGTAATGATGAATTAAAAAAGAGTATTGTTGCAGGAATGAGAAAATATTAAAATTAATTTTTGTGAAAAATTTGTGCAATCTGTGTCTAAGTATTTTAAAATGGTTATAAAAAAAACAAGGATTTGCATGCAAAACAATAATTTATTTGAAATATTAATTAGTTTTTAAAATCTTATCCGTCTGGGTTTGACTTGTGCATTATTTTTTTCTTTTGTTTTGCTTTTTGCCATAATTTTTGATCAAAATGAATTAATTAATAATTTTTGTTATCTGTTTTTTTAATTGCAATAAACATACTATTAAAAGTTTATTTAACTAAGTTTCTTATCATTTTTAGTTAACAAATTGTGATTATATTAGTATCTTTTCTTTGATGTCCGAGTTTGACTTGGAGCGTCTGTGTGTGTGTGTATATATATATATATATATATATATATATATATATATAAAGTAATTTTTTTGTGACAAAATAAGAAGCAAATTGTTTTCCATAAACATATTAGTAAACTTTGATATATTTGGTTCTTTTGTATATGCAAAATAACAATTCTGCTGCTCCATATTCTTCTGTTCTATCCTGTTATAAAGTGGAATAAACTTTATAGTATATACCACTCTATCTTCTTCCTCGAATTTTCATGTTTTGTTGTTAAATATGAATGCTTTATCTTCAACACATCCTTATTCTGTAATTATTTGACAAATATTTTTAAGTAAATATTTATGACAATAAAAATCTACCTATTTGTAATTTAAACTACTAAAAAATAAAATGAAAATGTTTTCTTAGTTATTTGTAAGATCAAGGATTCTTAAATAATCCCCCTTCTTTTTTTTTTTTTTTTTGTAGAAGTTTGTCTTTAACATATGGAATAAATGAGATATAAGATAGAATAATGAACTTTAGTTTAGAGCAACATACATACATAAGATTGAAGTAATTTGTTTACTAAGTTTTTTTTTTTTTTTCCTTCCTTTTATTTGTATATATGTAAATAAATTCTTCTGCCTTATAAAAGTGCTGTAATGTGAATTTCTTCCTCCTCTTACAGTGTAGCCTAAATTCTTTTGAATCAGGGATCAGATTGTTTAGAAGTGTTTTCAGTTTATTTTTTGTTACTCTTCGAATTTGCTATTTAAACATATAGACTCATTAAAGAATACAAAAGAATATACAGGTATAGGAGAGACCTCTGCTTCATTTTAATGTATACTGAGTAAGTAGGAAAGAAACTGTATAGCGAAAGTGGTAAGAAATTAGCATTGAATTCTAAGAGAAGAAAAATGATAAATAAAAATATGAATTTTAAAAATAATTGATCAGATTTAACTTGGGTCACATCCCCCCCCCCCCCCCTCTATCCCCATCTGTTTTCGTCTTAGAATTATCAGAAAACTTGAACTAAACTCCTACTTCATTAATATTCTAGTTGACTTTACAATTTTAAAAGTTTTGATCTAGATAAAAGAAAAATAGCAAGTTTCATAGGGAGGAAATTAATACTGATAGTTTCTAGTGTGTAATACATATTCACATAAAATTTTCTACTATAAATTTTATCTAAATTTTTAGTAATTTTTCCATTATATTAGTAATTGCACTTGTTTGTGTATCATAATATTTGCGTTATTGTTAATGATGTGAATTATATCTGTGCTGATAATAGAAAATGGTTTTTCCAATCTCTCTCTCTTTTTTTTCTTCTTGTTTTGTGCTTGTGATGTTGTTTGGTATTCTCTTCTTAAAATTGATTTTATTTCAGGCACTTGGTGAAAGTTGTGTAGAAGCATTGAAAACTTATGAAGCAATGCTCTCAACTTTGCCAGTAAAAGTGACGTTTCAGAGACACTCTGCTTATGTGCCATCTTTCATGGAAAAGTATCCTTTTATTTGGTTTCAATTTATATTTTTTGATCAGGTTGTTTCTTCAATAAAATAAAAGATATTTAAATAATAGAACAATTTTTAATAATCATTTAAATTAAAAAATGGAATAATTTTTTTTTATTTATTTGAAATACTTTTAAGTTTTGTAACACATTTCTTAACACAGTTCTACATTCACATTTGTAACACATTTCTTTCAAATTGTATATCTTGATTCACATTAAAATGAAACTTTATATTTTGAATGTCTGATTGTTAAAATGAAGATAATCCTATGAATGCAGATAAGTATTTTAAAATTAATATTAAATACATTTTAATAATATTAAATAATATAACAGTTATTATTATTCTAATATAATTGTTTTAATTTATCTGAAAACATATTCTTTAAAAACACCTCTAGAAAAAGGTAAGGTCATCTAGTGGCCTACAGGATAATTCTCTATTACGTTTTATACTGGAATTTAGAAACCCTTGGTCATTCTTTCCCAGGCTTGCCCATCTTTCATTATTACTATCATATCCTAGAATTATTAATTCCTTTTAAATTTAATCTTAGGATGAAGGCAAGTGATCTGATGCTTTCTCATATAATCTTTAAAGTAGCATCCAAGTTATTTAATTGACCTTGGGGAGGTTGAAAATGGTGTTTGCAAAAAAAGGCCAAATGTGTGATGCTGAATTATGTTTATAATTTGAAATTGAGCATTTACATTAATAATTAAACCTATTTCTTCTAAATTTCTAAACCTATTAATAATTAAACCTATTTACATTAATAATTAAACCTACCTACAATTTACACCTATTTATTGGGAAATAATGGGTTTTATCTTTAGCAATTTATTTAACATTATTTCAAAAATTTGATTTACAAGTAAAAATTTGATATATTAATAGATGTATGTTGTATGTTTAATTTATTATTTTTATGATAAATAATAGAAGGAGAGGTAATTCAAATATAAAAGTTATGTAATGAAGATAAGAAATTAAATTAATTATTGTATGCTTTTTTTAAAACTTGTAATTTTACTTAATTAAATTTCATTGAATTCTTACTGAAATTTCGTTGTTTTACATTAAAACTAAATAGATACTGAGGTAAAAATTATACAGGCTATTATATATATGATTTCAAATATCTGGTATACATTTCCTATATTTTAAAAACAAATTTTACTTTTTAAAAAGTGTATAATTTAATTTCATTTATATAGAATGCAATTACATTTTGTTTCCTTTTTTCCATCTAAATTTGCTATATTTAAGAAACATATATTAATTATATGTTTCTTAAATATAGCAGATTCATTGCTCTTAATGGTACGAGGGGGTAAACTTTTAAAAATGGTGAAATATGAAATATTACTTTTAATATCACTATTTCTGTGCAAGAAATAAATGATCTTATGTGAAATAATCTTATTGTATTTTCATTTTATGTACATTTTTCCTTAATAATATTTACAGCTGGGTGTTTTATGAAATCAAAAAAGTTTGACAGAGTGCCTGCTGTGTTTCAAGAGCATGCTGTTTGCACAAACTTTCCTCCCCTATTAGTACATATTACAAAATTTCATTTTTAGGCATTGTTTTATAGCAGTGGTTTAAATATAGAGTTCAATTATTTTTAAGGACTAATTACTTTTTTTACCATATTCTTTATGAAGTATTTACAACAGTGAAGTCCAATATGGATACTTTTTCTACTCATTTGATATCTTTAATATCGGAATCATCTTTTTTCTCCAGAATCACTCTTGATTGAAACATTGAGTTATTTAGTTTTGAATTGTGTAATTTAAGATCTTCAATAAGAGTTGTTAAAGAAAAAAAAATACTCTGCATAATTTAGCTTTATATAGTTCTATTAATAAACCATTGGAAAAAAATTTGGTTAAGGAAAGTATGTAGCATATTGTCCATGTTTGTAAACTTTTAAGATCGATGTTTTTTCGGCAAAATGTCATTCTGTTTTTCTACTATAAGAATTTTTTCTCCAAAAATTAACAGAATCTATATATTATTCCAAAGCACATGGAAAAATTCATGATTTGTTAAAAACATAATTATTTTGTAATAATTTTCAAATAATTGCTCACTTTGGAGCATATTCATATAAATTAAAGTTTTTCTTTTTTTGTTTTTTGAAATGAAATTTAACTGTGTAGGTGTGAATCAATAAATTAATTTTCATAGAGTTAATTTTAAATTGATATTTCTTAAAATATACTATTTAAATGAGATTTGATGCATTAAAATGCTTATGATTTAGTATCATTTTTATACTAAAAGAATATTTACATTTTTGTTTACAATTTGCTACTTAATGTTTGAGAAGATTTTTAGTAGATGAATATAAAATATTTTAATTTGGATCTTATTTTATTGATTAGAGGGATTATTGTGGTGTATGAATTTTATCATTCATGTGCTAATTTTTGAACTCTGAAGTATAATTTTTATTAATTCAGTTTTATATAACATTGCTCTATTGATGAAATAAGATAGCACATGAACTCAAATTTCAAATGCATTTATTTGTGTGATATATGAAAAATCATTGATGTTACTTTTAAAGAATTAAAATATAATTTCTATCATAATGTTGTGGCAAGCAATCAAGATAAAATTTAAGACCTCCAATAAATT
Source organism: Argiope bruennichi (assembly GCF_947563725.1). Lineage (NCBI taxonomy): Eukaryota > Metazoa > Arthropoda > Arachnida > Araneae > Araneidae > Argiope > Argiope bruennichi. The sequence goes on from NC_079159.1 coordinate 8,778,770, forward strand.
CTGAAATCTTATTTGATTAGTTTATTAAATTGAAATATTGTATTTTTATTATTTTTTATGATGTTTTAAAGTAGTTGTTTTATCTATTAAATGTTTCCTGTTGAAACGTGAAAATATATTAAGGATTGTTTTAAGTGTTAAAGTTTTGATTGATTTATTCTTTTGTTTAATTCTCCTTTCAAGGTTGTTAGTTTAAGTTTGATCATATTTTAATATTTCTGTTTTTACTGTAGCTTATTTATTAAAAGTTTGCCTAAATTTTAATTGTACTTTCAAATACTTAATAGATTTGAGAAGCATGCTAATAAAGTACTCATTTTTAAAAATATTTACTTAATCTGTACCGATTGTAGTTAATTTGTGTACTTAGTATTATAATAACTATGTCATTATAATTTCTACTTATTTGTGATCTTCTCTTTTTTGGCATAAAGAGCTTATATTTATAAAATAAAATTTAAATTTCAACCCCCTCCCCCTCTTTTTAATAGTATATATTTCTGCATTTAAAATGCAGGTACTTTTTTCAATCTTTTTTCCTTAAAAAAACATTGTAAAATTTTTGAAAGCTCTTTTCATTTCCTGTTTTATGATTTCTTTAATGGAATGTTTTTATTTTAAACCATCATGTGGAAATCTCTCCTTCCCCTTCCTTGAAACTAAAAATTTTTCAAATTAATCAAAATACTATTTACTGAATTGAGTCATGCAGTCTTTTCAGCTGCAAATGACATCTAGAGTCATGATCTGAATGATGGGAAGTTTAGAGAGATCGTAGGAACATGATGGATCATGTAAAGGGACTATCTCATCTATAAATTGGTGCTACTTAATTTAATACTTTTAATATTCATTGATTGTTTTTAATATCATCTATGAAATAATTGATCTAATTTTATCTATAATAAAAGTTATTCTTCAATAAAACTATCCACTCTATTTGTTTTAAAAATGCTATTAAAGGATGAAAATACTTTAGAGTATAAGTTTAAATTAAACTTTGGAGTTCTAAATTACATTAAGCTTCACACAACATTAAGTATTTAAGAAAGTACTATTGAAATGATCATAATACATCAGTTAATATTCTTTTTTTTACTAATATATTTTTCTGTAATTGTTAACGATGTGTATCTTCATTAATTTTTTATTTCACTGGAATGTTTTTAAATTATTAAATAGAGATAAGAATGTTCAAATGCTTAATTATGATGTGTATTTTATATCAGTATACTTAAGAGATAATTACAATTTTGCGGGGGGAAAAAAATCTTTGAATGGGTTTAGATATGAATCTTTCCTTCCTTCCTTTTTTCTTTTTTTAAATATACAGACATATAGAATCTCATTTTGGTAATATTTGATTTTAAAATGCTTAATATTTTTAAATTTTACTGAACAAATGAATTAGAAGAAAGGCTTTTAGCATAATGCTGAATTTTTGGTTTAATTTAAAATGCATCTTTATACCCTGGATATTATTTTTTATCATTTACAATATCAAAATATTTTATATGTGAATGTAGATTACATGGTAGTTTAACTTTATTAGCTTAATTTATGCTATATGTTTATACTTATTAAGTCTCTCTAATTCCATCATATACCAAATGTTTGTTTGTGCCAATTTGTAAGTTTATCCATACTAGCTGAAAGATTGTCTGATATGATTTTATAAATTTGTTAAAATTCGAAAATTGGAAACTTTGTATGAAATTCTCTTTGTTTTGATTTGATTTTTTCCATAATGTTTGATAATCTTTCAGTGCGTGTGCTGCACTTTATTTCACGTATCATTCGATAGGTGAATGTAAAGTATTATTCTACTTACTTTGTTTATGAGTTGTTCTAAGTCAAATTTTGACAAAGTATTTTCTTAGGGATCATTTTTAGTATATTATATTTTTGGTTTAATTGTGCCATGTATCTAAATGTTACTATTTTTTTTTATTTTTTTTTGGACTAGAAGTCTTAAAGTTGTTTGAAGTCTCATAGTCTTTTTTTAGAAATAGTATTTTTTATTTTTTTGGTAGTATATAAAATATATTATTGAATATTTTCCCCCTTACTTGATTTTTATATGAATTGTTGTACTTTTTTCTTCATATTTTCTTTATTAACTTAACATAAGGCATTTTTTTCTAGTCTTGTCAGACATTTTATAAGCAGTATTATTCTTTCTATGTAAAAATATAATCTATGGTATTAATATAATAGCTATAATTTAAATTGTTCCAACTTCATAAACTTTTTGTATAATATATACATTGCATCTTGCAATGATCTATCTTTTTCTTCTAAAATATAGTGTACAAAAAAGAATTCTCTCTGTAATAAAAATTAGTCATAGTAAAAAAAAAAATCCATGATTTAATACTAGTCATTTTCTAGAACTTACATATAGGATCTAAAGAATTGCTTAACAAATCATGGCATTTGCATTCATCTGATATATAAAGTGTATAAAATAGCTTTTAAAACTAAAATGTGATTAACTAGTCTGTAGTTTAGAAGATTTTAGAATTTAAGTTAATTATATTTCATTCCTTGTTATCGATTCATGTGTTCCATTTCTCAGTTTCATTTCTGTAAGGAATGATTTGAATAAATCCTTGCGGTTATTCAAATTGTGATTGTGAATTTAATATTTTTTTTTAAAGTATGAATTAGAAGATTTTTTTGAATTTTTGTGTTTAAACATTTTTGTAACTATTGATTCTTGTACTCATTTGAAGTGTTATTGCATATTTTTGGGAGTAAAAAAAAAATAACAATAAAATTTCTTTTTAAAATAATTTATATGAAATAAACAAATCAAATCAAATGAAACCTTTAATCTACTTATTTACTCTTTAATGATGTCAATGTCTTTTGGTGTTTTTCTGAATAAAGCATTATCAAATATGTACTTTATTTTATTTGTGTATATAGTATTGTTTTGTATGGTATTCTACAATTACAAACAAGAGAACTTGATTAATTCGAAGCTAATTGTATCATTGAAATTCCATTTCCCAAACATAGAAATTAACATAAACTAGCTCTAAAAATGAGTATAGTAAGAGAAAACAACAATTTAAAAATATAAATATAAAAAAAAAACTTCTAATATTCAACCGTTACAATAAATAATACATTATTGATAAATGGACTAATTTTAATAAACAGTATAATACAACTGTAATACTATACTGCTTTTAACACAACAATTGTGCTACAAAACTTCATAATACACAATTTGCATCTAATGTACTTTTGAGTTTATTAGTCATTGTGATTATTTTGATGATCAAGTTCATTTACACAAGAATAGACATCCAACAAATAGATTTTCCAATAACAGATTTGAGCAAAAAAGATATATTTAATTATACGAAGATTATTCTTTCTTGTAGCTTGCTTAGAATGAAGAAAAATGATTTCAGTTATATTTTAGTAGGAATTCATAAAACCAGAAAAAATTCAAATTATTGATGGATATTTTGTTTGTGTTGAATCTATGCTCATACTTCTAAATACAACATCTCAAAAAACATTTATCTAGATATATAAAATACTAATGCAGGCATTTGACCCCTATACTAATATTGTTAATTGTTATCAAATTTGTCTGCAAGAGGCATTTTTCTAAAATCTGTACTTCCATTTTTCATTAATTCCAATATTTTTTCATCGATACTTATAAGTTACATAAAAAGAATTTTATAAGGTATATAAAAAGAACGAGTAAGAAGAAAAAAATGCAATATATAAATCTTGCATTAAAATGTTAATGTCTAATTTTAAACTGAATCTGTCATAGAAAAGTTTTCACTGTCCACCCAGATATATATGAATATAACTCGCAAAAACAGCCATCTAGATGAATGACATTTATTTTGATTTATCACTGAAATTGTGATATGTATCAAATTTTGGCTTAAATTCACCATTGGAGAGACTATTTGTCAGGAAGACTTGATAATATATATGTATATTATATATACATTACAAGTACATCTTGTATATATGAATTCAGTATCAAAAATGGCAACAGCATAGATGGATGAATTTTAAAATCAGTTTTAAAGCCAAGTTGGTGGTGAAAACAAGTCTATTTAAATATCAGAGTATGCATTTCTTGCAATCAAAATTTAATCTCTTTATTTTTGAGGTACATCATAATTTGAGAAAAGCATAAGCATAAACTGAATAGACAGAAATACACATTATCGAAGACAAATAATAAATCACGAATATTTTGAAATAATAAATGTTGGGTACAAAAATCATAAACTCTCATGACCATGGAATGGTTTTAAACCATCAAAAATTAGAAATGATGAAATCGTCAATTATATTAAAATCTTAACATGCATATTGTATTGGAACAACAAGTTTTATCATTAATTTTAATCTCTTGTAGTTTAGGAATTTTTTTAAATTCTGTAATTATTCTTCATATTCACAATCAAATTTATTTAGGTGATATGCAAGAAATCAGTGTAATAAAAAATTTAGAAAGTTGAATTAATGCTTATTTGTACAATACAGAAAATGTTATCCTGGTGACCAAGGGGGTAGGGGTCCAGTGAGAGCCTTGGCCACCGCTTTTGGGAAGGGTTGTCCCTATTTTTTTTACAAATAATTTAGAAAATTCTTTTTAATTACAATTTTTATGAATAATAGTTTCATTTTGATTAACCATGGGTACATGACGTAATATGAAAAGGATCGCGAATTTACTAATAGCAAAAATAAATGTTTAAAAAATAAAATAATTTTATTTCTGTTAAATAATTTTTTGCTTTTTAATATGTTTGCAAGTTCATTCTTTTCATTATTTAAATATAAAAGATTTTTATTTTTGATATAATATTGGTGAAATTCTATGTTTGCTGATGAGAGCGAAAAGTGACCAGGGCATTTTATAGGCAAAATATATTTATAACTACATTAAAACTGCTCCCACTTCTTTTCCAGATTGTGCAAAAGAGTAAAAATAACTTTTTGTTTTAGTCTAACATTAAAATCAAGGATTATAAGGAACTTGAAAATATCAAAATATGGGGAAAAAAACCCTCTTAATCTTTTTAATTTCTCGTATACGTTTTAAAAAGAAAATATTGTAATCGTCAAAAAATTCGAACTCGAGATTTTGACGAGTTTCCTCGTTTTAGACTTCTCTCAGTTCGAAAAAAATTCTGGCATTCTGTCTATGACAAAGATAATAACGCTTTGAGCTAAATGGATGGATTTTAGTTTGCGGTTTTTCCATCAGATTGTAGATTTTTAACAAATTTTGATCGAAATCAGATTAGAGGAAGTTTGTCTGTCCTGTTATTTGAATATAAGTTAACACGATAACTACAAAACGAAGAGAGCTAGATAGATGAAATTGTGTGCACAAGTTTAACATCTGTAGTGTAGACAATTAACCTATTTTGAGATACATACTATTTGCAGACTATAATACTATTTTCAGAAACATGTAAACAGCGATAATTTAGAGAAGAAATGATTTAAATATTTCAAATTTAATTAGGGAATTTATGACTACAATTAATTTTGTGTTAAATTTTTGTTTCAATCAGATGAAAAAAGGCGCGTCTAAAACACAAATTCGATTTTCATATACTCCAATACCAGGGATTAATCGCGAAGGATGTTAATGACAGACTCAAATACAATAATAAATTCACGCCAAAGTTTAATATTTCGTAACTATTGCGCGCCAATGCCATGCAAGGCGGTCTCTGGGATAACATTTTTATTAGAGATGTTGTGTTCGTGCATCAACAAAAATAAAATGCAGACAAACGTACTATAAAACTAAATATTACATATAGATAATATTATCAAATTTACATCAACTTATTTTCATTGAACATTCTAGCATCGTTTTTAAACAACAAGTTCCAAAAGTATCACTGTTGCCAATCTGAATTTTACAACTATTTACAAAATAAAATTTATAATTATTAAAATAATCGTTAGCTACTTTTAAATAAAATATTTACGATTTATGCCGCAACAGAGAGTATACAGGAAAATTTTGGGAAGATCACTCTGCTAGTTAATCTTAATCTCAGCTACCTTTCGTTACAAACTGCAAGATTTGATATGCAGTAGGCGCCGCTTAATATGATCGCCGTTCATGTTATCATTTGCTTATTAACAATATAAAAATCTTTTGGTCCCAAACCGAAGTATTTAAATATACACCAAGATATTCATTTACTGTAATCACTACATTTATTAATGTTATCAGATTTATTGTCAAGAATTGGCGGATCCTTGATTTCCTAACAGCGTTAATAAGTGATGATCGTGGAATGTTTTGCACTACTTGTAAGTAAACATATAGGACCTATTCCCCCCCGGGAGGAGTTTCACATTCTTTTATATTGATTAGAACTATCTGGGTCGAATGAAACGCATACTTACACTGCGAGGTCTTGCTTGTAATCTGTTGAATAGCCATAAGCCACTATTGCCACTCATTGAGTTATGAAAGCAAAATGAATAAAAAACACAATTCATTTAAGTATTAAATTGAAATTAACAAATATGAAAGTTTAATTTAAATTAGTCATAGCAATGCTACGCGCAAACGAAAATTTAATTTAAATTAGTCATAGCAATGCTACGCGCAAACGAAAATTTAATTTAAATTAGTCATAGCAATGCTACGCGCAAATGAAAATTTCACAACGACTCTTTTTTTGAAAATGTTGAAAAATCGCTAGCTTTTTGTGACCAAAATTAAGCAATAAGCTCTGATTATTGTGGTGGGGACGAGCGTGTTGGAAGAAAACACTTCAACAAATGCCAAAATGAGTCAAGCATTTGGCTGTTTGAAACATTATCGCATTAACAACAACAAGTGAACTATTAAGGAATAATTGCCGATAAACAACAATTGAAGACTTTTTTCATTGTTATTCTTGAAAGAAATCATAGATGGCTCTGTGATAAGTGGTTTTATCTCTTTTTCCTTTGATGTGTTTAAAATATAATTGATTTTATCCAATTAGGTTATTATTATAAATGAATTAAATGTTATTAAAATTCTTTATTCGCGGAATGAGCACATGAAGCAGAAGCTACTGTAGTTTACATTTATCGATATATCGATTATACAAGTATCTACCTGCGTCTTCGATAGAATAATAAACGCAGGTTGGAATATTAAAAATCTTAAAGCAATATAAATAAAAAGGGGAACAAGTACTGTTTAAAACAGCGGAAATAGTCTCCCCAAAACTTTCTCGCATACTCTCTAATAAACTTTTCATGTCAGAGAATGCTGTGACGAATTGTGATGCGCGAGGGTGGAACCTGGGACCTTGTGCAGTAACATAACCAGTATACAAAAGCAATTGCTCGTGCAACGTAGTTGTTAACTGGCTTATAAGCTATTCACCACAGACTCTCTCTCCAGTGAGTCGGAGATGACATGAACGATATGGCGGTTGAGTGGTGATGTATTCATTAGCTGTTGAGTCTAATGTGCCTGTACCCATTTGAGTAGCGCCAAGCGTTATGGCGAGCGTGTGTGGGTAAGTGGTTGCTGCGTCAAGTGAGTCTGACGACTTTTTGGTTTGCTGCGTCAAGTGAATCTGTCGACTTTGGTTGCGGGCAGATGACGCCACAACAGGAAGGATCATCGTCCGAGGTCACCAATGTGGCGAATTGCTATGAGTGAGGATAGAACCTGGTACCTTACCTTGTGGTTAGTAGTCCAGTAACATAACCAGTACACAAAAGCAATTGCTCGTGCAGCGTAGTTGTTAACTGGCTTATAAGCTATTCACCTCAATGCCTTACATGGCAGTGGCGTACAATAGTTACGAAACATTAACTTTTGACTTGAATTTAGTATTTTTTCTGCATCTATTATGTCATGCTTGGCGTGTTATTTGGCGATTAGTACTATCATGCAATTAAAGGTATCCGAAAATCGTGTTTAAGACGCATTTTTCTCAACCGATTGAAACAAAATTTGACACAAAACTGCACTTGTAGTCTCAAAATCCCATACCGAATTTGATATGTTTAAGTCTTTGCGTTTTGAATTATCGCCTCCACATGTTTCTGAAAATGCAGACCGACAGACAGTCCACCCGAAATCTCATACGGCTAAAAATTTGACAAGTGTCTACACTATAGATGTCAAATCTGAGTACTGAATTTTGTCTATCCAGCTCTCTTCTTTTTGTAATTATCGTGTTAATTCATATTTGAACAGACCGACATCCTCTAAACAGATTTAACTCAAAATTTAATAGAAATATCTAAATTTGGTGTAAAGACCGTATACTAACTTTCAGCTCAAAGCAGTTTTTTTAGTTATCTTTGTCACAGATAGACAGACAGACGGACATTTCCCACAAATGTGTTTTCAGAACTCACGGAGAAAAACGAATCTAAAACCTGGAGATTAGCCAAAATTTTGAAATCGAATTTTTTTGACGATTACTAGCGTACTATGTATACGTATGATCTGTACGATCTATACGAGAAAATAAAAATGCATTAAAAAGGTGTTAATAGTAGTTTAAAACCCAGAAACGGACTGTGGCCTCTCAAACTTTCCCGCATATTTGAGTTGTTCGAATAATCTTGCCAATATTTTAGGATATGACTTTTAATCCTTTATTTCAGCTGATTGCTAGAATGTTTGAGTCAAATTTTTGGCTCAAATTATTAAAGTAAGTTCAGATTCATAATCGAATTTTTTTGATATACGAAATTAAATTCAAAACGATTTTTTTTTGGGTAATTATATATGAAAACATTCCAGCTTGCTTCAAATGTATTTTACATCATAAAACTGTCTTCTATTTTATGATGTGCAAAAAAAAAAAAAAAAAAAAAAAAAGATGCTTTAATGGTATGGGTTGGGTTTAAAGTGGGTATTTAGAGAATCTCTGTTTATCCGGCTATTTTGATATCCGTCCTTATAATTTCCTTCCATCAATCCGTCACATTTCGTTGGGTATTTGGAAGTCTACTGTATAGTAAAAACTTTATTAAAAATCAAATCACATATAAGAGGAATAATTGCTGTAGTCGAATCATAACCTTTGTGACACAGGGGATCAATGCTAGTTAACCAGTGATATTAGTTTCTACTAATACTATTTGATACTAGTTAAATTGTACTTGAAGTCCTTGAATCAGAATCAGAAAGTTTCTTCTCAGTTGAGCGAACAAGAGTGGAATGAAGAGAGAGAGAGAGAGTGTGAGAGAGCGAGAGACAGAGGAAGTAAACTCAAAAAACAAATGAATAAAATAAAATATTTTCATTTTTATATCAAAATGTTATATTCCAAATTTTTCAAAAAGTTCTCTGATGCAAAGCTCTTGCATAAATTTGACAAATCTTTTTTTCTAATTGTTGTATATAGTCATTAAATGATGTCATAATTCACTAGCAATTCATTTTGTTAAATTAAATTTGGTGTGTTTTGCTGCTTGTAGTTTACGGCATTCTGATATAACAACGAAGATATACGTCAGTTCCAGTGGCTCCTTCAAGTGCCTCGGGACGCTGGGTGGTCTGAAAATCTATTCGATGCACGGTGCAGTGTTAAGCTGACAGCGAATTTATGGTATTGGGAGGGGTAAGATGTTCAAAAATGTTTTGCTCACACGGGCTCATATTATCAAAATTCGCCTTTGGTAAGTTCATGAAAAATGTTTTGATAGCTCTTTGTGAAAGAGATTGATAAAATTCATTTGTATGATATAGTCTAAACCTCAATACCCACTGAAATAATTTAATGCTAGATGAAGCCTAGTGCCGATTGCCTTGTATTGTGTAATAACAAATATTTGATAAAAATTGCACTGTTGTATCGCGACTGCCTTCGTCCTCTGGCATCTTTTCCTTTCTTCTTCTTCTTTTTTCTTTTTCTTTCTTTTCTTTTTTTTCCTTACTTCCTTGTATACACAGTATTGAGAAAATATTGTAATCATAAAAAAAAAAAAAAAAAAAAAAAAATGGAACTCGAGTTTTTGATGTTTTAGACATGCCCGAGTTTCGAAAACACAATTTTGGAGAATATTCATATGTCTGTCTGACTTTGACAAAGTTAACTCAGATACTAGGTGAAAGAAATTTGATATGTGGTTTCTTTTACACCAAATTCGTATATTTCCGTCAAATTTTAACTAAAATCTGTTCAGAGGAAGTCTGTCTATCCTGCTGTTTGGATATGAGCTAATTTGACAATTACGAAATGAAGAGAGCTACATGGATAAAATTCGCTAAACAGAATTAACATCTATAATGCAGACACCAATCGCATTTCGAGCCAAATCCAACAGATCATCTGTAGGTTTGTATTTTTAGAAGCTCGTAAATATAATATTCAAAAACGCAATGACAAATATATCATATTTGGCATGGAATTTTGTGACTACAAATGCAGTTTTGTGTCAAATTTTTGTTTCATTCGGCTGGGAAAAACACGTCTAAAACACAAATTCAATTTTTGGATACTATTTACCACATCAATCGCTAAAACACTCGCCAAAGATGACACGACAGATTCAGTAAAAATGCTAAATTCACGCCAAAGAGTAAATATTTACTAACTACTGTGCTCCAGTGCTATGCAAGGCATTTTCTGGAATAACACCTTTATTAGAAAGTATACGAGGAGTTTATAGGAGACTACTTCATGTGGTTTTGTTGAGTTGTAGGAATTTACTGCTAATAATGACTTCATTTTCATTAAAGCAAATGAATTCCATTTTCTTATGAGCAACGGACTATCGTAAATTAAAATGATTTGATATTCGAATTCACTTTACTGACTAAAATTTTCATTTATTGTCTTGTTCAGCAAATATCAGGTTTCTGTAAACACTTACATTTATTGTTTTGCCCAAAGAGTTGTTAATTCCTCCGAAATTTTTAAGTAAAGAAATATATCATGCTCATGAGGTAGGCTGTGGTTCCAAACATTTCACTTTTTTAAGTATACTAATCATTTATTCTTGGTAGCATTTTTCATGTAGTGGCCTTCGAGAGTATTTACCAAATGGAGTTTGGTAGAAAATTTCCCTTTACATTTTTTTTTTTCGTTGTAATATGAGAATATTTTTTGCCAGAGAATTTAGTTAAATTGAAGTAGCATTCCATTTTGGATGTACACAAAAGCCTTTTTTAGTCAGACTTCTGTTATTTTTGCGGATGTCATTTGGCCACCAAGCTCCATATTGTTCCAAAGAGGGGGAGGGGGGAGGGAGAGGGGAGTGTTATCCAAGACAGTTTAAACAAGCAAGGTTCGTATACACCGTGGATCTTTTATAGAATGCGGTCTTAAACTCGCGATCCACCGGTCCTAAAACAGAGATTCTGTCAACACATAAAAACTCCTAGTGAATGAGGGGGGGGGGAGAATGAGATCTGTGAATTCAAAATTACATTTGAAACGTCTTTTTTCTCTTTATTGAAAGAAAAAAACCTTGTATGATGAGAAAAGAAGGACCTTGTCGATGGCAATTGTCTATTACTTTGAGTCTTCGAGACAAGATTAGGCATCCTAGACAACAAGATTTTTTGAGGTGTTTTCAAGGTAATCTAATTTTGTACGTTAGTTTGATTTACAAAGATTATGTGCTCGGCTATTCAAATTAAAATTGTCGTTTAAATTTCGCAGTATTATTCTTAGTATCCCCCCCCCCCCATGATTTTAAATGCAATTGAGATTGATGTGATTATGTGTATTTTGCAGTCAGCTGATTGACTCAAAAGTTAACAGTCTTGATGAACTTTGAATAATTAAGACATTAAAAATGCATTGTAAATTTTCTTATTAAGCTGTTTAATTTTTTTTAAATTTAAATTTTAAGCTTTTTATACGAGAAGTATGAAATTTTTTTTAATGGAAACATTCTATTAAAAACTTTGCCATTTTTATTGCTACTCAAATAATACTGTTAGAGATATTGAATTAAAATCAATAAAAATATTTGATTTTGAAAGGAAGCATGGTGGCTTCGAAGTTTGTATTCTATAAAAGTGCCCCTCCTCCTCACACAGCTTGACCTGTCCCTTTAAATACTATGAGTTTCTGTGATTAATTTTAATGTAAAATTCTTTTTGTGATTATAGCTTTTGTAGATATCACTGTTTTAAACATGATGTATATATTTCAGTAATAAATTAAATGGTTGCTTAAATATGATATTTTTGATTGTTCCATCTTTATCGCTTCTAAATATGTTTCATTTCTTTTTCGTTTTTAAGAACAAAACTAATTCTTCATAATCCAGTTTCTAATGATAGCTCGAAAAATGGAAGGAAATTATGAAAAGAAGTGTGTGTGCGTGTTGGCATTCTACAGGACAGAATATTAGATCCAGAGCTATAAATATTAAGCATAAATATATTGTACAAGGTAAGAATGGGCATTTTCAAATTTTAATCGAATCAAAATGTTTCTAAATTTTAACGTTTTTTTGTCGTAGTTTACGAAAATATAATAGCAAAATTTTTATTTCTATACTATTTTAAAGTTTAAAAAATTAATTTAAATATCGGACAATTTTCTACCCGTAATTAGAAAAACATTTTTTATGTGAATTTTAACAACAAATTTCCTGGTTATAAGGAAATTAAACCTGTTTTCAGTATTTTATATAATATTTAATTGTTTGAATTTTTTTCGAAGTTGAAATCTATGGAAAAATTAAAGTGTTCTGTAAAGTTCATGTAAAGTGTTCTGCTGATTATCAGAACACTTTACATGAGTAATCAGAAACCACTAAGTACAACATGTAACTTGAAATATATATTTAAGTTTTTAACGATGTTACAAGACTTGACTTTATTAGGCCAATTTCTCCATTGTTGAGATTATTATGAATATCAAGTAATGCGTAAGAGATTTAATTTAAACATAGCCAATATTTCCGTCAAATCACTTGGTAGCCAAAAGTGATAAATAATAAGGGATTCTTTAAAATTTATATTCGATAGATTTTTACAAATGCATAGCATTGGTTTAATTTATTTAGTTATGTTTACTTTATAGTATTAAATAACTTGACAAAACTATTATCTGCCTAAGATTTTACAACCTTACCACTGCCGTGGTAAGGCTTCATTAACGTGTATTCATTCATTATGTGAATAAGTAGAGCTGAACCCATATCTTAATATCTATACCCATGTATAGCTTAATAGATTTACTAATAGTTAATTTATTAAGCAAATTTATGATTTGTTCAATTTGAACATGCACAAAAAATATCTTTAAAAAAATTTCCAGCCTTTCCTTCTTTAATCTTCCTTTTTTTTTTTTTTAAATTGAAAAATGCTATGGTAGTCTAAAAAGGCTATTTTTGTCCTCTTTTCTCCTGGAAATAATGAACTAGAGACTACATCGGAATGGAATTTTCCGATTAATAAATTAACAACTCCTAATTTTAAACCAATCTTTACGCAACTCGACATTCTTCCTCAAGTTCGAAAAGCCTACCGGCTTGGAATTAAATAAGGCCCGGCCTTCCCTGAAGATTGAAATCGCCCCACGTAATGAAACGTTCCCCGAAAATCAATCGGTCAGAAATCATCCGGAATTATGCCCCCTTCGCGACAAAGAACATGTTCTTGTCGGTGCTTTTTTACAATCGCACGCGATGATTATAGCCCGGGACAACCCTCGGGTAAGTCCTCCCGTCCATCCCAGAGAGCAAAAACAGCATCGGGGGTCGTTGGGAAAAAGAAAAAGAAAACCAAAGAGCAAAACAATCCGAGATAGAAATTACATGCCTGGCTAAATGCATCTGTAAACCCTGCGATGCGGGAAGGGCTTGGTCGAGCGCAGAAGGACATCTGTGTTTTCTGTAATCGTCAATCATTAAATACATTTCTCTGCAGAGCGACAGTTCCAGATCCAACACAAACAGAGGCTAATTGACACGGCCACACCTTCCATTCCCTCAGCCTTCAGAATGAAAAAAGAAGAGAGACAGCATATTTCGCGGCACCCCCTTCGCTGGCAATTATATCTTCTGCCTGTCATTAAGCTCTATGCTTTCTGGCAATTGTCGAGCAATTTGACTTCTCCAACAACCATCCCCCATGCCCACCCCTCTTCATGGGTGCGTTCCACACACTCTCTATCAGGGCATTTATGTGGCCAACATTTAGGGTTTATTCTTTTTGTTTCGAGGGTTTCGTATTGTTGGCAAGGCTCTGTAAGGGTGGTTATTGTCCATTAGTGCCGGCAGTTTCGCTGCCTTCTTTTGTACCTTCCGTCACCCACAACCAGCTGGCATTACCAAGGCAGATACTCGATTAAGATGTGGGTTACGATAACAGTGATGGATTGCCTCTGCTCCAATTTTTTCTTTCTTTCTTCCTTTCCTTGAGTTGCTTTCTGCTGGCTAGCGAGTTTAGCTATCGTCAAGCGCTACTCTCGTGTGAATTTGATTCTTGAATTTTAGATTAGTAACGTTTTGGATGCTGGTACTTGCGTCACCATGGTTATATCTGTGTGACGTACCGACTAGAGTTAACCTATGCGAGCATATTAAAAAATCGAAAAACCTGAGAATTACCTATTTTATTAAGTGATTATGACAACAGTTAATTTTTCTGATGTGCAGTCCAGTAATTTGACCAACAGGTGACAGTTACGGCACATGATTAATTAATATTGAAAATTTTAAAGGAATGATTAAAATCCGTTTGTTTGGGGTTATGGCGATAACCGCTTATTTTGTTATTTTACAAAGACATGTTTGCTCAACTATATGCTTTCTGAAATGATTGCATCTAAATTCAATGTACCACAATGTTCTTTTTCAAATATTGACCGCGCCTGACGTTATTCAATTGACATAATTTACCAAGAACTGACGATGTTTTTGTATGATATGATGCATCCAAATACTCTATAGAATGTATAACTTACAGAACATACCAAAATTTATTTTACTGTCATAGCAAAAGTGCCTTAGCCCTTTGAAAGGTCATTTATTTAGTCATGGTGTATTAAATTAGTTTTAGGATTGATTAGGATTGAGAAATTGATTTTAAAAAGTGATTATTTTAGCTTATTAGATAATTTAAATAAATGTATTTATTTATTTGGTTAATTAATAGCTAAATAACAAATCTGAAGCATCAAAGTTTCTGTCTTACTGAAAAATTTGTGAGAACTTATGTCAACTTATATAGTTTCATCCCAAGATTGATAAAATTAGTGGGGAGCATATTTCCCATGGTCCTAGAAAGGAGTAATGTATAACAGAGCATTTTTCTTAAAAATTTAGATAGAATGAGAAGTTTTAGCTAATTAAATGTAAATATTTTCTGCTTCAGTTATAAAAATGGTGTTTATCTTGTACAGGAATGCTTTAAGAATCTTGATACTGTAATATTTTATAACTATGATGTAAGTTTAAAATTTTACCGAATTTCTGATTATAAATTCAACAATAATATATATATATATATAATTGATCGTAGATATATACTGTAAATTACAAAGTTGAGTAAAAAAAGGTGCAAATTGCTATGATATCAATTAAAGTTTTCAGGGGATTAAACTTTAAAAAATACAAAGTTTAAATTTTTATACGAACCCCGTACAAAGCAATTCTGCGTGAGTAAAATATGCCACATCCTGTAAAAAGGTCATGTACGAAATTTCAGCATTTTATCACAAAAAGTCCCAATGATATGAAACTACATAAATGCTGACTTAAACCACTTTTCGATGCCTGGATATGAGTTAGCAAAGAGAAAAAATCATGTCGGATGTCGTGTTTTAGGGATCGTACACAAATTAACAAAGAAAATAATGAATGAATAAATAAATAATAATTTTACTATTTATTGATTCAAAAATATTTAAAATGTGTAGAAATAATAACTTGAAGGGAAGGAAAGATTACATAAAGGAAAGATTATTTTAATGAAAGATTATATAAGTTTTTTCACAAGTGCTATTTTTAAGTTATATTCTGTAATTCATGATATAACATTTTAAAGTATTTTTCAAGAAGCACAGATTTTAAAATTTGTATTTAAAATTAAAGATATGAAGCCTATTTAATTTTCTTATGATGCATTCCTCCGACGCGTCATCTGCACTGAAGTTGTAAACATCTGAATTTTAATTTGTGATTGATTCTTCTCCAACTTTGTTTTAACATATCTTTGAGAGTTTTCATGATAAAATTCTGAAATTTTGTACATGACCTTATTAGAGGATGGGCACATTTTACTCACGCAGAATTGTTTTGTAGGGGGTTCGTATAAGAATTTTAATTTTGTATTTTTTAAAATTTAATCCCTTGAAAGTTTAAACCGATTTCATAACATTTTGCATCTTTTTTTATGCAACTTTGTAATTTACAGTATATGTCTACAATCAATATTTAAGGAATAAAAGCCGCGGTCAAGGTTTTTGAGACACCCTGTGTATATATATATATTCAGAAGATTTTCATGATAAAACACCACAATAGTAATAGTAATAATTAAAATCAGAAAACAATATTTAACGCATTTCCATTTGCTATTTAAAAAAATAATTCTATCAATATAGTATATTTCCAATCACTATATTAAAAGATAAATAACAAAAAACATACTTTTAATTTAAATTTAGAAGGAAGATTATTATAGCTATGATTGAGATACAAAATTTCAATTTCCAATTTTCTTCAAAGTGCAGTGCCCATTCACGTAATATAATTTTCACATGATAAAAATAACTGCGTACGTCATTTGTAATATAATTACCTCTGAGCTCTGTAGCAATGAGAAATCCTTTTCCTTCCTGTACAATGCATAAAGAATTTCAAAATTAAATTGGTGCCATGTATTTTGTATGCACGATGTGAACCATTGTTTTGTAGTCTCTGAAATGCTATTTTATGAAGAAATAATATCTAGGTAATGTATATGCGTTGATTTACTTTCACCTCTAAGAAGTGCAGAAAGAGAAGGTATTGTAATCGTTAAAAATTTGACTTCTAAATTTAGTTTAATCCCCACGTTTTAGACCTCCGAATAAAAAAGTGAAGAAAGAAAGAACTCACATATGGATGGTTGTCTATGAACACGCCTACAAAAACGGATTAAAATAGGCAAATTAAATTCTGTATATGCACTTATACCAAAACTGAAGATACCTGTCAAATGTTGGTCAATATCCGTCTAGGGAAATCTGGATGCATATCCGTCTTAGTGGATATGAACATCTTAATCAAAAAGGAAACTTACCATCAGAAATTTAAACCTTTGCTTAATTTTTTACAAATATTTGCCTATGAGAATGTGTACTCATGCTTATGCAAATATGATATCTGAAAAGCGAATCGAGCTACATAAATGAAACTTAGTATACAGTTTTAACATCAAAATTGCAGACATAAAGAAAACTTTCTACATATATATTTGTTAACAGGAATAAGTATAAAATTCATTTTCAATTTTTGTGCATGCAATTTTATTCAACATATGACGAAGCTAAACATAATACTCTTCATATTGTATAATCAAGGAATTACAGAGTAAGACAGTGTCATTTGTTTCTAAATGCCCAATATTATCCGTCATATGTGGGGATCGCCCATCAACGGATAGTAATAGTTTTAATTAACATACAATAAGAAATCAGATAAACAAAAAAACATTTTTAATTCTAAATTGCATGGATATTGCTTGCCGAAAAGTAACTTATCAATTTTAAATTGTATTGATATTTTCAATATTACATTACGATATTTTTATTAATATTACATCTGTCAAGTTTTGAGTCAAATCCATCAAGAGGTTGACTTTCTATCGGCTTCTACTTTCACAAGTATGTAAATGCTATAAGTCGAAAACGTAATAACTTAAAGCTATTTTATTGAAAAATTATATGCGGTGGCAAGAAGATAACACTTGTATTAGAGAATTTTCGAAGAGGTTTTGGGGAGATCGCTACAACTCATTTAATAATTTCGTAATCTTTCATTCATAGCTTTTCTGATGAATCTCAGTAAGGTAAATTCATCGTTTTATTTTGGTAATTTTAGTGCAATTTAAGTAAATAAACTTTAACATTTTAACCAGTTTTTTGTGGTCTTTGTTCTGAAGAATTTGTTTCTCTAATTAAATGCAAATCTATTATATTTATAACAGAAAATTAAGTATAAATAAGACTTTTTAGTGATATCAAACGATTTTAATATAGGTTGCTATAGCAACCACGTTAAGATCTAAAAAATCGTTTTCATCTTTCATTCTTCCCTTGCTCATTTATTTATTTACTATCACGATGAATGAACTCAAAGTGCTAAATGCAATTGCACGGAGAATAATCATTAATTTTTTTATGAAAGAAATTGTCAAAACCTATTGAAATTCGTGAAAAGTAAATATATAGTTCTGTAATGTCATTAGATAGAGGTTTCAAATATTTAAGCTGCACAAGTTATTTTAAAAGGGGCATGAAGTAGTTGAAAATCTGATTTCTAATTTTTTCTCAAAAGCAAACGTGAGTTGAAATTCTTCAGATTTGTGGACCTTCATTTTCTTTTTTTACGAATAACAGTTAAGAATATTAATTACTAAATGAGTATAAGTTACAGAATCGAGTCATTCATCATTCGGAATCAGTTGCAATTTCAAAAAATCACAGCAATGTAGGTGCTTCAAGTTTTGAATGTAAATCAAAAAGGTTACAAGAAAAGATTTCACAAACGTGACTGAATCGCTGTAAAGCAGAAGAAGTTTTTTTTTTTTTTTTTTTTGATGTTGATTGGGTTCATCATTACAATTCTCAAAAAAAATTGTCTAAGATGGAATGAAAAACAAAAAGTCAAAATGTTGCATTATATAAAATTATCTTCTGAAAGCGTTCTTATTTTTTCTTTATTTTTTGCATTGTGTCGTCGATTTTCTTCTTTTTTTTGTAAGGGAGGTGAACATACTTTTGGACTACGCTACAGTAGAATATCTGTAAACACGTTCCATTACTATCCACAATATTATGACTTTCCAGGGCATTGCAAGACCCGATACATTTGATGCAACACATGAAAAATTCTCGAAATTTTATTTGTCAATATTCGTGTATCCTCCCTATAGCAATATTTCTTGATACTATTTGTTTGGTTTCCGTAAAGAAATATTTCAAAAAGAAAGAAGATAAAACAGAAGAAAAATAAAAGAAAGAAAAAAAAATTGAAGAATGTGTCACAAAAGGCTTCATACACGTCTGACTTTTTATGCAGAAATAAAGCATAAAAAATTCTCAATATGCTGAGGAGATAAGGATTGTTATAAATGAATACACACAAAATTGTTATAAAAGCACACAAAATTGTTATAAAAGAACACACAATTGTTGTAAATTGTTATAAAAGAACACGTAAATTGTTATAAAAGAACACGTAAATTGTTATAAAAGAACACACGATTGTTGTAAATTGTTATAAAAGAACACACAATTGTTGTAAATTGTTATAAAAGAACACACAATTGTTGTAAATTGTTATAAAAGAACACACAATTGTTGTAAATTGTTATAAAAGATACATAGAAAAACAGAATTAAATGTGGTTATTATCTATTAGAAGCAGAAGTTTGGCGAATATTATTTCAGAAAAAAGATTCGCTAAGAAAGTATGATTTGTATTTTATTCATTCTCGTTTTATTATAAAACAAATAAATTCGAAAACAATGGCTTTTACATAGGCTGATTGTGCATTTTTGATCGATTTTGTCATTATATAAATCAGGTTTTTAAATAAAAGTTTACAATTTAACTGGCATGTCTGATTGCTATTTTATTTAACTATCACTCTACATCGTAATTTCGACTATAATAATGGTTTTTGTAAAATTATTATGAATACTTTTCTTACATATCTTCCTCAGTTTTTTTAGGTTCATTCGTAGGTTTAGATTTAACATCGTTTTTCTTTCTTTTCAGTAGCCCATATACACAAAGGTTCGTAAGAAATGCAAATGGAGATTTAACAGAGATGCCAATAAAAGTATTACATTGACGTCGTGTCTTCCAAGAATTTATCAGTAGATTTTATTGTATTGCTATTTTTTTCTGACTTCATAGATTTCTACTACATGGCTGGGTGTGTAAAGGAGATAAGGTTTCTTCATCAAATGCTGGCTATAAAATATTATTTTGATGATAAATGGAATTGAATTTTGCGTATTTTCCCCTGTCTTATTATTTTAAATTTTCCATTATACGCAAAGGCAATAACAGATTAGAATCTTTTTCTCAAAATTTCACATTTTTTCGTGAACTTTACCTGTTTTTTTTACAGTAATAAATCGATCTTTGTTTTTTATCGCAGTCACTCTCATCACCATTACTACAGTTTTCTTTTTTTTCCATTAAAAAATACTTTTTATATAAAATTCTATATTGAGTTCCATATTTGGTTTCATGTCTAAGGAAAGGATATATATATATATATATATATATATATATATATATATATATATATATATATATATATATATATATATATATATATATATATATATATATATATTGGAATTTCAAGATTTAAATAACATTCCTTTTATACAAAGTTGAAATTGAACCCTATAATGACTTTAAAACATTCTTTTAATTTGTTTGATTTTATTTTTAATATTTTACCTTAAATATATAAGAGGAAAATCACTTATCTAACACTTTTTAAGTGTTTTTAAAAAATTGTATGTTATTAACAAAATACTTATTCTGTATCTGGATATATTATTTTCACAGATCGTACAATGTTTTTAAATAAAGAATTGGAGTATTTCTTTTCGAAAATAAAAATTTAACCTTTAATTCATTTTTAATATATTAATGTCCTTGTATAATTAAAGAAAACTTTTCACTATCGTACTATAATTTTAAGTATGAAAATATAATTTATATAAAAAATAAAAGTTTTTAAAACTAAATGAAGAGCAAACAGTTGAATGTAAAAACGTGAAAAATTGAGCGATCAATTTGTTTCTTTATATATATTTTTTAAATTTTATTATATTATGAGAGAAAGTAAAAATATTATTGTTTCAAATGTGTATATGTAGAGAAACAACACATAAATACAGGAGGAAAGGTGGAAAGGGTATAAAGCTTGTGAGAATACCAAAGCGTCATGATGAAGGACCCTAACCAGGTAACGTTTGTTCTGAACGTCACATTTTTAAAATTTTAATTTAGAAATTTAAAATTGATTCATACTTTAACAAAAAAAATCTTTTGGAATTATTAATGTTTCTTTTCGAAATTAAATTATTTCAATACATTTTTATCTGAGTCTACATAAAAAGGTAGCTCACTGCTGTCTAATCTTTTGTGAAGTTCCAAGGCGATTCCTTAGTGCCAACGATTTTAACACAGAATCAATTCTTAAAAAGTTGGAAAATTTTTTGGATTCTATTTTTAGTTCCATTTTATGTTCAAAATACTATTAAAAATATTGTCCATTAAAAAAAAAATTAAAACTATTCGATAAACAATGTAGAACACTTAGTGATATTCCTTTCCGGTAGATGGCAGCGTTCTACTATGTTCGGTTGGTTTTGCATATAGAAGCTTTTTCCTAATAATCCTAAAGTAAATTTTCCAACATTAGAACTACATTAGCCGTGAAGATAATTTTACGCATAGTGTAAAATTTAATCAATCATGCTACGAGATCCTGTTTGATGTGTAATTTGTTTCTTGGCTTACTTAAATGCATTATTGTTGTTATGCGAATAAAAGTACTGATAATATATTACAAATTCAGGTAGAATGCATTCCTGTAAGGAATACGAATAAAAATACAGTCGGACCGTCAAAACTTTAATTCTGTATGCTGAGAAGTGTTTGTTACAATAAACATTAATGAAAAAATGAAAAATAACTTTTACTCCTGTGTTATTTTGGTCCCAATAATAAGTCCTTTTTGACAAACAACTCAAATATCACGAAATAAAATTTTTAAAAGAAATTAATTTGTGTTCCCAATTTTCTTACTTTTATTTGTGAGAACAGATCATACAACCGACTTTTCTTATTAAGATGATGACTTTGTAACTTCATTTCACCACCCGAAGCCCTTATATAATCTGTACTTTACTATTAAAATAACATTTACCTAGAGATTTGACATTTTGCCATGTTTTAATTTGTTGAGTACTAAATAATATATTTTGAGAATTATGCTTGTTTTTCTGCCTGTGAATACGATATTTCAAAAATAAAATGAGTGAAATTTGGCAGGCGGATTTGAGACAAACAGTGTAAACGTGCAACTAATTTCATCTGTACAAGAGGAAAGCATTCCTTCTGGTTACAAAACGGATAGCGAAAGTGAACATGCTCTCGAGTCGAAAGAAAAGAATATCGATATCGTTTCAGTATCGATAGCAACTAAGTAAACTTTTGCGAAAGGAATTAAGGGTTAATAATGACACAACAATTTCCTTCTAATATCTTTTTATTTTCTCATGCACGAAGCATAGAAAAAGCACTGCAATCGTCTAAACAATTTAACTCGAGATTTTGACGAATCTTCACGTTTCAGACCTCCCTAAATTCGAGAAACACATTTTTGGAAAATGTCCGCCCGTCTATCCGTATGTGATAAAGGTAATTCAAAAGAAAAAACTTTGAGCTAGATGGATGAAATTTTGCATACGGTATTCAAAATGAAGTTGTAGATTTCTTTCAAATTTTGTGCAAATTCCGTTCAGAGGAAGTCTGTCTGTCTGGCTGTCCGAATATATATTAAATCGATAACTTCAAAATGAAAAGAACTAGATGGATAAAATTTCGTACACAGATTTAACATCTATATTGTTGTCATCTATCAAGTTTTGAGTTATATCCTTCAAAAAGTCGACTGTTTGTCAGTCTAAACGCAGTAAGAAAAACGTAAGCCAGATAACTCAAAAATGAAATGATATGATGAATGATATGATAATGAAAACAAATATATCTGCTTCTCTGTCTGTGACAAAGATAACTCAAAATCGCTTTGAGTTCTAGAAGGATGGAATTTAGTATATGGTCCTTAGGGTAAATTTGTTTATTTCTGTCAAGTTTGGGCAAAATCTATAACATAAACACAATAAAAATGAATTGCAATTTAAACTAAAAGCACAGTATTTAGGCGGCTTTAACGAGAGATGGTAGCTGACCTTCAACCGTAGACAAAAAATTTTGAGAGAAAGAAAAACACGAAATAATAGGATTGTAATAAATGAGATTATATTGAGCTTGACACATTCTCCCCCTTATATCATTATTGATATATTTTCCATTCCAGGCTCCAAACTAACAAAATGTCGCCATATCTGATAAACTTTCATTCACATCCAACACCAAGCTTTTCAAAATAGATTCGCCCATATAATTTTTACGCCAACTCATTAAAGGTAGGCTATAATAACTTATGGCATTTTATTTCTTAGCACATGGATGTATAGACAGACAAACTTCCCGTGGACTGATTAAGTCGGAAATGTGACTGAAATTTGCAGCTTTAAAGACTGACTCTAAATATCAACTGTCAAGCTTTTTGCATATTTGAAATGCGATTTTCTAAGACAGAAAGAATGACAAACAGATAATTGCAACTTTTCCCCTCAAGCTCAAAACGTGAAAGTTAAAAAAGCTAAAATTCATCCAAATCTCAAGGCCAATTTTTAAAAAAAATTTAATTACAGCCCTTTCTCTCTGTGTACTCTTAATTCGAGAAAATAAAAAAGTTAGAGAATTAATTATTACAAAATAATGTTCTACCATTTGCATCCAAGGAAGACAATAATGAAAATCTGAATGAAGTATTTTGATGTTGTTTGTGGATGGTACGATAGCATCTGGCTGTTGTTGTTTTTTACCAATCCGAAATGCAGCCTTTCTTTATTTCTAATTAATAAATCATGAATTCTTCTCACGGCGAATAAATGATTGTCGCTTCGCCAAAGACTGCTACTGTGCAGTTACAAAGGGCCCATTAGGCATGCTTTTATTTGAGAATAATGCTTTATCTTCTTCCTTTGCATACTATATTAACATTGAGTTGTGATTAGAATATAGTTATAAGTTTTAAGATGAACTTTATTTTCCCTCTCGTAACTCAGAACCGAGGAATGGTTTTCAAGAAAAAAAATATTTGTCTTGAATTGATGCAATGTACTAAAATCTAACAGAATTTCTCTTTCTTTTCATTTATTAAGTATTTGATTTTTAATATCTACCATCAAAGTCACCCAAATACATTAAACCTTCAAATGCCTTAAGTTTCAAATTTAATACAGAACTTTTAAATCGAATTGTACACTTGCAGTTGGTTTGTTTTTAATATTTGGTTGTATGTGTGTTACCTTTGCAAAAGGCTCTTTTGAACAAAATTTTAAAAAATGAACATCAGCTGTCGAAGTTGCTCAAATAATATCACATTTTGTTTTCCTTCCGTATTGAACGAGTGATATATTTTTAGAAAAAGTTTATCGGAATAAATTTTTGAAGCATTTAATTTTTCCGAAAAATAAAAATACTTTCGAGGTAGGTGAGTATCTTATTTTTACTATAATATAATTATTTTGAGCAAGGGCTTGTTTTGCTTGAAGAAAATGTTGCTGCTTTTGTGAGTATCAATTTTGATACTTTAGGCTAAAATGAACTAAATTATGTATTGTGATTTTTTAAAAAAATGATTTTCTCTTTATCTAGGTACTGCAATGAACAAATTGATAGTTTTATAAATTTAATTTGGGAAGTAATGCTTCTAAGGGTTAAATCGGAAATGCCCAGACTTTTAAATATGGCAACCCACTTCATCCTTGATATAATGATTTTTGTTTCTGTGATGAACATCATACATACTTTCCGAAAGAGATTTTATTGATAAGGAAAGAACTTTTGTTAGAGAAAAACATTTATTATTAAATGCAATAAGTAATTACACAAACGTTAACGAATCGCTTCGAAATTAATGAATATGCAAACTGAGTTGAATTTTCATTGTGCAAACGTTCATGACGAAAGGTCATTTTTGATTAGAATAGCGGGATTTGAGCTGGGTTTGCTATTGATTGTTTACATATGGTATTTTTTTGTCACGTTGCTACCATGTATTTGAAGACAATTTTAAGCCCACATCATATTTTTTTAAATTGAAAAGAGATACATTTACATTCAAGAAATTGTTGCAATTTACAAAAAAATTGACTCGTGACCCGCTAGTCGGTTAGGATCCACAGTTTGGGAATTCCTTCCTTAAATAAATTTGACAGATCATGAAAACTTATTGACGGTAGCACTATACATCACATTTCTAAATTCTTAATTCTTCTTTTGAAATATCGGCACACAGAATGATGTTTGTTGTGGTTTTAACACCTTTTGGTCTAGCATTTCTAGCCAAGACTTGAGAACAATGAGTCATAGGCTTATGATAAGTCAGCCATCTAACTCTCCGATCCGTCACGAAGGCACACGGATTTAAACCAAAAAAAAAAAAAAACTGGATGACTGGACCGCCGAAATAGCAACATTGGCGGGAAATGTGGTTGAGTCCTAAGGGCCGTCAAAGTACGTCTCGTCATCGATGGGAGGAGTCAGATCCCCCACCTATTAGTGTACCCTCCAGGGTGGCGAGATCCAACAACCACGCCGGAAGCATCTCATCCTCATTTCGAGGTGCCCCCCCGGGGGGGGGGTATAGGCTTATGATAAAGGAGAAGTGTTATATCTTTTGTCAGTGTGATCTCAGAGTACACAGGATGAGACAGACATCTGACTGAGCTTCAATACAAATAGGACAATTGACTGCAGGGGGTTCCAACGCATCCTAGCCAATATTTCATGTATTGAGACTCTCAACCTTAATAATCTAGATTAAATATCCATCTTCAATCTATATATAGAATATTATTTAACCTCCTTATGATAAGTAACTGATCTTAAGAAGGGTTAATAATATTTAAAAATCAGGTAAGGAATAAATGCCCATTGCACATAACTCTGGTCACAGTTTCTCCCAGAATCAATCTAAAGAATTCGATTTCCAGAAATATTAGAATATCTGGAATAATTCCAAAATTTCCACGAACAGATACAATTCATATCCTAAGTACATTTTGTCGTTTGATTGCCAATGGCTTTCACAAGAAAACCGCATCAGGAAAAGCAAGTAAAATACTTTTCTCATATGGAATTTCGCTGAACGAAAGCGTTTCAAGGACTTTCAAGGGTAACTTATCCACATTTGTATTTCCTTACAGAAAAACCAGAAAATCTAAAAAATAGCACATGAGTTAATCCATTTTTGAATAACATAACTTTCTTTTTCTAATTCCTGTTCCTCAGTCAGGCCATATCATAATCCACTAGGCCTTGACAGGCTATAAAAGTGAGCAGATTTCTCAGAATATCCTCAGGTTTTAACTTTGCCAACCTCTTAAGGCCTACTTGCGTTCGATGTATACATTTCTTGTAGAAGCATTTTGGTGTTCATATATTCATGACGGAGTTTTGACTTTGTGTTACAGTGTTACAATATTTAGTACTATAAAGTACAACCTTTTTTGAAAGATTTCGGAACCATTTAATGAATGTTTACAACATAAGACTATTTTTTAAATTTTCTATCTAAAAGCCTTTTTTTTTAGTATTATGAATCTGTATCGTGATTTCCATTACAGAAGGGCTTTTCTTAAAATTTCCTGGGGTATTGATTACCATTGCTCTTTGCTACTTTCCATAGTTCATAAATTGTGGTAGGTTTGCGCTTAGAATAAATCATGGGTAAAATAGGCCGTAGGTGAAACGTCCAGGGAATTCGAAAGAATAAGTTGAAAAGGTACATATGCATTACCTGTATCAATTTTCATTTTTTCCCAGGAATGCAGTAATATTTTTCAAAGTATTTTGATGAAACATCAAGGGAATGCGAAGGAATATATTGAAAAGGTATAAATGTATTACTTGCATTAATCGTTTTTTTCTCCAAAAATGCAATGGTACTTTTCAAATTATGATTCATTGTCTTGTCTTGATGAAGTTTTACTCTTTGAAAGTCATTTGGATAAAGAAATAGAACTTATTTTATGAAAATTGGGCATAAATCTTTCTCTTGATGGTAAGTTACGTTGATTTTAATATTTTGTACCCACTTTTCTGATTTTTAATACGCAACTTTCTTTACATTGACGAAATCATGTCTGTACATTTTCCCTCTTCCTTTTCGATAGTAAATAGATTGCAACCATTTAGGTAAACACGAGATTCCTTAAGAGTCACAATGTATTTTCCTTTTTCTTTGGATAAATAACTTTCATATAAGATTCCACGAACTGTTTTGCGTTGAGCCACCTGCCACGACAAACGTTAGCACATATTGTGCTTTTTAGAATTTTTATATTATAAATCTTAGTTTATCATTTTATTTATTGCTACTACAGATGCATTTTAAGATTTTCTAATTGATTAATGCATAGGCGAATTTTCTCTTGTTACCAGAGATATGACTTCAGAAATATTTAAAACATTGAATATTTCACTCAAAGTTTCATTTCTTCGATGACCTTCTATTTAAAATATTTTCTTCTTTTTTTAATTAACTCGAACTTCATCTTCCATTTTTTTAATTATTGTCATCGAAAATTTTATATGGTGTCAATGCATTACAAATCATATCGTAGATGATATTTTAGAGCATAGAATCTTCACTCAAAATAACTTCTAATTCTAGATTACATTAAATTAGTACATTTTTCGTCAGTCAGGTTAAATATTTTTAATAATTATATCATGCAAAAGAAGATAGTCTACTTTACGTTTCTCTGACCAAAATCAAGCCGAAAGTTTGATGTAATCTCTAACTCTACCAATAATGAAGAAGAATTTGTGTGTGAGTTGGTGCTCTACGAAGTAGAGGTTTGGCCTAAATTGGACATAGATATACTTTGGAGAGTTAAAATATGCATCTCGGAGCAATTTTTGGAAATAAAGCTAGATTTTCCTTGAGAAAAATTTACTTATTTTTGGCTTTTTTTTAAAAATATTTTTTTGTTTAATTTTTTAACAATAGTTCCCATTGTTATTATGAAATACAAAGCATTTTCATTGTTTTATCAAATATTTAATTGCGTGATTTCTATCCAATTTTATTTATTTACGTGATTGAAAATTAAGATAGATTCTATGTCAGTAATGAAGAAATAAATTAACAATTCCCTGAAGAAGATCGATGAACCGGATAGTTACATTTTTAATAACATCATACTATTATGGAACTGAACTCCATTTGGATAGTTCATATGCATAATGAATAGTACAAGTGCAAGGCTATTAAAATAACTCAGAATTAATGTTTATCACAATTTGACGCTTTTTGCAGAAATAATAATTAATAATCTATGCATGAGAGATTTAGTTGAAGTTAAGCTCATAACTATCAGCAAACCGTCTGGTCTCTAAAGGTGGCTAGTTTATTATAAAAGCGCTTTTAAAAAAATGTCTGAAAAACTGTTTTCATAATATTTTATGTCCATTTTCATAACAAAGATGAGAGATTATGCAAAGAAAAAAAAAGGCTGCATGTCGAAATTTTTTTTAAAAAATATATAAATGGCTTTAAATTGATTTAATTTTGTTTCTACATTTCTTTAAAAGGAAGGAATTAAATTTCTATTTCAGCTTCAATAATTCAAAATACAAAGTATTTAAATTATTATATAGGACAAGGGTGAGCATTAAGTCGATCGCGATCGACTGGTGGACCACCAAGACATTTTGAGGTGACTGCCTTTACCAAGACCCAAGACGCGCATATTAAAAGACTTAATTGTTACATTCATGTATTAGCCATTTGACAATGTCTGTGTGGAAGAAACAATTGAAAATATAAGTTATATATTCTCTTTATCTCTTGAAGAAAACGAAGTTTTTCCCTTCAAAATGACAATTTTAAAAACACTAATTCAGAACCGAAGAATCACTTTTGAAATCTAATGGACGAAGTAAAAATCTTAATTTAAAAAAAGTTGCACGTCGTTTAAAATCGATCTTTGTCTCTTCCTACCTGTGTGAATCTGCATTTTCAACGATGAATATAATCAGAATATCACAGACGACCACTTAGAATCCAGTGCAAGATTAGAAGTTAATAATTATATACCGAGATATTCAAAATAGACGGAAAGCATGCAGACAAAGTCTTCTACTAACACTAACTACGAGAACTCACTTTAGATCGAAATTATTTATTCTTTAATGTATTTTGAATTGTTTGATATTAAATCTATCATTCGATATTATTATATTTGTCGCTATTATTATTATGTTTGTAATTATGTAGGTAAATACATATTCTGCATTTATTATTAAACTGTTATAAATACTGTGGACTTTTTTTGTAGCTCACCACACTTACGCCACTGGATGGACCGCAACACCTTGAAAAAATTAGAAATAGCCCGTACCCCTGGAAAAGTCTGCCCTCCCCTTATATAGGACAGTAACTTCTATTAGAATTCTCTATTAAAACTACACAACCGTAAATCAAACTGGGAAAAGAAAAGTCACCCAAGATTGTCTCAAGAAAAGGATTCCAGGGCCATTCTCTTCCAAGAAAGGATCTCATTAGTAGCAACGCTTTTGACAAATGGCGTCTCTGAAGCTCCCACATTCCTTTCGCAACAGCCTTCCTTTGTTGCTAAAAAAAAGGGCCGTTTTGTTGTGCAGATATCACCTCAGCTGCTCAGCGTAGAGTGTCAATGGCACTTTTCGCAGCCTCACGCTCGCCCAATTAGCCGGCAGAGTCCTTTCTTGTTTGAACAGACAATGGGGAGAAGGATTCGTCTCTAATTAAGCGTGAGCAAGAGAAAGCACTCGGAGTGTGCAAACAATGGCTCGAATTGGTCTGACAAACAGCTCAGGTGAGCCAATGACAGTCGGGCATGACGGCTGTCTTTAGACGCTCGGCTGACACTGAGACGAACTGCTTGCATGTCTCAATTTTTATAAGAATAAAGAAAGACGGCGGTGGATGAAAGATCGTTTTTTCTCTCTTTTTTTTTGCTTGCAATTTATCTTGTTGATTTGTTGGATCAATGGACATTGAACATTGTAGATGCAAAATGGGCTTTTGTTGTTGGAACTTGTGATGATTCTTTATTTTGTTATTGGACTGAGATAGAATGTTAAATATTTTTAAAACTAAAATCAAATCTTATTTACAGTACATTTTTCCCTTAGTGGGGCAAATAATTTAATGGTAACTGTAAATAGGATAAGAAAGGGTTAGAAAATATAGAAAATAAGTGGAAATTCCAAATGAATAGGCTAAATTCAGGCAAAATTCTTATTTTATGGGACGAATTACTTAAAGTTAAGAAAAAAACTAGTGAAAAGATATAAAAAAATATAGAAAGCACACGAATTTTAAGGGAAAGCCTTTAGAACGAAGGGAAAAAAAAACAACGAATCCTTTGCCCTCGAATGTCTTCTCTCAGCCACCATTCAAGACGGTGCATCATTTTGACATTTTATTTATTTGTTTATTTAATTTTAATTGTTAAAAATACCTACAGAATGGTAAAAAGAAATTAATTTTTCGGAGAAATTCAACTTGAAACAATTATTTATATTTATTTTTCGGAACAAATAAAAAAATACACTTGAATTAGGTGAATAATTTTGTATCGAATTACTTTTCCGACTGCTAAGGGTTAATTCTGTCAATCATTATTTTGAAAAACGATTTGCAAATGGATAACGAAAGGAAAATACCGAAAATTATCGGATTATTCTCTTAATTTTTTTTTTCATAAATCTCAGCATATTATTTTTAGGGGGGGGGGTTTGTCGTATGGTAAAAGGAATATAATATAATTTTTAGATTTCTTCTCTTTTAGCGGTTGGATCCAAATGTGATACATCTAAACAATTTTGATGCAAAGATTGTGGGTAAAATTCTTCCATTCAGCTTGTTAGGTTTTGAATTATCGCTTGAACGTAAATACGAATAGACAGATAATAAATAAATATATATAAACACGAATAAACAGATCGGCAAAAGTCACCTCTTCGATTTTGTCTAAAGAGTAATACTGATTATTTTTCAAGTGATAAAAAAAAATATGATAAATTTAATCCCTCTGACTCATTACACTTTCGAACTATCACGTTCACATGTACATAGCCATGCATGAAACATACTGATAGACAGGCAACACTTTGAAAGATTTCTTCAAAAATTTGACACGTATCTGTAATTTGAATACAAAGATTGCCTAGATACTTTTTTACCTCACTGACCTCACAGGCAGACCAATTAATCCCAATTAAAATTCTAAATCTAAAAGCGTAACATAATAATAAAATTTCTAATTGTAATCTGTTTGAATCAGAGAAATACAAAAGAAGGAAAGTAAGAAAGGGGGGAAAAAATCCACCCCAGAAATCGCATTTTTAAAAATTAAGATGCGTTTTAAAGCAATGACTATTTAAAGAATTCACACATATTGAAATAATGAATAAATCCATTTTCAGGATTAGTGAATTCTGTTTAGATGGAATTTCACAAGATTCCCAGGTATATATTAATGCGAAACTTGTAAAACATCGTATATTGAATGTAGCCAGTTATTTTTCTTCTCATTTTAAATGTTCATTCATCATGAAAGCAGCTCATTTTTTCCCCTAATAAGTATTATTTAATTAAACGGGAACCAACATATTACTTGACATATTAAAAGTTTTTGACTTGAAAAAATTGAGCCTTTGTGATTCCAATATTGCAAACTAATATTTCTAGAAATTAATGAATATTTTCAATTTTTAATTTTATCTGATTTTTATATCTGATTGCAAATCAAGTATCTGTAACAGAAATCTGTAATTGAATCATTTCTCCATCCCAATTTTTATTTTGTTTTTAATTAAGAATCAAACTTTTATCCCTTTTTTCCACTTTAATATAGGTCTATAAGAAGATTAGTTTTTCCATTTATGATAAGGAATCTGACTGAGATTAATTATTTAAGAGCAACTCAGTTTTAGTTACTCTTCGTTTCTATTCCATACAAACGAGATTTAAAAACAAGACTATACATGGAAATTATTCTTACAGTGGGTTGATGTTTGAATTTTGTTGTCTTTTTCATGAATATGAACTCGATGCTTCAGACAAAAAGGTATTATGTAATCTTTTTTTCTAATTATTATAAGGAATTGCAATGGGACAATAAAAAAGTTTAGCAAATTTTCATATTCTTATTTTTAAAATTTATAAATTTCACACGATATTTTAATTATTTATATTATATTTTACAAAATAAATAAAGAATTGCAAAAGGAAGTGTTTAAAAGTTCTTAGTTAATCCCACACAGCAAATTTTTAGAGTGAAAACTGATTGAGTTAAGATATTAAAGAAATAGCAATCTGTACCAATAATTTTTCATTTCCATTTTCAACAAAATTTTATAATCTCTTATCTATTTTAAATAATATCACCCTGAACTATCTTGCTAATTTGCATTAACTCTCCCAAAATAAAAGACGCTAGTAATTTTGAAACTCATAGAGGATTATTACATATATATATATCAAATAATATATTTAAGAATTTGTTTCAGTTTGTTCTTCAGCTGAAAGTTCAGTGGACATAGCTTTAGCATAAGGTTCTCCTAAAATCAGTCTGAAGAATTCGATATCCAACAACCAGTTCTTGGAACATTTAAAATAGTCCAGGATTCTCTTGCACATACCTTGTGCATCAACAGCCACACCTGATTTTTCTCACAATGAGTGTCCACTTTCACATTCCGATCACATCTGGAAAAAAATTAATATAATTTTTTTCCATTTGCAACGATTCGTAGAAAGAATATTTAACATGCCTCATTATCAAATTTATACTATCTATGCACTTGGCAAGGGTGGTAAAGCTTGTTGGCATAAGCAACGTCAATATATATTTGTATATTCCGATTTCTTTTTTTATTAATTTTAGGATAAAATAATTTCTTATACTTTAAATCATTATAATTGAAATTTTATTTATAATTTTTTTGTTATTTTAATTTGTAATTCTATTTTACGTTATTTTATATTTAATTTAATCAAAGTTGATAATTAGATGTTTTTAAATGACAATGAAAACTGCCAATCATAACATAAGTATCACCGAAAAATTCAGGATTCTTTGTATAAATTCGTGTAAAATAAGATTTTTTTTAGCAAAAATATTTTGTACTTAACATTTAGTGAAGCATCAAACCCAACTAGCGGGAGTGATCTCTTACTTTGCAACTTTTATACATACTTTCTAACAAAGGTGTTAACCCCCTACCCCTTTCATAAAATTTGAGGGCCTCGTGAAGGCCGTAAACAGCACGAAATCTCACATTTTGTATTTTCACAGTCCCACACCTGAAAATGGTATATTTTTAGTTTAGTAAAGAAAATCGGTACTTATGTATTAACCACAAACCGCTGACATGCGGTTAATACACAAGTCACATAGCAAATGAATGTCGATTTCGTATACGAGAAAGTATGGGAATGGTCTCGTCAAAACTTTCTGGTATTATTTTTGGGTAAGGGTGTTATCTTCCTCCTCTGCATAAAATAGTAGACCTTGGGAGAAACTGTGAGTGTCTTTGCCTCGTACAGACGAACAATAATTACGAAATAAAGATTTTTAGAGCAAGTCTTCAATTTTTTACAGAATCTATTGTGCGATCTTTGGGATTAATCGCTGTCATGTGCACACATTGTGTTAATACACAATCAAAAATCGAATATGCATTTTGAATTTTTTTTCAAACTGATTGAAACTAAAATTTGATACAGAACTCCATTTATAGTCGCAAGATCACGATTCGTCTATCTCCAAGCGTTTTTGAGATATGTTCACAGACAATTAGGCATTTTTTGGCCTCAAAGAGGTCAGAAAATTCAGGACAGCGAATTCAGATTTTTTCGATGGTTTACTTTATTTTCTCTTTGTATATACCACATACAAAAAGAAAAAATAAAACTAATATAAATATTACAAAATATGAAAGAAAAATTGAAAACAATATAATCTATGTTTGTTAAAACTTTCAGATTTTTTTCTTGGGTTTTACTTTATTCTTGCATTTTCTAATTTCTGAAAGAAGAAAAAAAAAAAAAAAAAAAAAAAGCAAGGCATAAATTTACTGAAGGAAAAGGTTCCCGGCCAGTTTTCTTCAGCATATTTTTAAATTGAAAATTGATACCAAATGGGACTCATTATTAAATATATCAGACTAAAATCAGCAAATATATAGAGTCAAAATAACTTTTATTAATCGTTCATATTAAGTTAACAATATCTTTACTGTACAATGGAAACGGCATCAAACTTCAGAAAGTTCGAAAAAAGTGATTGAATAAATTATGGAATTCTAATTAATTAAATACAAAATCTATTAATTTGTTTTGATAGTTTTTATTAGTAACTAATATTATTTACTAAATTATTAAATATTAAAATTGTACATTACTTCTAAACATTCTATAAGTTTAAAATTATTTGTAAAAATCAGTTGATCAGTCGTGATCAACCACTAGTTTCGCCGATTTTTATTTCATTTGAAAAGTCATAACTGTTCTTACTTTTGAACGGTATCTTAAAATTATTATTTTATTGTACATTCCCTATGAGAAAAAAAATCTGGAAGAATTTCTCCAGTTACAATTACTGTGATGATTTTGCACA
The DNA here is from genome assembly GCF_947563725.1 of Argiope bruennichi. Lineage (NCBI taxonomy): Eukaryota > Metazoa > Arthropoda > Arachnida > Araneae > Araneidae > Argiope > Argiope bruennichi. The sequence continues at coordinate 8,813,494 of NC_079159.1, forward strand.
ATTTTATGTCGTACGGAAATTTAGTCCTATTATATACATCCTCAGTGGTCATTTGCCTTCACTGCACATTCATTGGGTGGAAAAATCTAAAATAAGAGTACCTCAATCGCAACCAGTGAACCGATTTTGAAAATCTTTGTTTAATGTGAATGCTCGAGATCCCAAAGTATGTTTTCGGAGGTCGCTTACCTAATTCTTGAAATAAAAGGGAAGGAGGGGAAGGAGAAGGGGATATTATAAAATAAAGCTTTGTCAGAACTCGAAACAATTGAACAGATTTCGCCAATTTTTTTCTTCAACATGTCAATGGCACTATTTTGAAGTATAACTGACCAAATAGAATGCTTTATCATTATTGTGCAAAGGCAATTTAAAATAATTAAATTTATTTATCTTCAGAAAGATCACCAGTCACAACCGCCATACTGATTTCGTCACTTTTTACGTCATATAAGAGCTCATGACTTCTAGATGCGTCACCAGTGGTCGCCTGTGTCCCCACCTGACTTTTTATTTTTGAGAGAAAACCTAAAATAAAACCTTGATAAAGCCTTTCAGTTTTAAAATCAATTTCATCAGTTTTATTCGCCACTATAAGTATGCTTTATGTATATTGTTTCAAAATAATTTAAAATGGTATTTTCAATTATTGTGATAAGAGGTAATTCATCAAAATCGATAAACATGACAATATTAATACTATTGATATGACAGGCGAAGGCGGATGGTTAAAATTTACCTTCCAAGTTCTTCAAATACTCCATGTTTGGTGAAAATAATAAAACTTAAAATTATATAAAATTTATGCCCAGGGCCTCGAAACAAGAATTTGTATGTTTATAAACTAATTATTGTTTCATTAGTAATTAATTCGTATTTCACATAGTCATTATTTAATCTAGCCTCTATCGTAGAATTTCAGCTAAAGTTTTTGGTCCCAATGACCTTATAATAAGTTCTTGGTTCTGTGTTTGCAAACGATCTGCCTCATATGCTTGCCTCATTAAATGTTGATCATTCTTATCTGAAGCTATTGTATTCAACTCTATATTCTCTCGAAGCGTAGTCTGGACTGAAAAGGCTAATCAAATTTCTGATACTAGACTAATTATACATATTCAGTACTAGACTAATTATACTAATTATGATACTAGATAATTATACTAATTAGTCTAATTATACTTATAATATTACTAGACTAATTATGCTAATTAAGATACTAATTATACTAATAATATTACTGGACTAATTATACTAATTAAGATACTAATTATACTAATTTGATACTAGACTAATTATACATATTTCAGATTTTTTTCAAAAATGAAACATAGTAAAAAATAACTATGTTTCATTTTTGAAAAAAATTTGAAAAATTCCCCTTTCCCAACTTTTAATATATATGTTACCGTTAAAGTATATAATGCAGTTATTTCATAGAATACCTAGTTATTCCATGAAATAACTGATCGTGTCCGTTAAAGTGTGTAATATGTTATTAATTTGACACTTTAACTAGCTATTCTATGAAATAACTAGGTTTTCTATAAATTAACTAATGAGAGACAGTTAAAGTGTAAAATAAACAATTTATCTAAAATGAAATTAAACTAATGATGGACAATTAAAATGAAAAAGAAGCAATTTATCTAATTTATGCAGCCTATAAATGGTATTTATGGAAACGTACCATAAAATCATTTGTTACAACAAGGATTATTAAAATGACACTTGGAATTACAAAGAACATTATTTCTAAAACAAAAAAAATTTTTTGTTGACACACTGGGTTTTACACGAACATTTTTTAAATCCCTGACCAGTACCTAAACTTTGAGCTGTAGCAACCGACCGGAGCGATATTTCTACATCCGGTACTTCTTCGATTTTAATTAATTTTTGTTCGCAGACACTGAACTGGGATCGGGAATATAATTGTTTTATGCGGCCGTTTCTTGTGCTCAATTGGAAAAATCCTTCTTAATTTATTTTTATGAGGATAGCTAAAATAGATTTGGCATCACCTTTTCCTCTGTCAACTTCAGGCACTGGGATACGGACGGTAAACCCCACAGAGGCTTCAGAATGAGATTTATCCGACATTAATTTCATCTTTTTCGGCCTGGAATAGTTCATAAATGTAGTAGGGGTTGAAGGTAAATGTATTTGTCGTGCGAGATATATGATATAGATTATTTTACACTTTAACGGGGTACAGATCGTTATTCTATGAAATAACTAGTTAAACCAAGAAATACAAGAGAGTTTTACACTTTAACGGACACGATCAGTTATTTCATGGAATAACTAGGTATTCTATAAAATAACGGATTTCATACTTTAACGGTAACATATATATAAAATAAAGCCTCTTAGATATAAATAATACAAATAAATCAGCTTAAAAGAAAAAAAGTAACGGTAAAATATTCTATTTATGCTTCGTCTTGTCAATTTATAATTATTTTTATTAGTGAATGTTTTATTGTATCAGATTTTTTAAAATTGATTTTCCGCATTACATCCTTTTAGCCTGTGCTACATCTTCTAATTTTAAGACATTATCTGTCTAAAGCCCCAAAAAATCAGGTTCTCTTATTTATAGCCATACACACGAGAATCAAATTTTCATCCATTTATTTTCTAATTCTTGATTACTTACTTTAGCCGGATTTCGCTTTTTGTTATTAGAGCTAATTTCCGTTAAGAAAACCGGATATTAAGACTCATACTCCTGAGTAAATACACTCTTCTATTAAGCTCGATTAGAAATGAAAAGGAAAATTAAATAACAATATGTAACGACCTTTTTTTCTGATAATTAACTTCCTGTTCTTATTAAAAATCTTCGAATAAACAGGAATGACTAATACTTGTAACAGTTAAAGAGAAAAGAAAGAAGCTCATTTTCAATTAGAGTTCCGTATAATGGCAGCACTTTTATTCTACTAATAGGCTATTTTCTATTCAAATCCCATTCGACAGCTACACCAGAGTTACGCATAAAAGCTAAGAAAAAAGAAAACATAATAATTCTAATAACCAGTAGCATTCAAATGCAAATGCGTAACATGGCTCATTAAAATAATGTCGCAGTTAGAGAACGAGAGTGGGGACACGATCGCGACCAATGAGAGTTGCGTTGCGACTGCTGTTCGGTGCGCTATGCCTGACTGCCAATGGATGACCGTTTTGAAGAGGCGGTCACCTGGTTCATTCTCTCCAATGGAAAAAGAGAAGATGTCAGACAATTGCATCAAAGTGCGAAAAACTAAGGCAGATTAAGGTAGTATACTTTAATTTCAAAAGAAACGATCATGGCATTTATTATTGGCTAGGGCTAGATTTTTCATTAAATTTCTTCTAACATCTGTATATTAGTCTTTTTAGAGACTTTTATAAAAATAAATTGGAAAGTAATCAACAAAAGGAAAATGAATTTCAAAAATGATACTAGACAATATGAATTATTAATTTGAATACATATTAAGGAATGCTCGATTTCAAAAAAATTAACACAAACGTTAATTTTCCGCTATAATTTATTTCAGATTTTAGATTTTAAAATGATAAGAAATTGGACTTTTATTTGAAAATAGATGTTTGGATAATATTTCTAACATACAAAAATATATTTACTATTAATCTTATGCAATTCAAGGGCACCGAATGATATCCAAATAAAGGTTTAGACAAATAAAAAAAAATGTTAAACTGAAACAGAGTTTTTATTTCTTCCAATACTTACACAAGAGAATGTATTGCAGTTGTCAGTAAAATTCTTTTTCAATTTTTGATGAATATCCAAGTTTCAGACTTTTCTGAACTCGGAATTCTGTCTATCTGCATGTAACATAACAATTCAAGATCAAAATGAATTAGATGGCTTAAACTCAGTATCAAGTAACTCAAGCGAAAATTTGACATCAAGTTTTGAATAAAATGTACTAAGAAAAAAGTCTTCTGTAAACCATTCAGTCACGTATAAATAAATACAATAAGTTGAAATTGCAGCGAGTAATATAAATTATATTTCACATGTCATTTTATTGTTCTATAATTATAGATGCATGTGAAAATTTGAACCAAATCCTTCAATGGATCGACCATCTATTTGTTATTATTGTATATATGTTTATTATTTCAAAAAAAATTAATAATAATAATAATAAAAATAAAACAGCGAATTAGATAAATGTAATTCGATACGAGATCTTGACACAAAAATTATAAATAAGTGTCAAATTTTGGACGCGGCTGCTTAAAGGAATAAGGTACAAAATACTTATTCAATTCTCTTCAATCTACGACAATGCTAAACACAAAAAAAGTTATAGTATGGGGGTATGTCAGAAAGTGAAGAAATAATATAATTCAGTTAGCTTTATTTTTACTTTAAGGACTTTTCATACAAAATAAAAAATTATCCACAAGCGAATGATGCCTTCAACATTTATTCCACTTACAACAAGATCTATTATATAAAAGTAATTAAGAGACATGCTCGCATATTTTAGATACATTAGTTTTGAGAAAAAACACCCTGTCTCAATAAAAAAATTCATATTCTCATGAAGTTTCTGAGACATCAATCGTATGCATATAATACAGATTTTTGGCATTTAGAAAAAGTATGAAATGCCATAATGTATTTAAAGCTGCATTTTTTTCTAACACACTTGTTTTTATTAATTCTGAAAGCTCGAGGCTTTTTTGTGCTTACTTTTTCACTCTTAGAGTTCAATCACGAATGAGGAGAGAGAGAGAGAGAGAGAAATGAACAGTAAAAATGTAAAGGGAAACCAGAAAATGAATCTACAAACAAGATAAACGGAATTTGCGCTGATTATCTGGCAATCCATGGAATATCAACTGATCGCACAACTGGAACACGCAACTGATTGATTGATTTGAGACCAAAAGTAAACCTTTCTCCCTTTGAATTTAGATGCATCAGAGATTAGATTATACTAGGTTTGAAACTTGGATAACTGAACTTTAAAAAACTGTTTTCGCATTCCATTCAAAGCTCACCTTCGTTCCGCTTGTTATAAATGTTGGTCTATTATAAATTTCAATTTTTTTTTTTTTTTGCTTGACAGAAACATGTTTGATTAATTGAATATTCACTTTCTTTTAACAAAGGTGACTCTTCGAAGAAAAGATAAGTAGGTAATATTCTAAAATGTTATTCAAATGAAAATTTTTAAATAGAAGAGTTAATTGTTATTAATTATTGTATATAAAAAAGGATGCACGTTGCAAATCTTCAGAAAAAAATTGTATTTGTTTGTAAAGTGAAAATGACTATTGCAAACATCATTTGACAAACAACGACGGCTGTGATTTGCGCGAATTTTTTAGTATATAACAATGCGGGGGTCTAAGATCAACAGTAAATTGGCGAAGTTTGAGTAATATAAATATAAATGAAGTCATTCTTTATCTTACCATTCGTTATTTTGCCCCGATTTTCCCTATTTTAATTTAGTATAAAATATATTTTACTTTCACATATTTTCATTAAAATTTAATACTACTTTTTTCAATCATTTGAAATATAAAATGATTAATTTTTTTGAATAAAAGCTAAATTTCATAAATAAAATTTATAGGAACACAAAAATTGCATTCATTTAAGGTGGAGTAATATTTATTTTCCGTTGGAATTTTATTTCGAGGTATTAAGAATCTTTTTCTTGCGCCTCCCTTAAACTACTCTCCTTCAAAAAAAAAAAAAAAAAAAAAAAATCGTTGTTTTATTACAGTTTTTTTAACAACATCCCCCTCCTCCCTCTAAATCTTTTCTAAATTCCTATCCCCCATCTAAATCCTCTTATTCTCAGAATTTTCTAGACTAAAATGCTTAAAAGATGAATTCCTAACTGAGATCCTCATCTGCAGGGAAACAATTTTGAAAAGAAAAACAACTTTAAAAATTTATCAGGAGAAAAGACACTATCTCCTCTGCTAATCAGCGTCCATGCTGGCAGGGCTCTTGAAACTTCACACAAGGTGTGGCGAACCTTGTTCTCACCCGTTGAACTCAGTGGCAGGGAGAGAGGGTGTCAAAAACCCTGCTTTACGACATTCGACCATTGGCTGATCTGACAAGGGACAAAGCACTTAACCACTTGCAATACAATGAATGAACACGCTATCCTTTCACCTCGCTGTCCCTCTCCCATCTTTATCCAATAGCAGAAGATCTCGCAACGAGGGTATTTGTTAGAGAACCTTTTTTACAAAACAGCAGGAGGATTTATGTGGAAAAGTTGTCACTCGTTTCGAAATAGGTTTTGACAGAAAAAAAAAGCCCATACATTTCAGAAAACTATACGGTAATAAATAATTAACCCTTTGCAGTTTTCCGTTTTCTCTACAGGAGCATTTGAGTTAAATACATTATTTATTGAAAAAAAAAAATCACGGTCATTACGTAGCTTTGTGCCTGAATGAGATAATTTATTAGGATTTTATCCAGGTATTTTGGTTCCTAATTGTATTTTGTTAATTTATGAAAGTCTGTGAAGAATGCTGTTAAAATGCTTTGTTATGAAAGGAGTCTGTAAAGTGATAGATGGCAAGGTCATCAAGCAGTTCAGAGTTAAGCATGAAAACATGAAAGGATAGAAAATGAATAAGAATTAAGGTGAAAAAGTTGAAACTACAGTGCATGAAATTTGAATTAATACGTATCCAAAATGTAATTATAATCTCGAATCAAGAAATAAAATATAAAAACAATTTTTTGCTCTAAATTAATTTTTAAAATTTGAATAAAAAATAATTTAATATCAAATTATCTGGGAACTGGGACAAATTTCATCACTAAAAATTGTTTTTTAATTTTAATTTTATTAAAAAGGCCTCATTTTACTCATTACAAAAATGTTTATAGATTTTAAAAGTTACAAGCGCATGAATGTACTTTCAAAAATGTAGTTAATACGCTACTTATGATAGAGAGATACGGCTTTTAAGTTTTTTTTTTTCAAATGATTTTTTTTTATTTATATATGTACTGACAAAATTGTTTTTATTGAAATCGTTTGAATTGAATAGATAAAATTATTATATTGAATCATTTTAATTAAAATGTTATAATAAAATATTTTAAATAAGATATTCTAAATAATTAAATAATTTATATAATTATTAAATAAAAACTGAATTGTTAAAATTAATTAATTATTAATAAGAAAATTAACTATAAAAATTAAATAATTATTAATTAATTTAAATAAATGTTTTAATAAAATTATTCTTATTTGTTTATGTTCAGTAATATATTTCTAAAATACTATTTGTTTTTAAGAAGCTACTTATTCAATCTAAAAACTATAAGAGAAATATCATGTATTTTTTTGGATTTTCGAATTATCTGATACTTAATAATTTTTAATTTTTATTTTAAGATTATTAAAATGAATATAAGCTCACTATAATTATTAAACCTATATTCACATTGTGCTAAATTTTCAAGTGTTTTTCACGGGAATTTCGATCTTTTAACCGATCGTATCGATTTATGATTATGAATTTGAAGATTATCGCATCGGTTCATTTTCTATTTACTGTTATAAAAATATATATTAAATAATATTTTTATTCTAATTCATAATGAAAACTGCTCAATTTTTTACATAATTTAAATATATCATCATATATAATATTTATTCTCAAAAAAATCTTTATTCATAACTTAAATTTCGATTTTCTTTTTTCAGAAATACGTCTCAGCTCCCTTAAATGTACAATAATGTAGAACGAGACTTATTAGTCACATTTTAAAATGATTGTAAAACTCACAAGCAAATATTTTCTTTTAAATTAATTTTTAAAAATTTAAATATTGAACCATTTAATTTTTTAAATTGCTGTATGTGGGCATATTCGTTATATTTCAGAATGAAATATACTCAATAAAATCGGAGTTTTAAACCATTGGAATGACTGAAATTTTGATGATGACGCTAATAGAATTTCTATCATTTATAATTTTAGCACTGGTTTTGATTGAAAGAAATCTTTATGAATACATATCATCGAAACAAATCAATTATGGCAGCAGTCTTTCTTTACAATAAAACTATTTAAACTAGCCTTATAATAAATCAATTTTACCTCAGAGGAATAAAATGTATTTTGAAATCAGATTTTTGGGGATGTGGGATTTAGAAACAATAAAGAAAGTGCCGAAATTGGAAAAGAGAGGCTCCATTAAAATCTCTTCTATTCTATCCCATTTTCCAAACATTTTCAAAAACAGATCTTCATTAACCTTTAACTTCAAAATTTCGTTTATTGATTGCTTAGCTCCAGTTTTAAAATATTTAATTTTTTAATTATGTTTGTATTGCGTATTTTTAAAATTTTTTTCTTTAATATTCTTTTTTTATCATATTGTAAACTAGCCGCCTTTCGCAACTGTCGGGTTCGTTAGGAATACTGAATTTCAAGTGTTAAATTTTGATATGAAATGCTTAACTATTTAAAAATACATCTTTGCTGTTTGAAAGGATTAAAAAATACGAATTTTATAGAAACTGAAACGAGCTGTTACTTGAATTTGAAGATGGGATTATGTTTTTATGATAAATTTAGTGAATAGTAAAACTTTCTTTTTATTTTTCTTAGTTAAAATATTTAAAAGAAGAGGAACCCGAACAAAAATAGAAACAAGCATCAATTACCAATAATATCAATCACATCACATTACCAAAAATATCAATTTATAGAAGGCATAAGTAAATATTTTGCTATGTAATCTTATCTCGTGAGTTCAAAATTTCTTCATTCAATGAGTTTGAATTAAAAAATAAATTGTAATAAACGCATCATTTCAAATTGCAAATAAATGAGAATCTATTTTGGAGTTAATGTATCTTAGAAAAAAAACTTTGACATCTTTTTTTAAAAAATAATTTTCATCTGTTTTATAATCTTTAGAAGGAACAAAATCTTGTCAAATTATTTGCAAAGTAAAACATCATTATTAATAAAATAAAATAAATTAACGCAAACATCATTAATCAAGAAACGCGAACGTAAACATGTCGTGCGACATCAGTTACTGGAAAATAAAATTTCGCCTCGTGTGACAAGAATAATCTAGAGAAAAAAATTTCGCAAAGGCATCGCGACAAAACTGAAATTAATTTGATTTTCAATGCATGGAAAGTATTGTAGTAAATCATATTTAAAAAAAAATTAAGGAAAAGAATCATATTACAATATATATCTGTAGATATTACTTAAAGATGGTTTTTTAATACTTGCATCATTTAAAAGATTATTTAATTTTGAAGATAGTGCACAAATCATATTTGCGGAAATATAGCAAAAAATAACAAAAACATAATTTTATATTAAATTTTGAACTAAACATATATTTTGGAATATGAAAAGTTAACAGTGATTTTACTCCCATTTTAAAGAGTATATCCCAAACTTCATTAAGATTTGACAAAAACTGTGGGTTTATACAAAGAATGCATACGCCCATACACAGGGCAATATCCTTTTCATGTTGCATAAATTTTTATTTTATATACATATTATTTAAACTAATATATGTAATATAAATTTAAAATTATAACTAATTGTTTAATTATAATTTTATAATTAAATTTATTTAACACATCGGAATTTAGTAGCTTTTCTTAATTTTATTTTATTAAAGAATTTAATTTAGTTAGTTTCTAATTCGCTTTTATTTTAAATTTAAATGGATTTTGTTCCCCTTGTTATTTTTTTAAATTATTCTGAATGTTTTTGCCGTGTTATATACTCACATGTATATTTCCAAATTGTTCATATAATATTCTGTTTTGCTTAATATGTGAGATGTAGATTTTATGTTTTATAGATTTATGACGTATTGTGGGATATATTAAATGTGTCATTTGTTTTGTGAATCTTTCTTATTGATTTTCATTCCCTGTACTTTTTTGCCCATTTCTTTCCCTGTACCTTAGTTGTCCTTCTGTAAAATTTAGAGCCGCCGAAGATTAATTAAAAAAAAAAAAAGATAGGGATGATGCCTAATATTAAGGCTAGTAAAATTCTATTCAAATTACAGTGATATAAAGGAAGTTAAAAAGAATAATTGGAGAATTGTGTATAAAACAACATTCTATCTGAGGTTTTCACAAATTTGTAAAATGTATTAATTGTGCAATTAAAATTATCATACAATTAAAAAAGTTTGCAAAAATTTCATTGTTGCAAATTTTTGCTATTAAAAAATGCGATAAAAACAAAAAGCGATGTTTCGCGATGCCAAGTTAGCGATCATAATCCATTATTGAGATGTTAGGAATAGAACCAACTAAAGAGACAAAAATTGAGATATTAGGATTTTTATTTAGCAAATATTTGATATAATTTATAAAATATGTTTAAGTGGCAAAAAAGTATTTGGAATAATTACTAAAGCATATACTATTTCAAAAACAATGGAGTTAGTTCTTTGTTATGTGTTACATATCCACATACCATGCCAATTTAAAATATGAGTCATTTTAATGAAAATAAATGGGCTTGAGGAAAGGAATGGAATGAAATAAAAATCGAGTGTTCACATTTAAAATTCTCAAACAGATTAGTCAAGATGGTGAAGAGCGGTTAAAGAATCATTTGGGGATGCAAGAATTGAGCGAGTGTCTTGCAAAGAGTTGAATAAGAAACTGGAGGATGAGTAAGATATCTTTTAAGCTTTAAAGTTTCTACTTTCTTTTTCATTCTCTCTCTCTCTCTTTCTCACTCATTCATTCACTCTCTCTCTGCCCCTCTCCCTCTACTTCTCTACCCCCTTTTTCACTCTCCTTCTCTCTCTCTCTCACACACACACACATACATGCGCACAATTTGCTCAAAATTTTATGAATTTGGAAGTGGGTCCATTAAAAATCATTAATATCAATCCGTTATATTAAAAACAGCCACAAGTTATTTATTTTTTGAATGGAGATAGAACACAATAAACAATGAAATATGTAAAACATGATAAAGAATGAAATATGTCTTTCTATTTTAAGAGGTGTCAATTTTTCAGGATTAAATTTAATTAAAAACTTTATATTAGACAAATATGCACTTTTATGCGGATTTTAACCAGTTAACAGTTCTTGATAAGTATGCTCGTCATGGAAAAAGTACAACATTTTGAGTTATGACGAGTTATTCAATGACAATTATTATATTCAATAATAATTGTTTAAATATTATATTTATTATTAATTATTTATTATATTTATGTAATATGGCAATTTAGATAAGAATCTTCCGAAGAGGTAGAAACAATTAACTAGTTAACATACAAAACTTTATATGGATCTTAACATACAGCACATCCAATCGTGGCTTTATTACATTTTAGAAAACGCCCCTGCCATAAAAAATTATAATATAGCGGCTACAAATGAAAAACATGAATAAAATGAAATATCAATTCAGAAAATTCTTTGATAAATTAAGCCGAATAATCTTTTTTTCTTTTAAAAGTCAAAGAATCTAAACATGAAAATAACTTGATATTTTTCACATTCTTAATGTCTTTCTAGGCGATACCAATTAGAACCACTACCCACAGTTTAAGAAGTTCTTGCTACAAAAGCTGTTCTATAAAAGTCCGGACTATAAAAGTTCCTTACTATAAAACATTCAAAATAGTTATAACCAAAGTAAATCCATCTTTTAAAAAGAAAATCTAATCTATCATTTGTAATTGGTTCCGTCATTTCATTTTCCAATTATTACCCCAACGTCTAATTTTTACCATTTCCTCTCTTTAAGAACATCACTTTGATTGAAAAGGAACAGAGCAAATGATCGCGGATAATTAGGATTCATTACACATAGCATGTATCTTCCTTTTTATCTCACTAAAACGATGAGCGATATCTTTAAGATATTACCATACCCATACTATTATCTAATCGGTACCGGAAAGGGGCCCATCTAAGGGGGCCCCGAAGAAGAGAACAGAAAGCTTGGAAAGCCTTTGAGAAATTTCCTTGGAAAATTATGTTTATTCATGTAAGCAAGTTTCGGAATTTGTGGAACCACCTGTATTGGGTCATATATCTTCAAGAATAGTTGCCAAAAATCTTTTAAAAGACACGAATATGAATTTAAGCTTATTAAAATATTATGGAGATAACAGTGGTTGAATTAATAAGGCCCCCCTTCTCCTTCATGCTTATAAATTGGCGAGGCGGTCTTTGTTCATTCTTCCGGAAATAACAAATGGAGGGGGCTGATGGTCCCCCCTCGTTTTCCTTATAAACCAAACGATTCTTTCGGATATCGTGAGAAGTGGATGCGTGCTGGTGACATTAACTTGGCAAGTTCGGTGTGGATTTTCGCGCAGTATTTCATGTCGAGGTGACAAAAACGACCCATTTGGAACTGCGAACTCGAGTGTACGCCTTCACACGCTTTTCTTGGTATCTGGCAACGAGCACGCAAATCTGGAAGATCGTCTGAAGGATTTGAGCAAATCTATCAGCAGAATGTGGAGAACAAGCTTTTTTTTTTCACATATCATCTAGTTGTTGGAAGTATTTCATATGTTTAAGAATCAATTATTTTGTTACAATAGATTTTTTTCGTCTTTAAATAATCTATCTAGGAGAGAAAAGATATCGAAATCTGTAAAATTTTTCTTTTAAGCCTTTAAAGGGCCATTTTTTTTTCTAGTAATGGTATACAAAAATAATTTCAGAATTCAAATAGATTTAAGAAAAAGAATTCATTCAATTTATTAGATAAATATAATTTAATTCATTAATTAATTTTGTTAATTAATAATAACAAATTAAGATGCATCATTTTGTATGAGATGGGAAACTGGTACATCTTGGTTTCTGCTTTATTGAAAAAATGTGAGCATGTATACCAACCCATCATAATTGAATACAAAGAATGATGAATTTGGTGGGAAGTATACTTTTCACGGCCCTACAAAGGGTTAATTACAATTAATAAAATTTTAGAATTAATTTCGCATAAAACAATTTCCATTCAACAGTTTTTGACATGTTTTAACACATTTGCCAATACTAATACCTAGGCTACAAAAACTCAACCCGTAATTTTGATATTAAATATAAATAACTGGTTTTGTTTCTCGTTTTCCTCCTAACGGAACACATATATGGGCCAATTTCCCCAGAAAATATTTGAGGAAGACAACATAACCCTATGGTGGTAAGGGAAAATTCTGGCCCCACTTTTTCAAAATTGATCCCTTATCCCTTTAATTAACAAAAGATACCACGCTTCTCCTTTTACAAAGGTTATTGATGCATGGATTTGGACAGATATGGTAGATAAGTGAGGTTAGATTCACATACATTCAGTGTTGGCTGATTAGCTCAGAAAAGAACAACTAAAATTCAATCAAATTCAGAACTACTCATGATATTTTTTAAAAAGAAGCATTAAATCTGTATTGAATAAAAAATTTGTAAAAATCTACATTTACTTAATTAGACGCCCCATTTCTTTTTATATTTTACTAAAAGTTTGTTCGAAGCGATTATAGTCTGCTTAGGCTTAAAATTTTTCAATAAAAATATAAATATTAGAGCTACAACGTTCTCTAAAATATGATGATAATGCTGTTTAAAGAGCGAATATCTTAAAATAAATAATTAATTAACAATAAGAGAGATGAAAAGTATTTAAATACAAAACACCAGCATATAACATTACACTGTTTTTGAATGATTTAGACATATCTTAAATTAGATGTTTAAAATGCAGTTTATATATTTTAAGCGTTCTATTTAATTGAGCTAGTTTTATATAAATTTTATAGGGGGGGAGTAATGCTGTTTTGCAGTTGCATTAAAATCCAAAATAAACATCTGTACCATGTTTCGGTAAATTGTACTGAAATCTTAAAAGAAATTGCATTTTATTGCTTCAAAGTTGTGATAAAAAGACAGATAATTATATTTCTGTTAGCTGAAAGTGATACTAAAGTAATGCGAAATTGCCACGAAGGCTTTTCATTCTCAGAGCTATCAAAGTTAACTCCAATGAATGAAGAAATACTTAACTATCGGGATTCAGAGTTTTCATATATTACAATTTTTTTTATTACAACTGTGATCGAATATTGTGTTTAATCACCTGACTGTTTTGCTTCCCTTAGTATCTCATTAGATGAAACAATTTTCACCTAAAATGTTTTATGGTATATTCATTTAGAGCTTATGGAACGCATGGGAAGTTTATGGATTTTTATTAATTCTTACATCAAAGTTATAATGCTTGCAAATGACTCAATTTTAGTTTCTATGTTTAGAAGAACTTAAATGTAGATAAATATTTTGTTCAGTTTGAAATAGAAAAGATTTTTTCTTAAGTTTCCACAGGATTTACGCATTTTTGAAAGATATTTAACAAACAAACAACAACAACAACAACAACAAAAAAAAAAGATTAGAAAATGGTTGTTGAATTATTTCCAATCTGTGAAGTAAAGATGAAATCATATGAACTCACTGGAGTCAACGGGTTTTAAAATTTCAAATGAAAAAGTGTAATAATTAGAGGTAGATAATATTTATATACAGGGTGATCAGAAAAGAGCGCCCCAAATATAGAATTAAGCGACAACCCCTCCCCCCCCACATACAAAAAGGGTGAATAAATATCTTTCATTCCAATCATAGAAAATAAATATATATTCTAAATTTGGTTGTTAGTATTGTTTATTCCCAAAGTTTGAACCCTTTATGTGCATTATTTTCGAGATATTACAGTTCGTTATTGGGGCCTAAAATATATAAAGATATGTATATGTATACGTATATTTGATTTTTTAATGCACTGTAAAATTAAACGAAATTATTCAAGACAATGAATTTTAAACAATAAGCGGAAAAAAACGATAATTAGTGGATCTGTATATACTGTATATATTGGATCAGTATATACACAAATAGTTCATAATCTATACTTATATAAAGCTCAATGTGTGTGCGAGTGTGTGTTGGCGCTCTACAGGCCAGATCGTTTGACCTACAGCTACCAAATTTGGTACATGTATACCTTGGAGGTCGGGAATGCGCACCTGGGATTCCTTTTTTTGAATTTTTAATTAAAATTTTAATTATTAATTAAAAACTATCTTTCCCACCAAAAAAATCTTTTCATTTCCCCACCGCCAAATGAGTAAGACTTCAGTTTTTTTTCCTAACAGTAATGAGGCTAGACTTAACATTTTTAAGCCGATTATTTTAAATGATTCTGTTTATTTTCTTAGTGTTTGATGCATTTAAAATTAAACATTGTTAATTAATAGACCTGCTCATGATGAATCTGAAAAAAATTTTTTGACAAATTCTTGAGATATTACATAAATTAAGAAAGATATTCTTTAGTGCCCATAAGGTTTAAATGCTCAGTGACTCTGTTTTCAGTAAATTCTACGGGAGCTAACAGAAAATTAGAGAGATACAGATTATGTTATGACTGAAGGCCTTTATACTATTATGAGTGAATTTAAATTTTAAATTTTAAAATATTTTAATGAAGAAGCTATTAAAGTAGGAATTACATAAAATATTTAATTATTAAAATTTTAACGAGCATTAAGATTGGCGAATCGGCTGGTCGCCAAAGGTGGCTAGTAAACCAATAAAAGAACGATATCATAATAAACAAACAAGTAACATGAAATGATCTTTATGATTTCTTAGTAAGATAAAGCAATGACGTGTCAAAAAGAATCGTGATTAGTAACACCCAAGGAGATATTTGACAAAACAGGTGAATCAATTATTCTTACCGCAGTGACAGAAATGGGACATTCTACTGATAAAAAAAAATAGGAAGCCACGTGTCATTCGGGTAATTTGTTCTTCATTAAAACTGTATTCTTGGAATGAGTTCATGCAAATATTGCATTTACCTAGAAATAACAGCGAGATTAGGTTTACATGCCTCGTGAATCGCTTGTGATTCACATTTGTTTTCTGATTAAATGAACACCTCTGTATTGTAGTTAAGAGATAGCAAAAAGAGGTCGCTCTCATTGGATGATTCTAACCGCAATCTGAAAAGGGATTGTCTAATTATAGGGTTGGTTCTAAGTACAAGCTTAAATTGTAACAATAATGTGTTACTTTTTATATATAAAAGGTCTTTCTGACAACATCGGTTAATTTCTCAGATATACAGAACTGAGTCATTTTATAATAGAACTTGGATCCCAATGCAAAAGGTGGAACATGTCAAGGAACTTTTTATCATCGAATTAAATGAAAGAAAAATAACATTTAAAATGTGCAACACAGATTTACTGGAATACAAATTTACAATCGCACAATAATAGTTACCAACATTGTTGTTCCAGAATAACAATATAACATGCCTTGCGTTTCTTGATCATGACAAATCAGATGCAGTATCAATAATAAATCTTAGCAGTACTGAAATTTAATGTTCAATAAACTTGTCTTTCAAAATGATATATGCTTGCTAAGTAGTTATCCATGCAACAGGGTTATTGTGTGATTGTATATTTATATTATATTTGACCATTCATTTCTTTAAACACAATTAAAAACAAACTATTTATCGATTCTCAAATTTACAATCACACATAATATATATCGTTTTTGCATAACACAGTTGCTTTTTTTTTTTTTTTTTTTTGCTTCCTCACTTAAGATTTAAAATCTCGCAGTTTTTGTTTATCTTATTTTTTTAATCAACCTTTGATATCTTTAAAGCCTTTTTACTAGTTTGGCTTGTTTCAATTCTAATTTATGAGAATTATTAGCACTCGTCACTCTATCGAGGCTTTGCTTCTCTTTCATATATCATACATTTAAACAGATTTAGTTTAGGCAACAGTTTGTACTTCCATAAAGACAACTGAATAATAACTAAAAATAATATCTAATTTTGTCTTTAAACTATTTTTTATAAAATTTTAATAGTAAACTGCAGTTTTCTCTCGGATAATATTACAAAATAAGAGAGTGTTTTCAGAAAACGATTTCGGGGTATCATTTAACTAATGTTTAATATGTCCAGACTATTTTTTTAATGTTGAACTGACAGCCTTTCTTTCTGGATCACATCAGTATCGTGATTTCCATAATAGAAAGGCTTTTCGTAAAGTTACCATTCCTCTTCTACCGCCTATCGTGGTGTGTTTGCATTTAGAAAGAGTTCCTTTCAAAAATTCCATAGCCCATAGGTGAACATCAGCGGATATCTCTAGAAATATTTAAAAAGGTTTATATGCAAACCTGTATCAATCTTCATTTTTCAAGAAATGCAATGATACTTTTCGAAATATGACTTACAGTTTTTTCATGATGACGTTTCAGTCTTTGAAATTCATTGGGATAATGAAATAGAATGTTTTCTGTAAATATCGGATATAAAACTCTCTCTTGATACTACATTGAATTGATTAAAATTTTTTTCATTCTTTTTATTTTTAATTTCGCATTATAAGAGAATTATTTTCTGTTAAAGTTTGTAAGATATTTAATTTCTGTAAGACATTTATTTTCTGCTAAATTGATTTTAGACATGTTTCTACAAATTGTTCTGCGTTCAAGCTAATGGTTCGGCAAAAATTGTTGAACAATACTTTTTTTAAAGATTTTTTTTAAGCTGTAAAAATTTTATATATATATACCCTATTATTTATTATTTTATATATATATATACCCAGCGCGTTGCTGCCGCAGAAGAAATAATTTTGGAAATATCGTTTGAAATTTGAAATGGTTATCTTATTTAATTAGGAATGATAGAAAGAATGACATTTATTTTCTTGTCGACAATGAATGCATTTATTGAAATTGAGCGATATATAAAGCGAAAGTATAAATAATATTTATTCTATTTATTTTTTTTACTTTAGATATAATTGTACTATGCCTGTACCTTCGCGCAAGTGCAAGCAATAAGTTGGTGAAATTTTATTGATCGGATGAACAGTGCGGCAGTGCATACTGTACGAACAAACAAAAATTCATTTATATATACTATATACAGATGCGATTTCACTTTAGAAAAACTTGGAAACGATCCGTACCTTTTTCGGGTGATAATGTAATGACTTTTTTTCCTACATGATACAGTAATGATGGACAAATTTTTCCTTTCCAATAATGTTGCTTATTTTTACACTTAACAATCATTAAAAATTTTAATGCCATTCTTTTCACAACGTTTTTGTATAATAGAATAGGAAAATTTCTCTTTAGAAAGCTTCCTTTCAATATACAGCACGTTTACAGGTGTTCTATTAAAAGGTAAAGAAATGTTAAAATAGCAGACGATATTTTTCTTTAAATAATAACCTGTTGCCAGACATTTTTATTCTAATATGTTTTCTTTTTAAAAATTCGTTAACGAAATTGTACTAAAAATGTGTAAATACTCTCTGCCTTCTTTTACTTATATAAGGAAAATTAATTTAATTCAAATGCTATTGATTCTCTATTTAATTATAACTCTTTGCTAGCAGTTGCTTACTCTAAAAGAAGTTGCAATTATGAAATGTAATTGATAGAGCTAACTGTATTAATTTAATTAATGTGACGAGCGAATATCACGGTTGCCAAAGACCGCTAGTAATATACTAAAACCTCTACAGAAATAATATTACACAGCTAAAATAAATAGTTTCACGCATTTGTAACATAGATTCTATAGATATTATATTCGGTAGTATTTGGGAGTTTTTCCTATAAAGGTCGAAATAAAAAAGTCGGACAATATTAAAATTCTCAATGTAGAGTATTATATATAAAAATCGGACGATTTCGAAACTATCATTTTTTATATATTTAGCATTCTTAATTTCTCAGAATGTTTTTTTTAATTGCTCCAATTTTATTTCGAAGTTTATTTTTTGGAAAGTTACATTGCTTTATATATTTAGATGGTATATGTTTTAATGCTATTTAAATCATTAACTGCGCTTTTTATATTATATATTTTAGTATAGTAAACGAATAAAAATTCTCCTAAATGAAAATTCAACGTATATATTGTTTTGTTCGCATTTCGTATGATCATTTCTCCATATATTCTGCAGCTCTTCCTAAAATACGAATACGCGGTGTTTTCATTTAAAAAATTTACAATTGCTTTAATACTTCATAATATAAATTGAATTGAAAAAAAAATTATATTTTATGTTATTTATCAAGATTGAATAGAAACACAGCTTATTTCTAAACTCAGGAGCTAGGTAATATGTTTCTTAATTTATCTTCAAAACTTTGAACAAATTATCCGTTAAACTTAAATACTAATTTATTTTTCTTGATTTTGTAACACTTTTAAGGCATAAAAAAGAATAAAAAAATCCTTAAAAACATTTTTTTCCGACTTTAAAGCACATTTGACTTTTAACCTATCCAGTTTTAATAGGCGTTTTTTTCGATCTATTCAAAAATTGAATGAATATTTTATAAATTTGTTCAAATAATTTATTCCTATAATCACATACCTCAATCCACAAGCATTAATAAACACCCACAATTCTTCTTAATTACAAGAAAATTAAAGTTTTTAGTAAGTAGTAGTATGAAAAAAGTATTTTCAAATAGATCTTTTTAGATTACGATGCTAAAACGATGCGCTTTAAAATGCGCATTACCCAAATTAGAAAAAGTTCTTCCTTTTTCTTTTATCTAGCAAAACGAACCATCCAGACCAGACCCATCCCTTATTCTAACGCCTGTTAATGATGGAGCGTTACAACGAACCTGAAAGAAAACTTTCCTAGAAAAACGGTGTAATAAGCCGCAAAAAGATCATCATTAGCGGAACCCGACGGATTAAGAACAACCGAATAAAAACAAACTCAAGGTATATGAATTACGTCCGGTGTTTGAACATGGATGGGGGGACTAAAAATCTCTTTCCCTCTTTGGAGGAATTAATGCCGAGGTACGTTGGCTGGGGGGGGGGGGATTAGGCATATTTCATTCGTTGTTTGTTTTCAGTCGCTGTTAGTGCCAGAAGTGCCTCCCTTTTCCAAGCGGATGTATGGGTAATGGCACCGGTGGAAGCAATGGGGGAGCTCTGATGTTAGCCGCCGTGTGGCGTGGAGATCGCGTAAATCAGCTTTACCGCGCGCTCGCCTTAACAAGGCTCCCCATAGTCACAGAAAGAAAAGAAAACGGGGAAAAAAACATGGAATGGGTAAGGTTAAAAAAAAAAAAAAAAAGGCACAGTCGAAGACTGTAGAAAGTAATTGGAATCTTATTTTTCATGGGTTGGCCTTACTTGAATGAAGGAAGTGCGTTGCTGTTAGAGAGATTTTAGTATTTGACAGCAGATCTCTTCTTCTGTTTTGCAAGGTATTTTCTTTAGAAAACAAATAAACAGAAACTTGCTTAAGTTTGGCTTATATATCAAAACGAGGAAATACATGTAATCTCTGTTCTGTTTTACATGTCTTAAGACATAGCTTTCTGAAATGTGACAATCCATGCCGAATGGAGGCGTTTAGAGCAAAATTGAGTGCTCCTAATTTTTCACCAGATTTATTTTTTTCAAATTCTTAACACATTCGCTGCCATGACTGATGCCTGTGATTCAGACCACTATCTAATAAGACGCTTATTTATTTGCTCTTTTTTACTGTAGTAGAGAAGAGAATATCTAATTAGATGTTATGTATGAATTATAGACGATTCATATGCTAAGAACGTGTTAAAACAAGGAGATATAAACTAAATATAGGCTTGTTCTACTCGCATCAAATTCTACATTGACTGAGAGCTTTTGCTGTCACGCAAATGTGAGTGACACAGTAGTCAATGCTTTAATATTAGTTTGAAAAACTGGTTTTAAAAAAATCAGCTTACTTTCAAACATTTTTTTTTTTTTTTTTTTTTACATTTTCGTGCCGCAGCGAAATTTTTCTAAAGAAAATAGAAATGTGAATGGAAAGATTCTATGAAAAGTTCCTGTTTCAGGTACTGATAAACATTACTTTATTTGATTAAATATTACTGATTTTAACTGAACTTTCATTTGATTAAGCATTATTTATTACTTTATTTGAAGATCGTTTGATTAGAACTTAGATTTCACTAAGATAACAAAAATTCTGCATTTGCTTATATTAATTTAATATTTTAATATTTTTACTGATTTGGTTATATATATATATATATATATATATAATGATATTTTAATTCTAATTTCAATTTAATTAATTCCCAAGATTTCATCTTAATTTAGCCCATAGTAACTTCATTCTAAAAATATTCTCTTATTTCGTGATCCAATTCCACTTTCGGTTTAATTAATTCCTCTGTAAAACTAATGCGCCATCAGTACTACGTATCAAATGAAAGTGATACTTTATTTGCCTTTATCAGAGATCAAAACATGTATTCCATTGGAGCGTGGCCAGAAATCATATTATATAAAACTAGTGATCATTTGTTTCGTCCCTTTCTTCGCTCCCTCTTACTTCTGCTTTTGTGCCGCGCTGCGTCTGCTTGTAAATAAATTGCTTTCACGAATAGGATATTAAAATTAATTAAAAAATATAACATGTCTCTTCAACGTCTTCGAACCTGCATTCTGTCTCAACCAAAATAATGTTACACACACACACACACACACACACACACACACACACACACACACACACACACACATACATATATATATATATTTATACTTATTTCCTGATCCAATTCCATTTTCTTTGCTTAATTAATTCAAGGAAAGCTTTATAAAATTGTTGAATCGGCTAAAAAATATAATTTCTTAATGGAGTAGCTATTCCATTTTACTAATTTCTTAGAGTTAATTGATTGTTTATAGCAAATTTCTTTAAAATATAAATTCCTTTATCAAAAACGCATAATTCATGCAGTTCGATTATTTTCATAATCACGCTTCAGCTCAGGTATTAAATAGAACTCTCGTTTTAAAGTACAGTTGGCAGTTTAGATAAAACTTCACTGATAATTAGATTGGTGCACGAGATTAAGAAATAGTGCAGGCAGAATCATAGAATCTGAATTTCCTTGCTCTGGAACTTTTCTCAAGGCAGCAGAACAAAGGAAACATCCAACTCATCATTCGAATGCGAATTCTGGAAATTGATTTATATTCCTTAGTCTATATGGCAGTGATTAATGCTGCTCCTCTCATCAATGTTTATTTATAGCATTATAAATGCCAAAAGTAACTCACTGACTGATTTATGACTATCTAATCGTGAGATCATAAAATTGAGATCTGATAAATATTTAATGAGAACTTGTATAGAGCATTCTGATTGATTAACTGTGTGTGTAAATTTCAAAAATTAACTAGAGAATCAAATTGGCGAAATCAGCCCAGTTATTGAAACTGTACTACGGTTTTATTTTTCAATACTTCCCAAAAATTCCTTCTCTCCATATTATTTACAAATGGTATTTTGTAATTTAATTAAAAAAAATTATCACGTAATAGTTAAAAATCTGAGCATATACCTATTGGACAATAGTTTTAAACTAACTAATAACTTATGCATACTATTAAAATGTTAAAAGAATTTTTGGCAGCTTCATATTATTATAACCAAAAATTATATAATTTAAAATAAATCTAAGAAAATAGGTAAAATAATTGAAATTTCTTTTTAAAAAATTGGTTTGGTAATATACGAATTCAAGAGCCTTTTTTTCATACACCTACCTGCTCTAATTCATTTTCTTTTTTTTTATCTAAGACCTATTATTTAGATAAGGCTCTTATCTTTCCAATAAAAATTCAATGTACTTCTGTCTCTGATTTTATTATGAATAATATTAATTTTACACATCTCACATATTAGCTCTTCGTCTAAATGAAATTACTTAAATTTCCATGGGTGGTCTTTTAGAAACCGGGTGTGTGTGTGTGTATGCAAGTTGCAGGTTAAACCAACAAAGACACACTATAAATTACTCAAAAAAATTCCGATCGGAACATGAAAAAAAGTACTAATAAAAAAAGAACGAAACATGTTCTCACATTATTTTTACTACCAGAAAAGATCAGACATACATAAAGAGATTAAATCTTGCTTTAGGAAATTTCTTTAAAAAAAAAAATCTGGTCTGACTTGGCCGTCCATAAAATCTACCCTTTTACTAGTTTGAACCCAAAGTCACGGAGCGTAATTAGAAGTGAAACACCAAAGCTGCCACTTCTCGAATTTTCAGACGCGAAACCGAAATAAAACAAAAACACCAGCGGTACTTGTGTGCGCTTTCCTTTAGTTAGTTTTTTTGGTTTATGAACCCTCTCTTCTGCAGATAAATTATTTTATTTGTCAGGTCTGGTTCTCCCCCCCCCCCCCCATTCTTATGAGCGTGTCTTTTTGCTGCTGTTGTTTCTTCCTCTTGCGGTTCTGTTCCACAATTATTTAGCCCACCTCGGAGGTAACTAAGAGGCGTAACAGCAGTAACTCAGGATTTTCTCGCTGTGTGAGTTTTGAGACGGGGGACTTCGGTCTATGGCCTCGAGAGCAGTGTTCCCTTCGCCGTAGAGCCGTAGAACTCAGCGTCTCCATCCACTACTTTTATAATGATGAAAAAGGCACAGGAGTTAGTTTATGTGATAGTTCTACTAAGTCAGTTTTATCAGAGACTAGCCGCCTTTGGCGATCAGCTGTCTGCTGGAGATATCGATTGTTTTTACTTTAAATTAAAAATTTGTATTCATAAAGTTCATGATTAACTTTAAAAAATAAACATCAAACTGTTATAGATATCAAAGTTGTGCTGTTTTAACAGCCTTACACCTATTCTGTTATTTACAATATGAACCATTCTAATGGAGTCATGTTACTAAAAATGTAAATGTTTCGACAATCTTTTTTTTTTTTTTTGCTGTACAGTAAATGTACTTTTTTTTTATTCTCAATGTAAACTGCACAGATATTAAACAGAATTTTTCTTCCTTAACTTTCAAGAAAGTAAGGAATCATTCGATTAAATATTTGTCAGAATATTAGAAATGATTTTAATTTCAGTTTAACAATTATATCTATTGTTGAAAAGTATGCCAAAAATATGTTTGAAAAATTGTCAAATTAAAAAAAAAATGCATGAAATAATTGATGTTATAATAAAAATAATTTTAATTAATATTTCAGATCATCTCAGGAAAAAATCATGAATATTGTTTAACTTTAAATTGATTAAAATTCTATGTAAAATTTCAAACAAGTTGCTATGAGGTGGACATTCCTACAATCCGAAGAATATTTGGACACTGTTTGGCAGAGCAAAGTCTAATGGTGTGTTACGGTGTGTGCCCCCCCCCCTCACAAATGCATGGATATACATTTTCCTTTATTATTAGTAAAGATGAATTTAATAAGAACTTCTTGAATTTTCACAGTTCAACTTACCTTTACCGTTTCACAGAAGTTTCGCGATATCTAAGCAGGTTAATAAATTTGAAAACGGAGCATAATTTTTCTTTGAGGAAAACAACTTGGAATAAAAATTGCTATTCCTATAAATTTATTGGAAACTTTACGTCAATTTTTATTTCCTCGAATATGTAGAAGAATATTAATGTATTTTCACTCCTAATCAACAAATTGTCGAAAATTCTCTCAGTTTGAGGAATTTTTATTTTTGTCACCAAAACCGCCTAATTCGTCCCGAAATCACCAAATGGTCGCCAAGTCTGGGGGTTATTGACTTGACATCTATTCTGCATCTGTTAGAGCTATCTGTAAAACTATCTTCCTTTCCAGAAGACTTACTGTGCTGGGATGCAATATTACAAATTTGTAACAGTATGTATCCAATTTCAGCCTGATCAATGAATGGGAGGATGTACTATTTGAAAGTGCATGATTTTTGCTGTATAATGATATGCAGGACAAAACGCACCACCTGTTGAAGAGTGCGAACAATTCCAAGAGAAAAGAACTGTTTTTGATATTTATAAATAATAAAAATTCATTTTCGCTAACCGGAAAAGGAAGTCTTTTTTTTTTTATCCATTGAATGCCTTATTGAGATATATAAAGAAAAAAAAATCACATCCTTTGTCATTTCTTAAAAATTAGAGCCCTGATGAATCTAGGATACCTAGGTTCATTATTAAAGGAAACCTAGATAACGAGAGCTCTCCGATATAATGTCGCGGGTTTAAGTTAAAAGGCAATTGAAATAGTTAATTGAAAATCTAATGGTCCATTTTTCAGCATCTAGCCCTTATTATTGTTCTTTTTCTTCCCTGGCAAGACAACGCTGGATGGGTCCCTTCTGTTTCTCAGAATTCCATTCCATGCCGTCCTGTCCTAAATCAAGATTTTCCAACTGACCTTAATACCTTAAAAGATTTCAAGTCTTTTTCGTGACAGTCAATCCACCTAAATAATGGTTTCCTTCTTTTTCGGGTACCTAATTGTTTAGTCAAAAATGTTGTTAGTGGTTAAGTTATCAACCAATCTAATTAAGTGTTAAGTGCCCATTTTATCCTCTGCATTACAATAAACTTAATAATATATCTCTTTATATAATTTGTAAATTTCCGTTGGTTCTTCTTCTCCAATAATTATCATATTGAATGCCACCAAATATACCCCTTATAATGAAGCTGGGTTATTTTTCAGTTCCTTCATTTCTTATCAGTTGAGGCTATCAAAGAAGTTTCAGTTCAATTACCATGATTCGTCTAAATAGGATACTGCTGGTTTGCTGTGGAAGCCGGCTCAGGTGTCATCCTCGTTATCTGACCACTCTTCAAAATGACGAGGCTCGTCCCAAACTAGCCATAGAATTGCTTTAAAACAGGACGTTAATATAACTAAACTAAACCAAACTCGTCTAATTGGGATGATATTTTTATTATCATCTGCGAGGGAATTTTGAGGTAATGCAAATTACAACCAAATTTGAATTGGTTAGTTCATCTAAGAAATTGATTCGCCGAATTTTTCACCCTCCCCTCCTGAAACTTATCCCTTGCCAAATGAAATCCAATCAAATCCATATCATGTTCACAAAAGTTAGTTTCAGATTACAAATACCGTAATTCATGAATATTTGCACATATTTTCCTGAGAGCTTGTTTTGTCGAGATAATCATTGAAATGTCGCCTACAAAGAATTTAACGATCTAAAAAAATAATATGTTAAATATGTGTTTTGAATTTTTACGTAAGATGTTTTTCTTTTTTCACAGATTGTGAGGAAACAACATATGTCACCAGAAAACTAGATGGGTAAACACATTTGACAATCTTTTTCGTTTATTTTCACGCAGCACTGAATATTTGCCGCATTTCTTATTTTCACCGACACATCGCAATTTACATACAATCGCTTGAAAAGCCCAGGCCACAGTACAATGCACAGAACTTTGCAGAACACAAAACAAAAAGGTGAACAAGAGAAAAAAATAAAAGAATCAGCCCTCCGTTTCCAAGACATAACTAGGGTGGCACATTTTTATATCCCCCTCCATTTTTTACGAGGCGGTCTGAGCCAAACGATTCTCCTAAATTCAGAGGAGTCACGCATACTTGTATCAGTTTTAGCGCATTTTCCTTCACCTAGGGGTGTTCAAAACGAAATCTTTTGCAGTTCTTTTGGTCACGATAACTGCTGTTCGTCCCCCCTTTCATCTGTACCCACCTGGAGGTTAAAGAGGAGTTATAAATTGAATGAAAACCAACGCGGAGGTCGAGAGATCCAACAAGTGGTCCGCGTTAAATCCGGATCGGCATCGAGGATTAACTCCGAAGTCTCTCGTCCAATTACGCAATCGTGGTATGACCATAAAATACAATTCGATTTATTTATTGTTCCCAACCAGCTTGGGGATTGTTTGGTCCACTTATTTATAACCGAAACCACTTGCTTGTTATTGAAAAAGAGTAAACTGTTGTTGCAGCTTAAAGCCGCTTTAGAGCTGGAAGATATTATAAATATAACACTGTCTGTAAGTGAATACTGCTTGTTTTTTTATTGGATTATGATTCTGCGTGTCATTGATTATTGAAAGATGGTGTAATATTTTCTATAGGGGATTGAGTAAGCTCTATAATTTGAAGAAATCCTTTTCTCATGTAGACATTCAAATGCTGCTTTTAATGAATCGTATACGGTATAGAACAAAACACATTGTTATTTGCAGTGATATAAGTGTATAATATTGGATCTTCGAAAATGATCATTGCTAGCTATATAAGAAATTTTTTTGAAATGCTCTTTATAATATTATTAGCCAAGGCCAGTTTTACCGTTAAGTGCCCAGAGGCGCCATCGTGTTCATTAAATTAAATTGCAATTTGTTCACCGGATTTTCATTCTTCATAAGTGGGAGGTTTCGTCCCCTGCTTGCTTTCGCTCTCCAACCCCAATCTTGTCCGATATCGTACGCGGTTTTTTCGTCAGTTCTATTTAGTTTTTTTAACTCAACTGGCGATTCGGTCAATGCTGGAAACTTAATTTTTTCATGTTGAGAACATACATTTTCCTATTGACATACTTCCGATTCAAAACTCAAAGCCGTTCAATGAAAACATAATTTGCCTATATCTTCTATTGGGGATCGAAATATCCTCTCTTAAGTATCCTCTTATATCTCTTAAATATTGAATTAAATTTTCATATTTTGCCGCCAATTTTCCAGCTTCGTCATCAGCTTTTCTTTTCAAATTGTCAGATTCTCGTTCTCTCTTTCTTCCTATTTTTTCTTTATCTGATATCGCTGGACGCCCTATTACTATTTAAAAAAATAATGCAGGATTAACATATGTATCCCTTATTCAGACGATCACTAGACAAGTAACAAAAATTTCCATTAGTCGAAAAAGGGAAACAAACTGGAAAAAGTTATTCATCAGTTTTGCCGCAAATGGTGTGATTAAAAGTAGAAATAAAAAATGATATTGCTTTAACCTCATTTGCTGTTAATTTGGTGTTAATGACTTTTCCTTTTTTGTCACCATTTCACAATCAAGAGTAGGGTTTTTAAATTTAAACCGGTTTTTAAATTTAAAAAACCGGTTTTAAGAATTCATATTATTATGTAAAAATTAATTTTGAATTTATTTGATTTGCTATTCATTCTATGCAATGGACAGCAAACACATTTTTTCAACATTGCAAGTTGCGTTGGTCAGTGCTTGTGCACTGCACAGTTGCGCCTCGAATTCGTCAATTTATGTTTTTCATGAACATCCCTTTTCACTTTTTTTTCTAGGTGAAACAAAAGTTTGATAAAGTTAATCTCTTGCTTCTCGTCGGATGTTTTGTCTATCGGTATGAAGTCGGTGCTATAGCAATTCGACTGGCACGTTTCAAAGAGCGTGTGAAAGCTATAAATAATTCCCTGTTTCCTGCTTCTTGATCACAGTATTTAATGATATCATATACAATTTTCTTCGTACCACTCCTGAAAGCTTTTTTACACCACTTGAATTAGCCGTATCAATACGGAATATTCAGTTAAAATAAAATGCTGTCAGAAATGACATAACACTCACATACACGTGAAAAAAAAAAAAAATAGAACTAAAAAAGTATCTAATGCGAGAAATCCAAGGTCAAATGTGCTCATCGTTCCGCGTGTCACCCCTTAATGAAAATTTAATTGTCGAAATGTGGTCTCAGAATCCGATCCGGCTCGAGTCACGACAGGTTTGCTTAATATTGTGAAGGTGAAAACTGGAAATAAAAATATATAGTTGTTATATTTGATAAAAATAACGTAAGTATTAAGTATGTTTAATTTTTATGTTTAAATTTTCTATTTTACATTTTAAAATTTAAATTTTATTATATAAATTTCTTCGATCAAAAATTAGTGTAAAATAAGAAGTTCTGGCTTCTGTTTAATAGAATTTTAAATAAAACACAGGGTGTTAAAATATTCCATGTTTTCTTTCGCAACATTTTAACATAAATTATGTCTTTAGCAAGAATCGGAATTAGATTAAGAAGTGTGTTTTTTTTTCCAAAATTCTTAGAAAATGTGTAGATTAGATTATTTTAAATTGCATTAATATTAATAGTTAAAATAATAAAATTGTAAAATAAACGTCAAAATATTTATTTAATAACTTTAATTTCATTTTTAGATAAAAATTAGTAAGTCGGAAGATTGGGATAGTTTCAAAAAGTTCGGTATAGGCAAGGCAATCTGAAATCATTGTAATAAAATGTTGAGCTGCAAAGGATCATCTACAAACAATCTACATAAATATTATTTATCCGGCATAATCTACATAAATATTATTTTAATAATTTAAATATTATTAAAAATATTTTTATTTTTCCCTATTCATTTTTTTGACAAAAATTCAAAAACCGGCTAAAACCGGTTTTTTTGGAAATATCGAATTCGAAAACCGGTTTTTCAAAAAGTCGATTTTTGTATAAACCCTAATCAAAAGCAATATAAATATTTTATATGACGTAATGAAAATTTTCATTAAATATTTCAAACAACACTGACAAAACAAACTCCAAATGCCATGGCTCAGGTGATTCGCTATCTACCAATCACAAAGCGAATAAAAGGCAATATTTACATAGATTTTTTATATAACAGATAGATTACTTTTGAATTCCGATATATTATGCTCAAATTGCACATATATATTGTTAATCAACGAATTGCAACGAAATACAAATTAATAAATTTTGGTGAAATTATTTTTATTCTTTGCATAATTGAAATATTTCAGGACGATTTTATCATGGTTCTGACTTTACATGGACTCATTAATCAAAATTAAGTGCTTCTCCAAGAAACGAAACAGTAATTTTTTCATCGGATTTTCACCCCTCATAATGGATTTTACATCCAACATATTAGATACTAATTATAAATGTGCTAATAAACGATGATTGAAATGCAAATGAATGAAATTTACTTAATTTCTTTTCAGCATAATTAAAATTTTCCGGCAAATAGAATCGGTTTTAGCATTAAGTAATTGACTTTATCTAGATCCACTAATCACAATGAAGCTTTTATCCATAAAAAAATTCCGCTTCATTTGTGTTTCCGATTTCTAGCCAATATGGTGCTGAAGGAGTCAGATTTCGCCCTCGTCATCTGACGGCGGCTCAAAATGATGAGGCCCGTCCAATAATAATTCAAATGTTTCTTTAAAACGGGACGTTAATTTAATTATACCACAACTTAACTCCTATTTCCAGTCCTCATAGTAAATATTGAATAAAACATATTAATATAGATTACTTTAAATTATTTCGCCTTTTATCTTATTTTAAATATTTCGACAATCTAAAAAAATATTAAATATTAATTGCTTTGGGCGAAAAGCTGAATATTGGTTATACTTAATTTCATTTAAATAGTTTAAATATGACTGCATGCTCATGTTACCGTGAAATCATCAGGCATGAAAGTCATACTATTTTAATTATCTTATATTTGAATATTCAATGTGTACATGCACCTTTCTAATGGCTACCCATTCCATGACGTCATAGCGTTATTATAACGGAAATATCTGGTTCAAATATCTTTTAATTTCGGTAATTTTTCTGTACATTTCTCAATCCTTCTTCTTCAGTATTCAATAAGGGAAGAAAACATTTACATTACACGTTTGATAAAACGCTGAATTTTAGAGCAACTATTGTAGAAAATTGGGATTTTTTTTTAAATCGTCAAAAATTCGTAAAATCGTTAAAACAAAAAATTTTCTTCATTTTTAAATTAGTATCATAAAAAACGACAATTTTTAAATGGTGAAAAATTCATTTTTTTTTTTTTTTTTTTTTTTTTTGCAATTATACTTTCAGAAGTTATTGCAAAAAAACCCACCAAAATTCATCTTAAATTTTAATGAA
Source organism: Argiope bruennichi (assembly GCF_947563725.1). Classification (NCBI taxonomy): domain Eukaryota; kingdom Metazoa; phylum Arthropoda; class Arachnida; order Araneae; family Araneidae; genus Argiope; species Argiope bruennichi. The sequence goes on from NC_079159.1 coordinate 8,844,345, forward strand.
TCAAAATTCTAATTTTTTAAATAAAAATTTTTAAATAAAAATCCGAGAAGCACATCTCCATCTCCCAAGGTCTCTATACACCAAATTTCGTAGCTATAGATGAAATATTGTAGCTTATACAGTGTCAACACACATATTCATCTTTATTACTAATAGAAATACTTATATATGGCTTTGTTTCGATATACATATGGATATGGTAAGGTGCATATAAATGTATTATAATAAAAATAAGTTGCATAGGCTTTGATAGTCAAAACAAGTTCGCATCGACCCTGCTATTAGTTCAAGAATAGAGGTAGACAATAGTGTTGCGAAATTTTCCGGGGTTCGTTTGGATAGTGGGAGTTATATGGTGTGGAGAACGCTCAATCAGCAGGCGGTAGTAGAAAATAAAACAACGACGTTTATTTACACGAAGACACACAGGACAGCACAAAGACGACAACTATATACAGCACAGAAGACGATTATCTTCAGCCGAGACGTGAAGCATACAACAGCATACAACCAGACTCTACTGCAGACAGTAGCGCACAGCTTAGTTCAGCACTAGCTTCACGCCGTCGCTGCTCCGCTTATCTCTGGAACGCCAGTTCTTTAGCGTCGATTCCGACTACTCTCGCGCTGGTTCATAACAACCCGGCAGCTGCTTCCTTTTATAGGTCTCAGGAGGCGGGGCTAGAAGCCTCTCAACCAATCAGGAATGTTCGAGGCGTATCTCGGTTCCTACTGGACGGATCGGGAAAATTCTCGATGTTTCGGGTATAATCTATTTTGGCGCCAAAGTCGCCAAGCTCCGGGACCTCCGATGGAACCAACTATGCTGGGAAGCCGCATCACAGATTCGTAACAATAGGCTTTAAAAGGTAGACTGTAATTTAATTTTCTATTACGTGGACACTCTTTGATTTGATTTATACATATATTTATTTTTGTATGCTCGAAGTTAGGATGGTGGGGGAACCCTTTTCGTAACATTTCGGGTCATTCCTTTATATAAGTTTTGATATTTTGACAAGCCTGTTATCTCATATGCAAGACATTAATAATTTGAATTTTATATTCGGCAGTTTAACAGTCTAAAGATCGGAACTTTGACAGACTCGGTGTCATTATATTTAAAATGGATTTCCATATGTTACTTTTCTGAAAGACTGAAAAAAAATGATTTTTTTTGACTAAAAGATAGTTTTTCTGTAATAGAATAAGTTAGTACTGATTTTTTCTAAAATTAGCAGTAAAAAACAATTTTTTGAATAAATAAAATTCTACATTAGGAAGGAAATTTTCTAAATGAAGCTATGAGAAGGTACATACAGTCAAACTTTATTTTGTGATGTCCTTTTTTATGCGATTTTATTTTTGTGTGATTTTTTAATGCGGTATATAAATTTAATGGTGTTGGCATTATAACACCATTTAATGTTTTCTAACTTGTACATGTGTACACTAATGTAGTGTGTACACATGTACAAGTTATACATATCACGCCAATGGATTCCAATATTTCACTATAAAATGAATGATATATTCTAAAAATTAACCAACTCTAATATCTTCAAGTGACGAAAGTGATTATTAACAGTTCATCATAAAAATATGCGCATTTTGGATTACGACGAGTCGTATTAATTATGTGCATTTTAAAAATGTCTCCTTGTTTAAAATGAGAAATTAATTTTTTAAAAAAATGTTTACATGCGTCATTTAATTATTCATTTTATCTGGGAAGCACTTTCTCATTATTTTGCAAATCTTCGACAGATTTTCTAAGTGAAAGTTTTTTAATGCTGTCCTCGTTCACTGCATAAAAAATATTCTTTAATATGCTATAAAAATTATTTGTCATAGCCATTTATGAACTTTTTTTAATGCAACTTCTTTTATGCAGTCCCAATTTACCGCACAACAAGTTTGACTGCGTTTCTTAAAAATCAACTCAAGATTTTTTTTTTTAAATTCCGTCTTTTCTTTCACATTAAAATAAGATTTTTGTTCCACGAATTATTCCATTCACAGCTGATATTTTCCTCTTTATGCTAAACTAAATATTATAATATCTTTAATTATTAAAAGATCAAATCAGCTAAATACACAATAAAAAGCCTTGTGGGCATATAAGTTGTTAGGAGAAAGCAAAAATATTATATTAACAGAAATCGCAGGTACTAAAAGATCCGTATACGGTAAATTGCAAAATTATTAAAATGCTAAGAAAGAAGCGAAAAAAATTGTATAATGCAACGTATTTTTTCAAGATTCAAGTCTTGTAAGTACATAAAACGAGCAGAGACAACCAAAATTATCATGTAAACAGAAACCTTGGGAATTGAAAATTCTGAATAAAGGAACGAAATCCTTAAAATGCTAATAAAGAAGTGAAAAAAAAGTTGCATAATGCAATGCATTCTTCCCGAGGTTTAAGTCTAGTAAGTACATAAATTGATTAGAGATAAGCGAAAGTATGATGTTAACAGAAATCTGGGGTATAAAAAGATCTGAATGCAGTAAGGTACGAAAAAATGCTAAGAAAGAAGCGAAAAGAAATTACATAATGCATTTTCTTCAAGGATCTAGTCTTGTAAGTGCATAAAATGAGTAGATACAAATAGAAGTGTGATGTAAACAGAAACCTTTGGTTTTAAAAGATCCGAATCCAATAAGGTGTACAAAATCATTAAAATGCCAAGGAGGAAACAGAAAAAAAAAATAACACAATGTAATGCCCTTTTCCCAAGGTTGTTTGGAACGATCTTACGTAATATACATATGCCAATTGTATATTACGTAAGATTGTTTGCAGATAACATTGTAAGATGAACTCACATGAAATAATATTACTGAATAATAGATCTCGAGATGATTGAATCCTAAAATATCTTTTGGAACTAAAATTTTAATGAAATTGCAAAAAGCAGCTTCTTTTTTTTTCCTTCTCTCTCTCAACACAACTTAGTGTACATTCCACTACACTTGTTTTCCTTTAAGTCATAAAAGATAATTAATGGTGATAGCTAAATAGAGATGATTGCAAATTTAGTTTAGTTCGATATTGTATACTGTAAGTTTCACATCATGATTGAAGTGAATCACTGTCTGTTTTTCACTGCTTAAAATTGATTTGAAAAAAAAAATGATTGCTATTTTTGAGCTTCGTTATTATCAAACGTTGAAAAAGTATTTGAACATCTTAGTTTCGTATCGTATTTGAACATAATTTGTAGAGTGCGAAATTTGGTTTTTATCTAAGAATATAACTGAAATATACAAATACATTATGTGAAAAAGTTTAAATAAAATATGCTGAATGAAACAAAATGTACAATAATAAGTAAAGAATATCTTAATGAATATACAGGCTTTCGAATAATTTAATTACAAACAGTTAGAAATAATATGAAATTTTTAAAGCTTTTTTTTAAAAAAACTGAATAAATAAATAAAATATAAAAATAAAATAAAATATAAATGAATAAATAAATAAATAAAACAAAACTTTTATTCATTAAATTATTACTACATTTTCGCTGATTTTTTAAAATTTTATTAGATATAACTGAAACCACTAAATATAAATATAATTTGTATAATATTATAAATATAATAATAAAAACTAAATATAAATATAATAATAAAAACTAAATATAAATATAATAATAAAAACTAAATATAAATATAATAATAAAAACTAAATATAAATTTAATAATAAAAACTAAATATAAATATAATAATAAAAACTAAATATAAATATAATTTTTACTTCAGGATTTATTACATAATATGTAAGTTTATCATGCCTTCTAATTCTGTGCTAAAAGCAGCAAAAATGATGTTTTTCTAGTCTAATCGATCTCATTTACAGTTCTGAAAAGTCAAATACATTTGTCCAAAGATTTTAAAATTATTTTCAAATTGAAAATATTTTATCGTTCATCTAATACCTGGATATTTCTTATTCTTATTCATTCACTTTTGCTATTTTGTCATTGAACAAATGCCAAAATAAAGGGATATTATCAAAAACAGTCGCATCAATAAACATAAAACGCACTTTTTAATCTTCAAGTTAGAAAAACTTCAACATTTATAAAGCGTAAATTTACAAACCTGGCGAAATGGCGAATGTATCTGCAAAAAAGAGCTAAATTCCAATAAAAAAATATTTTGGTAAAAGTACTGACGATGAATTACTATCACACATGATCCCACCAATAAACATAAAAAAGATAATTATGAATAAAGTGTAACTGTATCATGCCGGTTGACTATGTGTTAAAAAAAAACATAACTGATATCTTACCAGTTCAATTCGTTTCGTGTTTACTACAAGTCTAAAAATGCTGAATATATTAGTCAGAAAATTTCCAAACTATACTCAGATTGAACATATTTCAGCTTTGGTTATGATGGTGAGTTTAGCTTGAATTTATCGGGGTTGATTTGATATCGTCCGCACTCGAAGTCGGGATCAAAAAGTCAAAACAGGCGAATAATGAAGATGTAAGAGGGGGGAAAAATCATGCCTTTTTTATTGTTTCTGTGAGATCTTCTGTTATTCAAAGCAAGAAGAAAACCTGTTTAAACTTTTATAACACCTATCTGGACGCCGATTTGCATCCGCTGGATTACGGTGACTGCCGTTCCTCCCCCCTACTCCAACGCCCATAAAGCGCACTCATGCATTCCACGACCTTCGATTATTCGTTCTTCCATTCGAACACACCTGTGTCAGCGCCGATTGATTTTTAATATTCTCATAAAAAGAAGGAAAAGGCAAGCTTCATTACAATACGCTTAAAATGCTCGCCTTGGAACCACATTAACGCATTGGTTTTAAGCAAATACGTTCAATGAATTAATGAAAACGATAGCACTAATAGATAGCGCTTAACCACACTTTTTACACTCCTGATTCTTTTATTTTTTTACCCCCTCCCCCCGCATTTTCTTGGTCCCAAAAGATTCTCATTAGCGCCCGAGTGCATGCAAATATTGTGTATATAAAAAGGAGCATGCATAATACATTTGTGCATTAGGAATATGGGTGCTGCATATATGCATAGACTACACACTTTCAGCTAACCCATTGCATATTGTATGTTGTTTCTGAAATGAAGGCGATTCAGCACTAAAAATCGGATTCTTATACGCCAAAGCACATAATGCGTCTCAGTTTCCGTTCCAGCAATAGTGGTCCAGATTGGTTCTTAGCGTTCAGGTTGGATATCAGGATGGAGAGTGTGTGTGAAATGACGGTAGTGGATATGCCTTTCTTTTTTTTTTTACGGTGCGAGCAGGGCGCAAAAATGGATAAATAGCCTTACTGTAATGGATATGTTTACTGAAAACTGTAAGTACAGGAGTTAAAATTATAGAATAATTTTATTTCGCAAAGCATTAATTAAATTTAAATTTAAACCAACCTTAAATGCCATATATCATTATTTAAAAGGGTATTTTAAATGACTGAATAAACATATTTTGAAATATTACTCTTCATTACTGCCAAGATATTATTACCACAAGGCCAATAATTAATATCATAATTCGCTTTTTCTGTTTCAAGGGTCTGTTATTTTTTTATTTCTGTGTTATTTAAGTATCAAAGCAATTTCTTACGAATGATCCAATAAAACATCAAATAATTTGGGAATTACTTAATATATATACTAACACCATAAGAGAAATAATGATTTTTGTATGACCCTTTATCAAAAAGCCTTAATTTGTTTAAAATTTATATTATTTCTTAATGCCTGGATTAAAAATAGTAATAGACAAGTTGAATTAAGAGATAAAATCTTAAGTAATTACTTACTAATATTACTGTCCTATTTAATATTAAATATAAATTCATTATACATATTACTGTTCTATTTAATATTAAGTATATAATTTTAAGTATACAAATGCGTTAAGAGCAATAATTAAAATTGGGTATAGTTATGTAGTAAAAATCTAATTCTTATTTTATGGGTTTCGTATTCGCAATTGTAAACTCTACAAAATTGTGTGGAGTTTGCCTTGCAAGATTGCGTCACAGTCATTCGTTTCATAACAGGTAACATGGATAGCAGTAATCAATTTTGGATGAAAGCTTCGTTCTTTCTCGTTGTTTTAAAAATACGGCTACTTTTCAAAATATTCAGGAAGGATTTTTATTTCAATTTAAATTAAATAACTTCATTAAATTATAGTGCTATATGTTGTAATTATGCTTTAATAAGTTCAAATTTACTTTATTTTTTATTAACATAATGTTGTTATATGTAATGTAATGTTTTATTTAATTGAATAAATAAAATTTTAAATTATTTTTAATATTTATGAAATTCAGAAATTATTGCATTAAAATGCTAAAATTGTTTAGTTGAGCAGAAAAGAAAATAAATAACACATATGCATAAATAAGAAATACCATGTTTCCCACAAGGTTTTTACTATGATAATAACTAAGTGCCCCCTAGTGACTCATTTTAGCAAGTCGAAACTTAATAGCATCTATAAAAAAATTTGATAGACTTGCTTTTAAGAATTTTAATAATCATATTATTGATCATATGATTAAATATAATATATATTTTGCATTAGTCTTGGAGTCTTTTAAACATAACTGGAATTTACTTTTGAAATAAAAATATAGTACCGACAAGCTAAATGGTTGTTTATCGTAGAACTTCGCAAACTATGTATTCAACATTTGTTTTCCGTATAAGAAATATATAAAGGATGTTAACACTTATCAAATGCAGTGTTGCTCATTTTTTGGTAAAGAAAAAATTTACTAAAAAAATGTGAATTTTTTTTTATTTAAAAAAAAAAGGCAATCATTTTTCCTTTTTCGACATAGAACTATGTCCATTTATTATTGTTGGAAAAATCAATATGGAGCTGTATCGATTTATTATTTTATTATTTCTAGATTTTAAACTCGGATGTATTTTTATAGAATGCATAAATACACAGAATAATGATTTTGTATTATAATCTGTATTTATAATTATTTTGTAATAATTTATTATTTGTAGAATAATAATTTTGTATTTTGAAATGAAAAAAGGTATGGGAATTGTACTTTGAAATAAAAGCATAAGGAATTTTTTTTTATTTGTGCCATCGAAGGAATGATAACAATCTATATAAATTAATAATATACTTATGAATGGTTTATTTATGTTTAGTTTAGTTTAGTAATATTTATGTCCCCTTTTTAAATAACATGGAGACTTTTTTTGGGAGGAAGGAGTCACCCTTTAGACCTTTATAGTTTGGTGGAAAAGGTGGCATCTGATATGACATTCTTAGCTTCCTCGTCACATCAACGGAAGGACATTTTTCTTCGAAGAATTTAACTTACACTAGACTTGTCTACTCTTCGTTCTTCGTAGTATCGGATTTTGAATCTTGAATTCTCCATTCGCGAAACTTCAGTAGTACGAATTTTATTATTGAACATTCTACTGCAGCCATCGAAGAGAATGCATTTCCATTCTTTAGATACAATAAAAAAATTTTCTGTTTTATGCATTTCAAACTGTGAATGATTTTTTTATTATACATGCAGTATATAGTTTTTTTTTTAAAAAAAATAAGATTTATATCAGTGGTTATCTTATTTAACAACTTCACATTTTTCAAAAGTATTCATTCTAAAGTAAATAATAAATATTACTATACCATCTAAAATAAATAAAAAAATTAGATACAATTGAGATATTAATATCATTTGTATTTCAGGCTATATTTCAAAAAGATAATTTTTTTAAGGTTTCCAACTGTAAGCAACAAATATCCAGAATTCAGTTGCTAATGCTTAAAAATTGTAATTAGGCATAGTAACATTGTTGATTTGGAATTTTGAAAAGGAAAAGAATGTGTTATTAGTGTGTAACACTAAACAATTAAAGTTTACTATAATTGTCCTATAATATATAAATCAGCTCATTTTTCTTTTACAAAATTTTGCATATATTTATTTTGTATTCCTTACATCTACTCGTTTTCTTGATTTTTATTTATTATTGTTAGTTTTTACTTCCTTTTCTTTTTTTCTTATTTCCTTAGATTCAATTTAAAAATCTCATTTACCTAATAAATTGAACGATAAACGGATAAATATTGTTAACGGAATTAGTTTTGATAATAGCTGTTTGTTGCAACTTCAACAAGCTGTTTATCTCTAATATTTTATAATACGTTTTTTTTTAAATGCACTTTTTAAAATCCTTATTTTAAAAAAATATAAAGTAATAAAAATCCATCAGTGTAGATTTTTCTGATAATAGCTGATAATATCAATGCACATTTTTATGATAATTCATAAAAATTTTTTAATCTAAATGTTAAAATTAAATAATATTGCAAGGTTTAGAATGTGAAAAACTATTAATTTCAGTATAACAAGTTAAATTGCAGAAGAAATTGCAAAGAAAAACAAAATTTACTCTTTCTTCATAAAACTTTCCATCCACAATTTAAAGCTTAGAATTTTTATTGATTAAGATCAGTTCGATCAAAATGATGTTTTAATCTTGCGTATTTGATACATAAATAATATGCCGTTGATTTATGAGCTTAATAATTTGATTTACAAAATTTCTTTTTGTGGAACTTTATTTTATCAACTGAATACCAAAGATCAACTGCAACTCTTAGCTTTACAAATTTAATAACAAAATCAGAAAATATTTGTTATCAAGTTGCTTGTTTTTAATGCTTCTAATTCGAAAAATTTCACTCAAATATTTTTGATATAAGAATTACTTTTAAAAGTTCTTCTTTGATCAAAAATTTAAAATAATTTAGATTATTAAAATCAGAATCCAGTTAAATTACATAACTTATTCTAGGAACTTTTTCATTTATAAAATCTAAACTATCAGTAATATATTTTTTCTATTTTTATTTTCTGACATCTATAAAATAATAGTTTTTCTAATAGAAAAATGAAAATTTTTTTATTTTATTTTAAAGACGAAACAAGAGAAATGGCTACTTTTTTATTACCAGGTAAACAAATAGAAAGTTTGATGTAATTTTATTTTATTATAAACACTTGTTCTTATTTGTTCTCGCAAAAAAAAAAAAAAAAAAAAAAAAAAGGTTTTATTTCTTTAAAAAATAAAGGTGAATTTTCTGCTAACTAATGAATTTAATGACTTTTAATTGTTAATAAAATATGATTGCTCGAACATATGAGTCAAAGTCAAATATTTCATTGTTCTTACTCTTAAGATTTCGTTCACGGATTTACTTTTTATTTCGCAAAATGATCCAAATAAAAGGAGTTCGCTTAAGCATATTATTGGCAAAAAATATATAATAAAAAAACTTAATAAAACTATCGAAATTAAAAATAATTACTGTGGACAATTCCATAGTTTAATTTTCGATGCAGTTCAAAATCTATTTAAGTTCTACGCCCTTAAATTTCGAGTTATTTGAAAGTTAGTTAAATTTCGAGTTATTTCGAGTTATTTGAGTTAAATATTATTTCTTACAATTATTTTTAAGTATAAAAGCTCGTTTATCTGTTTGATGTTAAAGATTTCTTCCTCTTCAATTGATATTTTAAAGTTTTCGCCGACTCGACGATTCTTTCCCATTATATAACAAAACCATGCTATATTCTTATTTAAGATATAAACTTAAAATATCTTAAAAAAGAATATTATTACATGTGAAATATTCGATTTAAACAGATTTTACTAAATCAATTTAAATCCAGATATGAAGTGAAATATATTGAAATAGAATTAAAATTTATTATACCAAATAATTTTCCGAAAATAGATAGCACTCGTTTTGAACACTTTATTAAATATAAACAATTATATTGGCATGAATTTTAATAATAATTAAAAAGCAGAGAATGCCATTTTTTTCGATATTTTTACTATCTTAGAATAGGAAAAGTTCAATATACTTGTAAATATGCCATCTCAAAATTTTTCAAGAATTCCAACGTGTATAACAGAAACTGATCACTGAAAATCTTAATTCTTTTCAAAAATTTAAATTAATCAATATAATTTCAAGAAAACCTTTTTATGAAACTCAGAAATATATAATTTGATACATTCTTATATTCTTTAAATCTAAATTTCACCTTAAATTTCTATCAGATGTCTATCAGATCACTCTTCTGTTTCAAATATAAAACAGTGAAAATAATTAATCAATTTCATTTTTTACAGATTTTTCCTGTTATATCCTAATTAGGTATTTTGTTATTCAACATATGCTGCCTAAAACATATTGCAAAAATAGAGAACCAAATTTGCTTTATTAATGACCTGTATGGTTCTAAAAGTCTAGACATTAGGTCGGCAAATCATACGAAATCTTTTTCTTTTTCATTCTTCAATTTGGTTGGTATTACATCTAAAAGAAACTCCATAGAACTTTGTCGAACCGCTAATTTTCATTTCATATATATGAAACAAATGACAGCAAATAGTTACTAACGATCAGCGATATTAATATTAGAAATGGAGAAATAAACATTAAATCGGATTTGCCCGTGACTATATGTCAAACAAATGGCTACGCATCATGATGAGAAATTAAAGCATTTATTTATGCGTAATGAATTACCTGATTTAATGATGGTGCTTAATGGTGATTATGGCATTGATTTTCTTTTGAGGTCAGCGGCCAGTACTTTATGGACAATGATTGATAATATTTTAAAAACAAAAGCACGCTTTAGTTCGTGTATCAAGAAGTGAATTTCTTTTTCGTCAAATAGTCAGAAATTGAATCAAGAATTCGTAAAAAGACCAAAATGGGAATTTATGGGAGGGTCAAATTTAAGAAATCTTTATTCATGGAATTTAAGATCAGTAATTAACGATTGTAGAATTAAAAATCCTTCACGAGGAAATGGCTATTAAACTGTAATTTGTTTCTGTAAGCTAAAACTTACCAAACATACTTTCTATTAATAATAATTGGGAATGTATGTATGTGTGTGTGTGTTGATGCTCTATATAACATACAATTTGACCTAAAGCTCACATTCAGATATGCTTAAGAATGTTAAAATGAGGATTTCGGAGCGATTTTATTTGAAATTTTAATTAATTAAAAATATAAAGTGAAATTTTAGTGCTTTACACAACTATTTCCGACAATAAAAAATGATTTTTACATCAGCTTAAAATTAAAAAAAATTAAAATTAAAAAATTAAATTTAAAAATAAAAATAATTAATTTTTTTTAATGATCTCAATTTTTTGCCTGTATAATTTTTTTCTATTTTTTAATTCATTTAAAAAATATTTTAAGCATATTTTACAATAATATATTTTACAGTTGAAATGAAATTCAGATAATTTTCGTTGTTACTTTTAATATTTAATAGTGTTATTTTTTTCTCTCCTTAAGTTAACGATCAAAATATGAAGATTTGCTTTATTTTTTCTTGTTAAGAAGGTTTCAGTATAAGGCATGTTTTTAGTATTTTTTAAAAATTTTCTTGTATTTACAATTTAAGGTTGAATCAAGCAATACAGAAATTACTTTAAAATTCATTTGTATTTAAACATTGTTTTCTTTCCAGTTATATAATTGGATGTATAAATATATAGGCAAAAAAATTAAAGAAAAACTTAATAAAATAACAGAAAGATGAGAGGATTCAAAAGTAGCCCGAGTTATATGTTTATCAAAATTTGAATTAAAAAATTATTTTGTTAAGGTTTCAAGACTTTTTTTATTTGAACTACTAAAGATAATATAAAAATATCTAATAAATTTAAAGCATCTATTAAACCCTTTCTTCTTTAATACATATTACATTCTTATCACTTTTTGCTCAACTTTTGAAGATGGAGAAAAAAAAAAAAATAATGATCTTCAAAATTTCACAACGAGATTGGATATAACATCCATCTACAAATATTGATGTAGAAATTAGAATGTGAAGATTGTTACAATTAAGATGAGAAAATATCGTACCAGTTAGGTTAAATATTGGCGAAGAAAATTGTATCCGAGTAATTCTAAACTGACTGTCAGATAAAATATGTCAACTTGTGAAAAAATTGGGAAGTTATTTGTTAACATAAAAAGTTAATAGAGTAAAACAATATTTTTCGATCAAAATTGATAGATTTTCATTTTCTCGAAGGTTAGCGGAGTAAAATGCGTAAATCGTGGGAAAGGAGATCAATCTTTTTTGAATCGAATGTCACATTTTATCCAGTAAACCAAAGAATATGATCCTTCGAATAGATCATAAAAGGGAAAGAACAAATCAAATTTATGCTCCACTAATTTACATTCTACAAAAATAGTCCAGTCGAATTGTATTTTGGAGAGGAGAAAGATATAACAACAAGTTTATTGTTTCAACTTGTTGAATTGGTCATCCAAAGCATTCTATAGGATACCGAGCAGTTCGAAAATTGTGACATAGGTTATTTACGTTTAAATAAAAGGTGATAAATCAGAGAAAAACAGTTAAAAAAGTTAAAATTATTAAAAAATTTATAAAATAAGTCACTTAATATTAGTTAATTTAATATAGTAATTAGAAATTAATTTAACAAGAAATAACGTAAATTTGGAAAAATAATTGTAATTTAAAAAAAAACAAACTTGAAACCAGTTTTGAAAGTTATTTTAAGTACATGTTATACAGACGAGAATATCCGGTAAATATTTCAGATTGAGTTTTGAATTATTTTTTGAAAAATCCAACTACGTCGAAAAAGCATGATTATCGGAAAATGTTTATAAATCTCTGAAGTAATGAAAAGAAAGGAAGAAAAATAATAAAATCTCTTACTAAAAGTGTTACTCAAAGATTTCAAGTAGCAGGAGAGAGTTCAACAACAACAACAAAAAAGGATGAAAAATGAATTGAAAAAAATCATACTCTGTGGCGATTAAGTTTCGATAAACATTAAATACTAATATTCGTGAATGTAACGATGTGTAACTTGCATTCAAGCATAGAAATCGGCATGAAACAAGAACAAATTTAATTTTAGCCCCTTTTTTTTGTAAAATTGACCACTATGAGGCCATTTGAAATAGTTGAACAGTTTAAGAATACGATTATTTTTTTCGTCCGCCAGTTAGAAGAAAAAAGAAATGTATTTATAAGCATTTTTCAACAATCCTGCTTTTTTTCCTGCAAAAGTTAAATTTAAAAAAAATGCAGATATTGATCTGAAATTTTTATCAGATACTACCTTTTGAGAAATGCGTATTTGAAATTTTAAAAATTCCACTCAAATGAAGGCAAAATTTAAAATATTTTTCAAATTCAAATATTTTTAAAAATTTACTTCTGAGCTAATTAAAGAAATTTAATGCTTTACATCGCGTTTTATAAGTCTTTTTAATACCTGTTATTTTTTTATTTAAAATCTCCTTCTTAGATTAAAACTCTTTTATTTAAATGAAGAATCACAATGTTTCATTTTTCCATTGATTCTCTCTCCATGCAGGATCACTTTTTTTACAGATTTTGGATTATTTTTTAATGTTTTAGCAATATTAACAAAACTGCCTGTAAGAAAATAAAATGTAGAGCGTCTAGAAACCTATTATTTTTAAATTGTAAACCTTTATAAATAAATATTGAAGAGTTCTTTAAAATTTGTTTCAAGGATTGTTTAAAAAAATAGCATAGGTGAATAGAATAAGTGAGAGATTAATTTATATTAATGCAATACTTGACAATAAAAATTTGGAAAAATTTGCATCTATATTTTAAAAATAAAGATTTATTAACACTGTTTCGAAATATTTAAAGATGTTTTATAAAATAATTTTAAAATATTTTTCGAAAATTATTAAAGAAGAAGATTCAACTACACTATAAAGACTTTGTATTAAAAGGGTGGGGGGAGATTCTAAAACCCAAAAGTTTGAAAAAGTGAAAAAAAAAAAAATACTTTGGAAAATCTTTGGCATTTAAAAAAGTTTAATCACTGAGATTTTTAGAAAATGGGAGTAATTTAAAAACATATTATGAAAACAATTTTGAAAATTCTTTATTTAAATAAAAACTGGTTTTTTTTTTTTTGAAAAATTTGTCCTATTTTAAATATTACTTAGTTGTTTTACAACAGAATTTCTAGAACCATTAATTAAAAGAAGAACCATTATTTAGACAAAACCCATTACTTTGATGGTTCTATCACCTAAGGAAATCAAATGCATGAATTTTAACATGACCAAAACAGTGATTTTTCGAGTGTCAGTCTTCGACATTTCAAATAAAAATTATTTATTAGGATATATAATCATAGTTACTTAATTTGAATCATACTAAAAGTTTCAAAGAAAAGAAGAGCTCATGAAAGGACCAGCTCATGATTTAATGCTTTATTCTCATAAATACAGTAAGGATGCATTTTGCAGTAGAAATAAGGATTGGAAAATGCTGCAGAATTTAAACTTTCGATAGCACCGCTTGCAAAAATTTGTCGCACCTCTTTTTTAAATTGATTTAAAATTCCTTTTAAATATAATTTTGAATTATTTTATTGGAAAAAAGTGGAAGAGTTGTTACTTTAAAGGAGATCCCACAAGTCTTCGATAAAGCAAAATCTGCTTTGAATAATTTTGTGTCAATTTAAAAAAATTAATGACATTCCAATAAAAAAATAAATTTTTTTAAAATTATTTTCTCCTTCTTGATATGCTTGTATCCTTTCAAAGAAAACTTTCACCATTTTAAAAATTTGCGATAATTACTTAGAAGTTTTTATTAAATATTTCATAAAATTTTGCACCATTTTACATTTAGATAATGTAGAGATGTTTTTGTTCAGTAAACATCTAATTTTTTTAAAAAAAAGTTTCTGCTTGCGAAAACTCGAAGGTCGTTTATTTCTCCGACGATAATTTTTCACAGCCCTGGCACCAGCCCCGTACAGTAGCCCCTTTCTTCCTCTCATTATGCAATCCTCATAAATCACGGTCTGTTTTTCAGGCTCTCCAGAAGCGAGAGCGCTTATGAGTAAAGTAGGGGTTTGGGGATGGAACCTTTTCCACCTTTAAATCCTTATCAGAAAAGTCGCGCCCCCTTTAGCGCAGCCATTCCGAGCGCCACACCCTGGAATTTCTTAAAATTCATTAGCATAATGGCGTGGCTTCCCCTTCTGTTTCTCGAGCGGACGACCGGAATACTAATGCGAAGGGGATAAAAACTTCTTTTTCGTAGTGCGGAAAAATTCTTCAATTCCAGCCGTTTTCTTTATGAGTGTTTTTCGCGTAATTATACAGTGGTCGTCACGCTTTGAGCCGTTTGAAATATCGTTCTCATCGATTATTTAAAAACTGGGGAGGAAAAAGGAGAAGTTGTAAGGAAATTTTTATTTTTTTAATTGTTTTGGGGGGTGGACAGTTAGTGATTTCCTGGAGGTATAAAAGATTCATTAACTTTATCAGTTTCTAAAATTGTGATTTATTTTGTTCTGATGACCCCTTTAACACTCCAGTTAATATGGCGAATTTTTTTGGAAACTAAATTGTATGATTCTAATAATATGATTTTCTGTTTCAAAATCTTTTAAATTATATAATTTTAATTCCATTTTGTTTCCATATCTTATGGTTGTGTCTGTTTGTGATAAATTCACTTTTATAATATAAACTGAAAGTAGTGAATTCATATCTTATTTTTCTACGAAACCATAAAGTTAATGTGCAGCATTACATTGTTTACCATGTTAGCCTTATCTTTTTGTTATGAAGAGCAAATGTTAGTTCAAGCCAAAATAAAATTTTAGAATGAGAAATACTTTTCTATTTTAAATATTAAATAGTTTATTCAAAGCTTTGTTAAACTTTTGAAATGAGCATTAAATCTTTAGAATAATAGAATAATAGTGAAAATAACGATTTTTTCATCATTCAATGATATAAAAATTAGGTTTCAACATTATATTCAGCACGATGGTACAAAAATTAGGTTTTAACATAATATTCAGCATGATGGTACAAAAATTAGGTTTTAACATAATATTCAGCATGATGGTACAAAAATTAGGTTTTAACATAATATTCAGCATGATGGTACAGAAATTAGGTTTTAACATAATATTCAGCATGATGGTACAAAAATTAGGTTTTAACATAATATTCAGCATGATGGTACAAAAAATTAGGTTTTAACATATTGTTCCGCACGATGATAAAAAAAAAAAAAAAAAAAAAAAAAAAAGGTTTTAACATAATATTTAGCGTGATGGTACAGAAATTAGGTTTTAACATAATATTCAGCATGATGGTACAAAAATTAGGTTTTAACATAATATTCAGCACGATGGTACAAAAATTAGGTTTTAACATATTGTTCCGCACGATGATAAAAAAAAAAAAAAAAAAAAAAGGTTTTAACATAATATTTAGCGTGATGGTACAGAAATTAGGTTTTAACATAATATTCAGCATGATGGTACAAAAATTAGGTTTTAACATATTGTTCCGCACGATGATAAAAAAAAAAAAAAAAAAAAAAAAAGGTTTTAACATAATATTTAGCGTGATAGTACAAAAATTAGGTTTTAACATAATATTCAGCACGATGGTACAAAAATTAGGTTTTAACATAATATTCAGCACGATGGTACAAAAATTAGGTTTTAACATAATATTCAGCACGATGGTACAAAAATTAGGTTTTAACATAATATTCAGCACGATGGTACAAAAATTAGGTTTTAACATAATATTCAGCATGATGGTACAAAAATTAGGTTTTAACATAATATTCAGCATGATGGTACAAAAATTAGGTTTTAACATAATATTCAGCATGATGGTACAAAAATTAGGTTTTAACATATTGTTCCGCACGATGATAAAAAAAAAAAAAAAAAAAAAAAAGGTTTTAACATAATATTCAGCGTGATGGTACAGAAATTAGGTTTTACAATAATATTCTGCATGATGGTACACAAATTAGGTTTTACAATAATATTCTGCATGATGGTACAAAAAATAGGTTTTAACATCATATTCAGCACGCTAATTTTCGCATATTTAACTCGGGATTTAGATATAATGCAGATTATTTATTGAAAAATGATTTGGTCTTGGATATTGAAAACATTTTTCAGATTCACTGTTCGGTTTTAATCAGATGATTGTCAGAATCTGTTGAAAAATTATGCCCTATTATAAAAGATAATTTTACTAAACACACTGGTATTCCTGGAAAAGTAAAGTAATTTAAAATTTAAATCAGGCAATTTGTCTTATTCTTTGTTTTATAATTTGTAAAGAAAACATAAAACGTTTATCATTATAACTCAAAATCTTTAATAATGTACAAAAACGAAAAAAAAAAAATTATCAAATATAATTAAAAATTAATTTTTCCAAAATTATTAATATTGCTTCAAAATGGTACGATTTTTAGCAACTGTTTGAGTTAAAATCTAATGTACAACATTTCATGTAAAATTTAATCTCTATACAATATCGTAGTTTAATAGATTTTTTTAATATTATAATATCATGAAAGCAATTTTCTATTTTTAATTTCTATGGATCCTGAGATATCAAGATTAAATCCTAATTATCATTTGCATTGACAAGTTTTTTTAAGATTTTGAAGAATCAACACTTCAAATGTCAAATAATCATATATGAAAAGATAATTATTTGAAAATGTGATATTCTTTGCATGGTCTTTATTAAAAGTTTAATAATTAGATTAATATCCATATCGAAATGGGAGACGTATATAGTAATTCTTCCTAAAGTTAAGTAAGGTGAGAAAACCCTATTCGCCAAGGCTCCACAAGCAAATACTACACCAACTTGCAAATATTCAGTCCAATTTGAAGCTCTTCGGGTCCTGATACACCTCGAGGTTTCGGCGCTATCGGAACACGAAGGGTGGTGTAACAGGCAAACAGATGCTACTTTCCGCATGATTAGACATCTAGGTTTATGTAAACAATAGTCGTCGTGTAATAATGCGGGAACTGAGGATGACGTTCCACGGTCCAACTTCTATTACAAAAGATATGTCCCGTCATCGGATTGGGAGTAACATGAACCCAAACCGTTTCTTTATCCTCCAGTTAAGCGTAAAGTCGTTTTATTATAGACGACTTCTTATCCACTTACTCGTATCCCTTTCCCGAAGGGAAGGACTGTATTAGGTCCGAGAATTTACTAATAACATTACTGAATCTGAAAAATATTTTAAAAGATATTTACATTATACAACTTCTGGAGCTATAAGACCTTCAGCTCTCATTCATTTCCAATCATCTGTTAAAAGCGCAAAGAAATATTCAATGTTAAATTAAAGCTGTATTCTAAGTCAGCTTGAGGTTTATTTAAGGAAGGATTTCGTAAATTTGTAATATATTCAGAACAACATCAAAACTTGTATTGCCCCCCCCCCCTCCTAGAATATTTTTTAAACTTTAAAGCATCATAAACAGGAGAACATTTGACCAGACCAACCTATTTGATATATTTTTATCTCAAAAAGGGATCTCGAATTCATGACTCTTTGTTTCAGTAAACAAAACTTTGACTTCAGGCATCGCTCGTCAAATAAGCAAAAATTTAGTGTGGTAGTCGAATTTCTAAATATATAATATTATTATTTAATAATATTATATATTCATATGTTAATTTATATACTAAATATATATTTCATATACTTCTAATATATAAAATATATGAATACTCCAGAGTTAAATTTTCGAACTTCTTGACTTTTCAAAGACATAAATTTTGATATTCAGAAAACTTTGATAGGACATGCTTTTGTGAGATTTTTCTTTAATAGTTATCTAAAATAATTAAGAGACTTATATCTTTTGCCTTTTAATTTATCTAATGTTTGTTTTAAATGACCATTTGATACACATTGTGTCTTATTTGTATGCTTTATTTTCTGATACGTCTGGAAAAAGACGTAAGTGATGATAGAGTTGTCCTACTAATGTAGAGTTTCATTAGCAGGATAACATGAACATGCCATAAGAAACATGTCTTTGTCCTTTTTCGTTTTTTCATCATTTAAATAAATTGATATAAAACATTAAATTTTTACAAAGAAAAAGCTGTAAAATTTTATCAGATATTCTTTTAATTATCTTAAAACTTTTTAGCTGAAAACAAAATTTATATGCAGTCATGGAAGCTTTGACGAGCCTGTTAACAGCAAATATGCTTTAAAAATAAACGGAAGTCTGTAATAAAGATTCAACGTTGTCAAAACTAAGTTAAATAGAAAAAGAAATCTTTATCACATTGATATCTTGCTTCACTAAAGCATTTTAATATTCATAGGCAGCCATACTGTCTGTAAATCGCGACACGCGATATGCATGTTTAAAAATGGAGCATAACGTTCTGCTAGGAGGATCGGTGAACTTAGAGTCATTAAATTTAGCATGCAACTACTTCTTGGATAGTAGCTACTTACTAAGAAAAGAATTTTAAAATGTTAATTAGATTTTTAAATTCAAATCTTAACTTTTTTTCCCTTACATAACTTTGGAATATATTATTGCGCAAAAAATTAATTTTACGGTACTTTAAAATTAGAAAAATTAGCTTTTTATTTATGTAGTAACTGCTGCTTCATACGATTCCTTCGGGTCCTTAAGATTTTCGATAACATTAACCGATAATAACAATAACCGAATTGGGTAGAATCACTTATATTTTTATCCCATGGAGGGAGTAAAACCACTTACCTTAGACCATTTATAATTTATTACAAAAATAAAATAATAATAATAATAATTAATAATTGATTCCTGCTTATCGACAATTATTTATATTCAATTAATTTATATTTTGTTCATATGTATACTGTCTTTTAAAATGTGTTGAACTATGTTGCAGATCAAGTACTTCGGGGTTCGCTGGAAGTTTTTTTTACTACATATTCGTCTCCATCGGAATCATAAATGCTAATAAAAATTGAGCAATTTTTCAAAATATGAAAAAAGCTTGGGAATTTTCAACTGTGCTAGAGTGTTGCACTCATTTATTTTAAGCAAATTTTCATATCTTTTCAAAAATTTAATATCATCTTCGATTCAATACGATCTTTCAGTTTTTTTTAATCCAATTTGTTTTCATAATTTAATTGCAGGTATAAGTGGTTTATAGCTGTTCAATGGATTTCAAACCAGACTTGACAGTTTAGTTGTTCGTCAAACCCAATCTAGAACGCTCTAATCCATACAAAAGAATGCGAAACCCATCCTATGTGTAAAATGGCTGATAAATGTTTGAATATGGCGATTCGAAACCAGAGGATTTTAATAATATAAAGCGAATGATAATATTAACCACGATCACAAGTGTCGCAAAAAAAATTGATCCAGTATATCAATTTTATTTCTGTACAATTCCTTAATTTTAATAAATTTTCAAATATGCATATTTTATAAAAATAATTTTCTTTATTTTAGTAGCAGCATTCATATGCATGCTCGTTACGAAGACAGAATAAATATTTCTTTTGTCTGCGGTATTTTTCTGTATAATCCATAAAAAATTCCTAAAAAAAATTTTTTTAAATAGTATTAAGGAAAGTTAATCAATTCTAAAACATGATCATACTAAGATGACAGACTAGAGTTCGAATCTCACTTATTTTCTTTGTATATTTTGGAATGATAATCAATAAAAATATTATTTTATTTCTATTCTGATCTTCTGATACTTTTGAAATTCTATTTATTTAAGCTAAATATTTTTATTTACCGTGATAGTTTTAAGGAAAAGAAAGGAGAAGTTTTTAAAACACTTTAGACATAATTTTCTTTTTTACGAATAAATATTTTTATGAACAAATTAAACAGAAATTCGTAATTTCGTTCTTTCATTGCGAAAATATATGTTGTTCTTGGTTTCTTTTTGAACAAATCTTTACAGAGCCTATTATTTATATTAGATCTGTTCTTGAAGCGTGTTATCGGATAATTCTTATTTTATTATATTTCGTTTTAATTAAAGCAAAAAGTTAAGAGGATATATTTTTTTTTATAAACCCTTACACAAGATCCAATAGATAAAAAATTGAAATCATCTAAAATTTGACTTCAAAATTTTGATGAATCTACAAGGGATTAAAAAAAACCCCGTAAATTATGTTTGTGAGGGCTTTTGCTTGTTTGTCACTACGTCTTTTGGTAAACAACTTTAATATGCGGGCTCTGACATCAAAGTTGTAGACTTTGCGGAATTTAAATCAACTCGTATTGAAAATCGAAACTACTGAAATATGATAATATTTAGAAATGAATCGGAAAGAAGAATATTAAATGAGAATATATATTTTTTTAAACATTATAATTTTCATTAAACGAATAACACAAAAGCTATTTTGGATTTGTATTGATATTTCATATAGATCAGAGCAGAATAGGATTTGTATTGATGTTTCGTATAGAGCAGAATTTTGTAAACGAAAATTCTAATCACCATATGGACAACAGAAAAAAAAAATTAAGATTCAAAATCAAGTCCCGTCTTATCCTTTTGGATAAGATGGGAATATTTTAGTTTTAATTCCTTGTATTTTTTCATCTCAATTATAGCAATGATAATGCGCAAGCAAAAATGTATTTGATATCGAAGATACGTGCGTGTCTGTTTATTATAATTTTAATAACTGAATGAATAAAATGCAATATTATGAAATATGCCTACAAATATTTTTTTTAAATTTATTAAAATTAGGGGAAAAAACTGTATGATTATAAAATTGGCATTAATATTAAGTTTTTTTTTAATTATAGTGTTCATAAAA
Source organism: Argiope bruennichi (assembly GCF_947563725.1). Classification (NCBI taxonomy): domain Eukaryota; kingdom Metazoa; phylum Arthropoda; class Arachnida; order Araneae; family Araneidae; genus Argiope; species Argiope bruennichi. The sequence continues at coordinate 8,866,112 of NC_079159.1, forward strand.
GTGGTTGCTTAATCTTTTTTTATTGAAACTAAAAAAAATATACTTTTTAGCAGCATTTACTATTAAAGTAGTAGCAAAGTGACAAATTTTCTGTTCTTGGAGCAGCAGTTTGGTCCAAACAGCATTTTGAGCAATTTTTAACTGATTTTTTTTGTCCTACGTCTTAATCTGCTCTTAGTATTCAGTCTGTATTTAAAGGGATAAACAGTCAGAAAAAATGAAATTCTGTATACTTGAAGGACGTTTTTATGGCTGCCAATAGAGATCGTTTCAGTGAATATAGGTTTATGAGTTGTTTTGAACATTTCATTGGAAATATATGATTATGAAACTACATATGCTCTTTCAATGATTCACATTACAAATAGCATCCTTAAATCGTAGTATACGAAAAAACTAAGGAAAAATAACTCCTCGTTTTTCACAGTACTTCTACACTATCTGTTCTTTAACTTCTTTTTTTCGCATAAATCGCGTGAAGCTGATTGCGTGCATTTTCTCCATGTGCATCAAAATGGATGGGACCCCTTTATATAAATTAAATTCCTAATCAATATACATCTTGATTCAATGACGATGAAATGTGATATGAATTAGCTGGGATGCTTACAAATGTTTGTGTGGGGGGAGGGGGGGAGGTCATATGACTTTATTACATTGCAATCAATGGCGGATTATTGGGTCTCATTTTATTTATTTATTTTTTTGTTTCATTGTACTTACAGATTTTTAACTGATTTGGTCAATTTGGTCTCACGTTTCACCAAAATTATTAAAAATGTTGATGATTTATTTAAGTTTAATTATATATTTTTCTAAAAATGTATATGTTTTTATTTGTTTATTAAAACACATTGATGTTCGACATCCCCATTTGCACACAATTATATTTGAGCAAATACTTGATACTTATACTAACTGAAGTTGTTATATATACACTTTGTTTCGAAACAACACGAGAGCTATTTAGAGCCGGATTTCGTCATCTTGAACCCTGTTCAGAAGAAGAGGACAGCATCTTGTTCCAAACTTCTTGACCAATCAGCGAGAGGGCATTTGGCGCCAAAAAGAATTTTGCGTAAAGCAGACCCGCTTGCAGTGCAATTCTTTGGTCAAAACCGACTTCGATCCGGGATTTTATATGTGTTATTAAATCCAGTGCCTTACCAACAGGCATTTGCGGTCCTTCTAGTAACGAAAATAACTAAATGAACTTAATAAAACAAATAAAAATGTGATCAATTAAACTTAATAAAGCATTATTATCCCAATATACTTTATACTTCTTAATTTTTTAAAATTATTTATTTAGTAATAGGCTAATAGCATTTTTTAATCGATCTGCACGCGGTCAGTCTCAGCCAACGACCTCGTCTGCTTAGAAAAATCAATGATTGATATAATAAATAATAAAATGGATATTTTCTGGAAAATTTAAAGTAGGTAAATATGTCAAAACTTTTGTCTTTAAATTCAGTTTTTGAAATGTGTTTTGCTTTTGTTTATTCAAAATGATACCTTTCTTGTATCAGAGAGACAGGGATTTCTTAAATTTGTGTGTTTGCTTTTGTGGTATTTCAGGTGTAAATTGAGATCCATTGATGAAGAATAGGATGAGAAAAATTTCCTAATTACAAAAGCTTTTATTTATCATTTCAACATTGATAAACACAATATTTATGCTAAGAATCTTGATTCAAGTATTTGAATAAAATTTATTAGATAATTATCTTGTAGGATACTTTTATTTTATTTATCATTAATCTATGATTACTTTGCCTAACTTAATTTTCCATATCTATATACTAGATTCTCTAAATTTTTTGTTATATTTTTGTCGTTCACTAAATGTATGCAGTTCTTAGTAAAAGGCCAGTGCTTGGAAATATAAATGAAGAATTTAGTTTTTTTAAATCAATGCATCTCCAAAAAATGGTTCTTTGTTTTTTACAGAATTTGTTAAAAGTCACTTGACAAATTAAACAAATAAAAAAAAATTAAGTTTAATGCAAAAAGAAACAAAAAGAAAGAAATAATGAATTCGGCCTAAAGATCCGGCCTTTTATCTCTAAGGCCTCAATTTCTGGGGATTTTCGGGTCACGAAGGGTCAATATTTTTGGATGAAAATTTGACCCCTCATAGAAAAAATCCCTAGTTTCAATCCCTTCCTGAGGGTTACCCTTGAGAAAGTCTTTAGGCCGGATTCATCAATTATTTCTTTTTGTTTCTTTTTGCATTACATTTAATATTTTTTTTTCTAATTTGGTTAAGTTCATCTGTGTTTTAGTAATAGCAGCATTAGCGCTTTCTAAATACATTTGCATCTTTTATTAGTTTGGTTCAGAAAACATTTATTTTTAATTGAATTTCATAATGATTGCATTTTTGATTAATTTCCTGATAAATTAAGAATAGCTTAATTTATCAGGGGTTTTTTCTCTTTATAATAAAAATTTAAAAACTATATGGCAAATTAATAATGAGTTATTATAAGCTTGCACCATTCTTATACAGCTACAATATAATCGTGCAGCGCAATCTGTAATGTTAGGACAATTCCTCTCTCTGTTTGCATCATTGGAACCGTAAATTCTAATTCTTGTTTTGGCTTCTGGTAACTCTTTATTTTTTAAGTAATCGATTTATCAGTACGTGAAAAGTCACAGTTAAGTACACGAATAAAAGTTTATTATGGGCTCGTAAATTTAGCGCATTATTTCAATTATTTTATGCCGGATCGTTACAAAGGTCAATAAACCGAGGTCCATAATTTTTATTATTTTAAATTTATGCCGATTCATTATATTCTCCCCCGCCGGCCATTTGGGTTGTTACTTATATTTTCTTTCAGCATTTTTAAATCGCATTGCATTTATTTTTCTGTAAGCATATTGCTATTTGTTTTGATTCAATTTTAGTGCTTCATTGTTATTTGAGAGATTCCGCGCTTCGACGAAACGAAACCTTTAATATTATATATTTATATATAAAGTGTATTACAAATATTTTTAATTTTTTAAGCCTTTTGCCGATTTTCTTGTGATTTTCTATTGCAGCTTTCATTAAATAATCTGTGACAATCATATCCGAGATGTTAACAACAGGATAATGGTTCATCTAAATGGGCGCATCTTATAATAATGGCCGGGAAAAGCAACGAATATTGTTCTTATTTCTGCATATCATTAGAATTTTAAATTGCTTATAGTAAATAAATCCTAGAGGTCAATGAATTCGTTTTGAATATTAAATCCGATCTTTATTTTAACAAAAGAAATTTTTTTAACCATTGGATTCAGCACAATACCATTATATTAAATTTAAAAATACGCCATTAATGTATTGGATTTTTTTGATATTTGTAAACAAATGTAATTAAAAATACCATTGTGATTGAAGCTTTTAAAATTATGTATTGGCCCCAATACCACATGAAATCATCAATGTGAATTTTGAGATTGTAAAAGCAATAGTAATGCAAACTCCAGCTAGATTGTTCAGTATCAGCTTGATAAGATTAATTTAAAACTATCCATTCAAATTTCCCAATTACTATTTTTAGTATTTATTAAACTTGTTTATCAATTAATTAAATTATCAATTTGTATTTGAAATGTATGTTTTATTTTATATATATTATTTTAACGTTTTAGATTAATGTATCATTTATCATTCCTCAAAAAATTTAAATAATTTTTTAAAAACATAGCTATACGTATCTAATTGATTTCCTATTTGTCGTTAATATACGTTAGGGATTGAAAAAAAAAGTTTTTATACATAAATATTTTTTTTTTCATTGGAAATGCTATAGATAGAAAAGGCTAAATTTAAAATAGACTTTGACCGAGATTCAAAAATTTTCTATAAAAAGTAATCAGATTAAATTAAATTCCTTTTTGACATAAATTAATAGTTCTTTCGCTGTTTTGTTTCTTTTAAAATTATTTCAAAAAATTTAACTCTTGGAGAAAAAGGAAACATTTCCTTTTTCGAAATTAAAGGCGTATGCAACCAGAGGAAAATTCCTAATCTGATGATGATGTCGTGCCCGCGTTACCACGGAAAGGGGGTGCAGTGAGAGTAAAGACCCCTGAGCACCCAAGAACAGAAGTCTGACTTCTAGCTCGAATGAAGATGAAATTCACACATTCGCTTGCCCAACCCCTTTTTGCAGGGGGGCACATTCACACACCTCACAGATAGAACACAGATGAAGAACAACCATGCCCGAACCGGGATTCGAACCCGGGACGCCCAGATCACGGGGATGATGCGCTACCTCTATGCAAGAGCGTCGGCTCCTAACCTGTTCCAGGACACTTATAAACGATAGATGCTTTTATTGTTATTACTATTACAATATATTAATAACAATAACATATATTAACAACAATATATGTTAGAAATAATATAAATAAAATTAAAAAGAGAAAAAAGAAATGTTTTCTTGTAAAAACAGCAGGAAATGGAATTTTCCTAATGTGTAAAAGTCTTTCTTTTGAAATACGTTTTCATTTTCGATTTTTATGAGAAAATGATTATGTTTGATCAACAGGAAAGCAATTAAATATTTTATTGTTATTAATAAATGAGATTGTGATTGTATAGAAGGCTACATAATGCATCATTAAACCAAGTAAAATAATCAAGAATACGTTCTGAATTCATTTAAAATTAATTAATATATTTTAATATAATTTCAATTCTTATAATAGATATTATGTGAGATAAATGTATATAATTTTATGAAAACTATTTTTTATTTTATTTTAATGAGAGCTATTTTGTTTTATTTTAATGAAAACTATTTTGTTTTTGTTTTAATGAAAAACATTTGTGGCACAAAAACAAGCAATATTTCTTCCGCTACTAAAGCAATCACTTTTAGTTTTTTACGTTCTGTCCACTTCTGTTTCTACTGACTATATTTTCTGTTCTCATAATAAAAGTATTGAATACAATAAACGACACGCGACCGACATGCGCAGATGTACCTTGCGTACCTTCATCAAGAACAGAGCGGCATTTCTTGAAAAGTACCTATTAACTGCATCCCAACTCCTCCTCCTGATTTTCTGCTATAAATTTAGCTGCAAACGTTTAACTCCATAATTGATTGAAGAATAGGTACTATAGATTGAAGAATCTAGTTGAATCTGCAGGTTAAATTAGCACATAAATAGATCATCAAGTACAAAACGATAGATTTTACGTGGAAACCAGCGATTTTCAGACCACAAAACTCGACACTATACCTCCAAGCCAAATCGATTGCGATTATTATTGCGTAATTGATTACACGAATCATTTAAGAGAGTAAGTAAATGACAGTTTTTATTTTCCAGTGCTTAAAAAAATTCTGTATACTCTTTTTTTTTTGGTAAGGGCTATGTGGTTTTAACCGCATATTTCCTCTATTTAAGCGCAAATTTTATTTTAATAAAGAAGTAATGGAATGCTACCAAGCAAATTTTACATTTTCATCTGATATTTTAAAAGATAATTCCTTTTCTTTTTCTTTTCTTTAAATTTCTTTTTCTTTTTTTTTTCCTTTCTCATGTATTACAGTTCTGAAACTTTATATATCCATCTTCAATGACACTAGAATATTTTAATAATTTTTAAGCTCCAATTTAGAATTCAATACAATAATTTTACCGAAAACGGATTTCAAAGAAGGAACATCATTTAAAAATTAATTTGAAAAATAGCAGTTTTTATATTTCATAATATTTGTAACCATGAATTGTCAAAATTTTTATTGTAAATAGCAGAAGATAATAAAAATGGAAAGATCTTAAATAACGTTTTATATGTGCAAAAAATTAAACTTACATAGTGTAGTTCTGTTAAAGCTCATAAAAATTCTTGAAAATTTAATTTTGATGAAAAACAATTGACATCCATTTTAATAAAACCCTTATTTGAAAGGAATGTTGTATAATTTTTGGGAGCACATTCTGTAGCCTAATGGCATAAAAAAAGCTATTTTATCAATCACAGATTATGGGGTGACTCGTGGCTTTCCCTGCACTATGAAGTTGTATTGCATTATCTATAATTTAATTTTGATAATTACAGAAATTATTAGATGAATTTTAATGATTAGATTAATTTCGTAGAGAAATCAGATGAATTTCGATCATTCTAAAAAGTAGAGATTGAGTCTTGATCTAAAAATAAATAACCACACATGCTTCTATTTGAATTTTTTGAATCAATACAGAAAGGTAGACTAAGAAACTATTCTGGTTTAATACAATAAAAAATTCATTGGAACAACATTTTACTAATTTTTTGCCTATTGGTAGTTAATGCTTCATTTCCTTACATATTTGTCCAGTAGAATTGCATTTTACTTTCCTATCAAAACTAAGGAGGAAAAAAAAACTTATAAATATCCTAATATAAATGACGATGTAGATTTTCCAAAAAAAGATGAAAATTGAAGGATGATCTTTTTTTTTTTTTTTTTTTTCAACAGCTTTCATTTCCCTTCTTAGAGAATTTTTATTCTTTTTTGTATGAAGTTACCTTTTAGGAAACATCGCCACTGATTTGAATAAATATTATCTTCCCTTGGAAAATCAATAAAATCTTTTTATGAATTTATCCATTTATTTATGACAGAAACAAAATTTAGTAAGTAATTACCATAAATTATTTGTATGGGCTGATGAAAAAACAAACACCTTCTCTCCGATTAGATTCAGAGATTTCTAATTTAATTAACTTGGAATAAACTTCTAAAAATGCCGCAAAATTTCAAAGAATAAAACTTCAACATAATTTCAAAGAATTCGTATTTTATTATTCACAAGCCGTCTTTGGAGACCACTTGGTTTGTCGGGAGTACAGGTTGAACTTACTTTTATCATAAATTCCTGTCTTACACATAAATTCCTGTTTTATACATAAATTCCTGTTTTATACATAAATTCCTGTCTTATACATAAATTCCTGTTTTATACATAAATTCCTGTCTTACACATAAATTCCTGTCTTATACATAAATTCCTGTCATACACAAATTCCTGTTTTATACATAAATTCCTGTCTTACACATAAATTCCTGTCTTATACATAAATTCCTGTCATACACAAATTCCTGTTTTATACATAAATTCCCATTTTATACATAAATTCCTGTTTTTTACATAAATTCCCATTTTATACATAAATTCCTGTTTTATACATAAATTCCCATTTTAGACATAAATTCCTGTTTATTATTTCTTCAAAAAAATTTCTAAAGCAACAAATTGTCATTGATGATAAAGTAATTATATTTTAACAGTATCGTCTAATGATTGCGGTATTGTTATTTCACTTTTTATTCGTCATGTAAACTGCACAGTCCTTTTTCTTTAGCTTAAAAATTATGGGATTAAATATTTGATGAAATAATACAACCAATATTAATATCAATGTAAAAATGAGATCTATTGTTTCAATTTATGCAAAAAACAATTTTTTAAGAACTGTCAAAACACGCACAAAAATTTGTTTGACAAATAAATTAATATCATCAAAGAGACAATTTTTTTTTAATTTTAAAATGTTGTAGAAATCAATTTTGTACATTAAATATTATCGGAAGTTAAAATAAAAAAAATCTCAAAATTTTGCTTAATTTTTAATTAATTAAAATGCCAAAAAAATCGCTCTGAAGTGCACATTCCCACCTTCCAAAGTATACATGTGCCAAATATGGATGCTCTAAAACAAGCTCTCTGACCAGTAGAGCCCCAATACACACGCACCTAGGACAAGACTCATACATTCTGTATGAGTATGTACAAGACTGTACATTCATCTTTATTACAATTAGAGATAAAAGATCAATAAAACCAAACTTTATCAACTTGACACAAAGAATCTATAACAAAAATAAAATCTTTGCACCATTATCTGTTTATGCTTTACTCTTAAGCATAGCTTGTTGTTTATTATTTTTCCAAGAAAACGTTTTTACAGCTTCAAAATGTGACAGGCAACGGAGCCATGTTAGTTTAATAGTTACATTTGTTCTATTGCGCAATTGAATCATCTAAATAGAATGAAGTTCTATGATATGATAAGGCTATAAAAAATGAAATAATCCGATTAATCTATCATCAAATTTTCGTATAACTGTAACATCATTTGAGTATTCTACAATTATAAAAAATAACAAGTATATATTTTTTTAAAAAACGCATTTCTCTTTCTTAGTATTCTGAAATGCAAAAAAATCGCACGATTCAATATTTCATGAACCAAAGAAAATTCTTTGAATTGCAACTCAGCAGTGAAGTCTATTATCTATTCTTCTCATCTATACTATATATTATCTATACTATAAAGCTCAATGTGTGTGTATTTGTATGTGTGTGTATGTGTTGGCGCTCTACAGACCAGACCGTTCGATCAACAGCTACCAAATTTGGCACATGCATACCTTGGAGGTCAGTAATGTGCACCTGGGAATCATTTTTTTAAATTTCTAATTAGCATTTTAATTATTAATTAATTTACTAACATTTAATTTGCTAACGTTACCTAATTTTAATTTTAATTTACTAACGTTCCCGCCAAAAACATTTTTCATTTCCCCCACCGCCAAATGAGTAAGGCTTCAGTTCCCCCCCCCACGCTAATGAGGTTAGGCTTAACATATTTTCGGCCAATTATTTCAAACGATTCTGTTTATTTTCTTAGTGTTTGATGCATTTAAAATCAAACATTGTTAATTAATCGATCTTTCAAGATTCATTCTGAAGTACTTTTGAATTAAAATAAAACAAAATAAAGGAAATTAAAAATTTCTTATCTGCGTAGCGTTACCCCAGCTGGCGTAGAAAATTCACGCATGTGCATTGTGTTCTGATTGTTGATAACTATTTTCAACGGATACGGACTTGGTTTTGAAGGCTTAACATGTTTTCGATAGATTATTTCAATCGATTCTGCTTATTTTCTTAGTGTTTGATGCATTTAAAACTAAACATTGTTAATTAATCATTCTGTTCCTGGTGAATATGGAAAAATTTTATTGAAAACTTCTTGAGATATTTCATAATTAAGAAAAATATTCTTTAGTGCCCATAAGGTTTAAATACTCGACTCTGTTTTCAGTACTCATATTTAAAAAAATGCTTTGTTTCAGCAAAAAATGTTCATATATTAATTGCAGATTAATTATTTCCATTTTAATTTAAAGCATAAATTCTACGGGAGCTAAGAGAAAATTAGAGATACATATTACGTTTTGGCTGAAGGCCTTTATAATATTATGAGTGAATTATATGACTATTAAAATTTGAATCTTTAAAATAATTTGATGAAGAAGTTATTAAAATAGGAGTTCCAATTTAATAATATTATTAATAATTTATATAATATATATTGGAATTTTAATAATATTTTATTATTAAAATTTTAATGAACAAAAGCGGCTAATTAGAAATGATGCAAAAAAATAGTTTTTTTTTTTTTTTTTTTTTTTTTTAATTTGGCGAAATTAATGAAAAATTCGCACAGTTATTAAATTGCTAGAATTTTAAAGACATTTTTTTAAAATGTTCACTTGGTGCTATGATCACCTTTGTACAATAATATTTTCGGGCATTATCGCTAAAAAATTAATTTTTAATTAATTAAATTCCAATAAACATTTTAAAACATTTCTCCTAGGTACACATTTTTCCCTTCAAAAAAATATCTGTGCTAAATTAGTAGCTCTAAATCTAGAGGTCTCTTCCTTAACAAATTCAGAGACGCGCCCAATTTCTCTTACAATATTAGCAGAAAATTTACAAATAGAATGCTATTTAAATGTGATAGAACTTGTCAACGTCAGGTTTTTATGCTTGTGAATTATAATAAGAAGATTACTGGTTACCAAGTGAAGGCTGATATTGCCTTCACGTGGAAATTCAATCCGATTAACTTGAAACCGTGTAGCTGCAGTTACTAATAAGGATTTGCAATGACAACACGCAAAACTACAGGGTAGTATTTAAAAATTTTTATTGGATGGAATACCTCCCTCATGGTTTATACATTGCCAGATCTACAATCATTTCCTTTGAAAGTTCGGATATTCCCTAAGCTAAAGGGAGAACTGCAGATGCAGCTTTACAGAAAGTTTCCGAAAATTATTTGTATTATTTTCATTAATTGCAGCTCCCAAGATTCCATGTCAAGGTAATGAGTCATATCGTCACAATGTAATAAAATTCATACCTGCGATTTTCACATAATTAGAAAGTCGCCAAATAAACCAAGGAAAAGCTATTATTAAAAAAAACCCTGTCTTTTTTGCTTTGTTTTTTTAAATGTCTTACTCCAAAACATTGCGCTTTATTTTTCTTGATAGGGATTCAGATTGTGGATGAAACTACGAGAAAAATGCTAAATGTAAAAAAAAAAAAAAAAAAAAAAAAAAAAAAAAAAAAAAAAAGTTCTTTTTTTTATGCTGCCGCAATGTATTAAAGAAGAATTCATTGCAATAAACTATATAAAAGAAATAAAGTTACTATAAAAATATTTTATCACCACTATGGTTCAAATACATTTGCAACTCTTATAAAATTAAATATATATAATGAGACAATAAAATCAAAAAGAATTACTGCAAATGCTTCGGTTTAAATGAACTTTATTTGAACTATTAAGCTACATTTTTTTTACATTTTGTCACATTTCTTAGATATTCTGTCACTTTTTGATTATTATTATTTCATGGAAAGATAATCGCATCTTAATGGATGACCATTCCAAAGTCCAGAGAAAATCCAATAGGCGGCACAGATTCAATTAAAATGTCACATTTCTGGGAGAATAACAATATTTTTTTCGAGAAGGTAAAAATATTTCAAGAATTCCTGAATCCTTTCTTTAATTGATTAGATGCAATTCAGCTGTGATCGATTTCAGTTTAATGCTTTGAGCAGTGCTTATTTAAGGCAACAGGTGTCTCTCAAAGCTGTTAGATCGATTCTTGCTGTTACAATGGCATATTATTAAGATTTAAATCATTTTGATCGTGGCAATAAAGTCGGCGCATAAGAGACGGGACATAGCAATTTCCAGGCAGAGATGAGATAAGATTTCGATTTTAGAGTATGGCAACTATGCAAGTGTACCGTGAATACTAGGTTTCCAGTGAGATATCAAATTTTCGACATCAGTGGGGCTGGAAGAATGACCTTGAAATAAGAGACTAACAAAGGCTAATAAGTACCCTTAAAAGGGATTGACATGCAACTCATCCTCAAATTACCATGGATATTGCAAGATCATCAACAAATCAACGTTCAACAGAAAATCATTCATATGGCCTTTTAAAACCGAAACCCACTTGTGTATCTTTGCTGACTTCAAAGCTTTACGCTTCGCCAACATCGCTAGTGGACTGCTGATGACTGAAATACGCTGCCTAGTCTGACGAATCTTTTTTCCACTTGCATCTGGCAATTGAATTAATGAGTATACGTACGTAGAAAACTTCATGAATCCATGGTTCCTACTTGCCAACAGGGGACTGTTTAATCTGGAAGAACTTTTGGGTGGTATTTGACGTGTATAATATAGTTTGTGTAATATGGGATTCCTGATATGTCTAAAAACAACTCTCACAGTTGAGATGTACATGAGCATTCTGTCCTCTCACATAGACCCACTCATGTCCATTTTGCATTTTCACTGATCTGGGCTACTCCAGCACACATGACTCGCTACTGGGTGATTCCGGGAGCATCCATCTAACTTTCATTGGCCACTTAAATAATCATATATGAACTGATGTATAATGCCTTACAGTATGCGGTTCTGAAGACATCTCCATCACCTCGCATTCCTATGGATTTGTGAATTGTTTTGCGGATTTCATAGACTGAAAGGTTTTCTTGATACTTTTAGATGTTAGTTCAGTCGATGTCATGTCGTGTTCCGACTTTTCTACATCTCGTGGATTCCCTACGTGATGTTAGACAGGTGTACCATTTTTTCCGGATTTTCAATGTAATCATACCTATTCTGATGTATAATGACTGTGTTGACTGGAAAATAGTAGCAGTTTAAGTTTTTCTTTGAACCATGACTATTTAAATCCAATAAGCATTAGTCGAATTGGAACAGTGCGTTGCAGCGTAGCTACAATTTCCCAGATACAATTTGTCTTCTATTTTTCGATGGTGCCAGGTTGGCATCGAGTCCAAAGTATTCAATGTAAAACTGTAATAATTTTCAGAGCAAAATAACAAACACACAATACCTTTTTAGCTCTGTTCTCTGAATTGCTTTTCGATTGCGATGTTATAGTCTTCTGAATGGCATGAGGACATTTTAGAAAGGAAAGTTTAAAAATCGAAATCAATGCGAAGGAGTGTGTGAAACTTCCAGCTGTCGATTTAGGAACTTTATTCAATTCTTTTTTGCTGCAAATATTTTCATTTGCTAAGTTTTCTCATGCCTTTCATTCAATGATTCCTTATTTGCATTATATAAGAATTCATACAGAAGGTGGATCAAATTCCAATCAGTGATAATCTCATCAATGGTAAAAGCTTCGCAATTAGCTTGAATACACTTTTTTTTTTCATTATATATCTGACATTAATGCAAATATTCTGGTTCAGTAGTATGAGGTTTGACAGTTTCGTTTCAGGAACTAGTTTTAAGACGGTTATGATTTGTCATTGATTCCAAATCAATTGGGATTTCAGTATTCAGTATTAACTAGAATCCCTTTGTCAGAGTTTTATTTTCTAGAACTTGATTTCAAATACGAGCTCCTTTTTCTCCAAAAGAATCTTTGGTTGCTTGATCTAAATATGCTTACTACCATGGTGGAGCCAGTTTGAAATAGTACAATCTAAATCTTTAAGCATATTTAATCAATTGTGAGGAATTTCTTTAAACATTCAATATAACTTTTAGTCCTGTTGCTCTCGATGATATTTTAATTATTTTTTTATGATTCTCAATTCAGTCGTGTGAGATCCTTTAGGAAAAAGAAGTCGAGGACTGTAATCAGCCCGAATAAAATCGTGAAACTTCCAACGATTAATTTTTCATCAAAATCATTTTCGTTGTTACTAGAAATCATAGAAGACGTAATGTCTAGACGAAGGTCATCCTTTCGTTGAAGATCAGAATCACGTTTAGTCAACAGTTGCATGTCTGGCTCCTCAGTTTTAAAAATATTTCTCACATATCCAGTGATAGAAGAAACAGATGGCAAATCTCCATTGACAGCTTTATAAACTTTCACAGCAGTGTAACTCAGGTGAAAGACACCCACCGATACAAAAAACACGCCCTTCGCCATGTCTTATAGCTTTAAATAAAGTTTTCAAATAGAACACAAAATTCGCAAAGTAAATATCAAACACACTTTCGCAAATCTCAACTAATAATGAAACTTTGATAATGTTTCAGAGTTTATTGCTATAATTATATTACATTGTCAGAAATCCATTGTTAAATAACAGATTTTTGATCAGTATTTTTGTAATGTATTGTTATAAATCTACTGTTTTGTAATGCAGGAATTTGAATATCATTATTGTGAAACAATGATAGTTATATAATGTGGATAGCAATGGGATTAATTCTTTAAACAAGCATGCAAAACATAACAAAATAAAATTTAAAATAAAATTAAAAATAAGATCTTAATATAATGTATATACAAACATTTATCCCAAAATGATGAATTATGTAAAGATATATTATTTAAAATTATTCCCCAAAGCATGCAGGAATACTGAAATTGTGAATGCCCATCCATTTTAGTATAATTATCTTTATAAAAAAAATTTGTAATGTGATGCTAAAATAAGTTCAAACATTAATTTATGTTTCCAACAATTTTGAAATGTGATATTCTATATAATATTTGGTAGTTTTGGTGAAATATAATGCGATTACTTTTTCACAAGTATTTTGAATAATTCAAATTACAAACTGGTGAAGTTTAAAACTCATTGCTATTCTCTTTTATAAGAAAAAACACTATTTAAGAATAAAATTATTTCCTTTCCTAATGTTGCAAATATATACATATTTTTTTCATTCCAATTTCCTTTAGTGAGGAAAGCAAAAAAGTTTGTTTAATATATATTTCATTCTGAAATAAAGATTTTAAAGATTTTACTTTAATATTTTAAACAGCATTTTTATTTCTGTAGAATGAACGATTTTTAAATAAAACCTTTATTATGACATTCTTTATCGTAGTTTTTTCGAATAGTATTAGTCATTCTATAGAATGCATGGATAATATGAAATATGAATGTCTATAAAAAGGATATAAATTTCAAACTTAAAAAAAAATCATGACAAAATACATAGGTATTGCCTAAATATAGAATTCTGACGTGTGACACATTCCTGGTTATACTTACATTGTATAATCATTCTAAATATAAGCCATAAGCAGAATATTCATTAAAAAACTCACTTTACTAAATAACAAAAACTAAGTATTGAATTATATTGTTAAACTAGCCGTCTTTGGCAACCAGTTTGCTCGACTAAATTATTGAGTGTTTAGACTATTAAATTATTATTATGGATTGCACTTTCTTAAAAATTTCATCAAAGCATTCAAAAGAACGCTATTGAATGCTTTGATGGATGTGTTTGAATTCCATAATAACAATTCAGAACATATTGAGAATCAGACTGTATTGAAAAAATTGTACAAATTAAGGGAAAAATTATGCGGAAACAAAATTGATATAATAAAAGGTAATGTTTTGAGTCTTAGCTCAAAAAATACTTAATCTGGAAGATATGAGCATAAAGTGAGCTTTTTGTAAGATAATTGTTTTGGAAGATATGAACATTAATTTTCATAGCCAAATCCTAGTGATCTCCTGACTGTTAAGTACTTGATGAAACTTTCTGCTCGAAACTTATTTTTTATTTATTTTACATCTTCTCTCTTTTAATTGAATGCACTTTTTGGGGACAAAGTGAATCTTCTTCAGAACTTTAATAGTGATATTTTTCAGTTCCATTAATTAGCTAATCAAAGTGATGAATTCAAATCAGTTGTAAAAAGATTCAATGAATGAAGAAGTCTGAAATTCCTGCGATAGTTTGTTTACATTGGATTGTTGATATTCAATAATCTATACTAATAGAAAAGTTGAATGTGTATGTGTGTTGGCGCTGTAACGGCCGCTTGTCTCACACCTATCTAATTTGATGCATATATATATTTTGGAGGGTGGAAAAGTGAGGCGATTATTTTGAAATTTCAATTAGAATTTTAATTAATTAAAACTAAAGCAGAACTTTGGGGTCTATCGAAGATAACATCAGAAACTATTATTACACAAAAATGAAATTTACACTGTTCCAAAATTTATAAAATTGTAATTTTAATGATATCAATTTAGAAATCGTGTGGATTTTTGCTGCATTTTGACAAGCTTTAAAAAATATTTTGCCTAGTTTCCAACATCGTTATTTTAGAGTTTGAACCATTTTCATGCTTTCATCATCTATATGAACGGATTATTTCTGCCATTTTTTTATATTAAAGAAGGATTATGTTTAATATATGTGCATAAAAAGGAATTTATAGAACCACAAAAGTTAGAATATCGATCGATTGGATATTTTGATTTTTAAAAGTACTATGGCAACATTTTATTGGCAATAAACAACGCGTACGTAAAACAATTACAATAACTCGGCCTACTATTTGAAACTTTGGCAGAATCATTAAAACTAATATATAAATAATTAAATATAACCAATGTCTATGGCAAACCAGCTGGTTGCCAAATGCGATTATGTATTTATGAAGGATTCTGTTTAATATCAGTGCAGTTTAGAAAACAAATAAAAAAGTAAACTTAGAATATCGCGAAAATAAATAAAGCGAACATTTACGTTTTTAATAATGATATTATAGAACTGTGTCTCCATGATAAAGTTTTACGTCAACAATAAACAGAACTTAACCAAGACAAAAAATGGTTGAATGCCAGACAGTTTGACGGAATCATGAAGATGGAATGCATATTTAAAAAAAGAACAATTTTCTAAATTCAAATATACCCAATATTTCCGGCTAACCAACTGATCGCCTGATACGACTGGTAAGTAATATTTCTTTACTAAGTACTTTAACGTTTATATATATATATATATACGTATGGATGATAAATTTATTCAATCTTTGAATTATGTGCAAAAACATATTCTGATGCATATTCAATAATTTTTTGTTGTGTTTTGTAGTCCTCCCAAATTCGGAATCGTTTATTCGACAATTATATATGTATCGTTTCTTGAATTCAGGTTCAATGAATGTAGACTGAATATAAACAAGACATAAAAAAGTTTAAAAAAAATATTTTTTGCCAAAATGACAATAGTTTTATTTTTCATTATATCTTCATTTTTACATATATATTCTAACATCTCCCACATCTCTGCACATTTCTAAAGTAATTCAATGTACTAAAATGGTTTATTTTTCTCTTAGAACTACTTGAATGGAAAAAGGAAATGTAACACGCTAAGTTTAGACTATAAGCAGAATATTCGAAATATATTTTGTTTGTTCTGCTGTTGGAAATCAGGCAAAATAATAATTTAAAAAAATTTCCAAAATTTAACACAGATTTTCACGACTGTAAATTAGTATCATTAAAAAGACAATTTATTAATATTTTCAAAAGTTGGAAAACACCAGGAAAACCTAAATTTAAATTTTAATTATTTATACTTCTAATTAAAATTTACAAAAATTGTTAAGTGCACAATCCTACCCATCCCAGATGTATATGTTACAAATTTCATTTACAAATTATATATATATATATATACAAAAGTATTAGAATCAAGTTAATAGAAAAAACAAAAATCAAATAAAAATTAAACCAAAAAAATTATTAAAAAAATATTAAAAAAGAATCCGGCCTGAAGACTTTTTCAAGGGTCACCCTCAGGCAGGGATTCAAATAAAGGGATTTTTTCTGTGAGGACATACAGACATAAGTCTAATAATGATTCCTCGTGACCCGAAAATCCCCTGAAATTATGCTCAAGAGATATACCATTTTAACAGAAAGGAAATACAAAATAACAAATTAGAAAAAAACCACAAAGTAAAAATACAATAAAAACAATAACAATAAAAACAAAAACAGCATTAAAATTAAAATTAAAAACGAAAAGGCCAGAACATACCATCCAACAGTGAAGGAAACTTTAAACAATCGATTGTGATTTCCTGTTTTTAAAAGTTAACGGTAAATTATGTAAACAGAGGTAGGCACCCAGCGCCATCTATTGAGTGATCCAATATGCAAGTAAAGTTCTATTTTTATTTAAGCCAAAAGATTAATCCCAAACCATACCTTGTTTAATTAAAAAATTGACATTACAGTAATTTCTAGGAAAATCATTTTTAATTATTGTTTTGTTTTTATTGTTATTGTTTTTATTGTATTTTTACTTTGTGGTTTTTTTCTAATTTGTTATTTTGTATTTCCTTTCTGTTAAAATGGTATATCTCTTGAGCATAATTTCAGGGGATTTTCGGGTCACGAGGAATTATTATTAGACTTATGTCTGTATGTCCTCACAGAAAAAATCCCTTTATTTGAATCCCTGCCTGAGGGTGACCCTTGAAAAAGTCGACAGGCCGGATTCTTTTTTAATATTTTTTTAATAATTTTTTGGTTTAATTTTTATTTGATTTTTGTTTTTTCTATTAACTTGATTCTAATACTTTTGTATCATTTCATCTGTGTTTTAGAAGTAGCTGCAATTGCGCTCTCTAAATACTATGAAGTTCCTTTTTGGTTTTAGTTTAAATAGGTTATAAATTTTATTTCATTTTAGTTTCGTTTTCAAACTTTTTCTTACTTTAGATTGGTTATATATATATATATATATATATATATATATATATATATATATATATATAGCAAGCTAAAAAACTGATTTATAAGACATACTAAAATAAGTTTTGCATTGTTTGATCAAATGAAAAATAAACGAAACCTTAATTTTTATATAGTCATTCAGTACCTATTAATCATATTTAGTAGAATATTCAAAAGCAATATTTCAAAAACAAATGTTCAACCTCTTCTGCTATCTAAACTAACTTTACAAAATATTAATTTATGCTTTATTAGATCATTTCTACGAACACCACGAAAAACTACACTAGTCAACAAGAATTAATGGAAATACCCATTAATTGCTATAAAAGAATGAAATTCATAACTTTGTTATTCGGTCAGTTTCAGTGACAGAAATATAGATTTTTTTTCTTTATTTAAATTTTTTTTTATATTTATTAATCTTATTTTATTAAGTATGACTAATTGATATAATTGTAATTGTAAACATTATATTCTGTAATTATTTAATAGCCCATTTATTGAACCAAACAACAAAAATATGATATTAACGTAGTTTAAAGCTTCTTTTGAAGTTGAAATCTATATCAATCTCTAATTGTTTAGAAATTGCGTGATAAGAAATTTGTTATTTAAAAAAAAAACGATTAGAATGGATACCCCGTATATATTTTAGGAGACTGTATTTTAATAAATATTATTTAGGTTATTTATATTATATTTATTTGGTTTCATTATATTGATCCCTCCCAAGTCCTACCGATTAACTCAACTTGGCGAGAGGGTTCCCTGGGCGGAATGGGTGAAGTACGTCAGGAGCTTGCTCCTGGTAGGGTCACCCAAGGCGTGATGGCCATTCTACTATGCACAGCTAAAATCTGCAGGCGAAGAAGCTAAAAAGTCTTCTACCTTCTGGTGCTTCAGTCTTTTGACTAACAAAAGTTGCATTTCCCTCCCCATGAATCGGTTGACAAATGATCTCAATGCTGCATCGTCCGTCGTGCAGTCAAATCAGGGACGCGTTCGAGGTTTAGGTAGAAGGCCTCGTTCGATAAGCAAGCCACTGTCTCTTTTTTCTCTAAATACATTGAAAATTTTGCAGTGTAACATCAACGGTTTAACCCCTTTAGCAATTAGGGCCAAATTAGATGAACTATTAAAATTTGCTGAGCTAAATAATGTTCAAGTAATTGCTTTACAAGAAACCATATTGAATGTAACTACAATTTTAAAGTATAGAGGATATAACATCTTTAGAAAAGACAGAACTACAAAGAGTGGTGGAGGCCTAGCCTTCTTTATAAAGGACGTCAAGTACCAAAGCATTGACATTCCTGCAGACCAAACTTCAAATCTTGAAATTCAGGGTATTAAAATGTTGTACAGAGGTAGGCCTCTAAACATCTTTAACGTCTATCACCCACCCAATCATAAAAACTTTGCTGCAAATTTTTCCAACTTTATGGACAAGAACTCTATCATTATCGGGGACTTTAATACAAAACATACCGCTTGGGGCTTTAGTAGTGATAACGACAGAGGCATTGATGTCCTTCAAATGATGGATGGCAATGAATTTATAATCCTCAACGATGGTACTCATACACATTCTTCCTTGAGTTATAACACCTCTGAGGCCTTGGATATTGCCATGACCAATGCAGAATTAGTTCCCTAGTGTTCCTGGTCTATACTAGATAACACTGGAAGTGACCACTTACCAATTCTTATAGAACTCAACAAAAAGCAAAAGATCTTTCATTCCAAAGAAAACTTCTGAAACTTCAACAAGGCGAATTGGGCTACTTCTCTAGATAAGGAAATTTCAGCAGTACCCATAATTGGGAATCTTAATAATGACTGGAATAATTTCAAAAATGTTATCCTTAAATATGCCAAGGCATGCATTCCTAGAGGTAATGTGAAGCGCTATGTCCCTTGTTACACAAAGAATACCGCCGTACTAGAGCCTCTCTTGGTAAAAAGAAAAAGCCTACTTGAGGCCTCTGGGCCTGTAGAAAATAACAGAAGAACTGCTATCAATAAAATTAATGCAGAGATCAAACTAACTTATGCTCATCTTAAAAGATCCAGATGGAATGAGTTGTGCAGTAAAACTGATCCTAGAACTCCAAACACTAAACTTTGAAAAATCATCAAGGGTAGCTGCAAGGAACAGATTCAAAATGAAGAATGCAATTCAATCAGGAACAGCGACGGACAAATCTTCGCTGACGACAAATCAGATGCCCATGGCCTTGCCGCTTCTCTATCATTTGACTGGCAGGCTTCATTTTGCAAATGAAGACAAGCCCATTTTAAGTAAAGCCAGAAATATCCTTCATGGTTGTTGGAGCACTGATTTGGGTGATCCAACTCTAACCAAACAATTTTCCATGAGATAATTACTAATCGCATTGACTTTTCTTGATCTCAACAAGTCTCCTGGACCAGATGGACTTTCTGGCCGTTTACTTGAATACCTTGGACGTATGGGGAAATGAGGGCTTATTGGCCTTTTCAACTTATCGTGGAAGAAAGGACGCTTACCACAGGAATGGAAAAAGGCCATCATTATTCCAATTTAAAAGCCTAATAAGAATTCTTCCTTCCCTGAGTAAGCAAGGTAATGGAAAAAATAATCCTAATTCGACTACAATTCGTTCTAAAACAAAACAATCTTATGCCTTGTGAGCTGTATGGCTTTCGAAAGGGCCACAGTACCATTGACCATGTTCTTTACTTTGCACAGACAATCATAGGTGCTCATAACCGCAAGCCAACGCATCGTACCGTGGCTGCTTTTTTAGATCTTATAAAAGCCTTCGATAGAGTCTGGAAATACAAATTAATCATTAAGTTGCATAATAGTTTCAACATCCGAGGCAATACTTTGGCATGGATCTCAGATTATCTACAACAGAAATTTATCGGAGTTAGATTCAATAAGACACTTTCAAACAATTTTCATCTTAGCCAAGGTGTCATCTCAAGGTACGGTGCTTAGTCCAACACTATTCTCTATGTTTTTAGCAGGTGCAGAAAAAGTTATCTCTTTTGGAACATGCATTGGTATGTTTGTTGATGACATTGCTCTTTGGAGCTCTGGATTCGATATAAACCTTCTAGAGTCCAAACTCAATGAGTGTTTGAAGGTCTTGTCTGAGTTTGCTGCAGAACTTAAACTCAAATTTAATCCTGCCAAATCGATTACCACCCTTTTTACAACCAATAAACACTTATACAACTACAAACAAAAATGGATGCTTGAAAATCAAGAATTTACCTTTGAAAAACACCCAAAATATTTAGGATTTGTTTTAGATTCTGAACTTAGAAGTAATAAGCAGATTGATTACATTGTCTCAAAAGCAAGAAAACGATTAAACATCCTTCAATATATTGCAGGTAGAGACTGGGGAGCTGACGCGACTACCCTTAGGCAACAGTGTAAAAGAATATGTCAGTTTAGAAACTTCCAGAAGCTTCTATAGCATATGTAAATATAAAAGGGTTCCAAATTTTTTTTTGTTTGTTTAAATGTTTGCTTTGCTTTTTAGTAAACAAGCTTGCTTGTTAATAAATCTGATTCGAAAAGTGCAATGACTTGTGTGCTTTGAGGCACCGCTTTGAGTTACTTCCTTGCAACGCCCCATGACAATTTGGAAAAAGAAATTTAATCTTTAATTCATCGGAAAGAGAAAATATTTTTTATTCTATTTTAAGTAAATTATTTCGGCCCCATTCACTTCAAAATAAATAAATAAACGGTTGAAATTATTAAAATAATTTTTAAAAAATTCTAATGAATTTATTTAGGAGTTTTAATAGAGAATTTGATTAATTAATTTAATTAGTTCAATGGAGCAATTAAATATTATTTGGTTCAATGCCTTGGCAGTTAAGATTTTGTTTTGCTGTTACAAATGTTTATACTATAGCAATTTTTTATGGTTATCTGTAGATTCTATTTATATAAATAAAACGTTATTATCAAGCGATGTCAAATTTAGCATTTAATGAAATAATTTCCGGAATAGAATATTTATCGACTGTTTTTCCCTCGCTGTACAGTATTATTTTTGCACTTAAGATTATAAAATGAGACATTACTTAAATTTTTCTTCATTGAGGAAGGAACATTTAAGGGTTTTGGTTTCCATTTCTTGGTTTTGAGGGCTGGTTTGCCATGAATTAGATTTAAATTGCTGGTATCAATATATAGCATTATTTTAAGATCAAACTGGAATCTAAATTTAGTGGGTTTTTTTCTGAAAATTACAACTACTGTACTGCTTTATGCATATTGTATTTTTGTGATAGTTCATTTCGAATATTTGAGTTTCGATTAATCTATTTATTTCTTTTCCTAAACTTTATTGATTATCAGACAAATTTACAATAACTTCTGTTTTAATTTACTTCTCTCATACTTTTAAATTTGACGCACTGAAAATAATAATAATAATAAACAAATAAATTTTTGAAAGCATGCTTTGAAAATCCCTATAAATTGAAGAAATGTTTTTATTTTAATTAATTTATACTTTTTAGCCTTTATTTTATAATGCGTTTTTATAAATATGGTGGAATTTCGTAATGATTTTTTTCTGCCAGGTGGTGTTATTTGTATAAAATAACATTAATTAAATTAAGAAGTAAGGTTCTGAAATTATTAAAATAGTATTTTCTTTCTTTGCACACACTCATTTTCTTTTCTAGTATTCAAAATAAAAGAGTGGAAAATATTCGTAAATAGGTTTCATTCATTATTACAGTACCTGCAATTAAAGAACTTATAAATAACGCATCCATCTTTGAAATACTGCATTATAGTATCCCACTAGGTTCATTTCTTATTGTGCTAGATAGCTAAAACATACTTGAAAGGTCACTATTAGAGAAAAAAATGCATTCATTGACTTTAGGTTTTGAAAAAAAAAAAAAAAAAAAAAAAAAACGGCCTAATTAACGAAAATTTAGCAAAATTTTCAATATTAGAAAAAAACAGAGTAAGTTAAAAAATGATAGAAACATTTGATTTTTATTTCACCTATATATAGCTCAAACTAAATAAAATGTAACAGATCACGAGATAAAAATTATTTTAATAAATAAAAATTTTATGAGCATTTGAAGTTGCTGTTAATGATTTTTTTGTCAAAATTTCATTAACAGCATTTAGTCTGTAAACACATGTCTAAGTGAAGCTGCCTTAAAATCCGCGATATATCGCACCTTCGAAGGTAGTGGATACGTGCATGCCAAATTTCATGAATTTTATTGAATCGATTTTGAGATATCATGATTTCCGTGAATCAATTACACTGAAATATTCATTTTTGAGAAAATGCGTTTAGATATTGTACTTGTAAATTAGTTTATCCAAATGCCCTGGTAGCAAATGTATTTTTCACCCTTTTTTTTAATAGAAATGCCAAAAATATACAAACTATGGTAGCGTAGGTAGAGATATAATAAAAACATATCAAATATTATTTTGTGGAATTTTACAGTAAAAATAAAATAAATCACTCATTTTCAGTTAAAAATACTACTGTTCCCGATTTCATTTTGATTTGTTGTGTATTATTGAAACTACTGTATCTATAATTCTAATTTACATATATTAGAAACAAAGCATGCTTTAGAATCTACGAAGTTTGGACTTTATTTTCAAATCATAAAAAAAAATTCAAATTTTTCTGAAAAGAGCATCTTTACAACCTAGTCCGATACCTTAAAATTTTGATAAAATACAAATGTGATATATATGGAAGGAGAAGGGAACTTGACTGAATTTTCTAAAATTATCCTTTTAAAAAAATTATCTTTTCCCTGCGCGCTTCATGCATGAATGTGAAATATGATATGCCTAGAAGCAATATATCTATCATATTATCTCATTATATTTACCTATTTTTATCTCAGTTACATTCTGGGATTTATTTTTCCTTCATTCAATATGCAATTGTAAAAACGATCAAATCGAAATCGCATGCAAATGGTCCTTAATATCTAAACGTAAAAGCATATAAAACTAAATAGAGGTATTTATGATTGAAACGATTTTATCAATGATGAATGTCATCATATATTTAAATTCAAATCGTTCCGCTTACATAGGAGAAATCGCTCGTAAGCACTGCAGTAAATGAAATCCTGATCTTTATGCTAATCTTATCTTAATGTTTTAATAATTTTGGGACAACAGAAACTAATTGGGAAATTTTTTAAAAGAAAAGTCATAGCATAACCCTTCGATATTAAAAATCTATAATTTTAGAATTTAATTATCTTATTGAACAATAAAAAAATTATTAATTAATTAAGTGAGAATATTTATGCCTTTTTGCAGATAAATTTTGTCGTAAATTTTGGAATGAATCCTAAAATCTGACATAAATACTTTAAAAGAGTATTGCATTAATTTTCTCTAAAACCACTTGTTTGAATCTTAACACGAACAACTTGATTAAACGAACCACCATTTTATTTATAAATTTTCAAAAAATATATGCCTAAAAATTACTTAAAATTTCAGCTTTTCATCCTTTTCAGAATTTTAAATAAAGAATTTTATACATAAAATCAGTCATAATTGGAAAAAAATAAACAAAAAAGTCATAATATAACCCTGTGATATTAAAAATCTTTATTTTCAGAATTTAATTATCTTATTGAGCAATCAAAAAATTATGAATTAATTGAGAATATTTATGACTTTTTGCAGATAAATTTTGTCATCAATTTTGGAATGAATCTTAAAATCTGACATAAATACTTTAAAAGAATATTAAATTAATTTCCACTAAAACCACTTGTTTGAATTTTAACGTAAGCAATAATAAAACAAAACGAACCACCATTTTATTTATAAATTTTCCAATAAATGTACGCCTAAAAAATGCTTAAAATTTCCTGTTTTTATGCCTTTTAGCATTTTAAATAAAAAATTGTGGGTATACATAAAATTAGTCATAACTTAATCATCCAAGGGATGATAAATATTTAGAACAAAAGTAACACACAACTCAGTTAATTCGTATTCCAAATGAATAATAGTTTCTTTTTATTGTATACGAACTATTTGCATATATGAATGTTTCAGATAAGGAAAAATAAATAAAAATCATAGAGAGGATGATGCAACTACTGAGGTTGTTATACCTTCCACTGGTTCATTACTGAATAACATTTTAACTATTAATCTTAGTTAGCAATCCGTCATTATTTAAAAAAAAAATCACTAAAGTTTCTATTTTTTTCAGTTGCTCCAACATGGATGTGATTCAATAGGAACCGGAAAAGAAAGCTTTATATAACGAAGGTCTTTATTTCCATTGTGTTTCTTCGTTAGTTATTTCCAAGCAATATCAAAATTATCATTCTGTAAAACCAGTAGCCAGGTTCTCCCTTCGAATTTTAAAAATCCTAACACAATATGACGCATTTCGTGCTCCACAATATAATAAAAAGAGAGATGAAATATCTTGAAAATTGGATTTTATTTTCTGTTATTTTATCAAAGTTAGATGTAAATAATAAATAATAAATATCTATAATATTTGATAAAATAAGTATCTGATACAATAAAATAAATATCTAAAATATCTGATATCTGTTACTGACAATAATCGCACATCGAATTTCATTTGTCTAAGTGTTGAGTTTTCGTGTTATTACTCTTACATTCGCATAAAAGATTGTTAGTTGGGCAATCTTTGACGGACTAGATCCAAAATCCTATATAAATCTGCAATTCTAATTTTTAATATATGTGTTTCATTTCACTGATCTAAATATTGACGTTTATGAGCTATCGTGTTCAGACGTTTTGAACGAAAAAACAGACGACGTGTCTGGTCCTCAATTTCACAGATATTTACAAATTTGATGACGAAGCCAGGTACCAAATTTCATGTTTATAGTTTTTTTCAGTTATTGCGTTCAAAGAGTTAACAAGTAGATGCAATTACAAAAAGGCTTTTTTTTCTTTCATTAAAGTCTGAAATGTGCAAATTCATTATAAAAAAAAAAAAAAAAAAAACCTTTGAAATTAAATTTTGTAACAATTACAATATTTTTCTTCTTCTGATATTTCAAAAATATATAGTAAAAAAATATAAATTAAAGTTTTCAGAGTAATAACAGATGATCGCTAACTTCGTGTTATAATAAGAATGATGACGAATATTTAAAATAATTTCTTTTAAAGCATTAATTTGACGAACGTTTTACTATTTTCAATAACGTATGGAACGTAAAAGATAAAACATATTAAACAGAACGTTATATCGAATTGCTTTTTGACATTATCAGGTTTTTGAAACTGATATACAAAACTTTCCAGCAGGAAAAGCTATTTAATATTTTTTTATAAAATATCTGATATTTATATGTAAATATTTGTAATTTCTAAAATAATTTACTAAACATATGACTTTTCCGTCATGTTAAACTTGAAACTTATATATGACATGTAGTTTAAAACGTTTTAGTAGTTGAAACACAATGTGCCAATTTAATTTATAAAATGAAAATTAAATGTATCCGGAATATTTTACCTTGCATTTTTGTATCATGAAATATTTTAATAGAGAATTGGGACATTCCTTTGCGCATTTTGTGACATTTTTTTTGGGAGGTTTATGCAATATATAATACGTATATTTTTAAGTAATAGCCAATAGAAACAGGGACAATACAAGTATTGATAATCTAAATAATACTTTCACATCTTATTTCTTTTAAATATTACGCAATAAATATTTTTTATTTTTCTTAAGACACCATTTTCCCCAGGTTTTTCCAACTATTTTGATCCATTCTGTAGAGATTAGTCTTAATATAGTCTCTACATCGAAAGAGATTTAAAATGTAAGCGTCATAAAAAAAGGTGAAACACATTTCAGTAGCTCTTTATTTTCGAAAATTGGAAAACTTATTATTCAGAAAGTTAAAGTATCGTTATTATTTTAATAAATTAAATTTTAATTTTTCAAAATATTAGTCTTTTTTCTCCTATATGCCTGAATGAATTTAACTCTGCTAAATGAAATATACTGAAGTCATATTATAAAGTAAAAATGTGATTAAAACTGAATTAAAGTTAAATTTATCCTTTTTATATCGATTTTTATCATTATTCTTAATCACCATCTAAAGAAAAGGGAGTATAATTTGAAACTTTCTGTTCAAAGAACCTTTCCACTAATCTTCGCTTAGCATCTTAAAACGATTAAAAATTTTCGATTCTTCTCTAAGGTAGATTACGATCAACGATTAAGAAACCTCTAATTTACTTATTTCTAATTAATTTTAAGTCTCGGCAATGTAAATTGACTTTATTTAGGTAAAAACACTTTACTTTTATTGTATTTCCGTTGTTCTTTTATATTACATATATAAAAATTTCATATTGTATAGCATTTTGACAGCTCATGTGCGTGAATCTTCCTGTAATTACGCAATTACCGATTCCTCGAATATTCTGCATTATATAGTTACCGTTACATAGATATTAACGTAATAATACTATTCAGAATTACCTTTCCTATTGCTCTGCATTTAGATACTGATTTGTTTCGAAAAGTTTGGGGGTTTCCTATTTTCTTTCTTTCTTTTTTTTTTCATTTCTTCTTTTTTTCCTTTCTTTCTTTCTTTCTTTTTTTTTTTTGGTGATTGATTACGCTTTATTGCATAACAATGCGAATAAATCTATAAGATTAATTTTCCTTCTGTTGATTAAAAACATGTTTCTTGAGATGAGCAGGACAACTTGATTTAATGACGCGATATAATTAAAAGCAATAAATATAGAAAATTATTTTAGCAACTCCGACGAGATATGAATTTCAATTTTTAAGTCAATAATCAACAAGAAATTAAAAATTCAATGACTATATAATTTTTGAAACTCATATTAGAAATGTTCAATTGTACATTTGATAATAAATACACATTCATTTTTTTAAAATTAATATTTTATTTTAGAATCATTGATTGCCAGTTTTCAAGGAAATAATATTAAAAATCATTATATAATGACTACGGACGAAATAGAATTTCAAAACCAATATAAAATTTTTTTTAAGAAAAGAAGATTTTAAAAATAACTATTTAAAAGTAAATATTGATTACTTTTTCTGTCTCAGTAACTAATACGTCCTTTATAATCATTTTGTGCCAGATCGTTTTGCAATATGTCGGGAATTTATATTTGACATGCAAGTCATTTATTATCAAGCGTTCCCAATTTTTTTGAAAATGGGATAAATTTTATTAAGTTAATATCCTATTCCGAAATTATACGAGGATTATTTTGGTTTGGTAATTGGCATTTTAAAATGACATCACATCAATGACCTGACATCTCTATCTCCTGATTTCCAGCGGCAAGAAATTTCATTAAAAATGGATGGTGTGGAGTTTGGAGTCGAATTCTTTATATCCTCAAAGTCGAAACTGTGCCGCCAGCCACCAAGGGAGGGGGGGGGGAGAAACAACAATTCGAAATAATATTTGATAAACTACTTTTATAGAGAAATAGGAGGAAAGAGCAAAAATGAATATACGAGTATTTCTAATTAAAACTCGGATTTTTCAATTTAAGAGAGTCTCTTTTTCTGAAAAGTTAGGGTAATGATTTTCACTCATATAACTTCCAGATTCAGAAGCCGATCATCATGAATTTAATAATGTGCCTTTTGTATTTTTACTTTGTATTTAATTTACTAATATATTTTTGTTTTTATTTGTTTATTTTTACTTCTTACTGCATACATCTACTTTCCATTTGATGATTAAAAGGCCCTAATTCCCATTTTTTAGATTCGAAAATAGATTCTTTATTCTTAAATGCGATAATTCTGGGTGCGTTGAAGCTCTACTAAGAAAACATTTCGTTTAAATTTCTTTTTAAAAAAATCAAATAAGCTAAAAACATTGGTTTTATGGAATGTTTTCTTTTATATTGATAAGAATTCGCTTGCTAATTTTATTTATAGTAGAACATTAATTAATCTATTGTACAAACTTTTTATACTTAAAACTTTTGTTCACTAAAAGGAAAAGAAAAAAAAAATCAACTATTTTGAAATTTGGGTGTGTTATTTTTTTAATATCAAGGATATTTGTAATGACTCCAAATTTTGCATGCATTTTATTACTTTATGTTATGCAAATATTTTGTTTAAGAGTAATTATTTCATATATTCTAGTTGTAATATATCTTGAAGAATTGAAGGAATCATATTTTTTGCAAGCATTGAAACCACAATTTGGAAACACGATTACTTTTCGTTTGTCCTTAAATTTTCATGCTGATTCAATGAACTTTTAAAAAAAATAGCAATATAACAAAACAACAAACGATAAGTACTTTTATAACTGCTATTGCATTTATTAATCAGAGATATCAATGAATTCTAAAAATTGATACACATATCTAAACAAACTGAATTAATTCTATAAGCGTATATATAATTACTTGCTCCAATTTATGCTTTAGCTAATAGTTCTATATTGGTATCTGATATAATATTTCATCAAAATTAAAAAAGAAAGGTTAGATACGCAGAAAGAAAACCAAAATAAAACTTACATTAAAATGTAAATAAAATTCATCTTCAAATCAGCATAGAATATTAAATAAATCAACAAATTATTCTATATTGTTAAACATGAAGCAACAGAGATATGATGTCGATTTAGAACGACAATGTTTCTCTACAAATTCTCGAATGTCCCCTTTAAAAAGACACATGCATTCCGTAAATATACAATCGAAGATATAACTAGGCAGGTGCAATGAATTCATCTGCACATAGTCTCCAATTGAGATAAATGACTGCGAACGACCTTTGATGTAATTACTAAATATCATTTACCTCAAGTAAAACTATAAATCTTTGTACAGAATTAAGGGGTATTCTGTAAGAAAACAACAGAAAGAGAGAGAAGAGAAAGAAATTTCACTTCATCAATATGAATATTGTTATGCATCATGCAAGACGAATCTTTGCATCCATGCAGTTAGAATCTCTCGGTATTTGATGAATCTTTGTATTCTTACAGTTAGAATCTATCGGCATTTGATGAATCTTTGTATTCTTACAGTTAGAATCTCTCGGCATTTGATGAATCTTTGTATTCTTACAGTTAGAATCTCTCGGCATTTGATGAATCTTTGTATTCTTACAGTTAGAATCTCTCGGCATTTGATGAATCTTTGTATTCTTACAGTTAGAATCTCTCGGCATTTGATGAATCTTTGTATTCTTACTGTTAGAATCAATCGGTCTTTATTTGGCAATATCTGAATATTATTTTTTATCTTATTGCTGATATATCCAGCTGCAACAACTGCCAAGCAGAAATAGTTTTTCATTCAAAATCACCATTGAAAAATGTATATAAGTAACAAAAACCAGTAGAAAAGATCGTTCAACTTTTGCATGTTCTTTCATAATATGGTGCATTATAAGTACTTATATTCTCTTCGCTCAATTGCATTCAAATTCAATGCAGGTCTACAATATTAGTGTCTAAACAGCATACTAAATTTCATTTATTTAGCTTGAGGTATCTTTGAGTTGCTCATCTTTCCAAAGGCATGGAACTAACAGATATAGATGTTATTTTTAGAAGGATTTCATCCAAAATTTGACACAGATCATTAATTTTGACTATAAGCTATACTAAAATTTATCCTTCCATATATATGCGAGATCGCATATTAAAATTTATCCTTCCATATGCTGCTCTCCTGAGATATTACGCTCACATATATCTGCGAGATCGTATATTAAAATTTCTCCTTCCATATGCAGCTCTCCTGAGATGTTACGCTCGCATATATACGAGGTCGTATATTAAAATTTATCCTTCCATATGCTGCTCTCCTGAGATATTACGCTCACATATATCTGCGAGATCGTATATTAAAATTTATCCTTCCATATGCTGCTCTCCTGAGATGTTACGCTCACATATATACGAGGTCGTATATTAAAATTTATCCTTCCATATGCTGCTCTCCTGAGATGTTACGCTCACATATATACGAGGTCGTATATTAAAATTTATCCTTCCATATGCTGCTCTCCTGAGATATTACGCTCACATATATGCAAGATCGTATATTAAAATTTATCCTTCCATATGCTGCTCTCCTGAGATGTTACGCTCACATATATACGAGGTCGTATATTAAAATTTATCCTTCCATATGCTGCTCTCCTGAGATATTACGCTCACATATATGCGAGATCGTATATTAAAATTTATCCTTCCATATGCTGCTCTCCTGAGATGTTACGCTCACATATATACGAGGTCGTATATTAAAATTTATCCTTCCATATGCTGCTCTCCTGAGATATTACGCTCACATATATGCGAGATCGTATATTAAAATTTATCCTTCCATATGCTGCTCTCCTGAGATGTTACGTTCACATATATACGAGGTCGTATATTAAAATTTATCCTTCCATATGCTGCTCTCCTGAGATGTTACGCTCACATATATACGAGGTCGTATATTAAAATTTATCCTTCCATATGCTGCTCTCCTGAGATATTACGCTCACATATATGCGAGATCGTATATTAAAATTTATCCTTCCATATGCTGCTCTCCTGAGATGTTACGCTCACATATATACGAGGTCGTATATTAAAATTTATCCTTCCATATGCTGCTCTCCTGAGATATTACGCTCACATATATCTGCGAGATCGTATATTAAAATTTATTCTTCCATATGTTGCTCACCTGAGATATTACGATCACATACAAGCGGATAGATCAACAGAATAGTAAATCTGTTGTTAGATTTCATCCAAAATTTTATACAAATTTATAATTTTGATGTTAAGCTAAGAAGCCAAGTCTTTTTCTTCAGTCTCTTTCTTTTTTAAGCCAGCTCACAAACAGGTCTTTTTTTTTTTTTTTTTTTTTTTTTTTTTGACGGCTCTGAAAAGTCAAGATTTATCAAAATGGCAAAGTCAAATTATTTGACGACTGCAAAAGTTTCTCTTTTTATACTTCATATAAAAGAATACAAAATATCTATGGAAATATTAATTTCTACAAAAATATAAAGTGTATAAAGTTAAAATTTAATTATTTCCAACTATTCATATTTATTTTATGAATTTGCGGATGGCGATTTTAACTCATTTTTGTTATGAATAAAAAATAAAAAAAAAATCAAATAAATGATAGTATCTTTGCATGTAAATGAATTGATTCATTTTTCTACTTCACAAATTGCATTAAATGGCTGCTGAAAGACGTTTTCAAAGCATTCTTTGTGTTTGAAATGTTTGAGAACAAGAGAAACTGTGTTCTTTTAATGACACGCACAAAAGCATTTAATCTCTTACTTTTAAAAAAGCCTTGCTCAGCTGCCATTAACACTGATGATATCCTTGCAATCTGGGATATCATTAGCTCCAGTTAATGGATACTTTTTTTTCAGTGGTGGAAAAATATACCAATCTTATACCAAAATATTTCAAGGGCGACACCCTATCGAGACACTGGACAAAAACCCTATCAGCGAAACTTGCACGGAGGCGGGACTTGAGTCAGAAGCCACGCCGTTTTCCGAGTCTCAAAGGATCATCCCGCCCCTTTGACTCCGCCTTTCTTTTGATTGATGAACAGTCAGCATCCATCATTTCCTCGACAGCCATTCTCAGTCTCTCCTTTCCTTCCCCCATCTGCTGCGCCTGCATACGCGACAGCGGCCGAAATTTATGGGTGAATCCTGCCACACAACTCATCCTTGTGCCGTGTGCATTCTTCTGCTGTTCCTCTCTCCGTACCCGTTTTTCTTTTTGGTTTTTTTATTCTTTTAAAAATTTATGCGGCATTATTATTCTCCTGCAACCGCAACTGTTCACCGTTGTTTTGTTTTGCTTTTTCTGCCTTTTATTATATTGTGCTCATAGCTACTGTTTTCCCTCGAGTCAGGTTTTGAAGACGATTTACATGCGCATTTTTGGCCTTCGTTTAATGTTCGGTGGGGATCACATAGTATAGTAACAAGCGATTGGGGGGGGGGTCAAAAGAGATAGACTCGTTTCCCTTTTACATGACCATCTTATCAATGCCATTTTGATCTAATATTAGTTATTTTTGTATTATAAATTTTTACTTTTTAGTATTCGAAGTATATTGGAAAACTTCTGCGACTGACAAATAATCTGAGCTCGAGATTATGAAGTATCTCAGTAAATTAAAACATTTTTGAACCGAAAAAAAGAAGAATTAATTTTGTTTTCTTTTCTTATTATTTCGATTCTTTATAAACGAAACAAACTAGAAGATTGAAATATGATTTATTGCCTTCATACTGAAATTACAGATTTGTCTAAAATCTTGAGTGAAGCCAATCAATAAGAAGGCAGTCTGTCTGTTCAATTGTATGCATGCATGTAAAAGTGCGAAAAAAATGTAACCATTTAAATAGATGGAAATTAGTTTATAACTTTATCATTATGATCCAACATATTTTAACTGAAATCCAATAACCAGTGAAACGTTGGATGGGCGGCTTTTTCTAAAGCGTATAAACGCGGTAACAGAAAAATACAGTAAGCTAAATAACTGAAATTTCATACTTGATTCACCGCATTGGCCTAAATGTATCTAATTATATTAATTTATCGTAGGTGAAAGATCCCATATGCACATTCTGGCTGTCTTTTACATTTTACTTCGAAACTTAACTTTAACCGCACTAGATTGTATAAGTATAAAAGAAAATCAATGCGAAAACGCTCATACTCTAAGTATTGTTTACTAACAGTATCGATATTCAACAGAAATAGCAATGGAGAGTGGATTCGGGCTTATATCAAAAGAGGAACGGAAAACCACTTATCAGATGCACTGCATATCTTGTAGCAGAAAAAAAATAAACGCTACTTCACGATATAAAATACGGTAGCTTATAGTTGAATGTTGATGATATGCACAGATTTATTTGTTACAGGTTATGAGGTAGTACGAAACCCTTCCATAATGTAATGAAGTAATAAATAAAATATTCCTTTTTTGTACCTCTTCCTTTAGTATTGCTCCACAATACATGATATTTGTTTCAAAAAAGAAAATATCGTATTCAAATGAAAATAACGGAATGTTTATCATCACGCGTTCACAATCAGATTAAGTTTTAATGTATCACAATATTTGTTATCTAAATTGACAACAAATTTACGGCTTAACTGTTTTGCCCGAGTGCGATACGTGCATCGATTTATCGAATGTTGATAGTTGTAAGCAAAAAATAAATCATTCATAACGATTATAATTCAATATTAAAATGACTTCGAATACATAGATAAGTCAAGTATTCTATGGATTTCCATTTGAATCAAAATAAGAAAATATTCCCACAATAGAAGGTGTCATCTTATTAGATAGTAAAGAAAATAAAACAGTTAAGTGGTTACATTTACAATTATTTCCACAGGTTGTCTTCAAAATGTATACATATTTTGAATTAGAATGACCAAAACTGTTAATAAAATAATTAAGAATTATTTCCAAATACGATTGTTTAAACAATGAATCAATTTCTCATTATACATGCACTGTTGTTGTTGTTGCGTACAGCCGACCACCCCGCCACCATTTATACATGCATTATAATAATTAATTAGAAAAATTATTTATTAGAAATTTCTTACTAAACTATTAAATAATTAATAAAATGCGTCATATGTTTTATTCTGAATAAACTATTAAACTGTTTCGATTTTTATATTACACTGATTGTTTTCAATCTCTAGATATCAAAATTTTAAAAAAAAATTAAAATTCATTAATAAAACTTTTTTTAACTAACACAATTTTAGTCGTTGTCAATGTTTTGATTTATTTGAATTATGAATGAATGAAGGTCTATTTTGGTGGCATTTTGAAAAATGTTCAAATGACCACATTGTCAGCGTCTACACACACACTCACTGGTGGTTATTTCCTACAGATTTCTTTTTATAGAAATATTTGAAATAACATGATTATCTCTCAAGGCAAACTACCACTTTAGATATGAAACAGAATGTGCCCAAATACTAACTAATATTCTTAGATGCGTTTGCACACTGAAGAGACGATATTGATGACAATACAAAAACATTTGAGGCATTGATTATTATAACTGTGTTTCTGGAATTTAAAAAAAATATACAATAAAACAGGTTAAAAAACATAATAATAGAAGCTTATTATAAATAGGGGGAAATAATAATAAAACTCGAAAAGAGATTCGAAATTTTTGCATGAAAAACAGCAGCATAGTAATATTTAGGCTTGAAGTTTTATTTTAAAAATTTACTTTTGATATATTGTAGCCATCATATGGACACAAAAATATGTTTAATAACGTATGTAAGTATATCCAGTAACTTATAGTAAGTAATGAAAAATATCGTTACAAAATATGCTTTAAAATATTCTTAACGTCTTGTAAAAATTTGAAGAAAATTATACAAAAGAAAAAAAAAGTACCATATCATTGAAAAGCTAATTTTTTGAATTTTAGACTGTTGCAATTTTTTTTATCAATTACGGGCTCTGAAGTTATTGTAAAAACATTAAAAGTTGAATTTTAATTAAAAGTTTAGTTTAATTATTGCAAAAATAGTTAACATAGCATCTAATACTCAAGAAATAACTACGTTCTAAATTTGATACTTTTTGGTCAAATAATCTGTTCTACATATAGATCGTTTTATAGATTTTTAATCACGTGCTCACACAACACATGTCATTGCTTGCGGATAGTATACCAACCCATAAACATTATCATATTTCCAAAATATCAGGAAAAAACACAACACAAAATAAGGACAAAATAATTTAGGTGAAATATAAGCACAGAATTTCAGCGTTGAAACATTAAAATACAGAACGAAAAAAAAATTCCAAGATATAAGAAATGTAGATATACATTTATAAATGCTATGTAACAAGTTGTAGGTTATTAATTCTTCTAAATAAGCTTGAAAAATTTGTTGGTAATTGTATTTATTTTATTTCAATTATAATCTGATTAGATTCCAGTCTTTGGAACAGTTCTATTTTGAACAAAATCCCCGTCCTTAAAAAAAAAAAAAATTGAAATGCTTGCTTTAAATTAGTTGATTATTTCATTTATATGCCATTTTGTAATTTAGCGAGAAAATACCATGTTTTGAAACAAATCGTGAGATTGCATGAGTTCTCAAACAATCTTTTGTGGAGATAATATATTAGAGCATTTAACTATTTAAAAAAATGCTATTTTTTAAAAAGAAAGACATATTTTATTTATTCAATTTGAAACTACAGGCATTTATATAATGGAAATTTATTTAACTTTATATGTCGAAGATTTAAAAGTAATTAATCTTTTTTTCAAAGAAAGAATGCTATTGTTTTGAGGGAATATTTTGAATAATAGAATAGGAAATGGGAAGAAGTAAAGTTTTTAAAATAAAAAAATGAACAAATAAACAAATGAAAATAATTAAAAATAAAGCAATACTGGTAAAAGCAGGTAAATCTTTTAAAAACGCATCTGCTTTCAAAAAGGCATACGTAATAATAAAGCAGGTAAAAAAATATATGCAGGTAAAAAAACATATGCGATTAAAAGATGATGATGAAAATTACCATTTATGCTTTATTCATTGCCTACGCAATTTCGAGTATCAAAATCCCCAAAGCAAAACAACATCATGTTCTCACATGATAAAAAAATGCAATACATAAAAAAATGCATACAAAATGTTCGTCCTTTTGAATTTGGCTGTGAATTGGACTATACATGTATCTTGCAAGAATCTTATTACGGTATTTAATGATATCGGATCGGATGGCCTTTGCATTTACGGTTTGTTTGTAAAAATTTTTATATAGCTAACCCGTTATCAAGGCTGTGCTTCTGAAAGGTAGTGGCGTGCCATTTTTAGCGTAGAATATGTTTTACATGTCAAATACATTAGGAAGAAATATGAAATGTATCAAATGCATGAAATAAAGTCTGGACCAAATCCATGCACAAGAAAAGTGTCTTCTGCGAACATAATAACTCCAAAACACAACAAACAAGATACGAGAAATGTGACGTAAGATTTTAATACCGATATTTTAAATCAATATAAAATTTCAGAACAGATTTATCAGGAGCGTATACTGTTTTTAAGTTTATCTCTCCGTACGAATGTGAACAGCGTAAATCGATAACTCAGTAAGATAGGCTGTTAAAATTTAACGTGTGCATTTTACAAGAGAGAGAGAGAGAGATAATTCTAAAAAAATAAATTTTTTTTCAAACATAG
Organism: Argiope bruennichi; assembly: GCF_947563725.1. Lineage (NCBI taxonomy): Eukaryota > Metazoa > Arthropoda > Arachnida > Araneae > Araneidae > Argiope > Argiope bruennichi. The sequence goes on from NC_079159.1 coordinate 8,903,345, forward strand.
AGTGGATTTTAAACGTTGACACTTAACAAAATTCCGAAATCAAATTTATTGAAGATTACAATGTATTCTTGTCGTATACTTAATATAAAAGAGAGCAAAAATAATTTGAAAACCATGATAAAAATCATAAACATCTACATTACTAGATTGCTATAAGCGCATTAAATTTAGTTATAAAAAGCAAATGCAAATAAATTGTTTTATGTCTAGAACAAAAAGACAATGTTATGCTTTGAATAAGAGAGAATAAACAGCAGCATTTATTAAAATCATTGTAAATTTTATGACAAATAAATTAAGGATCGGCTTACTTGTTGCCGCCTTTGGGAGAAATACCTAATTAAACACCCATAATTAACTACAGGTCCTTAAAATATATAATTATGCAACTCTTAAAAAGATGACAGGATATAAACTTGTTTTTATAAATTGGGTTGACGTTCAAGCTCTCACTTGAGAAAGAATCATCATAGCGGAGACAACATACATTTTTGTCCACACATCAGACATTGATCTTGATTTGTATAACATTTTACATAATTCATTTGCACTATACGGAGATTTTTTGTAACATTATATTTGACTTTCATTCAAATGTATGGTGACACGCGTTTGTAAACAAAGCCTCTCTTTTTTTGTAATCTTATATTGCATGCCAAATTCGCATTTAAGAAAAATATCTCGTGCATTTGATATATTGAATCAAAAGTTAGACACAGATAAACAGTTTTAGTGCAAAAAATGCATGCAGATTTTTCTTCTTTCATTTCGTTATATTTTTGAATATTATTGACGATGTAGTTAGTATTTAACAATATAGATTAGGTGCACAAACTTTCAAAATAAGAGGATTGAAAGATGACATCGAAATCCCGATATAGATTTTTCTGGACAGTTTATATACTTGCCCTAAGAATAATACTTTAAAAGAAAGTTCAAAAAGGAAAGCCATTCGTTCTTCTGAATTATGATTGAGAACTGTTTGTTTGCTCCTTGACGTACTTCTACGATATGCCATCTCAAAAGGGATTATGACAAGATTTCTGATGCATCGATAAACTTGTTTATCTTTCGGAAGGATCATCAGATCGATCAGGTTTACTTGTGTGTTTGATTGTGTCAGATGCGATAAACTTTCACAAATATTTCTTTCTTTCTAATCCTTCAGCTTAAAGATAATGCCTATTTTTCATCTTATACTTAGGGCAGCCGACGGCGTGTATCATCTGCTCTCATCTTAAGTGAAGCTAACACAAACAGTTTATCATGTATTTATTCAAACGATATACCAAATATATAATCCGAAATTACTTTCTGGACGCACATTCACAAAAGAGTTTGATGTGTTCTGTCAGTACAATGTCAATAAAATCACACTTATACAAACTTATAAATGAGTAATTCTGATATTTTGAATAGATAAAAGAGTTAACTTAAACCTTATTTTGCGGGCATTCTATTTATGAAACCAATGGGAATATTCTTCCCTCATTTTTTTTTGTATACTTCTACAATATGATGAATTATGATTACGATTTGTGTTTAGCTTCGTCATGTAGTGAATATGCTACATAGATGATACATAGAACAATAATTCTTCCTGTTAAACGATTCAATTCAAATTCGACACTGGTTTAGAGTTTTGGTGTAAGATTTAATACTAAAACTCCCACATAATTTAATTAACCCTTTACTTTTAGCGTTCAAATACACACCAGTAATTATACTGATAGTCAACTTTATGATGAATTTGGTCCGAAATTTATAATTCATCTTTAAAATAGGTGATAAAAGAATAAACTAGCAATACTACATTTTTAATGCATCTTTTTCTCTTTGGCACAGACAAAAAGATGAATAACTTCTTGCTATCAGATAATGTCCAAAAAAATCGATAGAAATTTACAGTTTTGTGTAACGTTGCTTTTGTTCGTTCCGTTTTTGTTCGCAAGAGGTCAAATAGACATAATACCACAAAAGCACTTATTTAGAACAAAAAATTCTCATATATAGATTTTAAAAATATCTCATAATCGAATTTGTTTATATTACAATATTTTTTTCTTTATATGGGTCACATATGAGGAATTCATCTTCACACAGTATACAAATTAGTATAAATTCTATATAAATATAATCTTTCAAATTTTCTGAATGTTCGTATAATTCATCAGTGGTTAAAATTAACCACAGATGCTAATTACATATTTCAATTTCACTCATTCCGCTGTTTCTGATTCTTTCTTGCCAAAAGTAATCTCATTTTACATTCCAAAATGGAATTGTAAATTATAAAAGTTGTACCAGCTTAAAAAAGTTTGTGCTAATTATAAAGTTAAAAAAAGTGATGTTTTCTCTTTCGCTTTTCACTTTCATCCATGCAATATTTAGCACGAATTCATTATAGCCCATTCGTTTCTCTGTTCCATTTTACTTTCGCATCTACTAAGTACTGTGATTCTCACAGATTTCGAGACTGTGATGCGTCACTATTTTTCAAAGGTTTCTGAGCCCGAAATAATAAAAATAATAAACTTTTATCAGAATTTACCCATTATTTTATAGGAAATATGGTCTGTCGATTGGTTTGTGAATACGATAATTCAAAAACACGACAAATTTGAAGAATGAAATCCTCGCCATCTTTGTAGAATAACCGCAGGGATCGTCTCATAATCGCGAGCGAGATAGTTGAAAAAAGTTAGATGGACAGAACAGTTTTATCACTAGATTTGTTTCTTATCAATACGAAGCTAAACGCAAAACTCTTTATACTGCATTAATAAAACAGAAAATCGAAAGAAATTAGATGGATAAAACTGACACAGTTTTATCACTGTATTGGATTTTTATCACTACAAAACTAAATATAAAACTCATCGTAAAGAAGAAAGTAGGAAGAAAATTTACTCCAGCTAGTTAAAACTGAATATCAACCTAATTTAATTAGTGTAAATTATTATAATTATGGTTAAGCGATATTAATACAAAATAATTACTTTCAAATGTAATTGAGGAATAGTTTTAATTATTTTACTTTATATGCAATAATATTCTATTGAAGATTTATCTACTTTATCCACAGTTTCAACCCTGTTGAAAAAAAAAAAAAAACATTAGCATCTTCTGAACTTCTGAATGGTACAGACCCAGAATTTCTGATCGGTCTAATGGAAAATTGCAATCAAATCCTGCATTAAAATAAATTACCTCGAGACTCTGAATTTCTTTTGCTGTATTCCAAGATAGTGTTTGTCTCATTTTTTTTTCAAAAGTTGTTGTTGTTGTTGTTGCACATCCCCCAAAGCTATACCCAGCTATATCAAGTCCATGAAATTCTGCACCCTGAAGAAATCCAATACTAAAATTAAAAGTTTATTTTCAGGAGTTCATTACTATACTAATACTAAGAGTTTACTATACAATACTTACAAGAGTTCATTGTTTATATAAATTATTTCTAAGATATACTAACAATTTTATGACCCTTCCGACATTTGAGATCCTAGCAGACAGCCTTTTCTACCACATGGACTTAAATGAGCTTCAATATTACTAGCTCTCTAATATTTTCTGCTTTGAAGGTTAGTTAGGATAGAAGTTTCTTTCCCACTTACACATGAAAAGTCTAGAATAGGCGATCACAAAACGAGATTGGTCACATTAACATCATAAAAGCTATGAAGAGTGATGGCTGGTTTTGCATACCGAATCGATGTCATGCGAATTTCGTGACTATGTATTCAACATTTATGAATCTGTGGTATTCATAGCTTGGAAATGTCATTTTAGAAGGGATTAACAACCAATTGTATTGACTTTCTTCTTTTAGTGTAAAGCCTTTGAAAATAGGAGACATTCTTTTTGTACTAGGAGATGTTTTTTTTTTTTTTTTTTTTTTTTTTTTTTGAAAAAAGTAATAACAGAGAATTTTCCAGATTTTGTTTATATGTTAAGGATCTTGAAAATGAAGATAAAAATATTTCCGACTCAACCTTGACTTCCTTGAAAGGAAAATTCCAAAATAACTCTCCAGGTACACTTTTTTATAATTTGTGACATTTCACATCGACAGTGTGCAAGAAATTGCATCATTCATGAATGACATAATTTTCCTGAAGCGCTCAAAGCTATTATTACTAATTATATGAATTCGTTTTAAATATGGCGTTCTTATTCGCAGAATATAAGTCATCAATGTTTACAATTGAATTATATACAATAATATCAATTGTTTTTAAATGAAATAGGATCATAACTTGAACTTTTTGAGTGCAAGGGCATATAATCTCATAGATTTAACTATAATGAACCATCCATTTCAATCTTCACTGTCTATAATCAAATGAATTTTCACTTCCAATTATTGTTAATAGTACAGGGTGACGATAAAATAACTTTCCCAGTTTGGCGCTTTCTACAGCTAAAACGAATGAAATGAAACCATATTTCATATACAGACTGTGGAAGGCATGGGAAAATGAATTCAAGGAGAGAGAGAGAAAAAAAATAGTATTAAAAGTTTCCGAAAGGAGAAATATTGGCGCTGCAGTCACCAACGAAAGAGGAAATTTGCATATAGAGATGGATTATGTAAAATTATTAGCGTGTGAGTGACAGCAAAGCTATGCATTCCTTGTAAAAAGGGAAGAGCAAATGACCTGTTAGCAGTTCGTTCTTGACTGTTGATGTGAGCCTAATATAGATCCTACCTTACCCCAGTATGCTTTACGGGTAAAACTGTTTTCTACACTAGACAATGTAATGCTGTGGCCACTTTTATGCAAACCTGCATATCTTGAAACAGAACATATTACGGGCTGTTATGAACATCGAAACTGGCAGTTTACGCGCAGCGATACACCGTATGCTATATCTTGTACACAGGGTAGGTTAGAATATTGAACATCTTCCAGAGAACCTTAATATTGATGAATAAAAGATTATCTTCTTTGAACTTCTTGAATTCATTCATAACTGTACTCCCACAGCGCCAGTCTTTCTCCTATTGGTAACTTTCGGTATTCATTTTTTTATCTGCGGAACTCATCTTCCCATGCCTACCACAGTCTGTATTTGAAATGTAGTTTCATTTTGTTCGTTCGTTTTAGCTGCAGATGCCGCCAAACAGGGAAAGTTATTTTATGGCTACCCTGTGTTTTGCTGTTTATTATATCAGATAATTTTGTTACTATCCATATGTAATGGATATGGATATTACCAATATATTAATAGTATTTTTCTGTTTATTATATCGGAGAACTTGATGCACATTTTGCTATTGAAAATACAGTTGAGTACTTCAGACATTAGACGCTTTTATTATCAGATGAACTTTCATTTCCAATTATTATTAATATTATTTTACTGTTTATTATATCAGAAATCTTGATGCACATTTTGCTATTGCCCGTATGCTTAAGTACTTCAGAGATTAGAAGCTTTAATTAATGAAAGCAAGAATCAACCAACCGAAAACACATCACTTCTCGTTCCGATCTCCAGGGCCAGCTTGGAATGCGCGAAAAAAGAGAGGGGGTCAGCAAGTCAGGAGACTGAGGCGGTAATATTGCACGTACTTTTCACCGGAGGCACGTACCCGTCCCACAAATCAATACCGCGAAGAAAGAAAAAGATTCTTTGCGGAATCAGTAAACTGTTCATTTAGTAGCCTTATACCAGAGGCCATCTCGGGCAATCCATCTTCTGCGCGTCCATCCCTTCTCGAAGAAAACCCCCCTTTTGCAGAAAAAGATCTCTGCAGACGATTGCGCCCGGGAAACCATAGAGTCGAGAGTGGTACGTCCTCGGGCAACACCATCTGACAGGTTGGACGCATCAGTAGAGCCAAGCCCATATCTCTTCTTGTTCTTTGCTCTTCTTTCGTTTTTTTTCCATCCCCCTCTAGTTCCAACCATCCTTTTTGTCTGTCCGCGACAACTTACTGAGGAGTGCCCCTTTAACGGACAACCGCGATGGACGTAGAAACTATTAGGGCCTGTGCATGATTGTACCGGTGCTTACGGACACGCTGTTATTAAGATTATGACAAATGGCTGATAATGGGAAGTGGCCCGAGGGGATGAAATGCGGCAGTAGAGACCATCTCTCTCTCTCCCCCCCTCACCCTAACATAAATATCTTCGATTTTATTTTTTATTCTTTTTGTTTTCTGTCTTTCTTCTTTTTTGTTGCGCAGGTGTCGCAGTCGAGAAATGGATGAATATCTCTCGACTCTTCCTTTGGCCGTTATGGGTTGGTAGGGCAGAACACTCACGTTTTCTTCGGGTTCGCATTTTTGGAAGGGCAGACGACCCGTCTTTCTTCGTGGAATCGAAGGATGGGAAAAAGAAAGCTCAGAAAAGGAGGAATAAACTGAATCGATCGTTTCTTTTTTAGAAATTTTGCTGCATTTGAAGTACATACATATATAGTATATTATTGCATTCGTCAAATAGTTCAAAGTCAGAATTTTAATGAATCTTTTCGTTGTAGATCAGACATTGCATGAAATACAACTTGTGAATAGAAATAGTTTTCAAGCATTTTGAAAATATTTTGACCCTATTTTCCTTTTATCGAAATATTATTTATTTTAAGTTATTGTGGTATAATGAAAATTTCAAATATTTGGATTTGATGCCAATGTGTTAGTTCCTAAGTCATGTAGAAGAAAATAGGATGCAAAAAGTAAAAATGGCATATTTATCAGTTATGAAGAAAATACTATAGGAAAAAAACAGAATATATCCTCCATCTCAAAGAAAAATAAAATTAAAAAAATAATATTGGGTATAAAAGAAAAAGCTACTGAACTCGGTGTTGAAATGATCTGGATCAGAGCTCATCAGGGGTATATTGGAAATGAAAAAGCTGATATTTCAACAGAATTCATTTTCAGCTTTCAACGACAGAAAAAAGTCATTCGATTAAATAGGGGATGAAACAATGAAAAAAGTATGAATTTCAATGCAACAATCAAATATATTATTATTATAAAAAAAGGTATTCTTAAAAATTGGCCAAAAATTTGTCCTTCAAGTAAATTAGTATCATTAAAAAGATGTCGTTTTAGATTTGAAAATGGTATGAAAAATCAATTTTGCGCATTAACATTTTCGGAAGTAATGGTGTTGATTGTTCTATATAATTTCAATCCTGTCGCTACTTCTTAGTTATATGTATATATAACTAAGAAGTAGCGACAGGATTGAAGAAGTAGCGACAGATATATATGTGCAATTGGGAAAAAATGTCTTGAATGACTAAATGATTATATTTTAAGTCTATAAACGTAATGCTGCAAATATTATATTCCTAAACTTTTATGCGACCATGAGTACAATTAGCCATATTTATTAAAATATACTTGCCATATTATCATTTCGAACAAAACTAGTGCGAGTGGTCTCCTCGAAATTTTCTCGCATATATGTTGATAAATGCACTTGTGTTAACGACTCCATTAATCGTATGTCGTTGGTGAATAATGAATACGAAAGACATTAGAATACAGTTCTCTGCGATTAGTTGCTGGGATGCAGTTGCACTCAAAAGTACCAAAACCCAATGTGTATTTCCGCATCTTTTTCTCAACCAATTAAACGCAATGATAAAAATAAAAAAATGCTATTGTAGAGGGTCAAAAATGCAACACAATTATAAACTAAATTTCATATATTTAAATCACTGGGTTTTCGAGCTAACGCGTTTACATGATTAGGACACCAGTAGATGGTGAAACCCTTGGCGAAATTAGTTCCAAATTTGATTTATATCTATATTTTATATATTAAATTTGTGTGCCACATTTTATTCGCTTTGCTTTCTGCGTTTTGTAGTTACCGTATTGACTTATATTAAGACAACCAGACAGACAGGTTTTCTCTGAAAAGATTTCAATCCAAAATTTGCTTGAAACATACAAATTTGGAGATGATGCCATTTATCAAATTTTATCCGTCAAGTTCAAAACGTTTTCGAGTTATCTTGTTCACGGTCAGACAGACATAATTAAAAGAACGATTTTTTTAAAAACTTATGTAGGTTTAAAATGAGAGGATTCGTCAAAATCTCAAATTCAAATTTTTTGACGATTAAATTGCTTTCTTTTTGTATCATTAAACGTAAAAATGTTCTGTATTTCTGTTGTTAAAACTGATGGAGTTTACTACTAAAGACATTATTTTACACACAATTTTACCATTTTAATTACCTTCTAAAGGTAGATTCTCCAATCAGTATAAGGTAACTACCACGACATAACCACTGATTGACTGATAAAATTAAAGACCAAACTTTCATTAAAAATATTTCATTTCAAGCATTTTTTTCTATTGGAAGTATATGCCTGTTTCTAATGGTTTAAAAATTAGCTACTGGGCCATGATTAGAATGGACACTCATGTATATTTTACAGCGTTGCTCTTTCCTAAGTTAGAGAGCTGCTACTGATTTTTTTTCCCTTTTAATATTGATCAGATCATTCGCCCAAGAAAATTAATAAGGCAGAAAGAAAAAGAAAAAAAAAAAAAAAAGAAAAAAAAAAGAGAGAGAGAGAGAGAGGAAAATTAGTGGAAACATACTCGCTGCCGTGAAAGATAATGATAGGATATATCGACACCCACTTTTTTTTTTACTCTTTATTAGCGTGGGCTTTTTGATTTCTTCCCATTCTATAAAGAAATTAATGAATTCCAAAATCGGAACTGACAGTCTTGAAAGTCGGCTGCGGCAATCAAATTAATTTGCATAAGTTTTGCATATATATGCCAGTCGTACAATTAAAATCTTCTCTATTTAAGAAATGAATGCTAATTCCTTAAGAGATTTAAACCACTGTATTTCTATTAACGAAATATTAATAATTTTAAAATTCACACTGCACATATTCAATGCATTCCTTTCTAAAAATTAGGTCTTAATACTTTATTGAAATTTATGAGATTTGCATTAATAGAAAAATAGAATCTTTTTATTCTTATAAACAGACAAATAAAATATCACGACATAAACTCATTTGTACAATGAGTATTTTACAAGAAAATTGGTAAATTTTTTGGTCATCACTAAAAAAAATAATTCCTAAGAATTATTATGTTAACAAAATTATTATTGAATATTTATATTAGCACAAATTTAATTCCTCTAAGAACTTGCATGGTCGAACCATTTTAACGGAACTGATTTACATGAAAATATAGTCACAAGACAACAGCTGCTTCAAGTTGTAATGTGACGTTTTATTCTTTTTCCATGTTGCCAGAAGCGCAATGGATTAATTAAAAATTAATTGGCAAGGCAATTATAGGACTGCATATAACGTGAGGAGGAATTAAATGATTATATCAAATTAGGATTCGTAAAAATTAAGATGAATTGTTTGAAGCAGATATCACCTTAGAGATCAGTATAGATGTCACTTCTGATTCATATGGAGCAATTACAACAATTATCTAATATAAGTTGAAGCAATTTTTTTTTCTCGCGAATTTTCTATTTCCTTCTATATTTGCCAATTTAGGCTGACTATACACGTTAAAAAGGAAAGTAAAAACTAATAAAATCGAAAGTGTTTGAAAAAATTTGTTCCAGAATCATAGAAAACATTAATGCGCTGAGGAAGAAAGAAATTGAAAACCGAAGTAGAAAAACGATAGAAGTGCTACCAAAATAGATTTGAGCACCATTTTTTACATTAAAGTGCCAAATAAGTTCGGGATGAATAATATAGTAAACTAGAAAAGGACTTATAATTTTATATCAGTTCAAATATCATGTGAAAAGGTTATTAATGAGAATAAATTTTTGCGGTTTCCCAACATTTTCACTTTTGACAACAATTTAAACAAGGCTTTTCTATAAAAGAAATTGAAAATAATAAAACATTATAAAGAAAAGGAATACTTTTTTTATTTTTACGGACTATTTTAAGCTAATTTTTTAGGTGCAATATAATTTAATAATTTAAGGAATTTATCATTATTGTGGTTAAAAAATAATAATAATCTGAAACGTTGTAAGATGAATTCATAACAATTCTACCTTCTTCTAAATAATTGTTTACTATATTTTTTGTGCAATTCCGAGATATCCAAAAAAACTTTTCTTCCTTGATTTAGCTATTCATTTCGATACCAATGTACATTTCCCTCAATCTATGTATAAAAAATGACTTCGTGATAACCTTCGGAATTTAGCTATCATTCAACGTCTGTCTGGCTACAGAAATTATTTAGATTATTAGAAATGAAGTGGAAAAATTTTATGTAGGAATAAAAGACTTCAAACAATTTTTTTATGCATAAAAGTTGTTTTTTTATAGCCAATGAACTTTCTTAAAGATCTGTTAAAATATATGCAGAATCTCGATTTTTCTTCATATTGTCTTAATGGGACCGAATCAACGTATGGATTGTAAAAGGATGTTTAAATAAATTTAAGTTGATATGGTACAGTGTACAGATAATTAATTTAAGCTCCCCCCCCAAAAAAAAGGGAAACGAATACAATTATTGAACTTATTAGCAATTATATATATATATCATAATAATTATTAGCTATTTTTTTTAACTGAAGTTTATTTACTCTATATTAAAAGTCTGCATTTTAAAGATCCTATCAAAGTCGACATGTTTTCCCATGAATAAAACAGAAATGATTCCTGTACCACCCACTTTTATTGTCTTCAAACCACCCAATTTGATATTTTGCCTGTGTAGAAGTGTCAATATCCATTCTACCTTTCCTTTTTACTTTTAAAACTCGAGTTTATAGAACTCACGGAGAACGATCCCACATTGACAGCTTTCAACTTCCGACTGGTCTGCCCAAACCTCAAACCATCAAGCGTAGTTATGAAGGGTGCGGTTTAGTTTTTAAAATCTCAACCCACCTTTAAAAGAACACCTATTTTTCGGGGTGGATAACCATCAGGTAAATGCAGAACTCGATTCAAAGTGACGCTGACAGCAAACGGTCACTTGTTTACCGTTCAATCACGTGCTGGTGCCCTCACCATCAACCTTTAATCTGGGCTGAACCCTCGATGACGCAAAACCCCTATTTAAAGACCTGCCATGCCATAAGCAACAACATGAGGACTCACGTTGAAGATCTATTATCCGATTTTGTTCTTCCTGTTCGTTGCAGTAGCTGACCGCACCTCTTGCTGGCCAGGGGAAGAGGGAGGGCAAGTAAACCACCTACCCGCGATCCTAAATTATAGGGTCTTGGAGAGTCACATAAGTCTCTCCACCCTATGGCCTCCGTACAGTACTTCACGCCGACTTTGATTCTGGTGGGGGCTCCTTTCTTGCCTGTGAACCAACCCACTTTTGTTCCCTTGGATGTCTGAACTGAAATAGGTAAGCAAAATTATATATTGTTGTCAACTATTGCGCGTGCCTAATGCTATCAGAGGCTTTCTCGTGTTTACGACGCGCGTCTTCGTTTTGGTGATTGAATTCTTATTGCTTGCAATACATCAATACAGAAGCTATAAGATGCAAGAAACATATAAAAGCACAGCAATACAGATTTTGGAAAAAACATGATTCAATAATCTATGGTAAGTTTAGATTAAGCTGGAAATAAAGAAAATTTCAACTTGATTGCGTAGACCCAATTAGGCTCTTCTGCTCATATCCTTTCCTTTGCATTACCACTTTAAATGTCAACTTGTCGCTTACGGTATGGTAGTAAGAAATAAGCTAGAATTGGGGTTCGAAAGGGAAAGTACTTAAATACTAATTCTGATAAAAAAAAATTCCTTATTGGTTCTCATAATTGAGGTATTATTAGACCCAGCAAACCTTTCCAAAATCTTTCCGATTTTGCTGTTGTCTTTATGGAGCTCTGGAGCCAATCTATCTTGTTCTTTTTATATATTGTTCCAAAAATATAATAAAAAATATATAATCCAAAGTGAGATATTTTTTAATATTGTCATGATTAATTTACACATGACATAGGGATATCTTTTAAAACTGGGCCTCTTAATCTATAAGTGAAGAAGATGTAAGAGAAATTTCACATATATCTTTTTTTTAAAATTTTAGCTAAATTTTATAAATAATTATTTCATTTAAGCATTCTTGCAGTTATGGATAACAGTTCTTCATTTTATTATTTTCTCCAATAAGAATGACAACAACAAAAGCAGGCAAAATTACTCTGATGGAATTGGAATCATGAAAGATTTTCGTATGTAAAACAGTTCTCAGAAAAAAATTGGAGAAACTTTCGTCTAAAAAATATTTTTACAAAAATAAAAGCATTTAAACAAAATTATTTCACTTTGTTCATTGTTCAGAAGCTCATTGTTCAGAGTCCAAAAAATCAACAATTCATGACCTGACTAAGATTACATAATCGTTTGCGTCTCCTCATCCCATGTTAGTATCCACCTCGCGTTATTCCTCAAATAAGAATTCGAACGTCAGTTTTGTTTATATTAATTTGTTAAAGATTTGTTTTGTTATATCGATTGTAATTATTGTCTTCAAATCAGACTTCTTAAACCTTACATCGATTCAGTACTCAATTTGCATTGAGTAAGTCATTCAATTCGTATCGAATTGATCTTTACATTACACATATTCAGTCATTCATTCATGTAAATTAGGATCCATAAAGTCCCTTATTATGTTTAATTAGGATCCCTTTGCAACTGCTTACTCTTGGCAAACATTTTCGAGATTCTATTTCCGCCAAAAATGATTGCTGTGGTCCCAAAATTGCCAAAAGGAAAAGAAAATGAGTCATTGATCAACTATAGACAAAAAATCCATTTCATGAAACTGAAAATGATATTGAAATTTGTTACTTATTAAACTTTAAGGAAATATACAATGCCAAGATGATTTTCTATTAAAATTTAACTTTTTAATAGAAAATTCCTTATATTATAACACCATATTTAATAACCTATTTGAATATGTTATATCTCATATGAATTTAAAATCTTCAAAGAGCCCTTGCAAAAGTTTCTGTGACCTCAATATATTTCTAATCTCATTTAGAGTTGTATCTATGCGTGTAGTGAAGCAGTAATGTGATTACTACCTTTCTGATTACTTTTTTTTTAATTTCCTTATTTTTTAAAATCGTTTCACTTTTTAAATCTGAATCAATAATCGACATTTTTCTTTTGTTGAAAGGATTAGATTTTTAAATATTCAAATTAGAGTAAAAATGCTCGAAAAAGATTTCTTAGTATATCAATCTCTCAATAATCGGCAGAAACTAGATCAGAAGACTACCGGGTAGATAAAACGTCCATATTAGCTGAAATTCTTTGAAAAAAATCTATTTCCATAGCAAATTCTATGCTGATTGTACAAAGTATTCAAATTATTCTATTTATGATAAATATTGCAAAATATAATCTATTTGAACAACAAACTATTTCTTGACATCACTGAAATCGACATGCATTGGCTTGCTTTCATTTTACCGACCTTCGCTTATTTCTCTGAATACTGCAGATTACTGTAAGAACTGAATAGACGAAGTATCGAACTATAGAAATATCATTGCACTAGCATAGATACATCTCGACTGTGATTATGCATGTTTTAAAATTTAGTACCATGAAGCATCTTCTATCTCAATTCAGCCCTTTTTGCTTCCTTTTTAAGAAGCAAAAGAAAGGTGTGCTTTTTTTTTTTAATGAATTTATGCTTTTTTTCAAATTCGAAAGAATATCAATACGATGCTATAATGGGGATGACCTTCATTATGTCAAAATGAAGATTTTTGAGTAACGAAATTTGATTAGACGACGGCTAAACTAATGGATAACTTTTCATTTTAAGATTGCAACATTTTGGCCAAAGGCTACCATCCTCAGAAGAAATACTTCTTCTTTAATCATTTATAGAAATTCGCATTCTTGGTCTATTTTTTAACGTTATTTTTAATGATAATTAAATTTCACTTGATAAATGGCGATGGGATCTGTAATTTTTAATTAATTTAACCTATTACGAAAATGGGTGAAAAGTACTTTTCTTCTATAGGTAGCTTATATCCATCATCCAAACCTTCTTCTATAGGTAACTCATATCTACCATCCAAACTTTTTTTCTATATGTAGCTTATAATCCACCATCCAAATTTTCTTCTACAGGTAGCTTATATCCACCATTCATGTAGATGTACAATTTCATCAATAGACCTCCATTCATCCAACTTTCATGTACCACTAATGCAAGATCATCTGCACCATAGCTATATATTAAAAAACAAAAAGCAGAATCGGGTTTCGCAATGGATTTTTCACATTTGGCTATAAGTCTTTTCACCTTTCAGTGCAATTATCAAACTTGTTAAATATATAAGATGTACACACTAATTGTACCTTATAGCTGTATCTTATTAAATCATTAGAATTAAGCACATGCTTCCATTTGGGAAAATGCTCTAAATAACCGGCAGAATTATATTGTTGAATTAACAAATGTTCTTCTGAAAAAAAAAAAAATTGAAAATTCTTTTATATACCACCTGGTCTTTTTAGTTACATTTGATGACATATTTTTGATGCGTTAAAACACAGTAAAACAGTTCCCCACTTTTTTGGTTAAAAGTGGCTAAGTTCTGAAACTTTAATAAACCTTTAGTAGAGAAGATTTTAGACCATTTCAAAGATCTACGACAAATCCATTCTGTTTCCTGGATTCTATTTTCTGGTTATTAGTTGGATTAAAATGAAGAAATTCGAAGCTTTATAACTCGACAGAACTCAATTCTGGTAGCAGAAGTGTTGAACTGATAGGACCTGGGAATTATATAGACATTTGGAAGTCAAATATTTTTTTTTTCATAAGCATATTTATTGCCTCAAACAATATAAAATGTAATATTTTATAACATTTACAACACTATACCGATTGCAAGTTTATACTGATCTCTAACGATATAAAAATCAGATATTTGGTAATGATTAGAATAGACACCTCATATGATAAGTATTTCACAAGCAATTTCATAAGCAAACACATAAAAATTTCTCTCACTGTTGTTAATAACAGCTTGATCAATATACCAGCTCAAGTCACCTAGCATCAAAGGGCACGCTATAGGAATCTATATTGTGATGTCACAACTCTGCCAAATGGGAAATGGATTTCAAAACTGTACAGCACGATTCGATTGATATATGTTTTGTGAACATTAATTGATTTTATATACGAATATTAAACAATTCCATATCATATTCTAAACATTCAATGTGTAATATAACTGATTTTTACTCGGCCAAAAAGCCTTGACATAAAAAAAATCATAGACATTTTCTTAAATAATTATAATTTCACGAATTTTCTTTTAATTATAATTAAAAAATGTAATTAAATCAAAAGATTTCGGCTGAACACTTGATCACGAAAAAGGAAAATTTTGAAATTCTGATCTAAGATTCTGAGTTCTCAGACAGAAAATAATGATCTTACATATGAGTTTCACTATGTTTAACATGTTGAAAAAAAAGTAAAAGTTACATACATAATAACTGTTTTTCACCTTAACAAGTTTCAGTTTAACAAGTAACAAGCACCTTAACAAGTCATCTGATAATTTCGGGATTCTGCATCTTCCCATCACAATGACTGTTACACTCTTTCAATAAAATGAATAGATTACGTGATAGTTCAGACTGCATGACAAAATTTTCAACAATCCTGATTATGCTATGAATTTGCATTCAATTCCAAAGGAAGGTTTAATGCCACAATTATTTCCGATTTTGTGATAGACATTTGATTCAAAAGAATCACTTCGAAGGTTGGAGTGAGTTTTGGAATGGGGCGGGGTCGTTACAGAGAAAGCATGTGTCAGTTTCCCCTGACCTTTCACTCTGCGTGAGGGGTGTTTTGCACGTGGCAGATGTCTTCCAGCGGGGACAAGTGATGATAAATAACCTTCAGATATTTATCGGCATTAATTATACGTTACGTGTTATTGGGTTGAAATTCGTTCGAATTATCATTAACAGCTAGTTTGGGAGATGTCAGAGGGCAGGAAGTGAGCTTTAGCGCCCTGAGGATTCGGGAATCGGATTTTACCCACAAACTAATTGGGAGAGTTGCATACGAAATTTTTAAAAACGTTGGAGTGGACTGCTAAACTTGGTTAGATGTCCTTCCAGACATGTGTCGTCCTGCGCTGGTAAAGTAATTTTAAAGGCTGTCTGGATTGGTATTTTGGGAAAATAATAGAGATAAAATCAATTCTGTTTTTGACACATCTGGAACTAGAATCTCCATATATTCTTTTAATATGGAAAACTTAGAGGAGAAATTGGGAAAAACTTTTTCATTAGTTTTACGCACATGAATAAGATTTAAATTCCCTTTTGATTGTTCATGAGGTAACTTAGCGCATTTCCAACTAGCAATTATCCTTAGCGGAGAAATGGGGACAATTTTTCCTGGTTCAACGCAAATGAATAATAAGATTAAAATTCACTTTTGGCTATTCATGAGATAACCAAGTGTATTTTTAATTAGCAATTACACATGTTATCATAATCTCTGCTAAAAATAAGAGAGAATATGTATGTATGTCTGTTGGCATTCTACAGAACAGGCTGCTTCACCTAAAATTGCCAAATTTGGCACAGATATACTTTCGAAATGAGAATATGCATATCAGAGCCATTCTTTGAAAATTTCAAATCATTTAGGAATTTAATTTATTAAAAATGAAGCAACTTTTCATCATTTTTCTGTCTTACTCGAAATATTACTGTACAAAAATTTTCTTTTTATTTCCGTTAAAATATATATATATAAATATATTTTTGATTATTTAATTGTTATGATAACTTTTCCTAAAATTTTGCCAATTTTAAAAAAAGTATTTTTTATATAATTTTTAAAAACCGATTTCATTTTTGCAACGAAATTCAAACCGCTTCCATTGTATCAAAAAATATTTAATAGCGCGATTTTCTTCTATTGTTGAAATCTAGAGAAAAAATAAAGATTAGGATTATTATCTGCATAAACTTACAAGAGGACCCAGAAAGTGAAATCACATTACCACAAAAGACAACGTGAAATTTGAAAAAAAATGCCGAACCAATGACACTGTAATATCATGAAATTCAACTTCATTAGAAAGTTCCAAATTCACAATAATTAGAATGGATATAAGGTTATTAAAATAACATGGCTTAATAAAGTCTACCACCATAGGATGCTTAAAACTTCCTTGTTGAAAGAAACATGAACATAAAATTATTCACAAGAGATTTAAATGAAATTTAAAACAATCAATAATGTCTGTGAAGTGACTGGTCGCCAAAGACGGTGAGTGGTTATAAAGGTGTAATAAACCTCAGGATTTAAAATCCTCTTCATGGTGATTAGAAAACCTGCAAATAAATTTCTGCTAATGAAATGAAATTTTCAAGTCTCATTAGTAAATATGGGTACCCAAACATGTGAAGAGAAAAAAAAATTCTATTGATATAGATTTTCTACGGCCATCACTTTAAAGGTTAAAGTCTTATATCCCTCAACCAGTTATACTATTAGAAAAAATTATGTAAATTATTGATTCCGCGTAGTTTCAAAACAAATCAAGGAATCAAGGGAATTCAATAAAGCAAAAAAGAAGCAGGTGCCTGAAGGAACGCATTTTGTATCCATGCCTATTTAAAAGTCACTTCATAAGAAATTCTTATTGATTTAACAATCCAAAATTAAAATTGGAAAATACCCTTTTCCTGAAGTATTTTCAATATTAATTTGATATAATTTGTGATCGGTTAAAATATTTATTGATTCAAATTATTGCGCTAACTTTGTGATATGAAGAGATATCACAGCACTCTCTATGACTTATCATCGGATGGAAGTTTAGGAATGAGTGCGACTCTTTTCAATGATAATACTTGAAAAGATAACAAAAATGAAATTCTCATCTATCTGAAAACTGCAATAATTAGTATTTATACAAGATATACAATAACTAAGTTAAAAATAATACATGAGGTTTGGCAAATCATAAATAATTTACATGAACTAATATCATTAAAAATATTGGATATTTTATAGGTAATCATGTATTAAAATAAGTTTTGTAAATTTGAAAGTAAATAAAATTGATGTAAATGACCGATATAATGTACATGAATTATAATGAGCTTGAACTGACAGCAGGAAGGCCACTAGCACTGTGATCGTAATTACTGCTAGAAGCCGTTCAGTTGGGCAGAATTTTAATGAACGAATCTTTTCAATATCAACCACATAAATCTCTTAAAATACCTTATTAACATAAAATTTTGGCAATTTTATAAGGAAATATGCGTTAAACAAATTTTTTAAATTTGAAAAATTGATGTAAATGACCGATATAATGTACATGAATTATAATGAGCTTGAACTGACAAGGCCACTAGTAATGTGATCGTAGTTAGTGCTAGAAGCCGTTCAGTTGGGCAGAATTTTAATGAACGAATCTTTTCAATTTCAACCACATAAACAAAGCTCCTAAAATCGTAACAATGTAGCAAATGAATACTATATTGGAATAAATTTTTTCCTTTATTTTCACAGAATAAGTGCAGTAAAAAAAGGATTATCTAATTATAATATGTTGGTAGGTAATTATGTATTAAAATAAGTTTTGTAAATTTGTAAGTAAATAAAATTGATGTAAATGACAGATATAGCTTTTTCTGTTCTTATAGAAGTTATTTACAGTGCAGTTATTTACAACAGGTATAACTAACTTTCCTACATTAGGTTCCAAGATTTTAGGAATAAAAGATATCTGGTTAAGGAATGCAGTTCTTTTAGTTCTTTATCTAAAATGATTTATTCGTTACAAATTAAATATAAGCTTGTCTTTCTGCAATAACATCAGCAATATTTCGGGTTTATTTCTAATAATCACTTAAACAAGTGTAGAACTTTCATTTTTTAATTAACTAACAATTCTGTGAAAAAAGGCAAATATAAACTTTCTTTTTATAGTTTCTTAGTGCTTGTGATTTTTAAGAATCGAGGATTATTTCTTGTTTAGTAGAGTACTTCTTTATTAACAAATAATTAATAAGAAGCGGGTTAGAGTAAACATACTTTCTGAATTTGCTCCAAAACTTTTTAAGAATGGATTTCTAGTTTCCAATTGAGAAAGATTGAACTTTTGATTCTTAATTAAGAAATAATTTTCGGGAAAAAAATAGATGCAAGTTTTCTTTTCCACACTAGTTCCTATAATTCTTGAAAAATCCTAAGTATCTAAATGACTTGAATGTGTGTGTATATATCCTACGTCGAAGGCATATTTCTCACATTTTATCATTTGCTTGTCCGGGTTTAGCCAAATTTGGTTCTTGTAGCAGAAAAATCAGATAAACCTAAGTAATCGCAGAAAATAAAATAACTCAAATATATACCTATCTCTACAAATAATAGCAAACCAATTTTGAAGGCCAGAACCATTGGAAACTAAATTGTGAAAGACGATTCACATTTAATAACCAAAGACACACAGAAATGATTCATGGTACCTAACAACTCGACCAAATTACCGAAAATTGGTACCACCACTCAGGGTAGGAGAGGGGAGGGGAGGCAGAGACATAATAATTACCGAAAAAATCTTACCTTTTTTTCTCTTGGCGCAGGCGCTTAGCGTTTTAGGGTACAGCTTCAGCAACACCCATTTAACCATTTAAATGACTCTGCCGGCATTCGAGACGCAGTCGCCGAATTTCTGTTCTAGTAACTCCACCCGGATTTTGATCCAAGTACATTTGTCAAACGGACCGGCCAGGGAAAGGACACTAAACAATGTACGCCCCCCTTCCAAGAAATCGTTCTAAATCATGAGTTGTCGTCGAGGTGTATATGGGAGCGCCTACCCTCGGGGTAGGTGTGTAGTTGGAACTACTGTAGATTCCAAAGGAACATTACCGTAGGGAATGCCCGATGTGATATTCTATCCATCTTGCGCAGAAGGGGGGGGGGTAGAAAAGATATTCACCCGAGAAACATTAATCTATGCCCGCCAATTAGATAGAAAGAAAAGCCCCTTTGAAAGCTGTAACCATATCGATTGAAAAACAGATCCAAGAAGAGACAGATGGGATCTCTAGATAAGGCTGGGAAAGAGAGTACGAATTTGAATGGTTTTTTTTTTTTTTTTTTTTTTTTTTTTTTTTTAAAAGTAATTGACGATTTCGATATGAAAAAAAGGAGTTTACAATATTTTCAGGAATTAAAAAAAAACAACAACTTTATTTTTATTTTCAAAATATACACTAATGCAGTTTCTTCTTCTTAATATCTCATGGCTGCTATTGCACTGTGCATAGGAAGAAAAATTTCTTTCATGATTTATAAAGAAAAATCATAAAATCCTTAAAAACAACAAAACGAAATTGGGATGTTCTTTGCTGTCCTAAAGCCTTCAAAGAGTTAGAATGAATCATCATGCACGTTAAAAGAAAGAGAAACTTTTAATGCATTTAAATACATAACTGGATGCAGAAATAAAATGGACTAAACTAATAAAATTATTAAACTAAAACTATTCCCGTCAAACTTTATTGGAGAAATAATTAAAATTCTGTATATTCCAAAATTAATAATTGCATTAGAAATAATCCCTTTTACAAGAAATTAGAGTTTATTTAATTTCTCATGTGAAATACTTTCCTTAGAAATTTGCAAGTAACCAAAAATCTCTAAAATTATATTTGATTTTCAATAGCAATATTATAGGTTTAATTTAATTTTAGTTATGAAATTTTATGACTGACATGAAAGCATTCTGCAGAATTATGTACCAAAAAAAAAAGAAAAAAAAAGAAACTGATGTAAAATGTTTCTCTTCCTTAGCAATGTCTTTCCGTTCTTTGCCTTGCTCAATGGCGTAACAGGGTTAAAAAGAGTGAAAAAAAAAAAAAAAAAAACAACAACAGTACTTGTGTATTATTATTAGTATGCCATTGCCGAGCAATTTTTACGAAAAAGCCTTTGCGCAACTATTTTTTGGCAATTAATGGTAGGACGCTGTTAATGCACCGACATTAGAAAATGGAATATGTATTTTGGATGCCTCTTTTACGAGTGATCGAAACCAAAAGAAGCACAGAACTTTAATTCTACTCACAAGATCATATGCAGATTTTATTTATTTAAGTCATTCCTTTTTTCAATTATCATGTTCATTTACTTGCAAAATTATAAACCAACAGACTATCAATCCTTAACGGATTTTATTCCAGGTTTTATATTTACAATTTAGATTCTATATCCAACATTTCATTCCTGTAATTCTCTTCGTTTTGTAGTTATTATGTTAACTTTTATTCGGACAGCCGGACGAATAAAATTCCCCTGAATGGATTTTGTTCAAAATTTGCCAGAAATCTAAACATTTGATGTAAAGATCATATGCAATATTTTACCCATCCAGCTCAGAATTTTTTTTGAGTTATCGTGTTCACAGACAGACCACATAATTCCAAAAATGTTTTTTTTTTTTTTGACTTCAGGGAATGTGGACAATATATAACTCAAAGAGAGCTACTAAAAAACAATGGTTTTTTTTCTTCCTCAATACAGTAGAAAACCGAATTTGTGTGGATCTTGTTTCAAGTCAATGATAGATTTGATTATTTTGATCTTGTTTCAAGTCTATCTCTTTGACAGACATGAAACAAGATTTGACTGAAATCTACAATTTTGATGTAGAATTCTACATTATATTTCATTAATAAAATTCATTGTATTTAACCTTTTTAAGCTCATTTTTGTAATGATGTTTTAAAATATTTTGGCGTTTGAGATTGATTTAAGAAAAGCATTTGATTAGTTTATAAGATGAAATTAATTTGATTTTGCTGATAATTTATTAGGTTAATAATAAACAAATCAAGGAAAATCGTTAAAAGCCTCAGATAAATAACTAAAAATTAAATTTTTGTTTCATCAAAAACATTGACGAAAACTTGTCCCAGCTTCTTTTTAAATTTCAGATTCTGGTTGATTACGATTCAGACTTCCTTTAGATGTTAGTACAACATACCAAATTGCATCCCTTTAGCTCATTGAGTTTTTGAGTTATGACATATGCATAGTTTCCACTTTGTATGTTTCACTTTCAAGAAAGAAAAATAAATAAATAAATAAATAAAGTGATATATAAAGGCATCAACACACCGATAAGTAACTTGCATTTGGATGCTGATGTCACTATGACGGCTCATGAATATAATTCATTTTCAGAATCTTAAATTACTCTGCTCTATTTCGAATATTTTACAATATTGTCCAATTACAGTTCTATTATAAATGAATATTTCAACTTTGCAGGACTGTTAAAAGAAAACAGAATTAAGTACAACCCTGTTTTTCATCAGAAATTACAAAAAAAAACAGTAAACATTTAAATTTAACTCAATTATGAGTATTCGTTATAAGCACCTTCTAAAATACGAACGATATCAAGACGGCAATTTGGTCAAGAAATGGCTATGAATAATCATGCCATATTTGCGCTCCATTTCATCAGAAAACCTTCACTCATTGTTAGAATCAAAACACTTGACATTCACAAATAATTTCTGACTAAACAGATATTCCAACCTCGTATCATATTTGTATGTAAAAAAGCAAAATATAACGAAACTTCCATAAAGCGTGCTACAGTCCCAATTACTGCACCAAAACTGCATTAACTGAATTCAGAGCAATATGTTACTACCAACAAGAACTGAATACCATAAAAAAAAAGTTAAAAGACGCATCCAAAGATTTTGGGCTGCGCTTTCCAAACATCTGTGTGCTTAGAGATTAGTATGCTGTGCCTATGAATATGCATGCAGGCTACCTCAGAGGAGAGAAAAAGATGGCCATTTATCGATAGGAGGAAGACAGGGCATGTAACGCGCACGGAATTTATGAGCTGCAGGGGACATGGGCAGGTGAAGGACCCCGAGGCTCGGCATCGGCACGCTGTCTACCCGAACCGTGTAATCACCAGTAAGATATGAAACAAGACGCCATCCTCTGTGGTAAGTCCCCGGCACTGCTTGCTGGTGTCTTTTTCTTCTTCTTTTTAATTGGCTTTCGGTGGGAAGCTCTCTTATGAGGGTCTTCGCTTTGATTTAAGGGGGACGTTGCGAGGATTGGAGAGATTCCTCGATAATGTCGATGGAGTGTCTTTCCCGTGAATGATTATCTGTCGCAAGAATGCAATCTTTCTGGGTTCAGGAATGTGAACTTTATGAAGAAGTTTTTTTGATAGAGGCGGTTAGAGTTAAAATATGGAAGAGGGAAATCAAAAGATCATAGGGGCAATCATTTCCAGGAATATGTCTTTTTAAAATAATAAAACAAAATAAATGAAACAAAATAAAAAGTTTTAAAAATGGATAGTCATTGGCAAATATTCTCTAATATAAGCATATTTTAATAGTCTCCATATAATAATTCAATCATAGCCTTAATGTCGATTGGCTCTGAATTTTAAAGGTGATACGAATGTAATAGATATTAAACAAATAAAATGTACATCCAGAGGTAATTTAGAAAATAAAAAAGTGATAAGCTAAAAAATAATCTATTTTTCTATGGATTTTTTTTCGTTCTTATTTTATCTTTCTTTTTCATTTGTTTCTCTATTTTCTAAAGCTCATACCATTCAAATTTGGCGTTGCTACGACTATTTTTTTTATCGATGTTCTAAAGAGGGATAATTTTTAACCGACCTGCACAAAGAAATATTTTTTTTATAGAATAGCACATATTTTTTTAAATGATTGATTAAAATACTAAAAATAATCAATAACTGTGATGATCAGCTCATATTTGATGATGTGGTATATCAAATAATATTTTACTAACTTCTTAATCTAAAGCATGTAAAATGAAGTAGTA
Source organism: Argiope bruennichi (assembly GCF_947563725.1). NCBI lineage: Eukaryota > Metazoa > Arthropoda > Arachnida > Araneae > Araneidae > Argiope > Argiope bruennichi. The sequence continues at coordinate 8,927,251 of NC_079159.1, forward strand.
TTAAAGAATTAAATTTTACTTTATCTTATATTTTTTTAAACTATAGTTTACTCGTGTATTTCTTCCAAAGGTATATGTACTATTCTTCTTTGCTTTGTAAAAAACTCAAATTAAATATTTTCTTCCAAGAAAAAAAATGACGCTAGTGAAAAAAAATAATGTGATGCTTTAGATCGAAATATCAATATTCTTTAATAATCACAGACTTTTTTTTTTTGGAAATCTTACATAATTAACGACGACCAGGGAATCATTTATAAAACTCTTTTAATTTGCATGATATTCTCTTTACATTTTGGAGTTATATAATAATATAAAGGCGATAATGACTCAGTTTTCATAAATATAAAAAGCGATTTCAAATATATGATAAATTAGTAAAATATTCTAAGTATTGATTAAATATTTTTTTTAATTGATTACAAAAATTCGTATAAAATAGAGAACTGGATCATGTTAGCTAAAATATTTTCTAATTCGATTATAATACATCTTTAGTGTTTTGAGTTCCTTGTGGCATAACTTTTTTTATCTTTGCGGAATATGGAGGCAAAATGGATGGTTACAGCAATGGTGGTATCGCCTTATTAACAAACCTATCGATTATAAAGGGACACCCATTCTTAAGGGATAATTTTTTTGCATGAGGTGATGCTGTCTGTTTAGTGCAAATCATAGATTGCATTATTATCTGCGTAGAATCCAGTAATTCAGTTATTTCGAAATTGCTAACGCCAGAGTGTGTACGTTACGCTATAGCTATACATATGATAGTTCAGCGCTGTATACAGTTGAGTACAGTTGAAACACTTCTAAAAGATTAGATAAATCCTCTTCCCCACCAGAGGGCGAATGAATGCTCGAAAACAAAGGTTGAGTTGGCTGCCCGCTTGGAACTCTCATTCTTTTTCATAATTCTTCTATGGATAAATTTATTTATCTTGTCATAAATTGCAACAGATAATCTTCCTATAGGAATTTACCTAAAAATCTTAATTTCCAACAGCTTGAAAAAGGAGGAGGAAAACAGCACTTTTTTGTTTCTTTCGGTAGAAGCTTCGTTTTCTATAATTGGTTTTGAAATTTCATCTTCACGTAATCTAAAATTTATATTCTTAAACTGAATCATTATTATGTAATTCGCACTTTTGTCTTTACTGTACGGTTAATATTAAAAGCCCTTTATTTATGTTTTCTCCTAGTATTTAAAGATACTAAGGTATTGTACTTCTTATACAGGATCCAATTCTTATACAGGATCATTTTGAATTATTGGGTGGAAAATTGTGTACATTGCTTACAAACTCCAAATCATAGAAGGACTGAAAGACTAATAACAAATTACACAGGGAAACCTTGATCTTGAAAAATCGCTATTCAATATTTTGAAGAACTTCGTAGTATTGACTTGGAACAGGCGGACGAATTAGGACAGGGAAAATTGCAGTTACAATATTTTGAATTTATGCAAGAGACGATTAAAAAAGGATTTATTACAGAAATGAACAAGAATGCCGACATGTCCTTGAATATTAATATTTTGCCCATGAAATATCTTTCCCATCGATAATTAAACTTTTGGTCTTGCCTAAGATATATTTATACTTTATTTAATTCCTTAAGAATTACATGACAAGTGTACAAGTATTTTTTAGGAAAGAACAAAGTAAAATATATATATATATATATATATATATATATATATATATATATATATATACAATTATTTTTATAAAAATAATAAATATTTAATTTGAAAAATCAAATTTACCAGAATCCCATTGATGATTTAACATTGATATATTCAGATAAAAACATCGTATTAATAATACATAAGGTTTTGTGATTTCTATTAATCTTTTTAATGCTTGTAAAAGATTTTAACACCAAAATGTATACCATGTCAACAACTTTGGCCATAATATGCACTCATTATAAATTTAAATCATAATTATATTCATTATATATACATATATATTTGGGCTCATTACATTTGCTTCCGTGCTCATTGATTATTAAATACGTTTTTATGTAATACTAGTAATTTTCTAATTTTTTAAATTTATATTGATTTAAGATTTAAAAATTGAAACATATAATTTAATCTATAACATTAGCAGAAGCCATTTATATCTAGAACTGGTGCAATCAGAACAGATGCTATTCTCAATCAGAGAGCTAAAGATAATTCAGGAAAAAGGCAATTAAAAAGATAATATTCAGTTCTAGCATATTAACAAATGCTACGCTTCTTTCTAAAATGCTATTTGAATCTATGTTAGATAAATAGTTATAGCTTCTGGTATCCAAACATCTGCGCCAAATTTTCTCCGTCATTTTGTCACATAGCATCTTTTTAAAATTCTGCCTCATCAATAAATCATGACAGAATGGGACGCGTGATCACGGCAGCAAACGAAAATCTCACTTTGTCCACCGATGTCACCAAATTCCGATGGCCTTCCACTTCCAAGCAGAGCGTGTCATTATTTTATTTGAGGCGAAATTGCAGCGTTTTCACCGAGATTTCAGCTCGCTTAATGGGATTTCTGAAGATTGAGAATGCTCGGATATCACTCTAAGTACCAGTTGCGGACACCAAATAGCTCCAAATTACAGTGATTTGGTCCTCGCGACCCCCCAAGTGTCCCGAGTAACACTGGTAGCGAGTAATGAGGAGGAGGAAGTCTCTGCCCCCTACCCAAATCGAGTAATTTGAGAACTTTCTTATTAAGTTCACAGATTTTCGGCGTATTTTTTCGATTTGGCTTTGAAATGAAAGTTGCAAAGAAGAAATAAGATAGCGCATTATAATTGAGAGAATATGGGAAAAATTATGAAACTTCTTTTTAAGAATAATCTAGAAAATAAATAAAAAGGGGAAAGAAAATATTTTTCCATTTCTTTATGTGCGAGTAAAAAATTCTGTATCGAATACTGGAAAGGGGAAAAAAATGATGCTACAAGGAAACATGCTAATTACAGAAATGTTGTAACGTAACTTGTTCCAATCAAGGGCTGGCTGAATGGTTTAGTGGTAGAAAGTTATGAACTAAAAGTGGCAGTTTGCAGGTGCGTATCTGACTGCAGCAAGTTGCCTAAAAACTGTTTTGATGTTGATTTGATTTCTATTGTTTCTCGTATGCCCTAGAATGTTCTTATAATTTCTGTATCTTTCTAAATATGGACGAATCGAGGCATTTCGTCTTGAGGATAAAAACAGATGTAAGGTTTAGTTCCTTGAATAAAAATCTCGAGTTGAGGTAGAGGGTGTTATCTTTGACTTTAGTTAACAAACGGTTTATCGACGCTAATTTCTTCTACGCGACGATCTAAACATGATCGTTACAAACAACATGAATGAAAATTTCGTACACATTTCTAATATTGCATTCAATTTCTAACCTTTTGGCTATTTCACCCAAAGAAAATATTCTACGCAATTTTAGTTGGTTTAATCACGTGACTCAAAGTCTTATGGCAAACGTTATTACACAAATCATATGATATCCGATCAAATACAATAAGCATTTATGAAATACTGGCCAGTAATGGAAATATGAGTAAGATGATTTCTGTGTTGAAAAGGGTACTTTAATAACGTAGATAGTTAACATTTATAGAATTCCGTCTTATTCGTCTTTGTTATTACTTGACCTGTCCCTATGTTAAATTAAGTTAAATTGCTGGAAAACCACTTTGAAAGGAAGAATAAAAATAAAAAATAAGAAGTAAAGTTAAATCCTGGTACAAACCAGTGAGAGTTGTCTTCCCAAAACTTTCTTGCATCTTCTCTTACCAAGATGTTATCCCAGAGAAAACCTTGCAGGGAATTAGCGGATAATAGTTACGAAATATTAACCTTTGGCATGCATATAGCATTTTTAGTGACTCTATCACATAATCCTTGGCGAGTTATTAGGTGGGTAATCTCTGACATGAGAAATTATAGACACATTTTCCCCAACAGATTCAAACAAAAATTTGGCGCAGAACTACATTTGTAGTCATAAAATCCCATACTAAATTTGATATATTTATGTCATTGCGTCTTTGATTTATTACGTTTACATGCTTCTGAAAATACAGATACACAGACGGCCAATACCTTGTTGATTTTGACCCGAAATTTGTAAGATATCTAGATTATAGATGTTTATTATGTGTATCGAATTTTATTTATCTAGCTCTTTTCGTCTTGTAATTATCGTGTGAAATTATATTCGAACAACAGAGCAGGCAGACATCCTCTGAGCGGATTTTTTAATACTATGCTGTAAAGGTCATAGACCTACAGTAATACTTTAACAATCTAACCTTTGGAATGCAAAACACAAAGCGCAACAAGACTATTTAAGGCAACGAAGGCAAAAGCCTCAGTATAAAAAAAAAGTTGTTAACAAGAAACTGAAACTTATGTTCTGAAAAAAATTAGTAAGATACGTGTGATATTAACTGAAATTACCAAAGAAAGTACATTGCAGTTCCTATATGTGAAAACTTCCTTCGCCCTTCATTAAAAAATAAGAGTAGTGTGTTGAAAAAGCACACATGATGGCTACGAAGATGCTGAAATTCAGAAGAAGGAAATTGGTGTTTAATTTTTGATAATAAAAGCATCTTTACCGAGTTATATTAGTTTACTATAAGCTAGAGTTTCAACCGCAATAATTATTTCATTACATACTGTTAAAAATGTTCAGTTAATTAATGTAGTGTCTTCTAAAAATAAAAATGTGCTCAACTATTATAAATCTGACATTTAAAGGAAAACTATAAGATGACATTTAAAGGAAAAGAAAAAAAACTTTTTAAAATAAAAAAATAATGTTGTTGATATTAAAATAAAAATTTATCCTAACGAATACAAGAGCAGAAAAGACCATTCTAATAATATTTGCAAAAAAAAAAAAAAAAAAAAAAAAAAAAACCCTATTTACCTCAAAAATTGAATTTATTAAAAGTGATCGAGGGTTAACATTGCTATCTTTTCTCTCTTACATCCATATTTAATTTAGGCTGATATGATTTTATTTTCACTACTCCAGCTTGTGAATGAACTGTCATTAATGAACCCATTCATTCTGATTCCTTAAAAAGTTCATAGATATAAAAAGTAGTTTAACTTTTAATAATTGTGCTGGTATCAATAAATTTATAAAGATGTGCTGTACCAATTTACAAACAAATATAAAGAATCTATATTCATATCCTTTCAATGGTACAGAATGAATGTATCCTTAAAAAAATATTTTTTTTTGCACTTATCAACACAGCATTGTGTTAGGTAAACTGATACGAAAGCCAAAATGTTTTCGCCGATTCTTTTAAATAGGTAAATTGTTTTATGCTTTTTATGGTTGCTACTATTTGATTGATAAAATTCTTACCCTTTGAGTTTTTAAGACAACTAAGATAAAATACAGCTTAGAAATTTGCTGTTAATTAGATTTAAAAAACGAGAATCCTTTAACATAAAACATTTAGACAAAAGTATATTTCAGTAACTGAGATAAAATACACCTACATATTTATTTTGCTAAACAAGTTTTAAAAAAAGTCCCCCACCCATTTTTTTTTAAATATCTTTAAAAGAAAATATTCTTAACTTTTTTTAAATAGATACAAAGAAAGAAAATTTTTCACAATATTTTCTTTAAATATATTTATAGAAATAAAATCCCTTTTAAAACTTTATTTAAATGATTTAAAGAAAACGCGTAAGTTATTTCGATGCAAAACTGGATACGCGATTTAAAAATTATGCATTTTCTAATGTCCAATTTCCAATGTTAAATGTTTCTAATGTCCAATTTCCAATGTTAAATGTTTCTAATGTCCAATTTCCAATGTTAAATGTTTCTAATGTCTATTTTCTTATGCAGTTTCTAATATTTCAAAATCCCAATATTGTTAATCAATTAAATTATGAAGTTAAATTCAAAAAGCTCCTCTGCTATTTAAGATATTTTAAGTTTAAAAATAAACATTAAATTTTAACATAAACAATTTTTAAATCTTAAAGAATTAAAAAATAATAAAATAATTGAGAATCATAAAGTTAACTTTTCAATGTATTCGTTTATATACTTAATGTCTTTTTTATTAATGGATTGTTACAAAACTTCTCAGCTATTGTATAATAGATTCAAGAAAGCTAAGAAGAAAAAGAAGTAATGCTGTATTAAACATATTCATCATTAAATATTAAAAATTGCCCTCGTGATTTCATGCTTCACGAATTGCATAAATCCTCATATAAATATATTTTCACGAAATATAGAAATTGTTGATAAGAATTTTTTTTCTTTAAATATATATTCAATTTGAAATGAATTGAATTTATTTTTGAAGAATATTATAAAATACCCATATTTTTAAGATTTTGCGTAAATAGATTGAAAAACCATTTATGAAACAAAAATACATTCATTAAATGCCGAAATTATTTGATAAATTGGAAAAAAATACGTATTTTTAAAAAATGAAAAGTTGTATAAATTTTAGATTACAATTTCATCAAATGATTGTTTCAGATTTTGTAAATAAATTTAGCAACATGTGACTTAGTTTCTGAACTGAAAAATAAGCTGTATTTACATCTGTTTGTAAAAACACAGGAGTTTTTCTAATAAATAACATAAAAATTTCTTATTTTTTTTTCCCATTGTGAAATATTAAAACAGTTGTAAACTTAAATTTAACAATAACTAAATGAAGCAGTTGCTTAATTTGTATTTTATGAACTTCAAATCATATGAGGAATTATAATATTTGTTCAAAATTTAAACAAAAATATGAATTAGATTTTAATCAATAAGGTTTTTTGTGAAATTTTTTATCATAAATTAGAATTTAAGAAAATAGTATTTAAAAAAGTAAAATAGCATAAAATGTCTACTAAGCAAGTATAAAAGTGAATGTAATTTCCCAAATAAAGGACAGAAGATATAAAAATTCAAAATTTTATTTTAAAGAAAACTTTTCAAACTTTAAAAATTTCTATTAATAATAAAGGTGAATATATGAGTATATGTGTGTGTTGACGCTCTATAGACCAGACCATTTGATCTACAACTACCAATTTTGGTACATAATCCACCTTGGAAGGTGAAAATGTGGATCTCGGTGTGAGTTGTTGAAATTTTAATTAGAATTTTAACTAAAAATTAAACTGAATCTTGACGTTTTAACTTTCGAAGATATTATCCAAAATATTATCAGATGTCAGGAAATATTGTCAAATATTTCCAGATAACTTCCGAAAATGTTATCACACAAAAAAGAAATTATATCTATCTCTGTCTATGAATGCAGTAATTCAGAAAAGCAATAATCTAAATTGATTTTGCCCGTGGTTTTGATATCATATATATATATTATCAAAGTGGGACAAAATTCATCAACAGAAACAGCTTGTCAGTCGATCTGTGAGCATACGAACTTAATAACTCAAAAATGGCGCACGTTAATTGTATAGTATTTGATCAACAGATTTACCAAAATTGTAAATTTAAATAAAATCTTATCAATAAATTCCAATATGCAATCGAGTGTCTGTTTATTTATGTGTACTTATATGCAATAATTTAAAAAGTAACATGTTAGTTAAATGAAATTTTATGATGTGATTTCGTTTAAAAAAAGGATAAAATATTTATAACTGATGTTTTTATAACAAAATATGATTCATAAATAAACCATAAATTATAAAATATATTTGAAAGATAGATATATCCTCTAATTTATTTAAAATTAATTTTATCACATTGAATTTCTATTTATATAATTAACTTGATATGATCTGCGTAAACGCACTTCATTAGTTCTCATATCAGTTAGAAGTTTTTGATGATGATATTTTTTTCCTACATATCTGTGACCTTTCTCTTAAAAATATTTTGGTTATTATTTATATAACTTTAACCTTATTTCAATGTATGAAAATCAAAGATCACACGCAAACACAGATATAAAAAAAAGTTTTTATTTGATTTCTGTTAAATTACTTGGCCTTAACAAAGAAAGGTACTACGATATGAAAATTTGCACATTTTCTTGCTTATTAATATTAATAAGCAGCATAGAAAATATTATCATTTTGAATTAATAAATTTCATTAAAGTTTCATAAAGTATGAAATTAAAAAAAACTATATTAGGTATATATTGTGTTCGATATTTAGAATTTTCATTCGATGCGCAAAAACTATTTTTCTGTGTAAAATCCAAAATTCCTGAAAAGGTTTGATATTTAGAGATTTTCGAATGATGGGAACTCAATATATAGGGGATCCACTGAACTTCCTTTTTGAATTTATTTCCTTAGTCCAAAGCCAAATGTGAGGGAAATGGAATTGTATTTTTTTTTCAACTTGAAAGTAGATAAATAGTTGAGAATAATTTAGATAGATAAGAAATAAAATAGATAAGAATAATAGATAGATAAGAAATTTCAGATCTGTATTATAACAATAATATCTCCTATAAGAAGAAGGTTTAGACAATTGTATTCTTCATTCATGCATGCCTCTTCAAATACGGCGGCAAATTAGAAAGGAGCAGCGAAGATCGCATGACTTAAAAAAAAGAAAGCCGCCGTTTCAAATTTACAAAACGAGCCACCGGAAAAACAATAAAAAGAACACACTCACAAAAAGCAAGTTCACCAATTCATTTATTCGCAAGAGTAACTCATTAACATTTGTAAAAAGACCAACCTGCAGCTATTTATCATTATCCTCCATTCGGGTGGAGATTGCCAACAAAACACACACAATAACATTTTACTGGCTGGCCCCTATTTACATACAAGAAAGAGTGAACGTTCGATGTTACGAACTGATAAAAGCGCGCAGTCCTGATTCCTAATCTTGTTAAGTTTCCGCATAATTTGGGCACCCGTAAGCTCGTTTCGCATCTTATGACTACAAATTCAAGTAATTTCCTTTCGACCTTATGAAAAATGCATAGCTAGCCGTTTTAGAACTTGAATCCAAGCTGCAGCCAGCTCTTACAAGCTAGTTTGACATCCAGGCAGGAAGCAACGGACGCGCGTGTGTGTATTGCTTGTAACACAAGTCTCAACCACATTTTTTTTTATATCTTACAAAAATCGTATCTTTAATCCGCCTGAAAAATCATCTGCGACAGATGAAGTTTTTAAAAGATTCGCGTAAAGATCGTGTTATGACTGAAAATGTTATAGAATGCTAAATTATTCGTGAAGCTTGAAAAATGGATTGCTTTTAGCACAAGTCTCAGACGGAATTTTTAATTGTTTCAAAAATTATCTTTCTGATCCGATTGGAAAAAAAAATCGTTTGTCAATTGAAGAAGTTAAAAAAAAAAAAAGAATTCGCTTGTTTTGTAACTCAGAGTTTTAGAATAAATAGATTTGGTTCATGAAACATGTGAAAAATGAAGGGAATTACAAACTATTATTTAAATTTAATATTTAAAATGTGAAATCGAAAAAGGAAATAATTTGAAGACTGAAAATAACAAAACGATGCTAGAATCGGATGTTCTCAACAATTGTCTATCCATATTTGTGTTTAATAGGCTATCCAAGTCCTAAGGAACATTTATTTATCTTCATTTTTTAAAAAATGTTAATCGAAAGAAAAATTCGTTACAAAATGTAAAGTTACAATAAAGAAGACCCGTAAGAAAATGTGAAGGATTTCTTGGAAGAAGGAATTTAAAAACTTTTAATAAGACTTTTTCTCCTTTAGCTTCAAGTTGAAGATATTACCTTGAAAAGAATGAGAATAATGGAAGATTCATAGATATCAATATCGATGGAATATCATCAGTATCTCAGCAAAAAAAGAAATTGAATGTGGTATTAAGTGTTTCGGATACTGTTGTTTAACTATCAGTGAAGACTGAAAGTGAAGAAAGAATGAAAATAACGAAATGTATAGATACAATACTCATAAAGTGCCAAAATTACTTTAATAAGAAGAGATTAAAAAATTTTTCCAGAAAAATGCTCTGTCTGTATAAAATTGTCTCCTTAGAAGCATTTTCTGGCTAAATGAAATATTTACTATTTCACAACAAAAATCAGAAAGGTTTAAATTGTAGTAAAGATTAGACATAATTTGAATGAATGGTGATCTTTTTCAAAATCCAAAGACTAACTTACATTGGAGGCGTCATGTATGGATATATTTCTTAGATATGAAAAGAGAAAGAAGCATTCAAGAATTTAAAAAAGAAGAAATTCAAACTGTCAATCTATACTTTGGCAATTACCATTGATTCTACACAATTTAATAGTAATATCACTGCTATTGGATAAAAAAGTGCAATTGTAAGGAGCAGCAGCTTTAAAGCAGTGAAATTAAAATGTGTTTTGCAAAGTTTTCTAAAGACTGTTAAGAAATATTGCATAAGTATAAAAGTTATACAATGGCGAGAACTATGTCATTTGGAATGTAATCATTTTTCTTGAGCAAGGATTAAAAAAAAATCGAAAATTACTTCATTTGGATTATTTGTTCATTGTTTGAGAAGAATATTCATTTTGGACGAATAAAAAGGGAAGACAAATGCGCGTGCCTTTTATCTACGTCGCCATGAATGATGTTCTACTTGAAAAATGTGCAATTGTCCTCGTGATGTATCCGGAATTTATACTGGTGTTGCCATTCGAAGGGAAAAAAACTCAAAGGTAAATTATATTTTTCTACTTCTGAACTTCTATCTTAGTAGCTTCCTCTAAGTAATATTTTATTTTGAATGTAACTATGATAGTAAATTTATCAAAACTCTTAAACCATTTATTTATTTCCATCAAGGACAAAAAATTAATTTATTACAGCATTTATAGGTTGATGTTTAATTTCTTTTGACACAAATCAATATACTATGAGAATCTCTCTCTTTCTTCATGTATGTTATGAATACTGTGCTTGATCAGTTATATAATTAGTAATAATAGCAACTAGTGTTAATAATATTTGATAATTATTAATAACAACTAATTAATTTGATAAATCCATTAATCACTTTTATAGGCTATTATTCTTAATAACCGATTAATCACGTTAACTGTATCATAATGTACAGTATATTTATATAAATATTCAAAAACAGTTATATAATATTCAAATAACATGATATTTTATCTGTGTAAAGGCGTGGAATCTCTGTGATTTAAGTAAGATCTCTGTTATTTGGAGAATTCCAGATAGAAGGATTTTTTCCTTTTGTTTTGGTAGGCAGTATTTGCAATTAAAGAATCTTAGCAATTTATATTCAGAATATTTAAAACAAAAAAGATTTCTAAAGATTTAAATTCATTAATTTTACGAAACTTGTATATTCACCTTGTTGATTTTTTATGAAACAGTTTTACAAAGAAGTATTAATCGAGCTTTGATAATTTGAAAATTTTTATTTTTAGATAATTTAAGATTGTTGCTATAATAGGTTAATTTTATAACATCATAACCGTCTTATGTACATACTTCAGTTCTCTTTTTAATGAAAAGGAATTAAGCAGAAACCTTCTTCCTTGACTCAATAGATGGCGTTTGCTGTTCTTGGCCGATAATTTTTTTTATTAATCGAGTACTTAGACGATGGATTCTTTTTCATTTGTTAAAAAAAATCTTGTCCTTAGTTTCAAAAATACTTTTTCAAACTTCACTTTGATAAATAACAAATGCAAACTGTTTAATTTTTTTTAAAATTGTTACAAGCGCATTTAAATTGTTTTCGAATGAGATAATGGTTTTTGCTATTAATAAAAACTAAATATGTTATCTAACCATCTACTAAACCCGATTTCCACACTGATTGATTAAGTAAATTGATTAACAAGATTATAAATTAATATATAGAATGTATAATAACTTTCAAATAACAAATAATTGCTGAACAATAAGAGAAAATAAAATTTATAAAATAGTAAGGTAGTGAAATAGTACAATTCTATTGAAATTTAGAATGCAATTATATTAAGTTGGTAAAAATAAATCTATCTAAAAAATGAAGGAAAATATAAAAATTTGAAAATATAAAATAGTCTAATGTATATTCCATAAAGCGGATAATTCTGTCTTCTTGGAATTTTGTAAATAAATGGTGTTTATTTTCAGACAGAAAGTTTATTTTAATTGTTTCTTTGTTTAGAAATTTAAAAAAATCTTTATAAGCGCGTGAAAATTGATGAATAAATAGAATAATTCAAAGAATATGAATTTCTATAATTCAAATTCATTAATGATTACACTAACTAAAATATCTAAATTTATAATAATCTAATAAAGGAGATGGAATCTAATATATAGTGAAAGAATAAAAGTATTGTTGATTTTAGTAAACACTTTTTTTTATTCCTTATATAAAGATGCGATTATCAAATTATTGTACGATTTGTTCTAGAAAATTTCAATATTTCATAGTGAATTTTCAATATCTTTTTTAAAAACCTTATTTAAAATAATTTTTAAATTCTTTAAATCTTTAAATTCTTTTTTTCTTAGCGTGGGGGGGGGCTAAAAGTCTCATTTTTGGTATTTTTTGTTAAAGCAAATGCTTTATATTTTTAGAAGTAATTGTATTTAAATATCAGTTTCATTCATTAAAATATTATTTTTTTGATTCAATACAACAGAATTACTTTAATGTCTTTGATAGATACACGAATTACAAAATATTTAGACCCTGTAATAAGAAATCTAATTATTCAGATTATTTTTGGAGAATAACTGATAATTTTTTTTGTGCAAAATCAAATACTTCAAATGCAGTATGAAATTCACTTATGAGAACTGGCTGTATTCATAAACTCTCAAATGAAACACAATTTTATTGCAGAATAAAATTACATCGCAAATATTTTAATTAACTGATTGCATTTCATAATTTTGAATAGACTCTTTTTTTTTAATAACATTTTACAAGAGTAAATTAATTTCCCTTGAATAAAATGAAAATAAATGCAATCAGTGTATTTATATTTACGTGTGTATTTATATTTAATAATCTGTGTTAATATAATTTGAATCGTAATAATATAATTTATGTTATTATAATCTGAGTGTTTATATTAAATAACTTGATATTTGGCATAAAATATATCAGGCAAACTTAATTATTAGGTATGTATAGGAATTTTTTTACATAAAATTAGGAATAACATTTACTTTTCATCAAAAGGAAAAAAAAAATATATTTTTGAATTTAAATTTAAATAAAACACTAGGAATGCACTCCAGTTACGAAAGCGGAAAAAAAAATGTTAAAATACAATTTAAGGCTTTAATAATTTTCAATTTTTTTTGTAAGATTATTATGACATATGGAATAACATATATACTTTCCATAAATCATTGGGAAATTTTTTTTCAACCAAATTAACACTGATAAACGCTGGATATTATAGATAAAAGAAAACCATTGTAATGAAATTTGAAGAATTTGTTTATTTACAATGAAAAATCTTTAACTTATCATATTGAATTTATTTAATCGATTACAGATTAATCAAAATGGGTAATCTTGTATTAATTGAATAATTAAAATTTAATTTCTTATCAATTAAATGTTTAATTTTTTTTCTTTTTAATAATAATAATAGGTAAAAGATTTTTAATCTTTACTATCAGCAATAAAAAAGGAATTGCTTCTGAGAAAACATTTAATAATACAAGCAGAAAAGTAACATTCAATCTTTTTTTCAGTTTGAAATGTATATAACTTTCTTATTATGATACTACATATCGTTTGCTTTTTAAATAAAATCATGATATAATATCTGCCTGACATTTAAAGTTCCTGTTAAATCAAAACTAACTAGGTTACATAGTATTAGTTGTAAAAAAATTCTAATATTTTTAGAATAATTGCATTTATAATCCATTAAATGTTTATTTTCAGGAGCAAAATATGTATTTGAATTAATTTGAATAAGATAAAGAGAATTTCAAAACCTAAATGTAAAATGACAAAAATTACAGGACAAAAGGTCAACTAATTTTAATAGTGATAGAATTTCAATGCAAAAAGAAATTGGGAGATTTTATTTGGAAATTTATGTAATATGATTTGCTGTACTAAATTTATGTTCTTAAAATTTTTTCCATTATATCCCTTATTTCTGTTGAATCAAAATTAACTAGGTTAGGTAGTATTAGTTGTAAAAAAATTAATATTTTTAGATAATTGCATTTATAATCCATCAAATGTTTATTTTTAGGAGAAAAATATGTATTTGAATTAATTTTAATAAGATAAAGGGAATTTCATAACTTAAATGTAAATTTTAGATGACAAAAGTTACAGGATAAAAGGTCTACTAATTTCAATAATGATAGAATTTTAATGTAAAAAATTAAAAAAATTGGGAGATTATGTAATATGATTTGCTGCGTTTTATTTATGTATTGCATTAGCTTTATTGAAGTAGCATGAACTTTTCAAAATATATTTAATTTTCTCACTCTGTATTTTGTTTTTAAATAACTAGTATTTTAAAAAATTAAGTAGTGTTTTGAAATAATATTTAATCGAATTTTTAAGGTTACGATATATTGCTTTTTATAATGTATTTCAGGATTTTTGCTTTAATTTTAAAATCCTCTTGAGTTGATAAAAAATCTATCTAAAAGAATTTTATTTAATTAAATTTATCACCTAATATCTAACTGTACAATAAAACAAATTATTTGTCTAAGAAATTGATGCTACATGAAGGATAGTAGGTTTGTCAAATGATTAGGAATTCATAACTTTTAAAATATCTTTTTTAATTATTCATTTGTACTGCCATTTAAATTTTCTCCTGTCTTATAAGCAAAAATGCCACTTTTAGGAGAAAATACTATTATTAACTATCTGTTGATCAATTTAATTAAAGAAAATTAAAATCGCACTCAAACCTGCTTTTGTTTTGCGGATATAGACAGATTAAAAAAAAAAGGTTACAAAAAATATATTCCTGCAGCCTCATTAGAAGTTATAAAGTACTTTTCTGCACAAATTGTAAACAGTAATTAAAATTAATTAGGAATATATAAAAAAAGACTGCACACTAAAACTTTTGAGAAATTATTATACATTGATCTAAAAGTTTTCTTAAAAAGAATTGGAGGTACTAATCAGTACTAGAAACTGCAACATTTTGATAAAGTAATTAACATTTCAAATCGAAACAGAAATTATATTAAAAGCAGAAAATCAGCACGCAATTAATCCATATCAAAACATTTTTCAAAAAGACTGATTCGTATTTTAATGTTTAGAGGAAAAAATGCTCTTAAATTGTATATTAAGAAAACTTTTCTATAATAGTGGTTGCATATCCGTTTTCAATTTGTTTTTGTTTTTATTTTTTTATTTTCCATCATCAAAATAGAAATTCAAATAACTAACAAATAAGATCTACACTAGTTTTCAGAAAACTAGTGTAATGTTGTTAATGTTCAGGATTTGAATCTTCACAGTTGATCAATTAGAGTAATTGTTCTATTGTATTACTCATTGAAGTTGAGAAGGGCACATTAAATCAAAATAATTAAGCCCTTTTTCAAATATAATGCACAAATTTTACTAATTGATTAAAATAACGGTTCGAATATTTTACGTGCAAAAACTTTTTAAGCATTTTAAGGGTTCTTTTTAAAATTTATAAACTAACACTATGGGTTTCGTAGACGTCAAAAGTAAATTCGAAGGTTATCTCGAATTTATAAGAGCCATACGTTCTAGAGATTTTTGGTTGAATTCACCCAATGATAAGTTCACAAAATAGAATCTGTCATCTAACTAAATTGCAGAGTAAATTTTAAAGAGGTAAGGAAAGTTACCAAATTTGGACCATGTAAAAATTTCACCATTTACAATTTAAGTAAGAAAAATGAATAGAATTTTTTTTATTGTTTGTTTATCTTCAACGTAATGCAATTAAATTTTTAAGAAATACTCTTTAATGTAGAAAAAAAAACTGAAATGAAAATGACATAAAAATTGCACCATAAGTCCAGTTTCTCAAGTAGAACCACTGATTTTCCGATTCCAGTGAATTTAATTAAGTACAATTAAAGCAAAGATATTTTTTGATTCTAAAATTCTAAACGCTTAAACTTGCGTATGGCATTTTATACACTGCATATCGCTTCATATGATTAAAAAAACAGGTGGGTTCAATTTCTGTTCTGCTTGAATCAACATTTCATGTTCTTTTTACTAAACCTTTTTTGTTGTTGTTGTTGCTGTGGCTTCTTTCAATTTCAATTTATAAAGGTTTCTAAAAATTATCACTTTTTTTAGGCTATTTCTCTAGTTCAAGATCATATTACTGTTAATTTAAACGGTCCAGTTTAGAAAACAATTTGTGGTTCCGTCTCAACAACTGTTGCGCAGCAACAAAAATAAAATTCATGTACCTTATTTCTAATCATTTTCCAGAAAATTATTACGGTAGACTGTAGATAAAATGCTTTGTCCTGTGTATAATATTTTTCTGTATATAATAACATATTTTGCTAACTACTTTTAAACAACGTAACAATTATTAGTCTTTTGTTAAATATTAAACTGATAATATCTGAATCTAACGATTTGTTCTTTAACTGTAATCACGAAACGCTTTTTCATAAAAATTCCATATGCCACATTCATATCGTTGCAACTAGGGATTGCAATACCGGTATACCGGGATACCGAATACCGGTATTTTGAGCAATTTGTACAATTTTGTAATACCGGTATTCACAAGTTTAAATACCGGTTTTTCGGTATTTCCTAGAAATTTTTAAAATTGTCTACGCTATATGTTCAGGGATCGCCAATGTTTTTATTTTTATGTCTTACTAATGGGCGAATTTAATTAACTAATTAATGGCTTAATTAATTGCTTAAATCTAAATTAGCGAAACATGGATTATCCCTGAAAGAAGAAATTGTATCGATAATGATTGATGGAGCAACAGTTATGAAAAAAGTTTTAAAGTTGATTGGTGCAAATCAGCAGTTGTGCTATGCACATGGAATTCAATTAGGAGTAATAGATGTATTATACCAAAAAAAAAAAAAGGAACAGAAGAATCCAAATACTGTGGATATAGAAACTTCGGATTCCAACGTTGAAGAAAGTAAGAGGGAGAGTGATATTGACAATGAAGATAAAGACAATGTAATTGTTGAAGGAGATATTGCTAATGAGGATGAAATATTAACCCATCAAGAATTGCTTCCTATAATTTATAAAGTTCGAAAAATTGTTAAGATATTTAAACATTCCCCTATAAAAGATGATATATTACTAAAATACATACTAACTGAAAATAAAACAGAATATATGTTAATATCTTAAAACACGTTGGAACCATTTACTCCTAACAGCACACATCACACCAGAACAGCACACATCACTATCCGAAGATTACATATTACGTTGAAAAATCGCACAGAAGAAAGGCATATCGAAATAGAAAATGTTTTATGGTATTTACATAATTATAATGATTTTAAAAATGAAAATGGAAAAGAAGAAAAGAAAATAACCAATTCAAATCTGATTAAGTTTATAGTAAATTTTCTTAAAATGTTTTACACACAAACCTATCCACATTCAGAAGAATTGTGTACAGTTATCGAAGATTATGATGACACTAATGTTGATAGTGTAAAGGAATTTTGTCTTGAACAAAAATTAGAACTAACGATAAATGAAAAAAATCTCAACAAACCAAAATATAATACAGAAATCAGCTATATCCAAAACGGTAATTATTGCACAAAATTACGTTCCACTCTTAATGACAGTACAATTGATGCATTATGTTTTTCAAGATCACATTTGAAAAATTTGTATTAGTACCATAGAGTGAATAGTGATATTTATATTTTTTTGTGATTTAAATAAATAAGATGTTCCTTTACTTTTTTGTGATTCTTTATATATTGCTATAATTTATAAGTTACAAACTATTTTTTGTGATATTTACCCTTTCTAATAAAACTGGCAAATAAAACAAAGAAACACCTGTGTTTTCTTCCTTTTTCTAAAATTTCTAATACCGGTATTAAAACCGGTATCCCGGTATTAAGATCTAAAAAATATCGAATACCGGTATTGAAATTTTGGTCCGGTATTGCAATCACTAGTTGCAACCTATGCTAGCAACCCAGATATTCGATCAAATTGAGGTTATGGTACCTGTCCAAAGCGGTAACTCTGCTTTATCTGATTTTTACTTTATATATTAGATCATTATTACGCAAATTTAATTAATCTGTTGAGGCATAACATTTATTCAACAAGCAAAATTTATTTTTCAAGAAAATTCTGAAGTTTCGCAATCTGTAGAAAAAAAAATGAACTTTCTCCTGAAAACAGTTTATATATCGAAATCTGTAACAGATCAACAACCAAATATCTAAAATATGTAATAGATTCAGAAATAAAAAGAAATACTCAACTAAAATAGGTGACTGAAATAAAATGGACAAACTGCAAGGTAAGATGTCTAGACTTATGCAAAATACATTTCTCAAAAACTAAAATTAAAAAAACATTCTCATTAAATGTATAGTATTTAACACAAAACTATGTCAAAAATTTAAATTACTATAACAAAATAACAATATTAATTAGAAAACAAATGTAGACAAATTTAATATTCAATAAGTTTAAGATAAATGGATTTTTGGAGGAATGTTTTGAATTAACTTATGACTCAAAATTTTCGTATTAAGACTCAAGTAATTGGATAAACGAAACTTTTCGTATTTATCTAATTCTGCTCAACAAGATGTATTTTTGAAAATTCTTTGCAATCAGTGTTTTTTTCCTTTGGGTCTTTCTGAAATGAGTTAAAATTTAGTTATTAAAATGATTTCTTAAAATATTCTACAAGTTAATAAAGATGCTGAATTTAAATTTTGTTTTTGAATTTAAATTTTTTATAAATAACGCAATTTTTTGATATTCTTTAGTTTATCGATTTATGAGATTTATAAATATGACTTTTATCTGAAGTGAGAATACATTCTGTATGCATACATTGATAAATGTATACACTGATATATTTATTCTATTGAATTGAAACTTGTCTATGCTTACATTAGACAACATATGTTAGTTTAGGAATAAATCTTTTTGCTATATGGACAAGACCCCAAAAAAGTTTCAAAATATTTATATTTTTCAATGATGGTTTCTGTCTGAATCAATTCTTTTGAAAGGCGTAATCTCGAAACCTCGTTGCTTCTTTTCAAACAAATAGTTCACTGAAATATGTAAAAAAGTTACATACAATTTTTCTACAGTTAGTTCTTTACTTGTTTTCATAATGCAAAAGTTGAATTTTAGTCCTACGAACATCTAAGTTTTGTTTAGTTTAAATAATTTAATTTTTTCGTATTGTTGTTATTAAAAGATTTTTGTTTTCTCTGAAATTAAATATTTACATATATTCTCTCCTTTAAAGCATAAAAGTATGGACACATAATATTAAAAAAATACTTTTAAAGCTAAAATTTTTCTCTAGAATCAAAATAAATAAATAATTAAAGTAAAATTTGGTAATTTTCTCATAACAATTGTTCAGGGATCAGTTAAAAGTCAAAAATGTGTGGTGGAATGTGCATTATAAAGTATTATATTTAAGCCAGTTATCTTAATTCACATAAAATGCGATTTTAAAATATATTTTAAATCCGCTTTTGAGTTTCTAATAGTCATTGAAAGTTTCTGCTGAAATTACATAACTTATTTCTTTAACATTTGAACAGAGGCGATAGAAATAAGCTTGAGATTGATTATATCTATGTTATATGGAAAAATATTTAAATGCTTTGGATATTAAATTAAAATTTTTATAAATTTGTGTTTCATTTTATAAAGATAAGAGAGCGCGTTTAAAAATTTCCGAATTAGCTCAAAAAATGAAAAATAGCTAAAGCAAAATTCTTGTAAAAGACATGAATCTGTTTGGCTTCGGATATATATAAAAAGGAGAAATATATTTTTTCATGTGTTTGATGATTTTTAATTTGATTAATGAACGATGTATATACAAATATCTGTGTAAAGAATATAACATGAATAATTTAATCAAAACATATTTCATATTAACGAGCAATATATCATGAAAATTCTGGATGTATAAATATAAAAATATATATTCTTAAGCAAAAACTGTTACTATGATGTAATTGAGCAAATTTTCAGTTAAAGTACAAGCATGTTTACTTCCATGATATTTAAAACAGGTTTCAATTTTAAGATTAACAATTTAGCTAAACAATTTTCTTTAGCTTTCAAATTGCATTTTAAAAGTACAAAGAAATGAAATATCTCTCTCGAGGATTCTGGTTTTAAATGTGATGCTTATAATAGAACAGAAATATAACTACGATTTGAATTTAAAGTGGATTTTATTTTATTATTCATAGCCATAGAGCTTAATTGAAATAGAATTTCACAAAAGCCTCCATCGCATATATTTTTAGAAATTCGTGATAAAAATTTAAGTTTTTTTCCCCTGAAAATTATTATCAGAACAATTTTTTATAGTAAGCATTACAAATAATTTTCTGAATTTAAATGCTTTGCAACAACAATGTATATTGAACTTTTGGGCCGATTTTTTAAAACCATGGACTATCTTTAAAGCGTATTTGAAGTCAAATCGAGCAATTTATAAAGCGTATTTTAAAAAGCATTTAATTTCTTTGCTCTTCATAAAATTAATCTTATTAAAGATCTTCTCCATTATTTGTCTTATTAATGAAATTTTTTTGTCTACATATGTTTTCTTTATAATTCGTTAATTACTTGTTATTGGACTATTAAATTGCAATTCTAATTGCAATACTTCAAATATAATATTTTACTATTTTAAAGATAAAATATTCAGATCAAAACATGATAATATCAAAAAAATTAAATCAGAATCCGTTAATGGTATTCTTTTTAATATTTCAGTCAGGTGTTTATGATTTGTTGTTCACGCAAACTCCTTGACTATCTTTGTTGATTCAGATAATGATACCTTACTCAGTTACCTAGTACATAAATAGTTCGCTTTCTTTTTAAAAATTGTATCTCAAAATAAAACCATTGTCACAATAATGTCTACCAATTCCAAATGACTTGGAAAATTATTTAATAATGATATATAATCTATATTTAACCACGATGCTCAAAATAAATGATCTAACCAAGATAATACTATCTCTATTTTGCAATCGAATGGGCCTTTTTAAAATTTTGTCTCCGTTTTTCGAAAACAGGAAGTCGTTCTCTGTTGCGGCGGCTCTCTAACACTGTCTTAGAAATGTCCTGTCAAGTTGAAACAGTTGTTTAAGTTTCCTTTGTCAAATGTGATAGATGAAGTGCTCCTATCAGAACAGATATTACAGACCATTTTTCTCAATTTAAATGTCTTGAAATATAAACATGATTAATTGTTCCGCAGTTTCTCATGGATTTTTTTAACCATAACTGATTTGTCTAGAAAGCGAATTTTATTTTAAAATTTGTTTAAATTAGGGACTTCCCCTTTTTGATAGTCTAAAAAAAACCCGACAATCATTTTTAATCTGTTTGCATATGCAGACAACGTAAGACGGATTTAAAAAAAAACAACACACACAGTTTGTAAAAACTTAATTCCTGATTACAGTATATTTGATGTAATTTTAAAGTAGCAGAGACGAAGTAATCCCAGGATGTTTTTTTAAAATTAAATGCTTAATGGATATAAATATAAATGTTAAATTTTAATTAATATTATTCTGTGGGCAACTGTTTTTTTTAAATATAGTAACAATATTATTAGGATATAATCGCTAACGATTTCATTCTGGGGATTCATTAATTTGTTAATGTGAATGCGTATATTTTTAATATTAATGAAAATTTCACCTTTTCTGATTAAGTTTCTTAGAAAAGAAATTCAAATATCTCTGCAAATAAAATAAAATTAAACTATATATATATATATATATATCAGTTCTTTATGGTTTTTCACTTATTTGTAGCTGGACTGCTTATTATCCAAACACCGTTACGTTATAGAGGAATCAAAACAAAAAGAATTTTCCTTTTTTTCCCACAAAAAACTGATTATAATGTAATTTAAATAGAATAAAAATGGTTGTAAAGATTTCTATATAATATTATAACAATTATGGATCTCTAAATAGAAACTCGTTGGACTCAAGGTCTGGACACTGTAGCTGCTCTACTCTACAGATACAATGATTATTTACAGTTATATTTCTCTCTACAGTTATTAAAAGGCCAATAATAAAATCGTACACTTCTTAAATAGTCTGGAAGTTTCCTTAAATATAGATCCTGTGTTGAAGTAATTTTGATTTTGATATTAATCTAAAATTTCCCTCTTATTGTACAATAAAAAAAATTAGCTGTTTAAGTGGATATAGGACCTTTAAACATTTAATTTTTCGAAATTTTTTCTGATTTCAATTGATAGCCGAAACCCTTCGAAATATTTTAAGGCGTTACATATGTATATGTGCTAATTAATTAAAAAGATATAGTCAAAAACGTGAAGGTCACTGTTGATATTTCCCTCAGAAACGTGTAGGGCAGGGGCATTTGATTGTGATAGTCGCAAATAGTTTAATAAAGGATTTTTTTTTTAAAACTTTAAAGTCGTTTTTCTCAATGATACATTTTCAGAGTGCAAAACTGCAAGCAGAATTAAATAAAAATAGTTCTTAGTACCAATATGGAGTTTCCTAGGTATGCTTATTCTACAGAATAAAGAGAATCATGCAGAATAAAAGCATTATTATGTATTTTTTTCTGTGTTTGCTAATATTTTGTAAAACGTTAACAATATAAAAATTAAAGTAATATAATAAATAATATTTATCAGTTTGTATGATTATCAAGGAATGTTCTTTAGTTGTAAATTAATGTAACATTTATTAATATAAGTTGTTTGCCTTTGCTAACCTTTGCTGGCGAGCAACTTCTGTCTTCCACAATTTATAAGGAACATGTGTTTATTTTTTGCATATATATTTTAATTAATGAAAATGATTTCCTTGGCTTAAAAATTCATAATTATGGAGCTAAATGTCTTATAAAATTATGATTTTTTTTTGTTACGTTAAGGAGAGTCGCATTTAGAGTTCTGTTTTAGCTGTTAAACGTCCTATAATCCTTTAATTCCTTTAAAAAAATTGTGGATAAAAAAATTCTAAATTACAAATTTAATAAAAATATTTAAGAAAGAGATAAAAAGGGAAAACGAAGTTAAATATATCAGAGGTCGTTGATAAAATTTAATATTGTATAAATTTAGTGTTTCACGAGAATTGTTTTGTGGGATTGATTTATTTGAAAATGAAAATACGCAAACGTGTATTTCGTATTTATATTATGAAAATTAATCAGATATTTATGCTCAGATACATATGAAAATTAATCTGATTATAGATGAACATTTTATTATGTGAGCGAATTTTTAAATAGAAATACAATAAATAAAGCATTATTGTAATTGTGCTTTTCAGACACTGCTTCATATACACGGAAAGAGAAAAGTTCAATGTTGCATGTTATTATAAAATTTTGCGATTTAGGCGATGAATTTTTAAATTAAAATTTAATAAATAAAAAAATGTAATGAATGTTTTCACTCATTGATTCATATGCACAAAAGGGGAAAATTTGAATAATACATGTGTATAAAATTTTTTTTGTGATTTAGGAAGATTTTCTGGTTTGATTTTTTCGAAGCTAATTCAGATGGTAAATAAAAAACGATAATAGAAAATAGAGTTTAAAATATCAGAAATAAAATTGGAAACTATTTTCAATTTTAAAAGCAAAACTGCGATAGCATTTATTACAGCTAAAAATCCCTATAATTAAATTTTCAGCCGTAGAAGAATTGCTTCACAATGTTAAAAAAATTTTTAATGATAAGATAGCGACAACTTATTGTTTATTCTTCATTTTTAACCATTACTTTTATAAGGACTTTTTATTTTTAATAAATCAGTGAATTGCGAATATTTTGCTGAAATGCGATTGTACCATAAAATCCTTTAGAAAGTATGGATGCCGATTTTAAATGAGACTTCTGAAACGCATTTTGTATTCGTAGAAACACTGGTAACAAATATTTCTGTCTTCTTTGTCTTTACTTATAATAAAGCTGAATATGTGTTTGTGTCTGTTTTGGAGTTCTACAGGGCAAACCGTTTGGCCTAGAGTAACCAAATTTGGAACATTTATACTTTGGAGGATAAGAATAGGCATTTCGAAACGATCTTTAAAAATATAAATTAGAATTTTAATGAATTCAAATGAAAGGAAATTTGGCGTTTTCATCAATAACTTCCAAAAATATTATAATGCAAAACTAATTTTTACATCATCTTAAAATTTAAAACATTTTCTTTCCAATGCTGCCTATTATTTTGTCATATAATGTTTTTCAAATAAAAAAAAATATTTTAAGCGTATTTCCCGATATTATACTTCCCCCACACACACGCACACCAAACTAAAATTTAACTTGTGCGAGTACATCATGTGATTGAATATTTTAGATTAGTCTTACTTGCAAAGCATTACTGTTCGTAAGTATTTAGTGTAAAAAATAATCAAGGACATCAGCAACCTTTTGTATCAGTAGCAATAGTGAAAAACAATAGTAAAACAAAACAGTTAATATTAAATAGTTACTATATAATCATTACATTTTAGCAATCAGAATATTATTTGGTGTGAAATGTTTGCAGTTTGTAAAGGATGTTTTGAGTATGATATTTATATTTAACAAAATTCAAAGTTTTTCAGCAACAACCAGGAAATCCCAAAATTTTTCTTTCCAATCGCTGGCCCGATGAACCCCAAGAAAATTCGTGTCGTGCTACCGTTTGAGAAATCCTTCTCTGCACGCGAAATATTTGCATAACTGCATATGCATCAGCAAGCCCATCTTCCATGTTCTAAGTACGAGGCCATGCGAGAAAAAGACTGTGTTTCACGCGACCCTTTATCGATATCTGGAGTGTGCAAACACCGATCCCAACAAGCTTGTAATTTAATCACACCACACGCCCAGCTTTTGTTAGACATTCAGTAAAAAGAACTCTGACATGATGCAGTTGAATTGTTTCAGTTGCAGTTATCTTTTTTTAAATACCGAATGACCGCAAATATTTGTACGAAAAAGAATTGTGTGTTGCAATAGTCTTCAAACAATATGAAAAAAGATTCACAAGATCTCCTACTTTTGAAATAAATGGCAAATAATTGTGGTTGGTCTTCGTTGTTCCTATTTTATAAAATTAAAAAAAAGTTATTGAAACTTGTTTCGGGGTTGAAACGTTCCGATTCGTTTAAACTAATTCTAATGTACTTCAGACAACAAATTTATTATTTTTCAAATTTGTAAGCTATAAATGCAGTTGAGTAGCAGCATAAAATTTTTTACAAATGATATTTTACTTAAATGCAAATACCTTTTTGTAATAATGCATTAATTTAGTTAATTTTTTAATTAATTAGTAATTTAATTAATTAGTTAATTTTTTTAATCAATGAATAAACAATAACGTAGAATTGCCAAGCAGTATCAGAATCATTCAAAATCAGACTATCCAAAATAAATAAATAAAAACGGTTTTGAGCTACTTTATTGGGAGCTGTTACTTTTGTTCACTCATTTTTTTTAAATGTCAAAAGAAAAAAACTGACTCAGACTTTTTCTCATAATTTTTGAATGGATTTTTAAGAAGGAATTATCCAATATAGCTTATGCAGTTTTCTTGAATATGTTCTTTCTTTTACTCTCGTAATTTCAGTTATTTTCAATATCCCATTTTTATTATTACTGAAAATATATATTTTTTCACTTAGAATCGAATCAGTTGATAGAGAAGAGAGAAATGATTTTTAAATAGAAAACTCTCGAAAAATAAAATGTATGTTAATTAATCTTATGAAACAACGCTTCTTGTTCAGCATTTATATCCTGCATTTCTGATAAATAGTTTTTTTAAACATTAAAAAAAGTCCTCTCATGATAGTAGAATAGAAATATTTAATAAGTTGGATAATTAACATTTTACCGCGCATTTTTAATTTGACTGTCGTGCTCAGAAATATATTTTTTTACTCAATTGTTTACGATTGCCCCGTGAAGTTGAGAGACAGTTGTATGTTTGGAAGTGAAAATTATCCCAGTTTTTCTATGAAAACTCTTGATGGCTGTAACCTTCGTTTGCTCATCACGATATTTTTTTTCTCTTCCCAGAGCAAATGACGTCTGTAGCCTTCATTTGCGGCAATGTTTTAACATGTTAAAAAAGAACAGTATCTGATAATAATAAAATTTCCTTCGTTTGTTCAACAGTAAATAATTCTGGTTAAAAAATTTTAAAAAATCTTAAAATTTCCTCAAAGAATCTACTTCATATTCAGTTATTTATTCATAAATGAATACTGAATAGCATACAATGGACTTTATGGAAATTAATAAAACGAAAAATGTTCAAACCATTTTTTACAAGCGAAAAAATATTGTTTTGATCATTAATTTCAATTTTGTATACATTGTTTGTCATTGTGAATGCAGCAGCAATGATTACCATTTATATCTTTTAAATTACATAGATGCAAATTTCCTATAGTTCCTTGCTGTTCATTAACTTTCTTTACAACTATCACCATTAAATCTACTCATTTCAAAGTTCTGAGATTTTTCTAAAGAACTCACTAAAGTATTTGTACGAATCGTTACCATATACCACTCGTTAAAATCCATATATCCATTATACCATTTCTACAGTAAGATAAAATTTCACTTTTGTTCAACATGCCTTTCAATTTAAATCCACTTATTATCTTCCTATTTTGAAGTTTCACATGAGCTTGAGTTTGCTTAATATAGCGGTGATTTTTAAATGTTAAATTGAATTATCTACTATAAGTGACTAACAATTTGCAATGGAGATAAAGATATAAATGTTATAATAATTAGAAGGCGCAGATTAATCTAGTCTGCAATCAATACCGTAGCATATTCTTGCAGCTTGAGTAAATCGAATTCGAGTTCTTGGGTTCACATTTTTACCATATTATTACTTAAAATAATTATAGAAATAGTTGCTAGATGTAGTGATAAATAATTTTTTTCTTTGAGTAAGAGCAACGTGTCGTTATTTCTAATGATTTGAATACTCTTATTGACAGCATTTGCGAATATATAGATAATGACATATTTTTCTGCAAATATCTTTAATTCTGAATGGAGAACAAACAGTATTAAATTTGAAAGTCCGAGATCAAGTTTTTAAATATTATACTAATAACAACACATAGTTTTCCTTTCCTATACCCTTAACATGTCATACTTTAAATAGTACTACTTAAACTAATATAAATGATAACTGAAAGCAAAATTTCTTGAAGAGCCTATAAAGTACTGGATTGCAGTATAAAAATCAAATCAATCATCAAGTGAAGAAAGTTTCGAAAAAGAATTATATTTTCAGAATTATTTAACTATTTAATGTAAGTTTTGAAGTTAATTCACCACTTTTAATTCAAAAATAATATTTTGTCGCTTTGAGTTAAAATATGTAGAACGAATACGATTTTTAAGACAATACAAGCGATGTATTTATATATATATATATATATATATATATATATAAAAAATTTCAAATTTAAATCAGAATCCATTAACAGCATTCTTATTAACAATTTGACAAAGTATATAGATTTTCTTCTATTAAATTATTTAACGATCATTTTTAGTTTATATAATAATTCTTTACTGAAATAATTAATAAATATAGAGTTACTTATTAGTTATTTCAGAGAAGTGTTATTAGTTTTCCTTTTAAAAGTTGTAACACGAAGGACAATCACATTCTCAATGATGTCTTCATAATGCTTTTCTCTTTAGAAATTGTATCCTAAATTACAATCGCTATCACAATAATATCTACTTCATTCTGAATGCATTGGAAAATCATCTAATAATGATACATAATCTATATTTAACCGCTTAGCTCAAAATAAATTATCTAACCACGATTATACTATCTCGGTTTAGCAATCGAATGGGCCCTTTTTTAAATTTTATCCCCGTGTTTCATGAACAGGAAATTGTTCTCTGAAGCTGCTTCAATATCGCCCTGGAAATGTTTTGTCAAGTTGAAGTAGTTATTTATGTTTCCTTTGTCAAATGTGATAGATGGATTGCTTCCATCAGAGAAGGCTTTCCACATGGTTGGGTAGTCGAGCCTATCTTGTTTTTCTCCCTTCAAGTCTTAAATAAAATATCAACCTCAATCTGTCAGAATTTTAGGGATTATGTATGTATATGAATGAAATTGAATAAAAAATCGATAAAAATTAGTTGATTTCTTCTTCTTTTTTTATGGGTTGAGATTTTGTTACTTTTTGAAATTTCTTTCATTTCTGTTATCAACAGAATTTGCATAGTAGTATAACAGGAGGATAATTTTGATGTAGTCAGTCCCAGATTATCATGTTGAAATTAATATTAATGGATACATGATTCGATTATGAAGCTGCACAACCACTTGCTAATTGATTGGCGACCATCAAAATTGCTAGGCTAAAAGCTATCTCTTCAGAAGATACATCTGCCATGAAAATAAGCAGACATTGTCGAAGGTGTTTCAATGAAAGCTCCAAAATTTCGGTGTCATCTTAAACTGCATCCTCAGAAAATATTTATAAGAAAATGGCGTTTTATTTGTAAAGTCATCAAAACATTAACATTGCAACAACTCTCCTGGACTCGCCCTGTTTGTAAAAGAACATTGTCCATTCCCTTCTTTTCTTCACCGTTTCCATTTATCATAAGATGAATATTGCTCTTGTGAAAAAGTCGTCGATCCCATCCACTTTGCGACATCCTGCCCTTTTACTCTTTCATGGCGCTTCCGAAAACCCTCATCCTCGCTAAAAAATCTTTGGTACAAAAGAGTCCCTAATAATCCTTCTTCCATAAAAGAAAAAAGAATCATACATAACCATGATTAGATTCCTAATTGATCATCGAGATCTGCTTCAATTAGAATAACCCTATCATTTTTTTAAAGCACCATTTAATATATCTAGCATTTTATTCATAATTTATCTTTCAACCTCTCAAGTAACTAATTTTTATAATTAATTCCTTTACATGTTCTTCCATACTGTACATTATAATGTACATTCATCTAGTTTTATTGTACTCCAAATATTTTTCATTCTAGTTTTTATCATTTCTAGTTATGTTAAATGTATTCGTATCTTGTCATTTGTTTGTTTCTTTCAAATTGATTGGTACTTAATTTTTTTTAATAAAGTCCACCTACATCTATAAGGAATCGGAAAGGGATCACATTATCTCTAGAAACGGAAATGTGGCGTTAAGTGTTAAGTAAAATACCTGAATCTTACTATAAAGCCTCTTATCCATCAATTGACCATTAATAACATAACAATATTATATTTCTACAAAGCTTTCTTTTGTTTTTCCAGGTTGAAAATTAACCTAACATTACAAGGGCAAGCTTAATTTAACAGAGTGTTTATATATTTACTAAACAACTTCCCAGATATATTTAAAATCTATCTACAGATAAATGATTTCTTTTTTGCACAAAATATTCCTTTTCAATTTTGTGTATATTTTTTTCAAAATTTACTTGAATTCTGTCATTTTGAAAATTCATACATTTAAACTTTCTTTATTTTCCATTTATTTGCTAGATCAATCATTATTTCAAATTTTTCATGTTTGCACATAATAAAATATGAAAAAAAAATTAATCATGAACGAAATCCTCAATGAATCTTAAGTTGCTCGTTTTTATACAACTAATGAAAAGTGATATCTACGCTCCTTAAATGTTACTTAAATACACAATAACAAAGATATTCAAATGCGATTATTTTGTAAAATATCTGTTATATGTATTATATAAATCAACCTTTTTATTATAACGTTTCTGTATTATGACCTTTGAATTTTAAAAATATTTCGAATGATGAGGTTTTAGTATGCAAGTCAAATCTAAAGTTGGGCATTCTAATAGAGCGGGGGCGGGGGGAGCTAATTGGCAGAATGCTAATAAGGTACAAAATGTTTTTGACAATTTTTTTGGTAAATTAAATTTAAAAAATATTTGATGTTTATAAATAAAAACTAATCTTAAATAATCTATAAAATAAAAAATAATCTGTAAATTACAGCTAAAATATTTAATTTGCATTAGAACTCTACAGGAGAGACAAAATCATAAAATTTACAATATAAAAACAAATTTCTGATTTAATTCATTATAATCAATCATTTTTAATTCATTAATTTTCTTCTTAGGACCTGTCAGTCAATTTTGTGCATACTTATTTATTGATTTGTAATTTTTTTTTTTACTTATTTATAATATTAATAAGTTTAATTCCAAGTTCAGTTTAGGGCGCAGAACTTTTTCTGAGCACCACTAAAATTTTTATATTTAAAAAAATGTAAGTAAAAATTGCTATCATTTAAGTTTTAAACAATAAACTCAAATTCTATAAATTTGATGTATAATAAAAATTTTATTTTTCAAAATGTTAAATATAATTATATTTAAATCACAGTCAAAATGAAAGATAAATTAAAAGTGAAAGATTAGTTGATGTGATATTTAAAAAAAATATATTAGACACCTCTATGAAAAGTAATAAAAATGATTGCCTTATTTTAAAATAAAATTAATGCTTAAACTATTCACCATAATATTCTGACACGGTTTTAATCACTAACTGTTTTCAAAATTCTGTATAAAATCATATTAGCCTATTAAAATTATGATTTTTTTTTTCTAATCATCAAATTAAATACTGTTTTCATTTCTGAACTTTGCCGGCGTCCTGGCATAGGGGTAGCGCGTCTTCCCCGTGATCTGGGCGTCCCGGGTTCGAGTCCCGGTTTGGGCATGGTTGTTCTTCTATTGTTCTATCTGTGAGATGTGTGAATGTGCCCTCCTGTAAAAAGAGGCTGTGCAAGCGAATGAATGATGCGTGCGTGGCAAAGTCGTACTCTTGGCCCTAGTTGGCGCTGCTATAAAAAAAATAAGAGACGTTCCCCCTCAGGCTTAAATCGCTGTCTTCGTAACAGCGGGCTTGTCAGTGGCAAGTGCCATAAGAAACAAACAAACAATTTCTGAACTTTATTTCTAAACAGAAGAAAATACTCAAATTCTAAAATTTTCACCTGCAAGTCGGCTAAGCGCTGATGGTAAAACAAAGGCCTTTGTGTTTTCCCCTTTGTTAAAGCAGCCATTTCCGTTTTATGACTCTAATAGACACGGAAAAATCTTTATCAGGATGTTAGGAGAAGTCTTATTCTAAATGAATGACCTGTAATCAAATACATTTCAGCTCGTTTATTCGGGTAACCGATAAACGAATACATTACTTACCGGAATAAAATATTTTAGCACCAAAATCTTATTTCTAGCTGCATTATTAAATCTTCATTCTTAGAATACTATTCTTTCAATGGCTTTTCGACTAATGAATGAATATAATGGAGCAATAGATTAAATATTTTTCCATAGAAAGATGATGATATAAATAACAAATAATCTTGAATTCTTTAAACTGAAATGTGAGTAATGTTAATGAGTGAATATTGTTATACATTGCTTTATTTCGCTATTAGAATTTATTTTTCTATTTCTTATTTCTGATAAATTTAAAGAATGTTTAATGTTTAATTTTTCTTTTCGTTGGCAATGCTTTATTTATGCATGTGTTTTTTTTAAATTTATTTTTGCAATTATAAACTGCAGAGAATGAAGATGAAAAGAATGAGCATCTTAAACTATAAGTCATAAGCCTAAATGATGCAAAAAAATAAATAAAATGTAGAAGGAAATGTAAAATGTAGAAAATGTAGAAGTTATCTGTCAGATTTTTAACATTTGTAAGCAAAAATACAAATCATACTTGCTTATAAAAACTTTAATTTTGCTAAACAATTATTTTTCAACGCATATATTTCTATTACCTTTTTGTCTGCTTTTGACTTTTGTCAATTTATTTTGTAAATGAAAATAGTAGCGAATTTTTTTTTCTGGTCGAAAAAAAGGGCCGAGTGAAATAGAAAACTGAAGAAATTTTTTCAGTATAATTAAATATTATCTTCTGAAATGATTCATGCTCACTTAAGAAAAGTCCGCAGCATTAAATTTTTATTTCTCCCAAAGAAATATTAAAGTAATTGAAACGTATAGGAATTTTTTTTAACATTTTACCATCGAGGAATCCTATTTGACAGAGAAAAAGAATCAAAATGAAAGGATATTCAAACTTTAGGTCCGAAAAGTCGCAACAAGATAATATTTTAGGCATTTATCTTTATATCATTTAAAAAAATTACCCATCCTATAATGATAAGGAACACATAAAAAATAAACTTAATATCCTCGGAAATGAGAAAGAATAATTGCTGTAACTATAACAATAAAATACACTTTAAAATATATTTAAAAATGAATTAAAATACGAGAAAAAAATTTATAACTTAATATAGAAAATATTGTAATTTATAGAAATAGTATAAGTTGAAAAAACTATTATAACTTGAAGGCTGGTTTTTTTAATATTAAAAGGATATTAAGGATAGGATTAGAGTGTAATATGGCTCGAAATTACAGAGAAAAAAGTTAAAAACATTATTAAGTTTGATAATTTCATTTTCATCCAAGTGCTTTATTTAATCTTTAAACAAGAAATTTAGTAATGTATCTTCAATCAATAATCAATGAAAATGTAATAATTCCAATTTCTCGTAAATGTCTAAGATACAAGATGGACAAATTTTTTTGTAAGTGTTATCACGTGTAAGTGGGCCATTTTTTTGTAAGTGATATAGAGTCAATGAAAATAACTATAATTCTAGACATATCTTTGAGACATTTTAAAGAACTTCAAGGGTTTCTTGGTCCTTTTTCTTACTTGTAAAGAAAAAAAAATGCTCGGATCCTGTCCTTTATACTTGATTATATATTAAGTTCCTTGATTTCAGATCTAATCTACGATGATAAAAAGTTCTGGCTCTTTACAATGAGAACATTAAGTGTTACTTCTAATGTATACTTATTAGGCAATATGAAATAGGTTTAGTTTATATAAATATTCTTAATTATTTAAACAAATACATTTTCATGTGAAAAAAGAGTTTTTAAAATTTACTATTAAATATTATCATTTATCTCCTATTCTATCATTTATCTCTATTTCTAACACTCGAATTCTTTTATATTAATTTTTTCTTTCAAAACGAGAATTGATCTACACGAATGCAGTAGAAAATTATCCCTGTATCCAATACCAATAATTTCTATTAAAGAGATCGAATTTATGAGATACAGTCAATACTTCTTTTCTTTTCAAATCAAACGAAAAGAAAAATATCATACATGTGTTTGAAAACTGAATAATCACGGTTCACCCGAAAAACACTAGTAATTACAACGAGTCACGCATATTTTTTTTCAATCAATATCAACAGAAAATACCACTTTCCAAGAAATATTGGAAATATTTTGACTAAACAAGCAATCTAGATTATTTAATTCAGAAGAAAGAAAATCACATTTCCCATAAGATATTGGAAACGCTGCGATTAAATAAACAATCAAAATTATTTAAATCAAAAGAAAGAATAAATTAAAAAAAACAATTTGTCCTCGTCAGGTCAATTTTAAGTTGCTACTGGGTTTTAAAATCGTGCAAATGCAACACTATTAGCAGCCGACCCTCTAATGATTTTTACATGGGACTGCCCGGTCTTGACTGCAACCATGGCAAATACAAGGAAGCCGTACGAGACGAGAATAATTATATCCGTTGCCATGGAAACCGGTCAACAAAGGCAAGGCAAGTCCACAACTTGGGACAAAGGCATGGCCGCTGGACGTCATTGGTGTTATATTTTGATTGCTTTTGATGTACGACGCCCTGTAAAAGAAGAGCTATTCGTCCGACGTCTATTAAACACCTCGAGGCACGGCGATTCAAGCAGTATGCGTGCAAAACTGTTCAACTGGGAAATGACACTAACTTCTTTCTTTTTTTTGTGAAAAATTGCTTTACATGATAAACGAGATTGTACTGCCTTCATTCGATGCCATTAGAGGGAAAATATAATTTGATCTTTATAACTAAATTTTATGTTCCATCGTAAGAATCGGAATTCTCTTTTTATTATAATCAGTTTGTAATAAGGGCTTTTAAGAGGATATTATTTTTCTAACATGTTTCGTCATGCGAACGGTGCTTTCTGATTTTAATTTAAATGAAGTTTCGTTTTCAATCGATGGTATGAATGTTTGAGTAATGTATAATAAATTGGATAAGAACACAGTTTGAAACTCAATTAAAACTTCGGTATTGTACATTTTAAGAAATTGAAGGTTTCGGAAAACCTGAAAAGTTTTAGCGTTAAAGAAAAAGGCTCAAAATTCTTGATTAAAGTTTTGAATTGTTGCTAATATAAACATTTTTTAAACACATATATCGGTGCCTGTGTTTTTTCACTCATCTTATGTTTTGTAAGTATTTAAGTAAATCTAAAGCCAGTTATTTGTTTCGGATAGTTAAAAAAACAAATAACACTTTATAAGTATTTATTTATCCAAATTATTGCTAGAAATAAAAAAATATTTACAAGAAGTTATGCTGAAAATTATTTATTTTATGACCATTTTGATTTTTAAAATGTTCAATTGAGTAAAAAGTTTTTCCGAAATAAAAATGTTTTTTCTGACACATGTCGGACATGTTTTGTTTCAGAATGTGCCGAAAAAAGAATTATGCTTAAAGCATACTATTTTGCTTGCTCTTACATCACACTTTTTTGTCGGACTTTATAAATACGGTATACTTTATAAATGGACGGACTTTATAAATGACATATTAATAAGATTTATAATTATATGAAAACTAATTTTGTTCCTAAAATGCATAATTATTAATTAATTTTATTACTATCTGAACCACTTTTGGGATAATAAATAAAACTTGTGATTCACTTATGACTCCAATTATACAAAAATCTGAAAATTCTTATTTTATTCTTTAAATTGTGAGGTTATTCATACATATATATATATACTAATTTTGTTGATCATATATATATATATAATCATACGTCAACAAATCAATCATACGTACAACAAATTTTTTCTGATGACATGACTTCACCGCAAGCTATTTAAAATTTATGATAATATTCCACAATCCCACCGATTATTAGAACCGATTAAAAGAAACCATTTCTGCTTAACATGATATAAAAATAGCGAAATCCATCAACAACTTTGCATTCTGATATACCCTTTACATCAAGCATTCGATAAAACACGGACAGAGTAAACTGCGTTATAATAAGGACAAATGTACTATTTTTAAGCAATAGAACTTTTTCATTTTCAGAATTTAGAATTACTGAAAAAAAAATTATATCAAATAACCCGTAAAAATAATTTTCATCTCATTAAATGGTAAATATAAAAAAACATATATGATTTTATTATAAATATAATAACAATTATATTCAAATTAGTTTTCTGATGACAGATCTTCCCAAAACAAAACAAACATCACAAACCCTGTACCGATCTATAATTAAATTTTACGATTCGAATTTTCCCTAAAGATATTTTCAGCCAATGGGATAGAATGGAGAACCACGCAAACGATAATTTATTGGTATTTTTTTTCCTTCGAATACGTTTTGTTCGATTCAATGGCCGTGGAAGACTGGCCGCTGAGATTTATCCTGGGTCTTTTTTCTCGATCCGCCTCTCGTGATAATTCCAAACTCTCACGAAGGACGGGACTCCATTCTTTTATTGTCCCGTGGAAACAAAAACGCAATATGTCACCCCAACCAACAGAAAGGGCGGTAAATCAAACCCAGCATCCCGGAAGATATCTCAAAAATTGACATGTTTAGTAATCCTTTATCATCGGCCTGATCGGACTTAATGCTCACGGTGCCGGGAAAAATGCATGGCACAAATCAAATCCTAGATGCGGAATGGGGGCTTATTTTGACGAAAAAAATAAGACACCGCAGTGAAATTCAGCCTTTTGTTGGTCTTTTGATGTTTGGCACGGTATTGCGAAAGCGATGTAAAGAAGTGGTGATTGGTTGGTGGATATTAATGGCGTAAGAGCTAGAAAATGATACGCTGCATCAGATACAATGAGGCACGAAATTTAAAATCATTTATGAAATTGCATTTAAAATTATTTCTTGAGAAAAATAGTTCCAAACCTGGAAAAATTAAAAATTAGTGTAAAAAAGTTTGAAATTTTACTCCATTAAAAAATGAATATACTTTAAGAATAAAGTCTAAAATGTTAAATATCATAATAAAGGGGATAAAATCGGTCACAAATGATGTAAAAACACAAGCAAGTACAAGAAGCAAATATGTTGGAAACTTTTTCTCTCTAAAACTTTGTGAAATAGCATTGTAATGTTATAAAATACTTTATGGTTAATATTTAGAGCAGTATATTCTATTTACATATGAACTAAATATAGCATCACGAGTATGTTGGTTCAGTTTTGATGAAGAGCATGCAGTGCATGTGGTTTCCTTATAAACACGATATGGAAATGCAATAGGACATTTATCTGAATAATTAATGAATGTTTTTATATGCAATAGTACCCTTCCCCGTTTTTTAAATTCAATCAAAGAATGGTTAAAGAGATATTTAAAATAATTTGTGATTCGTAAATATATTCGTAATTCATTTTAATCATAAATATATTCGTAATTCTGATTTAAAACTATCTTAAATACAGCATAACAATAGAAGGTTTAACTTAAGATCCCACTTTAGTAAGGTTTTGAACCAGATCAAAAGTTTTCTATATTTTAGGTCTATATCAAGAATGAAATCGTTTTTTCACTATATAGACCTAGTGGCCTTTGAAATTCGTGGATTTATTTGTATGAATTAAAACTATTTTAAATACAACGTAACGATAAACTTAAGAACTTATTTTTGTTGTTCTTGTTATATATGGCACTCTTTAATCAGTTTTTGATTTAAAAATAATAATTTCGAAAGTAAAAGAACTTTTTTTGTACTAGGTTTCTACGAAATTATGCAAAAATTCACATTTAAATTGTTATTAGGCAATTATATTTATTTTAATATGCACCAAAAGGATCATGAAGCTTAAAAATTAGTCATTGACTTATTAAGATAAATTAAAAATAGAATGCGTTTTTGAAGAATTTTGTAGAACAAATGTTTTAATAATCGTTGAAATTCGGCATTTTATTTTTCATGATATTTTCCCCGTTTTAGAATTCTTAGAGTCCATCCAGAGTGATCATTTTCAGGATTCTGCTTTTATGCATGCTGGTGAATACGATAATTCAGATAGATAGATGGGTGAAATTTGGAAAAGTGCCATTACAACATAGATATGTAATGAATATTGGATCAGAACTATGAATGGAAAACACTTCTACTAAATAAACATTCAATTTCTGTCCTACACTGGGATTCTGCTCAATAAAGAGACATATTTACATTTTTTTAAATGCTTGTTACCACTAACATCTGAAAATATCACGAATTTTCTTAAATATTTTGTCACTTAATTCCGTTTAGTGAATATATGATTCACGCAAAGTGTCCATAAGACAAACTTTAAATATACATCACGTTCACAAAAGCAAGTCATTTTTGCAATTGAACATGGGATTAAAAGTAATCAAAGGGTGTGTGTGTATTTTTGTCAGTGAACTAATTAAAATGAATACTACACCAGATAAAGAGCGTAACATAGAAATAATAGAACAGAAATTTACAATAACACAAGTTGCATGAATAACGTATATCGCCCCAAATTACAAGACCTTCGAACATTTATTTTAAATACTCCAGGCATTCATTACTGATACTGAGTCTTACTTGCCATTAATATATCTTGCTGACTAAGACTTATAATAATGATATTCGTACAATTAAGTTATGGTTTTGTTATGAATTGGTATAGAATTAAATCTGCATTGTAAACTTTATCCAGTATATCATTTTTCTTAACAGCGAGTTCTAACAGAGGGGGGGGGAGTTTTAGATGCCCCGGGTGCTGGTTTTAGAATGATCAAAGAGACAAAGCGTTAATGTCAGTTTTTAAATTAAAAAAGTTTGGAAAATGCGAGTAAATAATATGATGCTCGGTTCGTTTGCAATTGGAAAGCTTCTAATGATAAATAAATTTCGAAAAGAATCATGCTGTTCTCTGGCCCTCGCTATGCTACCACTAATGAGCCCTCTGTAATAGAATATTTTGTGTTTCTGATCTCCAAGTTCAAAAATGATTTGGTTATGTAGGTCTCGCCAATTTCTAAGGTATAAATACCCTGTATTAGTTTTTATGGAACGTACGATGAACACCAATAAAATTTCTTGTTATCTTGTGAAAATCAGAGAAAAAACAACAGTAATCGAACTAAAATCAGGAAATAGATAATTATTTTTGTATTTTAGGATGGCATAAAAAGTCTCTTTTGTGAACAGATTCAGAATTTATTGAGAAAAGCATAAATGTTATTAAATTAAAAACAACAGTAACAAGTCATCCGTGGAAATTATAATCTTGAATATCTTCAGACCATAATTGTTGATGGCGATTGAGGACATTAGATTACATGGCATAATTTTTTAAATCATACATCAAATGTGGATGTTCTCCTTTTTGGAAATATACAAAAAAAGTAAAGAATTTTTTACTAGAAACTGCACATTGACATGCATTTGAAAAGGCACACATTTCAAGGTGAATCAGATTTTCCAAAATAACTATTTATAAAACACTGTGCGGCAGTCTTATGTGCGTTAAAAAGGATAAGTTATTCTAGCATTCATTTCCTGCATGTTCCCATATTTCATGCTTATTCTTCGAGTTATAAATATTTATAGGCTGCTGTCATTTTTTTATAAAATATTGAGGCTTTGTTAACATTGTGACAGTATTTTGATAGTCAAATCAGTTTACAACAGAAATTACGTTAAAGAGATCATAGATTTTGAAGTCCCGAATTTTTGTTTAAGTAAGCTGAACAAAAGCATCAATTATTTTTAAAGATTTCATAATCAAATAATTTAAAATAACTGATTTCACCCAAAATTCTCTATTCTCTTCAAAAAAATTTTATATTCATCATAAATAAATTTATTAAGCAAACTATTATATAAGGAAGAGATAAATAAAAAAAAATAAATTGAATAAATTGAAGACTAATTAATGCTAATTACATAAGATGATTCAACCGTGAACTCTGTAAAAGCTTATTTTGGTTTTAGCCGTTCATCATTAGTAGAGTTTGTTATTTTTTGACTAGCTTATCACTTTTGTTTATTCGATCCCTCGGAAAGCAATTTTTTTATATTTCAAAAATAATTGCGTAAAGATAAGATTAAGAATCAAGAATAATTAAAAATTTTAATTTACTATTTAATCATTTAAATGAGTTAATTTAAATAATGTCAGCTATTAAATAAACAAATAGCTATTAATAATATTAGATATTAAAATTTATTTTTTAAGAATGTTTTTTTTTTGTATCAAAAAACTATTTGTGATCTAAACATGAATTATTAAGCAGCGCAAATATGAATTATGTGAAAATGTTTAAATAGGAATTATTAAATGAATTATGAATGTTTAAATATGAATTATTAAGACTAACAAAATGTATAGGAATATTAAAAAAAATAAAGTAAAGTACTATAGAATTAATGAGATACGTACCTCATGTGAAATGTAACACAAAATTTCTAAAAACAGAAGCTCAAATAGAGTGAAATTATATATATATATATATATATAACGGTTCAAAGCAAAACGCTTACATTTCTGTTTCATAAGATAAACTAATAACATATACATCTTTTTCTTGCTTGAAATCAATTGCCAAGAGCCTCCAAAATTTGCCTTAATCAGATACACTTATCAGCAAAATTATTATCTTCAAAGATATGAAAGTCAAAACTTGCGCTTAAAAAATCTTTCACTTATATTGGATTCAAATTCAGATAATTATTTTAAACAAACTTTCGGAAAATACTAAAATGTTTCATTTACTATCTTTGATTTCCAGATTTTTGATTAAAAAATAAAGAAGAAACACTACTTACTTAATGGAGTTTATAATCAATTGTTATTTTCATAGCTATTTTATTAAAAAGTAGAAAATATTTACAATTGTAAAATAATTAAGAGAATCAGTTGTAATGGCAAAATTATGGAATCATTATTCAGCGCAATAAAACAATTAGTAGAGATAAACAGTGTTTAAGTTTGAATGAAGGGGATATATATACCATATATTTCTATGTTTTTAAATATTGAAGTAAATAACCTGAAAAATTGCAAAAATGAGAGTTATTAAAAGATAGCTTAACAGTAAATCATATAAACATAATTACATGGTTTCCTATAATCTCTGTTTCATATTTGAATTAATGAAGAATTGTAAAAGGAAAAATATGAATAAAAAGGACATCCTTCGATTCCCCACGTTCAAAAATAGATACAACACCTAGATTTTCTACAGTGCTCTGGAGGGGATACTAAAATCCTATCCATCTTGTTATTTATTTCCCAAATTAGTTTTCTTGATATTATGAAAGAATAAACATCATATTATGACGTGAGTATTTCGATTAGGTAAAGCAAGTAATTATTTTGAAGAAAAATTTTAATGAATTTTTAAAAAAAACGTTTGATCAATTCTAAATTAACTCGCCTATTTTCTAAAAAATTATAAGAGCTTATAGGAACAATCTAAATCAAATGATTGTAGACTATTATGAGCCTGACCACATTCTTCCGCTTTGTGTTTAATCGTATTTCGCCAGTTTTATAATTTGGTTGTAGTATTCATCCCACGAGTTGGTCATATGAGAACTGTTGTTTGTTGGTGACCAATGTAAAACACAGAAATCTGAATCCGTGCTTTTTAATAATTTATTTGAGTAACTGATGAAAAGCACATTCGATGGAATGCATCGAATTATTGTTATAACATCGATAAACAAGTACTATTTAGAAATTCACACTAAAATATTATGAAATTTTCAAATTGAAGAAGGCAAAATGACATAAAATACCCAAAAAGAATATTTTTATATGTATGAGGAATAAAATTAGTAATGGGCTTTGTCATGGATATTAGAAACAATATTACTTTATTTTCACAGTTGAAAATTTCTTTAGAAAATAAAAGAAAACTAATTCACAATTATTTCTATTTATTCAGCACTTACAAAATTCAAATTGCCCCGAAGCCAACATTAAACAGAAAGAAAAATTAGCCTTTCGTGAAGCACTCCATCTGGTCGAACGATACTACAGAATACCGCAGGCAACCAAAAGGCTAAATCATAGAATAGCAGCAGGCACACATCAGGTTGTTTGATATGCCAGTCAGTGGAACATTAACCAGCCGAAAAATCTTCATCACACTCAAGTGTCAAAGAATACTCAACCTTACCAGCAGTTCATTTAAACCTACCTGTATAAAACAATTAGATAAAATACAGTCCATGAGGAAACATTTAAATAAACAAACTGCATACAATATTTAATATTTTTAAAAAAATGAGCTGCAAGTAAAAGGAAGATAAAATGGCCAAAACAAATGATATATTTAAACTAAATGCTAATTAAGTCTTACCATTTTTTTTTTTTTTTGTCAATAGGTTCTCAACAATCAGGATGACAGAGATCCTGAAAATAAGGTTTTCAGTTTCCTTTAAATTCAGTCAGTAAACTACTATTCGTCTTGATAATTTTAAGGGGTATTTTCTCTTTGATAAAATATGGAAACATACTTATTATTTTATCTAAAACAATTTTAATTTGAAGCGTTTCAAAAGAACCATGACCAATGAGAATTTGGAATAATAATAAATAAAATGTAAAGCTCTTGTATGGTATGAAGTTTTAATATTATTTTCTTTCTACTTCCAAAAAATATTTTTCAAAGAAATTTTCTGCAAATGTCTTGTCTTGATATTTTCTACATATTTATTCTGTTTATGACAATCTCCAAACTCTCTTAATTTATCTCTAATTAACGGCAATTTTTAAAGAGAATGTATTATAGTTTGTATGTTATAATCATATTAATTAATTTAATGCAAGGAAAGAAAAGTAGTTGTTGTAGTAAATTAAAGTAAACAAGAGATTTATTTTAACTAAGAATGCTTTTTTCTTAAAATATAAAGAAGGTTTAAAATAGGTGTTTTTCAAAATAAAAAAGAAGAAAGCTTCCGGGTTTAGAAGGCAATATTATTATTGACAAGCAATAAATTTAATAAAAATAATTTTTAACAAGCAATGTTATTTTCTATATATTTGACAAATCTAAAGAACTCCACGCTCCCATTCCCAATTTCCATAGATTCAATAAATTTTATTTCATATGGAAGCTCAATACATGTCGCGACATCAATGGTAGCCATCTCATCACCCTTAAGTTTTACGAAATGTTGCAAAATAAAATTTCAACTGAATCCTCAAAACTGGAAAAAAAAAAAAAAAAAATGAAACCTCAAAACTGAAAAAACCAATTTCTTCACGTTTCTGGAAAAGTTAATCGATAAAAGTGTTTTATATTTATCATGAATTATAATTTAAAATAGTACTTTTTTCTGTGATACAACATTGTTAACCACAGTCAATCAACAACAAAATTAATGTTAAAACTATTAATATTGTAGATGAACAGCTGTTCCCCCAAGGCGGCAGTTGTATTAAAAAGCAGACATATTTTTATTTTTCATATTTTTTTATATAATTATTAGACTACTTTTATTTTATATATATGATTTTTAGCCTATAATTTATAATTCCTTATTATAGATATTATGGAATATTGTAATAATCATTCTCTGAAATTATTACTGTTTTCTGCTGCTCATATGAAATCGATTTTTATTAAAATTTATCAATGACGTTATAATTTAGTTCTGAAAATGTTAAAGCATTGCATTATTCTCAGGAATATATATGTATACAACACAAAAAATCTAGAACATCTGTAAGTAAGAGAAAATCGATTATGAATTATCTTCGTCATAAATATGTCAAGGAAAAAAGATTAAAAATGAAAATTTTGAATAGTAAATTAATTTCGGCTATTTTAGTTTAAAAATCCATCATTTGTTTGGCTTTTGAAGAGGAATTAATTGCAAACATCTTTCCATGTATTAAAATTCATAGCAATAATTTGATCGACATTTCTTTTTGGAATTCTACAGAACATTTAAAAAAGTTTCGTCAATATCTTAATTTGCTTTATTCAGTTAATCAGCTTACTACTTTAATTATTTAAAGGAGCCGATATTTACCGATTCGTTGTTATTTTATATTATGAATTTTCTTTATGTTTTTTTTCCTGACATTTTTATGCTAACAATTTTTGTTTAAAAGCTCTCATTTATTCGACAATTTTGCTCCGTAACATTTAGGATACAAGACTTCTTGTATTTTATTTTCTCTATTCTCTTTTAAGTAGAATAAATTTATTTAGTATCATCTTCATCAGAATTTTTTTTTGTCATCAATATTGTAATACAAATATATATTAAAATGTTTTAAAAATTTGTTATGATTTATTAAAATTTAGCTACTACGTATGTCTAGTTTGAAACGCAAAAATAAATCAGATTCAAATT
The DNA here is from genome assembly GCF_947563725.1 of Argiope bruennichi. Lineage (NCBI taxonomy): Eukaryota > Metazoa > Arthropoda > Arachnida > Araneae > Araneidae > Argiope > Argiope bruennichi. The sequence continues at coordinate 8,971,009 of NC_079159.1, forward strand.
TTTGCACAAGCTAATGTTTATAATGCATTAAAAATTTTAAAAAAAATTAACTCAATAGCAAAATATTTTTTGTAACGTTTTGTTAAAACGACTAAGGTTCCAAAAATTAAATTTGATGTTATTTTCATAATTGCTGAAATGGATTCAATGCTACAGTTTCGATTAAATATTTGTTGCCGCTGTGAATTAAAATAATGAATAATCAGTTATTTAATAATCATTCATAAATCGATAATTTAGCAAAATTTTGAGTTGCAAAAAAAAAAAATATATTTAATGTAAGATTAAAAATTTGTTTAAAGTGACGATCGCGATCTGTGCAATTATTTCAGAGTTTATCCTTTGAAGAAATTTTTATTTCTGAATGAAACAATTTTATTAATCAAACCATATTCTGTCAACAAGAAAAATTTTTTTCTTTGCATTAAAACGACGTTTAATTCAAAACTCGTTTACAATATAACGGTTTATTTAAAATAATTACGAATGTATTTAAATTTTTATTGTTTTTTAACATTAATAATATAAATTTGATATAATTTTATGGCGAACATGAAAATATCTTTTGTACTTCTTCAGTACGAAATACATAACAATAGATTATAAGTATTCCCGAATGTAATTTTTATAATTGATAATTATGAAGACGAATTTAAAAAAATTACTAACTTTCCTAACCTTAAGAAATCATAGAAAATAATAGTGCGAACCAAAATTGAATCGTAAACCAAATCATGTATCCATTATTAGATTCTATATTGAAACATAGATATATTTTTCACCATACAATGATTTTAATTTGTAACAAAAATATTTCCAAATATATTAACTATGTTATTGCATATTTTGCTATATTTTTGCATATCGCTTAATTTGATTTATCTGAAGCATATTTTTTTCTTAAAATCTTTTTGTTTATAGCAGATACTCTGTAACCAATGATATAACATCAAAAGAAGTTAATACCGAATAATCATACACTATTTCCTGAAACATAATAAACCACTATTCATTTAAAAGTATGTCTCATATATAACAAAATTCTTATCTATTAAAAAATATTTATCGCATCCAATAATTCAAAGACCTATAATCCATCTTTAACAATTTTATTAAATTCAAAAAGTTGAACTGAATCAAACAAAATTACAATGGCATTAAATGATTGTCATTTATTTTTAATTAATAACGGCCATCGAAGTCCATACGGTGTGCCGTCAGCCTGCAGCGATCACCGCGTTTGAGAATTTTCACTGCCGTTAAAAGTGCACCATCTGCCGCAAGACGGAGATGCTTGCTTCGCCGAATCGAGGCGAGTGTTAGGCCCTGAAACGGCAGTTTTACGAAGACGGTTTCGATGGATCGCAAAAAGCAGGTTAAGCTTCATTTACGGAAAAGTAGAATGAGACAAAGCTTACTAATTAATATGTAACAGCTATGGAATTTTTATGGGAAAGTCCGATTGCAATCTTTGGTTGTTTTTATGTAAATGAATATGTTCTTACGCACCATTTACGGTAATGAAGAAAACGAGATGTTTTATATCCTATTGTTTTATGTATGTATTTAAAAGTAAATGGTACTAAATGCTATTAGATGTTCTTAGATTTTATGCTTGTTTTTCATATGTATATCTTTTTATGTTTTTCTATTTTACTTTTTTTTTTGTGGAATGACTACGAAATGTGTGTTGTACTATCTATCGGTAATAAGTTTAAATAATGAATTATCTGTGCGATTGGAAACTACGAAACATTTTTAATTAATTTTTTAGTGTCATCCGAATGACTTTTAAATTATAAATTGCATTTTTTTGTTAATATAAAGCTATGCATAGGAAGTTAATATATTATATTAAAATAGTTGATGAAATAAACAAATCTATATATTAATCAAACTAAAGAAATATAAAATTAGCAAATAAAATAATGCAAGTGTATTTGAATAGGAAAAAATATGAATTAAAAAATTAAAATACCCAAGCAAGCAATTGAAATCTCGAATTTGTCAGAGAATCATTAAGCATATTGAAATTTGAATTGTTTAAAAGGCTATATAAAATACGCATATTCGATCCAGTGATGTTGCAATCAAGCAAAAAAAGTAATTTCGTATATCATTTGAAATTTAGCAGCACCTGTCGTTTTTAAGTAATATTGTGGCGTCTCCTCCCGATTAAAATAAATACTAATTTTTTTAAAAAAAATATGTCTTGACAGATTTGTTGTATATCACTTCATCAAGGATACAGGATAATGTGATAGCATTAATCTTGAAATTGATATAAGTTTTTTTTAATAAACTTTTAAAAGGTGATGAATGTTAAAGGAAATTCTTAAAAAACCTTCTATGTCATTTTTGAAACTCAAGCTATGGTTTTCAAAATACAATCTAAAATATTGAAAACTCAATATTATTTTTGAAAGTAAGCAAGAAAATCTCCCAAACATATTCGGCTTCTAATATTAGGTAATTTCTGAATTTGGATAATTTTAATTATATTAAATTAGAGTTTTTCAGTATAATTTAAAATATCTACGAGGTCTGTCAAATGGACTCATATAGCTCCACAAAAATAAATACTGTTTAATATAATATTCTAATCTATTTAATAATTGTTGATATTTTAAAAACGTTTTTAGTGTTCAAATGGAAATGATATAGAAACAATCTTTTTAAAGGTAAAATGGTCGTTTTAAATAAAATAGGATTAACACCATATAATCAAGTTAATATAGTTAGTTAATAGGATGAGATAAACATCTGGATCCTCCCTATGAGACGTTTTCGAAAATCCATGTCATAGTAATTATGAAATATCTCAAGTCAAAGATATTCATGTTTTAGCATTTTGTTTGTTATTGAATAGCAGCAAAATGAATCAATTGCAAGTCTTCTTAAATCATGGATACAGATTAAAAAAATTTCTGACTCTGCTGAAATGCACAAACAATAACTTTAGAAATGATGATAACATATTCTTCTTCTAAATTGATTGTTTAAAGTTTTTATAAAACGTTTTATTTAAAGTATTTCACAAATAAAAATGAATCAAATTCAATAAAAGATTTCCTTTTTTTTATGAGTACTTAACCCTTTCAGGGGCCGTGGGAAGGCCGTTTCCACCAAATCTTTCTTTTTATGAAATTATGTAAACTGGCCCAAGTTCTCACAAATTTTGCAATTAGACTAAAACTTAGATGTTTCAGTTCCTTATCTCATATATAATGGAGTATCTTGATTTGTTATTTAATTACTAATTATCCATATTCATTAATTAATCAAATTAAATTTATTTAATAAGCTAAATGAACCACTTTATTTAAGCCAATATCGATCCTAAAACTATTTTAATACGCCACGACTAAAAAAAAAATGGCCTTTCAAAGGGTTAATCCTAGATTTCCAAAATATTTCCTACGTTTTCAAACTGGTTTTCGATTGAAAAGGCAGAAAGAAGAAAGGATTTTGTGATTTGATCATATAGATAGAATATATTTTAGGTTTAATATTTTATATCGAACATAGGAATCTTACTCTTACTTTTGAGCTCCATATACTTTATATTATCGCAATTCTGTTACAACTGTATATTTCATGCTTTCTGTGCTCTCACTTATTACTTATAAATTTTGTTTCACACTTTATTGATGCCGTTAGAAATTATACGCCCGAAGTCTCTACGGCATCTACCTGATTTGTTTTGTGTCTTTCGATTTCTTTCGATTGTTTGTTAAATTTTCACATCTGTTTTGGATCGATTTGGTGTCTTTATCTCGGATATTTGAACACTGGAAAATATGACACTACATTTTAATACTCCTTAATTATACAAAATGGATTCTTTACCATTGAGGAAAATACACTAAATCATGATAACCATCCATTTGCTAATAATAACAAAGAAATAAATTTTGAAAGATCGAAAAATTGTAGAATAAGAGTACTGGATAGTTTAATAAATGCACCTTCTTTTTTTTTAAACTGTAGGAAGAATGCAAAGAAAAATGCAAAATAAATTTCGTGCACAAGTATTCATTTGCACACACACATGCACGCACACGCACACACATGCACGCACACACACACACATGCACGCAAACACACATTTTTTTCTATTATCTGATTCAATCATCTTTTTTTGTATTTTTATATTTATATTTTTAATGATGTAAATTTTTCTTGCATTTTTCCAGTCGAAGTAAAATTTGCATTAAAACGTATCAAACCTTCATCCTCTCATGTAATATTAGCGACGTAAATATTTACGCATTCGACATTTAGCGGAAGTGTCAAAAGCACTGCTACTCCAGAAATCATATAATTATATTTAGTAGTGCAACGCTTACTTCTCTTTTCAGAGTTCTTTTCCAACATTATTAGAATACTAATTATATGTAAAAAATCGATTCTTTGTGTTTCAACATAACCTCAACTTATTCAGACATTTGCATTTTCGGCGACTTTCCGCTCCTCTCTGAACCAGTCTATCATCCTAGTAGACAATCCCGAACCATCCTAATTAATGTCATTTCAGCCTGCCGTATTTTTAGAGCGCTTGTTGTATCATTTGCGCACGTTTTCGGCACCCTTCTTGTCACGGAACGACCCATATTGTTTACCAATGTGCGGACCGATGTCTCAAAACAAGCAGACTGTTTAATGCAATGCGCCGCTCGGTGGTAATGTGAACAAACAAGCCGCATGCGTAAGTGGGTTGGCGTATTTGGGCATCTGCGGCCGAGTTGCACCTCACCGCAAGGAATCGTGCGAACGCGATGGCCCTGAAGAGGCTCCAAGGAGTATCCAAGGAAGTGCGTTCCCAACAACTCCAGAAATAGATAGTATCCATGTGATTCGAATTCGCACGGATTGTCAGAAAGTTGGTCTGGAGTATCATAAAATTATATTGAAAATGTCAACTTTTGTTTAACTAAATAGATATTTTAATTTTTTCTATACATATATTAAACAAACCATACATATTTATATACATATACATAGTTATAAGCGGAAATTTTCATGCATTTCTTCATAATAATATATTTTGTGTTTGGACTCGTAATATACAGGGAGGCCCAAAAAGTACATACATTGTTTGAATGATTATAACCTCAGTTTTTATTCGCGCATAGTTAATAATTAATTTGCAAATGAATCGATATAAAATGTACAACTTTTCTTTTTCTCTGAAAGTGTTTAAAATTATTACCTTTGTGGTTTATATACTGCTGATAGCTGATAAGTTATTCATGAACTTTAACAAGCATTTCATTTGGTGCAGCAGCTCTTTTTTGCTCATTTTTGGCTTTCGATTCTTCTATTGTAAAATTTATCTTTAAGGTACCTTCACAAGAGAAAATCGAATGTAATCATGTCTGGTCAACATGAATGGACATTTTTATTCAAACCATTCATTTGGAAGATTCTCATCAAAGAATATTCTTACATCATGAGGATTATATGGAAATAATCTGCTATTTATTATGTTACTTATGAGGTGTTAGTTATTATATTATAAGTTATTGCCTATTAAACACTGCATATATTTCTTAAATTGTGATGGAATCCAAACTATATTAAATATCTACAAATCTTTTTAATCAAAAATGCGGATTTTTTTTCTCATTCGGTTGTTTTTATTTTTGAGTTATCGTGTTTATATGGACAGGAATAAACAGATTAGTGAAGATTTTAGTCCAGACACTAGTAATGATAAAATCATGCACCAAACTTGAAATAGCTAGTCCGTTGTTTTTTCGATCTAAAGCCTTGTCGGATTTAAATACTAAAGCGTGAGGCGGATTTATTTTGCAACTTTTAGATTAGTGATTAGTTTAATTTACAACATGATTAGTTTGATTTACATTGTCGCATTTAATGATTTATTTTATATTAAACTTTTTTAATTTATTAATTTAGTGAAAATAGTCTTTATTTACAATGATTATAGACTTCCGGTATCTATACTTGTACACACAATTATTGCTGCAAATATATATAGTATTTATAAATATTCTAAAACCCAAGCAAACAAAATGAAACAAATAGAAACTTACTAGTTATACTTGATTAAATGCTGATGCTTCTTCATTTTATCAGTCATAGAATTAGTATTTCTTACAAATTTATTTATTTATCAAATGGACAACTGGACTTGCTTGTGGGCATCTCTTAGCTTAAAAGTTCAAAGATTTGTTGGATATCCGCCACACGGTGGGCAAACCAACAAACTTTCTCTAGAATGATTTCATTCGAAAATTGAGATAAATCAACAATTCTTCTGAGGAGAGTCAGTACCTAATTTCAATCGCGTCATATTTTCGATTTTCAATGACTGTACTCTGAGATATATCGACCATCGGTTTAAGATTCATATGCACAAAAATTGTTTAATCCAAACTCAAAACGACTTTTATAAAATGAAGATACATCGAATTCTTGAGATGAATTCTATTTGTAATGTTTTTCCTTTGTATCTTCCATTAGAAGAATTGTTGTATTTCGTATATTATTATTTTACATTTCTGTATTACATTATTCTTATTAAATGAATACACCTAAAAGTGTCAGAGAAAATTCTCGCCTTGATGAAAAAAAAGAAAATAAACTCTTGCATAGTAAGATTTGTTGTACCTCACATTTATTAATTTCTCAAAAGCGGAATGAGGTAAAAAGATTCAAACATTAGTCAAGCTTAGAATATTTGCGTTAAAAATTTTTTTTATTGTTTGCATAAATGTATGCTTTACATGGATTGGAAAAATCTTAGAATTTAATATCGCTTTCTAATTATTGAATTAATGTTTTTAAATTTTTGTTTACTTTAATTTATCTCATGTCTTAAACTATAAAGTTTTGTATCCATTTTCTTTCTATCTTTCTATTTATCTTTCATCATATCATCCATTTTCTGTTGTAGTATGAAATCTTATACGTTTATTTGTCGTCAAAAATAATAAACCTTTTTAATATTTTCAAAACGTAATTAACATCTAATAAATCAATTTAATTATTTTTTTTTCATATGAAGGAACGATATATAATTGAAAATTGAGAAAGAAATAATTTTAAGATTCTGTTTTATTTCTAACAATAATTTTAAAATGAAATTAAATAAAACAGAAATCAAGTTAAATAAACATCTCTGCTTTTTAGCATATTAATAAAAAAGGATTATTAATAATGTTTTTTGTCAATTCCATTTGGAAACACGCTTTATATAATTTATATCTAATGTCTGATGATCAAAAGGGATCGTAAACAGCTGTTTAGGGGCGACAAAGATTCAAGATTACCTTTGAGGTATTTTCAGGGTAAAATCTAATTTTATGTTCTTTTTTGATTTGTAAAGACAAAGTACTCAAGTATTTTCAAATCTAAAACAAATACCGTTTAAATTTCAGAACACTATTCTTAGAATTTTTTCAGTGTTTTAAAATTCTTTCGGAGATTAATGTTGCTTATTCACAAGTCACTCCCAGTCAAATTTTTTATTTGAATATTTAGAAAAATTTAAAAATATTTTATAATTTTTGCTTATCATTTCTGTTGAATTTGATTAAATTTAAATTTTCAGCTTCTTTCATAATCGATTCATACTGTATTCAAATCTTTTGAATGTAATTCGCAACTAATTGTTTTGCTATTTCAATTTGTCATAATATTTACTACTTGCCTTAAACACTGTCTATAGAAATATTAAATTTACAAAAAATCAATGAAAAATACCTGGCTTAACGGGAGAAAGACAGCTCCCCTCCCACATATAAATATTTAAGGGCTCCCAGAGAAGTTAATTCTACTTTACTCACAGTTTAAGTTAAATATTCTCATTTTTATAAAACTGATAAAAAAAAAAGAATTTTTGATGACTGTGAGTGCTGTACGAGAGAAATCTTTTTTAAAGCTTTAGAAATGTGCTAGCGTTCCAAAAAACCCTATTTCCCTATTTTCTAAAAAGATAAGAAGTATTAAAAGGATCAGATAAAAATATACCTTAAAGTGAAGAAAACAGATCTGCTCTACAAAGTTCTATTCAACGAAAAATGATTTAGATTGTGTTTCATCTCTATTGTTCTCTATTCTTCATGTTGTTAATCGGTCTCTTATTCGGTGAGACAGATTAACAACATAACTTTAAAACCAAGTGTTTAATGTACTCTTTCGATTCTTTATTCTGAATCAGATGTTAAAACTTGCTTCTGTTGATGACAGTAGTTTCGTTGATCCATAATTAGGAGTTCTATTTATCAACAGTCTAGACGGGAGCAATGAATTATATATAATTCATCTTTATCCGTAATCTGTAGCCTGGAAGTGAATGAAAATTCCAAGTTGAAGAAGACTGATTACAAAGTTATTAGGATAAAACTTTTAAAATTAAAATTAAAGCTCTTAAAATTAGAATCAAAGCTCGTAAAAATTAGAATTAATGCGTTCTTGATGTCATTTTAGAGAGGAAAAAGAACTCTCGATCCTAAAAATACCAAATCTTGGGGATACGCATTTCAAAATATTAGGAAAGTAACTAATTTCAAGTCCCCCCTCTAAAAAAAGTTAAAACAGCAAACAGCCCTTGTTTAAACACAATTCAGTCGAATAGCAAATAATAAATCGGCCGTAATTGCGATGTATATTATTTAGGAATAAAAAGCAATAAAGAAGTTCGATTCGATGCTGATAATCATTTCAAATATCCAGATGTCAATTTAATGTATGTTTTGTAAAATAAAAAATTCAAAAATAAAAAATGGTAATATTTATTACATTCCTTTGCTTTTTGCTGACTTATTTTTCCATGTCTGGAAAACATGACACTGTGATTTCATGTTACTTATTTTTTCTCTCCACATGCTCTAAACAGAGAATTTTGCTTTTACTTCCCGATTTTTTCCTAAATATAAAATGAAAATAGAAGTACATGGATTTTTTTTTCATTGAATTCTTTTAACCTTATTTGAAGTCGCTCTTTTGAAAGCATCCATATGAGCAGTTTAAAAAATAACTAATTTAAAATCCTTCATCACGAAAAAAGCTCTCCCTAAAGTACTAAAAAACAATTTGAATAAAATTAAGGAGGAAACTCTGAAGTACTGTATAGAAAACGTTACTTCATTGTAATTACAAATGACTGTAAATGATGTTGGTTGTGTTTGATATAAAATTTTTCATAACTCATTTCGTGTCTGATTTCAAACATTTAGCGTAATAAAATATAAGTTCTAATGTAGATCATTAAATTGCAAATGGATAGTTTAAATAAACATATAAAATTTTGACTTTATTTGTTTTTCACAGAAATCATATTATTTAGAAAAAAAATGCAATTTTTTCTAAATATTTGCTTAGCATGTCAGTTCTATTTGAAAAGAAAACAGCGCAGCATTTTTTAAAAGTATATTAATGCTCTAAAATTTTTCTTTTTCTTAAATCGGGAGATATTTTTTGCCTATAATTTATTTGGCTCTTCTGATTCGATTCAAATACTTTATAGGGACAGACTTCAACACAGAGAATTGCTATTTATATATACTGTCATTGTAATATAACCCAACAATTTTTTTTAATAATAAAGCCATTTCATGTCAATATCACAGTCACACGACAAACGGATTTGCATATATTTTCTAGCGTCTAATTGCATATTGTCTTCGATGTTTTTTTATGTAACATCCCTCCTCTTCTTTCCTTGGATTGCAAATTAAATTATTGGGGATCATTTGGCGTATATCACTTTAGCATGAATTTACACCACTGAGATGCGATTTCTGTTACCCATGGCGAGAAATAGAAACTACTTTTTTTTGTCATGGATGTATCTTATTCTCTCTGCTAATACTGAACTAGTTATTAAAGTTACTGTTAAAAAATATAAATATTTGTAGTAGCGAAGGAAACAAATTCTTCGTAGTGACACGTAAGGTATAAATAAGAAGCATTAAAAAAAAAGAAAAAGGAACCAATGATTTTATTTTCCAAACGACGAGCTAAGAACATCAGTCGAAAAAGTTCTTACTAGCCACTTCCCTTCGCTTTCGAAAGTCATGAAATATGCGAAGTTTCAATGTTGCAGACTGATTGGCATGCGATGTGAATACATTAGCATATGGTATGCCTTGTCGTAATCCATGTCTGTGTTTACTTTTAGTTTATATTCAATCCAAACATATGATTTGCCAGATTATGGCTCCGCACACGCGTTGCCCCTGACTATTAAAACTGTCGTTTCCTGCACGTATCGTGGAACTTTGAGGATAAAGCGGAAAGTAAATATTTTTGGCCAATACAAAGTGGTCATGAAATTAATATCAAAAAGGAATAAAAAATATTATCGTTGCTAGAATTTGCTGTTTATTCAGAAAAGTTATTAAATTTGGCTTCTTTCCGCCGAAAAAGAAGATAATTCTTTTAACTAAATGAACACTTTGAACGAAATAATTTTATGAAGTTTAGTTACTATTTTATTTATATTTAATTTTTCTAATTTATTACTTATTCATTCATTACAATAATATTATAAAATACTTTTTTTAATGAGTTACCACTATTTATTAAATATTTTTATACCAATCCTTCCAGAATCTAGAAGTACACCTTAAACGTATCCAAACATTTTTCTAATATTTCCAAATGTAATGAAATTACAGCAGTCTCACTATATGCTATACATGGGAGGAATTTTTGAATTGCAATATTTAACTATAAAAGTTTATTTTTATTCCCTTTTTACATTAGTATTATTCAAAGCAAATATTTTTTATAGTACTTTTCACATAATCTCCCTATTTTATATTTTGCAAAGCACAATTAGTTGCATTGTATATAATATCTGCATAATATACTATCACATAATATCTACACAGATAATGCAATTTATAATCACATAACATATTACATTTCATATCCACACTGAACACATTACATTTTATAATCACATAATGTATTATATAATGTGATTATATTATATAATCACATGATAAAATAATATCACACTGCACACTTAATATCTGCATTTTATATTTTGCAACTCATAATTTGTTCAGCATGTCACATAATATGTATAATTTTAGTTATAAACTATAGTTTCATAAAAATACTCATCGATGAAAAGTCCTTTCACAATTTTAAAAGCCATTCAGTTCACAGAACATAAATTTACAGAAAATTTACATTTAAAATAATTATAAATCCAATATACAACATGTAATGTACCCAGAGGGTCACGTTGCTTTAGTGAAAGAGTCTCTGCTTCGAGACTAGAAGATCGTAAGCTCCGCCGTTTATGGGGCTACGATAAATTTGTCACGGGCCGAACGTTTTGTTGCTGATGAGATGGCCAGATCCATACAGGTTCACTAAAAGAACTTAGAGCAGATGCGGGCCTTCTTAGAAATTTTTAGTTTTCAGGACGCAACTTTTTAATTAATCGTGTAATAACTTAAAAATAATTCTATAATCAACAACATATCCCAGCTTTAACCAGATTAAGGAGAACTTTTAGCAGTACAATCACAACTTCAGTTGTCTTATTAGAATTTTCTTTTGCATTCATAATGAATTTGATAATAATCAAATTTTTTAGCCCAAAAAAACGTTTGTATATCTTTCTAGTTTAACAGTCTTTTAAAGGTCGAAAAGAAATGTCTTTCACATCCGAAAAGGATCTCAGTTCGAACTTAAGAACAGCAGGTATTGAATAATCAAAGAAACATTTATAATGTACCCTTCTTTTCCCTTACTTAACAAATTATTTGTTTTAGTGACATAGAGAAACTAAAATAAATATTAAGTATTATAAAAAGCTGAAGAATTTGCAGAAATACAATAGCAACATAACAAATAATAATTTCAATGCAAAATATTCCAAAAACGAGATTTTTTAAAATTAAAGCTAAAATTGTAAACATTAGAAGATAAGAAAGAGGACGCCGACTATTGTTACTTTCTCTGTCCGAAATGTCAAAGAAGTATTGCGATCGCTAAAAAATTCCTACTGAAGATTTTGACAAATCCTTACATTTCAGACCTCCTTTCCCACATAAGTCCGAAAAACTCTTTTTTAGGTAATATGCCTGTCTGTCTGTCTATGAACCCGATAACTCAAAACAGCTTTAAGAAAGACGGGTAAAATTTGGTATATGAAACTTATGACCACATTAATAGTTTTTTGTCAAGTTTCGAACGAAATCCATTCAAGGGAAATTTGTCTGTCTGTCTACCATTCGTGTACAAATGAATTCGGTAACTACAAAGAGCTACGTGTATAAAATTTGGTACGCAGGCTTACCATCTAAAACATAATTTTTATCAAATTTTGAAAACCAAATCTGTCGAAGGGTTGTCTGTCTGTCGTTCTGTACTTTTGCATGCATGTAAGCGCAATAATTTATAAATGAAATGATTTAAATCGATAAAATTCGGTATGTCATCTTGTTACTACAACTGCGATTACGTGAGAAACTTTGGTGTAAATCAATCGGCAAAAAAGGTGTCCAAAATACATATTCACAGGATAAATTCTCTAAAAATGTTAGATTCACGCCAAAGATCTATATTTTTGCGACTATCGTTCATCAGTGCTATGCAAGGAATTCGCCGCCTTATACAAGATCCACAGTTTTATTTTTTTGGGTGGCTAGAGATAAAAAATTTATTGCAGAGTATGCGAGAAAACTTCGCAACTCCCACTCATTTTCTATTCAAGCTCATTGCATTGTGGTTTACACTTAAGATTCATTTCTATATAGTTCATGTATAACTTTAAAATGGGAACTTAATTTTGGCTAAACAAATTTTTGATGTGATTTTGGCTTCTTTAAATAACTAGCAAAATATTAGGAAAACGAATTTCCATCCATGCCCACTAAATAATAATTTTTTATTTTGAATTGTATGTGATGAATACAAAATGTTTTATTAGATATCTTCTAAACTGAAAGACATTACATGCGCAAATATTAATTCCTTTTCTTGAGGTATATCTGTATAATACATTCACATTAAAATTATTGCTATCATATTCCTGTTGTATAATAAGCTTCTCCAACTCAATTATTGCTCTAGAAATGTAGCAGTTAACAAATAAGAAATAATAATTTATTTTGTACATTAATGATAGACTGTAGTTTAGAATGGATATGTTTTGAAATAAAATGGCAATTCATTACTTGCTTTGTATTAACTTTTCCTCAGAAAATAAATAAAAGAAGTGAATCAAAATGAATGAAATGTGAAAATCAACATTAAATGCTCGTTTAAAATAGGAATCCTCTAAGAAATGTGATCTTATCTAACTTTTTTGTTTTGAAAATTATCACCCTTTCTCGATACTATCATGAAGCGAATGTTCTTTTGCCCCCATTAATACTTGAATTGTAAGGAAATATTTCCGCTTAAATTCATGCACAAATACAAAAACCCCTTTCCCTCCCCCTCATTTTATGCATATCTTTCATAGGTGTGCCAAAAAAATTAAAAAATAAGCTCATAAACTTGCATGCAACAACTTAAAAAACAACAGCTTGTCGCTACTTTATTTATCAAAATCATTCTAGAAAAACCTGCTATAATTCTTTTTTAAGTGACTTATTCTTAACTAAAATCAAATAAGTAATATTATTATTATTACGAAAACGGATAAGCAAGAAGGAAAATAACCAGTCTTTAATACACATATTTTGATACCTTCAATTATTTGTATGTAAAAAAAATATCTGGATAAATTAGTTGTATTTAGTAGTAAAGAATATTTATAATATTTCAATGTAAGCATAACAGATGAAAAAGATATCTGTGTTTCATCCATCGGATACAAATAGTTACTGTTATTGTTATTTGGTTTAAAGCACTTGTGGGAATTTTATTTAATGATTTATTTCATTTAAAAATTGAAAATGATCTCAACAATTTTGCATTCTTTCATAACAGGATGCTTGCATTTATGTGTTATATTCTTAATTATTTTCGATTGGCATCAAGGAACATCTTCTAAATATATCCAAAACTGCCTTTGATACTACTATATTGTCATTATTTTATTTCTACTTAATGAATCAATTAATTAATTTTGTTTGCTTCTCGCTGGAAGTAACTTCAAGTTTAGTGAGTAACCAAAGAAAATAATCTTTTTATCAATTTAAATTCCATACGAATTATAAAATTAATCACATAAATTTGATTTTCTTATTATCTAATGAGATTTTTGGTATAATCAAATATGCACAAATACGGCACTCTTGATACAAATTCATAATATAATGAAAATGGTCGAGCATATATTTAGAAAAGGTTCTCATTCTGCAGAGTTTTGTCCTCAATTTGATACAAATCTATAAATTTGGCGTGAGAATCACAGAATAAAATTCATCCAACCAGTTTGTTGATAATGAATTAATAATTTTGAGGGCTAATTTCACATATAAATTATCACAAGCATAATTTCAAAATTGTCTTTCTCTTAACAGAAGACAAAAGATGTCAAAATTAGAGAAAATTTCAAAGTCAAAATGTTTTGACGATTGTTGTATTTTTTTATGTACATATTCATGTTCAGAATTTTAAAAATAATTTATTAGTTATTTGAAAATTAATTCAAATTAAATTAGTATCAAAACTAACATTTATATTAATTTTTAAATAATTTTATATTTTCTTCTGACAAGGATAAAAGTTCTGACTGAAGCTTAGAATCTTTAACAATCAATATATCATAAAAATAACTCTAATAATTCAAAATAGACAGTAAATAACTTTGATGATATCGCATTATTCATCAGTTTCATTGATTTTAATTAAAGTGCCATAATTTTTTTCTATATGGCATACACTTGAAAAAGATCTTTCCATTTCCATTTCAGCGCTAAGAGCAACAAAAATCATTCAAAATAATCCATTCAAAATCAAAGAGCTACTTCATGTTAACTCTCCAGGTGATTAAATTACTGTAATTAATTCAGATTCAAAGATTACGATGAAGAATTTAAAAGTCTTGAAGAAAGATGATTTTAGTGTAATGGGAATTTTATTCATGATTTCTATTATTGCTGATTCTATATTAGCTGCTGAAAGAAAGTGAAGGTGATTTTTTTTTATTGTAGAATTGTAATATCGTATTTGGAGGATTACAAATTCAAGTTCAGATTATTTAACGAAACAAAACAATTACCAACACCCTTCAGAGATTGCATCTAATATTTGTACATGCATTAAAGATGCATCTTTGAAAGTATAATTAATAACTTTCAGATTTTCAGTCTGATTGTCTTTCTTGACGAGTTTCAAGAGCTTCTACAAAATACAGAGTGAGAAATTTTTTCTCCGTTGCATTCTTTTGTAGCGTCATTTCCAACTGTGAAATCTTAAAAAAACTTCTGCTGCAATTTTAATGTTTAGTGTTTTCTTTTTACAATTTGACATTAACGGGCGAGATCTGCTGGTTAAATTCTTAAAATGGAAATGCGATGGAATCATCTAAAATATCTTCTGAAATATTAATATAATAATTTAATTTTTATTTTAATAGGGGTTTGAAGACTATAGTAAGAAAGTTTTCTTTTTATAATTTGGAGCATCTGCAATTTTTTTAACGATTTCTTACATATATATAAAAAAAGGAAAAGAATAATAAATTTTAAATACACTGAAACTTTATTTAACGGATTCTTATTCTTGATAATCAAATGTTTTTGACTAATGTTTTTCCTCAGAAGAAATTTCGTAATAATAATGAATAAGTAACTAAAAAAAACAGTTAATATCTTTAATTGGGTGATTAATATACCTTTACTTCTTCTTATTTATTTTTCTAATAAAAATGAAATTTAAAAAAAATTAATATAAAAAATTTAAGATGAGTAAAATATTAATAACTGCCCACAATGTTAATATCTTATTTACCCTAAATTTTAAAAATCTTTAAAAAAACATTTGGTAATAATGCGTTTTTATTTGAAACTTTTTAAGAATTAACAAGCACTTAAGAATTTAATAAAATCTGCATTTTTCAAAGCATTAAATAACATTTCATGGGCGGTATTTGTGTCAATTTAGACAAACAAGAAAACTCTAGAAGTATACAAACTTGGTATTTAAAATGTTGCTGTCGGCAGAATTTGAATTACGAAAACTCATGAATCGAAAGTTGTTTCACCCATGAGTTGATAATTGAAATCACATCAATTGAAAGTTGTTTGGAGAAAAGACGAGAACTCTAGAGACACAATTCTAATGAAAATCGCAGTGAATAGAAAAATGATTTATGATGTTTATCGGAAGAATTTGGAAAAGATGGAAATAGGAAATATATATATTAATTAAAAAAAAACTCTTACATTCATATCTTCATAACATAAAAAGTGATTTTAAAGAACAAATGCAGTTGAATGCAGTCATGTATTTGCTGATCAACTGAAACTCTGTGAATTTTGAGCTCCCACTTTAGATCTAATATAGAATGAAATGAACTATAAAAAAATTCACTGACTATTTTTATTAAATTGCTTTGCTATCTTCTAAGAAATATTTAATTTAGTTTAAAATCCAGCTTTATGAAACACTCACTCAACAAATTTACATTTGTTAAACATCTTTAAAAAAAAAATTCATTATGCTATTTAAAAAGATTTTTACTTAAAAAAAATATTTATACTGTATAATAGGACAATTTATTTTTATTTTAAATATACTTCTGCAGGTAAAAATTGGGAGCTCGAAATTCAAGACAATTAAAATTTCAAGATTATGAAACCTGTGTCATTGATTTAATTTTAGAAAATGTTCCTAGAGTAAGCACAAATAAAGCAAAAGTATTTTTTTCAATTCTTAAATTCACAATACTACTATATGCATTGCATTATTTCTTCTTTATCCCTTGTTTCCTCACTTGTAATGTAAAATCGCATACACTTAGTTTTTGAAATTTTTGAAGACCCTTAGTTCTCATCTCTACTCATGCAGCTGTTTGTTATTCATATCTTAACAACTTCTATAATTATGCAATGTATATATATATATATATATATATATATATATATATATATATATATATATATATATATAGTAATGTAACTTTAAATTATTTCACTAAATTATATTCAGACAAGATTTAAAATTTATTTTGCTAATTATTTAATTTTTTTTGGTAATACTAATTCCTTAATGATAGATAAATGTAAGTCTATTGTCCCTGTAATGTCTTTTTCAGTAACTGTAACCAAATAGCGCTATCTAAAAAAAAAAAAAATATTTAAAAAATTCCATTTGCTTTACAGCCCAAATATTTAATATAATTAAGTTAAAATAAAACAATTTTTCATACAACACTGAACAACACCAGTTTATTCGCCAAAGTGCTATTTTTAATATAATAAACACTATTGAAATAATACTGTTTCAGAAAATCTTTTGTATTATTTTCCAACATATTAAGATGCATTCTTTAGGTATAGTCTCCAACTGCATAACAATATGAGGTCTATTCAAGGCCTTTTCTTCTGATAATTATAATAAAAATCAGATAAAAAATCTGATCTAAAATAAGAAGAAATAAGTTGGAAGCTATGTATAAAAGATCCAGTTTCAAATGGTAAGAAAACACATTCGTGAAAGGACACAAAATGGTGTCATAATTTGATCTCTTCATTCAACCTTGGAACCTTATGTGGTCACATTTATTTTCCTAATAACCAGCTTCACGTTCAGAAACTGGTATAAGTACCGATAAATAAGTATAAGTATTGATTAGGAGATAAACTGCTTCTGACCGTCAATTTACTTGTCTCACGAGTGCTATAGAGAGCAAAATCTCATCGATAATCATTATTGTTTAGATTTTGTGCTTATGATTGTAAAGTAAAAGCAGATACAATGTAATTAAAGTTTGGTGATTGCCGCTGCTTTAACTCTGAATTATTTAAAAAAACTCATTAAGGTCGATAATTTTTTTCTTTCTCAACTTGCATGTCGTCATGTAAAGGTTTTCGATAATTAAGTCTGCATAATAATATACATTGATTTTTTTATTAGTAGAACTAAAAATCTGAAAATTACTGCAGAAGTTGAAACAAGAATATGGAAATGAGTTAATTACGGAAGGCTTGTTTGATGTTAAAAAAAATCATGTACATATATTTATTTAATATGCTAATCCTATCTTAAGAAAATAAGAGCTTGAAATCATAAAAAATGTCTTCTGCAGGAAAAAAAAATTATAAGACAAGGCTTTTTAACCGTATAATAATATGGTAAAAGTGTTTAGTCTATAAACTATAATGAAACTAATAGGTAGCGTTGAAAGACTAAATAGTGCTCGGGGAAAAGTATTATCTTTTCAACTACCAAATCATGTTTGACTTCAGAAAGTGAAATTGCTTCCCATTTGTCTTCTCAATGCCCTCGAAATTCATGCCTAGGGTTCCACCTTTTTGCCATTTTATTATTCACTCAGTAATAAATTTAATGGAAAGAAAACAATATTATAAAAATGAGAAATAATTTTCTTAAAATAAGAAATTTTTTTTTTACTTTTTTTTAATATGGATATGTGAAACATTTTTATTTTTCATTTTCAGTTACATTTATACAAAACCTAATAAATCATAGGAAAAAAATATTATTTCAAATATTTGAGAAGAATTTTCATAAATTTTATATCAAATGTTTGAGAAGAATGCTTAGTATTTTTTGCATTAGTACTCTTCTTTTTTTTTTTTTTATCAAGTACTCCCGATTGACAAATGAATGACCATGTTGATATCGTTGAATGTGTAGATATTCATTGATCTATTGGCTGATCCTGAACAAAAGTTTAGCAATAACTCAAAATTGTTATAAATTACACGTTTTATTGTGAAATCATAGGTGGGTTTTTTGTTGTTGTTGTTTTTTGTTTTTCAAATGAGTTTTCAAAGTTTAGAAGTTGCATAACTTAAAATGCTTCATCATTACTCTTATATTTTTTTCAATCCCTAGATATTATTATAAATAAAATATATTTTAAATTTCAGAGGATTATTTTAAATAGTATTTAGCAATTATGTTTGAAATCCGAAATATTTTTTGGAAAAACCACAGTTTGATGAAAAACAAGTTTAAAGTTTAAGCTTTTAATTTTCATTGAAATAAAGTAAAAAAAAATATTTTTAAATATCCTAAATTTGCAGGCTATTCCCTCTTTCTCTCTGGCGTAATTCATTAAAAAAATTTTTAATTTTTAATTTTTTTTGGCTTGTTTTATTGTGAGTATTTATTGTGATCCTCTATGCAGCTGGTATTTGAGTTTTTCTATATTTGTCTTATCAATTAGCTTATTTGAAGCTTAACTTATCATCTCTGTTTATACGGCTTAGTTCTGTGGTAATGAGGTGATTGGCTGCAATTAGAAAAAAAAAGCTTTCACTTATCTGGAATAGCTTAACTAATCCGAAGGTAGTTTCATCAAGATTTATCATAAATGTCATAAAAATGCTTTCCATGCGTTAATTGTTAGAAATAACAGTATCAATGGAAAAGGAAGATTTTTCAGTGATTCAGAATTATCTAATTATTTGTAATAATGTCGTTAAAAACAACGAAATTCATGACAAAAAATAGTGTAAAAAATATTTAATATATAAAACGAAAAAGAAATAGAAGAGAAATAGAAAAATAAAACAATAATTAAAAAATATATATCAAAACAATGAGAAAAGCCTTTTCGTTGCATTCTTTAAGTTCCATTTTTAGCTATTAATTCCCTTCATTTCATTTCTAATTATAACAGAAATAAAGTAAAAACAGTTTTGAAAATATAAAGTGGCTATCTTTCAAATAAAACATTTAATTACAATTTTCTACCAAAAACGAGTTTTTAATATAGACAAATAATTAAATACATTAATTCTTTAATTCATTACGAATCCATTAAAACTTGTTCCTGCTAATTCCTCCTAAAACTTGTAATGATTCCAGTAAAAATATTTATTATTTATATTAGTGACAAACCGTCCGTGGAAAAAGTAAGCATAGATTCTAAGTAAGAGTATGGGCAGAAATAAGAATACTAAATTTATGTATGTTTTTCAAAAAACTTGCATTTTGTTTTTGTAAAAATATAGGTTTATTTCACAAACAATGAATTCGAAAAAACAAAGTCAATAGTAAAATTATTCTTCCCCCCCCCCCCAGACTTATCATCTCTTCCTTACTGACATCGTTCCTTACTTAGAGGGTTCTCAACAAGATGACTTTAAAAACTCAATTTAGACGCAATGCTATTCATTAGGTTCTTGTCAGCAATTATGAACCTGACAGGAAACTCATTTTCTTTCACGAAAGAAAATAATGACTCGACCGATAAGCATTATCAAATAGGGAAATAATATCATACAGAACTTTTAGAGTGTTTTCAAGGCAGATTAGTATTAATGATTAAATGTATTTAAGAGTTTGAAAAATTAAGCTTATATTTAATGCGCTTTGCGATCACGTTATGTTAATTGCATGCACAAAATATACATCTAAAACTATGCATTAACGCTTATACATATCTGAAAGATTAAACTACCATTTTTTTACATATTATTATGATTACTAGGCCACAAGGATTCTTATTGTAGGCCACGAATTAGACATTATTTTCTGAAACTGTTTTTTCGAGTGCCATAAAGTCATTTTTTTTATCTCGTATTGTAGGTGTCATCCTTTAGTGGCGTATTTGGGAAAGGAAAAAGGACCCCCCACCCACCCTTTTTTTAACTATCTAGAATTTTTGTTTATTTTTGAGGAAAGTTCTCAAAAATACTCATGCCAATATTTACCCAGAATGTAGAGAAAAAAAGATTTTAATTTTATGGAGGCACTTTTACACTGCGGATAATAGCCGATATCATTATTATATCCATTCAAACTAATAAAAAATAAAAAAAAAATTCTGACGACTTTTCCAATAATTAAAGATTTTCTGAAAACTTTATTTTCATTAGCTTAAGAACTATTAGCATATTCCGATCATGGTGTCATTTATTTTGATAGTTCAGCCATCAAGATTGATAGAAAGTCCTTTACATGGATAAATATCCTACCTTTATAAATTTTTCACTGCAACAGCTGGATTGTGGCCTAAGCACACCCAGTAGCATAGAAAGTGAATCTGGGATAAGGCTGGGATTTGAGATAGCAGGCCGCCATCAAAGACATATAATACCAATCAACGCATTCTCACATCTTTTGACCTAAATCATAAAAGGAAATCGTAATGATAATGGTCTACAAGTTTTAAAACTTGTGTATTAATTTTTGTTTTGTTTGCTTCAAAATTGAAGTATGCAAATTCCTTATAATTTTGAAGTGTTAGAAATTGACAATGAAAATCTTGAATGAGTTCAGATTTATTAGAAATATAAAAAAAATAGATTTATTTTAAAATCCACTTGTTCATTTGATCCTCATACAATTCTATATTTCTTGAGAGATTCGAACGAAATTTTGCTCATATGTTCCTTGGTTTTTTTCAAGGATTAATTGCTACTAAAAGAATTCTATGATCCTCTGAAGGAGGTGAAATGGGGAAGGCTTGAATGCTTATGCGTTTTTCCACCATAGTATTGCAAACCATTGCACAAAAACTTTTTTTGCATCATCTCAAAATTAAAAAAAAAAGCTTTACAGTGATATCTAGTTTCATTCACATTCTGAATTTCGTATATATTGATATAAAATTCATTGTAGTTTTAATTTATAATTATTTTTTCAAAGTTAATATAAACATGATTTTTATTAATCCCATTTTTATCGGAATATTAATCCTATTTCAATATTTAATCAGATTTATCATTCGCACTCTTCTCCTAAGTTAAGTTGCTTTTTTCAGGCATTCTATTATTATGTTTTTATTTTAATACGTAGAATGAAAGGGAAAATTTAAATATGCTCTAGCAGTAATTAAACACTGTCTTTTAAATAGCCGCAATTTCTTTAATTGTTTGACATTAATTTGTCTCCTATTTGAGCACTTTTAAAATTTCGACATACCACGTCATTTTTTTCAACTATTTCTTGAGTTCACTAAATAAGATTTTATAATACTTAATAAATTTGTTAGTTTTTATTGCATTATTGTGTGCCAAATGGTGAAACAAAAATTGGTTTTTATCTCAAAGCTTTAGAGTAGTAATTAATCAACTATCAATAATTAGGAATAAGAGTTCTAGGTATTCTCAAGACGTTGAATATAAGAATTCGGAAACTAGCAAACATTAAAAGATGTTTTTTGCTTTTTATTACAAACAAATAAAATAAAATAAATGCAAATGGAGCCACACGGGTTGTGGCTAGTTATTATTAAAATAAAATGATAAACATATATTCATATATGAAACATGAATTCATGAACATACATACATATTCAAACATATATAGGAAGAGGCAATAATGTACTAACAGTTTACACTTTTTCAAGATATTCTCTTAATTACGAAAAAGCATTATTTGTTTAAAATCATGATAGCACAGTGTACTCTGGTTATTAATTGCATGTGCGACATTTCTTTGTGTGTTTTCTCTTGACTGCAGGTGTTTTCACTCGTGACATTTCAAAAATAGACCGACGGGCTTCATCTTTTTTCGTATCTCTTCATATCAGAGATGTGCATATACCGTGCTCATTGCTTGCAGAGCCGTAGTTATCTAGAAAAAATTAAATTAGAAAATGTAAAAGAACGTATTCTGAAAGACCAAATTTCAAAGAGCACTTTTTTTTTCCAACTGACGAAGATTTGTTCCACAATGCTACAATACATGTGTGGGGCCCATGCTTTATTTTAACTGTCAAACAAAAAATTGTAGTAAGTATGTGGTTCTTACACCAGATAATATTTTGTTTTCTGATGTAAGAATCAGAAAAGCTTATAAGCAGAAAGATATTTTGTTTTTGCGAAAAAAAAAGTATTTTTCACAAAAGTATCAATATTATCTCCAAAATTTTGAGGTATTGAACCCAAGTACAATCACTTCTCGATAAATAGGAAACATTAGTCAATTTTTCACATATTTTAATCTCGGAATTTACAAAAAAAAAAAAAAAAAAATGATTGATATTGAAATCTGGCTATCCGAACTAAGAGAATATATAAGAGGCTGATAGGAGAATTTCTTGATTGACATAATGATTTGTTAACAGAAATAGAAAAGAAAAGACAAATATAAGTAATTCATAAATATATATGAAATAAAGTAAAATAAAAACATAAAGATTATATAGAAAACAATTACTTTTGAAAATTAGTGCCAAATTACAATTTTGGTTGTCGGATTATATAGTTAAATCATTTAGTAACATGCAGGGATTTTTGTTTTTGAAGTGTTTTGTTTTCAGACAAGTAAAATCTCAATTTATTTATCCAAGAAAGCCCTTATATTTTGACTTCAAACAAAATATATAAGAATAAATGCATTTAACAACAATCTTTTCAGAAATTCAGCTTCCATTTCCACCTGGCTAAAATCTTGATTCCTTCGTCACATTTTACATTCACTTCCTTCTTTTTATTATCTTTTAAGTGAATTTAGGCTCAAATCTTGACTTTAGTTGAAACTGACATAACTTATATTTCCAAAGAGATAATCTTCTATAATACCGACGAATCCTAAAGAAACCAGCGGGAATGGTCACCCCAAACATTCTGACATTCCCGGTAATAATCGCCCCCTCCCTCGCCCCAAAAAATATGGACCTTGGGTAAGTTAGTGAACACCTTGCATGCTATTGACATTTAACAGATAAGAACGCTAATCTTTGTTGTGAATAGTAAAATGTTTGTGAAATAACATTTTTGCTGAATCTATCGTGTGATCCTTGAAGAGTATTTTTTTGTGACTAATCTCTGGTATGCGCTTAATTGTATTAGAGAATAGAATTGTTTTAGATGGAGTTTTTTTCCAAACGATTAAAAGCAAAATTTGACAAAGAATCACATTTGTGATAACAAAATCACATACCAAATTTAATATATTTAAGCCATTGTGTTTTTGAGTTATCGCATTTTCATGCTTCTGTTGTTATTTCTTATGGCACTTAGACAAGCCTGCTGTTACGAAGACAGAGATTTAAGCCGATAGGGCGTGCGTCTCTTGCTTTAATAGCGCCAACTGAGGCCTGGAAAAGAGTACGACTTTGCCACTCATTCACTTGCACAACTCCTTTTTATAGGAGGGCACATTCACACAACTCACAAATAGAACAGAGGAAGAACAACCATACCCGAACCGGGATTCGAACCCAGGATGTCCAGATCACGGGGAAGACGCGCTATCCCTATGGCACGACGCCGGCTACATGCTTCTGAAAGTACAGACCGATAAACGATCAACCCTTATTGGATTTGGCTCTAAATTTGATGGGCGTTAAATCTGTGTTTTGAATTTCATTCATGTATTGTTTTTCGTTTTGTAATTATCATGTTAACTTATATTCGAACATCCGGTCAGACAGACTTAATCTCTAAATGGATTTTGTTCAAAATTTGATAGAAATCTTCAAATTTGGTGTAATGACCATGTATCAAATTTCAGCTGTTTAACTCAAAGCATTTTTGAGTTATCTTTGTCACAGACAAACAGACTCATGAACAAGCAGGCAAACATAATTCCAAAAGTGTGTTTTTGGAATTCAGAGAGGTCTGAAACGTGGAGATTCGACAAAATCTAGAGTTTTTTGCAATTACAATATTTTCTCCATAACTTCTTATACGAGAAAGTAAGCATTATACAAATCTCATTTCTCTTTTTTTAGATCCCTCACTTTGAGACGGCCATGATTTCGTGAACAATGTAGAATTTGCTACTTTTATGCTAATTATGTGATGTAATCCATTATTGTAAAGTATCACATACGTCGCTTGGCCGTAATCTTACGATAATCTTCCACATCTGGGCATCAGTAGACATCAAATATTATGAGCTATTTTGCAAGAATAGATAATCACGAACAGCAGTATAAGGTTATTAAAATGCAAAAAGCAAATTGAATTCATTTTTTTTAAAGACTATCTATTTCGAGGGGGGGGGGGAAACTTCAAAGTTTTGTCTCGGGAATCTGGAAATCCTCTGTCTCGCCATAAAATCAGCTTTAATGCGGCAGGGCATTTAGATGACAGATATTTGTAAGTCTGCCAAACGGTTGGCATTGTAAACGGAAATTATAAATCAGCTTAAAATTTTAAATCATATCAATCGAAGGTGAGATATATATTTCTTAAAGATTCATTTGATTTTATTCTATACCAGCCACTTCTGACGATCAACCAATTCACCTTGATGAATGGTCGCTAAAATTTTCAATTCGGAATTTTATGTAACTTCGTCTTAAGGGTTTCACTTAAAAAAGATATTTTTAATCTCTAAATTTTGATTTCATACCACTCATGACTCATTTTTAATCTCTAATCTCTAAATTTTGATAGTCATATGACTCATACTATTATAGAAGTCTTACATCATTCTCGTCATTGTTTCAGCATTCCTGTGTCATCACTCCTAAACTTTGAAACTTAATTTGAAGCGCAAGTGATTGAACTTCAATTAATACAAAAACTTTTTTTTTTGTTGAAATAAAACACATTTAAAAAAAATAAGAATACAGAAAAAAAAATTGCTCAGCCTTGTGCAATAGAACATTTTTCATAATTTATGCAATATCTCCAAAGATGATTTCAAAAAAAATTTCATATTTTATTTTAAAATTCAAATTTCAATTTCAAAAGGATTCAAATGGCGTAAATAATAAATTTTTATTTAGTATCAATCAATAAATATACAGATAAAAAAAGTTATAAAATTTAAATTTCATGAAATCCTTCGATCTTATGAATCATAATCGAAAAGTACTGTTGGCATTTCCAATTCAATTTTAAATTAGAAAACATTTCAACCTTCTGAAATTAAATCTGATCACATTATGAAGTATTCAACATCAATATTTAAGGCCAGTCAACTTTGAAGAAACTCTAGGCGCTGATAGATGTATTTTCCTCTAGACGATCAGTGGTGTAGTCTAAAATCGTGCGTCTTTGTAATATAGTAATATTCAAATTTTCATACTCAAAGCGGTTTTTGTTGCAAACAAGTGGAATTTTCTTTTATTAGTATCTCGAGATTATTGTATTAAATTAAAACTCATAGTACCGAGGATCCGAATAAAAATTTAAATTCAGTAATTCTGAAAATTTATTAATTAAAGTTTATAAAATATAATTCTTTACTTTTAAACCATTTTTATTACATGTGCATGTCTATTACTAATGTTTAAGAAATTAGTTGTTGAGTCAATTAGCAAGCATGTCATATATATATATTAAATTTAAGTTAAGTAATTAATAAGTTTAATTAAGTATATATTAAATTAAGTTTGCCTTAAATAGCACATAGTTATTAAATTAATAATATTGGTATTATAAAAGACCTTAAAAAATTTTGTCTTGCATTCATTTTTCTAAAAAACTTCTTGTTTCACATTTATTGAATTTAATTTCATACAGAAATGTACTGAAAACTACATTTTTTTAGGTTTAATTTGCAACGAGAGTTAAATTAATATAATATTTGAATCCTTATTAGGGTTGTGGCAACACGCTGATAAAAGCTAATTTTTCTCAAGAACCTTTCACTCTGTGCGGGATAAATTTTATTTTTATTTTGTGTGAAATGTTTTTCTACCAAGTTTTGTATTTGTAGGTAACACAGTCTAGCCAGTAAAACGTCAAAGTACACTTAAACCTCCACCCCCCCCCCCCCCCCACATACGCATATTCATCTTTATCATAAATATAGATAACATTGCAAAGATACATCTATAACTGCAAAGATACCTTTTTTGTACACATATTGCTATTTATTTTTAATGAAAATGATGCATGCACTTTTAATTATTGCGCTTATTTAATTGCTCGTTACTATTTAAATTAAAAGAATTTTTTTACAATATAATTTTAAAAAGAAATAAAAAAGTTAGTAAATCATGTTTAGATTGACTAAAAAGTTTAATTACTTAGCTATTCAGAATCTTAATACAGTTATTAATCAATGTCTTCAACACACGATTATAATATCGCTATGATACAGGATTTTTCAAAGCAGTCTAATCGATTATAAATGTTTAAAATATCCTTATCAATAATCAATAATTTAAATGAAAAATTGAAACACTACTCAGAAAGAATGCTTGAAGTTTTATTTGTGAATATAGTAATTTTCTTGTGGGAAAACTATCCATCCATAAATAAACAATGTGCAAAAACACCTATATAAAATTTCCTGAATCTATATAATAAAATATAAAATATACATTGTATTTAGAGAGCGCTAATGCTGCTACAACTAAAACACAAATGAACTTAACCAAATTAAAATTAGAAATAAATATTAAGTTTACAGCCAAAGAATCAAAAAGAAAGATTAAACAAATCCGGCCCGAAGACTTTCTCAAGGGTCACCCTCAGGCAAGGATTCAAACCAGGGATTTTTTCTGTGAGGGGTCTGACTTTCGTCCAACAACCTGACCCCTCGTGACCCGAAAATCCCAGAAAATTGAGGTTTTGAAGATAAAATTAGTATCACAAGATTAAAGATAATTATACTCAAACAAGTAAAAACATTTGCAAAAAAACAATCTAAATAAAACCACAAAACAAAATACATGAAAATAGAACCAAAATAATTTAAACAAAAAGGCAAAATACTTACAAATTGAAAGTAAAATTCCGAAGAAAACAACGTGAGGTAAAAACTTGCTGTTCCAAATGCACTTCGTTAAATTAAACTAAATTTAATTTTTCCACGTTTAAATTTTCTTGTGTTACTTCTTTTTGTCACACAGGAAATGTACATGCAGCAAGCAATATCTGAGTTCGCAGCCATTCATCAGACTTCGATAGGCTCATACATGTTATGATTATTTGTAGCTTCTGAAATTATTTATTGAATCTTCGTTTCATTGGGATAGATCGTAGACTCTATCTTAACATCTTCTTCACGTGCAACGTTGACTGAAGACTCTTAAAGAGAATGATCACGTGGTAGTGAAAGGAAATATCAACAGGTGTCAGTAAAGAAAATCACATATGGCAATTATTAAATATGCAAAGAAAAATTTAAGTCTTCTGTATAGTGATCAAATTATTCTTTATCGTCGTACATAAGGAAGTTATAACCATTCGCAATCAATGCATGCATCGAAGAACTCTGTGTATTCCAAATGACTCATTGTTATCACGAGTACTTTGAAATACACAAAGTTATCATGTTAAGTATCAACGTTAAGAAACCATAAAATAAGAATGGCCATCTATTAAAGAGTAAGATAATTTTAGGTACTATTAAAGGCCTTTCGATAATGCCATCGAGAATATGTAATTACATAATGAATTTGCAATATAAATTTCCAACTCACTTTATAAATGACTTCTTTACGCCAAAATATACGTTAGTATGCGACAAAAGTGGAGGAGATAATCAGTTCAGAGAGAAGAATTAATTCTTTTCAAGAATTTTACATATTTCAACACTATTCCAATTTTATCTTATAACCATAATGGCTAGAATGCGTTAGATTTGAATAGACGAGACAGGGAGAGGGAAAATCTCGCCCTAATTTGTAGACGGACCCTCATCCAATTCAAAGGTAATGGGAATGATGCCGGCTTGAAATTTTCATTTCCTCTTAAGTAAGTTACGAATTAATATAGAAAGATAGTCAACTTACTTCAATTCTCCCATTTTGTATAGCAAATATTATATTGAACCAGCGGAAGCGATCTCTCAAAACGTTTCTGGCATACTCCCTAATAAAGGTGTTATACCAGAAACGCCTTATATGGCACTGGCATACAATAGTTATGAAATATTAACCATCGACGTGAATTTAGCATTTTTATTGTATCTATAGAAGGATCCTTAGCGAATTTTTTGGCGATTAAACCCTGGAATGTGGTTAATTGTGTCCGATAATATAATTTTATTTGTTGCGTTTTCTCAAATTTGACACAAACTACAATTGTACTCACGAGATCCCATACCAAATTTGATATAGATTGTATTTTTTGAGTTATTGCGTTTATATGTTTCTAAAAGTGCAGATTTAAAGATGGTCATCTCCTCACTGGATTTGCTTCAAAATTTGATAAATGTTCACACCATAGATGGTAAATGTGTGTGCCGAATTTTTGGCTCTCTTCGTTTCGTAGTTATCGTGTTCTCTTATATTCAGACAGACTTTCTCTGAACAGATTTCACTCAAAATTGGATAGAAATCTACAAATTTGGTTTAAAGGCCGTATAACAAATTTGATCTGTCTAGCTCAAAACGTTTTGAGTTATCTTTGCCACAAACGGATGGACATTGTCCAGAAGTGTGTTTGTCGAACACAGGGACGTTTAAAACTTGGAGATTCGTCAAAATCTCAAGTTTGATTTTTTTTAATGATTATTATACTTTCTCTATACTATGCATATTAGAAAGTAAAAAAATTTGATAGCTGCAATTGCTTCAGAGTGAGGGACTGAAAAGTGATTTTCAACCCCCTAATCTGTTATGTGACAAACGTGTGTGACATTTAGTTAGAAAGCTTTCATCAGTTGCAACATCAACAGTCCTCCTTCATCCAACTCATATAAAATGAAAAGAAGAGTGGGCTGAAGGGAAGATTGGGATTTTCTATTCTGGGGAAGAGGTAACTATCTTATCCTTCTGATTAGCTAGAAGGAATTGGTTTGCAGTCGATGCTGTGCAGAACTAAACGACTCTGCTACCACGCTCATTCTGTATGGTTAGTATCTGAACATTTTTTAATTGGGGGTCTGGTATTTTCTGCATTTCAATTTCTGAAATCACTGTCCCTTTCTTTCGTGTGCGGCGCAAAAGGGCAAACAAAACGCTTTCACCGATACTCCAGCTCTTATACAAGCTGTTTAGCAAGCAGCCTTGAAATAATCAATTGGAAATCCGCCGATCGCTTGCAGGAAGACACAAGCGTCTGGTTTTCAGTCATTATCTTCCGAATCTGTTCGTGTCCTGGAGCAGTTTTGGGAATCACGCGAATTCAGGCGCACACGCAAGGGATTAATAGACACAGAACACTTGCAGCGGGAATGGGTTAAGACGGGAAAGAAACAGGCGTCTCTTTCGGGCATTCATAAACATTCCGGGTGTATTTTGGAGCCATCTTGAGGCTTATAGGGTTTATAGTTTTTTTTTCTATTTCTTTTTTGGTAATGTAAAAATTAAAAAAGGTCTTTTATGGTATTGATAAAAAGGTTACTAAGTTGCCATTTTGCTAAAATTAGAAAAATTTTCTTACTCTTGCTAGTAAATTCTAATTTGGACTTCGTCCTCACGCGTACTTACGAAATCGATTCATTCCATAAAGTAACAAATGAAGAAAAGTGATAAGATTACGAAATCAGTTTTTTAATTCCATTCAAAATATAACTTTAAAAAATATATTATAAAATGTATTAAATTGAAGACCTAGCTATTATTTAACGGATTATAAAATATCTAAAACAACATGTCTTTGGAATTATTATTAACAATAATAAAATCAGGCCGGCAATGCCTGGTTGGTAGAACGTTGGATTCGCGTTTCTTAGGTTGCGAGTTCGAACCGCGCCGGCCGAAGATTCCCCGCGTGCTTGGTGGCTGACGCGCGTTAAATCTGTCGTGGTTACAAAGTCCTCCAGTTCGAGAGTAATACCACTGGGGGTACTGGATCAGGGGTGATCGTTCTCTGATTCAGGTCTAAATTACGATCTGTGGTTGAGTGAATGAAATGCGCGAATGAGAGTCCGCCCCGTAAAAAGGGTTGTGACGTGTGGGTACCTAAGTCGTTTTCTTGGCCCTAGTTGGCGCTACTATAGAAACAAGAGGCGCTCCCCCTCAGGCTTAAATCGGCTGTCTTCGATCAGCGGGCTTGTCCATGGCAAGTGCCATAAGAAACAACAACAACATTAATAAAATTGTGGATGAGAAAATGAATCGATTTGGCAAATAAAATAAGTAATAACATCAAATTTAATCTCCAAATGTTTTTTTTATGAGTCGTATTGAAGAATCATTAGATTTAGTATTTTCCTGATCCAAATAATTTGTTTAGCTTCATCTACCTTAATATTAGGATATAACTTTTTTCTTTTCCTAAAAATTACAACAACTAAAATTAAAATAATTTCTCAGTATTCCACAAATAAACATACTTCTCCGACAGTTGGACCGTAAATGACGAGTTTCTTTTACTTACTTATAAATGATAGCATTAAAACTCAAAATATAAACGTTAACATTTTTACGGTATATAAAAAGTACTTGTCAGTGCACACATGCACTCATACTGTGGCACGAAGTATTGAAGTTAAGTAAATTGGCTTCTGAATTAAGTAACTTTTTTTTCGGTTTACCAATAAAACAGTTTCATTTTATGGTATATATGAAGTATATCAAATACTTTAGCACTAAAATACAAAAAAAAAGTAGAGTTAATCGCAGTAAGCAGCACAGTTTAGTGCCTATTAATTGACTTCACTGAAGTCATACATAATTACTTGGAACCAATTCTCCAATATTTTATTAACAAAACGAATCTAATGTTTTAAAGGTTTTCTGACTAAATGGGAGCTCCATTTACGATTAAATTTAGCGCTACTCGAATAAAATTTTAAAAATGTTTAATAAATGTTAGCAAAGCTTAAATAGAAATGACATTAATAGTTTTCTTATGGTCTTTCAAATAGACAAATATTTAAAATTAAAAGTTTTTTTTATTATACTTATTTTTAATCAGATTAAAGATATTTATCTATTTAAAGCTGATCTCATTCATCGGAACTATAGGCATAAGACAAGGATGACGTCAGAAAGGTCATTCTGAATTCTACATCACACTAGTGGGATGCCGCTTGTCTTCCAATGGTCAATTCTAAATACATGGTGGTTTTGCAGTACAATTAGTTATTGAACCTGCTATCCACCGGCAAAAAGTCTGACGCTGTAATGCTAAGTAACCTTGGTCGCCGCAGTCAAGTAAGAACTCTTTAGATAAAACAGTGTTTTACGTGCAATAAGCCCTCTGTGAGGCAATTTCAGATAGATTTTGTAACAATAATAAAATGAATGTATATGTTTCTGCCTGTCTGTAGGATTTACAGAACAGCCTAATTGGACAAAGAATTACCAAATTTGGCACAAATTTATTTTGGAATGTGCGCTTGCAAACATTTTATTTTTCAAATATTGATTAGAATTTTGTTTCATTAAGCAAAAACTTGACATTGTTTCCTGCAATAGTTTCCGAAAATATTGTATTACAGTATGAAATTCTTTTTTATATTATTCCCAAAAATTCATTACCTTCTTGATAATACCAATTTATTCGTTGAATAATTTTTTAAAACTAAATTTTGCTGTTAAAATTAATTTTAGAATTATTACTAAATTTTAAAAAAATATATTTGTAAGCATCTTTTATAATAACGGTTTTCCTTTTTGCAATCAAATTCAAATCATTTTTATTTTTACACAAAATGTTTAGTTTCATTGTTGATGAGTAATGTATGATGATTTGACTTTGATAATAGGCATGAATGTGGGAACAACGATAGAACAGGTGTATGTTTTTTTAATACTCCCCATCTTTGAATTGAAGTTTAAAAATATTTAGATGGGGATGCAAATTAAGACCAAATGAAGTATAAAATGTTTCATTGAAAATTTTCGCTGACAAGTATCCTTTCTGAATTAACTGGTCATTAAAGTTTGCAAGTATTTTATATAGAGGATTATAAGGTATCTTAGGATGAATCTGTCTAAGGTCTTACAGATGAATCTGTGTCTATTGAAAACTGTGAATGAATCTTGTAAATAATATGTAACCTTCCCTCTCTTTTCGGTTAATGTATTACAAAGACAAATGCGTTTTCGTGTACTTTATATACACAGGAATAAAAAAAATTGTTTTGCATATCTATATTTTAAATCTTACTAAAATTTTCGATGCGTTAAAGCATACAGTAAATCCGGATAATAGGTGGGAAACTTCTGATATCACATAAACACTGTGCGCAGTTTCGATTCCACGGGTTCATGACATGCCGTTACCTCATTTGCTGCCTCGTTAGGGAAGGGGCACTCCCACGAATATGAAACTCTCCCTTACTCGAAATAGTTTATGACACAACGCCACCAGAATAAAAAAAATAAAAAAAGAAGAAGGTACATTTACACTGAAAAAGATCAAATAAAAAACTTATAAGAAAGAGAGAAAAATAATAAAGCAGCCATTGCCCACAGTGGGTGTTCTGGAAGTTGGTCATTATTTTTTCTTCTCCTTTCTGTCTCATCAGGCAGTTGGGATCTCATAAATTTCGGGCCATTGTTCGCGGGTGGTCCGCCATCTTAGCAGTGTTTTACATGAACTGACAAATTCGCTTAATGCTTTTGCAAACAGAAAAAGCTTTTGACTGCAGCGATTAGTATGGATGAGCGAGTGGAATAAGTCATCATTAATTGGAAGAAACTTTAAGGTGCCGTTACCGGAGAGGGGTGGATGGAAAGTTCATGTAAATACCAGATTACAGGTGGAGGTGCCATGTTTGGATGTTAAGAGTTGTAAGGTTTGTGGTTTAGTTCAAAAATGGTTCGTTATCGAGCCTGCTTTTTTCTTTTTTCTTTCTGCAAGCTTTCTAAAGATGTTGTGGGTGTTCAGATTTCGCATGGAATTTAATTTTGCCTTAGTTCAATTCATTTCTAAGACTGGTTCATTGCATATAAATCTTTTTATTATATATTCTTTACCTGATGATCTTCAAAGTTTTGCACCCTTTCGGATAGGCAGGTCGACGTGAAGTTGGTCAAGACCAAGAGTTCATTAAATCCTGCTTTTTGAAAATAAATATCAAAGTATCAAAAATCTTATTTTGAACATTTCTTTTACCATATGTGGGTTTCATAAGAAATATCATTTTAGAAACTAGCTTTTGATAAAAGATTGAAAAATTTAATATAAGGGAAGTTTTTTTTTCCCTTTGTTTTTCGGATAAGCATACTTAATTCTTATTTTTCAAAGGAATTAAACATATTAACTGATTATGAGATCTATAATACATCATTTTCAAAAAGTTGAATATATATTAGAAAAGACGCTGTTCATAAGTCTAGTTTTGATTTAAAGCATTTGTTCAGTAAAAACATGATAATGAGATATTTTTCATTTAAATTACCACATTTTTAGACTACTTAAATTAGTTAATTTAAAATTAATTTAGAAAAATAATTTTTTAAATTTTTACTATGCATCTCATACCTTACTTCATTTTATAAAAAAATTTTAAAAATAAAAATAATGGCCATCTCTTAAAATTATGCTGCTGATTTATTGCTACATTTTTCGAGAAAGCCATGGTTACTTTAATTAAATGTAAGAAATTATCTATTAGTTTTAAGTATAGCTATATGTATACAATTGCTTCAAAAAATTTCTAGTTGTAAAGTAAATGTTAAGAATGAAATGCATTCATTATTTTTTCATAATTTTATTGCCATTTTTTACCAGCTGATATAGTTTGTATTCCTTGGGATAAAACAATTTTCAAGTCTCTTATTAATAAAAAAAATTACTAACTTAAATTTAATTATTTTTAAATCTCGAAACTTCTCAAAGAATTATTTAATTATTTTTATTTTTATTTCATGTAATTTTTATTTTGGTATATTTAGACATATATTTAGTCATTTTGGTATATAAGATATTTTTTATTGGTAACTTTAAAGCAGGAAAAGAAATTGATTAAAAATCTCTTTATTATTTACTATCAATGAAATGACAACATGAATGTTAAAATAATCTATTTTATGCAGAGAAGAATAATTTTTAATGCATAAAAATTCATTTATTGACAAGCTGGTACTCGGCGCGTCGCTACCGCAGAAGAAATAATTTCGGAAATATCGTTTGATGTTTGAAATAGCTATCTTTTTTAATTGGGAGTGATGGAAAGAATGATATTTAGTTTCTTGTAGACGACACATAATATGTAAAGAAGTATAAATAATATTTATTCTATTTTATTTTTTTTTACTTTATTATTCATGTATACTTTAGGGGGTAGACAATATTTTTTGTTTTTCCTAGAGTAATTTAATAGATAATATTTTTAATGGTAATAGATAATTTTAATAGATAATTTCACTTTATGAATGTAGATGAATTGTATTGTTAAGAATGAATAAAATGAAAGTTAGTAAGAGTTTTGCAAATAAGTAGTTAGAGTAAAAAACAAAACATGGACAAAGAATAATCCTGAATAAAAAAGATTAAAAATTTGGAATTCGAGATATTTACAACAGAGGAAGAATTCCATACTCTGTGCAGTTCAAACTTTTCAACCCAGGCGTCGCTAGAAGATCACAGAGCAGGAAGTGACATGATTGGCTGGCGCTGGAAGAGAAGGCATAATTCAAGTGCACCGTTCCACCTTTTTTACCTGGAAATACGAAGTCATAAACTTCGTTTCTGGAAGCCAAAAAACAATATTCGCGTGTCTCTTGTTCTCAAAGAGGTGGAATTCGTATTTGCACACTTGCGGCCGACCAATAAACAAATAAAAAAAATATCCATTCAATAGTTATTTTTTTTTTATTTATTTATCCCTTGACTGTCAACCGAGTATCTACAAAATTTCGCAGAATCACCGTGCGTTAAGGCTAGGGCTCTGAATGGCGGCGGTGGATTTTTATGATCACTTTTATAGAATTATTTCTCGTTGATGGTAACGCCAAACGATATAAACGGAATAGGGGAGGGTCGTGAGAGTGCAATCGAATGTTCGCATAATGCATGAATGAAAGCACAATGCGACACGAGTTTGAAACTCTCGCAGCTTTAAATTTAAGGAACTATCCCATATCGAATAAAAATACTGATTTATGGCCAATAGTTCGACACGATTGTAGTGTAAGTTTTTAATTCCTGATACGAGAATCTCTAAATGAATTCCATGGCACGTTAAATCGTG
Organism: Argiope bruennichi; assembly: GCF_947563725.1. Classification (NCBI taxonomy): domain Eukaryota; kingdom Metazoa; phylum Arthropoda; class Arachnida; order Araneae; family Araneidae; genus Argiope; species Argiope bruennichi. Next base: position 9,007,042 of record NC_079159.1, read on the forward strand.
AGAAAAAGGAAGAAAATAAAAATTAACAAAACCGTGAGCACTGGGTACATAATTAAAAAAATTTATATATATATATATATATATATATATATATATATATATATATATATATATATATATATCATTATTCTTTTGTTCGTCGATCAGAATCTGTAATGTAAAAAAAAAAAATAATTACGTTTTTACACAAAAATTACACACACAGACATATACGGTTTCAAATTCACTGCAACAATAGAAAATATTATTGAAAATGTTGGAAAGCAAATAATAATAATAATAATAATAATAATAATAATTTATCACCACTTAGGAAAGTATTGTGTGACAAATAAATAAAGACCATTAAAAGGATAATTTTTAAAATTTTAAACCAGTGTAAAAATAATTATTTTTATGGACACACACACAATATTAATTCAAAATTTGCATATAAAATTTGTATGTTATTGTATTCATCATAAACTAATGGTTCTTTTTCGTCTCAAAAATAAAGCAATGTATTCATGAAAAAAAAAATTGCACTGGCGATTTCAATCTCACTGTTTAAACCCAATAAAGCAATTTACTCATTTATGGCTGTATGTCCTTCTGTATTTTGCTAGCATTATTCTAAAACGAAATGAACTAGAAAAACCAATTTAGTATCTAAAATTGTAATTGCGTTTCAAATTTCAGAAGAAATTCTGCAGCAAGAAGTCTGTTTGCCTTCTTGTCGGTGTATATATGAAAACAATTACACAAAAACGCAATAACTAAATGAGTAAAATTTTGCTTCAAAGTTTTGACGAGTTCGTCTAATTGATTATCTGCCTATCAAGTTATCATATACAAACGTGATAATTAAACACAAAACTAAATGGATTATTGGATTGGATTGGGGAAAACATGAAGCTAATTATTTTTATTTTAAAATGCCAGGTTTGGATGTTGTCCATCTAGAAGAAAAATTCAAAATATATGTTCGATTATCTCTACTATTAAGAAATTAAACATAAGACAAACTATATTATGTATGAAGTTGGGGAAAAACCTTCTGTTGATTTATTTAACTTCCTTGACAGTCCTTGCATACTCAATATCCATCTAGAAATCTTCTCGTATTTCTAATTTGAATCAGATCCTATGCGAGGATGGTCTGATTTTTAAACCACATGAAAAAGAACATGATATGCCCTTGCCCATTTTGTCCTATGTATTTCCCGTGGCCAATAAAAAAGAGTACCCAACGTCAAAAACGCCGTTAGGATTGCTCAGCTTCTATTCAGTAGGTTTTTGCCTGCTCATCGTCTGAATGATTGCAAGGATGATGAATCTGCAGATAATATCATACAGTGTATTAATCCTCTGCTTCGAACATCCACTGACAAAATAAGATAAATGTTTTTCGGTTACTTTAATACAGGCAGCGGATGTGCGCATCACTCTTGGCTTAATCGGATGTCAAGGTGATAGAAAAATTGTCAAACTCTCTCAGTGCCCGACCATGCATGTAATTATAGGATTTTGTGTTTGGATTTCGTCAATATTGTCTAAATAAAAGATACTTTGGATTAAGCTATTTGGAAAGACACAGTCTACATTAGGAAAAAGACAGACACGTTTTGGTTTATATAGAAATTCACTGGTTTATAAAGTGGACAAATTTTAAAATGAAAGGTTGGTATTAGGGATTGCAATACCGTACCAAAATTTCAATACCGGTATTCGGTATTTTTTAAATCTTAATACCGGGATACCGGTTTTAATACCGGTATTAGAAATTTTAGAAAAAGAAAGAAAACACAGGTGTTTCTTTGTTTTATTTGCCAGTTTTATTATAGAGTGTAAATGTCACAAAAAATAATTTATAACTTATAAATTATAACAGTATATAATTAGAAAAAAGTAAAGAAATATCTTTAAATCACAAAAAAAGTGTAAATATCACTATTCAGTTTGTGATTCTATTACAAATTTTTGAAATGTGATCTTAAAAAACATAATGCATCAATTGTACTGCCATTCAGCCTGAAAAGTAATTTTGTGTAAAAATTACCAGCTGTCGAAAACGCTCTTTCGGCATCTACGCTAGTTGGTGGTACTGTTAGCAATGCGCAATATACTTTTTGCAAGTATTTACCTCTAAATCCCTCATCTTCAGATAAAATAAATCGATTCTTTTCTTCTTTTCCATTTTTAAAATCATTATAATTATGTAAATACCATAAGACATTTTCTATTTCGGTATGCCTATCTTCTGTGCGATTTTTCAATGTAATATATAATTCTTCAGATAGTGATGTGTACTGTTCTTTCAATGACTGCAACATGAAATTTATTGTTGCATTAGCTGTTAATAAATTAGAATCTCTCAGACATAATGCCTCAATAGTCAGTTTTATTGGAAGTAGAGCTGATATAGTTCTGGATATTAAGTCGAATACACTGTCTGAAAAATTAATTTACAGGTTTAAATCGATTATTGCTTTTGGATTGGATTTCTCAGTTTCAAAAATCGTTCCATCATTAGGAGTAAATTGTTCCAACGTGTTTTAGAATCTAATATTAACATATATTCTGTTTTATTTTCAGTTAGTATATATTTTAGTAATATATCCTTGTTATAGGGAAATGTTTAAATATCTTAACAATTTTTCGAACTTTATAAATTATAGGAAGCAATTCTTGATAGATTAACATTTCATCCTCATTAGCAATATCTTTTTCAAGAATTACAATGTCATGATCTTCATTGTCAATATCACTCTCACTCTTTTTTTTTTTTTTGAAAGTTGGAATCCAAAATTTCTATATCCCCAGTATTTGGATTCTTCGGTTCTTTATTTTTTTGGTATAATACATCTATTACTCCTAAACTTTTTTCATAATTGTTGCCCCATCAGTCGTTATGGTTACAATATTTTCTTTCAGGGATAATCCATGATTCCCTAATTTAGATTTAAGCAATTAATTAAGCCATTAATTAGCTAATTAATTTCGCCCGTTACTGAGACATAAAAACAAAAACGTATACTATTTTACTATGTTTCGCGATTACTATGATACTATTATACTATTTTACTATGAACATATAGTGGAGACAATTTTAAAAATTTCTAGTAAATACCGAAAAACCGGTATTTAAACTTGTGAATACCGGTATCACGAAATTGTACAAATGGCTCGAAATACCGGTATTCGGTATCCCGGTATACCGGTATTGCAATCCCTAGTTGGTATATTTTGGTATGTTTGGACAGTGAAATTCATATCCTATGACTTCATTAAAAAAAGGAGGGAATGCCACTTTTGTGAACTTTAATTGACTATGACCCAGGGAATTTTGAATATAACTGTTTCACACTTTATATTTGGGAGATATTTTATTTCATTTTGTATAAAATCTCAAAATATTTTTAATTTTTATTTATATGAAAAGTATGGAAATAAATTCAAATATTTATTACCAAGTGCTTTTCGTATGCAATGCTAAAATCCCATCTCCCGCCAAATTGGATTGTACAGTTAAGCGATGATTTCATTATACCTCAAAATAAAAAGATGACAGCACTGGTTCTTTAGCTTTCCAATTATAACTGCTGTGCAACAGAAAAGAAATAGAGTTCTCATTTTTTTTAAAACAAGCTTATATATTCATTGAACTCATTTATTAATTATTATTTTAAAACTGCTAAACAGAATGTGGTTTATAATATTGCAAAAATAAGGAAATAATGTAAATTTCCCATTCCTAACTATAAATAAGAAGATTCGAATTTCAAAGAGTTGCTCAATCCAGATATTTTCGTAGTTGTATCGTTCAAATGTATTGAAAAAATACTTTGAAATTATTTTTGCAAAATTCTTAAATGGTTCTCAATTTTTATCATTTTGCTTTAAGATTTAATTATATTATATTTCGAGAATTTATTTAGAAATCTGACAAATAATTTTAAAAAATGTGACTAAACCCAAAAGATTATTGAAGAACACTTTTGCTCCAAGCTAAATAGAGAATATATATATATATAAAAAAAACGGTAAAACAGAGAGGAAAAATCTTATCAATTTTCCAGTAATAACGACATTAATTTGTAATTTTTAACATGCATTTATGGAAGCCTAATTACAATTTGCCCTCTGCATTTTACAGAAGCAATTGTCACCTGCATTTATTTTTAAAATATCCCTTTTTTTAATAACATTTATTAAAATGTTATCTTTTTTTGAGATTTTGAAGGTCTTGTATATATCAAGATAAAGTCATTGGTTCATCACATACATTAATACTAATTTGATACAGATGATCTTTATCTTTCTATAAAATCTCAAATGAAATCGAAAAAAAATCGTTGCAACTCAAAACAGCTCGAATCTGTGCCTTAAGTTGCTTAGTACGCTTGGCAAAAGGACTTATAATTGGTAAGAACAATATTTAACGGTCCCTTTTAAGCTATCAGTTTACTCCAAATAAAAAGAAAAAAATTCAAAATGATACTGTTCTTATTTCTTTCATTCTCGTGTTCACTTTTCTTATTTCGACGAAACTTGGTTTTATTTCTTTCAACATTTTTTTTAAATTGTCCAAAAAACATATATTATATATTTTTCTTTTATTAAATTCCTTTTTAAAACAGTTATAATCGTTATGATAAACCAAAGAAGAGAATAAATATATAATTTAGAATACATTTTAAAATCAAGAACCATGTTATTTGGAAACGGTACAGATCTAAAAACTATTAAATCTTGCTTATTTAGTAGCGTTGATGAAATGAATAAAATTAATACTTTAATTTAATGCAAGAATTATAATTAATGCAAATTACATAGGACTTCTTAAAAAGTTCTTTTCAAATACAGCTCGTTTCTTAAGTGAGCTCTTAGCTAATGATATCTTTTTGTTCATGTCAACTGATTCGAACAAAAGATATTGCCACACGTTCATCGCTAGGGATAAAAAGGCCACATCATGATCACAACATAAATCTTTCTAACACATTCAAGACGCAGCTTTTTATAATGTCACAGTGACGTCTTTTTATAACAGCAATAAGACAACTTCTTTCGCTTTGATATCTTTTTTAGAGTAATAACTAAAATGCCATATTATTTTTTTTTGAATCCGAAATGTCACCATTAGATTTTGCCCATATCTATGCAAGAATTTTGTTGGCATTAAATCATTTGCTACTACTTTGTGACATTACTTATATATTTTGTGTGATATTCAGACAGCCCAATGCAAAAACTTCACATGTTTTATTACTTATGATTTCATTGGTTGTGAAGATATTTTTTAATAGTGCATAAGCGTAGTATAACTGTCTTGTTTTACGAAGTTTACTTCGGTTCTGAATATCATAATGCTCACTGTTATTCCACCAGAGGGCATCTAATGCATAGAAATGAAAAATTTAGATCGCTCTCTGCTTACTTTATGGGGAAATTTAGGCTATGGGGTCGAGCTACCTCCACTCCTTAGACAGATTGTGTCTCCTGCGGGAAGGGTTGTACCACGGTCGGTGATGACTATTGGGACTCAATTCCTACCTTTCCTGGTAGCACGACGAGATCATGTAGGTACTCCGTATGTTTTAGAGATGGGGATAACTCTCTTGTGATACTCTTCTCAGTTTAACTAGCTAACTAGTCAAACAATAATTTACAGAAATTATTAGGGTTTGAATTTTTTATAAAAAGTTTCAAGCATATTAAATCCTGACAACTTCCAAAGCAATTATCCTTAACCGATTGATATTGGCAACTTGAAAATGAAACTCCTTACAGATTTCTTAAATGGTGTCATAAATATTTGACATCTCAACTTTCAAAGTACATTTAGTAATTGAGTCTTATAAATCGCATATGGTTTAGAATATATATTTGATATCTTAATTCAACCAAAAATAACCATGCGAATGAAATCATATAAAATGTTTCTTCTTATTTTCTCAATTACTCCTAATTTATGCCTTTTGTGAGGGATATAAATCAGAGCATTATTTGCTTGACATTTCTTTTCTTGTTCATTTTATTTTTCAGTTTAACCACTGCACATTTTTTTATACCAATTGATTTTTTTAAATCCTACCATTTGTTTATTCCAAGCGATAATGTTTTACAAATTAATAAATTCGAGAAAACAAAACGTTTTAATCATCAAATCGATTCTTATTTGATAACTGAACTATTCAGCAATGCGAGAAAAGAGTACGAACTTTGGCACACAAAAAAATAGCACGAAATACAGACCGATACAACAACAGGTATTCGAACAAAAAAGTGTGGCACTCATTCCTCATTTCCAAACATCAATAACCAAACAGAAAGAAGAAGGAAACAACTCTCGTCTGGGATCCTCTGACCATAGATTTATTGCAGTCCAATCAGAAAAAGGTCTGTCAAGTCCCATGGTGGCAGAATTAACTTATGTGTCACAGTCTGTGAGCTCGTGGCCGCGCACTAGGAAGTGAACAGCCTCTGGAACCGTAGGAAAACAGCCCCCTTTTTTTCGAAAAGCATTCCATGGTCTAATTATTTCCGATACTCGTGACACATCCAAACGTCAGAGAGAAAATTTACTGCCTTTGGAATAACTGTCAGTTCATTCAATACGTAGGATTCTCTCTAGAAATTGATTGTGGGTTTCGCATGCACGTATGGTTGCCAGCCAACCAATTCGACCCACAGTCATGGGAGTTTCTGGACAATAATGATATGAATAAGAATTATGATGGCACAAGTGGGATTGTACGGGGAGAGATATCGGATATGCTATTTTCTGCAGTTCAATAATATTGAATACCAGCTCTAATACCCAAGCATTATTGAGGATGATTTTTTTTTAGTAATGAAAAATTTACTGTTTATTACTTATACTTCAGTATTTGCGAGCAAAGTTTTAATTTTTTTATCGCATATATACTTTTAATTACATAATGAATTATTTAATATTAGCATTCGACAAAATCCCAGCATGTCTACAAACATGGTTTTAAAAAGCTTATTTTTAATGCAAATGTTTTATATAAAAAATATAAAATATTACAGTACATAAAATCTTTCTATCGTCTGTAATTTTGTTTCTAGTATATGAATTTTAGAACTCTTTTCAAACCAATAAAAATATTGCCAGAAAAAATGTGAAAAAAAATTAATACATAAAACAGAAATATCAGAAAATAAAAGCAAAGTAAAAAATTTATAGATAAACTTGCATCTATAAATTTATTTATTTCAAAAATACCTGCATCTGATAAATTATTCCTTAATTAAAAAAAAATTCAGGAAGAATTGCACTGAAATGAAATTCATATCATTGAAAAGATAAAATTTTGAATTTTAAGATGATGTAAAAATATATCTTGTAGCATTAATCGCTCCAAAATAATCTGGCAAAAAGGCAAATTTCAGATTAATTTCTAATTAACTGAAAATTTAACTGTTGCTTTTTGAAAAGTTTACAGCATTCTTTTTTTTCTCTTAACTAATAAGTGAGAAAAATTTGCTTGAATTTGAATAAGTTATTTAAAAGAAGATGAGAAACATATATACGCAAGTATATGGGAACACTAAATTTTATTTGTGTTAGTATGATCTTAATGAGTTTAGATTGTAAATGCAGCATTTGAAGAGACTAAGTTCTAATCAAATGTAATCAATTTTAAATGTAAAAAAAAATCTGCATTTTAAATAAAAATTAAATTACTTCAATGAACTTTTTCTTTTAAGCACAGAATCACGTTTTACATCGTTCACTGGTGATGTGATCAGTTATAGGTCTCTATGTTCTGTCAGCTTAAATAATTATATAAAATACTAATTTCATTTCATTTGTAAACGTCCCTTTTTGCTTACTATTCCAATTTTTAAACATGGAAATACGGAAGTCTTTCAGTAATCCAACACTGCACCAATCCTACACCTTTATAATCGTATTTCCAGAAATGAGAGAGCATAACGTTTACGGGGGAGGGGATATCATTAGATATTAGTTTCATGAATTTAAAGTGATGTAGTAATAAATAATCTATTGTAATACATTTTATACACAGTACAATTTTTCATATAGTTTGGTACATTTTGTAATGTGTAATAAACATAAATTTTATATTAAAATGCTTTTCTTAAAGGAATTTTTATTTATCCAACGCTTTTTTTTATTCTGGTAGTCTTGGCATCTACAAGATTATTGAGATAATTGCTATATAAATAAAACTATGAACAAAAAATATCTGCTAAACCAAAATAAATAAACGTGTATTAAAGATAAAATGTGTATAATTTAAAAGATTATCAAGGAAAAAAAAGAAACAAAGTAATAGTTGAGTTATTATGACACTAAGTTCGTACTCGTTTGAGTTTTTAATAAGGTTACTTGAAACATGTAAACAATTGTATTTAAATAAAGCAAACATTCCTATATTTTATTATCAAAATGGTTTGAAACGGAAGCAAATCATTCAATTGAAAGATGAACCATCCAGAAATATATAATTTTCTTTTATAAAGCGATATGGCAAATGAAAATATGTAAAAGAGAAATAATAATTGAAATTTCCATAAAGAGAACTGTTTGTAAGATACTTAATGCGATGCTTAATAATTTACTCTCTAATGTTTTAAATGAGGGAAAAGAATTTTTCAAGCGCAATTTAGAAGCTTTTCTGTCCAAATACCCCCACACTTTATTATAAATATTCAATGGGAGTAAATGAATAAAGAGCAACGTGAATTAAATGCACATGTTAAATTTTTGATGGCATCTAATGTGTTGAATGAAAAGATAATTGCTGAATGAACATTTTAAAATAAACATTTCAATAGAAGTGAGAAGAACTGATTAGACATTCATAGGAAGTAAATATTTTTATCAATGAAATCTGAGATGGAAAATTGAAAAAAAAATATTATTCAAAGCTGAATATTTTTTCTTATATTCTATCTGTTAATGATAATAATCAATATTATCAAATGAATCAAACTTCAGAAATTTTTGAAAACATCCGCAAATAAATTGCTAATAAGCAATTAAATATCTGTTTTAAATTTCACCACAAAAAAAATCATTTATCTTCCTTTGAATACGCAGAGAATTTTTAAAATGTAACAGAAGATATTTTAAACTCCTTTAAAATATCTCCTGCTCTAGATTATCTAATATTTCACGGTTTTAAAAAAGATTTAAAAAATGCGAAAAAATGCAGTATCTGCAAAAATTAAGAAATACTGTTTATTTCATTTGTTCTAGACTAAACATATATCTTTCATTAAACGAGATATAAACTTTCTAAATATACTCTGTTTAAGGATTGTAATAAGACTGTAACTGCTTCCAATTAACTAAGTTAATTCACATGATATCGAAGTCACATGATACACGTAACTATTCTACTTATCCAACACGCTGTTATTAAAACAACCATAACAACAAAATAAAATTAGAGAATTTGCCTCGTATACGAATTGACTTTCCTGAAAAAATTAAGAATTGATATTCAAGGTTTAAATTTTCCTTTTTTCTGTACTCTAAAACAAAACATTGAAGTTTTAATCCGGTTTAATATTTTTTACATAGGAAACAATTAATTTTTGAATGTTCCCAAAATTCAAGATGGAAAGGTGGGATCCAGTTCCAATAATCCATTAGTTTAATATTGTTATTAAACTATGATAACAAGCATTTTTGCCTTGTGCTCGACAAACATGTCAGAAAGGAGTGTAGTAAGCGTATAGCAATTCTTCTCTCCCCCCCTCCCCAATATATTGGGTTGTAAAGGGCTATTACGTATGTCATTTTTCCGTTGACAGACGAGGAGCTATATATTAAATACTATATCCTTCTGATACTCTTTCTCAATACCATGACGCTAAAAGAGGTTAAATATTTTTTTATCTTATTTAGATCTCAAACAAACAATCAAAAAACATTGAAGAAAATTGTTTCGATTTCCTGTATTGTAATATCGACTAGCTGTCGGAACACGGCCTATCTGAGGAAAATTTTTAACTATTTATCAAGGAAAACCTCACAATATTGCTCCTGGTAATTAGTGAAACTTCATGCTAAATAAGTTAGTAAAGAAAAGCAGAAAAAAAAACTTGCGTCAGAGCTGCTAGCCTTCAAATATATTCTCAGATTGTTTATTGCTGAAATTATGTTTTATAACTTCCTGTGTATCTATTTTTATGATTCGAATATTTTTAAGTGATTTTTACTCTGGTCTTCTTAATTTAATCCTCTAATTCTGTTAAATTTCGTTTATTAATGATAAAAAATGTATTTACGAGATATAATGTAACCGTTGTTCTTTTTAAGCAAAAGTTGATAAAGATATTTGTAATTTCTTATATTTGCTGCGTGATTTTATTAAATGGTTTGAAATTATTAACTTAGAAAATATTTAAACATAATTTTTCAAAAAAAAAATCATGCAAGAATGTGAAAGACTTGCTACCGTACACAAAAGAGTGATGGCATCCACAAGCTACTATTTTATCGAATTGATATGCTATTATTAAAACTATATCAAAATTAAATTTAAAGCAAATTTTTGATATGAATTCTTACTTCCCTAATCTCTGTTACAATGTAATTTCTTTCGTTTTATTTTTAATACTCAACAGTTTTAACTCTCAGTGCCCAATCTAACTTCTTACTATTAATTATTTTAAAATGTGCGCATTCTCTTATCTAGCATTGAGTGCTCACTCTAGTCGTGGTGTAATAGCTTATTTTTAAGTAGTTTATTACTTATCGTGCCTAATAGTTTATTACCACTTTCAGCCGGTTTTTTTCAGGCTAGAAATCTTGAAAGATTTTTATTCTTCAGCGAAATAATCCAGTTTTCAACTTTTGTCAAGATTTCTTCGAACCAAGCCATGAATAGAACAATGAAACGAAAAGAGTAGGAGGGTAGTAAGCAGGAAAGAGAAAGCGTGAGAAAATATTTTGAGCTTATATAGTTTTAGAAAAGAATTTGTTGGCATTGGCAAAGTGGGAAAGAGGAAGTCTGTATGCTCGTGCAATTTAGAAGTTAAAGTTACACTGAAGACGGGGCCGGAATGATTAGGAAATTATTTTTAGAATTATTTTATTTAGAAATTATCGCATAAGCTATGTTATCACGTATCACACGCACACACACACACACACACACGCACATGCACAAATTAACCATATTTAATTCAAAATTAAGTACAAATATTTTTACTTATTTGTTTAAACGTGTTTGGATATTATTATTAAAAAAAACCATAGCTTTCTTTAAAGCTATTAACTTCAGTATTCGTATATAAGCAAATAAGTACTTTGCACCCCCTTTTCTAAATTTTAAAAACTAATACATAATATGAATCTGTATGAGAATTAATCACATTGTCTTTGTGACATTATACGAATTTATTTCAAACAGAAATCATGTGTACATGTTTTAAAAATGCGGCTATTGAACTAATTATCTCTTTTTTGCTTACAGGTTTCTATGGCTACAAACTGAGTTGATAGAGGTCTGAGGTAAGAATTTTTTTTTTCTAATCTTTTTTTATGATTTAGTTATTTTTTATTATTCATATCAAACGTTATATTAATTAACTATATTATAAATATGTGCAGATGCAGTAGTTGCTGAAAACATTTTAAGGTATTTTAAATAGCTTGTAGGTAGGTATCTTAGTAAAAAAAGATTGGAAAATTGATATATCTACTTCTTTTTTCCCTTTACAAAATCTTTTATATATGTTTTTATTTTTTGACAATTGATACAAAAATTCGTCTGGAAAAGAAACAAATTAAACTCATTGATTGGCTGAACTGAAATCAAAAGCTCCTGTTCAGAGTAGATTTAAAATTAAATACCGGTTAGAAGCATGACATGAAAATTTCAATTCCGAGTAGATGAAAAATTTAAAGAGAGTATAATTAATTTTCTGTTCTAATAAAAAGCTATCGTTGTGAATGTTGAAGATATTTTTTTTTAATTTTAGACTGTACTAAGAGTTAAAAGTAATGCATATTTTAAAATACACTATCTTCATGGAAATTTCTTGTGTTTTCAACCGAAAATATATACGGAATAATATTAATTTTTAAAGAAAAATCTCAACTTTAAGTTTAAAATTCTGATTATATGTTTTTCTTATCTTTTAGCTCTTTAGATTTACAAAAAACTTAAATCGGAACAAAAATAAAAAAATAATTGAAAAAATAAAAATTGAAATAAAATAAAAAAAATATTATATTCTGTAAATATGAAAAGAAAATATCGAGCTAATCTTAAGACAGTAATTCAAAAATTAAAGGGTCATTTTTTCACTGTTTTGAACAACTTTTTTTGAAAGGTAATTCAGAGATTGTTCATTAGAGTAAGTATATTTTCCTAAAAAATCATAAAAAAGTTACATTTTCTAATTACAAAATTCATCATATCAGCACATTTTAGACGGTGTCAAATGAAGGTTTTTATTCATACCAAAAACAGTTTTTATTTTCCAGATACTAATACATAAAGACTCATGTACACAATACAAAAAGGTATTTCGATACTAATAGAAAGAGTTAGATAAAAACTGAAAGGGAAGGATCGATCTTAAATGCTGATTTTCTGGAAATACTACAGAAAATGTACATCAGACGCAAAATCACCTTTGGATTCTTTTGACATTTTTTTATGCAGCAAATCTGATGTGTTCTTGAAACAGACATTGTGTATGAATTATTCATTCTAAACACACAGAGATCTGATCAAATAGTATTCTAAACATAGTTGAAACAGTGCCATAAAAAGGTTTTTGGATGAAGATCTATAAGACGATGATTTGAGGTCGTAAAACGTGAAAAGTCATAAAAAGATAAGTAACAATCAATAATTGCTTAATCATTGCTTTACACTGTGTTTTTCTTTCCTTAAATGTTTCTTTCACTTCGATTTTAAACACCTATATATTTTTAATCACAATTTATATAAGCAAAACGAAAATTTCGGCAAACTATTTAAAGGAAGTAAAAACCAGCGGGAGTTGTCTTTGGAGAACTTTCTTGCATACTCTCTAATAAATGTGTTACCCTAAACATCACCTTGCATGATATTGGTGTGATTTTAGTATTTTTACTGAATCTGTCGAGTGAGTATTGGAGAGTTTTTGGCGATTAATCTCTTTATTCAGTAAAAAGTATCCAAAAACCGAATTCAGGTTTTAAACGGATCTTTTCCAACCGATAAAACAAAAATTTCGCACAGAAATATACTTTTAGTTATAAAATCTCATGACAAATTTGATATATTTGTCACTGCACTTTTAGCATTTACACGCTTCTGAAAGTACAGACCGATATACGTTTAACCCCTTGTCGGGTTGGGTTCAGCATCTGATAAGTGTCTACACTATAGATGTTCAATTGAATTTCGTCTATTTAATCCCTTCCTTTTCTAGTTATCGTGTTAATTATATTTGGGCAGCCGGACAGACAAACTTCCTCGGGACGGATTTTGCTCAAAATGTGATATAAATCTACAAATTTGGTGTAAAGACGGTATACCAAATTTTATCCATCTAGCTCAAAGAGCTTTTGATTTAACTTTGTCACAGACAGACGGACATTTTCCAAACATGTGTTTTTCGCACTCAGGGAGGTCTAAAACGTGGAGATGCGTCAAAATACCGAATTCTTATTTTTTGAAGATTACAATACTTTTTCTATACTTCGTATACGAGAAAGTAGAAATAGCTGAACATTTATTTAGTTAAATAAATTCTACTCATTTCCCCATAGAATCTTATAAAAAGTGGAACTCCGTAGAATTCCGAACAATCAATAGAGATTGAAAAATGTCATATAGTTTCTTTACTAATAATTTTTTTCTATTGTTCTTACTTTAAAATACTTTATTAAAACATCCAGTAAACTCTTGATAAACTTTTAATTGTATTGGCGTGAAAGTTTCGATTATAATGTGCGACCAAAGTCGATTGGTCTTGGATTTAGTTGCTATAGAACCAAATGGTCCAAATTGGATGAAATAAAAGCGTTCAAGAGCATTGAGTTCCGGCGTTTTGGCATAGGGGTAGCGCGTCTTCCCCGTGATCTGGGTGTCCCGGATTCAAGTCCTGGTTCCGGCATGGTTGTTCTTCGGTTTTCTATCTGTGAGGTGTGTGAATGTGCCCGTCTGTAAAAAGGGGTTGTGCAAGCGAATGTGACGCATGAAATAGTTTAGTCGTGCTCTTGGCCCTGGTTGACACTACTGAAAAAACAAGAGACTCTGACTCGGCTTAAATCGCTGACAGATAACTGTCAGTGGACTTGAAAAGTGCCATAAGTCACAACAGAATTGAGTTATCTGGTAGAACCGATTTTCTCATCATATTAAAATGAGAAAATCATCCCTTAAATGCTAACCATTTCTGATTTAATTTTCATGATAGTTCCTTATCATTTCTACTGTTTTTTTAAATTTATTTTCATAACTATTATTAGTATTACTATCTATACTTTCACTGTCACAAAGGAATTCAGACAATTTTTGTCGTTTCATCTGTTTCGACTTACAAGATTTTACCTGGTCAAACTAGTGAATTAAGCAGTCTAAAATTATGGTAGAATTTGCTTAAAATTCGATTTTCATCAGCAGTTTTGGAGCATTAATGATAGGCTAAATTTTAGTGACGGCAGGTCATATAGTTTTTAAATTATCGTTCTCATACACGCACCTACAAATAATTGTATACACAAAATATTTTCTTTTTCCAATTAAATAATATATAATATGATGATATTCAACGAAATCTTAGAGTGGGAATTTTTAAGGAAACTTGATATTTCTTTTCTGATAAATGAAATTAAAAATATCAAATAGGGATTAAATTCATTTTTCCCGAGGATAATTACTTCATCTCATTTTTACTACAAGAAAAAATTATAAGTATGCTTGCATGGACGACAAACTTTTTTTTCTCTTATAAATGTTTGATTATTTACCGTAGTTAAATATTCCATAGAGCTATCATTATTACGAATTCTGTGTATGATCTTTTCGCGAAGGAAATAAGTGTTAAATATTTATAATGTTGCAATTGCATAAACTTATAGTTTAAACCTATAAATACCCTGCTAGTACATTTTAAGTATTTGTACCTTGAAATAAAAAAAAAAATGATAATTGTTCACAATTTTAGTAATCAAGCAATTTTTTTTAATATTTGCTTGCGAAAAATATCAAGGTTTCTCCGATTTTAGATAAATTTTTCTGATTATATTTTTGTTTTAAAATTATTTGAGAGAGGTTCGGGTAAAGAATGTTAGTTAGAATGATTTTCATGAAAAGACAATCGCGACATCTGAGCTGAAAGACATCTTTATACCATCACTGTCATATGAGCAACAACCCTCGATAGATTTCGTGAATATTAAATGATCGTAATTTTTTCGATCATAGATAAAAGACTGCCGGACGAACTTCGGATTTGCTATCGTCGTGACTCTGACTCCCGAGAAGGCTTGTTCTCCACACTTCCCCAATACATTAGCTTCAGTGAATTCGATACGCATTGGAAAATTTGACGGATAAGAGTTTCACATTTGTTGCTGAATGCTTGTTGTTTAATGGAATCGGATCTCGAGATTCTCCGACTCATATACAGAAAATCTAACTCCAATTCACTATATTTATCTGCATATATTCAGTGAATTGAAAATGTTTTCTCTTGCTGATGACATCTTATAATATGGGATTAAAAGATCTAAATATCAGGAGCAATTGCAATCCAAACAGATGGATTTTATTTTAAATAAAAGAACCGAGTTTCATAGAAACAGAAAATGAGAAATTGTGTATCATATTACAGCTACTTCTTTTATTGTGTGTGTGTGTGTAAATATATGTATATATATATATATATATATATATATATATATATATATATATATATAATATTTTTTTTATGACATTGCATTAGTTATACTTTTAAATTAGCTGCCTTTGGTGATCAAATACTGTTCACGCAAAATATTGACTTTTCTGGCTGTTTAACTTTTTAATACAGAATACATAATTAAAATTTCAGCGTATTATTTAACGAAACATATGAATAAAATTGAATCAATTTACAACAAATTACTACTCTGGCAATTTAAAATGTGAGCTAGATTTAAGATAAATGTACTGTCGCCAGAATTGGATTATTTGGGGCAATTTTTCATCAAATACAATCGCGACAATTTTTTATTACAACCCTAAAAACTATTTGTTATCATTATAGTAACCATTAAATGATGAACTTTCGGCGAGTTTTTGGACGATTGGCTCGATTTTTAAGTGCTTGATGCGAAACCGTGCATTAATTTTAAGTCTTGCCAGAAAGTGCATATGTTACTGTTAAAGTGTGTAATTCAGTAATTTCATAGAATTCTTAGGTATTTTATAAAATAACTGTATTATCAGTTATTTCATGAAATAACTGATCGCATTGTGTACAATAGTAGATTTCAGACTTTAACGATAGTTCTCGCAATTATTTGCTTGGCAACGGTTAAAAATAATTTCGCTTTGGATTGAATTTTCTGTTTGATAGAATCTTGATTGATTTGCATTTTTATGCACTGACTAACAGCACTTTTATCAGCAAACTCGTTTTTTTCGAGTATTCCTAACATTTTACAACCTCATTAATTTGTTAAACGAAACTTTGAAATAAGCGCAATTGTAAAAAATGTTCAGTGAATGAAGTTGAAACATCTGTTGGATAGTTTGTTCACATTTGCCATTAGATAATAAGTGATACGATCTATTTCTGTGCCATGTATGTTAGCGTATTATATATAGAGAGAGATGCTCCTTTTTAAGCAAATGTTTGATACAGTTTGAACCGGTCGGGCTCTGACGCAGTAGAACCACAGCAAAAAGCCGTTATATAGACTTCAATACAGTTTTACTTTATTTAAAAGCATTTTATTTGATTAAAAATTTCTAAATGTATTTTGATTTATTTATAGCTTTATTTATGAATTCAATCACGGTAGTACATATGAAAACAAAATTCATTCATCTAAAATTCAGCAGAAAAAATACAAGTATTGTTTTCTGCTTCATGTACACAGTAAACATTATTAAATGAAGAGCATTCATAAGCCGCAAAGGTATTAATTACTGTAAAAAAAATTGCATAAAATCAGCAAATTTTACTAGAATCTTCATCGGGAACATATTTATAAATAAATGATAGTTATAAAATGCGAGGAATTTTGAATAATATCTGACTCCTGAATCCTCCACGAAAAAAAAAAATACGTTATTGTACCTGGAAAAAATAAAGTATGCTAGGTCATCGCAGACATCTTGAAAATTATTCGGCATTTAAAGCCAGTCTATATTTGGAAACGTAGAGCCTTCATCTATTGGGGCCCATTAAAATAAAGCAGACAGAGCTTTTGCCATATATTTTTGAGAAATAAAACGTCGACTGCACTTTGCTTTATTCCCTTTTTTATGACACTGTATACCGTAAGATATAACTGGCTATAAAAATAGGAGTTATTCCTTTGGCATTTTACTTCGGTGTCATTGTCGAATGCGTAACAGTGAATTTAAGATCGAGTAATAAATCAAATCTGTTTAGTTGATATTTGAAGATTTGACCTAATATTAGAATGGATTTTGAAACGAAATATTACATCCAGATTTCGAGTTTTCAAGGTATTGTTCAGAATATTCAAAAGTGCATCTTTTTTGAATACTTATTTAGTAAGCTTATTAGTGATTTGTAAATTTACTTTCTGCTAATTTACATTAATATACGATTTTGAAGCCAATACGAGAGGTTTCTTTTTGAAACGAAGTTCGTTATTTGGAGCCTTCTCAGATGACAAAGATAACATCTGAGCATATAACCTCTTTAAGCTTCCCTATTTTGTTAGCTGGGAGATATCTAACCCTTTAAGGCGTATCTGGTATTACCAAAGCCAATGTAGTACACGATTTTCTGCGTATTTTTCAATCTGTAACCTTCGCTCTTAAAGAAGAAATCTTATCAGCCACTGAGTCATTTTATATTAGAGAAGATCGCTCAGGGAATAAATGGCACAGTGCAGTAAGTAATACGTCATAAATAAAAAAAATACTCTTGTGAATCATAACTATAAATCCACATTGGTTTGGATAATAATTTATAAAACATCAAAAGTTTAAACATTGCAGCATATAATGGGAACTGTTAAAGTGCAAAAAGGTTAAATCCACCAGCTGCTTATTCTGCGATTTCCGCGGTTTGACAATCAGACCATTTTCTATTGCATCCCGCGTTTTTCGAAGATTAGAGTGTTTATTTTTAGGATTACAAATTTTTATTATATCATATTATTATCGTGTAAAATATAATATCAGTTCATTTTGTTTGAAAAATATTTAAACTTATTTGCTAACATTGCATCTAAATAGTAATTTTAAAAATCTACGCAGTCAAAGGGTAAACAAACAAACAAAAAAATGTTCGGACACTTTTTGCTAACACTTTAATCAAAAGATACTGTAATCGAAGAAGAAATTTACATTATTCTAATTCTTAAATTTTCACTATTCAAAACCACTAGAATAATCAATATTGACTAAAGAGAAGATGTAAGTGAGAAAAATTTAACGAGATAGTCCTCAAGTTTTGGATTCTCCCCTAACTTGGTATACTTAGCAAAAGCTTAATGCATCTTTGTTTTATGCCTGCTTACACTTCTTGTTTCTTCTTTCTGTATCAGGATAGAATCTTCTCTGTATTAGTTATAAAACAGTGGTGTATCGAAGACAAGTGATATTAGGGTCTAATATAATTTTTTGACTTACTTTCTACATTAGTGGTGTCGTCAGTGTAAATGACATCCCCTTGATAACAATTTTTCGTCTTCTCTCATAATATTTAGTTTTCAAAAGGGATAAAGTTCTTTAATATTCTGAGCACCTCCTGAGATAGCCGCGAAGGGTATCCATACCTACCATATTTTATTGCCTCTGCATAAGTGTGCTATAGATACCGAACCTGAAAAACTTATCGCCAGCTTACGACCTGATAAAAACTTTTTTATTAAGCTTTAGGATACTATTCTCGATGCTGCCACAATTTCTGTAGATATATTGCTAATGAGAAAAGACAATATCAGGAAACTCCATGGGTGGGCATAGGAACACTGATCTTATAACAGAATCACTTAAATGATGAACAACACTTTCCAATTTCTCAACAAAATATTTATTTAGACATATTAGTCACTCCAAGTATCATAATCAAAAATCAAGCTTTAATTCCTTTCCAGAATTAACAGAAAACATTTTTAGCCCCTTCTTCATCTATTAATAATCATTAATAACTTAGAAAATCATCTTACATGAAATATTTCATTAAAAATTCCTGAATAAAATATAAAATCCGAGATGAAACAGACTAATAATTATGAAAAAAAAATCATAAATTCGGAAATGGCGTTTATGAGTAGCAGCTAAGATTAGATACTATATTTGGAATTAAAGGGCATAATGCGAGTGCAAAACATTAAATATACATATCATATCAATAAACAGAAGATCTTAAATATGCCTATTAGAAGGGGGAAAATCATTTCAAATTTCAATTGCTTATCTTTTGAATGCCTTTTCTTGAGTACCAATCGTAATCTAATATTGTCCATTAAATCATATTTCCGAAGTTGAGATTCGCTATATGGTAAGTTTAATGCTATTCAATATTGTTTTTGCTAGTATTTCACAGGACATTATAATTTCGTAGTTAGTTTGTTTTATTTATAGAAATAACACAAAAATAAAGTGTATCTTTAAATTTGACCTCAAGATCACCAAGCTTCAGGATTTGCTAAATTTATTTATTTATAATTTATAAATCAATTTAGGTATATTTGTCTGTCTATGAATCCTATGACTCAAAAAATTCAACAAGCGAGATGCGTGAAATCTATTATGAGGTCTTTTTAACAATATTGCAGTTCTACGTATAATTTAGGACAAACTCCATCAACTATTATACTCTGTACTTGTTTTTAGTTCTGCATGTACATAAATAAAAAACATAATGGAAGAAATTATTTAAATTATTTGTGAACTAAAACTAATTTTGAACTTCCAACGGGAAGACGTCTAAGATGCTTATCCTACGAAATTAAGCATGTTAGTATATGGAAAAACGAAGAACGAACTTTCCAAACGTTTTTGTTTTCTCTGAAAACAGAAAACATTTTTTTATTTTAATAAAATTATTCCCACATCGAGAAAATAAAAGGTTGTTAGTGGTTGAATTTAGGAAACTCTGCCATAAAGTAATGGAAGATGAAATACTTCCTCTAATTTGCAAGCAAAATTCAGTGACGTAGCATTTAGCAATTTAAACCAGAATATCAGTTCTACAAATGAGTTTAATATTTTGGTTTTTATCATGTCAGAACATGATGTTTTTTGGTTAGGAGGTTTTGAAACTCGAAATCACATAGGCAATGAATTTTGAAGCTCGAAATCGTGTAGACAATGAATGTTGAAGCTCGAAATCGTGTAGGCAATGAATAAAACATAAATGGCAATTTTCATCATCGTCTTTTAATCGCATAACTTTTTTACCTGCTTTTGCCAGTTTTGCATTGTTATTATGTATGTTTCTTTGAAAGCAGATGCGTTTTTAAAAGGTTGATGTAGAACTATGATATCATAGCTGTTATTTCATCTCAAAATCGGTCGAGCTCCAAAACTTTGTTTGCCAGCTAGAAAAATTGAAAATGAAAGTTTAAAAAAATTATATATATATATATATATATATATATATATATATATATATATATATATATATATATATATATATATATATATATATATATATATATATATATATATATATAGAGAGAGAGAGAGAGAGAGATGGATAGAAATCGATAGAGAAGTCTCGTGATTGTTTCAAACCGGTTTGAACTGGTTAATGACTAAAATTAATTAAGACAAACAAGGACTTAAAAAATAATAATGTCCTCACATGATAACTTGAAATTTGCGATCGTAGATTTAATTTTAATTTTAATTTTATTTATTTATTTCTAATTAACTTGCAACTTTTTCGGCTCCATTGGATGATTAATGCCATAATTCCTCCCCAATCTAAATATAAATAAACTTTATTATAACTATATATGCATTTTACCAGTTAACACTTTCGACCGCTTCGGAAACTGCGTATCGAAATTGTGTCGCAAAAATTTAGCGATGTCACTCCTGACGAATAAACTCGCCATAACGCAAAATGTTCTATGTTTTCCATGACGAGAATACTCGTCAAAAACAATTAACTGGTTAAGGATGTTCCACTTTTGTACACTCATTTTTTAAGACTAGAAAAAAAGAATTGTCAGCTTTTCCAAAATGCAAAAATTAAATAAATGCTCAATTAGTAAGACATTAATAAAAATATTTGTCATTTTTCAGAAATAAATATAAAGCAAATTGTGTCACCAGAAGTATTTCTTTACCCTCTTAAATTTTAACCTTCCCAGTGATATCAATTTCACTATCGAGCAATCTTCTCTTAAATTTTGAACAGTCTTTCAAAATTTAATTAATTCAAAAATTAAATGACTGAATGGGTGCTGCAGATTTAAGGAAACAATTCATTTTCTGTGACTTTGAAAGTCTTCAATTGATATTTTAATCGAAAAAGACTATTAAAGTATTTTGAGGGAATGAAAAGACTTTGAATAATATTTTGCCCAGAAATATTTTTTACATTAAAAATATTGGGCATAAATATATTTTAGTTCCGAGTATATCAGCTAATAAAGAGAATGAAAAGATCCCCATTACTTTCTCCTTCCCCTAATCACGTTAAATGCTACCGTCGAGAATGACGCACACCGATTTCATCCAATAAGATTAAAAAAAAGCCATCAAAATTCTTCCAGACCGAATCAAACTTCAATTATCTTACATGCCACCACACTTTCACATTAGAGGAAGTGCGCGACTCATTTGCCACTGCATAAGTATTCCGCTCACATCTGGCCGTTTTTTCCCGACCAACAAATCGGCAAAAACATTTTTTCCCAAGCTTCTGCTACCGAAAAACAAGGGGAAGAGACAAGGACATTTGTCCTTCCCTGCGTCCAGGATAGGAAAATAATAGAGAAAGGGGCAGCAAAACATAATAAATAAATTGGCCGCTTGTCTTAAGAGTTGGCGCCCCGAGCTACCAGAGTTGCATGCCTCGCATACTTCTGTGTCATTTGTTACGGTCGATAGCACGACTCTGTCCACGCCCCTTCGCCGGTTCCTACGGGGAATGGTGTGGCGGGAGGCGGCCGTACCTCGCGCGGCGCTTGGAAATCAACGGTTTGCGGGCTCTTCATCGGCGGATTCGGATTTCATTCTAAAGCAACGATGTATAAAAATATCACAAAAAGGCGTGATTAAAAAAGCAGGCGAGTGTTTTGCTCTGAAGTAGCTGCCTCCTCCCCCTCTTTGGAATAAAATTTCCGATTTTTAAAACTCCAGTGAAGTGATTAAAATTATTATGCAAAAGTCAACACTGCGACTTTCAGTAATGAAGTCGCTTGGCCGCTTTTAATACCGTTGCTATGGTAATACGGATGAAATTTTGAAAAAAAAATAGATATAAGCAATGATGCATAATTATTCAAAGAGGAAAATAAATGGATAAATCATGAGATGTTTTTCATATTCAAGCGTATTGGCTATGGTCATGATAAAATGTTTACTTTATAAAATAAAAAATTGACAATTGAAAATAAAAAGATTAGTGAAAGCAGATTTTTCGGCATAGCGGTTTTAACTTGTCATGTAAGGTGTACGTTTTTATCCGTCTATCAGAATAAATTTTCTGAAATAGTGAGATTAGCAGTTTTTCATTAGTGCTTTCTTCAAATTTTTCTTTGTTCTCTGAAGTTTTTGTTTTTTTATATTTATTAACTCTGACTCTCTAGCATTAGGGGATGGTAGCATTTACTACTAAAAAAACCCAAATCAATCCATTTCAATAATAATAATAATAATAGTGGGATTAGGAGATATATTTTCTGTAATTTCGTTCTGAAGATTCACATCTAGGTCAAATGTTTTCTTTTCGATTTTCAAAAACAAATATTTTTAAAGCATGTAATTAAATAAGCGAAAGGATATAGCAAATGAAAAATCAAAATTAAATTAATTAAAAAACCATTATTTAATTTAACTAAAGAATGAATCACAAATATTTTATTTCCAGTACCTTTTGATGTATTTCCGATCGGGTAATAGAAGTTGTAATGGAGTGTAATAAATAAATACTATATAAAGTATATAACACGATATACTTTATATAATAGTAAATACTATATAAAGTATAAAGTAAACGCTATATTTCAGATGGAAATTGATTATTATTCTTTTTACTTTCTCGCATGCGTAGTATAGAGAAAGTATAGTAATCTTCACAATATTCGAACTCGAAATTTTGACGAATTTTTACGTTTTAGATCTCCCTGAGTTCGAAAAACATATTTTTAGAAAATACGCATCTGTCTGTCTGTCTGTCTGTGACAAAGGTAACTCAAAAACGTTTTGATCTAGACGAATGAAATTTGGTACACGATCCTTATACCAAATTTGCAGATTTCTGTAGAATTTCTATTAAACTCTTTTCAGAGGATGTCCATCTGTCCGGCTGTTCGAATATAATTTAAAATTGGTACGGAGATTTAGCATCTATAGTGTAGATATTTTTCAAATTTTCAGCCAAACCCAATTGCAGGAAGACTGTCTATTGGTCTGTACATGTGAATGCGATCATTCAAAAACACAATGACTTAAAATGTTGAGATTACAAGTGCAGTTTTGTGACATTTTGTTTTTTCAATCTGTTGAGAAAATCGTATCTAAAATACAAATTCCATTTTCGGATACTACCAACATATGTCAGGGACTAATCGCCAAATAACTCGCCAACGATGACAAGATAGATTTAGTAAAAATACTAAATTCAAGCCAAAAGTGAATATTTTGTAACTATTGTACGCCATTACCAAATAAGGCTTTCTCTGGCATGAGCTTATTAAATAATACACGAAAATGTTTTGAGGAGACAGCTGCCACTGGTTTCGGATCGATTTACGTTTTTTTTCAAACTGAGGGGGAAATTTTAAATGGGATCTATCAAACCCATTGTATTTGTAAGGAATGTTTCATTTTATGAAATGTGATTTTAAAATCTATACTATAAACAAAAAATGCATGCATCCTTATGTTTATCCAAAAACTCCTCCAGGAATATGAGCAGTAGCATTATATACAGCTATACAATACATTTTTATGCATTGCTTTCACATTAGCAGTCACAAACCATCAAGCACAAGGGATCAAAGGTTTGAATCGCCCTGACGAGGGTCTATAGTCATATGGGCATAAGGGTATCAAAAATGAAGAATTTGTCAAAAGAATTTTTATCATCGCCGATAAACAAAAGAAGAAAAAAAACACTGTATACAGATAAATCTTGAAATAAATTGTTAATAATAAATTCATCAAAATTAATTTCTATCTATAAAGAATGAATTTGAATCGATCCTGTTTGAATCTATCATGCTTGACTCTATTTCGTCCCATCAATAAGGTTCATCATTCCCGATGAGCAGGATTATAATCTGCCGGATGAGAGTCTGTTGTATGGGCGTGGGGATATGTTTCTATAGTATGGGTTTCTATAGTCTACAATATGGCGATTTCATCAACATGTTTTCATCATCGTCTAAGAACAGAGGACTAAAAAACACTGTATATAGATAAGTCTTGAAATACGTTCATAATAATAAATTCAACAAAATTGATTTTAATGCATAAAGAATGAATTTGAATCGATCCGGTTTGAATCTATCATGCTTGACTCTATTTCGTCCCATAAATAAGGTTCATCATTCATGATGAGCAAGGTAAAAAAATATATTTCTTACAATCAAGTCTTGAAATAAATTTATAATAATAAAATGAATTTTAATGAATAAAGAATGAGTGTGCATCAATTCCCTCTCATGAAAAATGTTCATCATTGCGGGCGATTAAGATAATAAAAAAGTGTATACAATCTAACCCTGAAGTAAATTTATGTTAATAAGTTTAATAAAATTAGTTTTAATGAATAAAGAATGAGTTTGAATCGATAACTGGTGAATTCGGATAGTGATGATAATAAAATGGAAAATTCAGATTATTAAGACCAATACATACCAATAGAAGCAATTGCATATGAGAAATTTTCGTATATTTTTCTCCCCACCCCCCTAAAATCATTTAACATGTTGTTGTATTATTGTGATTACATATTCAATGAAGTGTAAAATAGCAAATACAATTTATTGATGTACATGTGTTTATAGTGTTTGTAACAGCTTAGTATTCATAAAGTTACAATGTGTGTGATGTTTTGATTTTTCTTTATGTTAAATTTTAAACACAATGCTTTTAAAGGTAAAAAAAAAAGAGTAAGCTATGTCAATGATTAATAAAGCACCATATCTCTTGACACTATATTCATTGCTATAGGCTTTATAGTCAAGAAAATAGGATTGTAAAAGCAAAAGTAATATATCGGATATATAGGCATTAAAAACTGTTATTGAACAAATCGTCCCTGATTAGAACACGTTGCTAAATTTTTAATGCGTTTTTGTAATTTCCTTCTAATTCAGAAAATTCATGAGTTAATTTTAATGCAAACTGTTTGCTTGAAAACATACGCTTCATTATAACGCTTCATTATTCAGTAGGTAATTTCTAACTGTGTAAAGCAATCATTCTTGTTTCCCATTTATTCAGTTCAATATAACAGTTCCCAAATATATAATCCGACATAACATTACATTAGATGAAACGTGATTTTAAATTACTTTTTCAGCGTTAATTAAAATAAATGTAACTCTGCAGTAAAATGTAACTTTTTCGCAGGGCATCACGAATCCGTAAGTCGTAAAAAGATTACATATTCCACGAAATTTCCTATTATAGATATAAATTGTTTACAGACTCATGATATTCGAATAATAATCAGCTCAATTTCCAGAATATTTTCATTTTCTTCCAAACTTAAATTGAATTATGATCTTTATGATTATCATAATTAATATAACAGTGCGTAAATCTTGACACATTTTTCTCCCATTAGCGAATGAAAGATCGAATTTTTTGTAAAATATTTATGGAATTGTTTAATCTACATTGAAAGAAATTGTTTAATCTACATTTTATTTCATTTCAACTTTTTATAACGGCTATTACTTGTAATTGTAATCCTATGATGTCTCAGTTAAACATTCTTGTACCTTTTAAAATTAATTTTCATCAGTTATTTAGCTAATCACTTAACTTGGAATTCTACCGTAAGTCAGTTTAAGTCAGTTGATGAATTAATTTTGAAGTCAATTAAATTCAATTGTTAAAGCATATGAATTAAGTTGCAAGTTAATTGGCTCATTCATTATATATATTTCAACACTCCTTCTTTATCTAGAAGTATTGGCCAGACTTTGATATATGCGCACTATATTTTGTTTGAATTGAACAGGGTTTGATAGAACTTAGATGGCAACAGATACTAGAAGAAAGACAAAATTTAGAACAGAAAGGCAAATATGAAATAATTCGATTTACTCTTTGATAAGAACTAAAATCTAGTCGAAATAAGGTAAAATGATTGCTTCCAAGCTGTCATTAACTTTGCGTTACATGTATGTGCTGTTTTACTGTCATCATGTTTTTTTAAAGATTTTTTTTGAAAGCGTAAACTGTCATCATGTTTTCTTAAAGATTTTCTTTTTTTGAAAGAGTAAACTGTCATCAAGTTTTTTTAAAGATTTTTTTTTTTTGAAAGCGTAAAATTTTGTGAGTCAGATTACTATTTTGTGAAATTTGTTTTTCACATTATTATTTATTCCCTATTTTTAGGTTTAGTAATTGCTATTTAGGCTATTTGGGCACATTTTAAAATTTATTTTTGTTTAAAATCAACCCAGGATTTGATGCCTGGTTCTATGGTCATAATCTCCAAACATCCATCAGATGATAAATACGAAATATCAGCAAAATGACAAACAAAGAATAGCATTCTGCATTTGTCATCCTTAAATAATCTAATGTGAAACAAATACCTGAAAAAAAATGAAGAAGGGAAAAGGATTCAATAAGAATCAGCAAAGATTCTTTAAGATTATTAAAGAGAAACAAACTCCAACATTGATTTTCTAATCATCAATAGCTTACCGATATATTAGACATAATGCAATATCAACAAATTATTAAAGAATAAATATTTCCAAAGAGTTTTAACTAATTAAAACAAATATTTTTAAACATTATTCAAAATTATTTAAGGCATTTATTGCTACTAATGAACATAACATTGAAATTCTTAAAACAACTTATTATTGACTAAATATACAAGTGAAATATTTTTTTCAATCACTTAACACGATTTTCTTGATTAAATAAATTAACAAAATTTGTTAGATATTAACAATTTTGTTTCATTAAATAGCAATCACTTGCTTTTCTTAAATCATTAGTGCTCAATGTAACATCATAACAAATTCCCATATTTATTTTTGTTATGAGGAGTGACTCCAGAGTTTTTACATTCATGCTGGAAGAAGCTTCCGCTTCTTTTTTCCAATTAACCATGCTAAAAATGCATTTTTTCCCATTAACCATGTTAAAAAATGCAATGTTTCCAATTAACATGCTAAAAAATGTATTGTTTCCAATTAACATGCTAAAAAATGCATTATTTCCATTTAACCTTGCTCTATTCACAGTGCTGTGAGCGAAAATTCGAGAAAAGAATATTTCCAGTGTGTTTTGTAGTTTTCCGAATATACGTCCCTTTTTTGTTGTGTCCCGTAGTTTTTCGTTATATATCCGTAATTCCGTAGTTTTCACCCAATTTCCGTACCAAACACGGAAATTCCGTAGCTGTTGCAAGGTATGAGTAAACATAATGCAGATTCAAAATTATCCTGATACATTAAGGATCTGAAAAACGATATATTCAGACCCCACAGACCCCAGAGAAGTACTTTGTAACGAAATTTTATTGGAGGTACTAGAGCAGAAGAATGAAATTAATCTTTATTATGTGAAGAATGGAAAAATAAAACATTCTGGTTAATGTAATAGAAGTTACGAAAAAACATTTCTTATGATTAGTGAATAATTTATTAAAAGAATTTAGCAGTTAATTTTTAAAAAAATAAACATCTGTAGTTATATTTTTTTTTTGTTTAATGCCTATAATATTCCATATTTGTCATCCTACCTCTACAAATGAATATTTTGTGTTTATTTATCTTTGCTTGCTTCATTAATTTTGCGCTGGTGTGGTGTGGTGTCGAGAGGGGGTGCCAGCTCAGGTGTCGTTCTCGACATCTAACCACGGTTCAAAATGACGAGGTCCATCCCAAAATAGCCCTAGTGTTGCTTTACAACGGGACGTTAATATAACTAAACCAAACCAAACCTTGCTTCATTAATTAATCCCGAATTCATCAACAATTGCAAACATGAAACATTTCCAAGTTGTTATATACATTTATTTATTAACAAGTAATAAATAAATAAAACAACAGTTGATGTAACATTTTTCTAACAATTGTTCCATCGACTTTTGATCCAGTTTATCTAACAGAAAATTGGATACAATTATTACCCATTTAAGAATTGGCCATACTAAACACACAAAAAGCATTTGTTGTTAGGAGAACACTCCCCTTGATGTACAGTATGTCGAAGCCCAATGGCAGTTCGTCACATTCTTATGGAATGCTGGAATGCCCACGTTTTAATTCTCAACGAATTCAAAGTTTTCATTCTTCTCAAATTATTTTACAAGACACTCTTCATAAAATACATTATTTTCATTTTTTTATCTTTTTAAAAATGATTGGTTTCTTCTATCCTGTATATCTTATATATGAGTATTGTTCTACGTTTTTTTCTTTTATGAACTATTCGCTTGATTATACCTTATGTATGGCGCTGTGAGTTAAGAAATGGTTTTAGCGTCAGTAAACTTCATCAAACTCAAACAAATAATAGTTTAAATCGGACGGGACTAAATATTTTTTTTTTATTTTTAAAATAAGAAGAATGAATGCAGAAAAATGTTAAGAAAGCAGGTTATGAGGTCAATATCATTAAACAGAAACTGCTCATTAAAAAAAAATGAACGCAATTTATTAACACTAAGAACAAAAGTCGGGATTTACATATAACATTGCTCGCACTCCTTTATTTTTTTATTAATTTATTATTATTATTATTATTTTGCAGAGAACAACAACGGCAGGTGTGAATTTTCATTGAATACAAACAACGGAAAAAATAGGAAGATGTAATCTTCCAATAATAAAAATAACCATCATTTGCAGATATATAGCCTCATATTTGTTCCAATGATAAGTTCACCTTTATCAGATATTTGTAATTGGATTCCTTTCTTCGAAATCGTTGAGAACCAGCTTGTAATGAGCGAACGGAGATCAGCGTATCGTTTTCGTGGAATTTAATATCGTGCCAGATCTCCGATAGACCTTTCGAATGCATGATTCTGAGAAGCAAGCAATTACAGAATCAATTCCATCCCATATAGAGTTCGATCGGAGTCAAGTATGAATTGAGGCGGTAGTCAACCCTTTTAAGAAGAGTGACTTTATTTTCTTTTTGGGCTGTATCAAAACAAAAGATTTATTTGATTACAGATCTGTCCTGAATGGATCGATGCTGCCCATTTTGTTCTTAATGAGTCGCGTTTTCAAAATAGGTTGCAACTCAAAGGGGGCTATTGATTCAATGGTGCTTAAAAATTAATTATATAATTTTTTTAAAATTTTGTACCAAAACAATAATTATAATTTTAAACATGCCAAAAGTAAAAATAGGATTAAGACTTGGAACTAGACTGCCATCGGAAGATAAGTTCATTGTCATGTTGCAAAGACTTATAAATCAGATAAAAAGTTAGATACATATTAATAGTATAGATAAATACATATTAATAGTATAGATAAATACATATTAATAGTATAAATACATATTAATAGTATATTTAATATGTAATAAAAGAGATACATAAATGATAGAGATAACACCTATGTGGAGA
The DNA here is from genome assembly GCF_947563725.1 of Argiope bruennichi. NCBI lineage: Eukaryota > Metazoa > Arthropoda > Arachnida > Araneae > Araneidae > Argiope > Argiope bruennichi. Next base: position 9,037,186 of record NC_079159.1, read on the forward strand.
CTATGAGTATTTTTTATATCTGGAATGGAATTTTTAAAATTCATCATGTGTGCAACTAGAAGTGGCGAGAATTGGTTTCTAGATTTTAATTTTGGTAACATCCTGATGACTGCAGAACAGGTGATGTTTTTTACTTTATTTTATTTATTCATTAGTTTATTTCTGTTACTCAATTATTTTATTATATAGATATTAAAAATTCTCGATTTCCAAGTTGTGGTTTTGATTGAAGGTGAAATGATTTTAGCTCAGAGCTCTAAAATTTGTTAAGATGCGTATAAAGCATCATGGGCAGTATAATATAATCGTTTTAATTTTCCAGAACGGTTCAGATTTAAGCATATTATTTTTTGTTTGTTTGTATTCACTCAACTTTTTGAAACTCGAGAACGACAACTGCGCAGTATTTTGCATCTTACCGTACAGTATTTTATGCTCACTGTGCAGCAATCACTTCCTCCATATCCACCCACTCATTTGAGATGTACAGTGGATTCCGAAAGGAAATGGCTAAGACACATTTGACTTGTATCCCGAGGAAAGAAATTTAATCCATTTTCAAAATGTCCCCAAACAATTACATACGTGCTTCAAAATGTAAATTAAATTAAATTAAGATAGCACTTTGCAGAAATGATCTTTATTTAATATATAAATAGCTATCGAATACATGATGGTATTTAATAATAGAACTGGCTTTGTGCCGTCAAAAATCCGACTTTTCAGTTGTAGTTTCCTAAGTTCACCATTCCTAAAAAGAATATGTACAGGCCTGAAAATGAAAAAGTTGACTGCATAGAAAAACAGCAGACACCTATACCGCAAAAATGTGCAATTTTTAATATTTGTTTCAGAGCTTTTTTTTTTCAAATTTCGGTACACATATATAAAATCCTCTTCTTAGGCCTGAAATTTTGTACAATAATAATTAAAGACAAGATATTTAAAGATAATTTTATTTATTTCTGAGCAGAAATGCCTATTTAAGATATACCAATTGCCTTATCTTTAATTTCTTTTGCCTTATCTTTTAAAAAATTTTTTAACGACTTTCCATCATTCGTTTCCTTTTTACTTCTTTTTCAAAATGTTATTTTGTTGTCAACTTTTAACATATATAAATGTTATGCAATTATGTTTTATGAAATTTTTATCCTCGTTTTGTGCTGCAAGTAATTTTAATGATTAATAAAGCCTATTTTATCTTTTGCTTGGCGCAGTATGGCCAGATATGGCTCTTGCGTCATAAAACTCCAACCAACCAATTATTAATTAATTAATTAACATAAGGTGAGAAATATCATGTATCTTCATGTTTTTCAAAATATATGACAAGGTTAAATATACAGAATTACTCAAAAACAAGGCGTTTATTTAAAATATTCCTTTCTAATGAACAACAATAGACATAGACACATAAGATACACCAATGGATAAACCAAAATTGAAAACTTTAATTTTTTGCATTCAGATATTCCCCCCCCCCAAAAAAAAATGGCGCTTTTATTTATTTACAAAATAATGATTTGTTGGAATAGAGAAGAAAAAAAGACTTCTATTCATGAAAGACAGAGTATCAGCTACTTTTCAAGACTTGCGCTATCTGCTATACCAGTGAATTCCATAACAAGGACTCATTTCTTCAGTATGACCAGAAACAGACCAGATTCAATTTTGTTGCATAACGAAAGGGACTCAAAATGAATACTTAACATAAGATTTTAAACTTTTTTTCTATCCAGAGATTTATTGATTATCTCTATTGATTGTCGTTCATCATAAATAAATATTTTGTAGATGCTTCTTCCTGAATAAGTCTGTATTTTTTAAATTTTAATTTTAAATATATTTTAACAAAATAAGTTCACCGTCATTATTGAATCTTTACTCAAATACATATTATGATAATTTTAGGAAGATTTTATTCTGATTTCATTTTTTTAATGTACTGATTGTACTGATGATATAGTCGAATGTGTCGATTGCAGCGTCACAGCGTTTTCATACATTTTTCATAATGAAAACATCACATTGCTTCTATATCTATCTATATATCTATGCTAAATTCAACATCAGACATACTTATTACATGGGCTAAACTCGTTTTATTTACAATTCAAATTTTGCGACAATTTTTGTTCGAGAGAAACGATTGATTGAGAAACGATGAAAACGATTGATACCTTTTTATGTATTTCAGACTGTGAAATATCTGTTGATTTAATTTTCAATATATCATACGATTTCTAGAAAGAAGGACATATTACAACGATGAAACTTTTACGGATTTACATGATTTATTACATGCTATTTATAAAACAAACAGAGTTGCACAGAACAATAAAGCATATAAATACACAAAAGTGTTTGGAATTCTCTAGTTTTTTCCTTTGCAATAATCAAATAAATATCACTCATATTTAATTCTTGAATGTAGAGGCTATTCAAATGAGCTTTCTGTTTTAAGGATCTACTTTTCTATCCGTCAAATCTCCCTGCATTTTACTCTGATGAAATCCCTGAAGAAACATTTAATTTAATCAAAACTATAAGGTAGTTTTTCCCAAAAAACTGAATATAAAATTATTTTTTACAACGTTATGTTTTCTTATTTCATTGAATTTAAGATTTTGAAAAAGCAAGTTTTTTTTATACAATATAAATAAGCTTATTTATACAATATAAAGTATAAATAAGTTTAATTTAAAGTATAATTCTAAGTTTATGTATATAATATATTATTTTGAAAAAGAAATTCTGACGAAGTAAGAAAAAAAGGCAAATAACAGTGATATAAGATTTGTTTATCAAAAAAATATTTATTTAAAAATAATTTAATTACTAAAATTAAGAAGAAAATTCTTATTCGTGTTTAATGAAAAATGCGCATTAAATAAGAAATAAAATTAGTCTCGAAAATCATTCAATTTCTTTTCACATTAAAATTTCTATTGTAAAAATAATCTCAACTCAATGAAAGATAATTTATCTGCCATCAAACATAAATTTCCCGAAATAAAATTTGCATACACTTTCCGTTTTGAAGACCCTTACCAATTAAAGATAACACCTTACGATATTTAGTTTACCTATGTCGATCGAGGCACAGAAAAATATAAATATGAAGAATTATTTTTTGAATAAATCGATAAAGGACGAATAAGACATTAATCATCTATAATAAGATTGGAAAAACTTTATTATTTAGAAATATCTATAAAGAGTATTATTGCTCTTTATGACTGAAAATATAAAATTCATAAAATGTTAATATTCGTAATTATTTAATCTATTCGAAAAACGCCTGCTTGCTATACAGATGTTAATTTTTTATTATGTTTTTATTCTCGTTCCCTTCTTAACTTTTGTTCTTGATTGAAATTATCTTTAAGAATTATGTTCAAATAAAAAACATTTTGTCCAATAGATAAAGCACATTGGAAATAAGTTAATTATTAATAATATTAATCATTTAGTTTACTAAATCTTTAAATCCATAAAGAGAATTCTTTTGAACTATTCGTAGCATTCACGAGAAAATTTTTTAAATAATTAACAAGATGCTCTACACCCTCCCCTCTTCTTTTTGAAGATCTTACAAAACAAAATGTATTACTATTATATATAAAGCGAAATCAAAGACAATTCTTACTACTAATATTATGAGGAAAATAAAGGCAATAGAAATAGTGTATTTTTATTGTTGGGTTGGATTATTATCGGGAGAAAACTCGTCAATGATAGAAAATAACAATCATTAGTAACCAAAATCATTAGTGATTAGAAAATTTCAGTCATTAATACAAAAGTAATACTTATTACATTAGTAATTGATGATTAACTTATTGGATTGGCCTTCATGACATAAAAAAATTGGCGGGTGTGCACAAAATGTAGGTAGATAGTGATTTGTGTAAAATTATGTAAAATTACACACAACTAAATAAAAATAGATCAATAAAATTATTTTCTACGATTAAGGCTCACGCATTTCTTTTATAATAATAGTATGTTATTCAAATTGCAGATCTGTTTTTGATACAAAGTTTGTTTCTTTCAATTGTATCTCGTTAACTGAAATTAGAGCATATTTATCTCATTATCGTTACTTTTGACAATCAGCATGTGACAAGTGATAATCAAAAGTTAAATAAATGGTTAGGGAGAATTCTTAGTCTCATAAAGTCTCATTCTTAGCCTCATTTTTTTTATAATAATAGTATACTTTTTCAAATTGCTGACCTGTTTTTGATACTTTGTTTCTTTCAATTATGTGCAGTAAATTGAAATTACAGCATATTTAACCGATTATCGTTATTTTTGTCAATCAGCATGCAAGTGATGACCAAACATTAAACAAATTGTTAGGCAGAATTTTTAGTCTCAAAAAAATTTCGTAAAAATACCTGCTTATTTATTTATTCATTTGTTCTTGTTGTTAAATCCTTATTTGAACAACTATTTCTTGCTTTGAAGGTTTGTCAGTTGTCAATTTACATATAATTGTTTTAAATTGTACTTTTAATTTACGAAATAAGAGTAGTAAGATAATCAGCTGCATAATAGGTTCAAAAAAATCATAGCTATAAAATGAATATTTCGATGTGATTTCTACAAAAATTCGTGCTTGAGATTCAATTTTCATATCCATAGTGAAGCAATACGTATGTTAAGAATTTTCTTATTAAAGTAATATTAATAATTTTTTATAATAATTACAATTTACTAACAGGTTTTAGTCTGTAATATTCCTAAATTTTTGTCCCAATAAAACTCCTTAAAACTACTGTCTCTGCACAGCGAGTGCTCCTTTTAATGACTACTGTTTTCTGCTTTCGACTCATTAATAGTATTGTAAAATAAGCCACAGATTCGACTACTCGAATTCCTTTGAACAACAAAAACCGGCGTCTTTTAAATTTTAGAGAAATCCTTTCTTTTGTTTCTCTGGCTTTGGATTGGGAGAAAAGGGATGGAAGAGAGGGGATCGAAAAATACATGTTTTCATAGACAATGGCAGATAGTAAATACAAATCAATTATTCCTTTAACAATATGAAGAGAATAATGATTCCCTCTGATAAATTTCCCTCTCTGCTCAGAAGAGGGCATTTTAATCGAGAATAGTGAATCTTACCGTACACAAGAGAAAGAAATAATTTAATAGAGAATAGTGAACCTTGTCGTGCACAGGAGAGGGAAATTTAATAAAGAATAGTGAACCTTACTGTGCACAGGAGAGGGAAATTTAATAGAGAATAGTGAATCTTACCGTACACAAGAGAGGGAAATGATTTAATAGAGAATAGTGAACCTTGTCCTTCACAGGAGAGGGAAATTTAATAGAGAATAGTAAATCTTACCGTACACAGGAGAGGGAAATAATTTAATATAAAATAGTGAACCTTGTCGTGCACAGGAGAGGGAAATTTAATAGAGAATAGTGAACCTTGTCGTGCACAGGAGAGGGAAATTTAATAGAGAATAGTGAATCTTGCTGTGTACAAGAGAACGAAATCATTTAATAGAGAATAGTGAACCTTGTCGTGCACAGGAGAGGGAAATTTAATAAAGAATAGTAAACCTTACTGTGCACAGGAGAGGGAAATTTAATAGAGAATAGTGAATCTTACCGTACACAGGAGAGGGAAATAATTTAATATAAAATAGTGAACCTTGTCGTGCACAGGAGAGGGAAATTTAATAGAGAATAGTGAATCTTGCTGTGTACAAGAGAACGAAATCATTTAATAGAGAATAGTGAACCTTGTCGTGCACAGGAGAGGGAAATTTAATAAAGAATAGTAAACCTTACTGTGCACAGGAGAGGGAAATTTAATAGAGAATAGTGAATCTTACCGTACACAGGAGAGGGAAATAATTTAATATAAAATAGTGAACCTTGTCGTGCACAGGAGAGGGAAATTTAATAGAGAATAGTGAACCTTGTCGTGCACAGGAGAGGGAAATTTAATAAAGAATAGTGAACCTTACTGTGCACAGGAGAGAGAAATTTAATAGAGAATAGTAAATCTTACCGTACACAGGAGAGGGAAATAATTTAATATAAAATAGTGAACCTTGTCGTGCACAGGAGAGGGAAATTTAATAGAGAATAGTGAATCTTGCTGTGTACAAGAGAACGAAATAATTTAATAGAGAATAGTGAACCTTGTCGTGCACAGGAGAGGGAAATTTAATAAAGAATAGTGAACCTTACTGTGCACAGGAGAGGGAAATTTAATAGAGAATAGTGAATCTTACCGTACACAAGAGAGGGAAATGATTTAATAGAGAATAGTGAACCTTGTCCTTCACAGGAGAGGGAAATTTAATAGAGAATAGTAAATCTTACCGTACACAGGAGAGGGAAATAATTTAATATAAAATAGTGAACCTTGTCGTGCACAGGAGAGGGAAATTTAATAGAGAATAGTGAACCTTGTCGTGCACAGGAGAGGGAAATTTAATAGAGAATAGTGAATCTTGCTGTGTACAAGAGAACGAAATCATTTAATAGAGAATAGTGAACTTTGTCGTGCACAGGAGATAGCATTTTAATAGAGAATAGTGAACCTAGTCATGCACAGGAGAGGGGAATTTAATTGACAACTGTTACGAAGGAATGAAACAAAACCCCTTTTCGACCCAAAGCATACAGCACTTTGATCTCTGGACGATGTATAAGCATTTTTTTCTTTCTCATGTATGAAGTGTAGAGAGAAAAAAATTGTAATCGTCAAACAAATGAGATATGGACGAATCTCTCTGTTATAGATTTCTCTGAGTTCTCAAAATACATTTTTGGTAAATATCCGACTGTCTGTCCGTCCCTCCATCTCTCTGTCTCTCATAAAGATAATTCAAAAAAGCTTTGATCAAGACGAGTGAAATTTGGTTTACGATCTTTACAATAAATTTATAGATTTCTGTCACATTTTGAGTAAAATCAATTTTGAGGAAGTCTTGACTTTTACTGTCTGAATATAAGCTAACACGATAACTGAGAAAAAGAAGAGAGCTAGATGGATAAGATTCGATGCATAGATTTAACATCTTTACTGTAGAAATTTTTCTAATTCTGAGGCAAATCTAAAAAGGAATTGGATGTCTATCGGTCTGCCCTTTCAGAAGCATGAAAACGCAATAATTTAAATATATCATATTTGGTATACAATCTTGTGTTTACATTTGTTCTTTTTGTGTCAAATTTTGGTTTCAGTTGGTTGGTAAAAATGCATCACATACATATTTGACTTTCGGATACTGTAAATCACATGTAAAGGATTAATCGCCAAAAAAACTGGCTCATGAGAGATTCAGTAAAAATGCTACATTCATGCTTAAGGTTACTATTTCATAATTATTGTAAGTGAGTGCCACATAAGGTGTTCTCTGCTTTACCCAAGGTCCGCAATTCTTGCTGAAGGGGTTATAGCACCTTTAGTAGAGAATAAAGGAAAGAGTTTCGGGGAGACTATTCCAGCTAGTTGTTTTAGATCAGCATAACTGATATAGGGGGTCAGTTCCAAGAAACATTTCCAAGAAAATGTTTTTAAAAAACCAAATGGTATTTATATAAATTGGATAAAATGTATAGTTCTTAAAATTCAGATATTTCTGTGAAGGTGTTCTCCAACAAATTCAAGCATCTCATGTTAACAAATTAAAAAACCGTAAACGATGAGAATGAAATTTAGGATTTTGAATTAAAATGTGTAAAACTGTAAGATTAACATGGTACTCTAAGGACAGCGGGGCCCACTCACCAAATAAAAAATGTTTATGGGTAAAGCGAGTGTGATCAATGCGTAATCTGGTTAGATATCGGCCCCTATAAAGCCCCGTTCCGACGACCTGTGGCCGACTTGAGTCTGGCACATTTTCCCCTCTTTCCCCTTGTAGTTTTCCAAGATTCTTTGATGTTTGTCCATTTTACCGATAATTTGCGGGAAGTTCCGGATCGATGTCCACATGCGGAGCTGATCATATAATGGGTCAGTTGGCTGATTTACGATCATAGGATTTACGATTTAGGCTAATTTGCGACCATATAAGTAAGGCTACAGGTCGTCGGAACGCGGCTTAACTGAGATAACAGGACACAGCTTAATAGTCCTTTTATTAAAATGCAATTTACTTTGTATTTATTGATCTCAGGATTCTTGCCAAGCTGAAATAGTATACTTATAATATGTAACAGAATATAATATGTGAAGAACCGCTTTCGCAGCGCAATCAGCCTTTTCATTGCCAGTTACAATGAAAAGGCTGATCCAGCAGAATAGAATGCTAAAATTGAAACTGATTAATGTTTTCTCTGGACATTTGGACAAATCTATGAAATTGGAGATATTAAATTATCGTAAGAATAATATCCTAAAGTTTAAGTACAAAAATATATAACGACACAAGTTAAAGCTTGACATCTTACACATTTCCTCAAATTTTATTCATTTATTTTCGAAGATTCTTGCTTCATTAGCCGCAGGTTTTCTCTATACTTCTTTTTAACGAAAGCCATAACATTTTACGACTCAATTAAAACAGTTTTTCCGTCCAGTTTTCCATTTTGCGTGATCGGATCTAAAAATCAACTGGGAACGAGTTTGCAAACGACGAATGACAATCGTTCATTCGTAAATCGAACGACCTACTCCGTGAGGCATCGAAAAACGAAGAGATCACGGCGATTCGGACAATTTACGACCATCAAAATTAAGAAGGAAGAGCCGCTCGGGCAAGTTCCCAACCGTATAAAGTTATGGCACCTGAAAATGCAAGTTCGTCTCCCCATCATTTTTCACATTCTCATGCGTCACGGTTTTATCAAAAAGTTCCTGGACCAAATGCTGTAGAGAGCCAACAAATCGTATCAAATGATGTAGCTTCCAACGATAGTGATCTATAGTTTGACAAGTGACATTATTACCTTTTCAGTAATCTAATAGCATTAGCTATTGATATTTATTGCTTTTTACTTTTTCGTATATGTAGTATAAAGACATCATCAGACATTAAGATTTTGATCAATATCACGTTATAGACTTCTCTTAGATAGCTAAAAACTGTTTTTAAAACTATGTATATAGTTCTGATCATAAATACGGTAATTCAAAAATTGGAAAAATAAATAGATGACATTATATGTCATTTTTGCACGAAAACTGCAAATTTTTATTACACTTTGGAAGAATGCTTTCAATTGTTATACTGTATGTCCGTTCATGTGCATGCAAATACAGTCATTCAAAAGCCCATCCAGTTAATTAATGGAATTTTGTACATTGCTTTATCATTAACAGTCTGGATTTGCATCCAATTTTTATAATAATTCTGTCAATTCTTTATTTATCAGCAAATCAGTTTTGTTGTTTGTTGCTTATCCTCCTTAGTTTGAGTACCAATTCAAACTAAAACAAGAGATCAGGGAGAGAGGGGTGGAGTAGCTTCTGAGGGTAAAGGCCTCTCAACACCCGAGGGCAGAAGTCTGACTTTATCTCAAATGAAGATGACACTCACACACTCCTTTGCACAATTCCTTTTTACAGGGGGGGGGGGCTCTTTCACACACTTCACAGAAAGAACACAGGTTAAAGAACAACCATGCCCGAAACAGGACTCGACCCCGGGACGCCCAGATCACAGGGAAGATGCGCTATCCCTAGGCCAGGACGCCCGTGCCCGTTTTTCCTTGTGTAGTTGAAAGAGTTCGTAGTCACAGCGAACTCGATTAAAGATTTTGATATTAAAATTCACCATAAGTTTTATATTTAACTACAATATATCAATGGTAACAACTCCAAAATGTGTATTCGATTTTCTAACTCATTCGCGAATTGGAATTATACGATAACCGACGTTATATTCCAAGTAGGTGTGAGCCAAAATTTATTTTACCACAGGATAGCCTGAAATAATTTTCAGATACATTCAGTTTCACTGCAATTGATTTATATTAATATTCTTCAGATGTAACAATATTTGAGATAGATTATATTTGCCTCCTACAGACAATAATGGAAGTTAGTTTGTATATATCTAAGAGTTGTAAAGAGATTTCCTTCAAACTTGTGTTCAACTTTTAGGTAGGTACAAAATATTACAAAACACCTGGAAAATATTTTAAAAATTCCAGTTAATGAAATAAAATCTGAAAATTGTCATATAATAAAAAAAAGAAATTTTTATTTAGAAAAAGAGGGTAAATTTATAAATATCATATAAATAATAACTATTGTGAGAGACCCCCCCCCAACTTTTGGACACATTTTGTATTACGCTTCATAATATGTTGAAAAAACACATTTATATATCTTTTTGACGTCTTTCTCATTAATTGCCAGATTCAAAAATATGAGATATGTCAAACGTTTTATGTCAAAGACACATAAGAAATTTGATGTGTATGGAAGATTCTGTATTTGAATGATTGCATTGCATTACATCGATTGTTTTCAGATACCCTCCATTCCATAAACTTGCAGACATTTCATTCCTTGATGGATTTGGTGCGAAATATGATACAGTTCTAAGATTGTGATGATAAAACCGTCTACATAATATTCACTAAATTCATTGTGTTTTTGAGATATTATGTTCCCATTCACATAGGGAATATAATATGACACAGACTTACTTTTAGCAGATTTAGTATGTAAATTGAATATTGCAATAAAGATTGCATATTCCATTTCATGCATAAAACTCGTTAGTTTTTTTTTTCTTTTGAACCCAGGGAGTTTTAGAAGGTGCATACTCACGTAAAGCTAAAAGTAACATTTTTATTACTTTGAAATATTTCCTCTTTATTTATTTCATATACAAGTAAATAAAAAATAGTTATTATTCATTTTTAATAGATATTATTCATTGAAAATTGATTGCAATAAGATAAATTTCAAGGAAAATTATTGGAATAGGATGTGGGTTGGCAAGCACTAAAAATGACCCCAGTAACACACGTATATTGTGTAATATTGTATGATATTAAATAATATTCGCAAGATTGTATAATATTGTTGAACATTTAACAATATAATATAATGTAGTACACTATTGTACAACATTCTGTGATACCTGGGTAAGAGTCGAGAATGATTGTATTACACAGTTATTGAGTGGGACCCGGGTTTTATTAAGTTTTTGCATGTTAAGTGCATTCTCTTTTGTAATATAATACAAGATGCCGATATATCAATATATACTGTATTTTATAGATAGAAATGAAAATATTTCCTAATGAGTAAAAGAACTCAATGAAATCAGTTTCTAAGAAATAGATTCAATAAAGAAAGGGGATTTCCAAATGAGGCTAATAGTAGATATTTGGCATGGATGGATGCGTGATGGTATAGTGGAAGACAAATATGTGTACCATTCTAAAAGATGTCTTATAATGAGTTAAATGGACGAGTGAGTGAACAGTGATATAGGGGCTCATGTCCGCAAAGCTCAGTGAAGGTCTTGCTATCGCTGATTACAGAACAGCTAAGAATGATTTTAGATAGATGTACAAAATGAAGATAAGTGGGACAAGAAATGGGTAGAAATGCAGGTATTAGATTAAAAAGCATTCAGTTGCTTACATTCTAAGAATGGCCGATGCTCATTATCCGAACAAAAAAATGCTTTAAAAATGTTTTATCTGTTTAATACATTGTTCAATTTTCGTGAACGCATCTACAAAATTCAGAGAGTTTACTGATACAAAATACATACAGTTAATCTTGAAAAGTGCAGAAAACCTTCACAGATTGCCTGTTAACATTAGTAAAATTGAAATTGTGCAGTAAGGAGCTGTTACATTCACTTTTCCCTTTTTTGAGAAAAGGCGGAATTCCTGTCTTCAGACCTGGCATAAAAACTTACATTTAGACTAAAATTTCCTTCAATATATCAAACGCAGGATATTTAGGGTGGTGGTGTGGACCCAACATATCTAATGATAAAGAAATCATGCACCAAATATCATGCTAAGGGACATTATAGATTTATACTGTTCATTCGTAAATATGGAAACCTTCCGTATGCGTCATAAGGCATTTATTTCCTAAAAAAAGGTTTGATACGGAACATGAATGGAATGGATGTTTACATTTAGAAAAAGGGGTGAATTTCAGATTATTCGCCAAATTAGGAACAGTGATAACTGCTCGTCTTAAAGTGTACCACTAAATAGTGAGGTACAATCGTCGAAAAGTTCTAGTCTCGTGATCCTGAAACGTTCAGTACACACACACACACACACACACACACACACACACACACACACACACACACACACACACACACACACACACAAGCAAGTTAATATCAAAGCCAGTTCATCACACATTAACTGCAGTCCCCATTGTTTTAATTTTTACTTTCTAGTATACGTAGTATAAAGAAAATATAATAATCATCAAACAATTCGAACTCGAGTTTTTGACGAGTCTCCACGTTGTAGACCTTCCTGAGTTCGAAAAACGCATGTTTCGGAAAAGTCCATCTGTCAAGTTTGTGTCAAAAACGTTTTGAGATAGACGGATGGAATTGGGTTCACAGCCTTTACACCAAAGTGATAGATTTCTATCAAATTTTGAGCAAACCCCACTCACAGGAAATCTGTCCTTCCTCCTGTTCGAACATAATTTAACACGATAACGACACAACGAAGAGAGCCAGATAGATATTATTTGATACAGACTAACTACTGTATTGAATTTCAGATTTATACACTAAATACTTTTCAAATGTTGAGCTTAATCTAACAAAGGATTGACCGTCTATTTGTCTGTACTTTCAGAAATATGTAAACTTGAGAACTCAAAGATGAAATGAATTAAATATATGGAAGTTGGTACTTTATTTTGTAACTACAATTGTAATTCTGTGTCAAATTTTTATTACAATCAGTTGGTGAAAACACATCTAAAACACAAATTCGATTTTCGAATACAATTAACAGTATGCCTGAGATGAATTGCCAAATAATTTGCCAAGGATGGCACAATATATTCAATAAAAATATTAATTTACGCTACAGGCTATTTCATAACAAATATATGCCAATGCTACGTAAGGCGTTCTTTGCGATAGCACCTTTATTAGAGTGCAAGCGAGAAAGTTTGAGGGAGACTCACTCCACTGTTTCGAAATATTTTTTTTAAATAATTTTTTATTGTGTGTCAGAATGATGTTATTTTGAATATAATGCAGGAAGATGACTTTTAACAATCCTCCTAATCAATAAATAGAATAATTTTCGGATATTGTCAATAACAGTTTCACATAATAATTCTGGCACAATATTGTTAATAGGATGGCAGAGAGGAATCACCAAATAACTCACAGAGGATCCTACGACAGATTCAGTAAAAATGCTAAATCCGTTATAGCATTTATAAAAATCCTAAATAAATGCTATACGTTTATATTTCATAACTATTGTACGCCAATGCCATGCAAGGCATTCTCTGGGATAACACCTGTATTAGAGAATATGAGAGAAAGTTTTGAGCAGACCATTCCAGCTGGTTTTGTAAATATAGAGTGTATTTATCATCATTACGTACATAAATCCACATGGATAAGACAATGGTTCATACCATATTTAATATATACTTACAGTAGTTTAACATCCTTATATTTTACAATATATTTTTCTTTTTCAGGGAGCTGCAAGACGCTATTTCTCTCTGACTGAGCAGAAGGCTGAAATCCGACAAATTCTTTTACCACTTGAATTGGTTCGCTGTTGTGAAGGAATTGGTTTCAAGAGAATTGATTTGAATTTGGAAATGCCGTACATCGATATTGGGTAACATATCACCAGCATAAATATATCTCCAACATGTTAAAATGGAACAGCATGGGACACAAGATTTATTCTAGAACGTTAAAAGATGCATTCGAATTTTTTTTTTTTCTGAAATTGTTTAAATCACAGGGACTTTCGACTGACCAACTAATATTTATCAAGGAACTCTATTGGGCATATTGTATAATCACTTTGCATAGAGAAAATTAACTTATTCACTCTTTTCATCAACAGAAAGTCTTGTTTCTTGTATTTTGTCATTAATTTGCTATTTTTATGAAAATTAAAATGTTGTACGAAATAATAAAGCGTGTTTGTGTTGAAAGCAATAAGGTTTCGATCTAGTTCTCTAATTATGAAAGATTGTGTTACATCTATATATTGGGTAACATGTCACCTATATAAATATATCACCGACACGTTAAAATGGAACAGCATGGAACACAAGATTTATTCTAGAATATTTGAAGATGCGTTCGATTATTTTTTCTGAAATAGTTTAAATCACGGGGATTTCAGCTGACCAACTAATATTTAACAAGGAACTGAATTATGAACACTGTATATTTACTCTACGTATGAAAAACAATATATTGACTTTTTTCCTCAACAGAATAACTACAATTGTTTCTTTTACTTTGTCATTAATTTGCCATTTTCATGAAAATTAAAATATTGTACGAAAGAATAAAGTATGTATCTGTTGAACATAGTAAGGTTTCGATCTAGTTCTTTATTGTGAATGGTTTGGAAATTATTTTTTTTATTTCGGTTAACATCGTTAACAAACTTAGAATGAATATCAAGAAAATAGCAACACTGTTAGTTATTATATCATTCGAAATACAATTAATGCATTTTCATTTGCTTTTGATAACTCTTACCATTCTCCCAAACTTCAACAACTTAATGTTAAATTGACCGTTCTATTTTTTTAGAAAACCGTCACAGAAGGAACAGATTGCTATTTTTTAAAGAAAAAAAAAATGAACCAAACATAATAATAGAACACAGTCGGTTCAAATGTCATGTTTTGTAAGCAAGATCAATACTAGTTGAAATTCAAGTCAGGTGTAAGAAGGAAATTAATTTTTTCTTTTGAAAACGAAATGCAGTGAATATTCTAGTTTAGTAAATAATGTAATAACTTTTTAAAGAAAAACACAGAAAAATTTTTAAACAATAAGAAAGTTTTTAAAAGAAAAATGTAACTAATCAATTCTAGCACTTATTTACTTAATTAATAACAAATAACTTTAGATTAACTTTTTTACATTCCCTCCCTGTATTTATTTAAAAAAAATTATAATTGTGGTTTATAGCATATAAAAAAATCTAACTGGTTAAGATGTTTAGTTTTCTATATACACATTCTCAAATCAATTCTCGGTAGGGAAACTTAAATTAGCAAACTATGAATTATTATTATGGTAGTGACATTAGTTTAAGTTACGATATTGAAATAAATTTAAGTATTCTTCATAAAATCAAGGCAAAAATGAAATTTAAAAGAATTTCGATGTGCAATTTAATTGAAAATTACTTAATAATTGAAAGAGAAGCTCCATCCTGTCTTTGGATTTCCAAATCCATAAAACAAAATATTCAATCAAATAAATATATAATTTTTATTTATAATATCAGATACTGAAACTATCTAAGAAAATTTTTTTAAAGGTATAACATAGATTTAATTTTTTTTTATTAAGGGGTTAATTCGTACCGTTGCTTGAAACAATGAAGCAAAAGACCATATTGATTGATAGGTTTACTGAATTCATCAAACTGAAAACTCAAAAAGGGATCGCAACAAGAGGCGCATTGTCAGAAAATTAAATAAAACAAAGGGATACATCAAACAACAAAGATTTAGGAGAACACGAATTTACAGTAGCATAACCCAGTTGCATTAATAGCAATGTTAAAAGTTGTGGTCAGCATTACAAATGTATTAATCCCAAGCGGAACTCACAATCAGAAACAAAATTTGAATTAGTGTTGAATTACTGTTCAAAGAATTTACTGTCTTAAGTTATATCCACTTCTCAAGTTATAATTTTTCCGACTAGTTGTTGTAATTTAATAAATTTATTTAGAGTAAGAATAGTAGATAAAAAGTTATTATAAATTTATTGCACTATAATAAATTTATTTAATAAAGTGCTAGAATACTAAATAAAAAGTATTTTTTATCTAGTATTATAAAATCCTTTAACTAATATTTATCTTTTCTTTTTCTTGATCCAATGAAAAATAACAACAAATCAATTCTGTCTGTGTTTTCGAACCCAAGTTCCGTCGCAAGAACAGTTAATGTGTGTATATCTGACCTACCCATAATGATTGTAAGCGACCTTTGGGTTGTTGTGTACATAGAATTAAAAAAATCAACTAAATTTTAAAACTTCGTTGGAATTAAACCTTAACAATGTTCCTCATAATGAAAAACTAAGAAAAACCAGTTTTGGGTTAAATTGTAAAAAGAAAAAAAAAAAAAAAAAAAAAGGTAATCAACTAAAATTAGAAATTTGTTGCTTCTACAACTTTAAAAGTATTATTTTCTATGAAAAGATCAGAAAAACGCCTTTTGGGTTACACTACATATAATAATTAAATTTTAAAAATTCATTAGTACTTCTGAAAAACCTTAAAAATATTCTTTTCTATGAAAAATTCGGAAAACCAATTTTGGGTGAAACTATAAAGACAATAAAGCCTTCAACTAAAGTTCAGAAATTCGTTCCTCGTCTAAAATTTTAAAAACACTTTTTACTATGAAAAACTCAGAGAAACCATTTTTGTGTTAAACTGTACAAAGCAAAAAGTAACCAACTAAATTTCAAAAATTCATTGCACATCTAATCTATACAACTAAATTTTAGAAAATCGTTGCATGTCTAAAACCTTAAAAATATTTTTTACTATGAAAAGCTCAGTAAAACCATCTTTTGGCTTCAACTGTACAAAGAAAAAGTGATCAACTAAATTCAGAAATTCATTGCACGTCCAAACCTTAAAAAAATATTTTTTTTACTATGAAAAGCTCAGAGAAACATTTTTGGTTTAAAGAAAAAGTAATCAACTAAATTTTAGTCATTCGTTGCGTTTCTAAAACCTTATAAATAATTTTTACTATGGAAAATAACGAAAAAAAAAAAAACGACTTAGGAGGTAAATTGTGCAGAGAAAAAAAATGTTAAACTGAATTTCAGAATTTCGTTACTTTTCTGAAACCTTAAAAATATTCCTAATTATGAAAAATCAGATAAAATAATAAACCAATTTTCTTGCTTCATAGAGCAATTTCTGCCGTTTTTTGTGGTATCCAATAAAATTAAGCTTTCACTACAGATTATAAAGTGTAGTTGGTGGGATGACGTCTCATAAGCAAAATATTTTCAGTTTCTCAACACCTTCATAAATTATTCATTATTTCCTAGGGACGTTGGCTCGTCCTTTTTACCATTCGGCCGCATCTTTGATTCGTAGAGATAAATCTTTTCCTAAATAGGAGTTTTAAAACGTCAAAGCGTTTCAACACCTTCGAGTCTTTATCTGGACATTCGCAACTTCCACAGCTAACAAGACGCATTTGAATGCTTTACATTTTTGGTGAATAGAATCTAGCACGACTCCAGAAACATAGGATGCTTTATGCTTCTGTTCGAATCATATTTTTTTTTTTTTTCGTTTTAATCTGAATGATTTTGAATACAGTACTATTGCACTTTTGTACTTTTCAAGAGCCCAAAGGAATAGAGAGGTAAAAAGTGGCGAAATTGCAAATTCCCTGAAATACTTACACACATACAGCTAGCACTAGCATATTATTAATATTGTCACATTTCAAAGTAAAATAAAACCTAGGTTTACGTCTTTTCATTTCTTTGAGACTGATTAAAAGCACAAGATTAAAGTTTAATAGTTTAAAATGAACTACTGAAACATACATATATATAAAAAGAGGAGAAATTCTTATTGGCAATAGGATGTAAAATGATTCGGCTTTAAAACATTCCAGAAATGCGGGTGCTTTAGTTCTTTTGAATTATTTTAATGAAATTTTTTATTGTTGAAGCTACAGCTTGAGCATTTTCGTTTCGTTTTTATTTTTATTTTTAAAGTAAACCAAAAAAAAAACTTTTTAAAGCAAAATTGTACTTTTTTGTGACAATATTATTAAGTACTTCGCTCTTATTTCTATTCATTAAGTCAAATAAATATCCAGTGCATATTCATTTCTGACACTACTTCACTTTTTCATTTTTGCTTATTTATTTGCTACAGCTATATTTAAAATATGGTGTAATATGTTTTTCAGCTTTTATTACCTTTCATATCTTATGTGTGTAGAATTTTATAAAATGCAATACATCTTTTTCTGCCGCAAACATTTAAAATTTATTAACTAGTGTTTTGTTTGTAATTTTAATAAACATTTATTCCAAATACAATTCCTGCTTTCTACCAAAACATATTTCTTTTTACATATATTATGTTCTTTATCTGTTTGTAAAGGATTATCGGAATTCTTTTCACACACCCTCCATAGATGATGCCATGGCAACTCGAGGTGTTTGTAACTGGCTATGCTATTTTATTTTAACATCCTCCTCTAGAAATGTCTGGAATGTTGCAAGCACCGAAAAGTATCTTTCAGACATGTAAACTTGATCATTTTAATATATAGGAAATCTGCAAAATTTTACTACTACAATACATGGGAGACACAAAAGAGGACTAACAAAAAGAGTAGAAGGCCAACAAAAAGCAAACCGCAATAAAACGCTAAAGACGGGAACGCAAAAGCGAGGAACACTGTATCAGTAAACTGAAGGAGACTTAAAACTGAGACATTGATGAATCTGATTGCCATTTTATTTTGGAATGAAAACAGAGAAAATTCTTGCACATTTAAATCCATTCCAGAATTTTGAAATATTGAAAACTTTTCCTTTGATCTTTCTCTTTAGTTATATATATAAAAAGAGGAGAAATTCTTATTGGCAACAGGATGTAAAATGATTCGGCTTTAAAACATTCCAGAAATGCGGGTGCTTTAGTTCTTTTGAATTATTTTAATGAAAGGTCGCAAAGATCTGCTCGCAAGTTTCCGATTTGGAAACCAGTGCAAATGACCAATTCTATCAAAAAATCCGCTGTGCGTTTAGTGTCCATTAAAATCTTCAAAATCAAACATATTCCTGTCGTTAAAGTGGGGAGAAATTTCCAGTTCAATGGCCGTTATCTCGGTCTTACCATATTACAAAATGATGAGATTCGATCCAAAGTACCCCTTCATAGATTCAAAACAAAGCATTGATCTTACTAAAACAAATCCAATATCAAGGAAAGAAAAGGTAGTTAAGTACCAATATCCATAATTTTTTTTTCTTAATCGAAGAACACACAGCTAGAGATAAGGTTCTAACTTTGGCTTTATCTGTATACACTTTAATGTTACAAAGTGCTGTAAAAAATATATTTATTTAAAATCACGGGAAAAAAAAGTTATATCAAATTTAGTGAACTGAAACCTTTTATCAATAAAAGATTGATAAAAGGTTATCAATATTGTAAGTCATTTATGAGATCCTGGAAATGAATATAATTTTGCTTTTCAATTTTAGCATATAGCTGATAATATTCCGAAACAAATATTTATTGAACTTTGACTTATTTAGCTTGATTTATAGCAAATCGTTTTCATAGCTATACTAAAGTTATTTTTGTTTATAATTTATTCAAAGAACTAGAATTTGTTAAGTCATATCAGTCATCAATGACATCCATATTTTTTCATATATTTAAATAAATAACCAATTATTTATCATTTTGTTTATTCTTCATTCATGAGTTTTATTTTCCATCTTTTTTGTTTATTTTCACAAAATATTGAATTCATGTCGAGAAATTTTTTAATCTCATGATGAAGACTTCGAGCATTAGCTCATTGGCTGAATATTCCTAACATTTGTTTGCTTGACTGTTTTAAATCAAAAAGGCAAATCTAATTTGAAATTATTGAACAAAGGAATTCATTTGAATTTTCCTAACCAACATATTAATAATTATTTTTCCGATGGTTTAAAAACTGCGATGAATATAGGCTTGAAACAAAGGGTAAGCTAATCTGTATTATTGACCTAAGAGCTAAACATGTAATGAATAATATCACTATATAAACTCTTCTTTGAAATTGATAGAGAACTTTTGGTAAAAGAATCTACTGTTAATACACTCCATAGGATCTCTAATATTTGAAACTTACTGTTTTAAATCGAAAAGGCAAATCTAATTTAAAATTATTGAACTAAGGAATTGGTTTGATTTTTACTAACCAGCACATTAATAATTATTTTTTCGATGGTTTAAAAGCTGCCAAGAATATAGAGTTGAAACAACGTGGGAGCTAATCTGTATTATTGATCTAAGAGTAAGATATAAATGTGTATGTATGCAATATATGTAATAAATAATATCACTGAAAGTATGTAAAGTCGTCTTTGAAATTGATACAGAACTTTTGGTAAAAATATCTGCCATCACTATACATAATGGAATCTTCAACCGAATTTTGTGCTTTGGTTCTAGTATCACCTTCATTCTACTACGGCTGCTTACGGAACAATTAATCTTTAGAAGGTACTTCAACATTTACAGCTACCAGCATGCTCAAGTGCATGTACAAGGCATGTTGTACAGTCCCACCTGTGTACCACACACAATGGCAAACGAGTGTCATAACAAGCTGGCGCGCTTCGGATACCACAGACACCTTGAAGAACAATCATTCGGACGTCCTTGGACCACCCCCGCCATTGTTCCATACACCCACACGCTCACGACACCATTAAAGTGGCACATGAATTTGCCTTCTCCGAGCATTCCTTGGACGTGACAGCTGGAGGAAGAACCTGAATGCTCTCACGGGGACGTAAATTTCCCGACCGTACGTCATTTTGCTATAATTTCCTCCACACTTTAGAGCAGAAACCAGCATTGTTCTCAAGTCGTGGGTTTATTTTTACAATGCTTTACGACTTACCGGTAGTTTATTTTTAAGTTTGATTGATTGGTTTTATTGATTGTGTTTGCTGCGTAGAGAAAATGGGATTTTATAGAGGCCTACGTAGACATTTCATGTCGTGGATTCTTTTCCCTTCAAGCCCACATTTATGTTTGTTGTTCAGGAATTTGAGTAAATGAACCGAGGAAAACGACACAGATTTTCTTGTTGTTTCTCTCTTTGAAACCTTGATGTTTTGTGCTACCTTCTTCCTCGACTTGATGAGAATTAAAGAAATACCAAACTCGTGATTCTTAGGCAATGTCTTCCATCATTCTGATAAACATCCACAGACACTTTGAATGCATTTAAAATCATTATTGATAAAATTTCATACAATGTATTTTTCTTTCTAGATAAATTATCTTACTGCAGATGCATGTACTTTTATCATAATTTTCAATAAATTTTAGAATTTAATTGTATTTCTATTCAGATTTCTGATTGATCAGACGCTACATACGAGTACTTATACATTTGTATGTATACTTATACATACTTATATATATAGTTATACATACACATAATATTAATTGAAGAATAATTGGAATGATCATAACTGACCGAAAAACAGAGAAATATTATACAAAACAAAGTCATGTTTCTCCATGCAAATGGTGAGGAAAAAAGTGTTTTTTCATGTTTTTTATTATAAAAAAAACTGGAATAATATTCCAAATATGATCTAATATTTATAAATAGTACATCAATTAATAATACGATTAATTATATATTCTACTAAATATCCAGTAACTTTCAGCCGCTCGTATTTGGTCCTTTCATTGGTTGTCTATCAACAAAAAGTTTTAGAACAAAGTTATCAACAAAGAGTTTTTAGAACGAAAATAATATTTATAAAGATTATTTTAACATCAAAATATAGTATTTATAAATCTTAAACAAATGGGTTACTTATTAATATAACTTGCAAATATATATAGTAATTTTTATCGGGCCAAAAAAAAATTGAAAAAAATTAGAACTATTTCAATATAAATCTGCAACTGGAATTGGGTAGTTCTACGTAAAACTTCTTAATGTAAGAGCATGATGAAATGGAAACAAGGTGAATTTTTAATTATTTTTTCATTAATGTAAGTTTAAAACTTTTCAAAAAGTAACAGTTTTCCAGGATATAGAGTTGTAACGAACATTTTTTCATTCATATAAATGTTATCGAACAGACGTTTATAAATGATAAATGTCTTTTGAAATGTACGAATAATTCGTACCTGAATCATGTTCAAATTAATGTTTCGATTTAACTTTACTTTTAATAAATTACCAGAAGCCTTCCTCAACAAATCTTGATTTCATCAGAATTTTTCTTGAATCTTTATTCCGATATTTTTTGAATATGAAATGGCTTAACCTACTTCATTTTCTTCTTTTCCATTCTGAACTCTATGGAATGTGCTTATAATGTCATACTTGCTTCCTGAATAAAATTACTTTTGAGTGAAGAAATATTGTTTGGAACTCGATTTTCTTTATTTTGTGAACACAGACTTAACTGCTCAAAGAATTCAAAATCTAGACATGGGCTGATACAGTTATTTTAACAATATCATATTCATCCGAATTTGATATAAACAACCAGGATCATAGTCTAAGTTGAGTATAGAATTTGACAATGATTTATTTAGAAATACTGAAGGATATCCCAAAATGTTATTTCAAAATGTTATTTACAATCTTTAAAAATTGACCAAGTCTATAGAAAAAATATATATGTGTATCGCCATTTTTACAAAAAAAAAAAAATAAAAAAAAAAAATAAAAAAAAAAGAGTTTGCTTTGTTTTCTGCTTTTTTTGCAATACAATGGGCGATTTTTCTTTTCGTCAATGAATTAATTAAAAAGAAAAAGAACCCTTGGATAAACTGCTATTCTTCCAAGGTTGGTTTTAAGGTGTTTTTCTTTTTAAATTAACAATCCTGCAGCTACAAAAGAGGATACCAAAGCAAGCAAATGGAATTAAATCTGAAAGCTCAGTTAATCTCCAGTTCATGCCAAGATCTCGCCGCAATTTGTTGAAGTTTAATTTAGCTTAGTTATATTAACGTCTCCTTTTTAAAGCTACACTAGAACTATTTTGGAACGGACCTCGTCATTTTGAACCAAAGTCAGATGACGAGGACGACACCTGAGCTGAAACCTCCTCTCAAAAATTCCCCACCACACCAGCAGGTTTGGACCTGACGAATTTAATCTGTATTAGACCAGCCTACACGACGGTTCTTCGGTGGAATCGGGTCTCGAGCCTGAAATCCTCCGAGATCTTACCACCAAGACACCACAGCCGCAATTTGTTAAAAGTAAGTGCTTGGAGAATGTATAGAGTATTTTAATTGTTTAGACATAAACAATTAATTTATTAATCTAATAAATATAATTTAATTAATTTATTATTAAAACGACTACTTCTTTGTTATTATAAATAGCTATCAAGTAAATAATTAATAAGAAAAAATCCTATTTAACAGACTCCATAAAAATTTTATTTTTCTGTTGTGATTTTAATAGATATAGCGAAAGTTTTTTTAATAAAAAAAGAGAATAAAAGATAATCCAAAACAAAAGGCTTGCTATAACAGTAGTGAAATTATATATTGAATAAAGTTTATTGATATAGTTTTCAAAATTCCATTTTAATTGTTTGTATTTTATATTTCATAGTTTATCCATTCAGATCATTTAATTCTAATAGGGAGTATTTTTGAATGAAAAATTAAAGATACAACGTAAACTTTTTATCATTTCAATTGCACTGGAACCTAGAGACTCTATCAAATCTGAAAACAGCAATTTCAATAACAATTAGTCAATTAATTTCTTCTGTGTTTCAAATTAACGATATTTTAAAGAGCTTTAATTTACATTTATTCCGTTTTGAAACAACATGAGAGCTCGTAATTTTGAGGCGTAATGAGATGATGAGAGCGATAACTATTCAAGTTTCCACTCTGTATTGGACCTCGACATCTGATATCAGGCCTACATACATGAGCGAGCTTTGATAGATTCGTTTTTAAATCCGAAAACTCTCAAATGCCGATCATACCACTAGTAAACTATCTGTAAAAATTGAATCATTGCCACTGTTGACATAATATGGATATTTGAGACCATTTAACTTGAAAAGAAAAAACATTGTGTTCAGTCCATATGTTAAATGAATTAATCAAGTGACATTTCTCATAAGATCAGTTCAAAGACATTTCTCTAGAGACGAATGAATTAAGCATTCATACAAAATTAAAAACATTACAGATTATACAAAATAAATTTAATTACTTATATATCCTACAATCAGTCATTAAGCATAATTTTCAACACTAATTCGAAAAATCATTAAAGTATATCCATTGATCATTTTATTTACTATAAAATCCGACAAATACTTATTTTGTTTTCTTAAAGAAGCTTGTCTAATTTTAAATTTTTTTCTAACGCTCTTTGCTCTCTAACACGAACGGCAGGTCCCACTTTATTTGGGGCTCCGTTTTAGTTTCTTCTTATAAATAATAGATGGCAGTAGTAGTACCTACTGAAAGATTAATACGAAACAAGCCACTCTTGGAAATCTTAACAGGGATACAAATGAATTTTTCATTGGATGCAAATGATTTAAGAATTAAGCGAAAGAGAGGCTTAGTGTCTTCATTTATCGCACTAAAGAGGTTAATTATTTATTCTTCACGACTGTTAAACTGCAAAAATAATGTGTGAATTAATTTCGTTTTCGGAAGCTGTTTTAATTGTTAGTATTATTATTTTGAGTATTGTATACCATGTAGTATTCATTATTTACAGAAGCTGCTTTAATTGCAGAAACGGGAATGTGGATTAAAATGTTCCTCAGATTTTATTAAAACTCATAAAAGAATTCTATTTAAGTCTGTAGGCTAATAAGTACTCAAGATTTATTTGTAATTCTTTCAATTATATAAAATATACGCAAGGCAAACATTGTAACCGTCAAAACAATGCGAAACGAAATTGGTGATTTTTTTTCCTTATGCCAGGAAAAAAAATAATTCAAGTAATATCTATCTATTCTTGCGTGTACAAATTTAATAAAGAAAAATGTAATGCGTAAAATGGATAAAATTTAATATGGTTTCTTTTAAAATCATAATTATCGATTTGTATTATATTTCGAGACTATTCAACTAGATTATACACCTTCCCAAATGTATAATTTAATTTTCTTACTTTAATATAAAAACGCAAAAATCAAACCTGAACATATTTTGGGTATTTAACATTGCCACCACTTCTTTGAGCAAATTATCGCATTCAGAATTAAAAACAAATCTGTTATAATTGTTAAAATCATAGATAATGATAAAGAGATTAACTAGCATTAGTGACTAGATAGTTTCAGCAAATTTTAAGATCACAGAATTAGCAGAAAAATATCGAAATCCTGTATTCAAAATGAAAGAAACAATCCATAAGTGGGAAAAGAAAATGAAGGACATTAAATGAAATTTATTAGACGAAAGCCAATGGCGCATGTATGGATGATGGATCTTGTATGTAGAAATATTTCGAATACACGACTCTCCTGCCCTTCCTCCATAGTACTGAGATTCTACCACTCTGCATTGCTTGATTTGAACACGAACCGTTCGAAAAACGTTTTACTTCTTGATAAAATTCCAGCATATGCAAGTCCATCTACCCACTGTAAACAAACAAATGAAAATACTGAAAACTACTCCAAACACATGTAAAAAGAGCCAATAATGCATGATTTGAAGAAAATTCACACTGTTACATCAAAATATCATAAGCCAAATGGTTTCCAAAAAAAATTTCCAAATGAAAAAAATACAAGATCATATCGTGCTGTTATATGAAAATGCAAATAAAAACCATGTACTGAAAATGTATTGAATTTCGAGGCAGTAGCCGGAATCACTAGCGTTCTGTGGTATTTTGTGACAGCATACAATACCATATCACATACAACAATTGAAAAACAGATAGATATATTAACTTATATAAGTGTTTTGAATCAATAAAAGGGTTTCGGAATATTCGTATATAATATTTTGATATAACAGTAATGATATATCGATATTGTTTCCAAAGGCTGTATTAAAATGTCATATGTGATGCAAATGTGTTTCTCACATGTGACGTTTTGGTATACTTGCAATGATTTGCAAACTTTGAGTATGCATTCATCTAATAAGTAACATTAAGTAAGAGAAGGTCCTAAATTGAGGTCATTTTTTTAATTAAAGAAATTCGTAGTTTAAAGAAGATTAGAAGCAAACATTTTGATTTTTAATTTACTTATTTCAAAAATATCAGCAAAGTAGTTTTTTAATCCTCTTTCATTTTTTTCTCTTATTTACTCAAAAGTAATCGAAAATTTAAAGATATATAATTTTTTTTATTTTTGACTAAAGAATATCACCAGGTTATACCTTTGTTCCTTTATAAGAAAACAAAGTAACATTTCAAGTGTCAATTTGATCCAAAACTAAATTTTAACACCACTGCACAATATATAGATATATATGATAATTGACTAACATCACAATCAAAAGAAAAGAATGGATTTCTTGAAATATGCATGTAATTAGACAGACTTTTGATTCTTCAAAAAGAAGCTGTATTTTAAAGACTTCATTTATTCAAAAAAAAATTATTATTATCGTAAACAAGAAAGTTCAAAAAGAAAATTCGTACTCTGATATTGACTACAACAAAGCAATAACACATAAAAAGAAAAGGTTATAAAAAAGGGAACAATTTTGAGCTATAAAAATGAATAAATAAATATAAACGAATAAATTTTATAATCTCAAAATAAGATGCGAAATTTATATCACCGTCATAAACAAACTAAAGATGTAGGTAAATCTTGATGATTTCGGCATAGCCGGATATTATAAACTTTGTCAGTATCTGGCCATGCAAATGAGTTTTCTTCCAATTTTTTTTAAAGAAATTCGCTAGACTTCTACAGCCTGCAATTCCTTACTATCTTCTTAATTTGTATGCTCATTTATGGCAAAATTATCTAAAACCCACTTTTCGATGTCGGTACCGTATTGTATGTACTTTTACACATGCCCAACGTAAAGATCGGAGCACAAGAGAGAAGTCCAGCGCCTCCTCTCGAAGTATTTAATTTCCACATAAAACACAGTTATTTATGCTTTTATTGACTAAAAATTGCAAAGTTTATGTCAAGTATGGAGCTAAAAAGAAAGCAGATGAGGCATTAAAACAACACCTCCAGTAACTTATGCCAAGATGGAAGGTCAGAGATTGACCCCTTCTGTCTTAGTGCCAACCGCCACCAAGAGGATGCTAGTTCGGAGAATTAATATGGTTGGTAATGTTGAATATAATAATACGATTGCATTATGTTGAAGACAGCAGTCGGCCACAACAAATTCTGTCGATACTGCTTCATTCAGTGGTGGCGGGGTGGTCGGCTGTACACAAGAAGTCATTTATGCCAAATAGGTAAGAACTGTGTCCAGGTTGTATTTGAAAATTGATCCCAAGATAATTGCGGACTAGATGACAGTGTTACCACTTTAATTCGGAAACGTGAGAATCTTGTGATAACATATTAATAGCTGGCTGAAATAAAAATCTGAAGGAATGAATGAAAGAATGAAGGAATGAACCTGATATCAAGCTCTAAGGATATTTTTAGAAATACCACTGCAAATCCTTATATAGTGACAAAAGTTATAAAAATATATTAACTGATTACAAACGGAGTATAATTCAGGTTTTTGTGTTTTAACTTTAAAACAACAAGGTCTTAAAACAAGAAGCTGAATCTTTTGAATTTAACCCATACATTTTTGTTTAATTATATTAACGTCCCGTTTTAAAGCAAACTAGTGCTATTTTGGGATGGACCTCATACTTTTTAACCACGTTCAGATGACGAGAACGACACCTGAGATGGCACCCCCTCTCCAAACTTCCACACCACACTGGGGGAGAGAATGTTTGGCCCCGACGGATTTAACGTGCACCATAGCCGCTTACACGACAGTCTTTCGGTGGAATCGGGTTAAGCCCTCCTGTTCCGAAGCCTAGACTGAACACCAGGCCACCGCAAACCATATTCACAAATACAAATAATAAAACCCTCACATTAGTCATGTTTGATCTCGTGCTTTTAAAATAACTGATGAAGCATTGGCAACCTTGGTAAGCAATCCTACTGTGCAGATTCCTCTGTTTATGGGCACGATTTATTCTCGTCTTCGCTAAAGCATTAATGAAAATTAAAGGTCTTCTACATGCAAGTTAAAAATAACCCTGGGGTGAATTTCAGCAATCCCACTCGCATTTCTATCCAAGATAAAATACGAACACCACAAGCAACCACATATCTCGGAAAGGTTACATAGCATATATAAACGATAACGGTAATCATCGCCTTTTTAAATGAAATGTCCTTGCTAGGGGCATTGTTACACTCATGTTAATGTAATGAGATTATTTCATGATTATGAGATGATAAAGTTTTTCAGAATAATGACTTCCGATGATGATGCTCAAATTTTTCGTTTGCGACAATTTTCTTTTTGGTTTGAAAGCAAGGCCGAAGTACTTATTTTGCTGGCCAAAAAATGAATCAATCAATTTGACGTCATAATCACATGGTAAGCGTAACTGCGCATGTTGTCAAACATCTAATAAAGAGTTTCCTTACTCTACGATGATTTTTCTCTCCAGCAAAAAAAGTAGAGAATTTCTGTATAAATTCGCCTCACATATTTGAAGAGCATCACTTGGATGTGAGTCTTTTCCAACTAATCTCTGTATTTACATCAATCGGTAAAATGAGAGGACGTGTCCCCAAGATCAACCATTGGTCCGATTTCACCAATTTTTATTTCATTTATTCCCACCATTCATATTCAAGGGAAATTTAAAAAATATTTCAAGCACATTTTATACGGGAAAAAAATTACAATTAAATTAGTTCACTGCTGCGCTCATTTTGCCAATTTTTATATCCTATGAAAGCTCATAACATCAAGTTAATTCATCAATGGTCGTTTGTTTCTCACTATTTTTCATTTATAAGATAAATCTCAAAAACTGTGCTCATTAAAATTTTCTCACGTTCAAACTTTTTTTCGAAACATATCACAAAATGAAATTTCGATCCAATCCAACCTCAATAACTAAACCGATTTTGCGAATTAATTTTGCAGGTTTGAGTGCATAGTTAATTGATTAGAAGTATCCATATTTATGTATAAATAAGTTAAAAATGTATAAATAGTGAATAACATTTTTTAAAAATTTGCAAAATACTAATAATAAAATACATACCAACAACCTAGAATGCTAAGTATTATCCTCATCTCAAAGTTTAAGATACTATAAGACTGGTGCATGAGTTCTGTAACTTTTATTACAACACTTATTTGATTGTTTCAGTTATATGCAGATATTGCATTTTGTATTTATTATTAGATATTACATTTATTATCCTCCCCCTCCCAAAAAAAGAATAATTTTGAGGAAATAATTGGAGATGGCACATTACTAAATAAAATTTTGGTATTATTCTTCGGTAATTAATTATGTAATCCATCTTCCATACGGTTAGCCTTATGAACAGAAGTTATAAAGCAATATTTAACTGAAAATGCCTTAATTATATCAGAAGGTATCATATCATCGTATTCGTATTCATATTTCGCAATATGCTTCCGAGCAAAAAAAAAAAAAAAAAAAAAAAAAAAAAAAAAAAAAACTTTTACTAATCTTAATTATCAAGCTATTTGGTTTTATAATTGGGAAGATATATGTTCCTATCATCACTTTCAACTCACACATTTCTTTGCGAATCTTCGTAATATGGTGTTTTTTATATATTAACTTTGCTATTATTATTTGATAATTCATGATATAATTAGAAATGAAAATTTCTCTTCAAATCAACTTAATTAACATGGCTTAAGTATGACTTTGCTGACGACATAATCTACACAATAATAGTATTAGAAGCAGCTCAAATCATTTTATATATTCGTCCTTCCATCCTTCCGTCAAATTTTATCTATTCATCAAAGGTGCAAGAATCGATATGTATAAATTACTTGATTCATCACTTTGATAATTGGGAAAAAATACTTTCAAATTATTTTCGTCATCACCTTTAATAAATCGCCACTGAATTAGATATACAGCTAGGGGTTATAACAAAATATGACAGCATAATCCATACAACAATAGTATCAGCAGAAAAGCTTATGATCTCAGCAGATTCACGAGATGTTTCAAAGCTAAGGTGTAAAAATCAGCAGCAGATAAACTACTTGATTCATCATTTTGTTTGAAGTTAGAGAGACACTCACTCATTCTATCCTCACTTTCGATTCTAAAATTTTTGAAGACGCGAATGAAATTTTTAGCTCTTGCGTATTATTAAATATTGAAGTTTTAACAATTTCTGAACGATAAAATATATGATTAGAAACGGAAATCAATTTTCATTCGACATAGTGTAGAGATAGAGCGTTTCATAGAGATAATAATGAAAAATCATTTTGTTACGGCATATTTATATACGAGTAACAATAGTACTTGTAAAACCTGTTTTTGTGCGGTCCTTTTTTGGAGATTTTATTTTTATGCGGTTTTTTTACGTGCGATGTTTTAATGCGGCATATGAATTTCACACTTTAAGACGCTCTGATCATTTGTTCTAAACAGCATCCAGTACAATGCACATTATTTTCGCTCGACGCGCCGGCAGCATACGCTTCGTATTCCGAGTTTTACCCACGATTCACGTGATTCAGGATTCATTTTGCAGCGAGATTAAAGGTAAATAAATTAATTACTTTTGTTTCTAGTTGTATATAGTTTTTTGTGATTTTTATTTTGTTTTTAGACATAAATACACCCTTAAAATGAATAATTGTAGCGAAAAAAAAAGTGTAAAGAAAGACAATTCCATTAGAAACAAAAATTCTAATATTAAATAGATTAGCAGTCCATCTAAGTTTTGGATTACGACGAGTAGCAGTGAATTATATAATGTGAAGTTTTAAATCTTCTCCATGTATACAATGAGAAATTACAGTTTTTAAAATGTTTCCATGTTTAATTTAATTATTTATTATGTTCGGAATCACTTTCTCATGTATTTCGTAAATAATTGACGTATTTTCTAAGTGCGAATTTTTTTTATACGGTCCCTGTCCACCGCATAAAAAAATTTCTATGGAATGTTGTACAAAATTGTTTATTATATGTAAGTATTTATGAAATTTCCGAATATTTTTTGTGCGGTTTCTTTTATGCTGCGCCTATCTACAGCATTAAAACAGGTTTTACTGTACCTGAATCAATATACAGTGGCTCCCAAAATTGAGTATACACTATACTCTTTCTTCTTTAATTTTGTTCTTTTTGATCTTAAAATTCCTATTTATGTCTAATATTTATAAGAACGACAAAATATACATTAACAAAAATATTACGCTAAAAAACAAAACGGAGGAATCAATAATATTTTTATTACAGTAATTGTTATGTCAAAGTTACAAATTCCAAAGTCGCAAAATTGAGTATACATCCAGCAAAATCTGTCAACAAAAAGACGAAAGATAAATTAATATTTTATGGCATATAGAACAGCTTGTAAACGGTGTGACATTAAGTTGACAAGAGTTTGAGTTGTTTCGCCGGATATTTTCGACCATTCTTCTTGTTACACTCTTTTTAAGTGTTCCTTGCTCCTAATATCGTGTTTTTGAACTAATTTTCCTAATTGTGCCCACAAATTTTCAATCATATTGAGATCTGGAGATTGAGAAAGGGTTTGCAATTACATTTTACAATTATACAATAACCTGTAATAAAAATATTGTTGATTCCTCCGTTTTGTTTTTTAGCCTAATACTTTTGTTAATGTATATTTTGTCGTTCTTATAAATATTAGCCATAAATAGGAATTTTAAGATCAAAAAGAATAAAATTAAAGAAGAAAGAGTATAGTGTATACTCAATTTTGGGAGCCACTGTATATATAATCACATCATGTTTGTTTATTTATGACACTCTTCCTGGCAAACGCATAAAAATTGATGGCATATAAATTATTTGCTTCATCACTTTTTTTTTAATGATTTGAAAGAGACCCATTCAGGTAACCTTCATCACAGCATTCAACACAGAATTTTTTGCAATGGCATATTACAAAATTTTGGAACTGTATGATTATTAAGTGATTAATTATGCATTTAGAAATTTAAAAAAAAATCACGCTGGCTAGATTTCCAGATACGGATTACAACAAAATATGACTTAGCTGACATCCATAAAACAATAGTATCCACAATCCACACAAAAAATAGTATCAGAAAAAAGGCTTATGATCTCAACATATTCACTAGTCTTTTGCCGGCTAAGGTATAAAAATCAGAGGCGGATAAACTACTTGATTTATCACTTTGATAATTAGAGAGACACTCATTTCAGCCTCACCTTCACTTCACACAATAGTGTTATTTGACAAGATTCCCCACAAATACGTAAATATCGATGGCATAAAAATTATTTACTTCATTACTTTTTTTTTTAATTTGAAGCAGATCTATTCGAGTAACTTTCATCACAGCGTTAGACACACATATCCTTTGGTGAAACATTTTGCCATGGCATACACCAAATTTTGAAGCCGTATGATTACTGAGTGATTAATTATGTATTTAGAAATAAAAATTCACGGAGGCTAGATTTACAGATACAGATTAAGCAAAATATGACATCATAATCCGAACAACAATGGTATTAGAATCAGCACGTATAATCTCATCATGTTCGTTTCTCGGATTTTATGATACGCTTCCCAGCAAAGGTGTGAAAATCGATGACATATAAATAATTTGTCTCATCACTTTTTTTTAATAATTTGAAACAGACCTATTCAAGTAACCTTCACCACGAACATTAGACACACACACAATTTTTGGTGAAACATTTTGCGATGGCATATTAAAAAATTTTGAAACTGTATGAATACTGAGGGATTAATTATGTATTTAGAAAAAGAAATTCGCGTTGGTTAGATTTACAGATACGGATTGTAACAAAATATGACTTGGCTGGCATCATAATCCGAACAACAATGGTATCGAAATCAGCAAGTATAATCTCATCATGTTCGTTTCTCGGATTTTATGACACGCTTCCCAGCAGAGGTGTAAAATCTGCGGCATATAAATTATTTGCTTCATCACTTTGTTTGATAATTGGGAAGAAACCCATTCCGAGTGTATCTGCCATGAATGCCAACCCACACATTTCTTACCTCACCATCTACAGCTTTGATGGTATCTATCTTATCAGTTGTTACCTTCGCGCACAGACACAATAAAAAAAATGAAAGGGGGAAAAGATCTGAAGAGGTACCGGTTATAGGTATCTCGATTTTGACCTTTACTTTTTGGGTTCGCACATTAGCGATGACACGGAAACGAACCCGGGTTTTGATCTGTTGGACTTTCATCCAGTATTGTTCCGATTCGATGTTTGGGTCGATGTTCAATTAAAAATCGGCTGCTATCTTTGATGGAGATACTTTTTTGTCTTACGGGAGAATCTTTTGGTGTTCTATAATGAGGGTGTTTCGCCCTCCGTGATTCGATTGACAAGTGGTCTCGCCTCGTTGCGGAGGTTGATGAGAGTGATGGGTCTACTACCTCCCGGTGGATTACGACTACACCTACCTCCACCCCTGAGGCTTATCATTGCGTTTTTATTATTCTGTTGCGAGGAGTTATTGCTGGAGACGATAGTGGTGCGCACATTGGGCAAATTGGGCGCGTGGATTATATGTCTTCCAGTAATGCGCAAGTTGGTCATTTTGCTACAGAGCGTGTCGGAGTGATAATCCGCATTAAGCTTAAAAGTGTGTTTTGCCACATAAAGAAATATCTCAGCTTGGATCGGGCTCTTTATCGGTACCTTTATAGTTGGATTACGAGTTGTTGTTGTTTTTTTTTATATAATGGATGTCAAATGTTGAGGTTTGTTATTTGAGGAAGATTTTGGGATTTATTTCTTTCTTTTCTCCTTCAATAAATTCTAGATGGTTAGCAGTCGTCATTGTGGTGTTGTCGATTCTCTTCTTTTTCTAGGGTCGAACAGCTTTGAAATATTAAGTTTAATTTTTCTTATTATGATTGTTTTTAAGCTTTTGCGCTTTGTTGTATGATTATCCTACTACCGTCTGTACCTTCCTAAGTAAATATTACTGTAATAAATCTGTCCTTATCTTCGTAAATGGAAAATTATTAGAAAAGACTCTTAAATGAGCAAAGACGTATCCAATTAGTTTATATTCTTGGGTAGAAATCCAACCTGTTTCTTATAAAACATACATAACCCTCTGTACATCGTAATAATCAGCTGCGTCTGATTCGAAATTAAATTTATCATCGCAGCTGTCAGCATCTACAATGTCTTATCTTTATTTTTCAGACAACATTTGCATTAAAATGTAAAATTCGTAATTATGGTAAGACCATGTGTGCTTAAAGTAAATTCTTATACGATTTAACATTTTCGTTTAAACGCATGGGCAAATATATGCAGATAATCATCAGCAACTATAAAACAAAATATATGTGGTTATTTATTGAAATTCTTCAAACAAGAGTTTAGACAAAAAAATTGTATTCATGAATTTAAAAAGAAAATAAAGTGAAAAATTAGAATGCAACTTGATTCATATCAGTGCAATACTTGCATTCGTCATCTTTTAAAAACTTTCTTTAGTTTTTAAAAAGAAAATAAATTGAAAAAATGAAGATGTAAGTAGATTCATATCAGTGGAATACTTATATTCGACATCTTTAAAAAACTTTCTTTCTTTTATTAGGGCATAATTTCCATAATGCATGCAAATAATATGCTATGGGAAAAATTTAAATTTTAAAACAATTCGTATTAATTTTTGCTTCGGATTAGAATTTTAAAAATAAATTATAAAACACTGAATGCAGGGAAACAACTGGGATTTTTTCCTTATGTTCATACAATTCACTACATTTTTTATGAAAAAAATAATTACAATCTCTTCAAAATGCATTAATAATTTTCTCACAAGTTCTTTCTACAGGTATACATGGCGATCTATACTTACTACAGGTATACATTGTTGTTTCAGGTTTACATCGCTAGAGGTATTTTCAAAATATTGAATTTCATAAAAAATTAATCTATATATAATTGATCAAATAAATCATAATTGAAAATAATAAACAATTCCACACCATGGGCAGATTCATTTGAAATTTGCCACACGTTTCTTGATACTTAATATGATTAATGTGCTATTAAAAAGTTTCTATGACCATCTAAAGGGGGGGGTGATAGGAAGAGAGGTTGAAAGATACGTTTTTCTGCTCTAATTTCTGAACAAATCATTATACAAAAATATTTTTGCACTAACTGAAAATTTAAAAATAAATTAGCTTCAAATGTACATGGTTATCCTTGTCCTAATATTTTTTCTCTGATTTTTTTTTTAATCAAATAGAAATTCTGATTTTTTTTTAATTCTAAATTTTTTGGGTTTTTTTTTTTTTTTTTTTGTGTGTGTAAATTAAAGCAATTCCATTTTTCCAGAAAAATTAAACCTATTTCTCTGTTGAATCACACATAATTCATTCGCACTTTCCTGCGAATGATAATGTTAACATTCTTTCTATAGACATTTTTATTTTTACTTTTAACACCTAGAACAAAAGAAAAAGTTTTAATATGCAAGTGCAATAATTGAACACTATCTTCTGCAGTCTTTTTAATTGTTTTGAACTTAACTTTTAATTGTTTTGAACTTTTTTCTTAGCTTAAATTCACTGAATAATATTTTGTTTTATTTAATGAGGTTGTTAATCTTTATTTAATAGCATGTACCCAATGGTAAAATTAAAACTGTCTTTTATTTCAAAAAATTATTTAGCAGTGATTAATTAATGATCATTAATTTGGATTATGGGCTAAACCACTTAAAAGATTGAATGTTGTTAGACATAAAAGAATATTTTCTTTCTTTTTGTTTGTTTTCTTTTAGAAACAATACAACAAACAAACGATGACGAAGTCGAGGGTGCTGATGCTGTTTATTAGTAAAACACAATAATCATTTCGCTTTTGTCAATACGATTTGTTGAAGGAAGCGATCGCAATAAAAAAAAAGAGTATTTAGATGTTCATTTCCTTATCTACATCAAATTGCAGAAAAAAAAACAATGCGATTGTTCGCTCCTTTACTTTTAGAATACTTGTACAATATGACATGTTTTATGTCAGTGAAAAAACCCAGAAAATTTAATATGACAATACATCTTTCCATGGACACTTTATACCCAAAGTTTAAGGTTTATTCACATATCTGTTGAAAAAAACTATACACCGAAATTAAACCTTCTAATTCAATTGTGAAATCTCTCAGAACTTCTAACCAGTAATAATTCTGTAATAATATAACTAATACATACCAATTTGAATAATATTGAGAGGAACTTTTCGACATACAACCATCATTTCATTCATCGCATGAGTATTATTTTAAATAATATTTCTTCATTCTTCATTGAATAATATTGATCCACCAAAACCTTTCAATTTTTCACTCACTCCTATAAAGGCTTGATCATTCCTAATGCCGCTCTTTGCGTTTTGGAACCGTAACATTCTTGCGCGCTCAATTAAGCAAATATATTTTTTACCGATTTCGAGCAAAACTTAATATAATTATATAAAATCGATATATAGAATTGCGATGTTCGATTTAGTGTAGAGTCGAGGTACCGAATTACGATGTTTGATTTAGTGCGAAGTCGATGTATTGAATTACGATGTGAGTGTAATCACACATTGATCCGTAATAGTGTAATCATATTGTAATCCGATCCGCCCTGAGCACACGGATAAATCTGAATAACCGGACCACCGCGACAGCATTGGCGGAGGAAAGAGTCCTACGGGCTGTCACCAGACATGGTACAATCCTTTTTGTTTGAAGCTCGTCCCGTTCCAATAGAGGTAGTCAACCCCACATCTAACCGGGTGGCGAGAACCAACCATCAGGCCGGAAGCTACTCATCCTCAAATTTGAGGTGACCACCCCGGTTGGAGATTTAGTGTAAAGACGACGTAAGGAATTACTATGCACAATTTAATATAAAGATGATATGCGGAATTTCTATGCACAATTCAGCGTAAAGAAGATATTCGGAATTATGATGTACGAATTATACACAATTATGTTGTACAGTTTAGTGTAAAGACGACATACAGAATTACGGTGTAGGATTTCGGATAAAAATGATATACAGAATAACGATGTACGATTTAGTGTAATGCGATAAACAGAATTACGGTGTACAATTTATTGTAAAGATGATATATAGAATTACGATATATGATTTAGGATAAAGACGATAAAGAGAATCACGATGTCGATTTAGAGTAAAATCGACATACAGAGTTACGATGTACGATTTAGAGTAAAGACAATATATGAAATTGTATTCATCGAGCTCGTTCTAGGCTTGAGATATCTCGTGCTCACATACACGTGAATATACATTCTTTAAATAATCATGCAGAGAACATGAGTTATTTGGGGAGTTCTGGATGGGATTAAATCTGGCTTTCCCAGATCTGAGAGGGGAAAAATCGTATGATCTGAAGATGTGGATATATATATATACAATGTATATATATATATATATATATATATATATATATATATATATATATACAATTACTACTTGTATTTTGCAGACACGTAGGAGGACTGCAGCAGACACCCGCTTCCAATGCCTTGGCAATGTTGCCAATACAACTTGCCTTCCTCTATTAATCTTCTTCTATTCCTACAATAGAAGAAAACTAGGCCTAATAGTCATTAACCGGATGCGCTGGAGAGTACTGTAATTTCATTTTTCATATATATATATTGACAATTACAATACTTCTTTCGCATGCTTTGTGCCTCTAAATGTAAAACTCAGTTTGATAACTAAATAAAATGAAAAATGAAATTACAGTATTCTCCAGCGCATCCGGTTAATGACTATTAGGCCTAGTTTTCTTCTATTGTAGGAATAGAAGAAGATTAATAGAGGAAGGCAAGTTGTATTGGCAACATTGCCAAGGCATTGGAAGCGGGTGTCTGCTGCAGTCCTCCTACGTGTCTGCAAAATACAAGTAGTAATAGGAAAAGAATAGCGTTCTGTTCGTTGTGCATTGTTCCGTCAGTGTGTAACGGACAGTTGTTGCCGTTGTTCCTGATTATAACTGCACAATATATGCAGGATTCGAAATTGTTCTTGGGATATGCTTAATGTTGTTTTTTTAGTATATCACAGTAAAGTGTACAGAATTCATGTCAACATGTGAACAATTTATATCCCTTTACTTTTTCTCTAATAAAATCTTGTAGTGCAGTATATATATACATATACAAACTACCAGTACAGAGCCTTTTATTTTAACTCGACGCATTACTGCAACTGCATCTATGATTCACCGGTCCGCGGCCGTGTTCACATTCTACGTAGTTTGAGATGAATGGAAGGCTTAGTACTCAATAAGAAAGGAGAAAATGCGTATTATAACAGTGAGATGTGGTATAAAATCTTTGTCTTTTGTTATTGAAGGGAAAAGAAATGAGTCCATAGAACTCCGGCTTATCCGTCTATTTTTTTATCCGACCTGTCCTTGTACCACATTAAGACAGATACTCGGGAGTGGGCTGTAACAATATTAATAATGTGTCTTAATGCAGACATTTTAAAATTAAAAAAATTAGTCAGAAATCATTTAGTCATTGTGAATGGCGAATTTCTTTTAGAATAATCACCTTCTGATTTCTATCATTTAATCTTATCGATTTGACACCATTTTCTATATCTAGTGGCGGGAATCTCCCTTCATGCAGCAACTTCTAATAATTCCTCCTTTCCACCGAATGCAGTGATGAAGATTACACACGATTCCTATCTGCAGAGCGTCCTCGAGTACTTTTATCAAAGACGATCTCCTTCGAATCCAAGTGTTCTCAGCTGAAAATCTCCTTGAAGGAGGGCGAGTGCTGTGTTTGTGGAGGGAAGGCGAGGTGAGTATTGAAGCGGATAATGACCAGCTACTGTGTCTATCGAATCTCTCATTTGACAAACATTATGCGAATGGAAATGAGCTGCAGCGGAACTATGCTCCGCATCTGCTTGGGGACACATGCGTGCTTTGGTCTCGACAAAAGCTGAGCTGTGGGGAGATGCACACCTGTGAAGGGATGCTAACTTTCGGAATAGATCTCGCAAGCTCGAACAGCTAACATACATCTTCCCAAAAATGGTTTAAGATAGTATATTTATAAAGAGGCTTCACTAACTTATTTTAATAAAATTTTATTCCATTTCTTTAAAAGAATATACATGTTTTTTTATACACTACACACGTTATGAATCCAAATGTATTAGGTGATTGCACGTATTTTGATCATTTTCTCTCTTTAGAATGGCATTTAATAGAGAAATTGATGGAATATATATCAATCAAAAATTTCTTTTCTTCATTTTCTACATTTTTTTCCTATTTTCGTCCAATAAGTCTTGCTAGTGATTGTCGTCGAATTTTTTTGATCCTCCAGACAGTTCTTTGTGATTGGCATCGAAATCACCACTCTTAAATAGTTGAAACCAAAACCGACATTTTGGATATGAGGGAACAGCATCACCATAAGTTTCTAAAAGTGTCTGATGGGCTTCGGCAGCAAATTTCTTCAAATTAAACAACAAAAATAAGCAATGAATGTCGAAAATGCAATTTGGAGCGTTCCATGATTGGGGTCTTTATACACTGGATAACTCAAAATTACTAAATCTGCTGATAATACTAAACTTTCAAAATGATAACAATAAAGTAACAGTAAATTGGTAAAACCGATAACCATTGTCGTTTATATAGATACTTCGCATGTTTGCCAGTAGATGCCGCTGATTAAAATACATGTAAGCGCATAATAATTGGATACAGAAGTATATTCGATGACTAAATGGAAATTTCTATCTATTAAAAGTATAAACATCCATTTAAAAACATATTTAGCCTATCAGTCCAAATATAGTTGGATATAAAATGGCCTTTAAGAATATCAATGTCGGCTTACTCTTTTAAAAGAGGAAAAAGTTCGTTTCTTAATGTATGCATTGAATGCAGGGGGCTCACAAAATCTCTTTATATTCTCAAGATTTAATTAAGAGAACAGATGAATAGACAATTCTAAAAAAAAGTTATAAAATTTGGTGTCACATTTTTTTTACCTCATTTTATATTCTTCTCTATGGTCAGCATTAAAAAGAGTATAAAATGAGGCAGCATTCAAAACAATTTTTTTTTTTTGCCATATTTTTAATATTACGTCTCATCTAAAGCACCATCATCATCAGTGATCTTTTACTTTAGGTCATTAATATGAAATATTTTTTCGATACATGATATTTTTAGCATTACCTCACAGAAAGATATTTACACGACACATTTTTTAACCTTTTAACAAGGAACAGCCATTTATTTTCGGATTCTATTAAACAACTTTCATTAACAGGATACCTGAAATACATCAATAAAAAATAGAAAGATCAAAAAATTTTATAATGACTGAGTGCATCTGATAAATTTCGCATCCTCATGTCTTCATTTTTTGGTAATTAATACATATTTAATGGCACAATTAAAGGAGATAACTAAAATATACAAGATATTTTCTAAAATAACAATAATTTACAAAGGTTAGTATACCTATCAAGTCTGAGGTATCAAAAGCGATTATCAAATCAAACAGTTAGGATTATTTTTCACAATCAGCAGATTAATTGGTACCGAAATATTTCATTATGGAACGAGCTGTATAAATCTTCATTTCTCTAATTAACAGACTAATATTTATAGCTTAAAAATATAATTTATTTTTAAATACGTTGCATACCCAAGACACTCCCTCCGGGGGGGGGACTTCAGAAATGAGGATGAGAAGCGTCCAGTATAGTGGGTGCTTCTCGCCACCCTGGTGGGTACAGAAATGGTGGGGATCGGTTATCTCCTATCGATGACGGGGCGTGCTCCCCACGGGAATGGTTGTGTCGTGGCTTTAATCATCCAAAATTCCATTCAGAAAAGAAAACTAGGTTTTATATTTCTTAATTTTGATTTCAAATTCATTAAAATAAATTATCCCATCAATAAAAAATACCAAAATCATAATTAAAATAAAAGGTTTCTATGCGTTATAATACTTCCATATGAAGATATACCTTTTCATATCAATCTTTTACTTATCAGAATGGAAATTTTATGTCCAAAAAATAAAAATTCAATGAATATATATATATATATATATATATATATATATATATATATATATATATATATATATATATAAACATGTTAAAAATTACAAACGCATGGAAACCCCATTTTAAATATAAGATAAATTATGTTTATATAAGATCAAATTTGAAAAAAAATATTAATTTTAAAATGCAATAAATGTATAAAATGGAATAAGAAGCGAAAGAAATTATGATTCCAGCCTGAAGACTTTATCAAGGGTCACCCTCAGGTAAGAATTTAAACCAGGGATATTTTTCCGTGAGAAGCCCGACTTTCGTCAAAGTAATGATCCCTTCTATTTATATAAAATATTATTCGACCCCTTCTGTTTATAAATGATATTTTAACATTGTGTTCAGAGAAAATTCTAGGAACCAGAGTAAAAATTCGAATTATCGACGACTTCGAATGAGTCGTACAAATTTCATTGTTTTTAACTGATTGTAATTGTGCACAGCTGTATTTTCTTCACAGTGTCAACTTGAAATGCCAACGACTACAGCATGTAAATTTTTTTTCATGCTCTAACAACACAGCCTCACTTCTTTTTTTTGCATGATAAAGCTAAACGTGAAATGTGCTCTTAGCGGAATTTTCTCTTTTCTTGACAAAACCCAGGAAACGAAGCTTCTTCTTTTTTCCCATCATGCTCTGACAACTTTTCTTGAATGAGTCACACGGTCATCAGGTATCACTTCCCCTGATTGTCTCCTGCGGATTTATTCAAAGATTTTCCACACACACACTTATCGGAAAGGCCAGAGGAACCCGCAGGCTGTCCAAACAATTAAACGGTGTGTGAATATGGATAGCAGAGGATCGTTCCGCTTGGAAAGTTACTTTCTGTAGTGTAAGTCAAGGGAATACATTGCTAATCATTTGAATTCGAACGAAGCAGTTTACACGGTGGCTTTAAACAAGTTTGTTAGCAGCGTACATGCTATGGTATCTCATCTTTAAATAGCAATGATACCATAACTAAATAAAACTCTTTAAACCTCCAGTGGGCACATCCTCAATACCAAAAGGGAAGATAGTGCATATTTCCTAGATATACTATTATAAAATTAAACGGTTTACTTTCGCTTATACGTATACAGAAGGTATTTTAATATATATAGAGAAGGTATTTTAATATATAGAGAGAAGGTATTTTAATATATAGAGAGAAGGTATTTTAATATACATAGAGAAGGTATTTTAATATATATAGAGAAAGTATTTTAATATATAGAGAGAAGGTATTTTAATATATATAGAGAAGGTATTTTAATATATAGAGAGAAGGTATTTTAATATATATAGAGAAGGTATTTTAATATATAGAGAGAAGGTATTTTAATATATATAGAGAAGGTATTTTAATATATATAGAGAAGGTATTTTAATATATATAGAGAAGGTATTTTAATATATAGAGAGAAGGTATTTTAATATATAGAGAGAAGGTATTTTAATATATATAGAGAAGGTATTTTAATATATATAGAGAAGGTATTTTAATATATAGAG
The DNA here is from genome assembly GCF_947563725.1 of Argiope bruennichi. NCBI lineage: Eukaryota > Metazoa > Arthropoda > Arachnida > Araneae > Araneidae > Argiope > Argiope bruennichi. The sequence continues at coordinate 9,080,000 of NC_079159.1, forward strand.
AGAAGGTATTTTAATATATAGAGAGAAGGTATTTTAATATATAGAGAGAAGGTATTTTAATATATATAGAGAAGGTATTTTAATATATATAGAGAAGGTATTTTAATATATAGAGAGAAGGTATTTTAATATATAGAGAGAAGGTATTTTAATATATATAGAGAAGGTATTTTAATATATAGAGAGAAGGTATTTTAATATATATAGAGAAGGTATTTTAATATATAGAGAGAAGGTATTTTAATATACATAGAGAAGGTATTTTAATATATATAGAGAAAGTATTTTAATATATAGAGAGAAGGTATTTTAATATATATAGAGAAGGTATTTTAATATATAGAGAGAAGGTATTTTAATATATATAGAGAAGGTATTTTAATATATAGAGAGAAGGTATTTTAATATATATAGAGAAGGTATTTTAATATATATAGAGAAGGTATTTTAATATATATAGAGAAGGTATTTTAATATATATAGAGAAGGTATTTTAATATATAGAGAGAAGGTATTTTAATATATAGAGAGAAGGTATTTTAATATATATAGAGAAGGTATTTTAATATATAGAGAGAAGGTATTTTAATATATATAGAGAAGGTATTTTAATATATATAGAGAAGGTATTTTAATATATAGAGAGAAGGTATTTTAATATATAGAGAGAAGGTATTTTAATATATATAGAGAAGGTATTTTAATATATAGAGAGAAGGTATTTTAATATATATAGAGAAGGTATTTTAATATATAGAGAGAAGGTATTTTAATATATATAGAGAAGGTATTTTAATATATAGAGAGAAGGTATTTTAATATATATAGAGAAGGTATTTTAATATATATAGAGAAGGTATTTTAATATACATAGAGAAGGTATTTTAATATATATAGAGAAAGTATTTTAATATATAGAGAGAAGGTATTTTAATATATAGAGAGAAGGTATTTTAATATATAGAGAGAAGGTATTTTAATATATATAGAGAAGGTATTTTAATATATATAGAGAAGGTATTTTAATATATATAGAGAAGGTATTTTAATATACATAGAGAAGGTATTTTAATATATATAGAGAAAGTATTTTAATATATAGAGAGAAGGTATTTTAATATATATAGAGAAGGTATTTTAATATATATAGAGAAGGTATTTTAATATATATAGAGAAGGTATTTTAATATATATAAAGGTATTTTAATATATAGAGAGAAGGTATTTTAATATATAGAGAGAAGGTATTTTAATATATATAGAGAAGGTATTTTAATATATATAGAGAAGGTATTTTAATATATATAGAGAAGGTATTTTAATATATATAGAGAAGGTATTTTAATATATAGAGAGAAGGTATTTTAATATATATAGAGAAGGTATTTTAATATATAGAGAGAAGGTATTTTAATATATATAGAGAAGGTATTTTAATATATATAGAGAAGGTATTTTAATATACATAGAGAAGGTATTTTAATATATATAGAGAAAGTATTTTAATATATAGAGAGAAGGTATTTTAATATATAGAGAGAAGGTATTTTAATATATAGAGAGAAGGTATTTTAATATATATAGAGAAGGTATTTTAATATATATAGAGAAGGTATTTTAATATATATAGAGAAGGTATTTTAATATACATAGAGAAGGTATTTTAATATATATAGAGAAAGTATTTTAATATATAGAGAGAAGGTATTTTAATATATATAGAGAAGGTATTTTAATATATATAGAGAAGGTATTTTAATATATATAGAGAAGGTATTTTAATATATATAAAGGTATTTTAATATATAGAGAGAAGGTATTTTAATATATAGAGAGAAGGTATTTTAATATATATAGAGAAGGTATTTTAATATATATAGAGAAGGTATTTTAATATATATAGAGAAGGTATTTTAATATATATAAAGGTATTTTAATATATAGAGAGAAGGTATTTTAATATATAGAGAGAAGGTATTTTAATATATAGAGAGAAGGTATTTTAATATATAGAGAGAAGGTATTTTAATATACATAGAGAAGGTATTTTAATATATATAGAGAAGGTATTTTAATATATAGAGAGAAGGTATTTTAATATACATAGAGAAGGTATTTTAATATATATAGAGAAGGTATTTAAATATATAGAGAGAAGGTATTTTAATATATATAGAGAAGGTATTTTAATATATATAGAGAAGGTATTTTAATATATAGAGAGAAGGTATTTTAATATATATAGAGAAGGTATTTTAATATATAGAGAGAAGGTATTTTAATATATATAGAGAAGGTATTTTAATATATATAGAGAAGGTATTTTAATATATATAGAGAAGGTATTTTAATATATAGAGAGAAGGTATTTTAATATATATAGAGAAGGTAGAGAAGGTACGTAATACAAATATGTATAGAGTAATACTTATAGAAGCGGTATTTTGACGAATCTCCACATTTTAGACCTCTCTGTATATAAAAAGCACATTTATGTCTGTCTGTCCGCCAATCATTGACAAAGATAACTCAAAAGCTTTTTGAGATAAATGAATCAAATTTGGTATACGGTCTTTACACTAAATTTGCAGATTTATATCAAATTTTCTGCGAAATATATTTATAAAAAACTATCTGTCAGGCTGTTCGAATATAACTTAACATATAAACTACAAAACGAAGAGAGCTGGATGGATAAAATTTAGTACACAGATTTAACATTCGTACCTCAGACACTTTTCAAATTGTATCCAAATCCTACAAGGCTTGGAACGTCTGCCGATCTGTACTTTCAGAAGCCTACAGACGCGATTACTTAAAAATGCTTCCACTTAAATATATCAAATTTGATATGTTATTATGTGAGTGTAATTATATGTCAAATGGTGGTTTAAATCGACTGAAAAAAAAAACGCATCTAAAATACAAATTTGCGTTTATTGGAGAGTATGCGAGAAAGTTTTGACGAGACCACTACTGCTGGTTAAGAAGAAATTATTAAAATCTAATTGTAGTTAGGTAAAGGTTCCTGTTCATGATTATAATCAACACAGTTTTTGTTATGCGATAAATGGTCACTGATATTAAAAATGTGTTACTTTAGAAGCCTTACACCCCCTCTCTTCTTAGAGTACGCAATTAATTCTAACGAATAAAGTCCCATAACATTATACTGTTACTAAAAATTTAATTTCCTGGTTCATATATTTTCTAATTTTCGCTTTACTATAATTTCTCTAACTATAGTCCTCATGTAAACTATAGATAAATATAGTAGAATCCTGCTTACTTATTTTTCAACAATGGAAAAGTGACATATTTAAATATTTAATGAATCAATGAAAACGTTTTGACTTTCATCTCAACAATCAAATATATTTCTTAAAGTTATGTAAATATTATTTTTTAAAAATTTCTAAAATTTAGCAAAACTGTACTCGACAACTTGATTGGTACTAATAAAGACACAATTTAATATATTTTATATTGGTTTAAAAATCAAATCGTGCAATTATATTTTCAGAAACTATGATGAAAAAAGGGAAAAATTTCCAGAATTTTTCATTAATGAGAATTCATAATAAAATATTTAAAAAAGCTATTCGAAGTGCGCATTCCCACAGTTCAAATGGTTAGTCAGTGGAGTAACAGGACACACAGACAATATATTTATACAATAACAATAATATATTTATATATATAACAGACAATATATTTATACACAAACAATATATTTAGTGATATATTGTTTGAAACGGATATTAAAGTATATGAAAAACATTTGTAAAATGTTGCCCTATGCTAAGAGTTCAGGAAATACAAATAAAAAGTTTTAGATGTTCGTAATCGCACCATAACGAATAACTAATGTTAATACTCCCCTGCTTCGACTGCTTTTTAACTTAAACCTAAGTCACCTCTCATCAGTTACATTCTCTCCCACCATTATTTTTATCGTTATAGCTTAATCTCATATGAAATTAGAGGAGAAAATTGTAAAAGATGGCTTGTCCTAAGTTATCCTTACATGGAAAACTACCTTCGTCTTCCATGTTGCCAAAGGAATTCTATTTTAGTCGGTAGCTCATTTGAGTTATCATTTTCATATGCATATGGACAGAGAAACACAATTCCAAAAATTGCGGATCAACACCGTCAAAAACTCGCCACCAAGTGTTTTGACAATTACGATCCTTTTTTTAATTACTTCGTAAACGAAAAAAGTAACGTGAAATACAACAGTGCAATTATATCTGCAAATAGAATTTAGAAAAACCAGTACAGTGGTCTCCTCGAAACAGTCGTGCATATTCTCTAATAAGGGTATTATCTCGGAGAATGCCTTGCATGGCACTGGCGTACAATAGTCATGGAATATTAATCTTTGGCGTGAATTCAGCAATTTTACAGAGTCTGTTGTGTGATCCTTGACGAATCTTTTGGCGATGAAACCCTGCTATGCCGTAATAGTATCGAAAATCGAATTTGTGTTTTAGACGCGTTTTTCTCAAACAATTGAAACCAAAATTTGACACAGAAGTACAAGTGTAGTCACAAAATCATTTATCTATTTTAATATATATATAAATCATTGGGGTTTTTTTTAAGTTATCGCGTTTACATGCTTCTGGAAGTACAGACTGACAGACAGTCAACACCTAGTTAGATTTAACTCGAAATTTGATAGTTGTCTACACTATGAAAAATTTATGTAAAAATTTTTATCCATTTAGCTCTCTTCGTTTTGTAACTATCGAGATAACTTATATTGAAACAGCCAGACAAATAGATTTCTTCTGAATGGATTTTGCCTAAAATTGAATAGAAATCAACCAATTTGTGGTAGTTACCGCGTACCAAAATTCATCCCTCTAGTTCAAAGCGGGTTTGAGTTTTTTCTTTGTCCCAGACAGACAGACAGAAATTTTCTGAAAATGGGTTTCTCGAACTCAGGGAGTTCTAAAACCTGGCGGTTCATCAAAATCTCGAATTCAAATTTTTTGACAATTACAATATTTTCTCTATACATCGCTTGCAAAAAAAGTAAAAAAAAAAAAAAATCTTTTTTTTATTCAAATTAAATTAATATGAACAAATCTTATAGACATAAATCATTGCTTTGTAATTAAACATTCCGCGTTTACAAACAGTACGAGCCATCATTTCAAACGGCATCCTTTCAGGATGATTGTCATTTGAATTTATGTATCTGCATCCATCAGCAACGGCTAATCATAGACAGAAAGCAACATGTGCAACGATTGGAATCTGAAGTGATTTATTATGCCTCAATTTGGTTGTCTGTATTGTGATAGTATCGATTGCTATTGAATGGCTATCGCGAGTTTGAAAGAGTTTTAATGCACTGACACTTTTTTTTGGAGGAACTCTGTCGTTTTCTAATAAAAAGTAACATGTATTAAAATAATTGTATAAAATGAAGCATAGAATGTGTGAAATGAATTTAAAATCATTCATTATAAAAACTTACTATTTTTTACTTCCGTACGTCCAGTATTTTTTATTTCCATTTTTGTAATTTTTTAAATTATTTATTAAAGGGTTAAGAAGTTGCTTGGTTAAAATATACTTTTGATAAGAAAATGGAACATTTTTACTTATAAGAGAGATGAATGTGTGTGTTTATGTGTGTAGGCATTTTGAAGAGTGGTAATGTCCACCTCGGGGTGATTTTTGTAGAATTTTAATTAGAATTTTCATTAATTGAAAATTTAGCGACATTTTAGCACTGTCCCACGATTAAGTTTCAGAAATATTGCATCCCAAAAATGGTTTTTACATCATCTTAAAGTACAAAAAATTATTTTTTGAATTATACCATTTTTTTTACCTATAAACAAAGTTTCTATTTTTAGTGAATTAAAAAATATTTTAACTATATTTTCCAAAATTTATTTCGCACATTACTAATGTATGGAGGAAATTAGCTATTATCAAAGAGTTGTCATGGAATTTGAAAGTTAATTTTTATCACAATTATTTTTTACACATTTTGTTGTTTACACAATTTTTTTGTTGTTAAACAGTGCATATTTTTGTTGATTTTTCTAATATTTATTTATTTTGCATTTAAGACTAATTTAGAGCAGTATACAATAAAACTTACTTTCATTATATAGAATATTCTTTCCCTAAATTATGCCACTAGCTTATATTTACCAAATATTATTTAATTCTACATGTAGATAAAAAAAAATAAAACGGCTAAAATACAAGACCCACCAAGAAGACCCTCTAGATCGACAGATTTATCACCTATTCCCCATGTGGACTATTTTCGAACATTTCATTTCTTCTTCAATTCTTTGAAAACTTAAAGTACAAAAAGTCAAAAATAATATATATATACTTGGAAAACCACAATAAAATCAAACAAAATGAGTATGTAAAAACAATATTAGATATAATAAAAATAAAGTAGTTGAAAGGTTAAGATTGAAGATCTTTCTGAAAAATCTATACAGAAAATATCTGTATTTAAATCCTTTTTTTTATCAATTGCTCAACAATTTCGATCCCATTTTTACATGTTATTGCAGTTAAACAGTCTGAGATTTTATGACTTTGGTTCCCTCGGCTTCTGGCCAAATAAATCTTATTTCATTCCAAAAAAACATATTCTTTGATCACGTGTTTAGTCGTGTCTCCTAAATGCTCATAGCATTACATAGTTGAGTTCGATACTTTCTGGAAACTCAGTAGCCACTGAAATTTAATGGGTATAAACGTCACCACGGTTCAACATATCTCCTTTTCGTTAACATTCATTTTTCAAATTTATTTAAAACTTCATTCTCCATTTGATGTTCCATATACGTGAATGTAAAAGCATCTTTATTTACTGCCAATTTGGCATGCTTATCAGTTCATTCGCCTCCACAATAAGTTCTCATGCAATATAATTCAATATTGGGATACTCTTTAAATTTTCTTGATTTTGTTGATGATTTGAATTTTCTGGGGGAACAAAGAGAAGCTAGAGTCAATCTGCCTAAGGCCTTTTTCAGCGCGCCATAATAGCAACGTCCTTATTAGCTTCAACTTTTGCCATGAATACTATGAAATGTGTCCAAATTGAAAAGATCGGCGTTGTTTTTCTATTATTCCCCCTTGAAAGTGCATAAATGTAGTATTTTCTTCTCTAAATTTTAATCATCAGTAAATATCACATTAGTATCATTAATCTTCATTTTATCTTAAAAACAAACTAATATAACTTCAAAAATATGTTTCTAAGAACTGAAGATAGGATAAAACAATAACAATTCAATGTTTACAATGCTTTTTACTTTCTCTATATTTAGTATAGAGAAAGTACAGAATCGTCAAAAAATTCGAACTCTAGATTTTAACGAATATCTATGTTTTAGACCTCCCGGAGTTCGTTCGAAAAATACATTCTTGGTAACTGCCCATCTGTCTGTTTATGTCAAAGATAACAAAAACACTTTGAGCTAGAAGGTTGAAATTTGGCATACGGTCTTTACACTAATTTTGCAGACTTCTATCAAATTTTCAGTAAAATCAGTTCGGAGGAAGCCCGTCTGTCCGTCTGTTCGAATATAAATTAATACGATAACTAAAAAAAAAAAGATAGATAAGAATTGTTACATAGTTTTAACATCTATAGTGTAGACACCTGTTAAAGTTTGGGCGAAATTCAACTACAGGTTGACTGTCTGTCAGTCTGTATTTTCCGAAACATGTAAGTGCGATAATTCAAAGACGCAAAGACTTATATTATAAGTTATATTATAAGACTTATACAATATATTAAATTTGGTGTAAGATTTTGTGAATACAAGTACAATTTTGTATCAAATTTTTATTTCAATTAGCTGGGTCGAAATGCGTTTAAAATACAAATTTGAGTTTTGAATACTACTAACGAATGCCAGAAACTAAACAAATCGCAAAATAACTCGCCAAGGATGAACCTATAGATTCAGTAAAAATGCTAAATTCACACCAAAAATTAATATATCGTAACTTTTATACGCAAATGCCATGTAAGGTGTCCTCTGGAATGACAAGTTTATCGCAAAGTATGCGAATAAAGTTTTGGGGTGACTAAAATACAGACTTTTTCATATATATATTTTAAAAAATCATATATTTTTAATGCCATTTTTACAATCGAGTTTAATACAATTTTTGTTTAGTTCCCCCCCCCCCCATAATTATAGAGTTTAAAGAATAATCTCGCCAGTGAAGATAGATATTCAATTCCTTAATAATCTGTATACAAGAAGTTCTTTCATCCATTTTTTGATAAATTATGTCCTATAATCTCTATGCAACTATTAAATTGACGAAAGAAATTTATCTTTTGTTTCCTTTACTAGTGATTGATATCAAATAATGCTACTTTAGTCAGCTATTAATGATGAAAAGATTGATAACTAGCCCTAACGTGACGCATTGTTCAAAAGAAAGAAGAGACAATTATTATTAATAATAGTCAACATGCAATATCAAATCTATGTTATTAATTATCAAAAAATAGTAGCCAAAACTGCCTGATAACATATAATTATTGTATGGCTCATTAATTTGTTTGAATGGGAGAATGGTTTCTCGATAATGAGACCACAATGGAAGCGGAGTGCCAATGAAATATCCTTCATTTAGAATTGTTCTTAAAATTGGAACTTCTCGATCAAATATCATTGATGAAATCAATCGATTGCATATACAATGCATACATACCCTGTATATGCAAATGAATCGTTTTGCTTTGATTAATTTGCATATACAGGGCATGCACTGTCATCATTGTCCATTTGTAAATTCTTCCAAGTGCTTTAAGGAAACTAAGAAACTCTCGACACACACACACACACAAAAAAAAAAAACGTCGAGATTTGGATAGTATATAAATGATATTGTTTTGCAAATGAAGATTATGTGGTACCCAAAATTTAATATATCTAAAAACCAACTATGCTCATTATAAAATAATAACAACAACAACAAAAAATTCGTAAATTATTTTTTGTAAGCAATTTGAAAATGTCTTGAAATGTAATAGTCTACAATTTATTCCAAAACAAACATAATATGTGAGTATAGGTTAACTTTTTTTATTTTAAGGTAATTAAATTTAAAAATTTTAAAGGCTAAAAGTCATGCAACATAAAGCACATAATATTTCCACTGTAAATAACCTCTTAAAAATATATTATTACGCAGAAATTAACTAACAAAAGTTCAAAAGATGTGTAATACTTGCAGAATTGTAGTATATAATTTCATACGATTTCAAAGGAGAGAAACTTATATATACATGCAATGACATCTCTTAATGTAATTTAAATCAATTCATTTCCTAATTTTTATCTTAATTTAACCCATATTAACTTAAGTCTGAAATGTTCTCTTATTTCCTGATCCACCTTTCTTTATTTAATTAACACAGTACGAGATCAGTAAAAATGCTTTAATCGGCAAGTGAAGGGATAAAAATCTGTTATACTAAGCAGATTTCTTTAAAAGATCCGTATACGTCCTTACCTAAATCGATACGTGTCAAAAAATCCCTATCAGAATCTCATAGTATAAAATCACTGGTGGAAAATATTTCGGTCTCTTTCGTGCTTTTGAATTTGTATCGCAATGTGAACGGACGTCAGTTTCATCGTCGCTTCTTTCTTGTATATAAAGTATGCTTGATGGAATGGAATTAATCGGAAGTTTTAAAATTTCAAAGTGTCTTCTCTCTTTGGCCACGAAACTGCTTAAAAATATGGGTTTTACTTTATATACATGCGGAAAAGAATTTTAAAAAAAATGCTGCATCAAAAAGGCATCTGTTAATTTATGAGGCATTTTTAAAAGTTAATTTATGAGATTTCAAATTTTCAAACCTAAAATCTGTCTATCATTGAAGCACCTGTTAACTTCATTTTTAAAAGTTAAACATGAACCTTCAACTTTAAAAACTAAGAATTTGAGCTTTGTAAAGCTGAAAGAAACCAAACCTGAAACGTAACCGCATTTAATCTTTTATGATGTTTGAGTCGATACATGTACAACTGAATAATCTGCAGTTTTGTATAATTCTCAATCCTTGTTAGGGACATTTAGTAAAATATTTTTGATAAGCTAATATTTGAAATAATAAGAAGTCCCGCTCTTCAGAAGTTGAATATAAACATTAGAGATTACTTTAGATCGCTTCCTTATCATCTCGAAGTAGATACACCAATCAAAGAGTAGAGCTTGCTCAAGACAGACGTCGATTTATTTAAAATAATGAAATTCAAAGTTCCATAATAAATAAAAGCTCTTCAGAAGTTAAAATCGCCGAAGTTGAATATGATTAATTGCAGATTACTTTCGATGGCTTTATTATCATCTCAACTTAGATCCACCAATCAAAGAGTGGATTCAGATTCAGATTTTAGTGCCGTAGATCAGCATTTCTTATTCGTTAAAAAAGTGAATTTATCAAGAATATTTTATTAAATATGATCCATACGATCGAAGGGCTGCATAAAATTCATCATTTGCTTACTTTGTAATTTTTCAGTGATAGAATTATTAACTAGAATAACGTAAAATATAATTACTTGTAGCATTTAAAGTATTTTTCATGACACTTTTAATTAAAAAATTAATTGAGTTTTTCCTCAGTAACTTGAGAGAATATTCGCTATAAAAATTCTTTTTCATCGCTCTCGTATTTTTAAAAATAAATGTTTTAATGATACAGAGTCACATCATTTTTTTCTTCAATTTAAATAGATTTATAAAAAATATATATTTATTTTATCCCAATGCATTTTTGCTTTCTCATATGCGAAGCAGACATAAAGAAAATATTGTAATTAGCAAAAAATTCAAACTCCAGATCTTCAGACTTCCTCGAGTCTTAAATTGATGTTTTCGAAATGATGTTTGTCTATCTGTAAACACGATAAAGCAAAAACTTTATGAGTTAGGCTTATGAAATGTAGAACATGATCTTTACACCAAATTGGTAAATTTCTCTTGGCGAAATTCCTTCATAGAAAGTCTATATGTCTAGCTGTCCGAGTACAATGTGAATACAACATGTAAAGAATAAGGCAGATACAATTTTATACATAGATTTAACATCTATTCGAATCAGATTTGCGCCGAATCTGTCAAAAGGCTGAACGTTTGCCTGTCTGTACGTTCTCATGAATGTGAACGCTGTAGTACGAAAATGCAATGACTTCAATAAATTTTTGTATATGATTTTGCGACAATAGCTGCAATTCTATATCAAAGTTGCAGCTATATACATGTATTTTACATGTATTATAAGTTCAGTTTCAATCGTCTGAAAATTGACATCCAAGATACGATTCCTTCATAGAAAGTCTATATGTCTAGCTGTCCGAGTACAGTGTGAATACAACATGTAAAGAATAAGGCAGATACAATTTTATACATAGATTTAACATCTATTCGAATCAGATTTGCGCCGAATCTGTCAAAAGGCTGAACGTTTGCCGGTCTGTACGTTCTCATGAATGTGAACGCTGTAGTACGAAAATGCAATGACTTCAATAAATTTTTGTATATGATTTTGCGACAATAGCTGCAATTCTATATCAAAGTTGCAGCTATATACATGTATTTTACATGTATTATAAGTTCAGGTTTCAATCGTCTGAAAATTGACATCCAAGATATGCATTCCGTTTTCTTTTACATGTATATTAACTGCGTTGAAGGGATTCATCGCAGAAACAAAGACTCACAAGATCGTACGCTAATAGGCTCTTTCATAACTGCTTTTCGTAACTGTTGTTTCATAACGATTTTCATAATGCAATGAATATGCAAGTTCAAAATTTTTCTAACTGTACTATGAAGCATACAGCCCTGCAAAAAAAAAAAAGTTAAAAAGCATTAATTATCTTAGCATTCATTAACACGTACATCATTATAAAAGGAAGGAGGTGTATAACACCCCTATTAGAAAATATGCCGGATAGTTTCAGGGAGACCATTACCATCCATTGCTTTGGTTACCGTGTTTATATAGATGTATATTACGATAATATTAAATACATTCGTTGTGTGCTCTTTATCATTGCTTTTATTGAGTGTAAATTTTTAACGGTAATTTAAAGCAGACATGAAACATTATAATATCACGATATGGTGGTAACATAAGAATGCTACGATTATACCGTAAAATATCGTGATTTTCATTGTATTAAATTATTAAATGGTTCGACATTTGATGCATACCTATCATTCTTGTGATAGAACCGTACGACAAATTTAACTTATCTATAGGTGGTCGCATGTTTAAAAGCTGTAATCAAAGGGCTCAATGATGGACAGACATTATGCCAGGAAACAGATTTCACTCAACATTAGAAACAAATGTACAGTTTTGACGATAAGAATATTAAATTTCACTTCTCAAGTTTCTTCAGTTTTTTTGTTCTAGTTATCTATTAACAAACAGACTAGATAGGTAATCCTAAAAGGTATTTTATGACTCAGAGAATTCTGAAATGCAAAATCTCTTTGAATTCTTGAAATCAAATTTTATAACATTTACAATATTTTCTGTGCATATTTTATAAAGGAGAAAATAAATTTCACTTTGACAATCTCTTAGGCTATATATATATATATATATATATATATATATATAAGCCTAATGCACGTGCCACATAAATCGCTTTTATTACTTATTACTTGATGACAAAAGTGAAATATAAATAAATAATAAGTGAAATATAAATAATATAAATAATTTTATTACAAATGTTTGGAGAGATCTAGCATTCTATTAAGTTAAAGGAAACAAGATGTGAAAAAAATAGGCCAAAAAAAAAAAGTTTAACAAACGCTAGAATAAGTTTAACCATCGTCAGATAGATAATTAATGATTAACAATTCCCTATTAATCGTTTAAAAAATCAATCATCTTGATGAACAGGCTGGTCGCCAAAAGTGATTAGTAAAAGATAAAGTAATAATAAATGCTACGATAATATTCTCAATTGCTACTAAATTCTTTGAGGTGGTGTTTTTTTCACTTGACAATATTGTTATGCAAATTTAAGGAAGATGAAAATGATTTCGTATCTCCTATGCATAGAAATTCTATTATTTCTTTAAAGATTATCCTTTTTACGTATAAACAATGTATAACCCCTTTGCTAAAATGTGAGTTTGAAAGATTGCCTCCTGTTCAGATTCTGACTGCTATCAGCTTAAAATCAAAAGTTATGTTTACTATTCTATTAATAATAAGATAAAGTCTGAAACAGGAAAATAAGTTTATACTATGTGTCACTTTTAAGTTCATTCTAATAAATAAGTCCACTTTCCCCATTCCATGGTAGACAAGTCCCAAGTGGAACACCTGTAGGACGTGAGGGTCGATGAAGTACTTCGACGACACCTTTTCTTTCTTCTCCATTTCAGAACCTAATGGCTTCCTATGGCAACTGTCACATAACTCATGGAGAAATCGTTCGGAGATGCCTATCGCAGACGATATTAAAATGCGTCGGGGGTGGGTGGGCGAAACAAAAAAATTGTCACTCGCTTCTATTGTCAGTAGTCTCTTGCGCTTGGCGTATGGAAATGAGGCGCATCACTGCTAGAATACTAAGGAGGAGATTCCCCGGTCTCGACTCTATGAACCGAAAGGGTGGGATCGCCGAGGGTGGGATTCCACCTGACAGCGTCTGAGAGGTGCTTCCTCTAATTTCAGAAGAAAATGGGAGTAAAGAAGGCAATTGGAAACGCGTTTTGAATCTTCACAGAACAGCAATTTGCAATAAAACTTTAATTTTTTGAATACAAAATAAAAAGTGTTGTAAGCATCGAGCAAATTCGACAACCAGTTTTTGATGAATTTCCATTGTGTTAGATCCCCCGAATACCGATTGTCTGTCTGTGAACATTACGATTCAAAAACTCATCCATCTTGATGAATGCATTTTGTCTCTATATCAAAATTGTAATTTTCTGTGAAATATTTGTCTGTTCTGTGAAATATTTGTCTATATACCGTCTGTTGGGAGTATGTCTGTTTGTTCATCTGTATGCACGAAAGGAAATAACTCAAAAACGTAGTAAGATTGCTAGATTATATTTTACCTATGATTTTATTTTGTTTTTAACTTACTTTGTTGGATTTTTACTTTCTCGTATACGAAGTACAGAAAAAAAAAATATATTGCCATCGTCAAAAAATTAGAAATAAAGATTCTGACGAATCTCCACGTTTTAGACCTCTCTGAGTTCAAAAACTGATTTTTGAAAAATGCTTTTCTGTCTGTCCATCTGTCTCTCTGTGACTATCTCAAAAGCTCTTTGAGCTAGATGGACGAATTTAGGTATGGAGTCTTTACACCAAATTTGTAAATTTCTATCAAATTTTGAGCACCATTTGTCTTTTTAGCTATTCGAATATAACCTGACACAATAACTACAAAATGGAGAGATCTAGATGAACAAAGGTCGTTGCGCAGATTCAAAATCTATATTGTAGACGCTTATCAAATTTTGTACCAAATGCAACAAGTCGTGACTGTCTGTTGGAAACATATAAAGGCGATAACTAAAATATCAGGTTTGGCATGTGCTGTTGTAACTACAACTGTAATTCTGAGTCAAATTTTGATTTCAATTGGTTGGGCGAAACATGTCGAAAATACAAATTCGATTTTCGAATACTATTAACCGCATGCCAGGGATTAATCGCCAAATAACTCGCCAAGGATGACACGATAGATTCAGTAAAAATGCTAAATATGCGACAAAGGTTAATATTTCATAACCATTGTACACCAATGCCATATAAGGCAAGTTCTGCCTTATCTTAGCATATTACAGGACAGACCATTTCACTTAGATTTGAAAATGCGATACTGATATATTTTGGTCGATGAAAATGTGCACTTCGGAACTTTTTTTAAATTTTTAATTAAAATTTCATTTAATTAAAAATAAAGCGTTGTTCCACTATAAATGCCCAAAATGTTTTTCCATAAAAATAATATTTGAATCTTTTTAAAATTTAAAAAAAAATGTCTTTTTAATGATACCAAAATAATTTTCATATTAATTTTTTCCTGAAATTTGACAAAAGAAATTCTGCATAATTTTATTTGTTCATTTGAAGGTAAAATCGTTTTCATTGTTCCATAAAATAATTAATTCTACGAATTTCTTCTATCGTTAAAAGTAAAGGAAGAAAGGTTTTGTTTAATATTAATATAGCTTAAGTGAGGAATAAGAAAATACAATTACGATCATCCTGAAAGTTATGTTTTAAATAACACTACAATATAACAGAATTCCATTATATTAGGATGGTTCATGTACACTGTAAACAGAAAAGATATAAGGATATTAAAATAACACGACTTTCGAGTCTGTAATATTGATAAATATTTTCTTAAACGATCAGGAGCATTAAGTTATGCATGAGTGATTTAATTGGAAATAATATAAGCAATATTCCCAATTTGTGACCAAAGCCAGTATAAGCATAATCATATACCGAGCCGTATTGTATGTACCATATGTACCTAAAAGACAGAGAACAGAGCTTTCATAATAACTTGTCAATGCAATAAAAAATTATAATTTGCAAATCAGCATCACTTAGTTTAATTTAATTGACTTTGCACTTCGAAGCTGTTCGAGGGGTACTTTAAGATTACAGATATGATTAGAAGTAGGATACTTCAGATTCTCTTAATTCTGGAGCACATCATCTGGGCCAGGACATCATTCTATCAAAATTTCCATCAAACACCAGAAAGAGGTTGTTTGACTTTCGCTGATTTAACGTCCACCTGCCATAGGTATGCGACAAATCTTCTATAGAATTCGAACTACAATCTATGACTATTTGATGCTGTCGTCGTAGCTACCATTAACGCTTTTCAGTATTTTAGAGGCGTCCCACAGTTGCTTTGGGACGCCTCTAAAATACTGAAAAGCGCTAATCTGTGTTTTATTTTTAGCCAACTTAATAAGTTGTTGTTTGTTTTCAAGCTAACTATTAAGTATTCACAAGACAATACATTTTTTTCCGGGCATTAACTATATTCATTGTTGGCGCTTCTATGAATTTGAATAATGCTTTCTCAACAGAGCGAGCAAATCGTAACTTAAGTTTTCTGAGATAAGATCGCAATGCTGAAGCCGATTCACAAACTTATCTTCTCTCTGAATCCATATGCTAAATTAAGAATTTGAGAAATTCCTTATGTATGGGGAAATTCTGTGTTTGGTATCTCAGAAAATTATCATATTGGCTGACGATGAAATGCACAGAGTCAGTACATGAGGCCAGCAATATAGATCGTGCCCTGTTTGAGTCAATACTCAAAGAAGACATTTCATTAATCAAAACCATATTTTAATCCGAACCATGATAAGAGTTTATCTGATAGAGATTTAAAAAATAACTTTCTTTTTGCATTTAAAGATGCCGATACAAGCACAAGCTATCACGTGCGAAAAATCATGTTTGTCAATTCTGCCTCGTAGGGATTTCTTCAGAGAGGTATGTGGCTTCAACGTCTTGAATTCCTTTACAAATCAAAGAAGAAACAAATGTACTGTGTCAGAAATGTACTGTTATTATTATTTTTTTTGATGTTCTATAACCAAGTAATGAATACATTTCAAGCACTTGATAGTTTGTGTTTGTATCAACAATATATTGACATTCAAAAATATTCATGTTTCAAAGACACAAATGATAAATTCATAGTAATATGGTATTTTCAAAGGTGTTCAAACTCTAAGTTAAAACATGAATGTTATAAATTCTACTAAACGATGGATGGAATTCTATTAGAAGGGGTTAAATATTATTTGAAAATAAAAAAAATTGTTGGAAAAAAATATAAAATTACAATTTATAATAATATAAATATATAATATATAATATATATAATATATAATATAAATAATATAATAATACAAATATAAATATTTGAGCATATACACAATAAAATGTAAATTATATCTGACATAATTCAAAATTATGAACCTTAGAAATTTGTTCTTCAAAATTCCACAAATATTTATGTTATGAATGATCATGCTTTTGAAGAAATTTATACTATAATCACTGCTCCATCAACTTTTCAAATTGTTCCCTAACTTTTTTTGGGGGAGGGGGGGGAGTAGATGTGGATTAGGCAAAAGTGAGAACCTCATGCTAATTTAGAAATTATTTTACATCATTTATTGTTTTAGTTTATTAGTGAATTTTCTACACTCTCTAAGTTAAAAAGTTTACTAAGTTGCCAGCTCAAGAATACGAACAATTTCAACATTTAATACTAAAAAACACACTCCGTTAAGTGGTTTAACAACCGTGACATCTGATTATGTGTCTTATCCTTTAATTCAGGGTTATTTATTGCCTTATGTAACACAAATTTATAATAATATTTATAGTCAGACCAGTATTGTAAGAACGATTCTTTTGTTTATAAAATAAACTAAAATTCGGAATTTATAAGTAAAATATAAGAATAAATTACTTGTATTGCTTCACTTGAAGACATAATTTCAATTGAACATAAAGTTAATTGGATTGCATTTCTTTATATCTAAATTATATCGCACAATGATATCCAAATTACATTAATCGTATTCATTAAAATTTAGTAAATGGAAATACGTGACCACTATTTATATTGATAGAAAAGTAAAAAGGGAAAGTTTAGAAGAGGTAAAAAAAAATTAGAAAAAAAAAGTATGAAGGATTAAAACAGAATAGTTAAATTCACTTTTTCATAATTATTGGCCTTACCTTTGGCATATGGAAGTCTTTGATTTTATCTCTGAAACGTTGTAATAATTTTGTAGCAAAAAATCTAACAGGAACAAAACGTACATTAGCTAAAATATTAAAAGATCAATAAACAACAAAAGCATTTGTGTGTTTTTCTGATTCTGATTTTCAACCGTTCAGAGAAAGATAATATTTTAGGAGAAAAAACAAGTAGATATGAATCTGAATCTCAAATCTTTTAATTTGCAGAAACTCCTCAAAGAACCTTTTTCATTGATAGGATCAATGTTCGATAACGCAGAGTTCATTAGGAACAACTCCTAAGGAAGATTTTGGTCAAAAGTTGCTATGTCGCAATTCATGCTGTCTAAAATTGAGTCTAGAATATTTGAGTTTGTTGGCATGCGGTTGCAAGACGACGAGAGACATGAATGAGAAGATACGAAGACATGAATCTGAAATGCAATTCTCAAATCTTGCAATTTGCAGAAATTAAATAAACAATCTTTTTTCTAGATCACTATGGATCAAATCAAGTTTTGTTCCAAATAAACGTTCTGAACAAACAAACAAAAAAAAAAAATGCTCTGGCGTGCAGATTATGCTCTCTAAATTTGATTCTAGGTGATTTGAATATGTTCGCATGCATCTCTTATTTTCATCATTCTAATGTACCGTTCCCGAGGACTATCTTGAAACAACTTTAGTAAATTTAAAGTTACCTGTTCTGACACTTGTTTCTCCAATGTTTTTGTACTAAATCAAGAGGGCGAACGGTTTACATCGATGGATTTAACATGTACTAAGCCTCATGTATGATCGCTCTTCGGTAAAATAGAATCCCGAAACCAAGACACTAATATAAGACCACTGATCACATGATTTCACTTCCAAAACAATTTCGACACAGATTTCAATAAAACTGAAATAGAAATTAGAGAGATTCATTAAATTTCATCCAATAATCATGAAGAAATATCTTGCTCTTGCACTAGGTTATCGGCTGCAATTTGAAGGATTGGACCACTGTGGATAATTATTAACAGCAGAAATTGAAGCATACTTTGCTTCATCGCAAAAAGTCCATACGAAACAGCCCACAGAGAAGGATATTCCGTCATCGGATATGACCAAGAGACCTCACAACCTCTATACACTAAAAGAAGGGCAAGATTCCATCCCGAATTGAACTCTTTATACCCCTTTCTCCTCATCCGAACTCCCACCCCCCCTACTCAAGGTGTCTCTCCCAAGGGAGGGGGTATTTTATGCAATAAACCGTCTTTACAGCAAATAAAAACATAATACTATGATGCATTGGCATATCGAGGTAACTTGAGCCTGGTAATAGTGCTCTTTCTAAGTCCCCTCGTTTCTTTTAATTATAATCTCACCAATATTTGGGCCCCACAGCTGCCTGCAATATTACTTAGATGAGGGGGGGGGGGGTATTACCTCGATTAGGAGGAGAGGTATAGGTGCTAAATTGTAATGGGTACCCATACCTCCTCCCCTTTTCTTCCAGGACACTAAGCCATTGTTTGGATGTGATTTGATATTTCTCTAACTATGTATCTTCTCATTCTAATTCATTCAAATTTATAACATAGAAGAAATCGAGAAATTATGAAAAATAAAAAGGGAAATTGAGAAATTCTGTTACATCATAATCTTCTAACAAAAATGTCCTCATATGTGAAACATTTTTATTTTTGTAAAATTCCTTATGATGCTATTTTGGACAAAATCAATGAGGCCGTCTCTCTATGATCTTTAAAACTCTATCTTCCTTTTCCTAATTGCACAAAAATTCAACTGTCTTGGTGTCTGCAGGATGTCAAAAACACTCAACACTCAACACCAACATTCAAAATTGAGACTTATTCCTTAAAACAGCCCTTTTAAAACTTGAAAATAATAAGTTTTAATAAATTAAGCCAGCTATTGTTACAATATGTGTCGAAATTTATTGTTATGGTAAGTTGTTGAAAAACAAAAATATGTATTATAACATCATATTATGTATTATAATATGTATTATAACATAAACAAATGTAACATAACATAAAACAAAAATATGTAATATAATGGTGTATTATAACATCATTATAAAACCCACGTTAAACAATAAATTACCTTTACCATTTACTAACACAATACATTTATCAATGGTTCCTATTATCTAATTTACAATAATTTTTTAGAAAATTCCACTAAGCAATGAATGAATATTAATCGAAATTCAAGTTTCAAAATGTTAAAAACACTTCTAGACAGCTGAAGAGGAAAGAGTGTCAAAGTATTTAGAATCAGTGATATCTTTGTTTTGCTTCACAAGGATTAAATAACTGTTATATAATTAAATGTGCTTTATAAATTGCAGTTAACAAGAACTTTTTACGCATAAATGCATGCATAATATTTCATTATTCTCAGATGAATATCCAGAACCAGTTTAAAGGAGTAACTATGTAAAGAAAACCGTTGAGGGTTTTCATGCTTCTCGTCTTCACTTTCTTTTAACATAAGAGTCTAAAAGAAAGTTTTCAAGAGAATAATGCTATGTTTCTGATCACTCATACTCAAATTTTAGTTACGGGAAGAGATATAAAAGTTAAAAAAAAATGTTGAATATCGATATTTTGATAAATTTCCACTTTTAAGGCTTGCATGGATAAGGAAAAAAATTTTTCAAATAATACCTGAAATATTAGACTATTTTAAAACATGTTAATTCATTAACGAATGAATCAGACAATTGAAATTTTTAGAATGTAATATTCATAGAAAAATTTAAGATTTATATCAATTTTTGAATTAAATACATTAAAGAAAAGTCTGTCGCTCCGTGCTTTCATTTGGAAGTAAACTTAACTCAAAATGGTGCACAGCCAGAGGAATGAATCACCAAGCACGTGGTTTTTATGTTTAAATTATGTACGAAATTTTTTGCATATCTGTATAAAATTTTGAATCATCAAACAAGGACTTGTTTGTCTATCTGAATGTATAGAAACAGAATAATTCCAAACCTCAATTAGATTGAGAAGTGAAATTTCATTTGTAGTCTTTACACGAAAATTGCAGCCCTTAATCAAATTTTGCTTTAAATTGGTCAAATAGAAGAAATACTTTTTCAAATTTCTTTTACAACTTTTTTCACAATACTTGAAGTTAATTAAAGAAAGCCATATTTATTTTTTAAAAATTGTAACATTGCTATTGTCGTAGTTAAGATTAATATCATACATATTCCGAATCATTACTGTTACTTATTCTATTATTATACCGCTTTCCCCAGAGAAAAAAAATTGATGCATGTATTTTACTGGCAATTTATCGTATTATAATCACAAATACTTTATTAAATTATTGTGGCTGTTAACAAAAAATACTAATACTAGCTTACTTATACTTAAATACTAGCTTAAATGTGGGAATCAGCAAAAAAAGTATTTTTTTAGAATTTAACTTCATCAAATATAAAAACGATATTAAAAATTTTCTTTTTGTTTTCTCGTACACGAAATATAGATGCAATTATTTTATTTTAAATCGAGTTTTCCAAATTTTCTTGGATCACCACGTTTCAGTTCTCCCCGATACAGAAAAGCATATTTTTGGAATTGTGTCAGTTTGTCGCTCTTTTTATGTAATGAATTTTAAAAACTTTAAGGTATATGGATGAAACTCGGTATGTAGTCTATTATAGTCTATTCAATTGGTAAATTTTTGCAACCCAGTAATCTGATTACAAATGAAAAAGATAACTTAGTAGAGTTATATGAATCAAATTTAGCATAATCCCGCATCAAGCTTTGGACCCAATCAGTCAGAGGGTTGACCATCATTCCGAAATGCAACGTCTTAGATGAAATTGAACACGTAATCGTATTTCTAAAATCGTAATTTTGTATCAAATTTTGGTTTTAATTAATTGTTGGTATTAATAAAAAGCGTCCAAAATGCATACTGGGGTTCCTTCTTAATGCTGTAAAGTTAAAAATGCCCAACTATGGAACTCTGAAAAGAAAAATCTGAGCACTCGTTGGGTTCACGACTTTACTTAAAATTTAAAACTTCTATACAGGAGAAAGGCGATAATATCTTTATTAGGGAATATACGAGAAAATTTCGGAGAGACTACTCCGACTGATTTCATTTATTAGTTTTCAACATTTCCGCTAAAAAAACATTACATATCAAATTTTAATATCAAATATCTTTTTTTTTTGCAAATTTTTAAAGTATTTTTTATATGTTTTTATTTTTCCAATGCAGAATCTGTGATTTTAGGAGAGATTATTTTTGACCATTTGTTATGCGTGGCATGTGGAAATAGATAAAAGAGTAATAAGATAAAGAATAAACGCGTAAGAAGTACTTGAAAAAAGAATAGACATTGAAAGACTTTTTTGTATACATCTGGAACTGCAATGCTTTTGCTTCAAATATTTTATAATATGTAAAAAACTAATAAATGAATAAAGTAAAGTAAGTAAACTAATAAATAAGTAATTAACAATCAAGTATCACACATTGATGCACATGTGGTATTTATTATATGCTCTTTATTCCATATAATGTGCACCTTTTTTCATTTTATTTTATACGAAGTACAAAAAAAGTATTGTAATAATCATCAAAAAAAAAAAAAAAAATGAGCTCAAAATTTTGACGAATCTTTATATTTTATGGAATGATTCATAAATTCAAAAAACGGAATTATGGCTTTCAATTTATGAACACGATACCATAAAAACGCTCCGAACTAAGTCGATAAAATTTAGGATATAAACTTACGACCAAATTTTTAGATTTCTGTCAAATTTCAATGAAATCTATTCAGAGGAAATCCGACTAGTTAATTGATCGAGTAGAAGTGAAATAGATAACAACAAAACACAAAGAGGTACTTACTTTTCCGTTAGCCGGACACAAGTGAAAAATCGCCAAAAAATGTATCATTTCGCCAAATGACTAGGTAGATAAAATTTCATACACAGGTTTAACATTTAAAATATGATTTTCTCAACTTTTGAGCCATATCTGTAAAATGATCCATCATTTATTGATCTGTACTTTTGTATACATGTAAGCCCAACGACTTAAAATAATGAAATGAGGTAGGCCAATTTGTTAAACCAATTGTAGTTCCTTGTTAAATTTGGATTGTAAACGATAGAAAAAAAAGGTGCCCAAAATATATATTCGTGCGATAGGTCAGTAAAAAAATCCTAGAACAGAGATATATATTTCGAAATAATTATTCGTCAATGCCATTCACAGCCTTTCTCAAGGTGGCTGGCCTTTAATCAATAAGGAATAAGACCTTTATTGTACTGTATGCGAGAAAATTTCGGGAAGACCATTCCTTTATGTGGCCTTTAATCAATAAGGAATAAGACCTTTATTGTACAGTATGCGAGAAAATTTCGGGAAGACCATTCCTTTATGTGGCCTTTAATCAATAAGGAATAAGACCTTTATTGTACAGTATGCTAGAAAATTTCGGGAAGACCATTCCTTTATGTGGCCTTTAATCAATAAGGAATAAGACCTTTATTGTACAGTATGCGGGAAAATTTCGGGAAGAAAGACCATTCCTTTATGTGGCCTTTAATCAATAAGGAATAAGACCTTTATTGTACAGTATGCGAGAAAATTTCGGGAAGACCATTCCTTTATGTGGCCTTTAATCAATAAGGAATAAGACCTTTATTGTACAGTATGCGAGAAAATTTCGGGAAGACCATTCCTTTATGTGGCCTTTAATCAATAAGGAATAAGACCTTTATTGTACAGTATGCGGGAAAATTTCGGGAAGACCATTCCTTTATGTGGCCTTTAATCAATAAGGAATAAGACCTTTATTGTACAGTATGCGGGAAAATTTCGGGAAGAAAGACCATTCCTTTATGTGGCCTTTAATCAATAAGGAATAAGACCTTTATTGTACAGTATGCTAGAAAATTTCGGGAAGACCATTCCTTTATGTGGCTTTTAATCAATAAGGAATAAGACCTTTATTGTACAGTATGCGAGAAAATTTCGGGAAGACCATTCCCAGTAGTTTATATAAAAGCAATCTCAAAAGTTATATTCTAAAAAGAATCGATAAAAATTTGCTATAAAACGTTATTAGCGTACAATAGCATTATTGTGTTAATCGTTAAAAGGCTGTAAAAATATTTCAAAAACAACATTCCTGTTCATTTTAGACGCTGTTTTAATCCTAATTTATGGCTTTGCAAATGATTGTTTTTCCCTTTGTTTTATGAATGCAAAGTGTATACAAAGAGTTCCATTCTCAGACTTAAAATAAGTAGTAAAACATAACTACTGCATCAAATTATTATTTTAGAGTAATAAGAGAGCGATTCTTTTTTCAAACATTTTCGTGATAAAATACCTCAAGCGATAATAATAAAAATATTACATTCCATTTGGCGCTGCATCTCAAATGTTTAAAAGACAAACATAAGCAATAACATTTCATTGAATTTAGAACAAGTTAATGACGCATACCATGCAGTAAACTTAGAACTTTACAATTGTCATAAAAATAGCTTGTTTGTTCATTTTTTGTAATGTGAAACGCATCTTATGGATATGGTTCGCAGTTTAATTATAATTGTTCGTTAATGGACAATCTAAAAATTTGCCTTTTTTTAATCAAATTTTAGATTTTTGTTTTTCAGAAATAAGAACATTATGAAAAAAAAAGGAAGTAATGTGATGGCTCATGCACATGAACATTATGTTCTAATGATTTTTTTTACTAATTTTTGGGTCATTAAAAATATGACAGGAAGGCCAAACAAATATGTGTAGATTTAATAACTCCTCGATATATTGCGTTTCATAAAATTGTGTTTTTACCATTTTACATATTAAAGAAACTAGATATAACTAGAGATATATTGGTACTTTTTTAAATATTCTATTATCTACAAATCCACATTGATTTGGTGGAATAGAAAAAAAGAAAAGAGAGAGAGAGCGAAATAACGAAAGTGCTAAAAGCAGTTTCGATGTATCTTATGCATTTAACAACAAGCATTGAATATATTGTTTTACGGTCGCTCACAATGGACATGAAGGCCATTTTAGAATTTTATAAATTTTTTCACGTGAATGCATAGAAAAAATAATCAAAATAGTTGTCGATGATGTTTCTATGGAACAAATTAAAAAAAAGTAAAGTACCATTCTGAAATATAATTTCAAACAAATAAAACAAAAGATTTTAAAATAAAACACCAATTTGAAGTATCAAACCCTGTCACAATTATAATCAATATAATTTCTAAAACAATAATCAATATAATTTCTAAAAAAAAAATTTTTTAATAAAATACCAATTTGAAATATTAAACTGTCCCTATTATAATCAATATAATTTCTAACAAATAAAACAAAAAGATTTTAAAATAAAATATCAATCTGAAATATCAAACCCTGTCACAATTATAATCAATATATTTTCTAAAACAAATATCAATATAATTTCTAAAACAGTCATCAATATAATTTATAACAAATAAAACAAAAAGATTTTAAAATGAAATACTAATCTGAAATATCACCCCCTGTCTGACAGTATACCCCCCCCCGTTATGAACAATATAGTTTCTATGGTGGGATGAATAAGCATTCATCTTATATTTGATTGTGTTATTTGATTCGAAATTTTTATTCTAAGTTTTAACATTTTTAATGAGCTTCCTTTCGAGTCACAAGAAGATATTCTTTCTTTTATTTTGAAATTTAATTTTCAATTTTTGTACCAGTTTCAAAACTCGCTTTTCATTCCTCGAGGGTGAATTTTCCTTAAAGAAACAACCGGTCCCATCCATCAATGCAACAACCTGTGGAAAGTTCATTGTGTTCCTAACAAAACAGAGGAGTGCAATCTCCCAACCCTGGGGACGTTCCTACCCTGTTATAAGATCCGCGATTTTTGTTCCATCTCATTCCTCATTCCCCCGCGAAGAATAGCCTCTCATCAATGCATGCCCATGGATAAATGGGTAATAGGTGACCGTAAACGCGCCGGGACTGAACAATAACAAAATTATCGGGGTTGTCCTCGATGCCGGAAATCAAGGGGAAACAATTTCGATCTGTTCTGTATTCCAGTGGGTGCTGCAATTGGAGAATCATCACCCTTCCTTCTCCTTCGCGTAGTTCATTCACATTCGAAATGGGCAGCTGGTGATCTTCTAACGTTTAGGGTATCGAAAGAAACGTATCTTGATAATTTTTTTATCCTATGTACTGAATAGTTAGTTACTTGTCGCGCAGACTGCGACCGAGGAAATGGCATGTACAGATAACGTGAAACATAAATTCTTCGTAAATTTCGAAGCTTTAATCAGTAACGTCGTAGCATGATAATGTTACGATGTTACAGACTTTAGACTTGATTCGTCTTTCATATCTTCTAGAGTCGGTTTATCAAGTAGGTGAAATAGGATATTACCTAAAAGTTTCACAATTTTAGGAAGTCCCAAACCTTCGAGTTTTTTTTTCAGTGACATTTTGAAAGTAAATTTATATTATGCTTTCATTTTAATAATAAAGGCTGTGCAATAGAAATTATTCAAATTAAAATCAAATACCATTTAAGTTAATTTTGGAGCATTATTTTAACAACATTCCTAATTAATTGCAACTCGCAAGTATTATGTTATTTTATAATTCTAAAATAATATGATGTTTTATAATCTTAAAAAAACTGTTTGATCCCATTATTAAATATTATTTAAGGAGTGTTTTGTTATTTTTTTTTACTATTTTATTAAAAATATTTTTAAATTTCAGTTGTGTATTTTTTATATCTAATACAATGAAACCAATTTTTTTAAATGTCATCTGCAATTATATATTTTGCTACTGCCGCTTGTCAAAATTTGCTATTTAAATTATTTATATAAAGATTTAAAAAGATTAAATTTAAATCTATAAAAAAAATTGGCTTTGTATATTTGGAATGGGGAAGGAGCCCTGAGATTTGCATATCCTAAAGATATGCAAATCTCACGTGTATCCTAGATATACCTGATATAAAGATAACTCATATAAAAAAGATAACCCAGAAGGCTTAATTCATGTTTTTGTCTAATTTGATTGCAGGAATTGTTGTTATCTGAATGCAACAATTTTTTCAATACATAATTTTAAAAGAATGACCATCCTATAAACATTTTTGGTTAAAAAAAAGGGGGGGGGGATAAAAATTTCTCCTTGGAATAGAATAGTAATAAATAATAAAAAGGCACAAATAATAAAATAATTTCTAGAAATAATAAAAGAAAAAGTGTATGTGTGTGTGTGTGTGTGCACGCGCGGGCGTGTGTATGTGGACAAGATGTCCACTCTAATCAGGTCTCAATACCTAATTTTTAAATAATATTCGGCATATATATAATATAATTTAAATGTAGTAAAGAATGCTATTTTATGTAGTTTGGGTCAAAAAATATTTCTGATGATGGTGAATAACAATTTTTTTAAACTTTTATTCAGTTAAACTATAATTATATGACCTTTGAGTCATATTTAGTAAAATATTCTTGAAACAGTAGCATTTTAATCTGTTCCGTTGTGACTAATACTAAATAAGGTATGGAAATTTGAATACTGAATACGCTAAAATTATAAAATTGTGGATTGTCCAAAAATAATGATATTCAAAACTTCATAATAATATTGATTACTCTAAAATTATAAAACTGCGGATTATTTCAAAATAATGATATTCAAAACTTCATAACTTGGTCAGATTTGGTCTCAAAAGGCAAAAACGTTTTTTTATTATTATTATTTTTTTTAATTTATTTATTTAAAAGTTAGAGTGGCAAGAGCATTTTACTGAATATAATTACTTAGGACTAAATGACTATATAAAATTCATAATTGATAATCTTTGTTGACTAAAATAAAATAAAATATTTTTATTTACGTCATTTGAATTCTTTTGAAAACAAAAGAAACTTAATTTTATAATGAATCAGAGAAATTTTTATTGAATAATTCTTTGAGATATTGCATTAATTATAAAAAAAAAAATATCTTGTAGTGCATATAAAATATAAAAATTGTTGCTTTCTATATTCATATTTGAAGGAAGAAACATATTTGGTTTTAACAAAAAAAAAAAAGGGTTTTGTATTTATTCAGGTTTAATTACTTTTGTTTAAATAATTAAAAACTCAAAGTTTACGGGATATGATAGTAAATTAGAGAGCTACATAGTACAATAAAGAGAATGGCGTAAGGCTTCCTTAATAGTGTGAGTTATATGATTATCAAAGCAAAGATTTTATGAAGCTTAAAAATATTTTGCTGAAGGAGCTATTAACAAACTAAGTTATATAAAGTACTCAATTAAAAAAATTTTAGCGAACAGCTGGTCACCAAATACTATTAAACGTTCACAAATAATGTAAGTAAACATAAATTCAAATAGCATATGAAAATATTTCAAATAAATCAAATGATTACGATTCATTATATTATATATATAATTGGAATTGATTGACTGCCCTTTTTTTGTGTAATATTACGGTTCATATGTGTGAATACTGTTATATCAAATAAATAATATTAATATTTCTGAAGTGTTGCCTAATTTACTCTTTAAACAAAAGAACAAAGTTTTTCCTCTTAGTGATTTGATTTGTGTTTCGTTTCGAAGCTACCATAGAGCTAATAGAAGCAGATAGAACTAGTATTTTTGAACCGAATGATTACGCCTATACGTTAGTTGGCAATATCCAACGTTTCACCAATGTGCGAACATTTGATCCATGAAATATTTCACAGAGTTTGGCAAGTCCATATACATAGCTGGGGAGCAGTCAGAAAAAAAATGGTTCCAAACCCAATATCCTCTTATGTCAAAATGATAGTTCGCCACAGAAGTCCCTTCCGTTTATTAAAATTTATCTTTAAACGGAAAATTTTAAGAAATCATCCTTATCTAAAGTGTTTCCCTTTCCTACTCAAAAATAGACAAAGATCAGTAAACCATAGTAAAAACTGAAAGTTTTATGATCTCAGTTTTCATTTCTAAAGTGCTCCCGCTGATACAATTTCCTCTTCACTTTTGTTAATTTGTAAATAAAAAAACTAGACAACCATAACTATGAGTAAAATAATTTTCTGGACAACGATTTTTATTACTGTTGAATTTATTCATCCCATTTTCGACACTCATGCTGGCAACATGCTTCCGAATCCATAAAAGTCAAATTTATTTATCTCAAATGAGAAGTGAATTTTAAGATTCACGCATCGCCTGAGATCGGTCCCTGTCTTTATTATGGTCTTCCACCAATTAGCTATTCCATGCTAAGACAGAGAGAGAGACGTCGCCACCCACAGCGAAAACCCTCTGCTCAAGCAAGTCCTGATTCCAGATAGCAAATAAGCCATTCATTTTCAATGTCAACGCCGGCTGTTCGCACTGTGACTGTCGCACTTGTCCGCGGTCTTTTCCTGAAGGGCCAGTGGCGGGGCCGTGTGCCGTGCATACTAAGTGCGGACACTCTGCTCCACCACCGGACAAGAGTTGCTAACTGTATCGCATCAGTAAGCAGGGAAGAATTTTCTGAAGGAGTTTGGGAACTGCGCACAGAAACTTTGCGAAACGCATTACCAGTCGCAGGACAATGGCCTCTCGCAGCAGTATCTGAGATACCAAACTATTATCTGGTGGGATAGACATGCACAAAAAGAGATGCGACGTGAAGGAAGTGGTGACAGCGGACCCAATGACCGGAAACCCACGAGTTAAATAGTTCATTTCACTTGGGAATAAATAAGTGAAGCAACCACTTTGAATTGGACAGTATTAAACAGTGGAAGCGAGAAACAATTTTTGAAAGCCACATACAAAATACATATGATAGTTTAATTTTAGCAATAATTTAATTTTTTCTCCGAATCCTGCTTATTTTACTCATTTTTCTCATTACTCATTTTACTCATTACATCTGCTTATTTTAATCATTTCTCACAAGAAGGTCTTCCTTGCATTTGAGAATCTTATAAATCTGGCAATGTTCTATCAAATTTTTACATTGTCACTCCATTCTTTATAACATTTTTTACAGAAGGTTGGCATAAATTTTTGAGCTGACTGCAGGGTTAAGCTTTAGTTTTAAATTAAGTTAAAGAGGAAAAAACCTGTGATTTGAAAAATTCAGGATTTATTAGAGAAGGATGGCATCGATTGTTGAGTTGAATGCAGTGTTAGTCTTTAAAGTTAGGTTCAATGAATGAAAAATTCCGAAGAGAGAATAAAAAAATTATGACCAGAATGATGGATTTCTTCTGCATATATGAGTATATCTCATGTTCTGCTACGTGATTTTTGATTTTATTATTATAAAAGGCAAATGCTTGCAGTTAATCTAAATGTTTATTGATCAGTTTCAAAAAGACTAGGTTTAACTAGGTTGCGCTTGAATCAGGGCTATGTGTTTTTATTTGTTGAAAATCCTTCCTTCGGATCACTCGATATAATTTAAATTGATAATGATGAAATAAATTTTATTGGTCGTTTGAATTTTAAGTTAAATATTTTAAGAACCATAAATTATTTTCGGAAATAAACAGCCGAGGTCGCCTCTAACACACTGAAATTTTCATAATACTGTTTCTATTTTTATATTCATTTCATTTTGCACGTCTGTGACACAGAACAAGTGTTCACTTGTTCAGAAACATTTGTTGGCTGAATTAACATTATGAGACTCCAACGTAATTTTTTAAAGTCCATCAACAATTTTTAACAATCCCAGATTTATTAAAATTACAAACGTATTTATCTTTTATCAATTGTAGGTTTTTAATAGAGAAATCTTTTTTTAAAGATAATAATTTTTACATACATAATAATTTTTATAGTATATTGAAAATCTACTAGTAGAATAATTGAAGTTGAAAACGGAAATTTTTTAACATTTTCAGAATTTCTTATTTTATTAGTAAATTCAAAATTCAAAAAAAAAAGTGTTGGACATTACTTTAAAAATAATTTTAAAAAGTCAGAACTTAAAGGGAGAAACTTCTGCGTTCTCAAAAATGAATATTGCTGAAATTTCAGTTGCAAGTAAGGGGGATAATCTAGCATCTGATAAAAAATTTTGGACGTATAAAACGATTGATATATTTTAATAATAAAACAATAGAAAAATATTTATTTCTTAAAGTATTTGTCATTTTATAGATTTGTTGTGACGCAATAGCTCGCAAGTACATAACCACAAAACGGTACTCTCAGAAAAAATAATTCTGAGTAAAATCACCCTAAAATTAACATAATATATAAGTTTAATAATGATTTATTTTCATTTAAATATACCACTAACAAAAATTTGAAGAAAAAAAATGAATGTTGAGTGACTTGAAAATCTTAAAAATATATGATTTTTGCATGATAAATAACCTCTAAATATTGATCCTATTGATCAGAGATAAATAAAATCGCGTTTACCAGATTCGTAAGGCTTGTAAATACTGCTGCATAACATTTCATACGACTGTGAAGAACAGAATGCGTTCGATTCGTAACGAAATTTAAAGGAAATGTATTTAGACAAAAAATGTAGTTTAGTTTTTTTTTAAAAAAATTCTATCATAGGAGCTCGGTCAGATTTATTGTTAAATATATAATATATAAGCTTTCGAATTTCAAACTTTTATAAATTATACATTTTTATAAACAGTGAAATGTTCCTTATTTTATTAGACTAAAATTGAAAAAACAATTGAGTTTTGAATCGCTGTTTAAAATCGGACGTAACAAAGAAATGTATCGCATATGTATACCATAGTTCTTGTTATATGCGCATCCGCAGTTGGAGGTTTCGCACATGCGCGAATAAGTGTAAAGCACATATACTGCTGTTTTACGCATGCGCGGATGGTACTAGAAAAATAATTAAAATAACAATTATAAAACTCCTTTTTTTCTATTTTGATATGACTTCAATATACTGAATCCTTTCTCAATAAATGCCCTACAAAATGGCACAAATATCTTTAATATCAATTAAGTATTTCTGGGTTAAGTATATATATCAGTTAATATAAGTTAAGTATTAAGTATTAATATCAATTAAGTTTTTTTTTTCAAACATACAGGTGTTTTCAGGAGACTTCATTTTGAACTATGTATAGATGAAGTACAAAGTGCTTATGTGGGTGACTCTGAAAATAGAAATCTGAGCACTCTTGGTATTCAGAACGCTGCTCAAGATTCACAATGTTTAAGCTGGAGAGGAGAGGACAGAGATCACATTTTCACTAGGAAATAATTTAAAAAGTTCCGAAGGGGATCTTTTCCGCTGGTTGCACACTGAAGTTTCTAAGAGAAGACTCGGGTATAATTTGCGCATGTTACCATGGCAACTTGCTCTGACATGACCTACAGACATGTCTTTCAAGACAACAGGTAAGAAACGAAATGATACAAAAATGGATTAGATTTCATGAGTATAACAAATTTATATATCAATCAAATTTTGAATCAAAACACAAAAGAGAAGATTTTTGTTTTGTTTTTCCCTGTTAAATGAAAAGAATTATTCACCAATTTACAAGTGAAGTACTTATCAGCTAGATAAACGAAATTTGTTTTACGGTTTTGGCATCAAAATAGTGGATATATATCAAATTGTCAAATTCTTTAAAGCATTTTTTTTCTTTTTTACAGTTTGATTGAATAATATTTCCTCTTGAATATTATTTGCATTAAATCCATTATGAGTTCACATAAACTTGAGAGATCTTTGGTTTGCATTTGAAATTTGAATCGTGTTATTACAATTAATAATAACTCTATTTGGGACAAATAAAATTAAAAATAAACGCTCCGATGCTCATAAGACTCAACATGTCGGTTAGTTTGGATTGAAAACATTTTTCAATATCTTATACATAGATTGGCGCAGGAAAAAAAGAAACGAAAACGAATTTTTTAAAACTTCACTTTATATGTTAAAATCAAACGCATACGTTAATGTTTTGTCAAATTAATTAACATTCCTTGACAAATTTTAACGAAATGTTTTCACTGAGCTTTATTCATAGCATTATAGAGGACATAAAGGAATAACAAAGGGAGTTCTAACTACTGATCTAAAACATTATAACATGATAATATTATATAAGAAAATTATTTATTTTATCTTTTGTATTTTTAAAATTAGTTTCTAATTTTATGAATTTTTCAAGTTAGTTTGAAAATTATAACATGATAGTATTATATAAGAAAATTATTTATTTTATCGTTTGTATTTTTAAAATTAGTTTCTAATTTTATGAATTTTTCAAGTTAGTTTGAAAATTATAACATGATAGTATTATATAAGAAAATTATTTATTTTATCGTTTGTATTTTTAAAATTAGTTTCTAATTTTATGAATTTTTCAAGTTAGTTTGAAAATTAATAGAATTATATCAGGAAAATAAATACAAAAGACAAAATATTCCACCAAATATGAAACAAAAGCTTATAAGCAAGTCTTGTAAATTAAATAGATTTGCCGATGTTTTTTAATTAAAAGCTATGCTGTGAAAGACGACTTAGTTATTAAACAAAAAACCGAATATTTTAATAGTGAATGAGTGATAAAAAATCTATTGCATGAGTCGTGGTAGAATGAAGATTTTCAAAGATCTATTAAAATAGCGTGGAGATAAAATAGCATCACTGGAAACGTGATTCTTTGACTTTTAAAATAATATAAAAATGAATTTTCTGTGATAATATGTTCCACAATTATTGAAGAAAGAAAAATTTAAAGTATTTTGTTTATTTTTTCCATTTCGATCAGGAATATAAATTTTGAATAGTCTTTTCTTAGTGGGCACCTTACTATTCAAGATGTAGCTACTTATCAAATTTAGTAGCTCTAGATCCAGCATCTATATTATAGAATGTTGTGAGCAATTTTAGCACAACGTTTTCATTAATTTTCTTTCCGGCTTAAAACATTATGATGTTAAAAATTCAAAAGCTTAAAAAAAAGGAAGATCCTCTATTAGAGAACAGTAGTCCTTTTCTTGCGTGATTAAAATACAACAACGCACCAGACAAACCCATTTCACTTTCATCTATCCATGCATTATGCAATACAAAAATCAATGAGGCCCAATTCAAGATTCTTTTCATTTATTCCTAGCCACACAGCCACTGCCTATTCAATTCCTATTCATTCGGTGTTGCCGCATTTGTCCTCTGTCCAAAACAAAACATCAGCATGGAGCGAGGGGATGGTACAGATGCAGCAACACCACTCCGTGCATGCTGATAGCAGCTAGCTGAAGATTCGTATCTTGATACCATGGGTGGGGAAAAGGCCACACCTGTGTTTCAGATGCCGCGATATCATCTGGAGTGACATACATCCTTTGCCATGATGAGACAGCTTCTATTTTGCAGCGCTTTGTTTCTATTCAGGAATGACGAGTTGATGATGTCTGCTTAAATTACGCTAGAACTGTTTAGCAGAATGAGATGGAGTCTCGTGTTTTTTTTTTATTTTAATTTTTCATTTTTGATTGTCTTTTAATTTTATAAGAGTTGGATTTTTCCGATGTGGAAGTTCAATCGAAGAGATAAGAAATAATTATACCCTTTTTTTTATCCTTGTAGATTCAGCTTCGGGCACATGCTTTTTTTGCCATAGAGGAGCAATTTGCAGTTTGTGGTTTTTATTGTTGAATGATTTTGTAAAATGACTGATAAATATCTGTTATAAATGGCCTAACAGCTTCTTCTTTGTGAAACTCCTTTAATGTGAAGGAGAGGTAGCTGTTGTACATGGTAATACTTCGGTAGTTTTGAATTATAAATTACTTCAGTGTTTTGTAATTGTTTGGATCTTCGAAAGTGAATATGCTTCACAATTCCAACTATTTCCCAATTCCAGAGTCTAACTTAGTAAATTGGAAAAAGAAGGAACTTTTTTTTTTTTTGCTTTATTTATATAATTGAATAAAAAAAATTTATGCAAAAACTTTTTGATTAATATTTTCTGTTCTCTAACTTCTGTTCTCTAACCAATATTTTATAAATATTTGATATGTGGGCTGTACATGTGAAGATGGAAAAATAAAACTTTTTTTGATATTTTTAATTTAAATGCAATTCATTTAAGGTATGACTACGCTCCTCGATGAATTATTAGATTCACAAATAATTTTAATTTTATATATTTGCAAATTATAATTTTAAATATTTGCATTAAATAGATTAAAAAAGGTCTATGAAACAAAAATATACCTGATAAGTAACAAAATTTTAAAAATTGGAAAATGTTTCTTTTTTTGGCTAAAAACAGAGATGTAAAGCAAAAATCTTCTAGTTCAAAGGTATATTAAATAATTTGTTTTAGATTTTGCTAGTAGCCTAAGAAATATATTATCTAGTTCCTGAACTAAAAAAATAAAAAATAATAAACTGTATTTCAATTTTATTATTATTTTTTTAATATTGGGGTTCGATTGATAAAATAACACGAAAATTTCAATTTTTTCGCATTAAAAACACTAAATACGAAACAAACATAACATGCACTAAATGGATAGACGTGATGGACTAAAACAACCATAACATATTTCTAAATGGATAGGTTACTTATTCTCTACTTCACGAACTGTAGAACATATTGAGAAATTATTATACCAAATTTGAACAAAACATATAAGTTAGATTTTAATTTATGAAATATTTTTGTTAAAAAAATTCTTTCAATAACATGAGTATTTGAGAAAATGGTATCTAAATATGTAGTATAGCATTAAAACGTATGTGACTGGAAATATAAAAATCAGCGTAACTTCCCAAAAAATAGACTTTGAAATAAAATTCTGATGGTTTTATAAAGAAACTTGTTCCAACATTAAAAATGTTAAATAAAAAAATATATATAATTTCAAATTTAAAAAAATCGACTTTAATCGACTACCTTAAAATTATGTGCAATGCTCAATATAAATGCATTCATTTTTTTGCTATAGGACATGTAGGAGGATTAGAGTAGATAATCGCTTGCAATAAAATGAAAAAATAAATTGCTTTTCATTTTATAAAAGAATTATTTTTTTAACTAAGTCGAAAAATGGCAAGCCATATATTTCTAAGAACAAAAAGTAAAGTATTCTTTAAATTATAAATCAGTTGCTTCCAGTTTGGAATAAAGTCAAGCTTTAGGATATATTTAACAGATTTTAAATTAATGCTTTGCGCATTATAAGAACATTTAAAGACTGAGGGTAGGATAAAGAATTGTATAGGTCCTTATACAATGCTTCCTACACTTTTCTAATTCTAGAATTGACATTTATTTTATTGATTTTAGTTCAAAATCTATACGATCAGTATTTAAGCTACTAACTAACTGAAACCATGATAATTAAAAAAAAAAAAACACTTAAATGAAAATCACCTTTAATAGATGTGGATTCAATAATGCAAGTATAACAAAATTAAATTTAAATTTAATTTCTAACATAACGTTAAATTATAAAGCTCTTAAACACTATATAAATAATCTAATACAACGTTTTTTCGATGTTGTTGATAGGTAAGCCACCTAGCTCTGAAAAATATTGGACTGTAAGCGAATTTTTTTTTAACAAAATTATTTTCTAAAGTTTAAATGTTAAATGGGAAACAGTTCAAGTACATGATTCTTGCAAATTATATAAAAGCTGATAGGTAGAATATCTGGGGAAAAAAACACAAAAATATCTCGAGAATTGCGATCTTTAGTTTGCGAGGGTCCGAGATAATTGTTTAATTAACCTATTTGCAAATCAAGTTTTGAATATTTGTAAATTAATAAAATTTATAAATACTTGATCGATATACAGGTATTTTACAAATATGAAATGACAAATTTCTCTTTTATGGCATAATAATTTTTATTGGCAGCTATACCATCTGTAATTGGTATGCTACACGCATGATCGAATGCACATGATGAAAATACCATTCAAGACACTCAACAGAGCAGCAATTATATTTAGAGCTACTAAAGTTGACAAATAATAGGGGATTACTGAGAAAGTTTTTTTAAAAGTGTAATTAAAATAAATAAAATAATCAAAATTTTAATTTTTTTTCCTTCAGTAACTCTGAGCAGATCAGTGCAGAAAAATCCTTTTTACCTCGTAAAAATACATAAAATAAGCTACTCAGCAGCCAATTTTTTAATTTTATCTTTTTTTTTTCGATAATTTTCTCTCAGATTTTATAAATTTCTTTTAAAAAATCAAGATATTTTATTGCAATGTTGTTTATTGTTTCCGTTATTGGATTTATGCTCACGTGAACTGAGACGATATGAAATACATGTTTATGTACACATTATCATTATTATGTGATTGAAAGAAAATTTTAAAAATGAAATATAGTTATCAAAAATCAAACCTAAAAATCAAGACAGTATATCAAAGATCAAAACCTAAAAATCAAGGCAGTATATCAAAAATCAAGCTGGAAACGTTATTACACAACATTATTTCAGATAAGTTCAAATTTGCTTTGATTTTTTTTGTCTGAAATTTTTGAAATCAATTAACTTTTCTGGATTTTTTTTAAGAATCATGAAAAATAACGCAAATGAAAACTCTTTAAGAAGTGAACATTTTTATTTCCTACTTACGAGGTGCAGAAATAAAGGCAGGTTTGAAATAAATGAAAGTGTTTGTTAGAATTCTAAAAACAATTGGTTTTATCGCGTATAAATACGCGCTACATTTTAGTAATTTAAAAGAACTGGAAAGATTGACTTTTTTATTATAATTAAATATAGGCTGGATTATGCAACTGATATCTGTTATTGAGATGATCAAAGAAAAATAATACCTGTTCTTTGGATCAACTGAAAAATAAGAAAAATTGATACGGTGCGATTTATTTTAATTTAAAGATAGCATTTTAAAGGATTCATCTTATTTCACATCTTTCTTTTTTATATTGATCAGTTGTTAATTGTTAGTTTCTAAGCCCATTCATTCCACACGCACACAAATTCCTAATGAAGTGGCTTGCAGCACAGTTTACGTAATAATAGCTCTAATTGAATTTAGACAGATTGCTTGTTTAAAATTTTCCAACAGATTTAGTTAGTTTCATCAATCTATTTTTGAGAATATTGATTAGAAATAATTTAGGATTATTTTTATATAATAATAACGATCGAGTTAAATATCATCTTACCGGTGAGATATCATAATTCATATTCTCGCCATTGTTTAGTTTAGAATAATAAACCCGCGCCCTCTTTTGAAATAATTGGAGGGCTATTTTGGGATAGGTTAGTTAATTTCTGAACAAACATCAGATGTCGATAATGACTTATGAAAAACCTGGCAATCCCGTATCCGAACTCCACCATTCGATTAGCGCAGGTTGGCCAATCTGGCTTTTGCGCCATTAACCCCAACTAAACAAATAAACAAACCATACTCCACACCACTTGATCGTCATTGTCGGATTAAAAGTGCATTACACCCCCACACATATTATTGTCGGGTATCGAACTTGGAATCTTGTAGTCTGGAAGCCGAGACCTGCATCTCAAATTCACGGTTAAAAAAAATCAAGAAATTCACACTAAAACAGCAGGAAGAAAAAAAAACCCTAACACTCTCTTCTTTAACTTTAAAACAGAGACCTAAAACCCCCATCTTTACGTAAAGCAGAACTTTTATTTAATAATAATAATAACAATAATAATAATAATTATATATATATATATATATATATATATATATATATATATATATATATATATATATATATATATATATATATATATATACCAATTTTTAAAAAATATTGAGTAACTATAAAAAATTTCTGAATTTTTTTTTCAATTTTGAACTAAAATGTTTTAACTGAACAAGAAAGATATGCAACTGAGCTCAGCTTCATACTCAACTCCACTTCAATTTAATTTATGAACGAGTAAAAAAAAAAGAAAGACTTCATTCTTTCATGGCAGACAAAGCCGGAAGCGCAAATTGAATAAATGTCATAATCACAGTCTCGTTATTGCCGATGCATAATGCGATTTTTACAAGTCCGGCACGTTTTCCAACCACCCGGACACATAAAAGGCTTCATTTAGAGGGCTGTCGGTCGTAAAAACCTGCCAAAAATTTCATTCCTCAGTTCTCTGAAAACTTAATCTCAAACCGACCACCTAGATTTTTTTTTCTTCCCTCTTCACTTAAAACTACCAACTCAGGTGCGATGCGAATTAATTGCACTTATGGAATTGCGAAACGTATGTACGCCCAGAAGGATATCATAAAGATGGATTCAGAGAGTTTGAGAAAAAGATAATAAAATTGTAAAAGAAGAAGAAGAAAAAAAGAAAAGGATAATGGAAGCGCACAGAGAAGAGATCCCCTTCGTTTTTGATGATCTTTCTCCGTCTTAGGCCTGATCCGTCCATCGTTGCAGTCTCACGAAATTTCAACTCTGGGGAGGAAAGGGAAGGAGGGATGAAATGGGGGGGGGTCTCGCCACTAGAGGATCAGGGTCGTAAAAATTTTCCGGGTGCCACGGAAAAGTTTTTATGGGAGCATATTTAGCGGCGTGCCTTTAATGCTCCCATTCTCCATACAATGTCTGTGTCTATCTGTTAGCTTTTTTAATGCTTTTTTTCTTTTCATTTTTAAAACTATGTTTATTATTTCATTCGTACAAACTTAGAGGTAACATCTGCAAATTTTATACTTGCTCGCGTCCGGATTTGGGGCCAGGTTAAGAGACAGAAAGAAAAAGGAATTAATGAAAAGGAGGATTGTTTTCGGACAGAACGAGAAAATTCTTACCAATGTGTGTGTATTTTTACTAGTTTTCACTAATGGGGTTGTATGTGCTTCAGTGTATTTTATCTCTTGAAATAAATATTTAAAAAAATCATTTACTTTTCAAATAACTTGAAGTTTTGAAATGAAACATTTGTGTTATCAGATTCACATTAATTGGAAGAAAAAAATTAATCTTTAGATAGATCCTATAGTCGAGGAAAGGATTTCGATCCTATTGAATTATAGAGATGTAAATTTTACTCTTAGCGTTCAATAGAAAAGTAAATTTGTAAATCTGAAAAACTAACAATAATAAAGGTCGATTATCAAACATATTATTTATTTTTCTTAGTTCTCTGAAAATTAAATAAATGTTACATAAACAACTGGAAGACGTCATCCCTAAAATAAGTGAAAAGCTGTCCAAAGGCACCAATTGCAATTTCCCTACGACCTAGATGATTCTTTCGATTAATTCTGCAGAAAAATTTCTTCTCTTTTCCTCACTTATCTTTTCTTTGGTTACTCCACATGGACTGTCCCTCTTCTCCTATCCTTAGAATCTAATACACATCACCAAACCAACTGTGTAAATTATTGTTCCATCTACTTTCTAGTTTTGCTTTTCCATTTGTGATAAGAAAGATCTCCAAATCGAATCTAAAAGTAACATCCCTACAACTCTCGAAGATTCACCCATTTAATTCTGTATAAAAGTTTCTTAAAAATCCCCCATTATCTTATTCTTGTCTGTCCCTTCAAACCCCATTATCTTATTCTTGTCTGTCCCTTCAAGCCCCATTATCTTATTCTTGTCTGTCCCTTCAAACCCCATTATCTTATTCTTGTCTGTCCCTTCAAGCCCCATTATCTTATTCTTGTCTGTCCCTTCAAACCCCATTATCTTATTCTTGTCTGTCCCTTCAAGCCCCATTATCTTATTTTTGTCTGTCCCTTCAAACCCCATTATTATACCCTTGTCTGTCCAATTTATCAAAGTCTTTAACTGTCTTTGCATCAATTGGGGATACCTCAAACAGGGAGATGAGAAACTCTTTGTATGGTAGTTGTTTTTAATTTCTTAGGTGAGCATATTTAAGATGTAGGACTGATTTACTTCCACTTCCATGAAAAATACACCTCCCATGGGAAAGGCTGTATCGTGGTCGGTGATGGCTATTGACTTAATTTTAATTTCCACTCTCTCGGCTGTCGATCGATCATTCATATATGATGTACGCTTCTCATATGATTCTCCTTAACTGTCTTAGTTGTAGATTGCATATCTATTGATATCAGATTCTTATTCCATTCTCCAACTAATTTCATTATGGAAATATTATTCATTACTCCAAGAACTTTAAAAAGGCTGGCCATATTTAATTTTTTTATATATATAGCAGGGATAGAAATTGCCAACACAATAACTCAATTTATTTTAACAACTTTTACAAAGGATACAGAAGACACTGATATACTTTATAACTTTTAGTAAATATTGAAAAAAAAACTCACTTAACACTAGGATTCATATCACTTATGAATCAATAACCAAATCGAATTTCATGATTTGCTTTGTTTGATATTATTTAAATTACATTGGGCATAAAATTAGAATTGTAAAAATGAAAAAAGGAATACGAGACAGTACTTGTTTATTAACTAATGGTTGACTATGGCAGTTTTTAAACTTTTTTTATTGCATACACGGTGGATAGAGGATAAAAAAAGACCTAGGAATTGGAAAAATACAACTAATTGCTTAAAATGATTATAATCTCTTTTGAGAAGACTTACAATAACTACTTCGATGGAAGAATCACCACTTAGTTCTGGTGTAAGAATATCTTTATTTGCCGCTGCTTTTATCAAAGCTATGAGTTATACAAATCTATGTATCTATGAGTATATATCTATGACTATGTATCTATGAGTTATACAAATTGTTTGAATAATTGATTTTTCCCTCGTTAGATAAGTTTTATGGTGCCTTTTGAATATTATTATCAAAGTTTTCAATATCCCGGTGTCCTGGCATAGGGGTAGTGCGTCTTCCACGTCCTGTGGGAATCCCGGATTCGAGTCCCAGTTCGGCATGGCTGTTTTTCTTCTTTGCTCTATCTGTGAGATGACCCCTTGTAGAAAGGGGTTGTGCAAGCGAATGTGACTCATGAAGTAGATAAATCGTATTCTTCGCCTAGTTGGCGCTACTGCAAAAACAAGAAACACTCACTCGACTTAAATCGCAGACAGATAATTGTCAGCGGGCTTATAACGTACAACAACAACAGATTTCAATATTGAATTATGAATAGATAATATTTTTTATATAACACGAGACTTTATTTATAGTCCTGAGAGGTTTCTTTCGTATGATTTGAATATTCTCTCGATTTGCGATTGCTAACAGACCCTATTTTGGTGAAGCCTTCATATTTTTTATTAACTGTATGTCTTTCTCCTTTTTGCTTTCGA
Organism: Argiope bruennichi; assembly: GCF_947563725.1. NCBI lineage: Eukaryota > Metazoa > Arthropoda > Arachnida > Araneae > Araneidae > Argiope > Argiope bruennichi. The sequence goes on from NC_079159.1 coordinate 9,122,116, forward strand.
AAACAAATGTTTGAATAACTCATTATGTAACTTCGAACTGAGGATTCCTTAATTTTGCCCATTACTTGAGTCAACGCATTAATCATTAATGAATCTCAGTGGTCACAAAAGTGTCCGACTGACAAAGAATTTATTCCATAAACTCTTATGATATCTATGAAGCAAAGAGATTAAAGTTTGAAGTTGTAACAGCGCTAATTTTCAAACCGGTTTTGATTTCGAGGCAAATAATTATTTTTATTTAAAAATAGGTTATTTGATATCTTTAAATAATCATATCTTTAAAACAAATGAGTAAAAATCTAGCACAAAAAATCATGCCATTCTCAGAATTTTTCAGTTTTTATTACAAGATCAAAGTACATACAAAAAATTGATATTTAATTTAGAAAATATTTTTTTATTTATCCTATAATTCAATACCAGGTCTGTTAATGTCCTCTTAATGAAGTCTTCTTTTAAATGATGTATCAATATTAATCTTTGTCATAAATTCTAAATTATTTTTAACGGAAAAACCAAGTTTTAAAGCAACTTCGATATCTGAATAATTTTTTCATTTCATTGATTAAAAAGTCTGATGGTAATATATTATTGAGAGTTTGAACAAAATAGGGATCTATATTTCGGTTGTATTAGGTTAACTTAATTATTTTTCATTTATTAATTGAAATGCATTCTCTTCGGTTTTTCAACCTAAGGAAAACTACAGAAACAAATCGAATTATCAAAAAAAAAAGTTTTTCTAGGTTCCTGATTCTATTTAAATCAGGTTTTATGAAAAAAGTTATTTATAATGTTTTGGATGATGAAATAATTAAAATGAGTTTGTATGGATAAAAGCTAGAAGCAATCATTTTGTTTAGTACTTGTTTAGTTTAAATTGTCTAAATCCATTTACTGGACGTATGTATTTTCCATTCCTAAATCCATTTTCTAGTGAAAAGTGGATCTCGCCTTTACTGACCGTTGTTCTCTTAACCCTTTAAAAGACCATTTTTTTTCATGGAACATTAAATAGTTTTAGAAGTGAGAGTGGCTTAAGAAAAGTGAATCATTTAGTTTATTAGATTAATTAATTAATTTGGTTAATTGAGGATCTCGCCTTTACTGACCGTTGTTTTCTTAACCCTTTAAAAGACCATTTTTTTTTCATGGAACATTAAATAGTTTTAGAAGTGAGAGTGGCTTAAGAAAAGTGAATCATTTAGTTTATTAGATTAATTAATTAATTTGGTTAATTAATAATTAAGCAAGAAGTCAAGACACACCATTTTGTGTGAGATAAGGAAATTTCAAGGGTGGATAAACAGAAGTAGTACACGTCTGAATGTATACTTGTCTTTGAATTAACTGTTCTTCTCTTTTTCTATGACAACGTAAAATTTCAATGTATTAGTACCGATTTAATCAAATGAAATAAGGCATCTAATTATACATTTCTGTTACAAAAAGGTAAGTGATAAAGATAAGTGATAAGATAATAAAAGGTAAGTGGTATGCATTTAACCTAAGCGACTGAAGCAGTACTTTAGTAAATACTTCTTTACTAGTCGTATTTCGGTTAAGTTTCTAATATTTTCTTTCTTATCGATAATTTTCAGAGGTGCTCTTCATTGCATGAATGGATTGGAAGTGATAAGATAAAAAAGAATGTGGCGATGCATTAAATCGTTCTTTACTTCAGTATTAATGGCTTTCCAAGGCGATCGTATCTGCTATGTGAAAAATGAATATTTAAAATTAGCAAGTGATCCGTGCTTCATTCCACTAGCTTACCATCTTATTATTGTATTTGTTTAACCGATGATAATTACCTAGAATAATTCTTGCACTGATTTCATTTTTTTTCTAATGTAATTTGGAGCATGCGCATTTGCATGCAGAGGGGAAAAAATTACAAAGTGGACTTTTTCACAATTGATTTCACATTTAAGAATGCAAATGCCTATTATAATTATAAGCTATAAAGTTTACAGGGATACTACTATATTTATAATGTGTACTTAAAACTCGACCAAAAGAAATTAAAACTGTGTAAGTTCTAAAATCATTATATGTCGTTGATGAAGATATAACAAAAATCTTAATTATCCCCGAATTATGTGGATTATAATTATTACTTGTTTTTCGTTTTTTGTGAAAATATTTCTTCAGTTAACAATAAATGTTTGTGACTTTGTTATTGACCTTATATTGCTAATAAAAATATCGATACCATATTATTTTATTGGATTCATGTTTTCTTGTGTCTTGACTGTTTCTTTGATTATATTGAAGAAGATAATTGAGCCATTCATTGTTTAACTGCCCTTGTTAATGAGTTCTAAAAAATCATTCCATTATGCTGCTTGATTTGATATGTTTCGAAAAGTCTCACATCGTCACTTTTTATATCTTTTGAATATCGTTGTATCTCGGAAATCTGGCAAAAACAAGGATAGCCGATGTTGGAGGATTGAAAATATCTGATTATAGAAAAGAAAAGAGGATACTTTTTTAAATGCAAAACTGTCTGAATTATATATTATCTTTAATTATATGTTGTATTCCGAGTTAAACCGATAAGCCATTCGGTAAGTAAAATGATGTATTAAGTCTCTTTTTAGGAAAGAAAAATTTAAACGGCATTGAAATGTGTCTATAAGAGTAAAATTATTTTTTTAAAATTAGTTTAATACTAAGTTGTTCTCGATCAGAGCTGTGTTTCTTATCATTATATCACGTCATTTCATGAAAAACTTCTCATTTCCATATCTATCGTCTATTTGCCCAGTTAGCACGATGATAAAGCATCTTGTAAGCATCAACTTTGGCATGTAGCAGAACTGTCAAATGCCTTTTCGTTGCTGCGAAGCCGAAGCTTTCAGGAGGAATGCCGCCCCAGACATCGCCCTCATTATTCAACCACAGCTCAAAGGTATGAGGTCCTAGCTGAACAGATTTAGCATTACTCCAAAATTGGGCTTGGATGAAACAATATCAAATTGGTTTAAAGGAAAAAAATTAGTTTAAAAAAATACGCTTACATATTTAGCTGGCATATAAAAACACCTTTGGGAGTTATAATTAATTAAATATCTTTACGAACATTGCTGATGAGCTTTTGTTATAGCTGTGTCTAACGTAAAATGATAACTTTTTGTCATTATTCACATTTTTAAAACGAATAATTGTCGATCCTTATTACTTCCTTTAGTAATTTTCCAATGCTTTCTTATTGAAAAGTAATAATCAATTAGCATTATTAAGATGCAATAGGAAACAGGATGTATTTCAATAAATATTTGAAAAATAATGAAATATTCTTTATGTAATTGATTGATAGTAAATTTCAGATCATTTTCTCAGATCTTTGTATTTCTTTAGACTTGCTCATGACAGAGATCAATATTTTTTGCATTTTTCCGAACTATTGCATTTTCGTAAAAAAGAATATTTTGGATTTGTGAAATATAGATTCATTATCTACTTTATATTTTTTTAGAAAATACACCAATAAGAGATTGAGCAAAAAATTAAAACTGTAAACTTTATAAAAATCAAATGAGAAATTGAATTTACTACCTGGAATGTCCAAATGTGCTGCGCGGTATCATCCACCCAATACAACACGCAGTAAAACAGACGGAAATAATTTCTAAAGCCCTATTGGTGGAGATTGCGTAATCTTTCGAATAGTTGGATAGCTTCCTTTAATTATTTACATACCAAGGAGTCTATTTCTTTCTGCATTCAATGCTTCATCGCTGGCACCTGTTAATATAGCACTTGAAGTTCTTGTGGTTTCAATCTTTATGTAATGATGTTCTTATGAAAATTCAAATGAGAGTCTTTTTTTATCTGTTACTTATCTTTTTCAACTTTCAGCTGTTAGCGAAGAAAAATTGAAACGCAACATTTCTCAGCTCTTTTCCAAAAATAATTTCACTAAATATTTTTTAAGAGGCTTAAAAATCGAAAATGAGGGCTTTACGTTTTATCGAAAATGAGGGTTTCGTTTTATAACAAAAGCATATGCTATATTCCGACTGTAGGTGCAAGCCACCCAGTGGTTGATTGCTGACTAAGCAAGCTAGGCAACTAACTGTCTAATTTGCTTAGTCATTAAGCTAAACATATTTTTAGGCAGTTGCCTAAAAATGTGTCTGTCTAGTTTTTAACAAACTAGGCAGTTAGCCTCATGGGCTGCGGGAAGCCGCAAGCTGGTCGATTAAAAAAATGTGTTTAGCTTAATACTTAACTAAACAAATTTGTAAAAAATGCACATTTTATGCATTATAAAATATTAGGACAACATTAACACTTTGCCAAATATAATAAGTCGTATGCTATATTTCATTATGTTATTACAGTATTTATGAGCGGCATATTGTATGGTTAAATATTATTGTGTACAGGATATGTAAACCACATAATCATGAATTATGATGACTAAGTAATAATACCGACATCTTTACAAAATTACGGATATAAAAAAAATTAGCCTAAAAATATTGCCATTATGATTAAATTAAAAATATGTTGGAATATTAAATAACATTAACTCGTTCATTGAAAGAAAAGCTTCATAATGTGAACTACTCAAAGACACAAAATGCCAAATCTACCCCTGGAGCCACCACCAAAATGAACAACGCCATTGAATTGAACGATTGGTGTGAACCACAATTATCTGGTCTAAATTGAGACACGATGCATTAAATATGTAATCAAACCTCCAGGACAAGAATGGTAATTATACATCGGTAATCTAAATGCTTACCTTTTACGTGTGTGCATTTTGCGTTTGTAAATGTACGGCATTCATTTAACAAATTTAGTTACTTAAAAAGAGCTAAATGGTGTTATATCTTTATGCATTCTTGTATAGAAAGTGCACATATTATATTTGTCAAAAAATGGAGATCTTGAAGAATTTGCATGCTTCACACCTTTTTGAATCCGAAAAACACATTTTTGGAATTATGTCTGCCTGCCTATGTGTCAATACTTTAACTCAAAAACACTTTAAGCAGGATGAATAAAAATTTCTACATAATCTTAACACCAAATTTATATATTTTTATCAAATTCTGGTCTAAATATTTTGAGAACTCTTTCGGTTCGGCTATCTAAGGAAAATTAAACACTATAAGTAAAAATATAAAGAGCTAGATAGGATAACATTTGGTACAGAGATTTAGCAACTGAAATGAAGATTCATATCAAATTTGGTATTAAATCTAGCAAGGATCTGACCATCTGTTGATTTGTCCTTTTAGATGTATGCGAATGGGATAATTCAAAAACATAACAATTTTGATAAATGAAATTTCATTCATGATTTTAGTAATAAAAGTGCATATTTTTAACGAATTTTGAAAAAAAATATCAAAAGTCGATTTTCTGTCTATTTGTACTTTTATATGCAAGTAAAAGCGATGACTCAAAAATGTATCAAATTAATCCTCTATTTACGGACGGCATTTTAAAGTACCGTTTAAATCCTTCTGATATCTTCACAACATGACTATTTTTTCTAACAGTATTTGAAAGAATTCGAAGAACCTATTTCCAGTAGAAAACAGTAGATGTCAACTAATAATAAAATTAAATATTTATTATTAATTTAATTATTTTAATAAATTAAAGAAAATCTTCTTCCTGGGTTTATTCTGTACAAAACTTAACTAATGATTCAAAAATAAATTTAAAAAATGGATGGCAAAATAATTTGGTAAATAAAGGATTAAATAAATGAAATTTGATATGGAATCTTTTGACTACAATTGTAGTTGTATATTAAACATGGATTTCAGACGGTTGTAAAAAATAAGCATATTGTATTTACTAGTACTTGTGTATTAACCGCATGCCATTACTTGTGTATTAACCGCATTAATCATTAAAAAACATTATTAAAGATTCAATTATATTCATATATTCATAATGAATATAATTGAATATATATTCAATACAATGACAATTCAATATATATTGAATTGAATTCTCGCACGCAATTCTCATGTATGGAACTCTGAAAATAAAAATCTGAGCACTCGAAGCCGCAACGGCCTTGCCTAAGGACAAGACCTTTATTTTTAAAAAATATGCCAGAAAATTTAAGGAAACTAGACCAGCTGGTTTATTTTTAATAACTATTAAAAAATTGTACTGTGTTAATATTTTAGATAGTTTATACATATATGTATCCCTCAAAAATTATTCATCTTTTATTCCGCTACAGTTCCCGGAAGGTTTCGAAATGGAATCTTAATGAACTTCGTTATACTTTTAATTTGTATTTCGCAATAGCGAGGAGTCATTCTACTATTTCTTTCGTCCAAAACAGTTAATCATTTAGTCATGAAAATATGAGTTACTGCATCAAGAAACAGCTGAACCCATCTCGGATATTCTTTGACGAGGTGCAAGATCTCTCAATGTTTGATCACTTGGAAACTAAAGCTACAGAATATAATCTTTATGTCCACTCAGAGAGTCTTTCCACTGAGGCCTGCTCACCTATTTCGGGAATATGAATTATTATTTGTTTATGGTATTATTCTAAGCACGGTAACTCTTTATCTATATTTGCTTCAAGTACTATCGAAAGCAGATACGGCATGTGTCGGGCTAGGACATTCAGGCTCCTTAACTCAGGACTTAACAGTGCTACAAAAAATAATTTCAAGACATTGCAATTTTTTTTAAAAAAAAAAAGCTACCATACCTATACATGGCTTTTAAAAAAATGGAAGCATATTTATATAATATTAAGTCTAGATATGTTGCAATACATAAATATAAAATATGTAATGTATGATACACAATCTACAATAAGTATTTGGATACCCATACAAATGAGGAAATCTGCAGTTCTGATCTACGCTACTTATTATGCACTTAAATATCGTGTAGGAAACAGTATTGGTGTTGGTCGCATGCAAGATACCAGGAATTCAGAGCTGTCTGATTTCGAGAAAGGTGCAATTGTCGGATATCATAGAAGTGGCCGATCCTCAAGAGTATATCTAGTGAGTTAAAAATTACAAAATCGACAGTGGCTTTTGTGATAAAGAAGTAGAAGATGAGTGTTGATTGTCGGAATGCGCTTCGTTCAGGCAGACCCACGAAAGTAAGAGATAGAGACCGCGAGTGCTATCCAAAGAAATTCCGAGAAAAGCACCTAACCAATGATCCACATATCCAGGAATTCCAACAAGCATTAGGTATTATTGTTTCTATAAATACCATTAGCAAGTAAGTACATTTGCTTGTGATTCTATGGTCGTGCTACCGCCTATATTCCTTTGATTACAAAATCCAGCCCCGCTGTTCGCTTGAAGTGGTGCAAGGCATGTCGAAATCGAACCGTAGATGAGTGGAAATAGGTTCTCCGGAGTGATGAATCAAGATTCAGTATCTACCAATCAGATGGCAGAGACCGGGTTTGGCATATTCATGGAAAACATCTTTTGCCGGAATGTATTATGGCTACAGTAAAGTTTGGCGGGAGTAGAATTATGGTCTGGGGATATGGTCTTGATCCCAATACATGGTAAGCTCAACGCCGACTCCTGCTGCACTATTCTAGACAACCCTGTGTTTCCTATGCTGTAGCAATTTTAAGGAATTCGTTCATTATTCTTTCCAAGATGACAAAGTCACTTGTCATGTTGCGAAGTCCACCTTGAATTGATATGATGACAATAGGGTGAACCGACTGACTAGTCTGCCCAGAGTCCAGACTTTAAACCTATAGAAAACGTCTGAAACGAGTTGGATGGCCGCATTAAAAGGTACCGCAATCGTCCAAAATCGGTGGAAGAATTTGCATGTCTTCTCCAAGTCGAGTGGAAGAAAATACCACTGTCCATCATCCAAACACTTGTGGATAGTATGTCTAAGACGGTTAAGGTTGTAACTGCCTCAGGTGGAGACTCTATCAACTTAAGATTGAGTCCTAAGGGCCATCACCGTTCACGGCACAACCCATTTCGTAGACGGCACTTCCTATCATTGGTAGAGGTTGGCTAAGTCTACATTATTTCTGTACCCAACAGGGAGGCGAGAACTAGCCATTTCGGAAGTTTCTGGTCTTCTAGGGGAACCGATATATAATATAAATTCATTGTTCTTCTGTTAATAAAAAATTACGAAATGTTACAGAATAACTATAATGTTCACCCAAATATGAATATTAAATACTCTATATGTGCAATAAATGATCTTTAATTTTCATCATTTTTATATGTAATAATCTCTATTTAAAATAGCATTCTAATTTCTAAAATAGCATTACTCGTATGAATGTAAAAATTAAAAAAATATTCATTCCGAAGAAAATTATTCCTTCTTTCATTAAGACCAAGTTATGCAAAATATTTAACTGAAAAGCTTAGTGGCCATTCATTATGATGAATTAGATGGTCGCCAAACGCGACTATTTAATAATATTTGATATCTTCTTATAAACATTTTTATCAGAATAACATTTTAGAAAATTATTTATGTTCAAGTACTTTTTTTTTTTATTTAACAGTAACAATAGAAGAAAATGAATATCCTGTAAATGAAATGCACATCTACCCAGACAGCAAGATTTGAAAACAAAATTCGTAAAAATCAATGAAAAAAAAAAGAATAAAAAAGGGGACAACAAAGGTAAATTTTAGATGAGAGAGGAAAAAAAAAAAAAAAAAAAAAGAGGGGAATCAGTTTTTCGCGCTTTAGGGTAGGACTAATCTGATTGCAGCTCTAGTGTCTCTGAATTCAACGGGAGAAGACATTATCTTTGATCTACAAATCAATCAATTGTGTGCTCAATGGACTTTCATGGGTTACACTCCGGACACCCCTAGTGACGTTTTTCTTGCTTGTTGTTTTATTTATTTTTATTTTTTAGTCTTTTTTTCACGTTTTCAGTGTCTTTTTCCATTTTCCTTCTAATTTTAAGATTAGAAAAATAAGGAATTTAATTTAAAAAATAGAAAAGGCAATTTCAAAGAAATTTGGGTTATGTTACAGCTTCTTGCCAATTGACAAGCCGCACTAGGAATATTATACAACTCCATTACTCGAAAGTTTGTTGAAAACTAGCATCAGACTTAAGAACATAGATTAAACTCAGTTCGACTGCAGGGGGTGGGTCTTAGTGCTGCTTTCTTTATTAAAAATTGTGAATTTTTTTTTTCTTAACTTTTAGAGTGATTCATGCCAATATGGATCCTAGAATTGCAGTTTAAATAATTCAAAATTTTACGAACAGCAAAGCTTCTAAGACATTCTCAACCCGCAATCTCTTTTTGAGTTAAAAAATAAAACTTCACAATATCCATACTGTTGATTTAAATAGGAAGTTGAATTAATAAATGAAAAGTAATCTAAGAGACTAACGGGTGTATTTTCCTTTCAAATTTCCTCTCACTTCCAAACTTCAGTACATTTCCAAAATATGGAATGTTTTGTGAATAACTTCGACATATAGTGAGAGGAAATGAATACAAATATCGGAAATCCTCTCTTTAATAAATGGAATCCAAAATATGACGGAAATCTACGATTACTGTATAAAGATTGCGAATGAAATTTCATTTCGTTACCTTATTACTTATTTGAACCATTGTTAAGTCAAACTTAGTAAATGAGCACTTCAAAAAGCAAGCAAAGCAAATGTAAACTTGTGACTCGTTTAACGAGCGATGTTTTGCAGAACGAGTGGTAAGAAGACAACTGTGGCTTTCTGCTCGTCCGTTTGGCTTGTATTAGTCTTTATTGAGCGGGTGTTTGAAGAGAATCTTTATATACATATGGAAGGAGTTTGGCTAGATATCGTTGTCGGATACGATTCACACAGGTTCGAGCAAGTGTCTATGGAGCCTTATTTGACGAGATTTCTACGGCGAAGATTATGAGGCTAGAGAAGTATACCAACAACATTGATGAGTTGATTGAAAAAAATAATCAGAACTACCGAAGAACATATGGTGTTGATTCTGTGTCACAGCAAAAATCTGCGGAGGAGATTTGGTCAGGAGAGAAGGAAATAATAGAATCAATAGAGCAACAGCCTTCCAGTAAAACCCAGAAAATACTGAAAATTATTGCTATAAATTATTAAGAAATCATTGTGTCGTACGTTGAGTAGCATGGCTCTAATATGTCAGCAGCTACTTTGGCTACATATTCAGTTGACGATAATGCTATGTCTAATTTTTGGCAAATTTTGTGGCACGGACAACTTTAAATAATTTTATTTTAAAATACATGCATCATAAACAGTATATTGCATTCTTATAAATTTATATATATTATACATATATATATATATATATATATATATATGTGTGTGTGTGTGTGTGTGTGTGTGTGTGTGTGTGTGTGTGTGTGTGTGCGTGTGTGGGGGGTGCGCGTGTGTGTGTGTGTGTATATAATGATATCTCGCAATCTAATTGAAATGATAATAAATTTTCTAATTTTTAAGAGGTACAAATCCCTAATATTCACAACATTTTTTTAAGAAACCTAAATTTCCCTTTCCTCTGCCTAGACGTGTCAAAGAAATCTCTATCAAAATCTAATAGCAAAAGCCATTGAAGAGAAAAACGTCGCTCTCTTTTGCTCATGTGTCACGATATAAACGGACGTCAGTTTCATCGTCGCTACTTTTACATTATATGCCTCCCATTATGAAATAAATTGAAATTTTAAAATTTCTTCTATTCGGTCACGCAACTGCTAAAATATGGTTACATATACTTTAACTTATATGGCTTACATAACTTTGACGAAGAGATTTTAGTTTAGTTATATTAATGCCTCGTTATAAAGCAACACTAGTGACATTTGGGGACGGATCTCGTAATTTTGAACCGCGGTCAGATGACGAGGACGACACTTGAGCTGGCACCCCCCTCTCCACATCACACCAGCGGGAGGATGTTTAGTCCTAATGGACTTAACGTGAACAGGCTCTCTTACACGATGGTTCTTCGGTGGAATCGGGTCTCGAACCTGAAACCCTACGGCTCACGAGCACAGACCTTACCGCCAGGCCACTGCAGCCCTTTCGATAACAAGATACAATTTTAGATTAAAAATAGCATACCATAATTCGGTAATCTAGCTTCTTTTAAAGAAAATGTAAGTTTCTGTTCTGTTTTATATTCGAAGTTTTCAGTTTTATACTCGAATAAACTGACCACCGACTGACAGATTTCAAGCAAAATTTGTCCAATTACATGGCAAATTTCAGCTATTAAGTTTGTTGTAGTTTTGAGTTATAAGATTGAAAAGCATGCGAACGGACAAATGGACATCTCTCAATGATGATTTAACCCAGAAATGGCTGTGATTTACCAGTTTTATTTATTTATTGTAACGCCGAGCATTGTGAGCTGATGTGCTACATTTTCAGGTTATCATATTCACACACACACACACACACACACACACACACACAAAGACATAATGACAGAATATTTATTTTCTTCAAAATTGGAAACAGATGGAGTGTTTAGAAGATAACAATACTTTCTTCTCTAAGTGAGGTTGAAATAAAATGAAAATTCATAACAACTTTTTTAAACAAACATTTATTTGTGAATTAGACATATTTTACTACATTTTCTTTTTCTTTTTTCCCTTTTAATCATTAATTCATTATTAAAGAAATTTAGAACTCTTGATGTCAATTTTTTTTTTTTTCTAAAATGCACAGTCACATGCGCCACAACTTTGGAATCAGAATTTAATTCATTTAATCGATTTATTGATTTCTAATTTGAAGTATGTTGTCATCAATATAAATGTGCAATACATTTCAAATATCTAGCACATCAAGAAAAAAGTGTAAAATCGATTACGAAATAATTTTAGAAACTCGAAATCAACCAATTTAAATAAAAATGTGCAAATCTTTAATATGTTGACCAACTTATCTTCGTAATTTTAATACTCTTTGAAAATAAACCTTATAAAGTTTGGAGCCCAGTTTCCACACAGAACAGCCATGTAACCCGGAACTTTGGAGCAGAGGCCGTTTGATGTCATCAAGTGTCATCTGACTGTGATTCAAAAAATTATGATCCGTCAAACAACCAAAGAGTGCTTCAAAATAAAACGTTAATCTCCTGTGTTAGCAGTGCAGGAATGTCTTGTCGATCCTCCTGTATTGTCCACCGCTATAACACGACGCAAAGTCTTAGACTTGATGGGACATGAGTTCGAGGCCCAATTAGATCAAAAGCATTTGCTGCATTTGAAATTCTCCAGGATCAAACATTCTTTCGTAGATATGCTTGGAAAGAGAGAACACCTCCATTCTTTCATTTAAGTTCTCCCCTGCCCCCCCCAAAAAAAACAATAAATAAAAAAAATTCGAAAGGAGATACCAATAAAATAAAATTAAAGCTGCTATGCTTAATCCCTTTGTAGTAGTTATATTGAGGTTTAATGTAGTTAAAAAGAATAGTAATCGCATGCCCAGTTCAAAATTTGAGAGGTTATTATTATTTTTATTCAACTGAAATCCTTACTTCTTGTTGTTATCCTCTTGTATGACAGGATATTTTGATAGTTCGTTTTTTAATTTAAATGTAAACTAGAAAATGGTTCAAAAAATATCCAAAAATTATTCTCAAAACCATTTAGCTGCATAAATGGTTTTCTTTTTCTTTTCAACTCTCTTACATCTCAATTATTAATCAGTCACGTGTTATCTCAGAGGAAGAATATTAATAATGACAATAACACAGGATTTCACAAACTAGTCAAGTCAAAGTGTTCAATGATAGTTAAAAAATAATAGTTTCTATCTTGTTCATCAGTATTTACAAACAAGAATTATTAGTAAGTAAAATCAAAATTCTCATTTGCTGCATTTAAGGAAAAAGCCTTTCGAATAATTGTTTTTGCTTGTGAGTTGCAGATGATTTATTCTCATTTTTTTTTTATCCTTGCTTAAAGAACAATAACACATTTCTCCATATCTTTTTTTACATATTTATTTGTAATTATCTTATTACATATTACAATATCTTTTTAACATTACTTGGAACCGAAGCAAGACATTTCTAAAACAGCTTTATAAAAATAGGAATATTTCATAAATTACCAAAAATTTTAAAATTTGGTTTTATTTATTATATTCTACAAAATATTGCATTTAAATTTATTATTAACTCAGTTTACAATATAAACAATTCAATGAATGAAATAAGAATTAAAATTACAAATTTTTAAGTACAATAATCCTTATTAAGAAAATAAAAGCGCACTTAAGCAGAAAAATTTGTAAAATTGTTCTAATCCATTTTTATCTGCCAAGAAAGATGTTTCAGGATTTAAAAAAAATCTAAATTTTATAAGCATTAATTATGCTTTAAAAGAAAAATTTAATCAAAAGTCCAAATTATTTGAAAAAAAAAATGTCTTTCGGTAAATTAAAAAAGAAAAAGTTTTTTTGATAGATGAAACCGTTTAAAAAAGATATATTTCATCATCACCTAATCATCGAAATCTTTATAAAATAATATAAATAAAATTATACTATGATGTTTTGGTCTAAACAATTATATATCGTATTTCAAAATATAGAAAAAAAAAACATTTTAAAAGTTAGTAATTTGTTACCTTAAAAAAAAAAAGAAAAAGAAGAAAAAAAAAAAAAAAAAGCACCATAAATTTAGTCAGTGAATTTAACTCTGCCAGAAAATGATAATATTTTGGCTAAAAATATACTAGTATAACACAAATTCTTTGCCGTGCACAAATGATATACATTGCGAATACACGTTGGTGCTCAATACAAACAAATGATTTAAATTTGAATATCAGATATAGAAAAATTTTATTCGATTTTGGAATGCAGTTATGTTTCTTTGTTTTTAAACTTATCAACAGAATGAACAGCAGAATAAAAAAGTAAAATTATATCAAAGTAAACAGTTAAAAAAAACGGAAACATATGAATATTTAACTATACTACAATAAAAAGAAGTAAAATACAATATAATTTGAATTCAAGTTTATAAATTACGCATTATTTTTAACTAGCTTTAAAAATTAAATATATATTTGTAAATGCTTTGATTCCTAGACTTTGTAAAAAAAAATAATAATAAGGAGAAGAAGTGAAAGAAAAAGAAACAAAAGGAAGAAAAGAAATTTAAGAAAGAGAAAATATCCATTTATTTAAAAGTGCCCTTATCTTTTACGTTTCAGTTTTGCCACAAAATAAGTACAATCAGTTAATCAATTTATATATCATGCATAAAAAGTCAAAAATGAATACGAGTCCAATTTACTTGGAATAGAAAAAATATATATATATATTTTTAAAATATATCTTTCTCGGGAGAATTTTGCATGTTTCCGACAGTAAAAATTCCCTAGGAAAATTTACATTTAAAAAGCACTGAAACATTTTTGATATATGATAGAGTTTTAGTCCTTTTTTCCCTTAAAATTCATTAGCAAATTTAAAAATAATTTTGAATATATTTTAGTTAATAATATGCTTGCAGAATACTGTTAGAGTTAACATTTACTGTGCATTTAAATAAACATTTTAATTCCCTATAATACATAAATCCACTTTATTGAAAGAAACGTATTTCTCATGAAGCAAAATTGTTTTAACTTTACCATTAAGAGAAGAGCTTGCAATGTAAAGTTTCATACTAGAATTTCAAAATGTATATGTATATAAATTCAAGGCTTTCGTTTTGACTCTTTTCGTGTTCTTTCCAAGCCACTTTTCATATAAAATTCAACTTTTGATGTAATATAAATATCATAAGCTACTATGTTGTATGGGGGAAAAGTGTATATATTGAGAAAATTAGATATTAATTTAAATAAAATAAACCCAAATATGTATAAAGTGATCTCCTAATACTAGCTAGCCAGATAATTTTAAAACTCAACATACATACATACATGCACATTTTTTTTATATATATTTTGCTAAATTATTTAAAAATTTATTTATAGTCGAAAACATTCAGCAAACGACTTATAAACCGATGCTTATCATTTTAAATTTAATTTACTTTAAGTCAATGAAAATCTCTCTCTCTCTCTATATATATATATATATACATATATATATATATATATGAAATGATATTTCGGAGATATCATTTGATATCTCTGAATGTCAAATGATATTTCATTTTTATTTTTGCAAAAATACATGCGTATATAAAATTTCTACAAATTGGTTAAACCTGAAGAATTGTTTAATATCATCATCACTAAAATTTGATTTCCAAAAATATAAATAAAAAAATTTTCTCAATAAAAAAAAAATTAGGAAATACTTAACTGGGTTGTATTTAAAATGATACTAGTAAAATATCCTGAAAATTGAACACTCAATATACATTTTCCCATTCCATTACTCATTATTTAGCTTAAGAAATTAAAACTTCTTTCTGGTTACCCTTTGTTTACATTTTTCGCCCGCTATTCCATAAATGAGGACGGTATTACGCATATGTATGCTTGCTTTGAATAATGCATACAGTCCGAACGGGGGATTCTCCTTTACAAGATGTGCCGTAGTGATTGTGTCGGGTCCTCCCTATAGTGTGTTAGTGCGTCTAGTTATCGCCTTCTTCTTTATCAGCGCTTTTCCAAAAGTCTCCTCTTGATCGTTTGGCTGACGAGGAGAATATTTTTTTCTCTTTCTTTTTCACAGGCAGGCAACAGACGAGAGCGCCAGCACGTGACAGCAGGTGAAGTCGAGTCCCTTGTTTACGGAGGGCCATCTATCTTCGACGTTGGCTCCGCCCAGGCCACCCCTCCCCGCGTCCAATGGCAGGCTGCTACGTCACTAAGGGGTGGCGCTAGTGGCTGCTCGTCGTTCGCTCGACTCTCCCCCTGCCTCACACCACGCGGCGACGTTCGTCGAGCTGAGATGTTCTTACCCCGATGGCCAGCACGAGCCCGTACCTCTCATCGTCTGCCGGTCTGGTGAGCGACAGCCCCGGCATGCAGGTGGCTACCTCGCCGTACGCGCGCGACGCCGCCCCGGAGATGAAGTACATGCCACCACAGAGTCACAATGGACATCACGCTGCCATGGCGCCCCAACACCACTGGGTTCACAACGACGCCTGGTCAGTGGCTATGCCGCAGGACGTGAAACCGCCCGATCTTCACCATCACCACCGTCCGCCCCAACACATGGCACCTTGGCACCACCACACGCCCATGTCCAGTATGACCGGCAACGGTCCTTCGCCCCACCACCATCACATTCAGCAGCACTATTCCCTTAATGGAATGATGAGCGGTCACCCTGCCATGAGAGAGATGCAGCAGCACGAGCACCATCACCATCCACACCATACGCACCACGAGGAGCTCTCCCATCCCATGGACCACCATCACCGGCACCCGGACGAATGTGTACCATTAGGTGGCGGGGGCGAGGAGGCTCCTAGCTCTGATGATCTGGAGCAATTTGCAAAACAGTTCAAACAGCGTCGCATCAAGCTGGGCTTCACACAGGCAGACGTGGGCCTAGCCTTGGGCACGCTCTATGGCAATGTGTTTAGCCAAACGACCATCTGCCGATTCGAGGCATTGCAGCTGAGCTTCAAGAACATGTGCAAGCTAAAGCCTCTCCTGGCGAAATGGCTGGAAGAGGCCGATAGCACCACGGGCTCACCGACCTCTATAGACAAGATTGCAGCCCAGGGGCGCAAAAGAAAGAAGAGGACGAGTATTGAGGTGTCTGTGAAAGGGGCGCTGGAGAATCACTTCCACAAGCAACCAAAACCGGCCGCCCAGGAAATAGCCAACCTCGCGGACAGTCTCCAACTGGAGAAAGAGGTGGTCAGAGTGTGGTTCTGTAATCGCCGACAAAAGGAAAAGAGAATGACTCCACCTGTGAATATGGGGCCCGGAGGACAAATGACCGAAGGGGGCCTCATGATGGGTAGTTCGCCCCTGCACGCGCACAGCCCCAACCAACTCATGCAGTCTCCCCCACCCCCGCATTCGATGGCTGCGGCCCACTGACCAGCGGCCGGGCCCGCGGACTCCGTCCATCACCAAGCCGACTCCCCGGTCGACCGCGAGCCCCTGCCGCCGTTTTACTTCTCTCTTTTGCGGGGAGACGCCGCCCCATCCTACAAGTGTACATGAATAAAATGTTTTCTTTCCCATTCCTCCAACGGACCAGAGGGGATGCGAAAGAAACGAAACTCCCCACAACCGTTTTTCTTGTGCGTGTGTGTGTGTGCCAATGTGTGGTCCTCTTTCGCAACCTGGAGGAGGGGTGACTGCCAGACAAATGACCCTATCGTATTTCAACCCCTGCCTCCTCGTTCCATTGAGTGATGTCGGACCTAAATCGACACCTGTCGAGTCCATCTGCTAAGGTAAGAGTGATTCTTTCTAAACGATTTCTTTATGACTGTTATTTCAATCGTTTCTATTTGTTTTTTGAGGTGTTTTGTATAATTTGTAATTTATTCTCATACCATTAAAAATGTCATCACATCATGGAATAGTATTAATTATTTAAAAAAAATCGATGGGTATAATTTATTTTGAATCTTAAATATTAAAGAAAGATAAACTCTTTCTTTTAATATATATATATATATATATATAAAAAACGTATTGCTAATATTTCACTTAATATGACAAATGTAATTTAATTAAATAATAAAATAATATCTTACTTACTAATCTATCTAATCTTGGAATGTAAAATTATATTTTAGCTGTTTGTTCCTATATTGTAAACAAACGCGTGTAGTATTATGTTGTAATTTAAGAGAGATGTTTGAGAGGGAAAATTGATGTTTAGAATTTGTAAAAATATTTAAATAATTTTCATATAAAATAAATATCTATGAGTTTTTAAAATCTTACATAAATTGTCTTTTATTCTTTCAATACAGCAATATTTTTTTCATGTAGTATGTACATAGCATGTTCATATGTACAGCTTTAATTAATAATTGTAGTTACGATCAAGCTTATAATTATTATTCTTTTAAATTCACAGCTTAGAAGAGATCGGCTTAGATTTCTGTTTATTTCGGTCACTGAAATGTTGTAATGATTTTAACTAAGCTTTTAATTAATTTGAAATCGTTCTATGATGAGAGCAATTATTCCCATGATTCAAGATATTTACACGTGCTTTAATGAGAGACTCGATTAAAATTAATTTTTATGTGAGTTTTGTATCAATATGCTTTGACAAACATTACAATACTATGTCTGAAAAATATTAAATCTTCACTGTGATGTTTTTATGCTTATGAGAAGTAGGAAATAGTTTTATTTTTGATACATATTCATAATTTGATGCATATTGATCTTTAACTAATAAAATCAACCTCCCCAGAAAAAATATATAAAATTAAAATTCACTACATTAATATTAAGAATCATGATTGTAAGATTGTTGTTAGATATTTTAACTGAGCCATAAATAAAGAAAAAATAAGACAAGTAAAATTATGCTTTCACAACTTATATTAATCTGAAGTTTTCAGGAGAAATACTTGGTGACTTGATATGTATTTTTTAATGTTCAGAATTTTTCAGACATATTTAAATGATGTTCAAAATTTTTAGAATAATATTCAAATATTTCTATTGACTTCTATTAAAATACTGTGAATAACTGCAGAATGTCTGTTGAAGAATGTCTGTCTATCAGAATGCCTGTTGTTGTTCAATATATGTAAAATTCGAAAGCGACGCTTCGAATGAAGCGATATTTATGGAAATCTTAAATACTCACGTTTTGACATTTAGCAGTATATATTTCTCGAAAACAGCCTCTATTATATTAAGTTCAGTATAATGTAGAGAGATTTGAAGTAAATATTGTATTACCGATTTTTTTTGAGTCGGATATTTTTATAACATATCGCAATTTAGATACATACATTATTTAGAGAAACTTTTCTAATATTTGTAAATCCTTTCACAGAGTGGGAACAATGTATTGCTTTAATAGTTTCTTGAATTTGTTTTATATTGGAATATAAGACCATATATCTAATAAATAAAATAAGTTCAGATACTTCATATTGACGAAAAAGGATTTTTAGTACAAAACTTACTTCTAGTAAACGATAAAAAGTTTCATGTCATAAAAACATCTGTGTGAAAATTATTGAGCTTACAAAAAATCAATTAGATAAAATTATCAAAAACTTAGAAATCACATGTTTGGCACAAAATAATCTTAAATAATTTTTGTTCAATTGCTTTTTTTTTTTCAATGTTTTTAATTTATATCTATAAACTGAAGAAATGTTTTACGATGTATAAAAAGCTCTTCTAATATAATTTTTGCTTAGTTCGAATGGTAAAATTCCTGAATAAAAATTCATTTACATTAGCAAATTAGTATTCCAACATTTTTCTTAAAAACAATAAAATAATATTTAAAATATGGTGTTAAATATTTAAACAATGCGCTGAATGAATGCATTGGTATTTTCGCTTCGTCTTCGGAAAATTAATATAAATAATAGGCGATGAAAAAAATACTGAACTGAAAAAAAGTTAATATATGCATTAGAAATTTTGTAAGAAGAATCGTTTGATTTTTTTTCGGTTTGTTTTCAGTTTTAGAAAATAAAAGTAACAAATTCAGCTTAAATACGGCTGCCAAACATGTGCGTTTCGATCGGTTGTTTACATATGGTAATTTTTTAATGCATGCTGATTTAAGCAGCACATTAATGATTTGATCCGCCGAGAAATGCATTTTAAGGTCAATTCTATTTGTATGGGGGCAGACGATTTTTTTCCCTTCTCATTTGAATAATTTTATGATCTATTTTAAGCATTACGATCTCGAAATACTTTTATTATTTATTAGAACTTACATTTGATTAATTCTGCAATTTAAATAAACAGTTTTCACTAGTTCTTTGTGCCTGAGCTACTACTTTCTTTTCACCAACAGGTTTCTGCTGATAGTTAGGTACAGTTTATTCTTGATTTTGTTTGTTTAACAAGATATAAATAACTTCAAAAAACCTAAGATAATTTTTCTCATGTATATAAGGCAAAATTTAATTAATAATGCTAGTTTTTTTTCTATGTGATTAAAATCAAAGTCTATGTTTCCGTTATTCCAATAAAGAATTAGCATAATATGTTATTTATAAAATTTATAATTAAATTTTCACTTACCTTTATTAAAATATACTTAAAGAAAAATTTATTTAAAATAATTTGGTTGAATTTGTTTCAGATTCATCGTGTTAAATATTTTTTTCTAGAATGAATACAAACCTAGTTTACGAATTTAAGTTTCTCTATTTTAAAAAGCAGGCGATGCCATATATCATTAATTTTTAGCCAGTTTATCTCATATCGTTTGCAGATTAAATGTAATTTAATAGAATGAAGTTTGAAGAAGTTTTTTGAAATTTCGTGTTAATTTAAAACAATGTTGAGAAACCAGCTGGCGTTTTGATTTCATAAAGTATATTATAAATTATTTCCATGTATCGTATTAATATTACTATTGCATTTTTAAATGAGTTTATTAATTGAAATCACTATTAATAATTTTTATGCTTTCGATGTTACTATCGAAAAAGGTAGAAACATAAAGATCAAATATTCTATGGCTCAACAACTCTCAAAATAGTTGGATTCCTGTGAGCTTGGTGGATCTTTTATGGAGGATTAACTTAAAATACTTCATATGTGCCATGAATATTTAAAAAAAAAATATTTTAAAAGATGTTATCGATGCCAAACTCATATTGAAAAATCTTCCTTCTAACAATAATAGACTACTTTTCTTTTAGAAACGCTGTTATTTTGTAGTCAACTTTTACTTAAAATTCTTTCTCGTGCTATTTTCCTTTTTTATTATGCTTTCATTATCATTGGAATTTGTTTGAAATTTTAAGACACATTGTGAGCATGATTTTAATAATTCACTTTTTTACGTGTAAAATGATGGCCACTATTTTTTTTTATAATTATATTTTCTAATGTTATTTTTTGATCAAAAACCTTATTTTAAATTTTATAATTTTAAAGTTCTCTTATTAACTATATTATATTCCTCGTTCAATATAAAACTATGAAAAAGGCATTAATTAGTATTTTTTGTCATTAGTATTTTTTAAGGCATTAATTAGTATTTTTTGTTTACAGATCGAATAATTTTTTTGCGTTTAATTCTGAAACGTGTACTTCTATATATATTTTATTAATTGATGTCGCTTTAAACAAATTGAATTATTCGTTATTAAAAAAGGCATGTTTAAAACAAATTTGTTCAATTACGACTTGTATAATGCTGGATTTGTTATAATAGCCCTAATGAATTATTTTCTCTATTTGAAAACAGAAATTTCGTTACCGTTTCTGTAGCAGGGATTGAAATCTCTAAGAATTAATTATATCTCCAAGAAGATTATATATATATATATATATATATATATATATATATATATATATATATATATATATATATATATATATATATATATATATATCAATTGCTCCTGATTACTGATATACTGATTTCAACACCTTTCACTGAACGATTGATAATCGTTACCTTAACATAAAGATTTGAAGAATAGTGAGAATATATAAATGATTATCGTTTTTTTTTTTTTGCTTTATTTTTAATGGGAAAAAAAAGAAGCACCAACTTTTATATGAACAATCTTTAAAAACTTAATTGCAAAACTGTGAAGAATAAGATCTTGATCAAGCAAATAGATAAGTAGACTGTTAAATTTAATTTCAAGTATGTTAAAAATTATCTTTCATTTAAATGAGATCAATAGTTCTGATCCATCATATCTGCATATTTTTATTCTTTTCTGCCGGAGATTTGATACTATCGGTCGGTTTTAGTAATACAAATATTTTCCTCTGTTTTCGGAAATTTGTATATCTACTATCTCGCTACCAAAAAAATACAAAGGTGAATTTCCTTTTTTTAAATTTTATTTTTATTTATTTTTTTATTTTGACTTTTGCACAAAATATGGAATTCAATATTACTTTAAATTTTAATTAATCTGTTGAACTTTTTTAGAGAAATTACTATTATAAATTGATAAAAAGGCAAAATTTTTGTTTCTTTGAAATTTATATCATATTTTTGAAAAAATAGTATTAGGTATAGAAAGATGGTATTTGCTTTTCGTATAAAAATCCAGGAGGCAAACGATATATCAATGTAAGTACTTGTAAGGATCAGAAAGAAAAAAAATTCACAGAATTTATTTTATTTTTTTCGGAAAACTGGGAAATAAAAAATTATTTTTATTTACCAAGTATTAATTGTAAAAATATATTTTGATAACTTTACCGTTAATTTATTATGAATTTAACTGAATTATATACAGGGTGTTTATAAAGTCCCGGACCCATTTTGATGCTTAATAACTCATAAAATAATAAAGATAGATTAAAATTAATAACATAAATGGTTAAATAGACTCAAAAAGTTTCATGACCCTTGTCAATGAACTTTCACGTGTGCCTCCTTCGTCGCACGGAGAATATCAAGTCGATAGTCAATTTCACGCCAGGTAGTGGAAAGAATGTCGGCATCCACAGAGCCTATTGCGGTTGTAATTCTGGCTTTTAGGTCATCAATGTTCGACACTCTCCTCCTGAAAACGTTGGAGGATCTTTTTGGTAAATTCTGAAATTTCTCTGTGCTTGCACTATCGATTTCGTTTCTATGAACCACCATAAAATCTGTACTTTCTCTTGTGGTGTATGCATTCTCATTAATATCCGCTCGAATAAAACATCACATACAAAAGTACTACATAGAACAAACTCATCAAAAGTAAACATAACATAGCAATAGTTGCCAAAAACAAAAGAGAGAAAAATGCAATTAATAAGCAGACGATATTTAGAAAAGTACAGATATTTAGGCTGGAAAATGAAATTATCTGAAATTAACCACACGCGCAGACGATATTTACAAAAGTAAAAATATTCAAACCTGAAAAGGAAAATATATGAGTTATTCCATCGATAAATGCCATAAGTTTGTTTATATCTTCATTATTTTATGAGTTATTAAACATCGAAATGGGTCCGAGACTTTATAAACACCCTGTATTTAACCCTCCAGCTGCTTATCTGCGGGTTGGCAATCTTGTTTTTCGCAGTTTAGTGTGTTTATTTTTACGATTACAGATTTTTATTATATTGTATTATTATTTTATAACATACAGTATCAGTTCACTTTGTTTGAAAAATATTCGAACTTATTTGCAAACATCGCGTCTAAATATTGTTTTTTAAAACATTATGCAGTCAGAAGGTTAATGGGGCTTACCCTATTGTTAGAGCAGCCAATGATGTGGTTCTGTTACTTTTTTGTAACTTTCATAAAGATAAGGAAAAAAGGAAGACCGATAATTTGATTGCGATTCCGTCATCGCTGGTAAATCATGATGTTTATAAATTAGTAACGTATAACAATCTTTGTTGTTTTTCATTTTGATCGTTTATTTCTTCTTAAGTTCTTTATCTGACAATTGAGAATTATATCATTAATAATCTCTCTTACTAGTGAAATGAAATTTTGCAGAGGCATTTCCTTTTAGAATATTTCGTCTATAAAATATATTACATTATGTTCATAGTAGTTATAATCCTGTTCCATTTAAATGCGCTTACAAGAAAAGAAAATTATATATTTATTGTATAAAAGTTTTGGATGCAGAAATAGTTTGATTCAAGAAAACATATTCGCGAATGCATGTTTAAATTTACTAAGATCAATGCATTATTTTCTTTCCTTCGAATGACAGTGTTGCACTCTATTTTCGCAGGGAAAAAAAGATTTTTCTATTTGTAAAAAATAAGATTTTTTATTAAACAATAACAATTAAGTGTGACTACAAATTTCTTTAATACACAGAGGAATTTTAAGTCATTATTAAGATTTTAACTTTATTAGAGTTAATTTATCTCCCATTTTGAACTGTCAACCTTGAAAATGTTTAGTTCTTTTTCTCCGTTCTAGAAGAATACTGAACTTAGAAATGCTTCAAAAGCATATTTTTCTCATTTTGCAATTATTAAGCGCCTCATCAAGGAACTTTTAAACAAAAAAAAAATTGCATATTTATATTGGTCACAAATTAATTATTAATAATTAAACTAGAGAAATCTTCAGATTTATATCTAGAAACTCGCTCCTGATAATTCCATCCATTTATTATTATTTTTTTCTCTTTCTTCCTGGAATTTTACTTATTCTTATTTTTTATCATATTATTCATGTTGTTATTTATCGATTTCTTCTTATTATTTTTCGTTTATCTTTGTTATTATTTTAATTTTTGTTCAGAAATTAGTTATAACATTTCGGAAATTATGAATAATAACCTTAATAAAATATCAATATGTGAGAGTTTATATCACTCCAGTTAATCACTTTATAAATCCAAATGAGATATTATGAAATAATTGTTTAGTTAATATTAATAAAAACTCTGCATTACAAAAATTATATCAACAATATTATGTCGACAATACTAGAATGACATTCTTCTACGCTTCGTAAGATTTCTGAAAAACTTTCATTTTAAATAATGAATTTCATAACGTAGAATATCGATTACTGTTGCCAAATTGTCACAATTAAGTTTTTAATAGAATTCTTATGCCAAACGATTTGCTAATGAGAAAAAAAAAGTAAAAATACCGGTTGAAATACTTTGCTGAGTTACGATTACTTACCCTAATCGAATTTGTTCGTCTTAATATGATTCTTATTCATTTTAAAATATTATTATGGTCATAAAATTAGGCAATATTTATAAATTTTCAGAAGACTAACATTTAAATAACTGAGCAACACTTAATGATAGTTACAATAATTTTATAAAAAATTTAAAAGAAATTCGAATTTGTAGTTTCAAAATCAAAAATTTATTTTCAAGTGCAGCAACGATAACGCGTGGTTTAAAAACAATGTATTTAATATCGTTCGCAAGATTTAGTAATTGAAGCAAAGAAGCGAAGGAAAGTTAAATGTACCTATAAATGTTAGTAAAACATAATCAATTTAGAAAAATACTTACAGAATTAAAAATAGATATTTTTGAAAGAATAGGTTGAAAAAAAATTTAAAATGATGTAAATATATATATATTTTTGCGATGATACGCGCATAAATTTTTGGAAAAAAAATAACATTTTGGTTAATTTAATTTGTTTTATAAACACCATTCTTTGTAAACACCTATTATCCAAGAAGTAACTGTGCATCAAATTTGATAACTCAGAAAATTATCTTGCTTGAAGTGTGTTTTAAACAGTTTTTGTCTAGTATGGGTCATGTGACGCATCGAGCAATTTCTAGATGATGTCCAACCCAAATTTTATCATATTTATAATCCATCCATACATGTTTGCCATAATACATATTTTGTCTTTCTTGAATTTTCGGCATAGAATTTACAACTATAAAACATAACGTATAATGATAATTACCATCATTAAATCCACATCATGATTTTCATGCCGTATATTCCATATTTTAATCATATCAATGAACAGCCATCAATCACTATCTACAGGACTGAGTTAGCTTCGAGTTGCTGATCATAAGAACCATTCATTTGATGAACTATGTTGTGCTGGAAAAAGAACACTACGGTTTAGTATTTGAGTTCAAAATATAACGATTAATGTGTGGAATTTAGGAGTATGCGAACTAACGGACGCCTGCAACGTTTTAAAATTTCTTTAACATAGAAAAATCAAAAATGAAAAGGAATCAAATGTTTATAACGTGCAAAACGAAGCCCTAAAGATCTTTCATTATAGTTCCTTTTAAATTCATAAAAATCATATTCACAACTATTCATTTGTGTATAATGATAAATGATAAGAAAAAATTTAAAATGATGTAAATATATATATATTTTTGCGATGATACGCGCATAAATTTTTGAAAAAAAAATAACATTTTGGTTAATTTAATTTGTTTTATAAACACCATTCTTTGTAAACACCTATTATCCAAGAAGTAACTGTGCATCAAATTTGATAACTCAGAAAATTATCTTGCTTGAAGTGTGTTTTAAACAGTTTTTGTCTAGTATGGGTCATGTGACGCATCGAGCAATTTCTAGATGATGTCCAACCCAAATTTTATCATATTTATAATCCATCCATACATGTTTGCCATAATACATATTTTGTCTTTCTTGAATTTTCGGCATAGAATTTACAACTATAAAACATAACGTATAATGATAATTACCATCATTAAATCCACATCATGATTTTCATGCCGTATATTCCATATTTTAATCATATCAATGAACAGCCATCAATCACTATCTACAGGACTGAGTTAGCTTCGAGTTGCTGATCATAAGAACCATTCATTTGATGAACTATGTTGTGCTGGAAAAAGAACACTACGGTTTAGTATTTGAGTTCAAAATATAACGATTAATGTGTGGAATTTAGGAGTATGCGAACTAACGGACGCCTGCAACGTTTTAAAATTTCTTTAACATAGAAAAATCAAAAATGAAAAGGAATCAAATGTTTATAACGTGCAAAACGAAGCCCTAAAGATCTTTCATTATAGTTCCTTTTAAATTCATAAAAATCATATTCACAACTATTCATTTGTGTATAATGATAAATGATAAGATTTCCCAATACTCATACCTTCATTAGTCACTGCCTTCGGAAGCGATAAACAATGCATCATTTGTGCTGATTGCAGATATTATGAAATAGTTGACAGTGATAAATTTAATATTTAAAATTCACTCCTTCTCATTGACGTTAAAAAAAGATCTGCAAATGCGTCGATCGATTTAAATTCATTTTCCGATATAAATGAATAGACAGTCTAACGCAGGAAGTAAAATAGAACATGAAGGAATAGAACATGAACAACAAATTTAACTGTCACTTCAAAGGTGAATTTGATTGTGAATTGTTGGTAGTTTTTTTTTTTTTCTTCTTAAATTTTGTTTCAGATATGTAATATCAAAGAAGAAGAAAAAGAACAAACCGATATTGGAATTCTAGATAAGAGGAAAATTTAATAAAAACATAAGCTCCAGCAAGCATGCAGTGTCCAAGAAAGAAAAAGTGATAGTCATATCAGAGATGAAAATGTTTCTACTTCTCTTTTGCTTTGACATTATCTCTTTTGTTCTTTTCGATACCGATTATTCCTGGCGGTAGGTCATTGAATCGATAAGCTGGGAGAAAAGCATTGGCAAAATGATATATCTATTCTCTCAGTCGGTTAAATCGATGTAATATCAGAACTTTACAGAAGCATTCCTTTTTTTTTATGTGAAGAGAGAAAAATTTATTTCGAATAAAACTGTTTTTTTTTTTTTTTTTTTTTTTTTTTTGAATTTTGAATGTTCAAAACTGCATTTTTTAAAGGTGATTTAAAGGTGGGATTTCAAAGGTGATAAAAGGAAAAGACTAGAAATCAAAATAAAACATTTAATTTAAATAAGTCGGTACATCTAATAGTTTGTACAATAAGTAGTTTGTAACCATCAGTGGAGGCAATGCTTGAATAATGATTCATAATTAAATCCATCGCGATGTTTAAAAATGAAGAAAACTTACTACTAGGTTTAAAATTTTGGAAACATTTCAAGCTTTTTTACTCATTTTTCCCCCTCATTAATTAAAAAAAAAAATTCGTACAATCTTTGTTCTTTTTTTCGTTTTCGATTACAGTGAATATAGTTGATCCTAAATGTTTTATCTTCTGAAATATTTACTTTTCTGTATTTCATGAAAAAGTGTTATTTTTTAATTTTTACTGTGTGGTTTCCCATTGATACCCATTATCTTTAAAAGAGTGGGAAAATAAATTGTATGTATATATTATATGTACATTTGCTGAAGATCAGGAGCTAAGCCGTTCATTAAATGACTTTTGTTAATAAATTAAAATTATTTTAATAAATCAAATAAGTTGTTCTTAATAAATTAAAATGGTTTTAAAACAACTATTTATTCAGAAAGAATTTTATTTATTTTCGAATAAAACAGTGTTGTGGACGATTTCGAAAGTAAAAGTTAATGAAATGCCTTCACAAAAGTAAAATATTTATCATTAATACTTTATCAAATTAATTGAAACGTTGAATTAATTGATAAATTTTCAAATTGACTGATAGGTTCTAATACTTAATTATTTCCTTTTAGTTTTCACTTACAGATTTGTTTCATAAAAAATTATTTCGATTCAAAATACCGTGGTATTGTAGTTATTTGCGGTAATTTCTTAAAACTTTCAATTTCCTTCATCAATAATTAATTCATTAGAAGTTAATTCATCAATTAATTATTCTTTTTCAAAGAGAGAATTATTGATGAATTTATTTGCTAAATCTGAATAGTTATTTGACACTAAATTATACAATACGATCTCATCAAATTAATGTCCAGTTTTATAATTCCTCGTTTCGTTTATCTTATTTAGTTTTATTTCATGAAGGAAAAATATTTCGAATGAAATTACTGTGATAATTTAGTCATTTTGTTTAGCTTGAAGTTTTGTTAGTGAAAAAGCAATGCTGATGAATTCTTTGGCAACTGTTGAGTATTTACTTTTTAGTAAGTGACAAAAATTTATTAAATTGTTTTTCTATAAATCTATTTTCTTTGTCTTCATCATCTAGCTTCATTTCGAATTACTTAGATTCAGATTATTGCGATGTCTTGACGTAAGTTCTAGAACATTATTTCGATTCGAATTATTACCATTTAAAGATAATAATTACTTTCAGTAACATGATCATATAATTTAATTTCATTATTGTGATGTTTCAATTATATGGCTTAAGCTCTAGAACATTACTTCGATTCAAATTATTGCCATTTAAAGATAATAATTACTTGCAGAAACGTGATCATATAAAATAATTTCATTATTGTGATGTTTTAGTTATATGGCTTAAGTTCTAGAACACACTTTCTTTTTAGATTATTGTCATATTAAGATAATAATTTTTTTGCAGTAACTTGATGATATAAAATAATTTCATTATTGTGATGCTTCAATTATATGGCTTAAGTTCTAGAAAACTATTTCGACTCAAATTATTGTCATATAAAGATAATAATTACTTGCAGAAACGTGATCATATAAAATAATTTCATTATTGTGATGTTTTAGTTATATGGCTTAAGTTCTAGAACACACTTTCTATTTAGATTATTGCCATATTAAGATAATAATTTTTTGCAGTAACTTGATGATATAAAATAATTTCATTATTGTGATGCTTCGATTATATGGCTTAAGTTCTAGAAAACTATTTCGACTCAAATTATTGTCATATAAAGATAATAATTACTTTCGTAACTTGATCGTATAAAAGAAATTCTATCTTGATATACAAATACAAAAATGAAATAGCTGATTAAACTACAAATCAAAACGTCTTCTTGTCAGTTCCAAAATTTTGGAACTTAACAGCGCGCGCGAAAGCCTAAACGCATCATGAATTCTCTTTTGTGTCTGAATTCATTCTGTCCTAACTTTCTCAGAAGAAAACTTTTATGACCCATATCCGTCTGGAATAGTTAGTTGCTAGCTTTCGAGTATAGCGTCTGAGAAGAATTGGAAGAAGCCATTGTTATTTTGAGCATAGTCTCTGGAATAAAAGTAACCAGTTAATAAAAACTGATTTATTAAACAAATGGAGTAACTTAATTAACCAGCAGTTGTCAACAAAGTTACTAAAATCGAAGAAAGCAAACAGAACTTCCATTATTTTACTTGTTAACTTTGCCGTGTCTGAATTATAACGTGAATGCGTAATTTTTTCACGAAATAAACAAAGGTTTGTGCAAAAAACCATCCATATCAACTCCCGCTTTATATCTTACATAAATTGGAATGTTGTATTTCCTTATTTGTTATAAAAGTGATGCATTTTCATATACTATTGTTGTGTATCTTTATCATTGAAGATGCTTTAATAACTAATTTTGAGCATCAGTTTAATAGATTGTTTGTTTCATGGTATAGTAAATACTCATCTATATTTCAGTATTACAAAGTTCAAATTTAAGGCGTAAAAAAAGTTCTTCAAGTTCAAATGAAACTAATGGCTACATTTTTAATAGTATACTTTTAACTATTACGAAGACCTATTCGCCAAATGTTTTTTTTTCCAATTCTACACTTATTGAAAAAAAGGCGAGCCAAACTGTTCCTTATCCCAAGATTTTGTTGATAATTCATGATGAAAGCATTAAAATTAATATATATATATATATATATATATATATATATATATATATATATATATATATATATATATATATATATATATATATATATATATATATATATATATAAGGAATACTGAGCATATGATGATATACTTCGCGATGAACTCTTCGGCATATACTATTAATATAAAAAAAATTCCTCATGGTGCGAAATTTATTATTCAGTTTTAAATATCGATTGAAATTCGTTTTTTTCCTTTATCTTTTTATCGAATAATATTAAATCATTGTAATGAAAATAATGTTGGCCAATTCTCTTCATTTTTGTCTTGAAAAGTATATATCTTATTTGAGGAAACAAAGTTACAGTTTACTTAAAATTTTCCTCTGATGACGGTTTGTACATTCTATAAATTTATGGTATGCAATAGATTACTAAAATTGACTAAATTTTTGTTGAATTATTTTAGGAAAAATACGTTTTCGCCGCATGTGCTCATAAAAATGATTTGGGTAATGAAGAGGGATTATTTATTATTGTAAAGATAACATCTCCGAATAAAAATAACTTTAATTAGTTCTATTCATTTTTATTTTAATATTTAATTGTCTAGTTTCATAATTTAAAAAATGGAATTTTGTGTTCACCTTCTATAATAATGGAATTTCGGAAGCTTATACACTTTAGATCCCACAGCATACTATTTGACTATATCTAAATTTTATTAAACAATTTATTAATAAATTTACTTAAATTGTTGTATTACACTTGTTTTCGAAGCTTCATGACACTTCTGAATTATTAATTTCAATTTAAAAAGGCCAAAATAATATAAATGAAAAATTTAATATTATATCTTTATTTATGCTATCTAGTTTTTATGTCATAAAATAGTTTCTATTAAAAAAGATTGACTAAGTTTAACTCTTCAAAAATATTGCTTTTAAAGAATACGTTTTCCCAGCTTTTATTATTTATAAAATAATATCATCCTGATACAACCCATTTTGATGAATCAACCCGAAGAAAATAGTAAAAGGAATAGCATAAAATATTTTTAATGGTTCTTTGTCTATTCCTACATTAAAAAAATTATTCCTTTCCCATTATTTTTAATTTACTTAAATTATTTACATAATCTTAACATAACTTAATCATAACGTAATAATTTTCATCTCATTTCTCCAAAGCTGCTTCATAGCTGATATTTCAGATTGCGTTAGCTCTGGAGCGGTTGCTTAAAAAATTACATAGCAACTACAAATATCAATTATAAATGGGACAGAAATAATAATTGAGTTGCTTGAATTTACTTAAAAATAATTTTATTATGACATGCTAAAGATTTTTATTCATCAAATATATATATATATATATATATATATATATATATATATATATATATATATATATATATATATATATATATAGTGTAAGCATTTTTTGAATCTTTCCGTGCTAATAGACAATCTGTTTGTACTCCTAGTGTTTGATTTGAATAGTTTTTCGTGCAGACAAATTGTAAAGGTTTTTTTTTTCTTTTCTTTTTACAAAATTACGAATTTTTTAATCAGGAGTTTTTCATTTCTTACAAATAGTCTCTTGCAGATCAACTTATTTGTGAATTGTAGTTTGCGCGTTTGATCATATTCAGCATCTAATGCTTTCAACAATTTAGAATAAAAATAATAGTTTTTACAAACCTGTTCGAATATTTTTACATAAACATATTCGAATTAGGAAGTACGAAGAAACGTTATGCAGGAAAATATAGAAGTGATGAGGGTTTTATTGTGAAGATGATTTTATTGAAACGGGCGGAATACTTGCTTTAACTTTTGTCCGAACAGATGTTGCCAATTGTTGCAAATAAAGTGAAATTGCAGATAAAAGCAGCATAATGAATTTATATTAATGTTGTAAATTGAAAGGCGTAAAGTAAAATGTTTAGTTAAAAATGAAAATCTCACTTAGAATAAGTTGAAATTACTAGTAAATTTTGAGCTTATATTCGCCAAACACTATTGCATAAGTGAAAGTCCTAACCTATAGATTATGTATAACTTCAGCATTGGCAAATTTAAAGAAGAGAGAAATTACTCGAAGTGAGTCTTGCAGACATAAAAGAAACTCTAAGAAATTCTAATAAGCTAATTATTAGATTGTGCTTTACTGTTTAAGTAAAATACACTCGTCTAATATAAAAATAAATGCTTACTATAAAATGGGATAAATACAAAGGCCAAGCGCAAAAATTCATTTGATATTAAATATTTAAAATTTCAAGTTTCAGTAGATAGAAAACAAAGATACGGAAACGTTTACAGAAGATGCACGATTTAAACTGATTCAGAAACTTGGATCTGATTACTAAAAGACGCAAGAATAATTTGCTGATTATTGAGAAACATAATCATTTTAACTGTTGATTGAATGATTGCGTTGTTTTTTAATAATGTTAAACATTGCACAAATTTATTTTGATAACTGATAAAAAAATACTCATAATCGCGTTGTACTTAGGATGCTTAGTTGTAAAATAAAATGAAACAAAATTTCAAATGCGTATCATTAAGAAAGGATGAAAAATATTGATTGAAAATGATTATCTTTGCTATATCGCTTTCAGAACTGCCTGTTTCATGGAAATGTATCGTTAACATAACACATTTTATCACTGTGAATTAAAATTCACTGCTGTATAAGATTACAGCACTTATTTCGTAAGATATGCTATTTATATACTCCCGTTTAAAATAAAATGTTATGAATAAGGCAGTGTTTGTTGATTTAATAGAAACACGCAGTCTATCATTTATTCATGCCCGTGAGAGTAAGTATGATATCAAATAAAATATCTTATGCCATTTCGTTACAAGTATCTTCTGTCGTGCCCCATAAATTCAACTGACGTTCATAACATGTCGCTTAAAGCTTGGATTTTATGAGTTCTATTTTTATTTGTTACACAAAAAAAGTCTTTCTGGCATATTTTGCTTCAATAATTAACTTATATCGTGTCTAAAATATATGTATATTTTTGAAATAATACTTTGTTTTCGTTGGCAAATAAGTGAAATTATGTGCATGAAACTTGTGATGAATATTTAAAACTTTAAAGGATTAATGGTTATTCATGACATGAAGACATAATAGCACGATATAGCGATTTAGTCAGTAGCCATGTGAATTATTTATTTTTTTCAGTTTGTTTATAATTTTATACAAATCTAAGATATTTAAAAGTGTTCAACTAAGCCAAAAACAGATTGTTTTAATTATTAGCAATAAGAGAAAATGGTAAAAATAATCAAAATCATGAAATGTAATCTTGTTGTTGCTTAAACAGGCGATCACAAAAAGCGTTTTTTATTATATATCGGACACATAATTGTATTTATGAAGTTAAAATTATTAAACTTATGCTCTTGGGAAAAAAAAGAATTTTTACATGGTCTTTTCTTTTATATTTTTAATAAAAATTCACATTATTTGAAACTGGTCCAAGCTTTTAATCGAATAAAATAAGTAAATTAAAGAAACAAACTTAAATGAACCTTAATAAAAACTTTCTTTGAATTGCAACTATGGTTTAAACTATTAAATTCTTTGAATTTATTCTTTTAGACTAATTAATAGCTAATTTTCATTATGTAGACTATAAACTGATGGCATAGTGGGTAATCGGGTGGTCTACGAACAAATCGAATGACTAACATATTCGCGAAAGAATTTTATGTTCGGATAGTAGAAGCTTCATTATACACATTACTGAAAAGCAATCGATATTTGGCACATTCTTACTCTTTGAAGTATATTACACTTCATTAAAAACGAATTTTAGAACCCCAAGATATTAAATATTTCTGTTATAAAAATGATACAAAAATACAACTCCATGAAATTAGTTTAAACGAAATGTAATACAAATACAAGGTGTTCCGAAAAGTCGTTTCTAAAAGATTGGGGAAGGGTGCTAGTTTGCATAATGAAGTCCTTTTGCCTATAGAACATAGGGTTGGAAACATAAAAGGATGGCTTGTCCGTGGCCTTTCCCTACTATATGACGATAGGTCTCTTTTTTACTGAAATTTTAGTATATTATTATGATAACGGTTTCTGGTAATAGTAACAGAGCTTGAAATATGTTGAAAATTTAATTATTTTTTTGAAACTGAGAAACGATAGTAATAGATATTAAAAACGACTATTTTTATGGCTAGAGTCCTTTTTTTTCTTTTAGAAAAACAAAGAAACTAATTTTAAATTTTTCAGTGCTCAGTTATCTTGATGATTTAGGTTTCAGATATGAAAAATTAGTTTTTAAAGTAAAAATGAACCGATTTTTTAAAAATATAATTTAATCATTGATCAGAAATCTTAAAATTTAATTCTTAGATTTTAAAGAAATAAAAGTAGATATGAATTATCTGTTTTTCAAATAAACTTAAAAAATCGGAAAAAATTGGTTCCGGTTTTTTTAAAAAATGTCTAATAATTTGGATAGTCGTGGCTTTTAATTTTAAATTCTAATTGAATCACTTATTTTATCGAAAACTTTTTTCTGTGATTTTTAATGATATTAAGATTTTTATAAACATGGAATTGAATAAAAGTGAAAATGAAGTGGGATAAGGCGAAATGACATTCTAACGAGTAACGTACTTAAGCGTTTCTCCAAGCTTAGAATGAGCTTCTGACAGAGAGAAAACGCATCTTTTGTTTTCATTAGATATAAAATAACGCAGTAAAGAAATTATTTTCTGGAAGTTTAGATCGATTCACTAGATTAATAATTCACTGATAAATGAACAGATCAGTTTGCATTCAAAGTTATTGAACTGATTTTTTTTAGTTAGTCAATCATCCACTATACATCATTACTGCTTTACGATCGATTAAATATTCATTGCTTGTCTAATTAAAATTCTTTAATGCCAAACCTGCTATCATGATTATGTCTTGAAAGGAAATCGCTATGTCTCATATGTCTCTTCTACATTTCTTGTATTTAAATGTATTTTATTTCATCCTTAAAATAAATTTCTATTATAATATAATTCAAGTATAATAATATAGAATTTTTATTACATTTAATTCAAGCATTTCCAAAAAAAAAAAAAAATTGCTTTCTAAAAATATCAATTTTAGTTTGGCATGCGTAAGCGACTTTTGATACTCTGATATTAACTGATTTTTAAGTTTTGAAGACATAAATAAAAAAAATTGCTATTCATCGTTAGATTCAGAAGATATAAAAAGTAAGGAAAGTCATGATTTCTCATTTTCTAAAATATCTTAGTTTGTTTCATCTAAAATAATACCTCCCTCAAAATGCTTTTTTGAACAGAAATATTTAAATAAGCAATGAACAGTCTTGTTGTTAAATACTTATTTTACATTTTCAATTCGAGTGCTTTCAACCAAAATGTTTGTCATTTAACATGAAAGATGAAATTAAAAAGATCATTAGTCATTTGAACCAACCGTTCTTATAAAAATTTAGTAACTTTTTCTATTTTTAGTATCAAATTAATTTCAAGCTTTAGATTCTTTTTTTTAAATTTCTTTTTTAATATCACAACCATTATATACGAACTTTTAAGAACTTTTATGAAATGAATTTTTGTTTGAATTTCATCTATTTCCATTATTCCCAAATTTGCGAAGTTTATTATTAAAAATGGAAAAAGCGAAAATGAAATTTGATTTCTTAAAAATTTAAAATATTGTGATATTGTAGTATTAAATAGCAAATCGTTGGAGTTAATGAATATTTTAAGTTGCAATTCAAATATTTGGTACTAGATAATTGAAGTTGCTAATTAATTGTAATAAAATTTATTCATTTGAAATCACAGATCTTTTCATTTTTGAAAAATGAATATTATGATTTATAAATAGGATAGTTAGTTGAAAATATAGCTTAAAACGCGGATGCAACTGAAAAACAATTGTACGAAAATTTAAGTTCTTTCTGTCGTGTTCATGTTAGTATAGTTTGTTAAAATATCGCCTTAGAACGAAATGCGGAAGTATACCTTCAGTAACATCTATAGATGTTTATATAAGCATCACAGCATAAGTATTTGCAAAAATTAAAGATAAGGAATTATTTATATAATAGTTAAAATATTACTATTTTTCCATTTACCGATCTACAGCTTGAAATATCACTCCTCCAGTCGCACGTTTTGAAATGGCGGAAAGTTCTAGTTCCCAATTACGTCACTTATCATCGTTGCTTAGTCTAGAAGAAACGCCACGATGTGTAGAAATGAAAATCGAATTAATTGATATGCTGCAAACATAACGGTGCAAATTACAAATTCTCTATAATTTATTCACCAAGGCTACCATTATTATTATTTGTTTCTGTTGTGTGTACGCTTTTATGTCCAATTTTTTTCTTTGTCGATGTTGGGCTTAATGTTTTTATTAATAATAATAATGTTTATTTTATTGAAGTTGTCAAATATAAATCAGTCAGTTATAATTTTGAATTCTGATATGAAATTATTTTTTAATTGTTGTTAAAGAAAATAATATCACATTAGCTAAAATATAAGTATTTTGTTAGATATCATTTTCAAAGCAAGATGATTTTATGCACTTAATATTTCTACGAAAATTTGAAAAGACCAATAATGTGGGATAAGCCAAGAAATGTGGTAACCTAAAAGCCCATTTTCGAGTAAAAAACAAAACAACATGTTAGTGCATTGTAATACAAATTGTTGAATTGAAAGTTGAACGCATCCGTTAAATGTTACATGCTGTTCATTTCCCTTCATTGCTGCACAGATCATTATGTTAATAAAAATCATTAAGCATTTTCAAGGAAGTTCCTTACAATATACTGTACTTATTAGCATGTTACTACCCACGATTTAAAAAAAAATAGTGTTTCTGCGTCCAAAATATTTATTTCAGCTTTTATTTCATTTGAACAGTTTCAAATAAAAAAAAATGATACTCGTTTAGGTTCTTTTCATGTATTGTAAGCTTATAGAACAGGTTTACAGTAAAATAAAAGAATATATAGTACGGGATTTATATTATCATTCCCCTAAGTTCTATTAGTTATTTAATTTTTGAGTAGTTTTGACCAAAATGAGCAGATTTTTCTTTAAAATCAACTGTTCCAGATATTAAGGAGGAAAGGAGAAAATGAAGCCAGGATAAAGGATCAAAAGCTCGATTCTAATGTTGAGTACCTGACCATTTGTTATGGTCAAAAATAGCAGCTGGAACTTGATTTATTAAATTTATTTTAATAATATTCAAACAAGTTATGATTCTGAATCGTCATTATTCTTTATAATGGAATGATCATGCTGTTGAGAAGAATTGAAGAAAGAAGTTGTTGAGAAGGATTTTTCCAATATATATAAAGTTTAATCTTTTTAATGTCCTTTTAAAAATCGCAGAATTTTCGCCAAAGCTTTAAGTATTAGCACACTTAATGCATGACTAATATTTAGCGTCGTAGTTTAGCGTAAAAATAAGATATGGATTTGAGGTATCTTCCCATTCGCTGAATGGTTTCAAACTTTGATGCAGATCTTAAATCCTGGTGTCAAAAATAGATATCAGATTTCATTATTTTTATCATTCGATTCATTCTACTTTTGGGTGTGCACAATACATGCAAATCGATATTGTAAACCAGTAGATAGTCTGCAGTTCGATCGGTTTAATCCAAAATTAATCATTAGTATATAATTTTAGTGTGAAAATCTTTGGCTAATATTCATCCGACTAAAATATTACATTTTCATAATATTACATTAATTATATGGCAGAAAGTCAATCATACGACGATTTTCTTCAAAATGACAAAGAGTTTAGTTATATTTAAAGTTATATTACCCGTTTTAAAGCTACACTAAATTATATAGAAATTCAGACGATTAAGCTAAACGTCAAATATTTTAAACATAGCTGTTAGCGTATTTCATATGCCGTGTTCACAACGCATAGACGGAGAAACTGACAGACAGATTTTCTGTTGACAGATTCTCCTGAAATTTAATACAAACCTGCCATTTCGTTCTAAAGATCACATACTGCATTTCATTCATCTAGCATCGTCTATTTTTTTGAGTTATCATGTTTGCTGACAGCAGGAAGAACTTATTTAAATTAAAACCGAATATCGATTAAATTAATCTTGGAATGTTCTTAATGAATTATCATTTTCAAGTTGCATTTTATTTTACGGTTTTAAAAGATGTGATGTTTTACAATTTAAAAAAAAAATGTCCGATCCTATTATTAAACATTATTTGAATTGATTAATTAAAGGTTTGCATTTTTTTGCTATTTTGTTTTAAGTTATTTTTAAATTTAAATTGTTCATTTTTTTAAATACAATATACTGAAACAAACTTTTTGAAAAGGATCTGCAATGAAGCATTTTGTTATTTCAGTTTTTCATAATTGGCTACTGTGACTTATATAAACATTAAATTTATTAAAAAATTGGTTTTATTAATTCGGAAAGGGAAAAAGGAACGAGATTTGCAATGTCTAAAGGTTCCTAGAAGGCTAAATGCGACCCTGACCACTAGATATAATTCCAAAAAAGGGGAAGCTCGAAACGTGAGTATGAATATTCATATCAAACTATCTACGACGATATTTTTCTAATATAAAAAAATATATGATATATCCTTCTAATTATGAAAAAAAATCTGCTCTTTATCCGAATATGATACCTTTTTCCGTTCGTCATTCTGTGTTATTTCACTCATCACAAGCCATAAGTCTTCCCAAAATGCAGCTGAAGGCCCCGGCCGGTGGCCAATCTACTGCAATAAACCTCCAAAACGACGAATACCTTTAGTACAGTAATTAATGAAGGTATTTTCTAGAACTCTTTATATTTTCTTTTTAATAAACGCGCCATATCATGATTTTTCCGTATTCACACCATTTGGGAACCTGAAAGAAAGAGAATCCATGAATCATGAAACAGCAGGTTTAATTTTTACTTCTCTCTACGACCGTTGCTGTGTTTATGTTCTGTTTCTCGTAACCGTATCGTTCTGAGCGAGCTGAGAGCTCAATTTGATTAATGTGATGACTCCATGAAAAAAAAAAAAAGGAATGCAACCAAATTCGCTGATTCTACTCAACACTGTGCAGATGTTAAATGGATAACCGTTTCGTCTGATTCATGCAGATCGTTTTTTATCTTACTTTTTTTCAGTCCTCACCTTTGGATATGCAATTGCAAACATGCTGATTCAGCTTTGCGCTTTTTGTAAGCTTTTTTCATCCGTCGAAAGAGAAAGAACTTTCGTTAAATACCACGCTCTCATTATTTGTGTGGGAGACCTTCGGAATCAAAAAACACCAATGATTCATACTGAGAGAGAAAATATGTATTGCTTTTTGGCTTGTGATAGAAAACCTCTTTTTCGTTGGACTTCAGAATTCGAACTGATCTTTCCATGAGAAGTAACATGTGTGCTGCATGTGATTTTCGGAGCTAAAACTCGGGATGCTCTGGATATTATCAAGACGGAATGCTTAACTCGAAAGCTGGATGACTTCAGCAGATAGCACAGATTTAGATACTACAGAAATTATCAATATTCAAATGAATTACGAGATTTAATTACTATGATTTACTAACAAATATAATTGAAGTATATTTACTTCATTTATATATACTATTAAATAATCTTGCTATAATTTATATATATAAAAAATTCATTCAAACCTTTTTTACTATAATTGAAGCAAATAAATTGTAATTGAAGTATATTTACTTAAATTTACATATAATATTAAATAAACGTACTGAAATTCGTATTTAAAAAAATAATGCAAAAAATTTTACTGTCATTGAAAACAGACCAATTAATTCAGAATCGGGAAATAATATGTAATATTTTTTTGAATTTGGTCAATAGTTAGTCCTGGTTAATCCAATGTATCTGATCACTTTAGAATATTCTTTAATGTAAATTATAAAGATTAATTAGTAGTTTCTTACACTTTTAGCGAAAACATTTTTGCTGAAGGTTATGACCAGTACTCATTCGAACATAACTTTATTATTACGAAATTGATAATTACTTTTTATTATTTAATTTAAAGAAAATGGGATGTTTTATTCAAAACCAGAAAAAATAGGAGATTTTTTTTAAATCTGGTCAGTAAATAGTTCTGACTGATCCAAGATATCGCCTCACTATAAAATATTCTATTTGTGTAAATTATGAATGAATAGTCTCTTAAACTTTTAGTGGGGACATTTTTGCTAAATGTAATGATCAGTACTGATTATTCAACTTGATTATTTTAAAATTTATCATTATTTCGCAGTGTTTAATTTTTAAAAAATGAGACAATTAATTCAAAATCAAAAAATATATAGTACATTTTTTTTAAAAAATCTGGTTAGTAATTAGCCCTGGTTAATCCAATATGGCTGATTATTTTGAAATTTATCATTATTTCGCAGTGTTTAATTTTAAAACAATGAGACAATTAATTCAAAATCAGAAAAAGTATAGTACATTTTTTTAAAATCTGGTTAATAATTAGTCCTGGTTAATCCAATATGGCTGCTCACTTTAGAATATTCTTTCGTGTAAATTATAAAGTTTAATTCATAGCTTCTTATACTTTTAGTGAAGATATTATTGCTGAAGGTAATGATCAATACTGATTCATAACGTAACTTGATTATTATTAAATTGATAATTACTTTGCATCGTTTAATTTATAAAAGAAAATTAAGCAATTAATCCAAAGCCAAGAAACAAGTGATTTCGCATTTTTTCAAGCGATAAACAAATTAAAAATTAAGACGGTTCTGGTTGATTCAGAATGTTTAGTTACTTTAATATAAAAGTAAAACAATATCTTATGTGAAATAGGAAATAAAAAAAAGCGTTTTGTGAGAATTTTGAATTATTGTATGAAGGTCAGTGAAATTCTAAAGTTACATAACAATTACAACTGTGCGTTAATGATCCAAAAATAGTTATATTTTAATTTTAATCTTATTCTTTATTTACTCAGCTTTTAATTTGGCTTGCAGCCAAAATTCGCATAAATTTTTACGTATAAAATTCCTTTGTGGACTAAAATCGTCTGAAAATGTTTAATTGCACGCAGTTCCTATCTAAGCTTTCATTTGTAATCATTGTCATATTAGGCGGTTTTGTTGATACATGTTGGCTTCAAGTTTCAGTCGAAATTTTAAAGTAAAATTGTATATTTCAAAAGAATTTTCAGAAATAAGCTCGAAATATTATGTGTTGTAATTCATCCTTACTGTAAAGCATTTAAAAAAATTTGAACATTAAGAGTCTGTTTCTTTTATATACATTTCAGTACATAGCCGAAATCTTTATATGTATTTACCTTTCGCAGGTGTCAAAATAGAAGTTTATGTATTAAAATGTTATGTATTATATTATGTATTCTGCTGTACTGAGTTTGTAAATTAATATATGCTTTCCCTTTTATATAAAAAAAAAATTATTTTTTTGTGCAAAAAATGAGAGACGAGAGTGTTTGAAACCATTCAGATACATTTTAAAATAAAATTCCTGTAATTTTCATTAATCTTTAAAAAAATGAAACTTGTTCTTTATACTAAATCTTTCTCCGCTTGTAATTTTCATCTTCTATATTAAGTATAGTAAATGCAGTACTTCAATAATAACAAGTCAATTAGATGGATTACTATTTAAATTTTTTTGATACTATTAAAAGAGCAATTATGAATTCGATGTTGCGTTACTATTATATCCTGGCAGCTTCATTTTAATAGGAATTTTCCAATTATTTGTAGTGTTTTAAATCATTTTTTTTTTCAAACGAAAAGAATTTTTCCAATGTTTAGATATTTTAAACCTAACTACGATGAGTTAGTGCATATTTTTGATATACCGAATTTTCGAAAACTATTTTGCTGCGATATTTATTTCAACAATAAATGTCTGTTTCATTAAATTGGAACAGCAAATCTTATTTTCTTCGTATTTTGCTGTATGCGACAAATACATAAAAAGAAAAATATTGTTACCAATAGTCGCGAATTTAACAAATTTCGATGCACCTTATTAAATAAAAAACATTATTTATTATTATTGGCATGTTTGTTCATGTATATGTATGTGAATATGAAAACTAAAAAACGCAGTAAGTTAAGTGGATGAAATATGGCATGATGTTCTTATGCAAAAATTGTAGATCTATATCAATCTATTACAGAATCGATCGACGGTTAGAGGACTTTTATTTTAAATATGGAACTATGCCAAAAAAAGCTATATCTATAAAGAAGCATCGTTTCAATTTTTTTACTTTTTATTTATTTATTTTGCTTTTTTTCAATTTGGAATTTATTTATATCTAGAAAACAAGAAGCTTTTTTTATGCCTTGCATTTTTTTTTCTCGTTTCTTGCATTTTTTTTTAACTAAAAAGCTAATCAAACCTCATTCCATCTCGAGAAACAAGAAGTATTATAGCTTGAAATAATAACTTAGTAATCTCCTAACTTAGTATTATAGCTTGCTTCAAATATGCATTGTAAATTTTTTACATAGTAGAACCTATCTTTTGCCTTTTGAATTTGAAGTTTAATTGAATTTGTTTGATACTTATTATTAATTTTTTTTAAATAAGGCCTTATTATTGGGTCAATATTTTTATTTTACGTTTTATGTGTATTACCGTGTTCATATTATAAAAAAGCCCCCCCCCCTTTTTTTTTATCAGAATTTGGAAATACATTTTTTTAGTAAGGGTAATAAAATTCTCCTGACTTAATATTATAGAGCATTTCTTCCAATTGTACATTGTTTTATATGCTATAATGCAACATTTATGTCAATAAATGCAACTTATTCAAAAAA
This sequence comes from Argiope bruennichi, assembly GCF_947563725.1. NCBI lineage: Eukaryota > Metazoa > Arthropoda > Arachnida > Araneae > Araneidae > Argiope > Argiope bruennichi. The sequence continues at coordinate 9,165,234 of NC_079159.1, forward strand.
AAATGTTCTTTAAAATTGATCCTCCCGTCGAATGGTTATCATATGAGGCTGAATTGACTATATTGAAGTATTTTCATATTAGTATAATTTCAATTCCTTCTGAAAATGGGCGCTAGCATTTTTCTCTAAAATTATTTCTTACGGTTTCTATGAATGTAATGTTCTAAAGTTTTTAATATATAAATATCAATTTTTACTTGTTTATTATAAATTTTTAACTGCTCCCGGAATTTCAAAATGCATTAATAACTACGAAATTACACATCTCCTATTTAATACTTGATTACAAATTTCCTATTTGATGTGTTTAATAATGTTTTTATTATTAATTTGTTGTATAAAAATCCTGGAAATGCATCATTTACCTACAACTAACATTAGCAGAATTTTTAAATGTAGTCTTTAATGTCATTAAATGTAGTCATTAATGAAAACCGAAGTAAATAAATAAATAAAAAGGCATTCTAACATCATGGATTTCGCATAGCACGAGTCCCTTTGTTAATGGGAATTCCGAACCTCGCCTACAGCGTAGTTTCCATACAATACAGAATGAATATATCATGTAATGGAAAAATTAAATACTTCGCCTGCAATACGTTTTCAATACATGAAACGAGTGAATCTTGTTATCGAAGGATAGAATCCCACTTATACAGCACCGTTTCAGTATAACACGGAACGAATAAATTGTGTTATCGAAGGATAGAATCCCACTTATACAGCACCGTTTCATTATAACACGGAACGAATAAATTGTGTTATCGAAGGATAGAATCCCACTTATACAGCACCGTTTCAGTATAACACGGAACGAATAAATTGTGTTATCGAAGGATAGAATCCCACTTATACAGCACCGTTTCAGTATAACACGGAACGAATAAATTGTGTTATCGAAGGATAGAATCCCACTTATACAGCACCGTTTCAGTATAACACGGAACGAATAAATTGTGTTATCGAAGGATAGAATCCCACTTATACAGCACCGTTTCAGTATAACACGGAACGAATAAATTGTGTTATCGAAGGATAGAATCCCACTTATACAGCACCGTTTCAGTATAACACGGAACGAATAAATTGTGTTATAGGAGGTTAGAATTCTTTTCTTATACTAACTACGGTTTCAATACAACAGTACCAAGGAAATCAAGTTATAAGAGGATAGAATTCTATTCTTATAGCACGGTTTCAATATAACACGGACCGTGACAATCGTGTTATAAAAGGTTATAATTCTCTTATAGGTTTCAGTATAATACCGACCTAATGAATCGTGTTAGAGGAGGTTAGAATTCTACTATGATTTCAATATAACACTGACCGGGATATTCTTGTTATAGGAGGTTAGCATTCTGTTCTTACAGCAGGTTAATATTCTATTTTTATAGCAAGCAGTCAATAGTCCATTATTATAGCATGGTTTCAGTATAACATGGATCGAGTAAATCGCTTTATAGGAGTTTAGAATTCTATTCTTATAGCAGATTAATATTCTATTCTTATAGCGCGGTTTCAAAGTAACACGGCTGAGTGAATCGTGTTATAGACGGATAGAATTCTATTCTTCTAGAAACGGTTTCAGTATAAGACAGACCGAATAAATCATGTTATAGGAGGTTAGAATTCTATTCTTATACCACGGTTTCAATATAACGCGGACCGAGTGAATTCTGTTATAGGAGGTTAGAATTCTATTCTTGAGAACGGTTTCAATATAACATAGATCAAATGAATAATAGTCTTATAGGAGGTTAAAATTCGATTCTTATAGCACAGTTTCAATATAACACTGACTGAATGAATAATAGTCGTATAGGGGAATAAAATCCCGTTCGTAAAGCACGGAATAGGAATGTATATATATATTCTTGTAGAATGAGAAAAAAAAAATAATGTATCGTGTGTATATATATGTGTATACATACATGGTACATTTTTTGTCATTTTACAAGAAAAATGTTTGTATTATTGCTTCTATTCTTATTTTTCATTATGTTACTATTCTCTGTCATGAAATTATGCTAAGCAAAATCATCACTTCCTCTAGCAGCATATGACAGCTCCTAACTACGCGTTTCCTCGTCTTTTGATACAGTTGTCACGGTAAATTCCTTTTTTTTCCCGGTCACCAATTAGGCAGAGGGTAAAAAGAAGGACAGATGATGATAAAGGATTGCGGTGTTTGACAAACGACATCATGAAAAGGTGAAATGGAAACCTCTGGCGCGGGGAATTGGGTTGTAACGCACCCAAGTACCTCAGCGGAACATCCTCGTGCCTTACAGAGGAGCTTAACCCTGTTTTTGAAACGCTTTACTGGAAAACACGTGGTGGAATATTTGTGATTTGCGTACAAAAAAAATGCAAAACTTAGTAAGAGATTTTTAGATTATTTTGAATGTAGTGATTCCAAAGATTTATATTTACGTTTGCGGTTCACTTAATTTTGGCTTTAAGTTATCATTAGTACCTTGTTATGTTTGAAGTTATAAACAGAGAAAAAGTACTGTGAACTTCAAAGATTTTAAACTTAAAATGTTGATGAATTCTAACATTTTGAGACTCATTGAGGCCTCGAAAACGATTTTTTTTAATAATGGTCTTTCTGGATTATTTAAATCATGATGGCTCAAAAATGTAACAGAAAGTGAATTGATAATGAATAAAATTGTTATTGGCAATATGAACTAGTTAATGTATCATTTATAAAGTTAAGACACAAAATAAAATGAATTAAATATTAGGGAAATCTATAAATAATATATTTTTATATGGCATAAAATGATTACTTAAAATTTTAAAAAATTAAGCTTTATATTATCAAATAATATAAGTAAAATTTAAGGACTGATTAATTTTTTATAAATTGAATTTTGGTAAACTTTTCTGCTCTATATTTTGGTGTAATGTGCAGTTTCTTCTGTTTTCATATTACATTATTAAATGGAAGTATGCACTGTATTAAATTAATCACTGAAAGTATGTGAGTTTAAGGCCTACCTTTCATTTAAAATTTTATTTTGAAACTATTTTCACTTTTGCGAAAATTACTTTTCCAGCTTTAATTTAGTTACATTGCTTATCTTTCAAAAGACTCAGTTATTAAGAATATTTAAAAATGCATTGCAATATAATATCGCCCACCTGACAGCAACTATTATATAATGTTAGTTTTAGTTAACTTATGTTAATGATAGTTAATTATTTGCTTCAAAACTGGTGATAGACTTTTGAATTATCTAATACTGCTTTGATAGTAACATCGAATATAATTGTATATCAACCCATATTTTCCCATTGAATATTTTTCTGTATTTTTATTGTTTTCATTCGGTAAAATAAAGTTTGATTTTTTCTTGAAACATACACTTTTTTACAAAGGTAATTCAACCATTTTATACAAGAAACTGAATTTATTTCTCAAATTATTTTATAAATATATGTAACTATAATCATATATTTATAAGAAAATAATTTATGATCCAAACAGGTGAAAGTTTAACATTTGCTATCAATATATGTTTGCTAGATCATATGTTCTATTAAATATGGAATACACATTTCCACTGCTGAGCGCAGGACTTATTGTCGTAACCTTGTTGAGTATCGTGTCGCGCTTTGCAGATTGAAGTCGCCCAAGCCTTCACAAAACCGGACGATACGCACAGGGAAAAAGTAACGTAGTATTCGATAAAAATAAATTTTCAATAAACGTTCCGAAGGACGCATTTTCATGAATGCTTTGTAGCCTGCTGTGTGTGAATGCCACCAACAACGAAGGTCGTGTCGCCTTATTTTTTGAAGACTACTTCCTGTCCATAAAATCGCGTCGTTTAATTCCGTCGCCCGAAAGTGTCAGAAAAATCATTCTTTAAACCGCAGACGATGTCTCGAAAGAAAATACAGTTCCTGCAAATGGCAACAGAAGAGAATGACAAAGACATCTGCCCAAAGAACTCGAGTGTCGTGATATTTTTACTTGTACCTCTATTTTGTTATTCTGCGAATTTGGAACTGTTCAGATTTCTCTGTCTTTCATGTAATACAAGTCCATAATAAGAATCCCAATTAAAATATTAATTAATGAAAATTGAGATAAAAAATGTCTTGGTTATTTATATTAATTGAGGAAACTAAATCCGAATATACAGATATTCGACTAACAACACTTAATTTTTATTTTATTTAAAATAAGAAATAGTTCTTCGTAATTCTCTTTTTAATTTTCTTTTATTTATTTAATGTATTACACTTTTTAAGAAATTGATTTTTTTTTCTGATCATCATGCATTGTCTTTATACACAGTTTCCAAGTATTCGTACTTGTGTTATTTGTTAATCTGTTTCAAAAATATTTCATCTTATAATAAGAAAATTTCGGAATATTTTCATAATTGAGGGGGAGGGGAGATTTACATCCAGTATTTTGTACGTAATCTTTTTCTTTTATGATAATTAGTTCAAAATACGATTTCATCCAAACTATGTTAAACTAGAATTTTGAATTATAATAATTATCACTATTTCTGCAATAAGTTTTTTTTTTCAAATTTGGGAAATGAAACTTTTGATCTGCCCGAATATCATTATTATTTTATTTATTATTATTATTTTTTTTTTTGGATTCAAATATAATCCTTTACTTAAATAGACCTTCTTGTGCTCTAAATCTCTACAATTTCCGATTAAACATGTATTATTTCTTTCTGAACCACACCTTGTATTTAAAATCATGGCCACTTATACTGGTCAGATTGTGGAAATTCAGGGGAATAAAAATTGTGATGCTATTTCATGCTCATAATAGTATATATATTGAAGAACATGCGAGACTTGAAGATGACAATTTCAGGAGGAATATCCACAACTGTATTTTATTTCAAATACGCCCTATTTACTGGGTATATAATTTTACACATATTTATAAAGATTTTTGTGTTATTCTTATTGACAAAGCTATTGCCAGTAGAATAAATCTTTCATTTTCTGCTGCATATTTTATTATGACGAAAATATACAATTTTCATTTACAGTGCATTCCCGAGTATCCAGCTTTCGGACTGTCCGGCTTAGTTTTCTATTGCCGTAATTAAATGAAAAATGCAAGGCGTCTATTAAGTCATTTATTAAAGACTAAGTTTTGACTCTTATCTGTGTAATCATTTATCAGCGAAAAATAAAATCCATTTCAGCCATTTTTTTTAAAAACTAGGCTTACGACTTAAATTAATGTTTTGTTTATGTTTCTTGCATTTAAACTGGGCACTACAGAATTTATGTATCCTTTTTTTTTTCTATGAATTTATATCCTTTAACTTACTTTTTCTCTAATAAATTCTTGAAACGTTCAGTGCAGTATATAAATATATATAAACTATTAGTACAGAAACTTCTTTTTTAATTCTACGTGTTACCGACAACTGCTTCTCTGATTCACCGGACCATGGCTGCGTTCACATTGAGATAAATGGAGAGCTTAATACTCAATAAGAAGTGAGAAAATGCGAATTATAACAGTGAGTTGTGGATAAAAACTTTGTCTTCTAATATTGGTTGGTAAAGAAATGAATTCATTGAACTCCGGCCTATCCGGCTATTTTGTTATTTGCCACATTAGGCCGGATACTCAGGAGTATACTATATCATCTGTCAATAGTCTCAAAACAGATTCTGGGGAAAAAAATGCTTTATTAATTCGAAATTTTCTGCATTGAATTTGATTATTAGCTACGATTACATTTAAATGTTTTAATTAAATCAGGATGTTAAATTCAAATAACAACATTTTTTAACGATCCAATCATTTTTGCTTGGTTTATCTGAACATTGTTTCATCACAGTGCAATAGAACAATAGCTCCCACAACTGATTAACACGATCGAGACTCTGATTCTGATTCCTGTCATCTATTGTTTTAAATGTTTGCAATTAGAACTAAGATGATTATTATGATTTGCACGAAATAATTTTAAGAGTACGGTGATCATTATTTAATTTTTAATACCTTTATTTTATATCCTGGGGATTTTTAGTTTAAAAATCAAATTCTCTATTTCGAGTATTTGATTTTTCAGTTTTCTTCTCAGATTTGATTCTTCTGGAATTATTTGTTATGCTTTTTTGATGTTTTCATTTTTCTTGTCGTAAGTTCATAAAACTAACACTTTGGAATAAATTAACAGCATTTCGAAATAATCGATTCTCTGAGCGAAAGAACGATATTCATAGGGGAAAAAAACAACAATTATGTAGCTTCTGTCAATTTCTGTTTGACACGATCTGATTTCTGATGATTTTAAATATGTATCTGTTTCATAATAAACTTTAAGATGGAAATTATGTCTCACTAAAACGAAGAAGTAATTCCATATTTTCGGAGTTTTATTCTGCACAATACAGTCTTGACTGTTTAAGTGGCTAAAACATCAATTTTACTAGATTCTGAGCATTTCGGTTGCTTTAATCATGCATCAAAATGCTATTCAAATTCTAATGCATTTCTCTTACTATTTTTTTATATATATTTTGAAGTTCATTTACTCTAATGTAGCATATTAATGCTTTAAATTTCTTAAAAATCTGATCAAGTTACAAATTTTAAATACTGATTGATATAATAGTTATTATTGTTGCTTGTATGTATAACGAATATATATGAATATAATGATTATAGCCAGATCAAATTAATTACCCATATAGCCACTATGTCTTGGTCGAGTTTCTTTATCTGGTATAAATAAATTAATGGTGTTAAAAAGTGGTCAAAATAATTGGTCTCGGAGTTGCCTAGTATAGAATAAATTGAACCGGAAATAGAAAGGATTTATTAATTATAGGAAAATAAAACCTTCCAAATAATTCCATACATACACTATAGTGAAATGAATAATCATAATAATGTTCTGCAGTCAGAATGCTCTTTTAATTAGTAAAAAAGCCTTTTTTTTTTAATGCTACTAATTTTCTTTGAATGTTTCTTTTCTGAGTGCGAATGTGTGTTTGAAAACAGTGATAATGCTAATTATAATTTTCAATTTATTATTTAAAACATTTTTTCAGAACAAGTATTTATTCAACAAAAGAATTACTTATTTCAATAGTTATTTATATTTTTAAAAAAAGATTTAAGAACGCCAAATATATTTTTTCAGTGAATCGTTATTTATTTAGTTTTGAAAAACAATATACTTATATACAGAAATATAATTTAAAATTTTAGCCCAATATCTGTAAAATTATAATTCAAAGATATAATTCTATGTAAATACGAACCAATTATTGGATTTAGATTAAAAATACTTATCATCTGCATGTAAAAATTTTATCAACAGGATATAGAAGAAAATTAAATCTTTAGGTTCAGTGAGAAATGATTGATTTGTTCATCTTATAATAGAGTAAGTGCCCTTCCTCATGGAGCTATTAAAAAGGAAAATGACTTGTGTTGGAAATTACTGCAAGACAGCTTTTGCTTCTTGAATTTTGTTAAATCCTGTCATCACGTATGATAGATACATGAAGTTAAATTAATCTTTCTTACCTCTGATCCTTCCGCTGGTGAAAAACCGTCTTGTCTGAATAATGGGAATACGGATTCTATCACTGATGTGAAGTAAACATTATTGATTTATATTTAAAATGTTTTTTTAATTCCTAATTCATTCATAGAAATTTCTTTACTGATTTTCATTTTTCATGAGTGTAAAGGAATAGAGTTAAATGGCTATACCATGACAGATGTAACTGTGCATGCCATCTAAAATCTAACTGAACAGTATCTTTCACAGTACTGTGATGTCACATCCCCCCCCCCCTGTCGGCATTGGTTTAAAAAGTCAATAAGCACTACACTATTGACTTGCATCAGTTGAGCACAAATTGACTGCATTGAATTAAATGATTGAAAGAATTATACCAATTCTGTTTGTACAAATTGCTCTTAATCCTTTTGTTTACTTGATTACATGAATAGTAATTAATTATTAAGATGAGGCGTCATTAACCAAATGTTGGCAACAGACATGGAGAGCAAAAAAGTTTTATTTAATGACATTTTAATAATGGTTTTGCGTTGGCAATACAACAAAAATAAAATATTGCATCTTTTCAACATTAAATCACTGAATTTTTTAGCATAAAATAAAAAAAAATTGAAAGAAAGTAAGAAAGAAAATAGAAGTTTGAAAAAAAAGTAGAAATTTGAAAGAAAGTAAGTCAAAGAAAATAGAAGTTTGAAAAAAAAGTAGAAATTTGAAAGAAAGTAAGTCAAAGAAATTTGTATATAAATTAATAATATTTAAACAGTAGCACACTGAATGTTTTTCTTGTTATATAGTTTCTGACATTTCCATCATAATGTGTTGTATCTTTCTATGCTCTTATAAGTTTATACATTTTCCCATAACAGCAATGAATATATGATACCAAGTATTCCGTAATATCTACCGAAAATTTAATATTTCTCTGATTTTATTAACATGAATGATATTCACGATTTATATAATTTTATGATATATAAAAATATATCAGAAAAAAATTATCAAATTAATTGTGATATATGATCGTAAAATGTAATTAGATTTAGTTGTGACACTATGACATATATGCGATCTTTTACGGATAAAGTGATATTATTTTAGTTCTATAATCACTAGTTTTGTGTATCACTATTATTATATTCTATTTTTATATTTATTGATATTTACACTAAAAACGAAATTTTAAGATTTGTAATGCATTTTATTTTATTTATATTTTTTTATTGCAGCAACTTTAATTTTTGCTGACTTGGGACTATAAATCAATTGATTTTCCGTTTAAATTTAAAAGTCATTGAAATTATAAATCGTTTGAATCTGTTCGTAATTTTTATTAATAAGTTGAAAGATGTATTTATATATTTACACGTATCGAACTTAGTCTATAACATAAAAATGAAATGAAATATCGTTTTCAAATATCCACCGTTGAGAGGCTCTTTCTTTTCTAATCTACATTAAATATTCAGACTGAGGAATGGTTCATCCAAATAGAATTGTTAATTTACCGAAGCGAACTTTTCCCCAATCATGGAGGTTTCAGAAATGAAAGTCAATGGAATATTCAACAAAAACAATTCAATAGTAGTTCAGATTCTAGTTTAACCTTCATATTTCTTTTTATCTCTCCCCCCTCCTTGTACCATCCAACGTATTTGCCTTTTTTTAATACCCTCCATCGATTGATTGTATATGTTTCAAAAAATGACGCCCATCCATCTTGCAAGCGGTTCTGCCCGGCGACAAATCCCGACCTCTTATCAGGGGTCGGCTGCACGGTCGAGCGGCTCGGCTAACAGGCGAGAAACACCGGAGACTTATCGCCTGTGAAATCGACAGATTATCCGCACACCCTTCGGGGAGGGAGACCCCTAATCCACTCGGAAAGAAAATTCGTCTCGCACCACCCCGTCTCCCAGTTCCATCTGTTGCAAAAGCGAAAGTTTCTCTTTCTGTTTTTAAACTTTTAAAAGAGTATTTTTTTAGAATAATGCAGATTATTTTGTTATGAAATTCTATTAATATTTAGGGTATAAAGACTGTTGCCAATGACTACGCTAGTTGACAGGGCGTACATACCTACAAATGGTGAAATCATTAGCGAATAATTCAATATGTGTTTCAAAGCATCTTTTTTTTAACGCGAACAGGAGAGATACACATAATAGTAAAAAGAAAAGAGAAAATAAAGTGTAAATACTCAAAAAAACCAGTTAGCTATTTTTTTAGAATGCATAATAATTTAAAAAATTAAAGTTGCATAAAATTGATGATATGGTGATTTCGATATAAATTTGAAAATTGAAGCATTGATGCCCATTTTTCGTTACAATGGAAAGGAATGCAGCAACTTCAAATCCCCATCATGTTAAATAAATTTCGTTTTAGAGGTAGAATGTTCTACGAATTTATTAATCGCTATTGCTTAAAACTATTTCCTTCTAATTACCCGTATTAAATAGAAAGAATCATATTCAGGACTATTTCACTAGGCATCAAAATGCATCAAATAATGTGCTATAGAACTTTCATTTCTGTAATAAAATTTTGTTTATTTTGATGCAATAAGGCATTAAGATACTTCAGCACAGGATTTCCTGTTCTAGCGTTTTTCAGCAGGACTTTATAAACTAGCAAAGTAATGTTTTGAGTAGTTTCCTGTACCACAAGACTTGAATGTATTTCGCGTTTTTCAGCAGGACTTTATATACTAAGCATTGTAAGCAACCTTCCTGTACCATAGGATTTTACTGTATATAGCATTTTTCAGCAGAACTTTATGAACTAGGCTTAGTAATGCACTAAGTAGTTTCTATACCTTGGGGCTTTATTGTATGCTGCTTTTTTATATACTGAGCATAGTAATGCATTGTGCAGTTTCCTGCGCCATAGGATTTTACTGTAGATACCATTTTTCAGCAGAATTTTATCAACTAGGCATAGTAATGCACCAGTTAGTTAGCATAGTAATGCATAGTAGTTTCCTGTACCACAGGACTTTAACGTATTTAGCGTTTTTCAGCAGCACTTTATGAACTAGGCATAGTTATGTACTGAGTAGTTTTCGTGCATAACATTCTAGTCTGTAGCATTTTTAGCAGGACTGTTTGATCAGGCATCTAATGCATTGAGTAACTCGTTGTTTTGAGTTGACTTTTACTATATAACTCTTTATTAATGGACAAACTTCGCTAAAAATTGGGAAATCGTCGAACAAAAAGTGGCAGTGATATATGTAAAGTAGTTTAATTCGAAATCACATGGAATAAATGATTCAGCTGTGCAGCTTTTTAGTGAAAACTGATTGTATGAAAATTTATAAATACGCTCTTCACATTCAAACTGAAAAATCGTATTCGGGAGTTCTCATTTGAATGTATAATTTGCGGTAATTTAAGTGGGCGGGCCAGGAGGTGCATCATTACCAATCGTTTAATATTCCTAAATGCGATCCTAATGTATTTCAATACATAGAATATATTTGAACAAAATTTAAGTTTTCAGCTTTTTAACAATCGCTATTCTGTGAAATATGCATTTAAAAAGAAGGTTGTTGTTTCATTTCATGACATATCGCAGTTTCTGTCTTTCTGGGATAGTTGCATTAAATAAAATGTAATAATTTCTTAAGCTTAGAATGCTGTAAATATTCATCCATTCTTAAATTGTGGATTCTCTTTCCAAATATAAATAAATATAATTTCTGTGTCATAAATTCACTCTTTTTTTTTTTTTTTTTTTTTTGCAATATCTTTAAATGTTAATTTTTAAAAAGTAATAATGAAAGCTTATTTTGAAACAGGTATTTCTTTGTAATTTATGAGGTTTTAAGATCAAATGAAAAACCTTTTAATTTATCAATTTCTTATGATTTGATATTTTATTTTTATATATTTAGAAGGTATATTTGAAATAACTAAAATGTTTTTGGTTCATAAATGGAGATTTGAATATAATTGTTACCATTTCAATAGTATATGCATACATGTTTTTTTATTCCAACCGAATTAAATTGAGAACACACGTGTTATTCATATAATTTTTGTATTAAAACTACTGAATGCAGAAGCGAAATTTGTACTCTAAGCTCTGAAAAAAAAAACTATTTTAAAGTGATTAAAAAAAGTAACTATCAAGCAATTAGATCCAGTTTGATAGGAAATGGCCATGCTCAGAGGGTGATCTTTCATTTTGGAAAAAATTCCCTTTGGGGGGATATATGCATTAAGTTTTGTCTAGGACTTTTGTCTTTAATTGCCATAAAAAAAACTACAATAATTGCTTTACATAATAAATTTGAAATGACTGCATTCTTCAGTATTAGGCTCAATAAGACAACAGACTAAGAATATAAAATGCTGTCTCATTATTGTTTTTCTTTTCTTTTTTTTATTCAAAAGGACGTATTTGCACTTTTATTTTCCAATTTGAAAAAATATTTTTATATTTGCATGATGTAGATACTTTGTAAAGTACCGCTGCCTGTATTGTGAACTATCTTTTTGTATAATCGTTAAATAATTCCATTCACAGTGACATTGTCGAGGTTTAAATTTTAGAAAGTTGAATACCCTGCATTTGAATTTTTGAAATGTATTATTCATTTGGTATTATTAGATGAACTATTTTTTTAGCTTGCTTTTTTGCTTTTTATATATTAAATTATTTGCACTGCAATGATTTTACTTTGAAATACATATCGTTTGCATAATTACTTTTATCTGTTTGGTAAAAGAAATATTGTACATGCAACTGAAAACATCCATTTATTATTTCAGCTGTACTTTGGTAAATGCAAGTAATAGTTAAATAGTTAAACGTGTATAATTGCAGAGCTTTTTAATTCAGAATTAGGTGTTTTTGTGATGTTTCAAACCGAACCCACCTTACAATAGAATGATTAGTATTCATTTGTGTCATGTGATGAAGGCTCTAACCAAGTAAATAAAATATTGGCGGATTATAGGTAACCGCATAAAATAGTGCAGTTAAACCTACTGCTACCAGTAAATGTTATACATAAGTTTTGGCATTTTTTATAACTTTAACCAGACTCATTCTCTGAAAATAATGAAATGAAAAAAAAATTTTGTTCAAAATAAATTATTTGTTGTTCGATGATATCCACTGTGCTTGAAATTTAAACTTTGTCCCGGCTATCACAATAAACAGATTCTGATTATTTTAAACGGCTATTTTTTTAAAAAATACTCGACTTTTTTTTTAGCCTATACATTTCTCAAAGAAATTCAAACAAACTTTTCCAAGGTTTTTAAACTTATTTTTTTATATATAATCCTCTTTAAACTTATAAATCTTCCAAAGAACATAATCAGTCTCTATAATTTTTCCATTCGATCATTTCTCACAACAAATACTAGCTCTTTCCATTGTTTCCAAATGCGATGGAATTAAGCATCCCAAAGGTGAGATTATTCGACGGAAAAGTCTTTTCGGCGATTAGCGCGGTACTTTCTGGTCCGTCCGTCCGTCCAGGGAGTTGGAGAAAGAACGGAAAATTAACAAGAACCTTATGAACGTTTGTAAAGATTAAGTCTGGATTACAGCTTTGGGATGCATTATTCTGGCTCGGTGGGATACTAGCAACCGGGTTTGATTCGAATTCGAGAGGGATTATGGGATTTTTAAAAGACTGATGAGTCTTCATCGTGCCGATAAAACTATTCGGAATGTTGCTAAATGGAATGATTTTTAGCTGTTCTTGTGCAGGATAACTAATAGTTCAAACTGACGATGCCGCTGATTAATTAGGATTGAAATTCGTTTCATTATGTCGCTGCTCGCTGAGGATGTTCTTTAATATTCGACTAGAATTTCACCTGCAGGATATGCGAGAATGAATGTAGCGTTTGCTTTTCTTTTTTTGTCTTATTGGAAATGGGTGCTTGAATCTTTAAAGCTTCGAACATCTGCTCGAGCTTTTGCAAAAGCCTTGAAAATTTTAGCTAATTACACTTTTCGTTTAGACATTATGTGGTTTTAAAGGGCAACTCAGTTTGTGCAACTTTAAAGATAATGCATACGCATCACTATTTAATGCGTGTATTTCACTATTTTATCTGTATGCGTTTGTTTTCCGATTTGTGATTTTTTTCCCTCTGTTAAAACAGCATATAAATCTGTAAATCTCTAACCTCGTTAAATATATTCAATTTTATGAAGTAGCAAAGGGACAATTTAACCTCAAACTTATTGCATATAATTTGCAAAATGTTCGAATGTATTTTTAAATGCATTTTAATTGTTTAACAATCAAGGAAACCAACGCAAACTGGTCTCCAAAGGCAGCTAACATGAAAATAAATAGAATGGAGATCATCATGGAATGGTATTTTTACTGTTGATACCCTATTTTCTTGAAAGATGTGTTAGTTTGTTGAGCTATGAGAGTGAGAAAATAGATTCTTAACGTTTTTAAAACGAATTAATGATCCTTTGATGTTATGCTTCAACTTTTTAGAAAGTCTCATTAGAAGACAGTGAATGACTTTTCAATCAATTATATCATTGATCATTATCTTGCTATCAGACAGCAGATATTCATTTGCAGGATCTTTGCCTTTAACTTTGTACCTGTTAATTTGTCAGATATTTGAGGGATTTCTGTATTTCTTTCTGTATTCTATAATAAAATATTTTTAATAAGCCAGTTAGTTGCAAAATGTTACCATAGTCTATGCAAATAAAACGGTTTGTTTTGAGTTACAGTTTATTAATAATTTTCTTTTTCATTTTCAGAGTAATTATAATTTTTTATCAAAATTGTTTGATAAAAAAATCAAACGATTTACGCTACGTTTTGCAAAGTTAAATTAATTTTGATAAAATTTGTTCTGCATATGTATACACACACACACACGCACACACACACGCACGCACACACACACACACACACACACACACACACACACACACACACACACACACACACACACACACACACACACACACACACACATATATATATATATATATATATATATATATATATATATATATATATATATATAGACAACTCAGTTGACCTGGGAGGCACCTCAAACATGTGGATGGGATGTTTCCAGAAGGGTAGGTGGTTCTCGCCGCCCTAGTGGATACAGAAATGGATTGAGGTGCCTACCCCTTACCGATGATAAGACGTGCCTCCTATGGAAGAGGTTATACCGTGGCCGATGATGACCCTTAGGACTGACCCTTAGTTCCCGCCTATGTCGTCGTGGCGTTCGATCATTCAAAATTTTTCATGTCCCTCAGGGTGAGACGAAGTAGTCAGGTATGGTTATGACTCTCTAATTAGAAACTCTTAATGTGTTGAACCTTCTATTAAATAAAATCTTTTACTCTCATTCTTAAAAGGAGTTATCTTATTTGAGATTTTATGTTTGAACTGCATTTGCAGTAAAGGATAGAAAATTTGAATTTTTCCTGGTTCTCTTGAAATTTCTTTAACGCAAATCTCTATAATTCGGATATATTTTAATTATCTTCCAGGCAAAATTAAAAATAGAGGAAAACTATTTTTATTGTAAAGCATATTCTTTCTTCAAATACATTCAAACCTTTTCTTCAGTAATCATATTTTTTTTTATCGTTTTAGAAAAACTTTAAGAAAAAAATTTAAATCATTTTAACTGTGAATTTGTACAGTTGTTATATTCAAACTACCGGTATACCGCTTTTACATAATCTTATTTATTCATTATTAATTTATTCAAATCATTGTATTTAAAAATATTTTTTTTAAGTTTTAGTATAATTATCACTTTATGTTTTAAAATTACTTATTGTTTATTAATTAAGAATTTATTATTTATTAAAAATAAATCTTTTCTGTCATTTGCTCTTTCTGTAATCATTTTAGATCCTTTTTTTATTATTAATTCGGGTTTTTAGATAAATGTGATTATCATCGCGGTCCCGTTAGCTTCTAATTAGTCATGTACACCAAGTTATTTTAACTTTGATTCTTCGGTCGTGCTATTTATTTATACAAACAGACCCTTATCCAGGTCTCCAATGTGAATAAAATCTTTTGCAAAAAGTCTTTTATAAATAACTTTACTTGTTTTTCGTGAATTTCTGATCGAATAGGGAACTTGGAAACGAAAAATTAAATATATCGACCTATATCCTAGTGTAATATGTATGATGATCAACCTAAATGTCAATTTTCCCAATCTTTTCCATAAATAATGGTAAACATGAAAGAGAAGACAGACAGACAAAGTTAATTGCATCACCTGCTTGTCGATTCTTTCTCACCACTTTGTGGCACAATTAAAAATACCAGTAAACAATTTTACATTTCTCGCATTCTTCGTACGCATGCCACGGACCGAGCTATTACAGCCTCCCAATGCCTATAATAAGGACCCCTAATGACCGCAAATGACATCTAATAATGCCTAATCATTTAGCGACGACCTATCATTTGGAAGTAAACCCCTCCGCATTATCCACTTACGCCGGACTCCAGAGCTAAACATGATCTCGATGACCCCTTGCGGAAAAAGGTACACGGAAGACGACGTCTGGAAATCTTACTGGAAATGTAATCATCACCACAGCTGAAGATTTGAAAGATGATCAAGAAAGACGGTTATAAGCAGCAACAGTGTTGAGACAGATTAATGCATGAACGCAGAATTTTAAAGAATTTCGTTACTTTTCGGATTTGTTTTAAGAGCAGTTCTTTTTCTAACGATAGTCTTCCTCTTTATTATCTCTATTGTATTATAAACTCTATTTAAAACACGATGAATGTGTATTTTGGACTGGGGTACTCTACAGGACTAGCCTTTAAATCTTGTTACTTTATTCGGCACAATTATGCTTTGAAAGGTAGGAATGTGCACATCGGAGCGATTTTTTTTTTTTTTTTAATTTCTTTAGTTAAAAAAATTATGCGAAATATTGGCGTTTTTTTTTCTGCTATAAATTTTGAAAATATTATTAAGAAAAACTGATAATTACACCGTTTTGAAGTTTGTTTTTTAAATTATACCAATTAAAGTGCCTTGAAAATTTTTCATAAATTCTGACAATTATTTAAAAATATTTTTTGAATAATTTCTAATAGTAGATTTCATTATTCAAGCTGTTTTCATTGTCCCTTCGTATATTTAATCAGGTGTTTGTTTAAAAATATTTTTGAAAGAAAGCTAAGCGACAAGTTTAAGGGAGTGTTAAAGAAATGAAATTAGAATAAGGCGGACATTAGAAGATAGATTTTCCGGACAGTTATTTTTATAATAGAATTATGATGTTATGGGACAGGGGTGGCGAACCTTTATGGATCAACGTGCCATTTTTTCTAAAGAAATGTTTAATGAAATATAGACGTGCGGTCAAATAATTTTGACTTGTGATTATTGGGAAAATAATAATACTAACAACTTAAAGGTCTTTATTTACTATGAAAAAATACATCTTGCACTGTACAGTAGTAATTATTTTAGTTATACGTGTAATTCAAATTAAAGAAACATTAGTGTGACTTCTGTTGTTGCAGATTAGATAACAAATAATTTATATTAGGGTTGTAAGATGTTACTTTCAGCAAAATGCGTGCTGAATCGGAGTCATCTGCCAAACTGTTTCTAAGCGAGTCTTCAATGTTATTCATCTCTGAAAATAATGACTCGTAGGCATAAATGGATGAAAATATAGTTAGCATGAACCAGCTTCTTCAAACAGTTAAATGTGTCTGGAATCGAATTCCTTGTTTCTAAAATTTTGTTACTGGCATTTTTATTTATATTGCTTGTTAATATTTCTGCTTCAATCCATTCCAACTTTTTCCTTGTTTTAATAAATTTGTGAATCCATATTGAACTAGACTGGAAATCAATCAGTTGTATTTCAAAATCTTCCATTTCTAACCAATCAAAGTGGGAAAAGTTCAGTTTATTAAATAAAGTCATATGCAAACTGTTCTGATCGGTGGCGTGCCCAAAATAATGTGTCGCGTGTCATTGGTTCGCTATCCCTGTTATAGGACATTTAAAACAGCATGGATTTGTTGTTTGTCACAATTTGATGCATAAAAATATTTTTGGGAAAGGGGAGGGAGAATCAGGAACAAAAACCTATTCATAAGATATTTAATTGAAATAAAGTCAGATAAATGTTCCTCGGCAAATCAACTGATCGCCAAAGGCGGTTAGTGTTTAATGTAAGCAGTTTGAATTCTGGCTAAAATGAAATTGTTCATTTAAAAGTTTTTTCCTTTTTGGAAAGCTATTAAGTGAGATGAACTTCGAAATAATTTTTAGAAGCGTAAGTGGGAACTTTGATATTCATGTGACATATATTAAAGCTGATGCGAAAATTTAATTTTGTGTATTCATTGCATATCTTGAAGAGGGAAAATATACTTAAAACACTAACGAGATATAAGATTGAGTCCCAGAAGATGACATTCACCGTGCTTTTATCATTGATTAAAACGGTACTTGAATTGAATCCATTGATTTGTGAGATATATTTTATAATCAATAATCCCAATTTTATGTATTGACTCCCCTCCGTATGGTACATACTCGTTTACACCCAGAAGAATCTCATTTTTTGTGTGGCGGCACCAAAGTGCCCCCCAATTCGTGTGGATTTTACAATAAATTACATATTAATTGAATGCCCAATTAACTTTACAAGACCTGGAGGGTGAGAAATACCACCCAAACGTTTTTACATTTTTAAAAACCATTGACTTTTATAATTGTATTTAGTACTTTTGAACTTCTGTTCACTTTTTCTGTTCTGTTTGACCTTTTACATCGATTCATCGTAACAATTTTTTCTCATCAATGTTTCATTTAAATTTATTAACATTGTATATTCTTGCACTTTTATTCATTTTTTTTGCATTTTAAATTCCTATTTGGGAGAAAAATTCTGAACTTGAAACTAAATGACATTTTAAATTTGTGAACCTTAATATAAGGAGAACATTTTGACAATATTGCTGTCTCGAATTATTTCTTTGGAAAAAAAATCATTTGAATGCAATCGTTGTTTTTGAGAAATCGAATTAATGCAGTAGATAAAAAGACTACTCTAGTACACTCCTCGAACACTTGTCATACACCACAGTAATGCGACTCCACAAAACTGAATCTGCCGGTCAATTTTATTATGAAAACTTCCTTCCTCCTTTTCTTTATTTTTTTTCTTTTCTTCTTAATCTTCTTATTTTATTGTATTAATTTTTTTCCTTATTTATCATCTTCAATTTTTAAAAGCGTTTATTACTTGTATTGTTATGCACTTCTTTCAACATTTGCAAGATATTGAAGGTAAGTACCATAGAATTCTCGCACTCAGAGCATTTTGGCTCTAATTTAAAATACATAAACTCTATACATTTGTGGGCACTTGACAAGTGTAACAAGACTCATTTTGTGTTTATTATCCTCACCTGCACATATTTTTAAGTTATATTATCTATTTTATTTTCAATTTAATCATATTTATCTGAGAAGGATTTGTTTGCCTGTGTTGAATATTTAAATTGCCATAAGTAATTTCTTTACTTACAACTTTTTATACAGTCTTTCTTATATTATAATTTCTCTGAATGGGGAGATATTTAACCCGAATAATAGCAAATATTATAAGGTTGTGTAAGCATAAAATGGATAGTCGTGTAGCGAGAAATTTAGAATAGGTTCAGCAGGTGATCCATCAACCTTTGATGCTACACAAACGTAACGATCTGTTATACAATAAGGTATAATATAGAGTTTCCACAATAATTTATTTCTCCAGAATTTTTTGTACTTTCCGACAATTAGTGTACAAGCTTTTTTTTTTCTTTCTTTACGATTGTTATCATTATGACTTCCCACCAGAGAACTTCACTGGTTTGACTGATACTTCAACAGAACAAATTATGATCCAGATGATACATTTTACACAAATTTTTTTCATGGGAAAAAAAATAAATAACCGACAGTATTTCATGTCTGACCATCCGTCATTTCTGAGGTGTTGTCTCCAGCCGTCATCACGATCCCAGGATGGTCGCGTAAGAAGTCGTAACTGTCACTGAGGGGTGAGGAATAATGGTTCTGGAAAGATCTAGTCCGTGTAACGATGGCTTTTTTCCTTCGCCATTTCCATTCAAATGAGCCGGCCCGAGAGAGAGTTATGCGTATTTATAACTTTGGAAATAATACAATTAGGTTACAGCTCATGCATAGCGAATGAAGGGAAGTTCCAGCGATGCGTGGAGGGGATGCCTTCGGGTTGCCCAAGCGATCTCATCCTGTGCCGAGGAAGAGTCTGGGTGAAGGTGAGGTTCTCGGGGAAGTTGGGACATACTTCTTTAATTGGAGATTCACCACCGGCATCCCTGCAAGATGTGGGTTTTGGTACTGAGAGGGGTAATGGTTTGGAATACCTTTTGGGCAAGATGGAATGCTTTGTTTTTGAGAGAGGAACGTCTAAAACAAAAACGGATTTGTTTTATCCACGTCTGATAAAAATATTGACAGTCAGGCAGTGGCATATACTGGCCAGGTTCCGAAAATATTCTCTCAAAGTATTTTTCGAAAATCGTTCTCCGAAACTCTGAAAACAATCAAAATCAAGCCAGTAATGACTGGATTTAGAATGCTTTGTCAGCTTGTACATTATATTCCATATTAATACATAATTCCAAGAAAAATTACGAACTCTATATTCATTTAAAATTATTTAGATTACAATTTCTCGCTAGATATATAACTTAATACTAAAGTGACAAGACAAAGTTAGAGAATAGATTGACCAGAACAGGTTTTTGACACTTTGTTCAAGTTTCAAAAAAAGTATATTTCATTTGTCTAATATGATAAAAATGGATTACAGCGGATTGATTGACTTGATTTTGAATAAAATATTGCTGCTTTGTCCTGGTTTTGAATAAATGTGTGTTATTTCCACTGGTTTTGTTTAAAATGTCCTAGATTGTTTAAATTTTTATTTATAAAATAGTTTAAATGCTCTACGTTATCAGAAACGAAATGTTTATTTTTTAAATGGAAATCTTATGATTTAACTGATTGCTGCAAAAATCATAATAAAACCATATTTATACTTCAAAGTTAACAAGCATAATTTTGATTACGCCTTTGTAAACAAAAAAAAATTAAATATTAGCAATTGGAAGAAATACAATTCGCCTGCAAGTAAATGCTTTTTTAAAAGCTTATTTTATATAAAGCATTATAGTTAACAAAAATCTTCTTATCGTCTGCAATTTTATTTTTAATCTACAAACTTTAGAATTCTTTCAAAACTAGCAAAAGAACGTGGCCAGAAAGTACTTAAAAATATAATAAAAATGTCAAAAATAAAAGTTAAGTAATTCAAAATCAACTGTTGCCAAGCAGTGGAGTATTTATAAATTTCCTTGTTTCAAATCGTCTGCGCTTATTTTATTAATTCTTGTGCATTGAAAGGTTGAAAATACCCTTTCTCTGTTTTTTAACAATAAATATGCGAATCATGTTTGAATTCGACCCGATTATTTAGATGGAATTGTGGAACATAAATGCATATATATACACAATGGTTTTTATTTATAAGATAAACAGTTATAAGAAATTATAAAATTGTTGACCGTATATAGTTCTAAAAATGCCTATTCCCCATTTTTATAATGATTGATGTAGTAATTTATTAAATTCCATTATGTACTAAATTTTAAAGGAATTACGTTGAAGTTTATTAAATTGTGTTTACCATAAAGATTTTTCTTGATTATAGTCTCAATGTATTATATGTGATATTTTTCTTCTTTAAATTCAAAAATTTTTACCAAGATGCTTATTTACCCACAACTAATGATTGTAATACCAAAAATATGAAGGGGAAAAAAATCTTTCAGCTTTGAAATTCACTTCTAGCAGTTTTTTTTTTCTTTTGACAATTTATATAATTTTATTAAATCGCAAAACATTCAAAATCAAACACTTTGCGCTAAAAATGTCTCTATGGAAACATCAACGACGATTTATGTGTTTTGTTTTCCACTTTTTAGTTCATCTTTTAAAACATATCTCATGTTAGAGCAGTTAATGATGTTGATACGACCGTCATTAGATTTAAATACAAATCTTCCCAGCTATTCATAAAGTAATAATTCACTTACGCTTGTGCTACTAGGCGTTTTTCAATAGAAAGTGAATATACAGAAAGAGAAAGCTTTTCCGCAGAGCGTGGAAAGCATTTTTTCTCGCACGCATGTCTGCAGAGTCACGAGAACCAAGTTTACAAAAGCATCGTTAACTAGCAATTTGGATCAGTGCGAAGAGCTTGACTATTGTCCGGGAGTTTATTATGTATGATTTCGGTCACACAACACTCCAGACTACAAGTAGGTCATTTTCGAAATGCTTTCATTTTATTACTGTGGTTAAAATTTTGGATATTTCTAGTTCTTTTATTTAAAATAATGTTGTAGAATGGACTGTTATCATAATTATTTTAATGAAATTTGATGTATATTATTAGACAGTTTTGTATGTGATGTAATTATGTTATGCGACATTATATTTATTACAAAATGTAATAAATATGTATGTGATGTAATTATGTTATTTATTACAAAACTGTTAAGAATTAAAGAATAAATCTTTGTCACTATTTTTAGTTTAAAAATTGCTTTTGTCTTGCGGTGCTGATTTTTAGATCCAATTTTTCTTCTGACTTTAGAACATTTAAATTCAAAATCATTTTAGATTCAAACCTAACATTTTACATTAAGTGACAAATAAATACCTCTACAATATTTTTAAAAAAAATGAAAGTACCACATTAGTTAGAATCAGTTTCCCTGGAATTAAATTGAAAAGGAAGGAGCTATTTTTACTTGTATTTTATATTATTATTTCATATTAAAATTATTTAAATCTTTCTTCAGATTTAATTTCTAAAAAGTAGTTTTGAAGAATTCTTTTTTACTTAATCTATCCATTGGTTAAAGTTAAGACACTTCGTCGAATAATCACTGCTATACGCTCTGTTTCTTTGAAATATTATTAAATTCACCTTGTCTATTCTTCTTTGTATTGTTAATAGAATACCAAAAAGTTTCATATTGTCATATTAGACAAGACTGTCCTTATTTTCCTTCTAGAACTAGCTTCAATCCTTTCTTCCGTATACAGGTTGTATCAGGGTGAAAAAATGGGGTTGAGGTCAGAAAAATTAATTATTTTGATAATGTAAATTTTATATATTTTATATTAAATTAATCTATCAATCGTAATTGATAGCAATATAAATATTGCTACTAATAATATACTATTAATAATAATATACATCCTAAGCAGTGACTCTGCATAATTCAGCTTCCTCGACAGTCACATTTGTTTAATTAGAGTTTTCAACCCATTATCCTATGTTAACATAGCCTCTTTCAGCCCCATTTTAAATAACCCATAAGAATAGCTACTTGAATCCCTCACAGCAGCAGGGGAGATCCCAAGTTAAGTTTCAAGAAGTCCACTCCTTGACCTTGGACCTTGTATTAAAAAGAGGAAGTATATGCACACAAAAATATAACCGGAATTCAAATCGAAGTTAACCATATTTATCTTAATTTGGTAAGAAATTTGTTGTTCACCTTCAGCTCAGGCGAGAATTTTAAGCTACAAGGCGTTAAACACAGAGTAAGATGCCATTTTTGCCATAAGGAAAAGCCTATTTAATATATAAACGAAATCCAAGTGTATCTTTCCGAATCTTATCTGTGTCTTCAACGTTTAGATATGTTCTATCAGAATGATAGCAATAAATCGAATTTAATATCTTCGAAAGTGCAGATGAACATCTATAAAGAAAAGTATTAACTATTATTGTTCAACTAATTGGGTAAAACTAATGATAATATTGTCCATTACTCTGCGTTACTACTGGATTGATAGGGTTTATTTTTTCAATTAAAAAAATTGAAAATATTTTTAAGAATTGAAAGAATTTAGACCAACCTGAAAGAAGCAAAAAATTAAAAATTGTAAATTTTTTGATTTTTAAATACTTTTTAAATCCGAATTAATAATTTTTTAACAATTAATAATGTAATATTTTCTCTTCGTCAGAAATATTGCATTAGGGCTTATTTTAATAAGAATTTTATATTTCAAAAAATGGCCAACATAATTGAACGGTCAATTATATTTGGAAGTGTCACAGAATTTCATTTAGAATTTTTCGATAATTTGGAACACTTCTAGGGAAATAAATTCATGAATTCTGTAACAGGAAGATTAGCTTCAAGAATTATTCTTTTCGTTCCATATTTATTTAAATTTTGCATTGTTAACATATCATTATATATATTTTTAAGTTTTTATTCCAGTTAAATTTTCTTCAATTTACTATATTTATGGAGATGACTCTACTGATGCGGTTTTATAAGGAATGATTCTCTCTTTTGTCACACCTACATAGACAATATAATTAAATTAAGCATTCCAATTTACAACTGCAATTTTACGTGTGAACAGATCCTATTTAAATATTCACAAATTAAAAATCACTTATTCTATTCCAATGAACTCAAATCTTTAGTTTAGTATCTGCATCAGTTAAAGATAATATCTTATTTTCAAAACACCTTTTCGATGACAGCGCCTCGTATTTCACGTGCATTTTATCGTGTGGCGATGTTTTGAAAACGTAATTTAAAAAAAGAAAGAAAGAAATGTTGTTTTACTTCCTGAATCATATACGTGAACTAAATTTTCAAACTTAAAATGCAGGGCGGCTCTGTCAGACGACGGACGTAACCGCTTTATTTCAGCAAGCGGCCAGCTTACAACTTCTTGTTGTCGGTATTGACTTATTAGTTGAATATTCATCAGGAGCATTGTTATTCAAGACCGATCCTTCGAATTACGAAAGTGAGAATGATGGATGTACTCCCATCCTTGAATTACAACTTCCTTGACAACGCATTTTCAAAAAATTTGCGATGTTTTAACGTTTTTGTTAATAACGCTGCGTTTTAAAATCACGCCATGAAGTAATACCATGAATATTTTATTTTTCGCATTCGTTTTTTTGTATCTATGATTTCAGTATTTGAAGATCGTTGTGCTTGAACTATGCAAAGTAAGCTCGGAATCTTTGATTACTAAACGCTAGAAGGAAATGTCTATTGGAATTGGTAATATAAGAGTCAATGAAATTTTAATTTTAACAAAACTGGTTTGAGAAAAATAGACGAATGCTTGTAGAGATTCCATAAAAAATTAGTCATTTTTATTCAAGGTGAATTTAGATCTTGTTATGAAAATTTGCGTGATATTTAAGCATGGTAAGCATGGACAAAAATGCTGTGTCTATTGGCAACAACTGTTCTACGACCTGTGGTAGTTGACTAGAATAGCAAAAGGGAGTATATTGAAATTTGTTAATTCATTTTTCTAATTTAATTTAGCAATTTACAATTTAAAAAAAAGAAATTCGTGTCTTAGATATTATAGTTTTTGCGCAAAAGATTTTTGAAATTAAGAAAAGACTTTATACTCACCTTGTATAATGTATTGAAACAGTAGATGTTTTTCCATAACATGATTTTTTTAAGATATTATAAATTAAATAAATTGGAGTTTATATTTTCGTGTGTGTTTGCTTTAATTTATGAAATATTCATTTAATTCAATCCATTTTATGATATAATATTTTGTTTACTAATTTCTTTGTTTTGATTTAAGAATATTGCATTCAAAATTTTATCAAAAGAACAAATATATATAAAAAAAGTTTAAACAGATTAATTTTAAAAAATAACAATTTTTTATTATTATATGAAGGAATAACAATTCTGTTTAAATTTTTAAAAATAGATAACAATATTAAAGAAATTTGATTTTCCATGTTGAAATACCTCTGTGTGTATCGTTCCTTGGAATTTATTTCTAAAATTTAGTGCGTAGTTGTTTTTTTGTTACCACTTGACTTGAATTTCACCTTTTGAAATGTTAAATATATTTAAAACCATTTAATACATTTCAGTCAAAATAAAATTTTTCAACCTGATGAGGGTTTGATACATTAAAAGAGGCAATCGTTTAAGTAGATCCGAAAAGGAATTTCTGGCTAGCTTTCAATCTTTTTTCTATGAGGAAAGACCTGTTTGGAACTAAATTACATTTTAACCCTCTATTTAACTACGGTACTTAAAAAAGAATTTTATCTTTCCCTAAATAATACTATTCTAAACCTTAATTAAAGGTAAAAAAACTGATGCTAAAATAATTCGGTAAATAAAGGATTAAAGATTGAGCGAGTGCCAAAAATAACTTACTCAATGCTGTACCATTTTGAAGCCTACATATATGACCAATCTTCAAAAATAGCAATCCATTGATTAATATTTGAAGATTCTTGTTGGAGAAAAAGTAATTGATATCAAAAAAACATTTCACTTAGAAGAAAAAAAGTTCTTGCTTATATTATATCAACCGTGATTTTCACTTGAGGAGCGTAATCTTTAAATTGTCTGGTGAATTTTTTGGTGTATTGTTATTTGTTTAATATTAAATTCTTTCTCAAATCTTATTCAAATAATTCTTTTGTATAACAAATTGTAAACACACATCAAAGAATACTTTTATAAATTGTTCATTTGTAGCGATACAAATATTTTTGCTTGTGAAATGTTCTTTAATTTCACTGCTCCTCAATTAACCTGTATTTCTGCTCTGAAATTAACTTTTATCCTTTGTTTTGATGTGATTCGATTTATTAGAATTAATCTTAAAAACATCAGTCTGCTTATATAAAAAAGATTGATTTTGGTATTTATTATAAGATCAATATTATTTTCTAAATAAATGAATCATTGAATGAATGCATATGTATTTTATTCTGATGAAAACACCAAAGCTTAAGCAATCTAATGAAATGAATAATAATAAAAAAAAAATTCGAGGGCAATATTTTTTGACCCATTTATATTTCAAAGTTTATTTTACTCCCCTAATTACGTCCTTTTCTTGATTAACATAATAAAAAAATTGTTTGCAAGACACTTTAAAATTATTATAACTTTACCTTGTTTCCACTAACAACTGTCTTTTTCGACCGATCATTGAATTGACATTAGGGAAATCTTCTCATTGTGGGTACAACGGCAAATATTATTTACGGCAATATTATAAACCCCCGGGGCGGCATCTCGAAATGAGCGTGAGATGTGGTTGGATCTCGACACCCTGGAGGGTACACTAATAGGTGGGGGATCTGACTCCTCCCATCGATGACGGGACGTACTTCCTTCGGGGAGGGTTTTACCGTGGCCGGTGATGGCCCTTAGGACTCAACCATAGTTCCCGCCAATATTGCTGTTGCGGCGGTCCGGTCATTCAGTTTTTATGGTTTAAATCCGTGTGCCTTCGTGGCGGGTTGGAGAGTCAGATGGCTGATTTACGGCAATATTATATTTTGGGCATGACTTCTGATTATATGTAGTTTCTGTTGAAAATTTCAGTCTACCATACTCAGTTTCGTAGTTGCTTCGCAGATTTGTTTGGTATTATTTTTCTCTAAATAATCTTTCAAATATACAAACTGGTTGAATACAATCTTAGTGTTGCTGATATTGATGTTTTTTTCCTTAAAAACATGTAATAGTTAATAGGTATAGGTTTTCTCATGCAGAATGTAAGGTTCCAAGTGTTAATAAGTGACTGAGTAGTGTATTATGGTGCGAGTCCCTTATATACGGATTCTTAATGATAACACAAAGCTAAGAGTAGCCGATTCTCTAATGAATATTATAACATACATTTATTCACCTTACATCCATTGATCGAGCTCTATAGGAATTATTTGATTATTGTTGTAAAATAGTATTTACCGTTTAAATATATCGATTGCCCTGAATTTCACTGATATTATATTTACACTTACTGAACTGGGCTTAATAAATTACGTATTTTATCCTGTGCTAATTTATTTGTTGTAAATGGCTCTAGTTGAATATCTTATTTCATCATTTTTTATATTTTACTACAAACAGAAACTTCAAACATCCCTATTTATTTCACTTTTAGTGCATTCCTTGACACAGATTCTTTGTAAATTCTAAGAAAAATAACTGGCATGGCGTGATTTTTCGGTCCTCAAAATGGCAGTCATCATCAAAGCAAGCCTGCAAATTTGATGCGCATCAAAGGTAACACCCGTCGCGCTGTGACTCGTCGTGTTGTGCTGATAAGTGTTGCTCAAAGTAAAGAATCTTTAAAAGAATTCCTCAAAAGCATGGAAAACAAAGCAAATATACGAGTGAAACAAGGAAGGAATTTGCATTTCAAGACTGTAGATTCTTGAACAATTTAAACATTATCCTGTCATCTTGACAGATCGACTTTCCATGATTTGGTATTCCTGTCTTTTCTCTCTTATCTCCAGCGCATATGTTTTGTAAGGGACTAGTATTTTCGAATTTACTGTTGGCAACTCGACGAAAGAGCAGACGATATCTTTATTCAGAGTTGAGCTTATATTTGAGAGAGAGGAATTTTTGACACCCGCGGGAATTTGTTAACTTTCCATGCATACATTTCCCTGCATATCATGCATATATGCGTATGCGTAGTTTTAAAAAATTCAGTATTTTTTAAATTTTATGCTAAGACAATTAGAAAAGGTTCAAAACATGAATGGAAGGAATAAAAAAATAGAAATGATGCAAACATATTAAAATCAAGCCGTATGATTTTTTTTCTTATCTGTATAAATTATTTATAACTTTCATTAGGGAAAATCTTTTATTTAATTGTATTATTTTTATTGTTTAGTGGACATTCGAAACAAAAAAAAATTAGATTCTTATATATAAAGTCCTTATATAAAAATTTCCTCATTTATAACTCTATAATTTCAAAACGAATTTAAGCGTTAATTTGTATGACACTAATAGAACACAATTATTATTTTTTAATTCTATTGAATAAAATAGCATCTTTTTTATATAATTCATCCATTACTAATACATTAATTTTTTAAAAAACATTTATGGAAGTGTTTGATTGTTAGACAAAGTCATCATCATTATTATCTTTTTAAGTTGTAGTTTTTTTTATGTGTCTGTATTAATACTAGATTGATAGAATTTAAAATGATCGTTAGAATTAATTCAATTTTTTTATAAGGTGGAATTCATTTACAGTTTGAATTTTATATTTTCAAAACTTTATTTTTTTATTTGCATTGTTTTTTTTTACCTATATTTCAATGTGGTTTTATTCATATTTTATTGTATTACGAATTCACTATGTAATTATAGGCAGAAATTTGAATATTATAGGGTGGTCAATATTTAGTTCAGCATTAAGTTTAGTTCAGCTAAACCCATGGCTGGTGATTTTGCATGTCTTAAATCACACTTGGAGACTTACGGCTGGGTGGAAACCAACCAATGGTCCGCTTCCATCAAGCATTTAATTTGCACGAA
Organism: Argiope bruennichi; assembly: GCF_947563725.1. Lineage (NCBI taxonomy): Eukaryota > Metazoa > Arthropoda > Arachnida > Araneae > Araneidae > Argiope > Argiope bruennichi. The sequence goes on from NC_079159.1 coordinate 9,194,256, forward strand.
CACTGTTATCTGTCTATTCGCCGGTTTTTGATGTCCGAGTATTTACTGAGATTTCAAGAGAAAGGCTGGTCGATCCCAGGCTCCTCAGGCGCAATTATTCGATTGTATTTAATTATTTTTTTTTGTTGATTTGAACTATTAATTAACAAATAAAGACACATTGTTATGGTTACAGATAAAAAAAAATGAAACATTGAAAATATACCAGCTTTGTTTTCAATATTAGGTATTGGTACATATCTATTTCAAAATAATATTATTTATTACAAATTAAATTGATTATTAATCTATATTATGTTATTCAAGTAGTTGTTAATATTGTGTTTAACTGATATATTATTTGCATTTAATTCGCTTAGATGTAACTTCATGTCCATGATTCCATCGTATTGTCAGACATTAAAGCCGTGTTTTTCGAATTGTCTTGCTTATGTTCTGGTCTTTGTGTACATCAAACCATTTGTGCATTTTTCTTTGCATTTCAAAAGAATTAAATTTAAGCAATGAAGCAAAGCTCAATTAAAAACGTAGGTGTAAGATTTATCTGACTTTTTAACTTTCGCGATGTTGTTACTTCACTTTTATTATTCTTTTTGCAAACTACGCAAATGTTAAACCTAATTCTTCTTTAGTTCTCAACAGTGGGAGAAAATCACGTAATGAAATATTTGATGAAATAATGAAAACAATTTGAATCCCAGCTAGCAATGTATTTTGTTGTTGGAAATCAGGATAAAAAATATTTTTTTTTAAAATTGTCAGAATGCAGAAAACAGTTTGCACGGACATTTAATATGTGTCATTCAAAAGATATTTTTAAAATAACATAAGAATTAATTTTGCACTATGATATTTTCATAAGTTATTGAAGAAAAACAATAAAAATTCACTTAGTTTTTAATTAATCAAAATTTTAATTAAAACAATTAAAAAATCACACCAGTTTGCACATTTCCCCCTTAAAAGGCATATTTGTTCCAAATTTGGTAATTGTAAGTCAGACGGCTTGGCCCTCTAGAGTGCCAATACTCACACTATTATTAGTAGAGATGTCATCACTAGAAAAAAAGGCTTTTTAAAAGTGTTTTCTTTTCCTCTCCTTTGGATTTCAAACGAATTTAATACAAGCAATATATATATATATATATATATATATATATATATATATATATATATATATATATATATATATATTAGGGATTTAAAAGCAGATATGAGCTAGCACAGTAAGCAAAAAAGATTTCATCATTTGCATCAAACTGGCAATTTCAAAAAAAAAGAAAAAGAAAACATGGTGGAAGAGGAAGATACTCATAATTCCTAACCAGCCAAAATAATGCATTCCTGGTTAATCACTTTGGCGTTGCACATTCTCCCATAAACCACGAACTCCCTCATGTCCAAAGGGCGATCGTCAGTTACTTCCTTGAACCCGGGGTTGTATGGTCTTCCACTACTGGTCCTTAGACTTTGCCCTCTCTTTGCCGTGGAAACGTTTTCAACTTTGACTCCAGCGTGCAAGGACGAAAGGGTGTCGAATTTCGGCGCGGATCGTGCGCATTGCGTCGGTGAAAATTATCCCTCGTTTGATCATCGCCGAAATTATATTGCAATTTTGTTGGAATGATGGGGGATGTTTTTGGAAATAACGATATTGGATGACTAGGTAGTTAATTATACTTCTAATATTTGCTTTCATTCACCGTGCGAACCATGTAAATCGAATGTTGTATGAACAATTTTTAAAAAGTTAAGCGTAGGCGACCGGACGTTTCATTTTTGAATAAAATGTGCCGATTTTTACTTTCTGTAATTCAAAGTAAACAAGGACAAAGTATTGCAAGTAATTGACGAATCTCGTCTATTTTAGACTTCTTTGAAATAATAATAATAATAATAAAACATAGTTTCGGAATTATGCCTGCCTGTGAATGCAGTAACTCATAAAACCCTTTTGAGCTAAAAGGATAAAATTTAGTATGTGGTCGTAGATAAATCTGCAGATTTCAGTCAAATGTTGAATCTATTTGGGGAAATGGTCTATCCGAATGCTAGACGAATAAAATTTATTACTACTTAATGTAAAGAGCTAAATGGATAAAATTCGGTACAGTTTTAACATCTAAAATGAATAACACCATAATAGTTTGGATTAGATACTTTAATGGGGTGAGGGTGACCGTCTGTCGATTTGTAAATTCACATGCATGTAGATGCAATAACTTAAGATAAATAACTGTATCTTATTTCTGTGTCCAACTTTGTTCCAGAAAAAAAAAGCGTCAAAATAATATAACGTGACGTTCCGTGTCCATCAAAATCGGGTACTTGCTTATTATTGTTACTTGCAAGTGGAAAATGAGACAGAAATTAGGTATATCAGTCAATAGTTGAGCAAATGATTTTGTGAACATTTTATATAGGAATATCTCGCATATATGAATAATGGTATGACATGATTTGTTAAATGAATTGAGTTTCATTTTTCAATTTTCTATCATTGGAGGATATTCAACAAAATAAATTGGAATGAAAATAAATGAAGTAAAGTATTAAGCGTGCTTCTAGTAATTTTATCCAAGTATAAAGTTTTCTCAAATTTTCTAATTTATTTTAATAGTTAATTTTTGTTTTTTGTAAGCCCTTTTTCAGATATTTTTTAAGAAAATATCACTAAAAAATTTCCAATATGTATATCAGTTTTCATAAATACCAGATAATTTCTATTAAATATATCAATAAAGGAAAAATTTTAATGACAGGTACTATATATTTATATTCGAATGGTATAGTGACCCAATAAAATGGTGATATAAAGTTTATTAAAGTGGATATTTAATTAAGTGATTTAGTTTTTTAAACTTTAAAACAAGGACTTCTAAATCTTGTGTAAGAGAACGCTAAGCTGTAGCAGATCGGAATTGTCCCTATAATCTAAGACATGATCAGAATGGAGCAGATTTACACACTAGAGAACTTATAATTTTGGAGTAATTAAGGCATTAAAATACCATTGTTCACTAAAATTGGTAACAATATATTGTGAATGTTGAAATTACGAAAAATAAAAGCTAAAATGCTAATTATTAGAATTAAATTTATTTTTATTGTGATTTTTAAAATTTATATATATTTATATATATGAATAAAAATTTGGATAACTCAAAATGTTTTAATTAAATGCGAGAGACTTTTTTGTTAAATTTTAATTGATATTTACAAAATGGAATGCTTTTATTGAAACATATTTTGAGTTAAGATAAACAATAGCAAGTTACCTGTACACATGTCTAAAAGAAATTTTAAATAATGAAAATTAGCAATTTCATATGTATTTCAAGATATAGAATATATTTTTGTGCTTCTACGAGTGAATATTATTTAAAAATATTTCAGTACTCAAATCTTCCCACTACAAAAACATAAGCGGCGAAAATAGAGAGAACAGAAACGAAGAAATAAAACAATCGAAACACACGGAAAGTCTGTTGAATCGTTGTCGGACGCAGATTCCAGTATTAAGCTCGTACACGCATAAATCATTCGAATTACATGACTTTATTATCCTAACCCTGAAGAAAGAAAAAGAACTCAGTATGATTGCTAAGAATCGAGTCATTCTGGTCTACAAGATAGACATCGTCCGAATCTCGTGACTGCAAAGTTGGAGGAAAACAAGGTCTTCAACGACCTTATAAAAAGCCAGATCTTACAAACGATAGGATTGAATGGCGACAACATTTTGCACTTAAACGGCGTGTAAATGTGTCGTCTTCTGCTGTCGGCCGAGACACCGATTTTTCGAGTCCTAACGTTTTATTGCTTCAAAGGTCTTTGCCTTATTTGTGACAAAGAGTACTTGATCACTTTTGTCTGACTCGATGTTGAGGTTACCGGAAAAAATTGCTACTGTGACGATACTGGATGATTTATTTTGTGTCATTATTGATCGCAGATATGAATCTCGAAACTGGAGATGGTATCTGCAGTATCTCATTTGGTTTCCGGTTAAGTATACTGACAAAAGATTTACATTCGCTCTCTGTTTATTTTCTGGATTGTAGCATTTAAAAGAGTATAATCTTTGCTTTATCCTCTATAAATCAAATTATTCTGAATAATTCGTTTTATTTATTTATTTTTTTAAAAAAAAAGTCCGTTGTACTGTAATGTATTGTGTGTTAAATCTGTTGATGTAGAAATGAAGATTTGTTTGAGTTTAATTGTATTTGTTGAAAACAATTGCGAATGTGTCATAATTATATATCTTTTGCACGTGGTAACATCTATAAGATTCAGATTTATAAAATTATCTCTTGTATTTCGCAATGCCGATTTTGCCTGTTGTCTAACATACGACATGTGTTTATGCTAACCATATGAAAATGAATAGACTTCATAATTTCTGATTTTTTTTCTGGTCTATGATATGTTTTGCTTAACGTTAATTAAAATTATTCTGCCCATTTTTCTATCTTATTTCTTTTCATATATTGCATCACTATCATATTGTCTATTTCATATATTGTATCACTATCTTATTTCTTTTCATATATTATATCACTATCATATTGTCTATTTCATATACTGTGTCACTATCTGTTTTGTTTGAATACAGTAGTTGCATTTCTTATTAACTATACAGGCGTATCGCGTTTTATCGTTTTTGTTTTTTGTTAAAAAGTGAATTTGGCGAGAATTTAGAATTTTTACTGTATCTATCATGTGATCTTTGGCGAGTGTTTTTTGGCAATTCATTTCTAGCATGTGGTTAATAGTATCTGAGAATAAATTTGGATTTTATAAGCATTCTTCCGAACTGATTGAATGAAAAATTTGACATAAAACTACACTTGTAGTCACATAATCCCATATAGATTTGATATATTTAAGGCACTGTATTCTTAAGTTATGGCGTTTATATATTTCTGAAAGCACAGACAGTCAGATATTCAACTCCTTGTTCGATTTCGTTTAAAATTTTATAGGTGTCTACATCATAGATGTTAAATCTATGTACAGGACTTTATATATCTGGCTCTTTTGTTTTTCGAACTCGGAAAGGTCTAAATTCTGAAGATTCGTCAAAATCTTGAGTTCGAATTTTTGACAATTTCAATACTTACTCTATACTTTGTAAGAAAGTTTTTGAATAAAAGAACCGAATAATCGAAAATTTTCAGTGTATATGTTTCGGTAAATGTGACTGATTCGGTGATTATGAACAATCATCGGTAAATGTACATAATCACCAGTTTATTACATCCCCCATAACATTTATATTTATTTATCTAGAAAAAACAGCATTTTTAATGTTAAAAACGCAAACAGCAAAATTTTTAATCTCTAACATATTATATTTTATTATATATACAATAAGTAAATTATATACAATACATAAATGTAAATCTCTTAATTCTCAGCGCCATCTCTCGTCTAATCACTGAACAAAAATTAAAAAAACAAGCAGACACGCAACCCACGTGGTGTCTCCCCAAATGTTCTAAACATCTAATGTGCGGTATAAAAGTAAAGCACGTGACTCCACCGAAAGAGGGTGCTTCCAAACAAATGCATAATCAACCTGGCAACGCCTTCATAAAAATGAAAATTAACTACAACAACCAAAAAGGAAGAGGGAAAAAAACATGATATGAGAGTGGAAAAAAGATAGACTAAATACTCATAAAAAATGGCCTCATCAAAAAATAAACAGAACCAACAAAATAAGCGAGCCAGAGAAAGAGATGATATAAAAAAAAAAATAAGCAAATTGGGGTCAACTCTGAGCCTTATGCATATTCATGAAGAGAAGCGCGCTTCGCTTTTAAATGAATGAGTCAGAGCGAGCTGTAGTAAATCGGTGCGGTTTACAGTCAAGAGATGGAATGAAATAGTTTCTCCCGAAATCGTCTGCGTTCTTTTTCCCGCCTCCTGGGTAGTTTGTCTCATTAAAGTGATTGCCCTGCACGTAATCCCTTTGTTGGAAGGCGTCAAGTGCGGGTTTTAGTGGGATGCGTGTTTAAGGAGACGGAATACCGTGTAGGATGAGAGGGGCAATTTATTTACCTCTGGCACCCTTTCCCCTAAATTTGTCTTTGCCGAAGATGTGTTTTGTTCTGCGGGTTTTAAAATGCTATGAAGGCACTCTTTGTCCCCACGGCAGTACATGAGAAATATTTATAATTTTCTCTTGTCTTCTAAACACGAAACGGTGCACACTTTTACCACATTTATATTTATTGACTTGGTTTAGTCTACTCACCTTACGTGTCAAATGGGTATTTTGTGAAAATCCTACTGCTTTCCATTTTATTTTTTGCTAGAACACAGTTGATAACTATGATATTTATATAACAATACTTACTTTCTTGTTTAAATTATAAAATAACGTCACTGGACTTATATCCAGAACATTATTAGGAGTGCACGAATGAATAGTGTAACATTTTGGAGTTGGTCCAAAGGAAAATAGCTTCGACTTTATTGGTCATTGCTTTTTCTTTAAAAATGTATATGGCAAGAACAGATCAAATACATAAATAATATATTTTGCTATATTGTTTCAACTAGTTGATTTATTTCTATTTGTCATATTAGAATATTATATACAAATAATTGAAATTGGAAGGAATGATTCTTCAGATACTAACTTTTAAAAATTATTTGGTTAAATTTCTGCCAGTAATCCGAGATAGTGAGTTAATTCGAGTTAGTGAGTTTAAAATTTTAGTACTCCATTTTTTGTTCTTGTATGCGAAGTATAGAGAAAGTATATTAATATTCAAAAAATTCAAACTCGAGATTTTGACGAATCTCCTCGTTTTAGACCTCCTCGAGTTTAAAAAACAAATTTTTAGAAAATGTCTATCTGTCTGTCTGTGACAAAGATAACTAAAAAATGCTTTGAACTAGACACATGAAACACTTAATTTGTATATTTCTACCAAATTTTGAGCAAAATCCATTCAGTGAAAGTTTATATGTCCAGCTGTTCCAACATAAGTTAATGCAATAACTACAAAACATAGAAAGCTAGATAGGTAAAATTTTGTACACACCTTTTACATCTATAATATAGATTCTTGTCAAATTTTGAGCCAAGTCGGTCGGTACGTTCAGAAACATGTAAACTTCATAACTCAAACACCCAGTGACTTAAGTATATTAAATTTGGTATGGGATTTTGTTAATACAAGTTTCGTTTTGTGTCAAATATTTGTTTCAATCGGTTGGGAAGATCACATCTAAATTCCAAAATCGATTTTCGGATGGCTATAACTTCATGTCAGGGATTAATAGCAAAAGAATTCGCCAAGAATGGCACGATAGATTCAGTATAAATGCTAAATTCATGCCAAAGGTAAATATTTTGAAACGCCAATGCCATGCAGGACGTTCTTTGAGATAACACCTTTATTAGAGAGTTGGCTAGAAAGTTTTTTGAAGACCACTGCCTTTTGTTTAATTCAGAACGCAGGCTAAGTGCTCAAACCTTCCAACTCTTGTTTTCTTTGAAAGACCTCACCAGGGTCCAACTTAATCTAATTGGGGCCCGGGGCAGAAACTTCTTTGGGGGTCCCCCTCTGCTTCACTTCTTCAGTAGTGAAGAACCGAACTTTATCTAGGTATTAAAATTTTTCACCTCATTATAGATATATATCAAGAAAACTGACTATAAACTAAAATAGCTATAAAGCCCCCCCCCACGAAACGTAAAATAAACTTTCTATTCGATTTGGGGGCCGCCCTCTGATGTAGGGACCTAGGGCAACTGCCCTGTCTGCCCCTGCCTTTGTCAGGCTCTGGACCTCACATTTCGAATATTGTATTCCTATTTGCCCGACTGCCTGTCAAATTTATGGGTTCGTTAAGTTAGCAATTCCTTCTGCTCGAAAAACCACTGTAATATGCTGATAATTATAAAAATTTAGAGTTCTTATTCGCAGCACAAAAAGCAGACATATTCTATAATATATGCAAGTACATACTTATATTTACCACGGAAATTACGTGTTGTTGCATATGACTTTGTTGGTGCATGCCCATATGCGTACCCATGCCCATTTTCGAAGTCAGTTGTCATTTGTCTTATTTAACAGTGCCTTGTAATTTGTAGTGTTATAACGACTATTTAAATGTAACTGTAATGAATAAATCTTGTTTATTGAAGTAATGGTTTTCATGATAAATATAAAAAAAAAGATTTAAGATTATAAGAACCTCAGTTTACTTCATCCCAAAAAATTTCGGATTTCAATAAAAGTCGGCATTTTAATTATCGGTATACAATCAGTCTCAGTAAATCTAGTGTTTAAAAACATTCTTCTTTTTAAAAATCATAAAATTTCTTATCATTGTCTAGTTGCCTTTGGCGGCAAGCTAGTTGGCTAAGAATATTTCTTATGTTTAATTTCAGTTAAATACCTCAAGCTTAACTTTTATTTTCTTTGAAATTTTTTCTACAAAGTATTTTAAGCATTAGAATGTGACAGACATTAAAACTGTGTCATTTTAATTGTCTTACATTTTGTTTTATTTGCTGTGAATGCGAACCATTTTAACGAAGTCCCAAGGTATCGTAGTGCTACTATTAAAAGCGTTACAGTGTGGTTTCGGTTAACTATAACTTTATTTTCCCATATAAACTACTCAGACATTAAACAAAAGACTTCCTCCTTAGCTTTCAATAATAGAAGAAGATCTTGCATTTAAATATTTGATGAAACAATGAAAACAGTTTGAATTTCTTGGCAACAATGAAATCTGTCGTTGGTAATTTGACAAAAAAGTATTTAAAAATATTTTTAAACCGTTAATAAAATGCATGAAAGTATTCTTCGACAGTGAAATCGATATCATTAAAAACCAATTATCTAAAATTTAAATTGTATAAAAATCTATTTAGTAGAATTATGTTTTCGATATTTTTTTAGGAAAAAATTATCCGATTAAAAATAATTAATTTCTAATTAATGATTATTCTAATTAAGTCTCCTAAAAATCACTCAGAGTCTCAGGCTTCCATCCTTCCATCTGTGGTAAATTTCTATCTGTGATATTCTAAGTCAAATTATTTATTCTATAGAGCGCCAGTGTACACACTCATACATTATTAAGATTTAAGCTATTGATTACGATGGAATCCATTTGTTTCTAAAATCTTTGATGAAATGGATATTATTTAAATATCATTCACCTGAAAATTTTAATAGGATACATTATTAAAAAAAAACTCATTCAATGCATCATTGTTTACCAAATATTTATTAATTCTGCTGTGAATTTGTGTCTCATTATAGAATATTTACTGGCTAAAAAGTCTAATTAAGCAAATTGTTGCCAAACTTTGTATGGAATTTAGTTTTGAACTGAAGTATATATGAGAAAAAGAAAGCGGCGAAAATAAATTAATTGAATTATCACTTTTGCTTCTTTGTAAACGTAAGTTCCCTTGCCTTTGGGCATCCCAAGTACTAATGTAGAAATACAATTATTAAAAAAGTATCCCTTAATCACAGTATTTAATGCAATTTTCCATTACTCTTACAATGCACGGGAAGTCAAATTTGATGCCAGTTTTACAAGTTTCGTCAAAAACTAAAAAACTTCATGTTCTGGGAATAGAACGCGTTCTCAGATGATGGGAACGTATTCGTAGTGGAAGAAAAAAAATCGATTCTTTTTGGAACGAGTAACTAAATACTTAAAGTGTGATGGATCGATTGCGAAATTAATCGATACGTAATGACGCAGGAATCGATGTGATTAATGATGAATGCGACAGGTGAAAGAGCTCTTTTCTCTGCACAGAAAGTGTCTTTTTCTGCATTCACTTGTTATTATAATTTTTTTCTTTGTTCACCGAATGTTATTCGTTGATTGGATTTGAAGGAAAATTTTGCTCCGTTGTCCAATCAGTAACCAAGTCTTGATAAATGAAATGCTTACTGATTGGATTGCAAAGTGATAAATGATATGCTGAATTCGAAAGAACGTTACAATGTTTATAAAAATGGTTAGAACAGTTTTTCGATATTTTTAAATTAGCATGAAGATATTTTAATGCATACGTTGTCGATTAATATTTTTACAAATTGATATGTAGGAAATTGTAGATTAACATCTGAAAGTCAGTTTTGAAGTCTGAAAGTTGGTATATTATCTATAAATTTCAATTTGCATCAAATAAAAATCGTTATGATTTTAAACCCTGCAATGCTAAATGCTGGATCTAGAACTTCCAGATTTGGCATTATTTATTTTTGGATAATCGGTGTCCACTAAGAAAAGTTTTTCCAAAATTTTAATTATATTTTTAATAAAAAAATTACTCAAAAATTAAACTTTTTTTTCTTGATAATTTTGAGCATGTTATTGTACAAACACCAATTTCACAGCAACTTAAAAAATGCCTTTTCAGTGGAATTAATTTTTTTCTATGCAATTTTTCTTTAATAATTTTTTTCAAATTATTTAAGTATATTTTGTAACTATATTATTTATTGTTTTACTAATTAAAATCAAGCAATCGCACATTTCAATGATATTGGATAAATTTGGTTTGTATGTGCGCATTATCTTTGTTATGAAAGTAGTTTTTTGAGAATAATATTAAATCAGTCCTAAAACAATTTAAATTTATCTTAAGTAATTTTTAATCTACGATAACTCAGATTGGAGATTTGAAACCCTTTAATTTTTTTCTTAAAAATGTGTCCTTTTAGACAATTTATATGATTTAAAAATAAAACAATAATTCCCAGAAGCCAAAAAGGTGACGTTGCTTAATAGTAATTTTTTCCTCATCATATATTTGTTTTAAAAATACTAGTATTTGTCACGATCGATATTTTAAGCATAAATAAGTAGATTTTAAATTTTTTGTGTTGTAATAGTTTTTTTATTTCATAAGTTATTTCATAAAGTTAAAAAATAATTAGGATTCTATTAAGCTTAAGTCAATATAATGATTTATTATGCTGCTCTTAAAAATTAACGCCCAAATATAAAAAATACCTGTTATTATATTTGCGAATGTTTTTGTTCTATAGCAAGCAAAAGTATTCCGAGGAAAGAAAATGTATTTGAAACTCATCACGACTTTTGGAATGTTACATTTATTTTTGGGACAAAAAAAAAACCCTAGGTTCTAGTGTTTATAAGTTGAGATATGCATCGTCGAGGTTTCATTCTAAATGTTTATATTTTTTTATGTTTATGTTTTCAATAGTAAGATTTAATTTTAAAAATAATCCTTTTAACAAAAAATAATTGCTGTTAGTAATGTTTGTTGTTTTTATATTTCCAGGTCAGAAAACAAAGTTCCTCATCCCACTGGCCGACAACACTGCCAGGAAATCACCAAAAATAAACGGAATGAAAAAAAAAAATATTTCACAGTCTATTCAATCATCAAATGATTTGTTTCCCTCCGTTTATATTTTTAAAGACATTGGCCAAGCATGTGGTGCAGTCAGTTTCATGCATTTCGTTTTTGTGGATGGCATCAGTGCTGCAGACAAACTTCAACAAGGAATCATATTGATTTCGTTTTCACCGTCAGAAACATTCGAAACATGAAGACTTCATCGAATTTCATTTCATCAATGTTTTCTTTTGTGCTTGGAAAAAATTCCTGTATTTTAGCTGTCTCTTGTGTAACTATGTTTAATTTTCATAGAATCAACTATCCTAGATTGAATATCCTTTATGAAATTAAAATTCTATCCTATATTTTTTAAAATCAATAACTGTGCTAAAAAGTATACCGTGGTTTTTCCTGCATTTGTTTGATACAAATGTTTCATTACGTTTTAATAATTTAAATGTTTGTCATTTTTTTAAAGAATTTTATTTTTGGTCAGAAGCAATTTAAAATTATAAAATATTATTCATATGTAAATTACTTATAAGTTGAGTAGTATTATATAATATGTTTTATGCATGTAAAAGGAGATATAATCTTATTTAATCTAGCTATTGAGCATAAACCAAAATATACCTCTTAGATTCATAGAAATAATTTTTTAAACTTAAATCTTAGTTTTTTTTTCTTTCTTTTACTATATTGCTTTACATTATTACATTGAATCAAAACCTCTTTTTAAACCGTCTAGTATAAATAATAACCTTCCAAAATTTAATATTCAATGAAAAAATAGTACATCTCTTCTTTAGTACAAAAGAAGTTAGTGCTGAATGTTTAATGATTTAGGTGCTACTGATTTTTTTTGTGCTTTTGATATTTTAAAATTAATAATTATGCATTGTTAAGAAATGTGTTTTACACTTCTGATGCCTTTGTCTTTATTTCATATTGTTGTTGTGCTTTATTAAAACTTCTTTGCGACTATATTATGATGTATGAAAATTCCTTGTTGAGCTCTGTTAGCTATTGTAAAAATAAATTGTGTTTATAATTGTACAGATTATCTGTTATAATTCATGCAAACGAATTATTTGTTTTTATGAGTTACATCATATTAATGGAAGAGGATTCCATTGGAGAATTTTTTTTAATTGCTTGTTTCTGTTTAAAATGAGTAAATATGTTGCACTTTGTGTTAGTTATTACATATAATTTGTCATAAAACAATATGTGTGAATATTTAGTAAAATTTAGTAATATTGGCACTTATAACTCTAATCCAAAATTTACTGAAAATTATTCAAATTTTATTTTCAAGGCTTACTCTAATTGAATATAGACACACTCGAATTAAAAAGGCATATTAAGTACAAAATATATAATGATTTCAGTTTACATTTTTTTCTTAATTTTTTCAGTGAATTTTAGTACAAAATATGTTATAATCTAACGGCCAAATTGTGACTCATTTACATTTTTATACTTGTAAATTTTTTCTTGAGTCATTTTCAAGCCCAATGAACGCATCTGATGCTCTTGAAAAAAATACTTTTTTACCCGGTGTATATAATTTATGATAGAATAAATATAATTGATGGAAAATTATTCCATATTCTTCATTCATTCATGCAATTTTCTGTTATATAATTTGATTTAATGTTCATTTTTTGATGTGAAATTCTTTGAAATGATTTTCTTTCACTGTAGTGATCTCTGTAAATATTTCCTCCAACTTTTTTGAGTTCCTATCGCTAACCAAGAAAACTTTTAATCCTATTCACTGTCGATGGAAGTTTCATTTCGAATTTCTTCTCTTTCGTTTCATTTTACTTATATAAAAATTACGTATTTATCTTGTTGATTGAAAATGTTATATTATCATAAAGGTGCAATTGAATCTAACTGTGTATGATTACTGAAATGTTTATTATGTATATATTCTCAAACATTTCTGAGTAAATAGTTATTGAAAAATTTTGTTCTATAAAACATTCCAATTCTTATTACATTCCATTTATTTGAGTCAAATTTTGACGCCAGAGGACTAAAAAAATAATTAATTACAATAAGCGCAAATGTATAACTTTTCCCTTTATCTATTTAGCTTTTTCTTTATTTGACTTGATATCGCTTCTTTTTTTTTAATGGAATCTCATATTTCTCAATAGTACCTTCTACCCTAAATTTCTATATTCTCTCTCTACCCCTCAGTTTTGTTTGAAAGAAAGTCATACTAGTCATACTTTTCTCTGCATTATTTTCATCTAATCGAATTGATAACAATTTCGCTTTTAATCGCTCAACATGTTAGTATCAATTTACATTACATTTTCATTAAAAAGTTTTCATTTAAAATGTTTCATATTCAGTTTAGAAATTTGTTAATTAAACTGATTTAGTATCAGGAACCATTTAACTCTCTTCATTTTTTTTAATTAATTTAAGAATTCTTTATTATTTGGTTCTTCATTGTTAAATAGATTATCTATGCTCATTAGAATTCTAAAATGCTGCATGTTGGTCATAATTTAAAAGAACTGCCCATGACGCACACACACACATGCACATAATATTTTGAGAATCTGCTTTCAAAGTTAGAAAAACTTGGTCATAATTTTTTTTCGGTGTAAATAAATGTGATTTTATTTTATTTACACTAAAAAATTATGTTCCATATTAATGCATATAAAATTAGAATAAAATAATTTTATTTTTATTCCAAGAAATTAAAAAAAGATTTTTTTGAATTTTTTTTTTCTTTCTTCTATCTTTACTTCATTTTCTTTATAATTTAAAATAAAATTAATATAATTTAGTTAAAATCTTATTAGTTCAAATTTTAATTTTTTAAAACACTTCTATGATAATTTCAAAAGATTTTTCACCTTTTGAGACCATTAATGCCAATCTAATTTCAAAAATTGCTAGTAACATTAACTATAATAGTTTAGAAAGATATTGTGCTTGTTTGTCTTTGTTTGAATTCTCAATGAAATATTTATTTTACAAATTCACATTTTAAATAATTTTATGTTCTAATTTAGGGCTTTAGATGTTTAATAATGCAATATGTCACAGTTCTTGGCGTCAAAAATTATTGGCAATATGTGAACGGGTATTTTCTCTGTAATTTATTAAATTCCCTTTATTATAAGCAATTTATTATGCACTTTTTTATAAGCACTTTAATCCACCCTGAAACATTCCAATTTCGCAAAATTTCTGATGAAATTTGCTTTCAAAATATTTGCATTTTTAGTATGAAGAAATGAAAGAATTTTTGAGACAAAATCCAAAATGTTATATGTTTGTAATTTTTTTCGAATCTGAATGCGTTGTTAAGAATTTGTTTTGACTTAATACAATCATGTTATAAACAACAACTTTATATTAGATGTTACCTTTCTTTGTATTAATGGAAATTCAAAAGTAAATGAATGTACATATGTAAAGGATTACATTGCTACTTTATGTGGCTAATAATAAATAAACTTGTAAAAATTTTGTTTTCTTTTTTTATATAGCCTTCATATTTATTAACTGGATGGGTTTTTTTTCCAAAAATATTTTTTCTGACTTACAGCATCTCAATGTCTTTTTTTAGTTATAAAAATATAAGAGATATTAATATTTAAGAAGGTTTTTATTGAATATATTCATTTATCTCTGACACTTTGCTGTATATTTATTACATCCTGCAGAAGTTCCACTTCTTCAGAGTATTGTGTGGTGCAAAATAAACAGAAATTAAAGAATATATAAACCGTAAATACTTAAAAATATATAAAAAATAACCTGCTCGTCGAAGAATGTGTTATGACTTTTTTGTAAAATTTATATAAAGAAAAATTATTAATGTAAATTTAACAAGCAAATTTTTGAAGTCCTTAGTTTTTGAAAATTCTGGTCGATATAGAAAAAAATTTATTGCGTAATTAATTATGTCAGTCAGTTAATCATATAATTAATGACTTTTTCAAAAAAAAAGCATACAAGAAAGTTCTGTTTGAAATTTCTTTCTAGAAAATATCAAATGCATTACAACAATAAGAATTCCAGCTGATTCGCAGGAAATACTAGTTGTGCTAAATTTCATCGAAATTATATATTCGTAACTTGATGATTCATGATTTCTTTACCAAAACATTTATCTCATACATAGTGTACGAGAAAGTATAATAATCGTAAAAAATTCGAACCCGTGATTTTGACAAATCTTCACGTTTTAGACCTTCCCGAGTCCAGAAAACATATTTTTAGAAATTGTCCGCCCGTCTGTGATGAAGATAACTCAAAAAAGCCTTAAGCTAGACGGTTGAAATTTGGTATACGGTCTTCACACCATAATTGCAGATTACTATCAAATTTTGTGTAAAACCTGTTCAGAAGAAGTCCATCTGTTCGAATATAAATTAACACGATAATTACAAAACGAAGAGAGCTAGATAGATGTAATTCAGTACACAAATTTTGAGCCAAATCCAACTACGGGTTGGCATGTAAACGCGATAATTCAAAAATGCAATGACTTAAATATATCAAATTTGATATGAGGTTTTGTGTTAAATTTCTGTTTCAATCGGTTGAAAAAAACATGTTTAAAATATAAATTCGGTTTTTGTGTACTCTTAAGGCATACCATAGATTTTTCGCCAAACATACACTACATATTCAATAAAATTACTAATTTCACGCCAAAAGTTAATATTTCCTAACTATTGTACGCCAATACCATGTAAGGGGTTCTCTGACATGGCAAGTTTTTTAGAGAGTATGAGAGAAAGTTTTGCGCAGATCTATCCTGCTGGTTTAAACATTAAACTATGATAGGTATTAAAGCCTTGTTGTTTTAATAACTTTATATCTATTAACTTTATTGTGTATATCAGTTTTCCTAATAAAATTGAATTCAAATTGAAAATAATTTAAAGTGTGCGGGTAATTTTTTTTAAAAAATTGCCTGTTGTTTTTTTGTGCAGATAATATGCAGAATTTTTCTTCCCTAACTTTCAACAGTAAACTATATTTAATATAAGATAATAAATTAAAATGAAAATCTATAAAATATGCTATTAAATTTCTAACAAAACAACGGAATGGTATGAATTTCACTGGGACGATAAAATCTGTTGTCAAAAATCTTGCAATAACATATTTTTGGAAAACCTGTCAATATTCAGAAAAGATTTGCACGACAATTTAATTATTAATTTTTTAAAAGATCATTTTAGGTTAATTTTTCAAAGGTAATTTTTTAAAACAGAGTAAAAATTAATTTTATGAGATTATATTCTGAGAAGATGCCCCGAAGAAACGTGAAAACCTAGCTTAAATTTTAATTAATCATAATTCAAATAAAAATTAATTCACTTCGAAGTGCATGCTTTCACTTTCTAAAATATATCTGTGCTAAATTCGGGAATTCTAGATCAAACTAATTGTGTTGTGATCCTCAACACATGCACAGATTCTTCTTTCAGAATATATAACGAGATATAATATAACGAATCCTTAAGATATCTTTAAGAGATATAACGGATCCTTGATAAGACTACCCTATTCAAAATTTGAGCCTTAAAAATCATTATAGTATATTTCATTTTATAATTAAATCTGTATTATATATTTTAAAAATAATAATTTCAAGACAAAATATTGTTATATTAATCGTTTTATTATTTTGTAATAGTAATCTAATATGTAATAATTATATAATGGATATTCGGAAATTATGGCTGGAAAATTAATGCGTAATTAAGTAATAATTACATAATCAATATCTAATAAACTACAAGCAAAGAAAATCGAATATTAATGGAGAAAATTGGATGAATTAGAAGGCTCATTTACTGAATTTTACGAATACTTCATAATTTGGAAATAGTTGAAAACTTTTTATCATAATGTTAAATTAATGATTATTTTTAAAGATTACGCTAGTTTAATAAAAAAATAATAAATAGTTTAAAAAATGAATACATTTTATTTAAGAAAATGTATGCAATTTTTATATATTTATGAAAATGGCTGTTGGTGTGGCATCATAATCTGTATAAAAATAAATTGATAAAATGTGGCAAAAAAGTTCCAATCTTCAATTTTATACCATTATATGATGCATTCAAATATTGAAAAGAAAAAAAAATCTGCTGAAGATATTAAATTTTTATCGAAATTAATTAATATTAATATTTTAAAAGTAATATTTGGAAACGACATTCATTTAATATTCGGTGTATGAAAATATATACAAATATGTTTTGAATCAAAAAAGGGAGCCGTAAATAATACCCTACTAAAAAAAAATCAATAGCGAGTAGCAATAGAATCAATTGCCAAAATAGCTAGTAGAATTAAAACATGCCTGTCACAGATTTCCATCTTTGAAAAAAAAAACCTTCACGTGCTTAAAATTCACATTGATTGGCATTTGTATTTTAAAGTAATCATATTTAACCAATGCTTAAAAGATAGCAGTTTTCTTTATCGCGTCTAATTTAGTTCATTTTCATTCTTGTGAAAATAGGCTGTGTAATTCCCAGTTTTCAATTTATCATTTTTTCATAGCAAGTAAATCTGATGATAAGAGAGATCCATGAAAGAAATGCAGTATGTAAAATAATAGCCTCGATAGTATTATATTCTGGATCTGAAATTAATTGAAAAATATGTTGGCTTTTTAAAATGTAATATCAGCACAAACACATTTATTTGAATTTTTGGCCGAAGTATTGAACTCTGATTCATAACACTACGGAGAAAATCTTACCAGAAGTGAATTGTTTTGGTAAAGATATGTATCGTTTGTTAGTTCCATGTACAACATTCCTCCACAAGCAAAATTATGAGCGATAATTATACCTACCGATTGGACACTCCTACGTTGATATACATGAAGATTTACTTCCAGCTTTCAATCAGAATATTTTCAATTCTTAAAAATCCTAAAACTCATCAGTAATCTTTTCCAATTCTTTTCAAAATGAATTCATACTCACCGACTTGCTTAAATTTTATTACTTTTCATTTTTTACATTATTGAATTTTTATCTATAATTGTACATGTTTTTTCTCTTTATTTTTTTTATTTCGTCTATTTTGTTTATCTCTCCACTTAATGGCTCTTCCAGTTCTAATTCTTCGAACTTTAAAGAAATACAAATGCAATAATAAGGAGCGTTAAGAAGTTTCCTTTCAGTTTCTTTGTATTAAACCCGATAATGCCTGTAGGCTGGTATACTATCTGCAAACTATAGCATGCATGAAGAAAAAGATGAATTCAAAACTCTCCACAAGGCAGGTCATTGCACTTAAAGCTACCAAATTTGGCATGCAGTTGCTTCTTGGATAGTAGGTTTTTACTAAAAAAGTGTTTTTCGAAATATGAATTAGAATGTTAATTAAAAATTAATAGATATTTTAATGATTTTTTCATATCTGCAATGAATTATTAATTTTAATGAATTTAATTTTTCATATCGGAACATATTGCTGCACAAAAATACTTGATGATGATGTCGTGTTTGCGTTACCACGGAAAGGGGTTGCAGTAGCTTCTGAGGGTAAGGACCCCTGAGCACCCAAGGGCAGAAGTGTGACTTCTAGCTCATACGAAGATGAAACTCTCACAATCGCTTGCACAACCTCGTTTTACAGGAGGGCACATTCACACACTTCACAGATAGAACACAGAAGAAGAACAACCATGCCCGAACCGGGACTCGAATCCAGGACGCCCAGATAACGAGGAAGACGCACTATCCCTATGCCAGGACGCCGGCACAAAATTATTTATACAGCACTTTTAAAATTTGAAGAGTAAGCTTTTCCATGACATCAGTCTTATTTTTGTGCTTTGTATTTTCCAATTTTAATAAATTTTAGAAGTCTTTCTAGCTTAAAAATTTATGTATACACCACTTTAAAATTTAAAGACTAAGCGTTTCAGTTTTATTTTTGTACATTCTATTTTCCAATTTTGATAAATGTTTAAAAGTAGCAATACTTTTCATAATGTTAATTCCTTGATTTATACTCACAAAGGTGCTTTGTTTTATTAAACATGAAATTTAAAAATAAAATAAAATTACATGAATAAAGTTAGGCTTGATTCGGTTGCCAACTACAGTTTTATATCTCCTAAATAATTTTATTTTTATTATAATGACGTGTTTTTCAACTATTTTAGTATTCTTTCACGTAATTAGCAATAATCATTATAAAAATTCACTTTGAAAAACTTACACTTTCTTGGGGAGGGGGAAATGAGGAAGAACAGGCCAAGAGGCAATCAGCTATTTTAAGAGGGCTCAAAATGCATTCACAAATTTAAAATTCAATTAACTGTTACCACAGAAGTTTGCGAGTATACATTCCAACTTTTTCTCGTAAACATATATAGAAAACATGAAACATTGCTATTTTCATAGAATTTGACTTCGATTAAGCTTTTTATGAAATTAAGTTTGTTAGGGAACCTCTTAACTCAAAAACAAAACCAATTAGACGAATGAAAATTCAAATATTATTTTTAACTCAAAATTGCAGATAGGAATAAAATTTTTGACTAATCATGCTGCACACTAAGAAAATAAAATTTAGCATGAAGTTTTGACTACAAAATTGCAAGTCTGTATCAAAGTTAGAATCCAGTCGCCTAAAAGAAAGGTATTAAATATTCGTTTTTCTTCACTTGTACAACGAAGCTAAATAAAAAATTTTTACTGAACCCATTAACAGGAATTCTATCCATCCGTTCGTATACATGAGAAAGAAATAACTCAACATGCTGGAAACTAAGAAAATAAAATTTAACATGAAGTTTTGATAACAAAATTGTAGGCCTTTATCAAATTTTGAATCAAATTGGCTAAAAGAAAGATGTTAAAAAATTCAGATTCGTTTTTATTTTTACTTATACAACGAAGGTTAACACAAATCTAATCATATGATGGAAATATATGAGAGCATCCTAAAAGTAGAAGGGCCGCGGTGACCTGGTGGTATGATCTCGGCTTCAGAACCCAATTCCATGGAGAACCGTCGTGTAAGCGGGTCTGGTGCACGTTAAATCTGTCGGGGCCACACGCCTTCCCACTAGTGTGTTGTAGAAGCTTGGAGTAGGAAGTGTCAACTCAGATTTCGTTCTCGTCATCTGACCTGGGTTCAAAATGACGAAGTCCATCACAAAATATCCCTAGTGTTGCTTTAAAACCGGAAGTTAATATATGCCTCATCTCTCATCCTCTAGAAGTAGAAGAACAATTTTCAGAGGTTGCTAGAGATCATTGCACTTCACAAGAAAACATTTTTTCTTCTTCTTTGTGAAATGGCATCGTAGGGTAATGCGTAGGACATACAAAACAAAAACAAACAAAAAAAAATCCAACCACTTTACTTTTCCACAAGTTTTTGCATTGCTGATGAGGTTATTGGAGTTTTCGGAAAAAACATTCCCAAATTTCAGAACAGCAATGCAAAAGTAAGAACAGAATAAAATATACACTTGCAGGCTTAAACGCAACAGCTGTCCGGTAACAATCTCCTGTTGTTCTCCAAGAAATTCTGTTAACAGCACGACTTCGAACGCCCATGCCACTGAGAGGTCGGTAGCGATTTCGGATCCTTTCAGAAGCTCCCATATCTCCAATTAGTTGCTAAGGAGACAGTATTTCACAAGAAACTTTTAGCTCATTATACGCTTTAACGAGCCGGTAAGATGTTACTCAAAGCATCTGTTACTTCCTGTTATGTTACGTGATTTCTTAAAAAAATTATTGCCTTTATGGGCGGTGGGGTTTCTGTTCTAAGCTGCCTTGCCACCTTGTAACAACAGTTCGAGCCACCCCATAAATATAAAAGTCTACCG
Organism: Argiope bruennichi; assembly: GCF_947563725.1. NCBI lineage: Eukaryota > Metazoa > Arthropoda > Arachnida > Araneae > Araneidae > Argiope > Argiope bruennichi. Next base: position 9,215,495 of record NC_079159.1, read on the forward strand.
TTTCGACCTGTGACCCTGAAAGCTGTCTCCCCCCCCCCTTCTCCCCATGAGCTACCTCAGTTAGAAGATAGTAAGAGTGCCCCCACCCCGCTTCTTTTTTGTCTTGGAGGGCGTACAGTGGGAATAAGACTTTTTGAAAGGCATATATTTGATTTTCGTTTCTTTAGCTGAAGGGGGGAGGTTAAAGGTCTAGAGAGCTGGTTTTGGATACTTTGTGATTCATCTTCTGTTTCAGGTGCAAGAAAGACTCGCGAGGATTTGTTTTGCGTAACTAAAAAACATTTGTTGCTAGTTGGATAAAAAAAAAAAAGCTACAGGTTGCATTGCTCCTGGTATCGTTCTTACCATTTGATGAAATTCAGATGGATATCCAGGAGCTTATAATTCATTATAAAAAAAAGACACTTTGATAATAAGATTTGTGATATACTTGTTAGATTCGATATTCTTGAGTTGAAACCAATGATTCGGAAAGAAAATGAGACATTTTAATTCATCTATGAATTGAGTACTCAAAATGAATGGTAAATATCTTTTACTTACTGTTTTATTGCCTACATGACTACATTGTATTGTCTGATAGCGGATTCTAAAACCCTTCGCGCTTTTTGTACATGCGTTAGGATGAGTTTAATTTGACGAAATAGTGGTGAGAGGAAGGAGATGTTTATATTTCACAATAAAATGAAATGCCGGAAATGTGCACATCCTTCCGCTTCTCACCCTTTAGTAAGATGGAATCATCGAAAAGTGGTCGTCTCAAGATACTAAAATTAACAGTAATTGTCATACATATGAGATCGCCTTTTCGTATTCTTACTGAATGCCTACATTTGACATTTGTATCATTTTCAAACCACAAAAGTTACATTGATAATTTACTTGACAGAGATCCGCGTGCTAACTTTTTTTTTCACTTTCTTAAAATCTATATTAAGATGGTAGAAAGGATAAGGGTTTTATGCCCTTATTTAAACAAATTTTTGAGTTTATATTATGGCTTTCTTTATTTAATTACCGTTTAACATGCCTTATTGACATGTTAATTACTTTAATTCATTTTGCTTTGAAACTGTCTTAACTGTATTTTTGATAAGTCAGCCATCTAACTCTCCGACCCGCCACGAATGCACACGGATTTAAACCATAAAAACTGAATGACCGGACCGCCGCAACAGCAACATTGGCGGCAACTGTGGTTGAGTCCTAAGGGACGTCACCGGCCACGGTACAACCTCCCCGAAGGAAGTACGTCTCGTCATCGATGGGAGGAGTTAGATTCCCCTCCTATTAGTGTACCCTCCAGGGTAGCGAGATCCAACCACCATGCCGGAAGCCTCTCATCCTCAATTCGAGGTGCCCCCCGGGGGGATACTGTATTTTTGATAAAATTTACTAAAAGGTAAACATTTATTTGACGTAGCATTACTTATATAATGGCTTTTGTATCATGAAGGCCCCACTCATAGCAATTGGCATGAGTATTCTAGTTTCCCACTTTTTAAAGTCATGTATCCAAAACTATGGTTGTGAGTCTATAATTTAATTCACAGTAAGATGCATGAACATTTTAAGTTCACTAAGATGACATATTCTTAAAAAAAATATTAATTTCTTGAATGCACATCTTTCAAAAAATGATCTGCTTATCTATAGATAATGCAACTTAAATTTGATTTCTACATTTCAGTTGAAACTTTTTCTCTTCTCAATGAAAATGTCATACGATATAAAGTCACACAAAACCGTTACTATGCATATCATCAAGCATTTAATTGCATTATACACTTTTCTGTGAAGACGCATTTATTTTTTTTTCTAAAAAATTCACACTGAATTCCAAAATAAAGTTCGAATGGCACACATGACAGTGAATTAATTCCATTTAAAATTTTTAAATTTCTGGAGAAATTTTATTTTTATTTTTACAACTTTTTCTCTTGAGAACAGTAAAACTTATGAATATGAACATATAGTTTACTAATTATTCTTAAAGTTCCCTAAAATTCTCAGTATCTGAAAGCAACTCCTGTAGCGTGAAACAATGCTTCGCAACGCCCTGCTAAACCAGGAATCGCTCTTGAAAAAGATTAAACGGGCCCTGTATCGAATTAACACGGGGGGAGGACAGATTTTTCTGCACGATTTAATTGCGGAGAAAGGAAGAAGAGTTACTTACGTTAAATGGGTCGGCGATCCCATCGTCCCTGCCCGCTTCGCTGACCCTCCCCCCTCTGAATCTCCGACCCCAGGGATTTCGATGGTGTTCCAACAGCAAATCGTTGGGGCGGATTGACGCTGCCTCTGATGCAGAGAAATGCAATTAACTAAACCAGTAGAGTGACTGTAGGCAGACCAGAAGAGTGACCGATGGATGGACAGATTCGGAGTTGTTTCAAAGGACATTTCGGTAAAGAGGAGTTTCAGTTTATTTAACTAGTTGACTGTCATACCACCCATATTCGAGTGACAGCCAAAATTTCTATTCAGTGTAGAAATTGCTGCGAGTAGAACACGCCTATACTCAGTTAATATCACCTTGTTGCGATATGAACTAAACATGCGATTCACACGTTGTTCACTGTGTGAATATCATGTGATTCACGTCTATTATCTAATGCTATATTCTCTTCTGTATTGCCATTAAACGATAACAAAGAAGTAAGCATCTTATTAGATAGTTGATCCGATCACTTGCATGAATCATGAGAGCGTTAATCTGTAACAACTTTCAACCTTTTAAAAGAACACGAAACTCTTAAAACTTTAGACATTCTTCATTCTCGGAACGGAAAGAATTAAAATTGTCAAAAACGCTGACCTCGAAAATTTGAAGGATCTTCATATGTTAAAGTTCCATCATTTTAATGATGACAAGGGAATTTCAACTTTATAACTAGAAACTAATATTTTCTTGTACACTCTTTTTTAATAGATATTATTTACGATTGTCGTTACTCTTTTCAATCGTTTAATAAATCCCTCAATGATAATTGTTTTTGTAACTGGATTAAAGCCATCTCAAAACTGTTAAATGTGTATTATTTTTCTTAATATGTATAAGATATTGCCTTGGAATGTACTTCAGTTTCGTAAGTAAATATTATGTTAAAATTTTAAAATTTTTACAATTTGCCAAATTTGTTTCAAATAATCGTACTTTCCTCTAAGCTTGGATTTGTAGTATCGAGTTCAGATGCACTCAGACAGTCAGACCGGCAGACTTCCTGTGAATGGATTTCGTTCAACAGTTGACAGAAATCTGCAAAATTGGTTGTAATCCTATACCTGAAAATATGCTTTTGAGTTACTATGTTCACAGAAAGACAAACTGACTGACATAATGCCAATAATATGTTTTTCGAATCATAGTGACCTGATAGCATGTCTTGTCTCTGAAGAAAAGACTTAATCCTTAGGATCACAGTTTCCTAATAGTTAAGTCTGATCTTCAGCTTGGGTGGATTTGGGGATGGAAATTTGATTCCTCTAAAAAAATCTGTTGTCCATACAGGCCTGACTTTGAGGTCCAGATGCCCTTCTGCTAGTGAGGCATCGAAATTTAAAGAAGGTGTAAGTGTGGTTCATGCCATTCGAGTCCATTTCCCAGAATGATGAGGACAACTCCATTCTATCCTTCATGTAGCAACAGAACGAAAAATTAATAAAACTGATCGAGATTGAAAACAAATATTTCTTTGTTCTTCAATATCACAAGAGGGGCATTTCAGCCCTCGAAGCTGATAGCAGTGAATTTCTTCGAAAGCAATTATTGGAACATAAATGGAAAAAGTTACATAAATCTGAATGTCCAATTCTTTATTTATTTACCTTTTTTGTCTCTGGGAGATTTAATAGTACTTCCCTGTTAGTTTACATTTAATTATAAACAATATTGTCCGATGCATTCTAAACGGAATAAGTTGAATAAGTTATTTCTGTAAAACACACTTCACTGTTCATGCCCTGTCTTGGAAGTGAAAATAACATTACGAGATTATTCCCCTCCCCTTTCAGTAAGAGTGGCTAAAAGTATATTAAAAAGTAAAAATACGACTTTTATGCAAATATATGTGTATTTTAAAAACGTTCAATTCGCTCTTTATTCCAATTTAATTTTGAATACAGCGATCCTGTAAAATGTATTGATTCAAGCGATTAAGGCATTCTTCTGCCTAGGGTTTGCAACCCACAATAAGAATATGTATATGTATTTTTTTATTACTTTTTTCGATCTAAAGTATCAAAAAGTGAAAAAAATTTCAAAGAACTAGTATGTACCCTACCTTAATGCGAATATATAGTGTTATTTCGATTCCTTATGCCATCCATATCTATGCGATTCGATATTTCACGGCAGGTTGTGAAGCTGTATTTCGGTATTGTTCGTTTCTATTTTTGAAGCCCGCTTTCATCATTAATGATCGTAGGCATGATGCACTTTTAATTTGATATTGAGGATCGATCGTCTTCTATTGAAGTGAAAGTTTGTGTGTAAAGTGAAAGTTTGAAACGAAGTGCTGGTTTGCTCATTTGAACATGGTTCAATCTTCAAAACGGTATTTTAAAATAACTAAGTAAACCTAAATAAATTTGAACTAATCCAATACAAAAAGAACAAACCCTGATATTGCATGCAAATGAATTATGAAAGCATTGAATCAACAGGATTATATTTGGACCTCTGTCTAATAGGTATCCAAATATTAGAATATTGAATGTATAAGACTGATTTTGAACATTTATGTAATGAGAGGCCATACATCAGAATACTGATTGTAAAGTAAACGCATTTTTGAACTTCTATCTAATACGAGTTCATATAGTAGGACATTGAATAAATAGAAATCCTTTTGAACATAAGGCTCATTTCGAACATTAACATAATAGGAGTTCATAAATCAGAATATTGAATAAACAGGACTCATTTTGGACCTCTTTCTAATAAGAGTTCTTATACTAGAATATTGAATAAATAGGACTCATTTTGGACCTCTATCTAATAATAGTTCGTATATTAGAATATTAAATATATGGGACACATTTCGGATCTCTATCTGGTAAGAGTTCATATGCCAGAATATTGAATATAAAGGACTCATTTTCGACCTTTATCTAATAAGAGTTCGTATACCAGAATATTGAATATATAGGACTCATTTTGGACCTATGTTTAATAAGAGTTCGTGCATCAAAATCGGTCGATATTAGATATAACTCTTTTAGATGGTATGTACAAAGGTTTAGAAGGTTAAAATAAAAATATAATAGTTTCATACATAAAATGCCAGTTGATCGATATCTAACATATACTAGGTTATGTATCTGCTATATAATATGAACAAGAATTATATATATTAACTGCAGTTTCTGATCAACCTCACTGAATGGTGTCTTTCAAGTGTTCAATTTATGTTCATAGTATTTTAAGGTCAATAAATTCATGTGAGCTGTCCTTTTCTAGCATCAATTCTAAGAACTGCAAACCTAGAAGCCAGATTACTGATGCCGATTTTAAATTTATTTTAAATAAAAGCCTACTTGCCACAAATCAGTGAGGAACACCATATTTTCATTGAACCATCTTCTTTAATTTTTTTTTTTCAATCTTAACAAAAATATAATTAATTTTATCGCTTCCCATTTCCTATTTTCCTGTGTTTTAAAACTCTATTTTCAAGTAGTGATTAGGGACAGGTTTGACTCTTTTGCCTAAAAGTTTACCGACCTACCATATATACTTTTGCATAGGTTAGTATTTCATTTCATAGCCCGATGTTTAATAAGCATCGAGGAGAAAGGGGGATCGAAAAACTGACTGATAGGGAGGGGTAGGGTCCTGCCAACCACCAAGCCTCCCCGCTGGTCTGCTCAGTGGTGTGGAACTGACTACCGGGTTCAGTTAATCTTAGTAAAACACTCTGAGCCACTTGCGGCTATGTTGCTATTACGGCGGCGTTGCTATTGCTATTTCAGAAGCGGGATCGTCCCATAGATCGCCATATTTATAACGCGATCCTCTATCATAAGTTCAAACAAAAGATGAGAAGTTTTATAGAAGAAAGAATTTAAACATCAAACAGTTGTTAACACTGACACATATTAAATAATAACCGTTCTTGGCGATCAGCTGATTCGCCGGAATTATTGGTAGTATTTATTTCTTTGCAGCCCCTTGGTATTATTAAAGTGCTGGTAACCAGTTCCCAGCTAATTTATAGAACGAAATAAATCAATCTGAATAAATAAAAAAGATAATAATAACATGCAATTATTTTGAATTCATTTATTTGCTTATGTCAATGAAATATGTCCAGTGATACTGGACAGTGAACCTGTTCATCCAAAATATGGTGTCCAGTGACATTGAATGGTGGAAGGTTAATTTTATTGCATTCTAAGTAACTTCATGTTCATAGTTTCCACAACAAAATATTTTTCAGTACCAAATTATGTCAGATATTAAGGTCGTGTTATTTTATTAACTTTACATCTATTCTGTTTGCTGTACACATGAACCTTTTTGATGGAGACGAACCTCGAAGCATCACGATGCCTTAAAAGCTGAAGTGTCTAGGTAATCTATTTATAACTGTAAGATATCTTTTACGGTAAAACAATTCTATTTTCTGATTCTTCTTGCAAGATATTCTTCAGATATTTATCCAAAATCATCATCCTTAGCCTTCAACAATGGAATAAAAATCACATGATTTACATTTGGTGAAGCAATGAAAACGATTTCAATTTGTATAATATAAAGTATAATGTTGTATAATAAAGTATAACGTAGTATATAAAAGTATAATGTTGCCATAATATAAAGTATTGCTGGAAATTATGCAAAATAAATATTTTAAATAATTATCGAAATTGGAAAAAAATTTACTATAACTTAATCGGCATCATTCAAATGAGATTTTTTTTAAATTTTAAAATAGTGTGAAAATTAATTTTGCGGAGTAATATTTTTGGAAGTGATAGCAGTAAAACAGCAAAATATTGTTTAATTTTTAACAAATAAAATTTTTTTAAAATTGCTTCGAAATGCACATTTTCACCTCCAAATTATTTCTGTGCAACATTTGGTAGTCTTAATCAAGCGATTTCACTTGCAGAGCGACAGCACACATGCACACACTCGGATGATTGTGCTTAAACAATTTATGTTCAACAATTAAAGAATACCATGGAGGCATACTTGAATCATTTCCTTAAAAACTCTGTTTCACGGCAGTAATTAAAATTCTTTAGCCTTCAACAGCATGGTCAAAAATGTCTCTTGCACCACAAAATCCCAATAACCAACCTCTCCAAATCTGTTCGAGTTGCCCACCGTTAGAGGCTGGTTCGTGGCAATGTTGGTTTAGGCTTCCGAAAGGGGGGAGGGTCTTGGAGAAGCCTTTTTCTTGCGGAATTCCTACACCCGAGGAGAGGTTTCTTGTTGTTCTTCCCTGTTGAGGTGGTCTCTGAAGAAGGTGAGACTCAGGTGGCAAGTGGCATCGAGTGTTGGCGGAGGTCCTCGACTTGAGGCTCTCCATGCCAGGGTGCATCCTGGTGTGGACGGCTCTGACGAAACAATTAGCCGACCCCTGTGCGTTTTTGCCTGCTAGTCGTTTGGTGGGTGGTCCTCCCTCTTTCTTGCTAGATGGGAGAACCCTTGGTACTTTTTCCACTCTGGGATTCGATAATCAGACGCCACAGAAACGACGACTTTTGGAATGCAAGGATAAAAGAAAGTTGGTCTTAAAAGCTGGAATTAAAGTCTTTTTTAAAAATAATAAAATTTAATTAACTCTTTTAAAAAAACTCTTTTATTAGTGTTCTGAACACAGAAACTTGTTTGTTTACATTATCTTCTGTTTCTTAAAGTTATTATTTTTCTTAGATTTCAGTATTAGGTATCATGACTTTTGTGGAAAAGAAAATTAATTTAATTTTAAATTAATTCAAATCACTAAAATTAATTTAAAATTTCATTTTTGTGTAATTTTGTGTGTTTTGTATTTAATATATTAATTCAGTGATTAACTGATCATTCGGTTCTGAAAATATGAAAGTGATATATTATTATTCAAGACGCATAAATATACAGATTTTTTTAAATCCAGCACATAAAAAGTGAGTAAAAAAAAATCGATTGCAGATTTTTTTCTGAACAAAAGGAAACAAATCAAGTTATAAGGAAATTTAAAAAAGGTGGGATTTGCAACTTAGATTACTTAGATCTATGTTCATCTGTAAGAGGCCCCAATAAGTATTAAATGTCTTGTAATAGAGTCTCATTATTCAACTTGTTTAATGCTATTGTAGAAAATCAGTAATCGAAATTGGTATCAATACTAAGCGCTAGTGTTCAACCATCTCTGACAGTACCAATGAGTGGAATTATAATAACAGCTAATTTGAAATTAAAAAATAGGACACTTTTTCGAAGATATTCTTGGCAGTACAAGATTAATCTATTACTTATCATGTGTGGATCTATATGGTATCAAAAATAATTATTACATCAAAAACTGACATATAACACTAAACTTTAATGATTCAAATTAACAAAGACAAATATAAATATTGTCAGTATTGGAAGTGATGTAAATAATGTGCATTATTGCTGCACCGACTGATGCGTTTTTTAAATTAAATTGCAAAAGTCTCTCATTATATCTATTGACATATGGTTTCTTCCCCCAAAACAGATCTCAGATGTCAATTGCAGATGCCTCAAGCTATAGATATTATTTTCAAGTGCACCCACAAAAATAAATTCATCAGAGGGGATATCCATTTAGTGAATTTCAATATACTTTTATTGCGTTAATCAAATGTTAATCGGAATTCTATCAAATTCTAATTTGGAAAAAAAAAGCTTTGAAGGCATTACTATTCATTTCATTCATTCAAATTTAAAATTATATAATAAGGATGAATAAGGCTTTATTCCACTTAGAATATTTAAATCACAGTCATATGCATTTAGAAGTTTGTTTTGACCTTTATAACGCTTTGCTTTCTCGTATTTCTAATAATAATAAAAATGAAAGTGTGTGTATGTGCGGCTTTGTTTGTTTTGGCTCTCTACATGTCAGATCGTTCGACTTGGAACTACCAAATTTGGCATATAACACATGTGTGTGTGTGTGTGTGTGTGTGTGTGTGTGTGTGTGTGTGTGTGTGTGTGTGTGTGTGTGTGTGTGTGTGTTTTGGAGGATGATGAAGCTCACCTGGAGTGGCTTTTAAACATTTTAAGTAGAATTTTTATTAATTAAAATTTAAGCGATATTTTGTCGTTTTTCCGCGACATCATTGGAAAAAAAATTGCACCAATTTAAAATTGCAAAAAATTTCTTTTTATTGATGCTAATTTAATAGTCATAGTAGACATTGTTGCTTTGAAATTCAAAGAGTTTCTTGTGACCATCGACTTTTGCGTTTAGAACCCCATTTCTTCTGTTATAAAAATGATTTAAACGTATTTTGATGTATTCTCAAAGTTTGTTTAAGGTCTTTTGAAACTCCCTGCATGAAAATGAAACACAAAAACACTTATTTATCTGCAAGACTTTCTTACATAAAAACATGGAGCATGCAGTATCAGTGGCACTGGTCCGCTGTCTTGAACTCACTAAGGATAGCAAATCTCCGTTAATCACTCCATCGGATCGGCAAAGTGTTCTTTAACGACGTGTTTAAGAAGTCCGTTTTATGTCCAACGCCTACCCGTTTTTTAACACCCTATTTTTCCCAAAGAAGTTAAACGAGGGTCATTGTAGAAACGAATTACGGGTCGATTGTTTTCCCTCCTAATCTGCCCGAAGATCTCTATCGGGTCCTGGCAGCGGAAGCGGATTTTTACGGCCTCCTATAATTTATATTTCCTCGGACGACAAACATTGTGCTAACACTGGCTCTGCCGGTCACGAGCTGATCACTATCATTTGTTAGTTTTAGAGGGTATTAGGCTTCGATTGCCTTATGTTTTATGGATGTAATTACTTAATCTCGTTGCCCCAACACTGATCGGAATATAATCTCTTTCGTAGAAAACGGAGCGATGCAAATATACGAATGCTATCATTAAAATGCATATGCAATAACAGCAGAAAATATTGCTCTATATGGGAATACAGTGAGACTTCGCTTAAAAACATAATTTGCTCATAAATTTTCTTCGGAATGAGAAATATTGGTTAATCAAAACAATTTTTTTTCCATAGAAATAGATATAAAGTAGGAAAATACTCAAACAAATTTATAATAGTGTCATTTATTATTTATAATGTAGGTCCTTTAAACAAAGAAAAATGCCTAAAGACCTTTATCTTTAGTACATTTCAAAATTTAGCCGAAAATGAGACACAGCATTATCGTTAAATGAATTTATAGCTCACATAGATATTGCCTTTTTAGGGTGATGCTTTACAGCATATGATGCTATAGTTTCCTGTATTTTCAGAACACTTAATTTCACTAGAATATTGTTCCATATAATATTTCTTCGTCTCCTTACCAAATCTTCTCTGTAGCTTTTTACTGTGACCAGAATGCAGCGTCGTAAACTCTCCAATAATCTTGACAATTTTTCTCACCAGCTCATCGATGTTGTTGCTATACATCTCTGCCACCACAAATTTGGACCAGAGATAAATCTCGTCCATCTCGGTGTCGCATTCGACAACGTTATCTGGTCAAAGTTTCTTTCTTGCAAATATTACGGTTCTCTTCAAACAAGAGCTCACACAGATTAATGCAAGCCAATCCAATATGTGACGTCATTTTGTCACTTCATCATTCGTTCTGCTAAACATCTCTGGCTATCTGAGTCATTTTTTTTTTTAAATTTTGTTTTATTCGCTTTGCGAGAATCTTGTTAATCAGATTTGTCTGTATAGTGGAGTCAATTTAGTAGGCAGAAATAACTCAAAAGAACCTAACAACTAATTACTTATTTCCTTATACTTATTTCCTTAAGAGGCGCAGTAGACTGCAATATTACTTTGGTACTTCCTACGCGTTATAATTATTATGTAGTAGTTATATTATCCTTCCGATATGATAAGAAGTTAGGGTTATGGGACAAAAAGCTTCCGAAATGATGGTTGGTTTTTACTACGCTGGTGAGTGCATAAATGGTGTGGAGTCAGGTACCTCTATTGATGACGGCATGTGCCTCCTATGGGAGAGCTTATACCATGGCCGGTAATGGCCCTTAGGATTCAATCTTAGTTTCCACCTACTCTGTCACAGCGTCCTGTCATTCAGATTTATTCGTGCATCTTAGGACAGGTCGGAGTAGCTATTTATGCACTAGTTATTCTAGTTATTATGTACTAGTTACACTATATTATACTAGCTATTATGTTAAAATGCTATAATAGTTATTATATATTAGTTATACTTCGTACTAATTCTTATGTATGTATAAATTACAGTGATGTTGAAATATCCATCATTCGAAATTGGTGAATTGATACAACTTTCTTTGAAATTAGAATAATAATCTTTCTCAGTAAAACTAAATAATTTTCTGGTAGTAAAATAGTAAACTAGTACTCTCACAAATGGGATGATGAGCATTTGTAATCAAAAAATGTAAACGCTGTTTATAATTTGATAATACTGAAAATAGTTAAAGCAGATATTAAATGTCCTATGGATATTTAAAAAATTGATTGTCATTTGGAGCGTGATTATTTAAATCTATTGTCGTAAAATTTGTTGAAATTAATAATGTTAAAAAAATATCGGGCCCAAAAACTGAAATAAAAGAAAGCATTGGCATTTTCAGCCGTCTGAATACATTTTAATAACATTGACAATGAGCATGTACCCATAATTGTAAAATATAATTATAATTTGTTGTCTCTTTAAACAATCAGTTCATAAGAGAGTATTGTTCAAGCCAAAAAACTTGTTATTGAATTAATAATAATTAACAGATCTTATCAAAAGTTGACAATGAACATTTTCATCGAATCATTTAATTAAGAAATAAAACTATAATTTAAAGTCGTTTAACTCAATCTGTTTAAAAAAGAACATTATTGAGATCAAGAAAAAAATTATTGAGTTTTTTGACAAATCTTAAACAAAATTAACAACGAGCCTTTGCATAATAAAATGAATCTAAAAGTGTCACTATGATGTCATTTGAAACGTTCATTTCAATACCGAACGCATTTCAAATTAAAAAACAATCATTTAACTCTGAGCTGTGTTAACAAATTTTAATAAAAGCTAATGACGAACATTAACTTTCAATAAATTGAAAAGACACTGTAATTTATGTCACTTAAAATAGGCAACCAAAACATAACAGTCCATTCTGCAGAAAGTCTAACAAAGCATCACATAATTGGCCGTCAATAATACAGTCACTCAAAACAATTATACCTTTAATCAATGACATATGATGTTTACAAAATGTCTCTCAACATTTGCAGTCAAACTTTTAATTTCGGAACACAAAATAACGGCTAAAAAAATAAAAAAAGGACGCTTTATTTATCTTCAGGAGGAGGAAACGCTGTCTTTTTTTCCCTGTATATTCTTCGGCAAAATGCAAGAGAAAGAGACAAAATAAAGAAAGAAAACGAATAATTGTTTAGAGTAGTTCGCACGCGACGCCGCGTATTTTTGCGTGACCAGGTGGAAGTTAAACATTGTATTGACTTTGACCGATTCGCATCTTTCCGTTTTTGGGGAGTAGGAAATATGAGATCAGATAAGGCTTTTCAAGTGATATGGTAGCGAGCAGGTTCCGATCCGCGGACCAGCACGCATTGGGGCTCTATCTATTCGTTCGTTATCATTACCTTTTTTTTTTTTCTGTGTTATTTCTAATGTTGGTATGGAAACAGCTGTGTATTTCCAAGTTTCGATTTTTTTTTCCAACTTCAAAAACTTGGTGGATTTTTAATCATTCGAATAGCAGGCAATTTTGAATTCTCAACAACAATCTCAACAATGTAAAGCAATACAACTGTGAGCTATAATAAACAAATACACTTAATTCTAAAGGAAATTTAAAACTGAAAGTTTTCTCATAACGTAACTCATAAGAAACAAACTTTTAAGAATGGTTGAGCACTCTACAACTTAAAATTTCTTTACAAGAACATAGACCGCAAGCGATAGAAATATACTGACTCCTATTTCCTACCAATTTTGAAGTACTTCTGCCAGAATTTGGTCAAAATTTATCAATGATTTCAAATATTGTTTCTTTGTTTCGAATGTTGAAATTTGTTGGTGTTTTGGTCATTCGAACCACTGGGAATCTAGAAGTCCTAACATAGACAGCGATACTTTCTTATCAAAAAGTAAACGATGGAAAATATAATCCACTTATTTCTCAGTGAAATCTAAGATAGAATGAATGATTCAGAACTCATATGGAACGAAGTTTTATGAAGGGTTGAGTACGCTGCAACTTAAAATTTCTTTACAAGAACGCAAAGGGCAAGCAAGTCAGGAATACACTAATCCATATCTACAACCAATTTTGAAGAAATTTACAAAATTAAGTCAAAATTTACTATTGATTTCAAGTATTATTTCCTATTTTGAACTTTGTTGGAGTTTTCATCATCCGAGCTACTAGTATAAAATGGAAGTTCCAATATGGAAAGCGATACTGTCTTATCAATATGTAAACGATGGAAAATGACATTTTTCAGTGAAATCAAAGGAACAAACTTTTAAGAATGGTGGATCATCTACAGAGAGAATTTATTTACAGAAATATAGAGAGCAAGCGAAATAAAAACGCATTGACACATATTTACAACCAATTTTGAAGATCTTTTACCAGACTTAGGACAAATTAGTCCACTGATTTCAAATATATTATTTCCAATTTTGAACTTTGTTGGAGTGTTGATGACTTGAACTACTGGGAATGTAGATGTCCCAACATGGAAAGCGGTACCATTTTAACAATACGTAAACATTGGAAAACAAAATCAACTTATTTTTCAATGAAATATAAGACAAAAAGAATTACTCAAACACCATAAGGGAGAAACTTTTGAGAATGGTTGAGCACTCAGCAGCAATAATTTTTTTTTACAGGAATGTAGAGAGCAAACGAGATAGAAACACACATACTTATATTTACTATCAATTTTGAAGACTTTTCCCAGAATTTGGTCAAAATTTATCATTTATTTCAAATATTATATGCAATTTTAAATATAGAAGTTCCGATATGGAAAGAGATACAATCTTTGCAATACCTAAACGATGGGAAATAAAATCCACTTATTTTCAGTGAAATCTACGGTAAAAAAAGCAATTCAGAACTCATATGGAACAAACCTTGGAATTATTGAGATCTCTAAAGCTTAAAATTTTTTCACAGAAACGTAGACCACAAACGGGACAAAATACCTATATTTACAATCCATTTTGAAGAAATTCTACCAGAATTAGGTCAAAATGTATCACTGACTTCAAATATTGTTTCTTAGTTTCCAGTTTTGAACTTTGTTGGAATACTGATCATTTGAACTACTAGGAGTATGGAAGTTCCGATATGGAAAGAGATACAGTCTTTTCAATACGAAAATGTTTGAAAATAAAATCCACTTATCGCGAAACGCTGTTGAAGAGGAAACTAAAGCATTTTAAAACAGAATGATTCAGGACTCATTTTCGAGAAATTTTAAACAAAAATAAAACAAATTGCAAAAAAAAAATAAAAAAAAAAATATAGGAAGTAAAAGAACAGAAACACATTGGACCATATTCACTGCCAACATCGAAGGAGTTTTATCAAAATTGTTTCAAGATTTATCACTGATTTCAAGTTTGGATTTGGTTTTGGTAGGTTTTTGATCATTCGAAATATTTAGAATGTCATAGCTCCAGCATGGAAAGCTGTATGGTTTTAGAAATACGGAAATGTTGGAAAATAAAATCCATATATTTTTTATTGAAACCTAAAACATAAATAAGGACGTTTCAGAATTTATATCGCATAAACTTTAAAGTATAGCACTACAGCAAAGATTTCTTATCAGAAACTAGAACACAAGTGAGATAGAACCAAATTGGCCCTTAACTACTATTAACCTAGTAGAGCTTTTACCAGAATTATTTTAAGATTTGCTACTATTTTCAAGTATCTGCTTTTTTTGTTTTAATTTTAAAAGACTTTAAATTTTCTGTTTAAAAATGATAAATGTTAAAGGAAATTTTCAGAATCTTTGGAAGTATGTAAATTCCAACATGGAAGCAATGCCATCTAAGCGAATACTGAAGGGGGAGGGGGGGGAATCCCAGTGTATCTCGAAAATGAAAAAAACCCACAGAAACAGAATATTTTATATAGTACGATTTCAAAATCATAGATTAGACTTGTAAGATAATACAGCACATACAACATTTTTTTTTTTTTTTTTTTGCTAAAACTTACTGATTTATATATACATTCGGAACTACTCGAATGCAAATTTCTTTGTTGGAAGAAGTTTACCATTATGTCTCTGAAAGGGAATCTGGATTCAACGCATTTGAGCTTCATGTTATTTCAGCAATTATACGCTTAATTACTTAATTGTCACTTCAGAAGCAGGTTGGACTACTTTCAGTGAATAGTCTACTGTCCATTTCGATCTTTGATTTATTGATCAAAGCCTCATGAGGAAACATCTCAATGTCTCATTTTTGAGATTTCAATGGACACTTTTATGCATTTCGAATAATCTGCATATGTTCAAGAAATCCCTGTTATTTTTGAAATTATACCTTAATCGTTTCGTTAGCACTAACGTGTTACGCTTGTTGAATAATATTTAGGCAAAACTGCACATATTTAAGTGATCCCCCTGTCATTTTTGAAAATATACGTTAACACTAACATGTGTTACACTTGTTGAATAATATTTAGGAAAATTATTGAACACATCTTTGAAAAGAGGCACATTTCAAAGATGCTACAAGTCTTAATACTTTTTACATATGTATATCGATTTACATAATATTTGTTTGTTGAATAATATTTAGGCAAAACTGCACATATTTAAGTGATCCCCCTGTCATTTTTGAAAATATTCGTTAACACTAACATGTGTTACACTTGTTGAATAATATTTAGGAAAATTATTGAACACATCTTTGAAAAGAGGCACATTTCAAAGATGCTACAAGTCTTAATACTTTTTACATATGTATATCGATTTACATATATGTCCGTACATATTGAGTAAATATCTATCACGTAGATAAGACAACTTCTGAAATTTTGTCTATGAGTTCTGAATAATCTTCTGTTTTATCCTTTGTGAGTATAGCACCACTCTCGAAAGTTGTAATACCATAAGTATAAGATTTAGTGACAATGTTTCAGAATCGTATTGGAAAAAACAAGAGTTTAAGCCTTCATTCAATTATTAGTGGTTCAGAGTTGGTGTTTGTTATTCTGGCTGTATTCTAGAAACAAAAGTTTGATTATGTCTTCCTTTATCTGAATGTACTCTTTAGAATGGTGTGAACGATTATCAGAGATGTCGTATGTCTATGGTTTAGCAGTGCATGTAGTGTATCTGAATTTTTATGTGTAGTTTTAAAACGGTTCTTTAATGTAACAAAAAAATAAGACGAAGTGTGGAAGGTATAAAGGTATTTTGGAAATCCCAATTTTTAAAGAAGCAAGAGTTTGTTTAACAATTTGGATATTAAAACAGAGTTACTCACAAATTATCGCGAATGTAGAAGAATTGTCCCATCACATTAGATTAGGGTTACCCAATCAGTGGTAAATGTGCCATTAATGGTATATTACTTTTTTTTTGATAGTGCAAATTTTTATATAAAAAATTTAAACGAATATAAAATGACAGTCCTTTAAATTATTTAAATTTATTATTCTTATGCAGATATATTTTTCCATTTTTAGTGTTCCCTTTAAGGGTTTTCATACGACCTTTAAGAGGCGCCGGTCGCACTAATTGTATTCTAATTAAAGCAAATGTTAAAATATGTAGCAATTTCTCCAGACTTTAGATTGGAGAATTATAGCATCTCCTCAGATTGTCATTTCCTTCATCATAACTTCTACAACTAAACTCATTCAAACTTTGACCTTGAGCTTATGATGATAGTATTATGATGATACATGCATAATGCTATCATCAAAAATATGCACATCCTTGTTTACATAGTACAAAGTTTAAAAAGGTTGAAAGAATTATGCATATTTTGGATAATAGTATTGTAATGGTACCTGCATTATCATTCTTGAAGCTTATTTATGTGGTACAAAATTTAAAAGGATTAAAACATTATGCATATTTTTCATGATAGAATTGTGATGGTACATACTTTTGCATTCCTGATATTTATATACATGGTACAAAATTTAAAAATGTTAAAAGAATTATGCATATTTTTGATATTAGTATTAGTATTATGTTGATACATGCATCTGCATTACTGATGTTTATTTATGTGGTAAAAAATTTAAAAAGGGTTGAAAGAATTATGCATATTTATGATGATACTATTATGCCGATACATGCATTCTTGATTTATGTGGTACAGCAATTAAAAGAGTTAAAAGAATTATGCATATTTTTGATGATTGTATTATAATGATACTTACATTAGCATTCTTGAAGCTTATTTATGTGGTACAAAATTTAAAAGCGTTAAAAGAATTATGCATATTTTAGATGATAGTATTATAATGGTGCATGCATTTTTAAAGCTTATTTATGGTACAAAATTTAAAAAGGCCGAAAGCATATAGAGCCCAGAAAAAGGCTGTAAATTTGTGTAAGGTTTCTTAATTGTTTTAATTAATTTTTTACAGACACTTCCTGTTAATTTAGTTATATCAAGATTACTTATTATCAATTATTTACTTATTATTAAGTTATATCAAGATTATATTATTACTTATTATCTTTTTATGGCTGCATTTATACATGCTAAATGAAGCTGAATAAATCTCAAAGAAAGTGATTACGATTTAGATGATTTTGTATTACCATACATTGCCGAAAACTGATTGGAAATTTCCGCGCGTGCGTGCCAGGGCATTTAATTCTGTAAATATTGAAGTAATGCGTAGCGATTGACTTGATCTTCAAATATGCCTCGGGGTTCATTGACGCTGTTTGCAGTCGTAAAAGTCCTATGGAATGAAATAAAAATACTTACAGCTGCAACCTGCACAAATATAGTCTTGGGGAAGCACCGTTTTAATGGGTTTCCTTCAAGGTCATCCTTTATCTTATTTTTCATATATTAATGAAGAAGTAATGAATTCAAATGTTTGGTCCAAATGGAATTTTGTTTGCAATTACCTCGGAATAATAATTTTTGTTTATCTCTATCATTATTATGTCCTCAAATGAAAGATCTGCTATTTACAAATTAATATAAATTAATTTCCCGATTTGTATAGCCGAATTTTAAATAAAAGAGCTTTAAATAAATAATACTTTTTTTTTTGCAATAACATGATGCTCTTTTGTTAACATTTTTCCTAATAGTGCTTGTTAATAATTGTTCTGTTTGTTGGAAACTTGAATTAGTCGATTGATAAGGTTTGAATATTAAATGAATGTTAAATGAATAAATTTTAATCACGAACATTTTTGTAATTAATTAATACTTATTAATTTTTAAAAGTATCTAAAATTTTATCGACCTTCGAATGTTTTAATTCAACAGTAATTAGCTTTCAATTTAGGCACAATTCTAAAATCGCATTCGTAATGTAGCTATGAAATTCATATTTGAGGCATCCAATTAAGTTGAAAACTATGAATTTGGATAAAAATTCACATTTGTATTTTTTAGTTTCAAAAATTAGGTATGTTTTTGTTTCCAGTGAGGCCTTTATTTTGTTTCTATGTCAATTAGAAGCCAAGCTATGACAAACTATTGACACGTAAATGGCGCTTATTTATAAGCATTTAAAAAATTGAAATGCATTTTTTGAAGAGCATTTTTTCATAATTCTACTATTAGAGTATTATTTCAAAAATGATCAAGATATTATTAAGATTATAATTAGTACTCGTTATTAGTATAATTAGTACCTATTATTAGTATACTTAGTAATCGTGCAGAACTAACTGTGATTTAATGCTGAATGCTCTAGAAGTGAATTTATGATTGGAGAGAATAAATATTGTTGAAAAAAATTTCCAAAATTTCATCTATTGCACACAACAATTTTATTTTTGAATATAATTTTTAGTTAATAATTAGTTACATTTTAAGATATGTTACAAATGTAATGTTACTAATAAAAATGAAAAACTGTAACAATTTTTTTCTCTAGAACAATCCTAGTTTTTGTAAATAAATGCTAAAATTTTCATCAAAATATGCTTTTTCTTCAAAAGTGTCGTATATTTTTAAATAATTGTACACTTTTTTCGTCCTTTTATCCTTTTATTAATGAAAAATATCATATAAACATTAAAATATGTATATATTTTTTTAAAAAATCCCCTCCGAATCTAGTTGAATACCTTATTAAATAAGTTATAAAATGATGGACACGAAAGTATAAAGATTCAAAAATATTACGAATACGAACTTTAACTTGCGTCAATATTGAAAAGGAATTATTTCGAAACGAAACATATCGACTAAACATATAGTCTTGGATTTTTATAAAAAAAAAAAAAAAAAAACATGAATAATTTTCAATTTCAGTCGAATGTGTGTTGAATTGCATGTGACTCGCGAGTTGCAGTTAGCCAGCTTTTGATGCTGTTTAAATAAATTTTTATAAAAGAAATATAGATAGTATTTTTTTTTTAATTTCCAATTTAAGACCAAAAGAGTTATATGATTAACAAGTCGCAACTCGAAAACTTTCCTTGCTTTTAAGATGTCATTTTATAAATGAAATTTTTGCAGTATTGACAAACTGGAAGTACGAAGAATTAAGTATGACTCGCGAGTCACAATTGCCGTTCCTTACACTTGATACTTGAAGTGCACATTTGAGAGGTTTGAAGAAGTTGCTGTTATTTGAAAACCCGTATATGAAGCTGTCTGAATTTGTCCGTGCATCCGTTGAGCGTGTCGGTGTTTTGTCGGGCGACACCTGAAACGGGCAACCTTGGGAAAAGCAGCTCCTGCCGGAAGTGCGGAGGTCAGCGCTTCCTTTTTTTACCTGCAGAACGTGTCCCAGCAACGCTTCGCCTACTTGCCCAGCACTCGCTTTGTTTGACGTCATTTCTCCAAACTAAACTTTCAATCGGAATATTGAGACTCCCGATGACAACAGACTTCTTAACATATTGCCTATGGGTCATGAGATTTCTCGTTTTTAGCAGACCGAACGTTGTGGTCGGGTCACGAGATATCTCGTTTTCATGTTTCTTCGGTTAAATCGATGCCTAACCAATCAAAGGCAAATATTTAACACATTAAGGAAACAAAGAAATATGTAAGACATACGCCTGGGACAGCACGTTTTTGGGCAAACTTGTACGTTCTAAAATCATCATAACTTTGTTATTTATGAAGCAATAACAGATGGGACACACAACACGAGAAAACTCGTGAGTGGTCCTTAAGGTCTTAAT
Source organism: Argiope bruennichi (assembly GCF_947563725.1). Taxonomy (NCBI): domain Eukaryota; kingdom Metazoa; phylum Arthropoda; class Arachnida; order Araneae; family Araneidae; genus Argiope; species Argiope bruennichi. Next base: position 9,236,053 of record NC_079159.1, read on the forward strand.
GTCTTAAAACAAGATACTACTACAAATCGTGCCGAACACCATTGCACAAAGGAATATACTTTACCAAATATCACACTCTAAAACATTATTCAAGTCTGTGAAATAAATAATAGTTAAAATGTAAAAAATCTTGTTTAATAAATACATGTATAAAATATATAGTAATATTTAAGAATACTTTATGTAACTATAATACCAAATGCAAATTTTAAAATTTGCATATATGCATCCTATTGTTTGCCATGCATGCTTCTAGAGTGCGGGCCCTGAGAGCATGTTGAGTGCGCAGAGAGCTGTACGCAGTATGTTCATTTCTCTCCAAGTGAACGCGATTTTTAAATGCATATCGACAAATCAACAGATGATTCGCAATTGATCATAAAAAAATTAAAAAAAGAAAAACTTTTCACCAGAGATATAGGCAATTAAAGATATTTTTGATGAAAGTGAATTAACGAAAATTTTCTCTAAAATTACATATTAGAACTACGTTTGTGAAGAAATGCATAGGAAAAAATATTTTAATCGTGAAAAAAAAATCAGTCATATATTTTTGATAGATTTCCACGTTTTATTTCGCTTTGAGCTCAGAAAAAAATGGTTTTGAGGTTTTCGCAATTGCTCAATACCGTGATAACTTTCAAGCAAAATAACGTATTTAGCCTGCTTGTAAGTTATTGCTCTTCGAAGAAAATTGGCTATGTTAGAAAACTTTGGACTTCACTAATTTTGAGTAATTAATGACCGAATTTGAAGAAGAATCTTCCGTTAATTGATGGATTACCTTCGATGTAGCCATTGAAATATTTCAATAGAAGTATTCCAAATCAATCCCCATCTAAATGATACTTATGAAAAACTTTTTGTAAATTTAATTTTAGAGACAATTGTATATTTTGCATAAAGACTAGATTGAGTGCACCTTCCTTCAATTTTCTCGTACAATTCAGAATCATTTTGTGTTGTTATGTAACAAAGTATAAAAAAAATTGAGTTTGCATTTTGTATCGTAGACTAACAGATAGGGACTCTTTTGACGGATTTTATCTAAATTCGGATACAGGTCTATAACTTAAATCATAAAACCAAATGCTAAATTGTTTCCACAGTATCTTATTACAGTTTTGAATTATTACGGTTTACGGTAAAACAGGCTACCCACTGTTAAATTTCGGAAATAATTTATAATTTTTCTGTAAAGACGTCAAATTGAATTACATTTTTTTCCCCTTGTGTCAGTTTTGAATTTTCCTATAGGATGTCTCAGACATAAGTCCAAAAACGGTTTCCATATAGATCCTGTTATTTCCATATAATCCATACATAATAATTCCAAAAAAAAATTAATTAATTCAGGGAGGTTTAAAGCGTGAAGATTTCTTAAAATATGCAACTTGATTTTACTGATTATTATATATTTTTGTATTTTTTTCTGTGGATGAGAAATGTGAAAAAGAGAATAAGGGAAAGAAAATAATATTTAAATTGAGCAACATTTTATTGAAATTTGTTTTAATTAAATGTATTTTAAGATTCAGATATAAATATTAAAAAAAAATCACTGCCATTCAACTTTAACTGTTTTAATAGATACTGGAAGGTATCCATTAATCAATACAAACCCGTCTTTAGGAATACGCTCAATTTTTTTTTCTCAGGATGATTTTGCAACTTCTTTGATGAAAGTGAAATTAATCAAAGATTTCCACATACTAACGAAATTGTGTTGTTGCTCAATTTAAATATCGTTTTCTAGTTGCAGGTAATACTTTTATTCATATTGAATGCATGAAATTTAAAAAGTCCTTCCATCTTATCTTAGACGTACATGAAGACATCTACTATAAACATTATTTGCTCGCCATCACCTGATGCCACAATTTCACCTTTGCATACTTCTCTCTCATACATGGAAGCAAAATGGAACCAACCTGCCCAAGAAAAATTCTTTTTTTATTCATATTTTAAATAAGAAATGCGAAATATTCCATCATTCTATTTTAAATGTTCTAATAGATGCCTTCGAAACACTATTTGTTCGCCATCAGACATATCCCTATTTTCCTACCCATGAAGATGCAGCAGTTTCTACACTCAACTCCAAAAACCATCTCATTCTTGTCAAACCGTTCTGTGGCCAAACCGTGGCACAAAAATTAAAGGCGCCCCCCTCCTCGAAAGTTCATCAACATCCCTTTTACTTCAGACGGTTGTACAGCAGCACTCCATTCATCGTCCTTTCCACCAACAGCAGAAGAGTCCATTACTCAACGGCAGCAGTTGCTTAATGAAAACATAACGTATCGCCTCCCTTCTCTGCCTTGACCCCTGCACGAGGATGGGGGAGCAGGGGCCACTCAATATTCCAGGAGCCCACAATCTGATCTTTAATTAGCCAGAGAAACTCGGCGAAAAATTGGAAAAGCGGCGAGACCCGGCCTCGAGTTCTAATTTGCATTCGATCGTGATAAGTCAGTGTCTTGCCGCCAATCACTACCAGCTGGTGACTCCCGAGCTCATTGATTTCTAAACCCATTCTCTCTACTTCCCACCCCCCTCGAGAAGTTGCCTTCGGTCCTCCGGAATTCAGAAAACAATTATCTCTCGACCGACCCAAGGTATAGTGGGCGATATCAATAATGAATTATAGGGGTGGGGGGATGTGTGCATAAGCGTGGGTGGTTAATAGACCTACTGAGTGCATTTAAAAATTATATATGTAGAATAGATAAGGGGTTGGAAATTGGAGTTATTGGGATAGCCCTCGCTGAGCAGGCAGGGGGAGATTGCTGGTGATTAGTTTATTTGTGAGAGTGGGAGGTTTTCAGTCTAAAAATTAATGTACCTTCTCTGAAATTTTGAAGACTTCATTGAATCATATAAAGGCTATTTAATAGGAAACTTTGACTTGGTACATAGAAAGTTCGAAATAGATTAGAATCTGAACAAAATTTATTTGCTTTAAAAATGTATATATTTTTAAAAAAATTTGTTTCAACAGAAGAGAAACCTTGTATCAACTAAAAGTACTCGTGAATTGCGTCAAAATAATAATGAATATTGGCAGAATCTAAAACTATCCTACCACTTTGTTGATGTACAGCAACTCAGGTGTTGTCCTCGTCATCTGACCGCGGTTCAAAATGACGAGGTCCGTCCCAAAATAGCCCTAGTGTTGCTTTAAAACGGGACATTAATATAACTAAACTGTTCTTTATATACGAGAAAAAAAATTGCTTTTTTTTTTTTTTTGACAAGTGCATATTTTATAGAGTGTATAAGAAATAAAGTTACAAAATATTAGATAAATCATAGAAATAAATAATGATGCCTGTAAACAAATTTTCTATGTGAAGATCCCTTGTCTCATGGCAGAATTCATCGGAAATCATGTGATGACGGGCATCAAAGATATCACATGACTAATGAAAACCCGAATGAAAAATCATTAATCATGAATTCTGCAGCCCATCCTAACTTCTAGAGAACCAGGTTATTTGCCGAGTTGCTTGCTGCTTCTTCACTTAATAGAAAGCGAACTGATAATGAACTGACATTAGTCATTGTAATCGTAGTTGGTGGAACACGGCAATTAGAGCACTTGATGACTGTAATATTATTAACAAAAGATGATGTGATTTCCATCGAATTTTTTTTTTTGAGATTGACGGCGGATTTTTTAAAGATAACGAAACCGCCTTATGTTCTTGTCTTGGAACAAGCTGCGTCAGCTTTTACAATTGGAAGTGGTATCTGATCATTAATTGGACTTTCTTTTTAATTATCACGTGGAATGATTTTTTAATTGTTAAATACCAAAATTTTCATTAAGACATTCATGAAAAAGATTTTTTGAACTCATAATGGTCAGAATCAAAAGTATTCGCAAAATATTGAAATCAAATCAAATATTGAAATTTTGAAAGGTAATAATATTTTCTTTTTATATGATTCATAAACAGTAAATTGAATAACAGATATGATTCAAAAACTGAAACAGATGTACAATTCTGGTAGTAATGCCATAAATTCAATTACTTTCATATGACCCTTTGAGTTATCATACAACCATGCTCATTTAAATATTCATATGAAAAGTCCCTCAAAGGTATTCATGATTAGGATTTTTTTTTAATTCAGGAAGATCTACATTAATAATATTCAGTAAAAACTTAAAATCCATTTTTTTAAGTTAGTAATATTTTATCTTAAAAGGCTTCATAAACAATAAATTGAATGATAGGTATGACACAAAAACTAATACAGATGTACAATTCTGGTGATAATCCTTTACTATATCCAATTCCTTATATGGACTATGAGTTATCGTGCTCCTATGTTCTTACATGGGCGGATCAACAGTCTTCCAATTGGAGGGTTTCGTCCAAACTTTCGAACAGATATATTTGCGAATGAAAGTGAAATATTCTAATTTTAATTCTTCTAACACGTTCTCTATCTGAAATATTAAGTATATTCCTTATAAGCATTTATCTACTATAAGGTTTTCATGACAAGATTTGAGGAAAACTTTTGCCGATCATGGTCAGCAGTATCTAAAAGCCCATCGCATTTCAAAATTTATATACATATGAATGAAAAGAAAGCTTTACCCATCTTATCTTGTGAACTAGGCAACTCGAATGATTTTGATTGAATTTGTATCAGCAAAGGATGTATTTAGGGAGGAGAAATATTTCAGTTGAATTCTCAGCGAATCAGCCATTTCGAAAGGTGTGCCCCTTCCCTAGATGAATAAGAAGGGAGGGAGTGAAGGGAAGGGGGTATATATATTACATAACATTTTGGAAGTAGAAAGAAATTTCAATTTTGGTACATTTTTATCTCATCATAGTGAAAAATTGAAATTTTTTTTTCGGTATTTCTAATTGCTTAGAAGTTATATATCAAGAATTGATTTTCAAACCTATCTTTGACTGTCTTTTAACTTTTTAGTTACGAGCTGAAAACTGATTTTGAACTTTCTAGATTCAAATACCATAGAAAAAACTCTATAAAGGATATGTGGTTGAACGCTTTCGTTAGTTTCATTATTCTCTATCCGTTTTCATTCGAACATTTTTAGAGGGGCCGAAGGGAAGGAAGGGAACTCCCCTTTTCCTTCATATCTTTGGATAAAAGAAATCTACTTTAACACTGTTCGGTTTACACCAATGACCATAGAAAGTCCCTGGAATTCATGTAACGCCAAGCTACTTTCCCACAACTTATCGCCACTACAGGAGACAGCTTCTGAGTGAAGCGGGCTCTCCTTTAACCGCCACCATTTGCACTGTTCGGTTTGGTAACAGAAATTTTTATGTCTATAGACAGAAGAAAAAAAAACTTTTTTATGGAAAGGGGGGGGGAGTCTTAGGTTTACTTAAAATGTGGCAAATTTTTTATCGACTATTTACTTTCAAAATATCCTAGTAAAAAAAAATTAAGAACGGTGTTAAATTTAATAACTTTTAATGTGGGCTTTACAAGCCCATATTAAAGGTTTGTGGTTAAGCATACATTCACAGATTAACAATTTCATTTCTTTTGTTTCAGGGTTGTTAAAAATAGGGTCAAATTTTTATTGTAGTATTTTCTTTCTAAATGTCCTATGAAAGAAAGTAAAAATGTAATAAATCTTCAAATTCGACAGATTAATATAAGTTTTTGGCTAATCAGTCTGCCAAGAAATGTTAAATGTCTCACCAAGACCACTAAAAATATCGCTCATCATTTTGTCTGGCCTTTTAATGAGCTCATTAGTCTTTACGTAAACAACTAATATGTTTAAAAATTCTTTTTAAAAAAATCTGTCTTGTTTCGAAAGTCTAGAAGTAGTTTCTAAAGTGCATGATTCTTAATGAACTTCTGGAAGTGCAGAGTTGAGGGAGGTCAATTGTCCGTGAGAAAGGGTCAGTAGTAATTAAAAGCCATATCTCATTAGGAATTGACGGTCGATAGTAATTGAGATCATCATCGACAGACCCCCCATTTTTCAGTTACGTAATGAGCAATGTCTTGACCTCCACGGATATTTTCCCATCAAGACGGGCACCTCCATAAATCATCCTGCGTTCATCAGGAAGTGATTATGGCCAAAGACGATAGAAGTTGACGTTATGGGGAAAGCAGGATAGTGTATCTGTACACCTAGATAAATAGTTCTGAATGTCATTGACTGAGCTGAACAGTGATTTATATCATTTAGTTTTAAATACTAATAACGGACGTTTTCTTGTGCTGAAATAATGTTGAACTATTTAGTTTCAAAGAATTCTTACCATTGGCGTAAATCTAGAAGAAAGCCTTATTATATCTGTCACCGCTGTTAAGTCCATTTTCTAATTTTTGTATATCTTCTCAACATCCTAGTGTGTGAGTTCGAATGCTGTCCCAGTCAAAACAGTTAAGAACTTACTTAGCCTACATTATAAATTGTAGTTAGTGCAATGATAAAACTGTTTAACACATTGCGTACGGCACTCTGCGCGCTTCCAGGGCCCGCAGATTTTTTGAACGCTCTAGAAGCATGCTTGGTAAGCAATAGGATGCATATATGCACATTTTTAATTTGCATTTGGTATTATATTTACATGAAGTATTCTTAAATATCGTTATATATTATATGCATGCATTTATTATATAAGATTTTTTGCATTTTAACTATTATTTATTTCACATACTTGAATAATGCTTTAGAGTGTAATAATTGATAAAGCATATTCCCTTGTGTACGGTACGATTTGCAGCATATCTTGTTTTAATACATTAAGGACCGCTCACGAGTTTTCTCGTGTTGCATGTCCCGCCTGTTATTGCTTCATAAATAACAAAGTTATCATGATTTTAAAAAGTACAAGTTTGCCCCAAAACATGCTTTCTCAGGCGTATGTCTTACAGATTTCTTCACGAATATTAAATATTTGCCTCTGGTTGGCTATGCACTGATTTAGCTGAAAAAATATTGAAAACGAGATATCTCGTGACCCGGTCATAACTGTCGGCCTGCAAAAAACGAGAAATCTCGTGATACGTACGCAATGTGTTAACATAGTTTGCTTTGTTTATTTCTAAACTTTGGCAACTTTCGTTCTAAACAATTTTTCACATCAAATGCTTATCATTCATCAAGTTGAGTTTAAAATTCACCGTGTTAAATAAAAAGGCATATTAGTTGCCCTGATGTTAAAAGCAGGCACAAAATTTATTCCATCAAAACGCAGGACACTGAGACATTGGTTATTTCCCGGCTGAATTTCTAAGTTTCGGCCATGATTCACAACAGTGTAGGTGTTTTTTGACCTCTATTTCCAGTTCTCCCCAAACACCACTTCGGTGTCGTCTTTCGCCAAACGATATATATAGGTATCCAAACACCCTTGCCATCGAACGACCGAAAGAACCAAGGCACCGCAAACAAAAAAAGCAAAAAAAACCAAGAACCATTTCCCAACCCTGGAAAAAAACAAACGCCGCAACCCGAGCTTCCAGACGAATTTCCTGTAGAACACCCTCTTCCACCCTCAGGCAATTCCTCCCCCCGGGTGGACCGATGATCCTTTTGAAGATGCAGAGCACGTCCCGGGACCACGAGGGGTGGAGGCAGGGAATGCCGGGAAATGAGGCAACTCTGGGTTTAGAGTCGTTACTGGTTGATGGTTGAACGTGTTCTTTTCTGGAACACGCGGCTCAAATTTAGATGGAGAGAAGCTTTTTTCTTTTCTTTTATATATTTTTCATTCTCTTTCTCGGTCACCCTCCAGGCTGTTGTTCTTGGCGGTATGAAGATGAAAGAGAAAAAGCTCTTCTCTTGGCCCTAAAATGTGAGGAAGAATAAACCCTGGAACGATTCAGGATCCAACAGGAAGTACGATGTATTTGTTATTGGATCTGGAAGGAATAGGGGGTGGTGGCAATAGACACGTGACTTAAAATAAGTTTTTAGAATAGATTCTTTTCGGCATCTTCCCCTCATCTACAACACATATTTATGCTTCTCTACAAATAGCAACGTTCATATTCGGGGCAATGAATCCCTCATGATTGTCTTTAAAACATTAAAAAAAGAGAGGCCATCACAAGGTGGCAATGACAATAGAAGTTTTAAATAAGTTGTACAATTTTTTTCAAAATATACAATTTTCTACGGACTTGTAACTGTTTGTATTCGGAAACAACTAATGATTGCAGTTGTTCTTGTCTGTGTATGTGGTCTGCCAAAAATTTTCTCGCATATTCTCTAAGAAATGTAGCGCATTGTTAGCCATATGCTGATACACAAACACTAGAAAATCGGAAGCATATTTTGAACATATTTTGTTCGACCAACTTAAACTAAAATTGGACAGAGAACGACAATTGCAATTATAATATAAAATTTCATTTATTTTAGTCTCTGCAATTTTAAGCTATTGTACTTACATGTATGCAAAAGTACTGACCAACAGATGGTCTGGCCCTCCAAGGATTTGGTTCTAAATTTTATATATATCTATACTGAAGATATTAAACCTGTGCACCAAATTTTATCTATCTTGTTATTTTCGCATTGTAGTTATCATGTGAAATTACATTCGGGTAGAAGACTTTATGTGTATGGATTTCGTTCAAAATTTGACAGAAATCCGCAAATATGGAGTAGCCACATACTGGGTTACATACTGAATTTCATCCGCTTATCTCAAAGAGTTTGTGAATATTGGAGATTACAGACAGATAGAGATAATTTCAAAAATTCACTTTATGATTGCGAATTTTTTGACGATTTCAATACTTTTCCTTCTTATACGAGAAAGTAAAAAGCGTACATTATGAGGTAACATTAGACACTTGGTTTTAAATATGTTTTATATATTTCATTTTTATTGTTTGATTCGAAGTTCTCAAACTAATTTCTACAGACTTAAATCATTCGTATATGAAATATATCGTCCGATTGTTTTTTTTTTAATTCAAAAAAAAAAAAAAAAAAGAAAGAAAGAAAAGAAAAGAAAGCAGAGAAAAGAAAGAAAGAAGGAAAAAGAAACCGGTAAGTGGACATGGCGTGCGTTTCGAGATCCATCGAGTCACTATTACGACTACCCATATACGAAATTTCATGGCTGTAAGTGAGATAGACCCGATGGAACATTGCAAAAGCACTCCTCCACACACATGCACACACACACATACACTTCCTTTAATAAGTTTAATAAGTGTAGATGTGAGATTACGTATTCTTATGTCTACGATGAAACCTGAATTGATTGCATTTTCTGAAACAGGTTGTATCATTTAATCAAGGCTTACAATGACGAAGTACATCCTAAAATTCCAGCGTACTTCTTCAAACTTGGACGTTCAACTAATTAAATTGAAGTAGTTTATAAACTGATTAAACATTTATTATTTAATTGGGGGCTTAAGTTAAATAATACTGACCAAATAATTCAATAATCTCCTTTATCAAAATACCACAAGACGGTACAGTCATTTAGCATATACGAATGAAGTATAATTCATGGTTAAATATGAGCAAGCCCAAATGCACAGAAATGAACAAAGACAACAACAAAGAGTGTAACAAGCTAAACACCAAATACTATTTTTAAATCAACAAGTACACATAAACATTGAAACAACCAAACAAGTGTACTGGCAACTATTATAAACAGCATAAATATTCTCTACTATTAGATACTGAATACTCAAAAATACACAAACAAGGATGTGTACAAATAAAAAAAAATGCTGAATATATTGTACGTTCTCATTGATAAATACAAATGATTTATGTCAATAAAAATAAGACTATGTGATCAATAATACTATTTTTCAAAATGACAGGCATGGTTAAAAAAAACCTACAATGTTACAAATACAACACCTGTTGGCAAATCCATCGATTAAAAAACCCTTCGTATTTTGCATACATCTTACAACTTAAATCCGTCGTCTAACATACCATCAGTTGAGAAGCATAGAAAAAAGAAACGATTTCGATATTCTTATGGAATCTTACATAAGATGATCAAAACAAACAGGGGCAGTAAAAATTCCTTCCCGAAAAATTACACATATACCCAACCCCTGAGGGATCGCAAATCTTTCCAGAGGACCCTTTCCTTTCCAATACATAACAATCATTCACAACGCTTCAGGCCATATCCTCCATGCGTTAAACGACAGATTTGTTGGATCATGAGAACGACAGAATGTTAAGGAAAACACATACAAATGTGCACACATTGTTTTTTGCATCACTCCTCTCCCCTTTCTTGACAATGAGCAGATTGGCATAAGGCAGCTAGAGAGGAGGGGTGTACTACTTTGCCGTGATACATCATATTCAAAAGGGGGGGTGTCTTTTGCATAGGGATGGATTGGGATTGCATTATATAAACACCTGAGCCCGGGATCTGACACTGTAATCCGGGAAAAGCGTGCCCGCGCCTTTATTTGCATTTTTCGCTGACGAAGTTGGAGTCGCTGAACTCGTCTATGGAAATCGGCTCGGATGCAATTGGATAATGCAGGTTGGAAATGGATTTGCCTTTCGTCTTGCGATCATTTATTTATTTATTTGCATCTAGCATTTATTTTCTTTTGAAAAATTTATTCTCTCATCATTTGGATTTTGAATGGTGGAAGGTTTAGGTCGATAAATGTTTTTAAAAAAACTTGAAGGAAATATTTGACTATTAAGAAAATATTTGGTATCAGATTTTTTTTTCTGAAAATGATTTAATATCAATTCAGGCATTAGAATCTCACTACTATAAGTTATTAAAGAAAAGAACGGTATTTTCCAGCTCTAAATCAGTTAAATGTGCATTTGAACTAGAAAATATTGTAGATGAACTAGCTGAAGAAACTGTTTTTCAAAGCAGAAATCTTTCTTTCAAGAAAATAAATAGATAAATTGGGATTTGAGAAACATTACCTTCAATGTTGGATTCAATGTAAATAAGCAATCATTCAACGATTTTATTCCGCCTTGATACTCGTAACGATTAAAATAATTGGTACGTATGTTAAACCAGTCCTTTTTCAAATAAAACCAAAATAAATAATAAAACAAGGCGTTCGGTTTGGTTGGAGGCGTTGGTTCGTAGATTTTTCCAAAAAAAACAAAAAAAAAAAAACCAAGGCGTTTGGTTTCCAGCACTTTCCAGGATCGCATCGAATTGGAAAAAAAAAAAAAAAAAAAAAATTGAAAGTACAAAAGAAAAAATATTTTCAGATTTTCAGAGAAATACATTTGCTGCTGCTGTTATTTTAATGAAATATTTCCAATAAATAAATTTAAAAAAAAGGTTACTCGTTTTATAAATTCGTTCATTTTCTGGGGCAGAAAAACATGTTCCGAGGTAGGTGTAATTGAACTTTTGAATACCTTGAAATTCTTAAATGACCATTATATATGTACCTAAAACATTTGTTCCTTGAAAAAAACCGATTTAAAAAAATTAGTTTCATTAAATAGAGGACATTTTATTGATTGCAGAAATTTATATTGTGCAAAGGTTTCAAAAGTCGACGAGTCAGATTAAATTTCAACTATGCCAATGTTTGAGGTATTTCTTGTTTTCCATTTTGAAATTGAAACTCGCCAATGCAGAATAAGAGACGAATGTAGTGTTTTCTACGCTGAATTACTTTGCATAGTCCAAGTAGTTTCTTGGATTTGTGATGGTAAAAACTTTGCATCGAAGTTCTTCATTTGCAGCGACTCCCTTTCACCTTTATATGTCTTAAATAACATCGATTCCATAAACCAAATAATAATTAAAGCGCAATCCAATCTGAGTTTTCTTCAAGGCAAAGGTGTGCAAGTTTTTTTTTTTTTTTTTCCTTCTTCTTCTTCTTCTTTTTGTTAGAGGTTATATGGAAATCCATGGCAATGAACGCGCCAATTGGCTTGGCAAAGAAGCGACAAAATGAGTTAATTTCTTTCCTATGAGCATTCCGAAATCTTATTTAAAGAATGTCTTTAAAGATAATATTGTATCTGAATGGAATACCTTGTATCAAGTATCGACTAATGCGCAATTCACTTAGGAATTTATTCCATGGAAACTTTGGAAACTTTAAAGCATATTTAAAACGCTTCAATTTGTCGCCGACTGATAGTTGTTCGTGCTATGGTGGTGCAGTCCATGACGCCAAACATTTGATATTTGAATGCACCAAATTTATTCCCGAAAGATCTAAATTCAGAAACTGCCTTCTAAAGAACAGTACAGCTTGACCTCATCATTTATCTGCCTTTATACAGAGTACATCATCTTTCATTTCTTTTTGTACATATATTAGTAGTATTTTCTCCTGTATTAGTTAGATTTTATTTCTGTGTGTTTTGCCTGTATATATTTGCATATATACTTTTATGATTTTGCATTTGTCTTTTGAATATTGTATTTTTATTTGATCATGCTTCTTCAATTATATTATTTCATTTACTGTATATTTCTGTTAGTATGTGAGCAATATCGTTTTTTTTTTTTTTTCGTATTTGTGTATTTTTTTGTTTTCCCCATTTTTCTTTGCATTTGTGCCTGCGTCCTTATATTTGAAATTTATTCTACTATCAATTGTGCACTGACTTACATTTTTAAGTTTTTAAGCCTCGTGGTGTACATGTTGGCACACAAGGAATTTATACATGGAGAATTTAAAAAAAAAGTTTGATATAGAGTTCTTCACTTTTTCTCAAAATGTATTTGTTGTTGTTGTTTTTCAAATTTCGGTACACATTCAACAAATTCCTTCCACTGCAATTAAATGGAATCGTTACGGCATTATTTGCAAATATCATGCTTCTGTTAAGGCCATTCTTATTTACTTCTCAGCTATCGAATAGCTTTAAGAGCTATTTATAGTGAAAAATATCCTGTATTTTTATTAGATTTAACGTTACACAACATAAATGTTTTATCTTTATTATAAGTATATTAAAATTAAAATAAATTTACTATAATTACTACATCTATACTCACATATTATGCTAATTTGGGAATGATTTAATCTAGACATTTTTCTGAGCTGGCTGGTTTATGATTATAAACTTAAAAATTATCGCATCAAAATACATATTCGAATTTCTGTTAGAAAACAAACTCTCTCTCTCTCTCTCTCTCTCTCTCTCTCTCTATATATATATATATATATATATATATATATATATATAATTTCCTACTATTTGTGATGAAAAAATCTCATTCTTTCTGTGAATACACATATTAATATCAGGTATAAATTTACTTTAAAAAAATCCACTTATACACAACTGAAATTTCGGCGATTTTCTTCGTGATGAACGACACAACTCCCTTAACCCTTTCTCTACTGATTCGGCCCAACACGGCCATATATGTTCCACACTAATTGGCCATTTGGGGACCGGTTTCTGTTTCAAACGAGAAGTGGAGGATATAAAGCGAGGCCATTCTCGGTTATAACTTGCTTTACATCCTACACTCTTTCTTGAAACAGAAAACGGTCCCCAAACGACCCGTTAATAAAGAGCTTTCACGGCCAGGTTGGGCCATGTTAAGATTGGTTAAACTGAAATGATGTCAATGTTGAAGACTAATCAGATTTCGTATACGCAGATATTTCTTGCTATTAATATATTTATTGTAAAATAAATTTCATTTTGCTGTAAAAAACTATAAAATGGACACATACCAAAATACTTAGAAGTCAAGATAAAGTTATAGGAGATTCTTTTTTTCCCTCCAGCCAGCAGGGTAGAACGATGCCGAACTTGTCCATCAATTTTCAATTTCGAAGAAGGGATCAACTCCGCAGACTCTTCAATAAAAAGGGTTCAGCACAAGCGCAATGCGCGGAATATGCGAAAGACCAAAATAATGGACCCGCCTGGGTCGGGTCAACCCCTCATTCTGGCGGGATTTCGGGGAGGACGGAACGATTTGCATAATACCCCCTTAAGACCGCACTCTTCAAAAGCATTTGAATCCCCTATCGCTGCAATACGGGTTAGTGGAAAAGGGTTTTAAAAAGTCGGATATTCTTTCCCACCCCCTATCGCACCCTTTACCTTGTTCGAGAAGGCCCCTTCTGGTCTGTACAAGTTCGATACTTGTGGAACTTAAGCAGAGACGGCAAGGATTTCCCCAATTTTTTCCCTCTTCCTATTTCTGTTTATTCGTTTTTATTTTACGACTCTCGTCTGGATTCCAACATATGTGCCAGTTAATTAGATACCAAGATTTCTGGATGTAATTTTCATTTTATTCCGCATTTAGTAAGAAATTTGTGCTTGACAATACCAATTCGTATGCGTAGAAATAACATTATTCAAGCTTGAGTTCATAGCAATAGAGTCAAACAAGGTAAGCGAGTTCTTAGAAATATGTATTATTGTTAAAACAACTATTTTTTTCGGAGATTTTACATTATTTTTTGAGGATTTAAGTAACTATATGATGAAAGGCAAACTTATGAATACGATATTTTTTTAATCTAAATGACTGGCACGTCATTGATAATAAGCAATAAACATTACAAATTGCCCCATTAGAAATGTCTTATGAATGGAGCAAAATTAGGACATAAGTTTTGCTATTGGATTGGAATCATCCACTACCCCATGTCATTTATATGTCATGGAAAAATTCAGTATCTGTAAGGAGAATTATTATCCTCGCATTTGAGGCTGGAAGCAGGTAGTCTAAAAAAAAAACTGTCTGACCTGTCCACCACAGGTGATACACTAAGTCTCAGTGACGATATGGGTCCTAGGATTAAAATAGATCTCATTATGAGATTTCTCACTTGAATGCTCACAAGAAGTTAATCCTGCTATTTTATCAAACATATGGCATTTATAAGCCACAAGGGAAAGTTGCCAATTTACTTAAGGACTCGCGACTTTGCCAAAATAATATGATTTTATTATCCAACGATTTTACTGGATGATGCAAAATAATTTGTTTACGGAATCATGGATGGAAATCAACTCTCGTTTGAAGATCCTGAGACTAGGACTTTTGGAGGATTGTACTTCGCTAAAGAAAGGTATGAAGAAGGAGCGGTTGTTGTGCCTCTTAATTCTGCGAGCAGTCTCAATTCACCTAATGCTAATTTAGTATCTCGATAAACCATATTCTAAATGTAAATCTCTCTCTTTTCATCTCTCCTCTCACCCCTTTTTTTGAGCAATAAGAGTCTCATTACTCATGCGCAAAAGTGCGGAGGCATTCCAAATCCGAGAATGAACAGTATCTTGACTTTCTATTTTCTTATTTGAGGTGAGGTTTGGCAAAAATTATACACAGAAGCTTTTCTGGAACTTTTTTCATGATTTCCAATGACTTGGGATGTCTACGACCCGTTGGCGAGGATGAAATAAAAAATTACCATTTAAAAAAGTGTCACTACCATTGTGAAAGTTTAATTTTTAATTCATGTATCGATTATATTTATTTAGATAATGATACTTTCATTTATTTAAGTCCATTTACTGCATATAAGCTTAATGAGCTGTTTCTGAATAATTCTAGTTAACATGCTCACAAATAGAAAAACAGACAATCCCACAATCTGTTGACAAACTTCGCCCAAAAGTTGACTCAGTTTTATAACTCTGATGATAAAGCCTTATGGTAATTTTCATTTAATTAGTTCATTAAATTTTTGCATTATCGCTCATATGCAACCAGACGAACAGACAGGGAATTTTTTCAATGCTGTCTTTCCAAATCTACAATCTTATTGTAAAATCCTAATGCAATTACCATTTTTCTATTTCATTCGGTTTTCTCATTATCATGTTCACTTACAAACAGAATTCCAAATGTAAATCTATTGGATCCAGGGAGATCTAAAACACAGATATTAATCGAAATTTTGAGAATCATCTATTTGACGATTTCAATACTTTTCTCTGTGAATTTCGCATAAGAGAAAGTAAAAAATAGAAATGAACATTTTTGGATAGGCATGTAGCATGTAGTAAGATAATAATGTGTACCGAGCTGCTTAAACCGGAACAGATACAGATGAAGTTCATTTTACCGCCAACTTATGAATTGATTTCTATTAAGAAATAGCGGAGTCAGGTATGTTTGGTTTAAGAACAAATTCTTGAATCTCCAAGAAATTGAAAATCCATCCGAGATCTCCCCTTCTTTCGGGAGAGGGCACGTGCCTCCCTCCGTGTTTAATTTATAACGTTAATTAGCCGTAAAGTTATAAGGCAAATGAGCGTCCGTCTCACGCCATTGCCCGGTTCCGCTCAGCCGGTTCCGGTTCGACCGGTGTCGCTAATTACACAGAAAATGAGAAATCCCATCGATCGCCTTCGAAGCGCTAACTTTTAATCAGAAAATGGGAAGCCAGTCCCTCCCGAGTGGGGGTGGGAGGGGGTTTTTTGGAACTCGTTTGCAGCAGTTTTCTCTGGTTCCTTCCGAATCAACCATTCATCTCTGTTGTGTTGTTGTTTTCTGGTGGGATTACACACCACTGTTAAGTCTGAGGTATAGTTTCCAATATAATTGAATACTAGAAGAAATATGGATTTTGCAATCATAATAGTAATCATGATTTCGTTCGATTCCGAAAATATCAACTAGAATTCAAGTACCAACGTTATCCTTATCCTAACAACATTTGTAATATTGAAGGTTGCAACGTTGTTGTTTTCTGGTGGGATTACCCGCTACTGTTTAGTCTAAGGCACTATTTCCAACATAATTGAATACTAGCAGAAATTTGTATTTTGCAATCATAATTGCAATCATGATTGCATTTGATACTGAAAATATCAACTAGAATTCAAATACCATCTTTATCCTTATCCCATCAAGATCTGTAATGTTGAATGTTGAAACGTTGTTGTTTTCTGGTGGGATTACACACCACAGTTAAGTGGCGGCCCAACTCATCTAAGGTAATTTTCAGCATAATTGAATACTACTAGAAATTTGGATTTTGTAATCATGATTGCAATTGATACTGAAAATATCAATAAGAATTCAAATTACCAGCGTTATCTTTATCCCATCTAGATCTGTAATGTTAAACGTTGTAAAGTTGTAGTTTTCTAGTGGGATTATACTCCACTGTCAAGTGGCGGCCCAATTCATCTAAGGTAATTTTCAGTATAATTGAATACTACCAGAAATTCGGATTTTGCAATCATGATTGCAATTGATACTGAAAATATCTGCTAAAATTCAAGTACCAACGTTGTCTTTCTGTATTGTTAATACATGCATTCATATTATCTTTGTACTCGCAAATGAGATAGCAAGGTGCTATTTAGTTGGACATCATTTTGTAATATTACTGGACATTATGAAGGATTTAGAATTTGCAATTTTGAAGCTCTATCTATGTGAAAGATACAAGTACAGCAACTAGGGAACTTTGCCTCCTTCTCGCTTTCGCTCACCAGTCCCAGTGTTGTCCAATATTGTATGCGATGTTCGTTACTTTCGATTAGCAAGTTTTTAAATTCCATTAATTATTCCTTCAATGCTGAAAATTTAGTCTTTCATTGATAAGAGCATACATTTACCGATTGACTTACTTCTTATGCAAAACTCAAAGACCCACAATGACAGCAGTAATCAACTTATATCTCCACTATCCATGCATTAAATCAATTTTTCACATTTTGTCGCCAAATTTGCAGCTTCACAATCAGCTTTTCTTTTCAAATATCTAGATTCTCTTCATTCCTTCTTCGCGTTTATTTTTTTTTTTTTTGTTTGTTTTTTAATCTGATATCTCTGGGCATCCCATTACTATTTTTTTTAAAAAAAACAATGCATGTTTAACATGTGTATTGTTCAGATATTCAAACGACTGTTAGCCGAGAGTCGAAAAATTTCCATTACTCGAAAAAGATAAACAAATCGAAAGACTATTCATTAGTGTTGCCATAAATGATATGTCTAAAAATCGAATTAACAAATAATATTGTTTTAAATTAATTTACTGTAATTTGGTGTTAATTAAAACTTTACTTTTCTTTTCTTGTCACCATTTCACTTTCGAGAGCAATATTAATACTTACCATGACTTAATAATTATGCTCATTAAATATTTCAAAAAGTACTGGCAAAACAAACCTCAAATGTCATGGCTCAAATGACTCCTATCTGCTGATCAAAAGCGAATAAAACGCGATGTTTACATAATTTTTTTATATAATAGATAGATATATTGGTGCAAGTATCGTTTTCACTGTTTGTAAATGGAATCTCACGACATTCCATAATTGTTTATTTCAAAGAATATTTTAAGGCAATGGCAAAGATTTGGATTTCGAATCTTTAGGTTGCTACCGATACAAAAGATACAGATTATATTTTTTTATAGCAAAATAGCAGTTATTTAATATGAATGAAGAATCTCGATATTGGATAAACGGAAAAATAAAATAATTAAGAAATAAGGAAAGAGAACACTTCCACAATATATTAAATTTTAAAATTAAAACAGATGATATCGAATCAACAAGACTAGTTCGTGGGTATATTAGTAATGTTTAATTAAATTTTTTTATGAATAATTTCTACCTGGTTCTCTAAACAAAGTGTTTTTATGAATCAAATTGTGATAAAGTTATTTTAATAACTTCACACCTTTATATTATGCACATGAGCCTTCCTAACAGAGGCAAATTCCATGATATCATAATACAATTGAAAGCTTAACTATGGGGATAAATGAATAATCTATTTTTTGATTATACGTTGCCGTTCGCGTTTCTCTGATCAAACAATCTTATTCTTCATAAAAATTGAGCAGACAATAAGTAGAATCTTTCTCGTTTGATTTCCGTAAAGGAATCACAAACTGACTACTCCGAGCCGCCAGACGGCACACAGAAAAACTTGAATGACTAGACAACAACAATACTGACTCCACAACAACAATACTGACGGGAACTGTGGTTGAGTCCTAAGGGCCATCACTGGCCACGGTACAACCCACCCCTAAGGAAGTACGTCCCGTCATCGATGGGAGAAGCCAGAAACTCAACTTTTCGTGTACCCACAAGGGTGGCGAGAACCAACCACCATACCGGAAGCTTCTCATCCTTAATTACGAAGTGTCCCACTCGTGGGACTTTCCACAAACGAAGAAAGCAATGCGTTTAAATGTTTGATGAGACTATGAAATAATTTCAAATTTTAATGCAACAATGAAAACTATTGTATGCAAATAATAATTTAAAAAATTGTTAAAATTTAAGAAAAAAATTGCGCGAAAATCAAATTATTATAATAATGTTTTTTATCATATTTTTATTTTACGATGATGTAAATATTAGTTGTGTGCAAAAATATTTCAGGAAATTATTATGGACAAATGCCATTCAACTATGAAACTATGTAATTTTTTTTTTTTTGTTTTGTTCCATGCCTGTTATGAATGCCATTGTTGAATAGCACTCAGTAATTAAAAATAAAAACTATGGTTAATTTTGAATTAATTCAAATTCTAATTAATTTTTTTTAAATCACAAATTCAAAAATGTGACCAAGCCCCAGTCATGCAACAATGGATGCTAAGAATGCTATTGTTGCATGACTCTAACGAATGCAGCTTTAAATCTCATTCATGAAGGAAAAATCAAAATAATTAATTTTTCCCTTGTTAAAACTCTAATTACATTTTTAAGAAAGTCACTCTTAGGTGCATAACCCCCCCCACACCCAATGTAACAATGTCCCAGTCATGCAATTAAGAATGCCATTGTTGCATGGCAGTCACGAACGCCACTTTGTGCCGCATTCATTAATTAAAAATTAATACAGTTAATTTTTAGGCAGTTAAAATTGTAATTAAATTTTTAGAAAAGTCGTTCCTAAATGCATACCTCCTCTCCATAATATATACATGCGCCAAATTAAATCGAAATTAATTAAAATCGAAAATAATTAGTTCATTTGAAGACATAAATCTTTTTCCGATTTCTATAAATTATCGGAGACTTTGCGTGGCCACGTTGCGAGTTATAGTGGTTTATTTTGACAGACACATCTGTGAATCATTTACTTGCTCAAATAGCTAAATTTGATAAAGAAAATAGAAATTCCTTTTGTTTTTGCGTGATGAACGTTTGCATCTTCTTAGGTTTCCTCCCCTTCATCAAACAATGCTTCAAATGAGAAAATGCGCATCAAAATGGTTCTCATGTTTTTACATTATTATATACGTAATATACAGAAAGTATATAAGTCGTCAAAAAATTTAGAGATTTTTAATAATTATCACGTTTTGGAACTCCCAGAGTTCAAAAAACACATTTTTAGAATTATGTCTATCTGTCTGTCTGTACGTGACAAAGATAACTTCAAAACGTTTTGAGCTAGACGGTTGAAATTTGGTATACGGTCTTGACACCAAATTTACAGATTTCTATCAAATTTTGAGTGAAATCTCTTAAAGGGAAGTTTATCTGTCCGGCGGTTTGAATATAAGTTAACGCGGTAATGACAAAGCGAAGAGAACTAGATAGATAAAACTATATATATATATATATATATATATGTGTGTGTGTGATCTTAACACCTTTCAAATTTTGAGCCAAATACAGCAAAAGATTGAACGTCTGTCTGTCTGTACTTTCAAAAACATGTAAAAGCATTAACTCAAAAACCCAATGAATTATATATATATCAAATTTGGTATGGAGATTTGTGATTACAAGTGCAATTTTGTGTCAAGTTTTCTTATTAATCTGTTGATAAATGTCTAAAACACAAATTCTATTTTTGAATGCTGTTACCCGCATGTCAGGGATTAAATTCGCCAAATAATTCGCCAAGAATGACACGATCGATTCAGTAAAAATGCTAAATTCACGCCAAAAGTAATATTTCGTAACTATTGTATCTCTAATAGAATACAAGGCGTTCTCTGGGATAAACAGCTTTTATTAGAGAGTATGCTAGAAAATTTTGGGAAGACCATTGCCGGTGGTTTCGAAACAAGCTATCAATAAAACTTCTTTAAAATGAAGATCAGTGCCTACTTTCACTTTTGCATAGGATTTACAAAGCATGCTCTGAGCAAAGAGGCATTGTATCTACATAAACAATCGTCACTGGAACATTGCGTCGTTCAATTGATGTGATAGTGGCCATTTCCAATCATGCGTGCATGGATTGATTGTTATACGTCATTACAAATTTCAGAAACACGATTATCAAGCATCAAGGATTCCAACAAACTATAGTTATTTTTAATTATCTAACAAAACTAAAAACAATGTCATCGCGAAGATTAATCACATAATATTGTGATGCCATTAAGTTTTCTTTTTTGTTTCTTTAATCACCTTATCCTTGTACTAATATGTCATTTAAATGATTGTGTTCCGGCCCCGTGCAGCAGTTGGCGACTTTTTCTTCTGTATAATTACACACTCGCTTGTTATGCGTGACATTGATAAATGCAGTTTGGCAATTAAATTGTCGCAATAACTCCGGTGGACAATTTTTTTTTTCGTATAAAACTTACAGATAAATGTTGCAAATATTCCAAACATTGAAGTTATTTTAATGTTACACTGACTGAAAACAACTTTTTTGTTCTTATCACTTTCGTGTCTTGGCAGTACAAATTCGAACGCCTTTTTATTTTTCTCGAATAAATTAGCAGTACATTTTCCATAAAGTTAAGTATGATTTCTTAAGAAATTAACGTTGCTGATTTGGAAAAAAGGAATTTAAAAAATGTTTCTAACTTGCTGATCATGCGGCTTATTTTTTTTCTTTCTTTTTCCCGTACAAATCTTAATTCATGATTATAAATATTATATACTTAGAGTTCCTTTTTGTTACAAATTTTAAATTTTATTCTATTTATGAATATGAGAACAAATTCAATTTATGCTACTCGTTCGAACATAAATAATTTTTAAAAAATATTTCACATTTGTTTATTGTTTAAATCTTAACCTGCTTGAATCAATAATTACCTTTTTTAAAGTTTAAAAAAAAGTGCTTTTGTTGCCAATATCATTAGCATATGTAATATTCTGTATTTCTTTCATTATTTGGCTGTTTCTGCATCCATTTTCGCCAATTTCCAATAATATTACGTTTCATGAATAGTTTATGAACACTCTGGCCCTTTTATGATGACAAACATTTTCACGACACCATATCCATAAAAAATATTAATACGATTCCTTATAGAAAAAAATGAATGCTTGAAACTTGCATTAATTAATGATATTTAAAAGGAAGTTCAATTAAAAACTATTATTTGACAAATCTTACTGTAGTAATTTAAATATAGATGCTTTGCTTAATTAATTTTTCCTGAAAATTTTGAAAACTTTAAAAGAAAAACACCTACTGGGATTTTTCGCTATTCCGAGGTTTCCAGTTTATGTAGCTGTCTCACGATTTAACACTTTGAAGCACACAATTTAAAAGAAAATAACAATCATTTTCATTTTAGATTTTTTTACAATAAAAAAATTGGAGAAATATTTATATCGATTATTTAACAAAAAAAAAAAAAAAAAAATAAGAATGAAAAAAATAACAAGTTCTCCTTTAAAGGGTGATATATATATATATATATATAATTCCACCAGTTCACAGCTTCAAAAGTAGTATAAATTATCAAGTGACATGTTTTTAGTTATAAAACAATTTATCCAGTCATAATAAAAAAGCACATACCGTTTTGAATGACAAAAATTCATTGCATCACACAATGCGTCACCCTTAACCACATCAGCACACACAACTTATAGAAGCATTTGACTAAATATGCATTAAACAAAAAAATGCATATGACACAAAACTTAAATATACATTTACCGTTGGTGCATAGCATATTAACTGTATGATAATGAGCACCTTTCCACAATGGGTTAAAATATATCCCACCAACCCATAAAAAGCTAAGCAAAAGGTGGGACAGTTTTTAACCCACCTGGTTCCAAACAGTTCATAAATTTTACATTAGAAGATTCTAGGATGGAGATTTTTTAAAAAAATTGCCAATTCTCGAGTGACTCTTTGTTTGAGAAAAAATTTCTATAAATATATGATGATGCCACATATGATATATGATGGCACATTCAATGCCCTGATAATGACAATTTGATATAGGTGATGTTATTGATTGAACGTTTGATTTGGTTCTGGTGGTGATGTTATTGATTGAACGTTTGATTTGGTTCTGGTGGTGATGTTATTATCATGCCCAAAAACGATAACGACATGACATACAATGACAGTGGGCTTCAGTCTTTGTTCTATCTTTTCATTTTCGAATATCTTCTAGTGTCAATCTCCCCCTCCCCCTCCGCGCCAATAACCCTTCCTCTTTTAGTACTATTAGTTTATTATATTTAAACTAATAATACTTCAGATATAGATTAATTTAAAGCAATTAAATTAGTCAAATTAACTATGTAACATTAATAGAATTCATTTTTGCTTTTACATTTTATTTTACTTCCCAACAATTAAAACAAAGCTGAAAATCTTTGCATTAACCTTTTAGAGGTAGTTAAAAATTACTCATCATGACAATTAGATATTTTTAAAAAAAGGAGAATTTCATTATTGCGCAGTTTTATAGATTAAAAAAAAGTGCTCAAACAAAGACAGATATAATTCTATGTCTGGATCTACTTCAAGCTTATTACGATATTTGGCATTATTATACATGAAGTCAAGTATATTCTATTTAAAAGATCTATTTTAGTGATAAGTATTAAATTTTTTATTGTTTTGGCGCCAAAGACGCTTTTTTCACTGTTATGCTTTCGAACTGGTATAATTTTCTCTTTTCACACTTGATTGAAAAAAGAAAATTATACACCTCTTTTAAAACTACCCACAGATAGAAGAATAATTTTTAATATTTTTAAAACGTTACAAATTTACCGCAAATTAATAAGTGAAAATAAAATGTGCTTATATATTGTTTGATGGAAAGTAAATATTCATCGTACATCTTTCATCTAACTCTTATTTTGGCGAAATCAGTCCACCGACGCATGCGCAGAAGCGGAGAATCCTGCCGTTTCTGAAAGTGGGCCGTATTTCAAATTTTTCTCTATCCATCTTTTTTTTTTTCAGATAAATTATTTATGCATTTCAATTTCTTCTTCCCCTTTGTTCTATAGAAGCACATGAGGTGTATTATTAAGTATAGATGAATGAAACGATTAAATCATTTAGTTAGAAATAGCCGAAGTTTTTAATTTTTACATTATCTTTTACTTGTAATATAATCCCTCAAAAAAAAAATAACTATGTCACATGTTATTTGCCTGAGGGATTTTCCATTATCTGCTCAGAGTAAAATCAATTTTTCCTTCTCCATCCAAATATTGATAAATGTTTTTATATACATTTTTTTCTTTATATGAAAACTAAAAACACGTAATGAATGGATAGTAAAATGAATCCAACCATGGGTTATTCCCGTTTTTATTAACTTCATAATCCTGACGGAAAAGGGATATAAATTTCTAAAAACGCTGTAACGGTTTAATGAAATTGTAGGTTGTTTTTGCAATTAATTACATAAGAATATCATCCATACATTAGTACATGAAAATAAAGTTGGGAATAAACAGAAGAGCCAACAAATCGGATGCAATGTTGCTGAAAACAATAGCTTTGATTCTCTAAAACAGTTTTGCTTCCTTTAAAGAACTCTTTATTGCCCACCTAAGTAAATTATCAAAAAAATAAATGGAAATTTCATGCTAAAACAAATCGAAATTTAATGCAAATAAGCATTTAATTTCTGTTATGACTTATTTATTTATGATAAGATGGCTCAAAATTATATTTAAAGTTTTGTTTCTATTCACCAAATTCATGTTTTGCGAAAAATGACATGTTCGCTTGGCGAATTTGATGCAAAATTCGATGTGGATTTACAATTTGGATACAAGGACTACAAACTAAATTTCACTTACACAGATCGTTGCGTTTTTAAGTTATTGCG
The DNA here is from genome assembly GCF_947563725.1 of Argiope bruennichi. Lineage (NCBI taxonomy): Eukaryota > Metazoa > Arthropoda > Arachnida > Araneae > Araneidae > Argiope > Argiope bruennichi. The sequence goes on from NC_079159.1 coordinate 9,261,007, forward strand.
CTCTCATACGGAACAGTCGGACAGATGTTCGTCATTTCCCAAACGCTTTTTACTTTCTCGTATAAAAAAGGTATAGTAAACGTCAAAAAATTCGAGCTCGAGATTTTGTCGAATCTCTGCTCTATTTAGAGACCTTTGAATTCAAAAAACTCATTTCCGGAAAATGACTGTCTATCAACCTGTCTGTAACAAACTCCAAAACTCTTTGAGCTAGATAGAGAAAATTTGGTATACAGTCTTTATGGCAAATTAGGCTGGCGTCCTGGCATAAGGTTAGCGCGTCTTCCCCAGGATCTGGGCGTCCTGGCTTCAAGTCCCGGTTTGGGCATGGTTGTTCTTCCTGTTCTATCTGTGAGATGTGTGAATGTGCCCTCCTGTAAAAAGGGGTTGTGCAAGCGAATGAGTGATGCGTGAGTAGTCAAGTCGTACTCTTGGCCCAAGATGGCTCTACGATAAAAACAAGAGGCGCTCCCCCTTAGGCTTAAATTGGCTGTCTTCGAACAGCGGGCTTGTCCGTGGCAAGTGCCATAAGAAACAACAATAACAACATGGCAAATTTGCGGATTGCCAGCAAATTTTGAGTAAAATCCATTCAGAAGAAGCCTGTATGTCCGGTTGTTATCTATACAGTAGACACCTATCAAATTTTGAGCCCAATCCAACGAGGGGTTGAAGGTCAGTCGGTCTATACTGTCGGAAGCATATAAATACAATAATTCAAACACAAATTACCCAAATATATTAAATTTGGTATGTGGTTTTAAGACTATAATTATAGTTTTGTGTAAAAATTTGGTATCAATCAGTTGGGAGAAAATGCGTCTAAAGTACAAATTTACCTTTATTAGAGAGTATGCGAGACAGTTTGGGGAGACCATTCATGCTGGTTCGAACTAAGAAAACTCTGACACGGAGAAGAATACTTGAAAAAGGCAAAAGAAATCTCGGATTGAATCTCCCTACATGCTGACATAATTAAACAAAAAATGAGTAAAATATAAAAGTTAATATAATCTCAGAATTATAAGACACATTAAAACTGACACGCACAAAATTATGAAATAAATCTAAACTTTATCACGTCTTTTCATGGGTTAATAGCTTGTTCTAAGATTTATTCTTCATATATCTACGAAAGATTACTGATACAAGTAATGCGACATTATTAATACCTCTCACTTAGTATAATCACTTGCATTTTCACTAGCCGAAGCATATTATAACCGAAGTACACAAATTGTGAGAAAGCCGTTAGAGAAAATGATGAATTTCCACCTGTGAAAATGAGACATCCCCTCTATCAATAGAACGAAAAAAAAATCATAATAGGTTTTAATAACCTCCTCTCTTCTGTTTCCCCGGTTAAATTGCTATGTACACCACTCGACAAAGTCTACGGAGATTTTCCCGTACGATAGCGGACGTGATGCCACGGGGAAAAAAATCGTATCAACTTCCTGCGGAAATATTGCCACACTCAGACGATTCTTCTCCCCTTACGGAGCATGAAGGATTACAGTTTGTCACGTGAAGGGGATGATCAGGAATACACCTCCTCGAACTCCTTCTGCCGGTCAGTCTAACGGGTTGTTTGAGCGGCATGCATGCGTTGGTGAAGAAAAAATGGATGTAGTGCGCATGTCTGGATTGAGTGATTTGGTTATTTATGCCGTTTTTCGACTTCGGATTTTTTAATGATGCTATGGAAAAAAAATTGATTCAACTTTACTGTGAAGCTATAAGCTTTCATTTTATTTATATATTTATTTTTTTATTTGTATTTTTGCTCATTATATGTTCAAATGATTTAAGTAAAACAAATTAATCAATCGAGTAGACAGCAAATTTAATAGACATAAAAAATGATAACCCATATAGATAGAAAAAGAGAGGTACACAATAATTTTAACATTAAATCGTGCAGCTGAAACCCTGAAAATATTTTCTGTCAAGATTTTTCGAAAATATCCTAGATGTAAGCCGAATGATTGTGATTATCTTCCTCCTATCCATATGACCCAAATTCATGAAAAACGACAAGAATTTTGTTGATTTAAGTCTTTAAGAATATTCTGGTTGTCAAAGGATGCTTTGGTATTAATACATTTTGGACTCAAAATTTCACAAAAATTTTCTGCTTGGGCATACTGTCAAGAGCAACGGTAAGCAGTCCGATTTTATAGAGAAAGATATTTCCTTATTTCATGAAGTGAATGAAATACTCATAAGCTAAATCAAGTCTAAAAAGCGGTAAACCGTTTCGGAAAAAAATCATAAATTCCTTATACCATATTTTTTCTCAGCAACTACTTTTGAGCCCGTACTTCCTAATTGTATACGAACTTCTAACAAAGCTTAATAATCAACGAGAACTACTCCTTGCCTTATTTCAAATCACATTTTTTATTCATTTAAGAAAATCAGCTGGAATAGTCTCCCGAAACATTCTCGCATGACCTTTAATAAACTTGTCATGCCAAACAGCGCCTTATATCCCTGTGGCGTATAACAGTGACAAAATATTAACGTTTGGCGAGAATTTAGCATTTTTTATTAATGATTTTTTTTTCCATCCTTGGCGAGATAATTGGCGATTCATCTCAGGCATGCGTTAATAGTATCCGAAAGTCGAATTTGTGTTTTAGATATGTATTTTTCAACCGATTGAAACAAAAATGACAGGTGGCCATCTTCTAAAAGTGTCTTTTTCGAACTCAGGGAAGACTAAAACGTGGAGATTCGTCAAAATCTCGAGTTCTAATTTTTTTGACAATCGCTATACTTTCTATATACTGCTTATACGAGAAAGTAAAAAGAAAGAATGAAATATCGAATTTATAAAAAAAGGACTATTTAAAATCAGGCTTACTAGTGCGCAAATGCTTCTATTTCCTGAATTTCCTACAAATGTTACATAAGCCACGAATTATATTTCTTTTTTTTTATATGCATAACATAGTGTATTTGTTTACATGCAAAATCTATTTGAATTAATCCTGTTTAAGTGGTATATCAATTTCAAACTCAATATATATATATATATATATATATATATATATATATATATATATATATATATATATATATATATATATATATATATATATATATATGTGTGTGTGTGTGTGTGTAATGATATTTTAAACTCTCAATTTCAATTTAATTAATTTCCAAGAATTTATCTTAATTTAGCCCATAGTAACTTCATTCTAAAAATATTCTCTTATTTCTCCAATTCCACTTTTCTACTTAATTAATTCAAGAGAAGCTTCATAAAATTGCTTAGTCAGCTAAACACCGAGATACTTTCACACGCTCGGCATGAAGGGGTAAAAATGTCCAGTAAGCACATTCTTTCTTAAAAGATCCCTGTGTTTCCCTTACATGTGATCGACATGCGTCAGAAATCCCTATCAGAATCTTATTAATATATTGGTACTGTGAAGAAATATTTTCCCTATCAAATTCTAAGGTTATATAAGGCGAGGGATAATTTATTTCGGCCCTTTTTCTTCCCCACTTCGGCTTTTGTAATGCGCTGTGGCGGACGTCTTGTCCGCGTCTCTGCTTGTAAATAATTATGCTTACCCGATGGATTAAAAAGAAGTTAAAAAGATAAAAAGTCTCTTCACTGCTGGTCACAACTGCATTCTGCTCACATAAAATAATATTACATATATATATATATATATATATATATATATATATATATATATATATATATATATATATATATATATATATATATATATATATATATATATATATATATATATATATATATATATATATATATATATATATATATATATATATATATATATATATATATATATATATATATATATATATATATATATATATATATATATAATATTTGCAAACATACAATTTATTATAAAACTCAAAGAGGACTACAAAATGTTTATTTAATTATTTTTAAAGTTTTCTAATATTAATGAGATAATTGAAATTGTAATTGTGATTTTTAAAAGTTCTTGATAATCTGATTCCAAATGGGATGCACTGATTATAATTCACCGTTTTAAATTATTCGGCTATTGTTTCAAATTTTCTATGTGAGTCTCGTCTGATCCATGGATCGTAACCTATCATTATTATAAATTTAATTGGAAATTAATATGTTCCAAATTGAGTCTCTAAAATTTTTCCATTCTATTATCTTTAAAAAATCCCTTTTTTAAAAATGCCATTCTTGGTTGTTGTTTTCGTTTTTTTTTCAAACCTATTTGAACATGATCATTTAAACCACGATATAAAACCATAAATTCAGGAAAGCAAGCACCATAAATTGCGAATAATTACATACATTTACTAATAATAACGACATAATTTGACAGATTCCATCATAGGCATGCGTATCATTGCAGCTTTTACTCCGTTTGCATTATCGTGACAAACAAAGGGAGAGGGGGGGAGCAAATTTATCAACACTGCATTGAAAGAAATCTTACTTTTTATTAATTTACTTTTGCTTATTTCATTTTTACATTTAATATTTATTTTTATCATGCGGCACAAAAGCGGAGTCCCGATTCTTCAGGGTGCAGCTGCTTCAAGAAGTGTCACGCCATTGTGTGTGTTGACAGAGGGAAAATGATACACACAATCGACGAGCGAGGCTTCCGTGCCGCTCTTATGTGTGGAATGCCGCATGCAAATGGAATCGGGTTCTAATTACATGTTGTGCAGCAGAGATGAGAGCGAGAGCGTTTCGGTGGAACAAATCGATTTATACTTTCTTCTTTATGAAAAGAGAAAATCTATGTTAAAAAAACCAACTTCCGAAATTTCAATGACCCTCCACTTTTAAATATCCTTAAGCCCGAAAAACGCATTCTTTCTTTTCCGTATTTTATATGTTACCATTAAAACTCGAAAAGCGTTCATGTGCTAATCTGGAGATGAACTAATTTGCTTCGTTAAAGTGCAGAATCAAGAGTTTTCTGCATTTTTACTACGTAATGTGCACATTAGCGGCTTCCGTATCGTTATAGTTCAAAAGTTATTACCCTCATTTTCTTTCCCTATTCCTTTCCGGGCCGTATTACAAAAATGTGACTCCAAATCTAAATGTATCGCAAACAGGTATGCTTGTCGCTAAAACCAATTGCGATGCAACTCAAAGGGTCACCAATCTTTAAATTGTAGTAATAAGTGAGCATAATTTTATCATATATTTCGCAAATTCATTTCCAAAGTTGTAATAGTATGTAAAATCGTTTGATTCTTCGTATTATAGTTCTTGAACTGATTGATTCCATCAACGTGGTTTTTGCTCGATTGCATTAACATGATTCCTTAGTTTGATTAGTTTGGTTATACTAACGGCTTTTTTAAGCAACGCTAGGGCTATTTTGGGACGGACCTCGTCGTTTTGAACAGCTATCAGATGACGAGGACGACACCTGAGCTGGTACCCCCTCTCCAAACTTCCACACCACACCAGCGGCAGCATGTTTGGTTCCGACGGATTTAACGTGTACAAGGCCAGTTTACACAACAATTCTTCGGTGGAAGCGGGTTTCAAATCTGAAATCCTCCGTTTTCGAAGCCGAGACTTTACCACCAGGCCACCGTGACCCTCGTCATTTCTTAGAAATTGAAAAATAAATAAATAACATTATGTTAATTTCCTTAATTGTTATAATAATTTAAACCGTTTCATTCTTTGTATGGAAGTTTTTCAATTGATTAATGATTGATTCTATCTATTGTTCGACTGTGTTAAATTGGTTTTTTAAATATAAAAAAATAAATAAACAACATTTAATTTAAGAGAACAGAAACATTTTGCTGTTATTCCAGCAAATATCTTATTTTCACTTAAACGAGTGCTTAGAAAATAATGTGAAGATTAAAGAGTGTCTAATAGGTAATCTGCAGATTATCTAGATAACTCGCAGATTCTATAGATTAATTTGAAATATAAAACAATTTTAACGGGAAAATGAAACAATTTTGCTAATTAATCCTCACTTTAACGGATAACCCTAATTAATGTGCAGATTAGCTAGCTAATCGGATTAACTAGGGTTAATAGATTAATTGATTTCTGAACTTTAGCGTAACATATATAAAAGGAAAGTATTGTAATTGTCAAAAAATTAGAACTCGATGTTTTACCAAATCGCCCATTTTCAGACCTTTCTGATTCCAAAAAACGCATATTTGGAATTACATTTATCTATCTATGATCACGATAATTCAAAAATGCTTTGAGCTAAGCAGATGAAATTTGATATGTTGCCTTTACACTGGATTTGTAGATTTGAATCAAAATTTGAGATTTATGCCATCCGTTGACAAAAAATATATCTGTCTGACCGACTGAAAGTGAGCGTGACATTATAAGGAACTAGATCAAATTTGATACAGAATTTTAGCATTTACATCGGGTAGATTGTTCAGTATTTGTTCCGTTAGTGGAAATTTGTATCAAATTTAGATACAATCCATCAAGTGTCGCAGGCGTGAAAAAGTAATAACTCAAAAATGCAATGATTTAGATTAATGAAATTTAGTGTGTGATCTCGTACAGCTGACAGAAAATAGGGGGAATGCATAGTAAAATTAAAAAAGCGGGGTGGTGAAGTGATGCAAAAAATACTATTGAATATTGAAATTCAAATTAAAAATTAATTTACTGAAGGTGCTATTAAAACCAGAATATATTAGATATTTCATTGAAAATTTTAGATACCTTTAATTCCAGAGAATCAACTTCCGAACTGGTCGCTGAAGGTGACTAGTTGTTTCAGAAAGCAAAATCACTAATCAAAAATATTGTTAGAAGGAGATTCTTCTATGAGGAATATGAAAATTGTATTTTGTATTTTGGTAGTTAGCAGTACGGAATAATTTATTATGTAAAGCGAAATTAATTTAATGTCTGCGATGTAAAAAAAAATATTTGGTTAAATTAATCGTGGTTAGAAGAAGATAATAATAATATTATAAATGTAAGCATAGCCAGAACAGAAAATTAACTGATAACCATGCTTTTGAACATAAAACGCATCCATGAAATACGATAAAATTATGTTTTCTTTTTTCTTATAAAATATACAAGAAAATATAAAGAGTTGCTTTACTTGAATTTGAAAACTTATGAAAAAATATTTAAAAGTTTAATTTCAAAACTTTTTAAGTTATAAACTCTTAAAAATAATTTTTAAATTCAAACTCAGTTTATAATTCAAAACTTTTTAAATTACAAACTTAGTTTTAAAAATATTCTTTATAATCATGGGAAGAAAATTAAAGTGTAAAAATAAAAAATATATATAAAAGGATTTAAAAAATTGCAGCCATTTTCTAATCAATTATTATCAAACTTATTATATGCTTCATTCTTATTTTTTTTTTCACTTTTCAGTATTAATTTTTTGATTTCTTGTTTAAATTACCTTTGTATTACGTTTAATTATTTTGAAATGGAAAATTTATAAATGAAGTACTTAACAACTTTAAATCATTAAAGAACTATTTAATCATATCTTTTTCAAATACACTTGAAATGTTCCTGAAAGATTTATTCAACATTATTTAAAAAAAAACATTTTCCATTAATTTAATATCTAATTGCTTCATTTCCTTCTCTGCACGCTTCCTTATTTATTTATTTTTTTTTGAAATTATCAGAAAAATGATTTATTTCTTAATGAAATAATTATTACTTACCGTTACCATCAACATGTCTGACTCCACAAAGTACCAACCGATTGCTGAGTTAAAGTTTTTTTCTTTTCTTTTTTTCAATGCTCTTTTAATCGTGAGCTGTGGTTTAGGTTGCAAACGACAATAGGCGGAACAAAGACGGAGGGGGGGGGGTGACGGAGCAGGTGGAACGCGAGGGATCGAAAGTAGCAATTAGTCTGTTAGACAATTTTGTCATCCGTCAAAAGAAAAAGAAAACATTTATATGAACTACGGTATCGGAGAACCCTTTATTTGCGAATTTCATCTGTAATTATGACGGGTTATACTTTCCTATCAACCAGCTTTACAATCACCAGTTCTTTATGAAAAGTTTGCATAATATAATTGTTTCCTATTACACCGCGGCGTTTTACTATCATTATGTGATCATCTTTTTCATGTGAAGTTGTAGAGACAATTATATTGACTCATTATATCTTGACAAAATAAATTATGCGGTTCTTTAGGATGCAAAGTGAAATGGTCAGATGAACCTTGCTGATTTGCAGCTGTTTTTAATCTCAAAGTATTAACAGTTGGTCAAAAAGTTACCGAAAATGGGAACGGAAGTTATTCATTTTTCATCCGTGTGATGTCTAGGTTAATAGTTTGGGCTTTTGTCCAAATTGAAACATAGTTAACCACTGTTACTATTTAACACTATTTTTTCAAGAAAGCTTGGTTCTGGATAGTAAATAAAAGAAATGTTCTCTTCTCGACTTTTTCATATGATTACACAATATGATGGGTTTTGAATTCTTCCTATAATGAGGTCTACAATTTTGGTGTGAATGGGACATCCGAATTTCATTTATTTGAGGTTGGTGGCTACGTTGAAAAGTCGATCTTTTTGAGAAAATATTATTCTATTATTTATTTAATGTAATTAATATATAGACAGTTTTCTTAAAAACCGTTTGAAGTTTGTTTCTAAGTCCATTTTTTTGGGAAGTTGAAATGACTTGTATGTATGCCTTTATATACGTTTTAAGGCTATTTTACAATTTTAAACGTTATTTTTTGAAATTCTAATCTTTAGCAGAATTTTCTTAACCTCATAAATTAAAATCTAATGTACATTTATTTTGTTCAAATTTGGTCTAATAATTTGTTACTATGTTCTAAACTAGAAAATGATTAATCTATTCTTTTAGAATTATTCTAGTTATTTTAATGATCTATAATGCGAAAAAAATTAATTTTTCATTTTATTTATCAGTTGATCTATAATATTTAAAGAGTGAATAGAAACACGACTCATTTCTCTAGTTCCGAAATATTAGAAAATATATTTTTAAGTTATCAATGAAATTTTAAGCAAATAATTTTATAAAACTCAAAACTAAACGATTTTTGTTTTATATCTCTTTTTATCTTAATTCTTTTTTCTAATAAAAAAAACTATCATTTAACTGGTATATTCTAATTTCATAGGTGTTTTTTCAGTCTTTTTTCATACAAAAATTCAAAAATATACTTATTTTAGAGATTTTTTTTTTTTCAGAAAATACATTCCGAACGAACTCTAGCGCACTCACATATGCTTGAAAAGACAGACAAACATTCAATAAAAAAAAATTTGATTTCAAATTTGAATTTTTTCTGCTAAAGCTGCACACCAAATTTAACCCATCCATCTCGTTGCGTTTTGAGTCATCGTGTTCGCCGGCAGAGAGAAATTTAGAAGACGGATTTAATTTAACAAATTCGATGCAGTCTGTTCACTACGTTCAATACAGGATGCACGAATTACTGTGCCAGATGGAGCAGATGCCGGGCATATGGTTTCCTAGTGACAATTTCAAATGTCTTAACTGACCATAACCAGAAACAAACTGACCAGCTAACTCGAATTTCTTTAAGAATGCCCAATGCAAAAAGCGATGCTCGTCCAGTGACAAAACAATCCGGCGGTCACCCATCGGAAGGCCTTCCGATTAATTTCCAAGCGACCACACCCGGACGATCCGGCCGAACAGCAAACAGAGCGCGTTGCCCGGACGACCGGATGGCCATTACTCAGATGACGTCATGGTCTTACATGATCACTCCCGCTGTACGTGATAATAACGCGATGGTCAATCGGATCATTTTCCAATAGAGTAGTCCGGGGTTACCCGCGTACCTACGCTAATGTAATTGAAGCCTAGGTCTGGGCCTGCCATTAGCAGCGCGAGTGGCGCAAGTCGTCTAATTGGGCCGATCGCCTCGGCAGGGTCCACTTATGCAAATTAAGGTTTTGTAACCCATTAAGTGGGCCCGAAGTGCTGAAACGTGTATGAAGTCAACTGACCCCAAGGCATGTGTCAGTTGTCCATTAAATGCAGCAGGCCATTGAAACTGTTTGCTGCGTTTATCAACAGAGCGTGAACAGTTCTCGAAAAGCTAGTGAAAAAATCTAATATTAACGTTTGAATCCGACTGCCGTTAAATTTTGCACTATACGAAGATATAATGTATTTGAGAAGTAACATACCCATAGTTGTAATATTTATGCCTTACATAAAAAAAGTATTGCTTGATGTGAAAATTAGATATGGGTATTTTTTTGATGCTTTAAACTTTGTAAATACAAAGGACTAGTCTTAGAATACAAGGGCTTTTATGTGTGTTTCCTTTTAAAGAAATAACTTCTTCTGTTAGGCATTAAATGTTGGAAAATTTAAATATACAAACTTCATAAACATAGAAATGGTAGAAATGAATACTTTGTAAGTGGTTATAATTAAAGAATAAACGAACCTGAAAGAGTTAAAATTTATTGAAACACAAAAATGTTTACTAAAATTTCTGACATATAATAATAATAATAAAATATAATTGCTGAAATATAATATAATAAATATAATATATATAATATAAATATAAAATATAATGTATATAATATAATTAAATTAAATAAATATAGTGTCGTTGTAAAATTTTCGAATTTATTTTTCTGTAAACCATTTCCGAATTACCTGCTTAGTATCAATGTCTGACAAATAGTGGCATTCCCAAAGCTTTCTTCTGTTCACCAAATACCATAAAATCACAGGGGAAAAGGTCCAGGCTGCAAGGATCATCTCAATAGTTTATTCTAAATGATCTTTGAAAAAAACAATCTTACTGGAAGATTTATCTATTGCTACGATATAAAGAAAATAAGTAAAATTATATTTCTTTTAAATATTTCTCACCTTAAAAAAGTGTAAAGCTTGACACGAGACTGTTTGAAGAAGTAACGTTAATCTATATTTGCTTATGCATTCTGCTCCAACTATTCATTGCTCCATCTTTGACAGAAGCCAAAAAACTAATTTGAACAGATTGTCTGTTTTATTGTATCCTTCTTTCGTAACCGATTACACATATCATCCAAAGCCGTGCGAGGCCTTTTCCTTGTTGGTTTTTTGATAAATGGGGAAATGATTAAGCGTTTCTAGAGTAGGCTAGGCATGGCACTATTGTCTTATAATAACTCAAATTTCCCCATTCGAAGAAAATTTGATTACTTTTAAACTTAAAATCTACTGTTTTTATTATAGTAAATTTGAATTTTTACTGTTGTAGATTAAGTGGGTTATTTCGAACAAGCATTTGCCTACTGTATGCTAGGTTTGATTCAGATTTCGTGTGTGATCGTAAAGCCCTGCCCTAGTTAGATATTTTTTTCATTATGGCTCACTTTGTAAGGAAATATTGTTTTAAATATGAAAAAGCAGGAAAATTGCGCTGACAAACAATTGTGCTGTATTGTTGTGCAATTAATATTTTTGTAAATACTTTATTACAAGAAAAACAATTTTAAAAGCAAAATCATACGCATAACAGTAAATGTAAGATCTGGCTCCAGCACATCCTAAGCTAACCATTGTCCGTGCAATTTTAACAAAATCAAATCAGTCCATGAGATCTTAATTTAATGTTATTTTTTTTTTCAAAAATTTCTCAGTGTTATTAACCTTCAGACATGATCCACGTGATATAAAATTTTCTTACATTAATTAATGATAATTTTTTTACCTTTAAAAATAAGCCAAATTATTTTTGTAAAATGTACTTCAATCAAGAAAATATAAGACAAAAGCTGACGAAATTGAGTCAGTGGTTTGGGATGGGCGACTGATTCATTGATTTTCCTTATTATTTTAAACATGTAGAAAAATGAATTAATTTAATTAAATGTTAGTTTTGGATCAGTGGTGCTATCTGACAGGAAATTTCAGTATATATTATGGTGAATTACGATATGCATTAAAAATTAAAAAGTAAAATTAATACAAATTTAAAAAATTTGCTTCAGTAAAAATGCATTTTAAAACTAGTCTTTTTATTAAATTTATTTTTATTTGACCTTTGTTTTTTAGCATAAGTGAAATTATTAAATTCAAACTATCACTTTGTTATTTTTTATCCTGATTTGGCAACAAATAAATATGTAATGGCTAGTATTTAAATAAATCATTTTAATCACGTACGTCTAATATATAAAATTCTCGTGTCACAGTTTTCGTTGCCATACTCCTCCGAAACGGCTTGACCGATTTTGATGAAATTTTTTGTGCATATCCGGTATCTATGAGAATCGGCCAACATCTATTTTTCATCCCCCTAAATGTTAGGGGTAGTCAATTATTAATTAAAAACTAACTTTCCCGCCAAAAAAATCTTCCATTTTTCCCAACGCCAACTTTTCCGCCAAAAAAATCTTCCATTTTCCCCATCGCCAAATAAGTAAGGCATCAGTTGTTTTTTTCTCCCAACAGTAATTAGGCTAGGGTTAACATTTTTCGACGGATTATTTCAAACGATTCTGTTTATTTTCTTAATGTTTTATGCATTTAAAATTAAACATTGTTAATTAATCCATGTTTCACATTCATTCTGAAGTACTTTTGAATTAAAATAACACAGAATAAAGGAAATTAAAAATGTCTAATCTGCATAGCGTTACCCCAACTGGCGTAGAAAAATTTACGCATTTGCGTTGACGTAACTGGCGAAGAAAATCCACGCATGCGCATTGTTCTGATTGTTGGCATGACAACCAACGGACGATTTAAATTATTTTTAGGTTAGTTGCATGCTTTTGTAAGTAAAATGTATTTATGTTAGTTATATATTTTTTGTATATGCTTATAGTTTTAAGTACATCGTTTTTTAAGTAGATTTTTTTAAACCTGTTTTCGACCGATTATTTTAAACGATTCATTTTATTTTCTTAGTGTTTGATGCATTTAAAATTAAACATTGTTAATGAATCGATCTGTTCATGATGAATCTGAGAAATTTTTGTTGACAAATTCTTGAGATATTACATAAATTAAGAAAGATATTCTTTAGTGACCATAAAGTTTAAACGCTCAGTGACTCTATTATCAGTAATCATATTATTAAAAAAAAATGCTTTGTTTCAGTAAAAAATACTATATTAATTGCAGATTAATCATTTACACTGTAATTTAAAGCATAATTTCTACGAGGGGTAACAGAAAATTAGAGAGATATATATCACGCTATAACTGAAGGCCTTTATAATATTATGAGTGAATTATATGACTATCAAAATTTGAAGTTTTAAAATATTTTGCTGAAGAATCTATTAAAGTTGGAATTGCGTAAAATGTTTAATGGTACGACCGGAGTTTTATCCCCTGCTTGGCGAAATTTTTAAAAATCGCAAACAACGGCCTTGCGAAATGTTCAAAAGCAAAGAAGCAGATGTTCAATTATAGTGCATAATAAAGATTGCCAGCTTTGGTGCGTTATCGCAACTTGGCGAAGAAGGGGGTTAAACTCCGGTTAAACCTATTTAATTATTAAAATTTAAACGAACATTAAGATTGGCGAACCGGCTGGTCGCCAAAGGCGGCTAGTAGATTATAAGAATCTAAAAACAAAATCAGAGACAGTTCAAATTTGTTATAAAAAATCATTTTTATTTTTAATAGAAAATAAAGCTATATATCTTTTTATCATCGATAAAAAGTAAATAACTTTTATTGTTGTTACATACGCAACAGTTAAAAATTTCTCCCCGTTATTTAAACGTGTCAAAAAATGGAGCACGTTTTACAAATCTAACTCTCAATTCAAAACACGTATTTATTCATTATCGGATTAAATATTCTTTTTTTTTTCATGAAGAGTTAAAACCTACATTTAAAAACTGAAATTTTTAACGCGAAAATAACCATTAAAAACTCTGATTTTTCCTTTAACACAAAAATAATAACATTTTAAATGAACGGTGGCAAAAACAAACAAAATTGCAAACGAATGAAGTTTTTTTTAAGAAAAAAAATTGTTAAATCAATTACAAAAAAAAAAGTAACGAAAAAGGGGAGAGAAATTAAGTGCGAAATAGGGGGAAAAAGTACATTATAATAATAATGGGGGGAAAAAATCAACTTCAACCAAAACGTTTTAACTCGATTGAAAAATAACAGAAAAGCACATCGAGATTACATGAGAGAAGAATCAACAATAAAAATAAGCATATTATGTAAATGAGCGCTATTAGTGTGCTAAAAGTTAGAAATACAAAAATAAACTCTTTTATTTTTTTTCTACCTCCTCTTAGAATAAATAACACTTAACGAATTCGGTATTAAAAAAGAATAGAGCGGGTAAAGAAAAATAAAATCAGGGATTTAAGAAAAGGGAGATAGAAAAAAAAAGGAAGAAAAAAAAGATTTGAATGAACGGATGAATGAGACGCAAGAATTGTTCTTGAAACAGCCATTACTTCGTGTTCTTTTTCACCTAATGGTGGTGCGCAGGCTAAAAACAATTTAATGCATCGGGGTTCGTTCACTAATGAAAAACGCACCCGGCAGACGCCTTCCGATCAGCAATTAAACATTCGCTTCCATAAAGAACTAATGTTTTTGTTTGTTTGCTTACTTTTGGCAACGCCACAAATTGAGTGAACTGGCTGACGATTTTCAAGAGCAGTGAAATAATTCCATTTGCATTTTTTTAATAGAACAGAATATAAAATGAATTTTTAATTGTGCGTTTATGGTTTTATAAAGCTTTATTGGTTATTTATTTTTAAAATATGTTAGTCAATTTTTCTTATGATTTACCATTCTAAAGCTTCATGAAGTTACATTCTTTTTGCGAGTTTCTCATAGTCTGACACGAAAGATGTCACATATATCATATGGTAAAAAATAAATGTCTCTACGTGTGATTCATCCATTGCCTTTTCCTCTGACAGATTGATACTATTAATTTTCGTTCACATTTTTAATGTTAAATGGCAATAATCTATGAAATAATTATTACTGAAAAATGCAGACAAACTCACATAACAAGTGATTTGTATAGTGAGCAAAACAAAATGTAAAAAGAGTGACTCACTTAAAGAGCGATGTTTCGCAAAACGAATGACGACGAGACATCTTGACGTCACATGCTGGATTGGTTTGTATTAGTCTCTGTCAAGCGCTTGTTTGAAGAGAACCCTTATATTTACATAGCGAAGAAGGATAAGAAGTTTTGGATGGATAGTGTTGTCGAACTCAACTCCGAGGGATTTGAACAAGTGCCTGCAGAGCCTTAACAAAGAATTGTGGTCTTTGACCTAGATTATGGGACTAAAGGTGTATAGCAACGATTTCAATGAGCTAGTAGAAAAACATAGTCAGAATTATCAAACATCTTTAAAGTTAAATTCTGTGTCACAGCAGAAAGCTGCGGAAGAGAATTGATCAGGAGATGAAGAAATATTAGATGTAATACAGCAACAACCAGTGAAATAAGCAAGGTGCTGAAAGTATGGGAAATTATTGCATTATATGTTGAGGAGCATCACTCTGAAAAGGTAGAGCTTTGTTCATTGCAAATTTATTTAACGGTAATGCTATATCTCATTTTCACCAAATTTTAAAGCAAAGCCGAAGACAAATTTTTTAGATAATTTTTTTTCTGACAAAAGCATGCAATATAAATGATAAATTACTTTTTTATATATTTGTTTAAGCATCATTTTTTTCGGAATGAAACGCATTTTCCTATTTTACATGGATTCCTATAAAAAAAAATTATTTCGTCTAACAAATGTTTCTCATTACGAATAAGTTCGGGGACGAATTATACTCTTTAAACAAGGTTCTACTGTCATTCCTATGCAAGTTAAAAATTTTAATTACTCTTGCTTAATGTGCTGTTTTTTTCACTGATTTTTACAATTTCTTAAAAAGGACAATTAATGAATTTCTTAGACGTGAATCGGAATGCACATGTAATTAAATACATATTTTAAAATCTATACATATTTTCACAGTGTAGTGATTGTTTTTGTACAGAACAGGCCTAAAATTTTGGAATACAGGGCACATATATGTATGTTGGTTACTTTTGGTCGTCGCGTAGCAAGGTTTATCTCTAATATATATTAATCAATCTTTATATTGTGAAATATTTTTTCTCATCTTTATCTACGTATATGACATTATATATGAATCGAATTTAAAATCTGAATGAAGAGCTGTGGCAACTGTTAACGAAGAAAAATGATTGTGTAGTAATTTGAAATGGTAGCTGCATTATATTCCAGTCAAAATGATTTTATTATAAATTTTATATTACAAATTTCAAAACCGCTGTCAAGATAGTACTTAGTTCCAGTAATAAATATTACGAGTTATTAAATGAATCTTTGTCATATTTTACATTTACTACGCAATTTTACATTTTTACAATATAAATAGACAGATAGATACAATTCAGAAGAGTTTTTTTCGTACTATATGTGGAACGAATATAAACTTCTGACTTCCGAACAGTTTTTCGAATTCTTTGGAAATAATAATTTCCAAAATATGGTTTCAGCAAAATTTCCAGGAACCAAATGTTTTGATAATTACAACATTTCATGTACATGCAATTTGTATAAAAGAAAGAAGACAGAGCGTTTCGAGAATATTCTACAAAATAAAACAGAGCTCGTGTACTAAATTGCTGAAGTTTGAGATTTTTCGCAAGAATATTTAATACAGAAATAAACCCGTGTGCAAAAAGTAAAGATAAATAGAAAAACCAGCATCACAATGAGACGAGCAGATAGAACTGATTGTTTAATCAGTCAAGTTATTAAATTAATAAAAAAAGAATCATTGCTTAGATTTTAGAAAAATATTTTTAATTAATTAAAAAGAATAAAATTACTCTAAAGAGATTCTTGGTTTGTCATTCAGTTTACATCTTGCTTTCAAGCTACATAAGGGTTATAGAAACGGCATATGCATAATATGAAGCAACAGCCAAGTTTCATTTTATTTAATTGTATCAATGTCTCGTTTTGTAATAACAGTATTTTACTATTCACTATGTGATTTTGATCCTGGTCTAATGTCGAGAGCACAACTTGCTGGCACCTACTCTTCAAACTTCCTCACTGCACCAATGGGAGGACATTTCACAATCAAGTCAGATTTAATGTGGACCAGACTTGGATACACGACAGATTTATGGTGTAGTAGATTGTCGATTCTGAAATCCTCCAGATCTTTTAACCCTTCTTTGCATGATGATGAAAATTTCCATCATTGCATTTAGTGAACAAAAAAACTGTACTCAACTTTTTACACAGCTATTGCGTAATAAGGAACGTAGCTGTTAAAAAAATCAAATGTTACAATCCTTATAACGAGAACTTGTCATTCCGCTGCTTCTAGTGGTTGGAAGAAACGTGCGATTTCTTGAAGATTATTTTATAGCTAATTTGAGATTTTTTTACTAATAAAAGCGGTAATGAGTGGAGTAATTTAGAAGAGAGGGGCATTGAAGATTTTGTACTGACCTTAGCAAGTGAATTTGCATGATGATGGATATTTCCATCATACTGTTTTTTAATGACTTTATATTATATATTTATACTAGAATTTTTAAAACATTTTTCCTTTAATCTATAGCATGAATTATATCACCTTGATTTATTTCACAAAAAAAGAAAGAAAAAAATCATAAAAGGAAGGGTTAAATGTTCCTTGACCTAACCATTAGGTAATAGGCAAATAAATAAAAAATATAGGCCCCAAGAAAGTTGAATAAAATAAATAATCTAAATAATTTTTAGGCCATCACCAAACACCAATTAAAACCTTGTTTCTATGGCCCGTGGTGTGGCAGATTTAGACATAAATGCTCCACACTTCCTGACATAAGAATGCAAAGGTACGCTGTTGCACCTTGGGAACTGGTGTTGGTACAGCCTTTCCCATGGAATATTGATAAATAAATGCTCCTGTATCAAAGGCGAGCAAGTGGATGGATAATAGTATTTGCTACATAGAAAAGGCGCCATTGGTCGGACGGCATCATATGCCCTTAAGAACGATCTCTAGCAAGTGCAGTCACAGGCCATGGGAAAGAGACTTTACGTGAGACGGTACAACACTCTCTAGTCACTTCCTTCGTATCGAGGAAGGTATTAAAAAATCAACAGGTGATCGCGTTGAACTTGTAGTCTGGATTTTGGAGTTAAAGATTATGGGTTCATGATCTAATTTATACAAAGATCTTCTATGTGTAAGACGTCTAATACGCTTTAAATCCTCCAAATTCAAATGGCTTTTCACTTTTGGGATGTGAAAGATATTAGAAGAGGGGCGACATTTTCTATCTTATCATAATTTTCTGACTTGCTGCCCGAAATTGCGTGCAATTTCTTGAACGGACGTTAACCTGATTGTATTAAATTAGAATCCGCAACTCTGAAGTATGGCAGCAATGTTTATCTAATCCAAATATTTCAGTCATGAAAATTAAACTCTTCTTTATGTAAAAATAATCCAAATGAGATTTGTAGAGTTCTTTAAATGATTTAATAAACCTTCCACTAATCTGATTGAATATGACTTATTATGGACGCAGATTGACAAATTGGAAGTTCTATTTTTTAAAATTCACTTTCTTGTTTGCGGAGTTAATATAAGTTTAATCTGCGATGGATAAAAGTCTATATGATCTCAAAATTTTGGAAAAAAATAGGAAAACAAAGCGTCTATTTACTTTATCATGTTACTTGAGATTTTAAATGTCCAGAGTCATTATCGATAGACCTTTTCACTTATTTCATATTTCGTCTCTGAAATAGTGAATTATAAATCGTTCAATGAAATGATTGATGATTTGCTGATATAGGGTATTGATTTAGACTGGTAGATTGCAGTAGATTGATTTAGGCTGGAATTCATAATTTCTTTTGTACTTAGAAGAATTTTTTTCAATTGATTTTCTTCTGAATAAAGTTCGGGAATTTAATTTCGCTCGTATAATGAATAATACTTAATGATACTTAAAAAATTAGTTTATGCATTTCTAGACCAAGCAATTTTCTATTTAAAATCAATATTGTTAGAACAAAATACTTATTAGTTATGAAAGAATCTAACAATAGTATTACATAGTATTGCAAAGCATTTTAGGACTCTAAAATTGTTAACCCCTTCGGAAGCAAGGACGTCTATGACTTGTGACGAATTTCAAATTTTTTTATATTCAAATCTGCACTCAAAGTAATAATTAATTTAAAAGATGAAATAAAAGTCACTTGGATAAACTGAAGCATCTCGAGTGTTCTTTCCATTCTAATATGGATTGAAATAATAAATGTCCCAAACAGGCTATAACATCTAGTAATGGGGTTAAAAGAATGTGTGAAGATCAATATCCACAACTTATGACATGGGCCATTTATTTTCAGTGGTCTTTTGTAACTAAATTCGTAGTTATCCATCTGATGTGTTTCATCAGACATTTGTAAATATAATCCATCTCTTCATTGAAACTAAAAAAATTGATTTGATTTCTTAAAGTAAAAGAAAACTAACAGATCTTTTGTATTTCAAGTGGTTTCCCGAAACAAACGGAAGCACACGTATGTACCATATTGCTGCGAAATGAAATCTTCCGCAGTAATTTAGACCTGATCCTTAGCCCCGTGTCAACACGAACCTCAGCCTTTGCCCTCCAGAATTCCAAATATAAGTCAGAAATAAAAACATAACGGATAGAAAGAAGGCCAGCCTGTTAGCAAGGGAGGTAGCTGTGACACGAATGCCGAAAAAAGAAATAAAAACTTCCGAGCAGAAGCAAAAAAAAAAAAAAAAAGAGGCCCATTTGTATGAGTCCGGGCCCCCCAAATCCACGACAGGCAAGTGGAATGACCAAAAAGGCGATCCATTGTCCATGCAAGCCACGACCAAGATTCTTCTCGAAGAAAAGAGCGAACGAGCGGTAGAGAGCCGGGTGGGAGCCGAAGTTGGTATTCAAGTCCTTTCCCGCATTGCCCCCATAAAATATTAATCGCGGCGCCCGCTCGTGTGGGCCCTTGTTACATCTAACTCATTCGCTGCAGCTTCATTACCATTGCTAATGCCTTCGCGTTTCCACTACTTCTATTCCACCCTGGTTTTGCATACATTACCGCCGGAGAGAACCGACGGCGATCGGGGAAGAGCGTAGCGGCAGTCGAGCCGTGGATCCTCCGCGGTTCGGACGGATCGCTCGCTGCTGCTGCTGTAGACTTGGTTTCTTTTTTACCTGGTGTCTTGACTATGGTGGATGGTGGGCTGCTTTTTGTTTTGGTGGTGGACTCGCTTTGTGAGAGAGAGATGGTGGTGCGTTTCTTCCTGGCTGCCGTTTAACAGGTAATCCGAGGAGTGATTGTTTTTGTTTCCTTTGTGCGTTATCAGGCGCGGTGTCTTCGACCAATCGGAGGGCGTTCTTCATGCCCTGAGTGTCGTGCGAGGAATGATGCGCAGGAGATGAAAAATCCATTCACAGTGTTATTATGTTTTCTAAAAATAGATGCATGATTGGGTTTGATGTCCTTCGGCCCTGATCAGTTTTAAATATAAATTTTTCACTAAAGGAACGTGTAAGAAAATTGTTCTTTAAAAGTAAATAAAAATGTTTTTATAATAAAAATGAATATTTTGTTAACTTTTGAGGCTAGATGAAAAATGAATGAATAAATACAGCCTCTACTATTTTTGAAGTTCTGTTCCTTTCTTTACGCTTTTTTTTTTTCTTTTTTAATAAGCGAAGACAGATATGGGATAAAATATGATTAAAAGTTCTCTTTTTATTTCAGCTTTAATTTTTAATGAAGGATAAATACGTAATTTTTAATAAAGGATAAATATAATTTTCTTCACTGAAGTAAAGTGTAAGAAAAATTGTGCTTTAAAAGTAAATAAACACGCACATATAATAAAAGTGCATGTTTTGTCAACTTTTGAGAGTAAAAGAAAAATGAATGAACAAATGTAGACTCTGCTATATTTAAAGTTCTGTTCTTTTTTTTTTTTCCACTTTTTTTTTTTTTTTTTTTTTAATAAGCAAAGACAGATTTGCAACAAAATAAATTTCGAAGTTCTCTTTTTATTTCAGTTTTAATTTTTAATGAAGGATAAATATGTAATTTTTAATGAAGAATAAATATAATTTTCTTCACTTATGTAAAGTGTACGAAAATTGTTCTTTAAAAGTAAATAAACAACAAAAAAATAACAAAAAAGTGTAAACTTTTGAGAGTAAAAGAAAAGAGAATGATTGCTATTTTTGAAATTCTGCTCCTTTCTTTACGATTTTTTTTAGTTAGCTAAGTCAGATTTGCTACCAAATAAGTTTCAAAATTCTTGTTTTATTTCAGATTTAATTTTTAATGAAGGATAAATACTTACATTTCTCAACTTAGTGAAAATTCTGACTCTTTCACTGCAAAATCTCACATAAAACCAATCAAATTTCATTTGATATAACAATGATTTCAAATCTTATAATTCAACACTATTATTAGTGCTTAGAGTACCTATTGAAAAAAGAGAGCCAAATGTAAATCACATATTTTTGAAAATCAAATTGTACTTTTAAGAGGTTTATTATTTTTTGTGAGATTAATTATTTCATATAATTTTCTTACTATCTATTACCTTTTCCTGGGTTATTCAATTTGTATTATACCCAATGTATTTGTCCGGTGTTTAAATGTTTAGTTCTTTAGCATATTATACAAAATAAAACAAGAAAATATAAAAATTCTACAACAGGCAGTTGAAAAACATGGAATTTAAATATGTACACATTTATATATTGAAAGAGGTCCATATGATTTTTTTTTTCACAAAATCTTTGCTCTTTAATAGTTTTATCTCCTAGATATTTAATGATTTGCAGTCATATATATATATATATATTTGCGAGTTTTAGTACCTGGGTGTTGTTGAATTATTCCACAATGCAAATTGACCAATAAAAGAAAAAAATGAATACAGAAATTGTGGCAATCAGATATACGTATTGCCACATACTATGCAGTAATACATTTTATGATAAATTTATTAAATGGAAACAATAAAAACGAATGAAAAGTATTAAAGGGTAATATTTTTCTTTAAAATCTGCATTGTTCATTTCTGGTTCATAAATTATTACTTTATTAATTGGTTCAAGAAATAAAAAACTTCTTTTTTTTAATATTTTCATCAATAAAATTTTATTATTAAAATGGAAAAAGTACCTTATTTGATCGAAAAAGAATTTTAAATAATCTTTTAACCATTTACTGTTCTTTGTCTATATACATATCATGACTTATCAACCATCTGAAAGATCGCTACAAAATATTTGAAAGAAAGAGAGGGAGGGATGGGGAAGATAGGAAACACATTGAAAAAATTTGAAATGATTTTTTACATTCCTTTTCTTTTCTTATATTTCATATTTTCATTAAATAGATGATGAAAACAACATTACAGAAAAACTGTCCGAAAGATGAATTATTTGTATAAGCGAGAAATAAGAAATTTACCTATTTCTTCGTTCAGTATGATCATTTATTTCATAAACTAGTGAATGAATTATAATTTTATTTGTTTATCTTATATCGATACAAAAAGGAAGGATTCGCAACATTAACTATTTATTTCTTTCCTTTTGCGTATTGATTACATAAAAAGGGTTTTAAAAAGTAAGTTCTCTACTTCTCTTCTTTCAGACATTCCCTTTTGTTGCATTTTTAACTCCATTTTTATATTTCAAGTTTTCTTCATATTTACATCTCTCTATTCATAAAATTAATTCTAATTTAAATTAATTAAATTTTAGGTATTAAAATATCCCCAAAAAATTGTTTCAAATTTCCTCATTTTATCGAATGCTCTTTTTCAATCGAAATGCTTAATTTTATAATGAAAAAATATATTTTTTATTTTTTTCGAATTCATTAAAAAACGCATATATGACTAAAATACTTCTTTTGTAATGCTTTCATTTAAAAATTAGAACTTCAATAATTACCTTATTTCAAAGTTTCTATTGATCTCAATAAATTTATTATATATCCTTAAATTATTTGTACAAGCGTCTTTTTATATTTGCAACTATTCACGTTTTACTTGCTGTCCCGGCTATTAAATATTTTAAATTAAGGGTAGTACTGTTTAATAAGTCAGCAATTATATATGACTATTGAGATTCTTGGTCAATTATTCACAATAAACAGAAAAAAATATTATCAAGGTATCTGGACATTTATAATAGGCAATTGTAGGCTTTAATCTTTCATAAAAAAAATTCTTCTCCATAGATTAATTTATAAATGACACTGACTAAAATACTGGCTTTGTCCTTTAGTGACATATGAGTAAAAATATTTGATTCATTGCTAGGCAATTAAAATCAACTTATCCAAACTCAATGTAATTTAGAGGGGAAAAAATAGCGTTCATAAATTATATCAAATCTCGATGTCAGAATTCCACAACATGATACAAACAAAAAACAAAGAAAGAAAGAAAATTAAGATTAATAAGAATTGACTTAACTTTAACTCCGAACTTTATTCGTATATACAAATTAAATTAATATGTAGGTATTTAAGATGATTTTCCATCTCTTTGGCATTCCTATCTATAGCTCTTACAATTTTGAATTAATATGCATCAGACGTACGAATGAAATATTACACGATACCGATTTCAGAATCTTTTCTTCATAGGTCTTCTCTCATCATTCATGTTTTAATTTATTTGTCTTTTTTTCTTCTTTTTTTCCTTTTTTTTTTGTATTATGAAATGCATATTGCCCAGTTTTACATGCTCATTAGTTTAGTTTCTGTCTTCCTTTTCTTTTTTTCTTTATAATTCTTTGAATATGAATATTTAATTCTTGAAACCCTGTACTGATTTATAAACTGTCTTGATGTGTATATAAAACATTCTTAAAAACTCTTTCTTTCACTTTTACAGCCCTTAATTTTTAATTCTAATGGTATTAAACACAATATTATATATATATATATATATATATATATATATACATAAGGGATGCCTCCCCCGTGAGACAGCCAAAAATGAGGTAAAATAAAATGAGGTGAAGCAAAAGATCAACACTATAGTAATAATGTATTAAAATACAATAATATAATAATAAAGTAATAATGTGGAGTTGGTTACCTCCATACTGATGATGGAACATACCTCTTATCGGAAGAGGTGCACCATGACTGGTGGGGCCATTAGGAATCAGCATTGATTCCCGCCAGAGTGCAATCCTTAACAATGAAGATTATTCAGTTTATTCTGTCATTACGGCAAGGCAGAGGCAGATATCTTGAGGTTATGATTTTAGGTTCTTGCAGTGAACAGCTGGTCCATACACTATCTTTAAACTATGAATTCAATTATGTACAAGGAACTTTAATATTACCAATTTATTTAATTTCGATAAGTTGAAAGCTTGAATTATTATTAAAAGACCAGAAACGATTTACAGACTACAAAATAAAATAGCGCACACGCAAAATTGCAATTAAATTTTGTTGTATTGATAGAATGAAAATGCTTTAATATGATTTAGATTCATGTAATCAAGTATTTTTTTGATGAAGATTGATGCTTTACTATTATTTTTATTTTTAACATTTCATAATTATATTAAGTAGAAAATAAATGTAAAAACTATCTACACTAAAGTAACAAAACTCGTATAGCAAAGGATAGCAGTCTTCAAATATACATATAGCAGTAGTATCGCGTACAAAATGTATTAATGGGCAATGCACTGTCAGAGCCTCAATTTGTATTCAAATGATTCATGTAAAAAGATTTCTGACGTAATTATGGCTGCATAAAGGGAATTAACAAACTTTAAATGCAGAATAGTACATGGAGGTAGACACATGGGACATTTCATTTCGGAAACCATCTGGGAATTCAACGTTCCGAGATCCACAATATCAAGAATGTATCGAAAATACCTAATTTTAGGCATAACCTCCCACTGTAAACAACGCAAAGGTTGACCGCCTGCACTTAATGACCAAGACCAGTAATGTGTGTGCAGAATTGTCAGTGTTAGCAGACAAACAACGTTGCATGAAATAACCGCAGGAACCAATGTGGGAGAATTCGACGGACGTGCATGTTTAATGCAGTAGTTAATGGAGTAATTACCAGTTTAATGGGCTGCACATCAGAAGACCGACTCGCGTGCCTTTACTATCAACTCACCAGGATTGTAACCACTTGGACGCTAGACAACTGAAGAACCTTGGATTGGTCAATTGAGTCACAATTTCAATAGGTATGAACTGATGCTAGGATTCGAGTGCGAAACCATGGACCCATGTTCTCAACAAGGAACTTTTGAATGCTGGAGGTGGACTGCATAATGGTGTGGGCTATTTTTACATGGAATGGACTTGATCCTCTGGTCCAACTGATCCATTCATTGATTGGAAATGGTTATGTTCAACTACCTGCAGCTGTTGATGGACTTCATGTACCCAAACAATGATAGAAATTTTGTGGATGACAATGCGCCATGTCACCTTGCCACAACTGCTCGCGATTGGTTTGAAAAACATTCTGAACAATTTCAGTTAAAGATTTGGTCACCTAGATCGCCCAACGAAAATTTATGAGATATAATTGAGAGGTCAGTTTGTGCTCAAGATACTGCACTGGAAACACATTCATAATTATGGATGTTATAGAGACAACATGGCTGAAAATGTCTGCGGAAGGCTTCCAACGACTTGTTGAATGCATACCCCATCAAATTGTTGCGCTTCGCCGGGCAAAAGGAGATCCAACACGCTATTAGGAGGTAACCCATGACTTGTGTCACCTAATTGTATAAAGTATATTAATAACATAAAAAAAGCATTAGATGAAAAAATAAGTTCAGATCATAGCTAAGAAAGAAAACGATAAATGGAAAAAAAGAAAAAAATGACCAATAATAAAAAAGGTTTTGTTGGAAATTATTAAAAACTACTTTTAAATAATTTTCTAAAATCAGTGAAAAAATACACAGCTTCATATATATCAAATATTCATAACTTCCTAAAAAATGAATTTCAAAAATGGGTAAAATTGATATTTATGTAATAAATGTGTTATAGTTAGAAGTTATTACTGGTATGTCCGAAAATTCGGTTACACTTTTAATTAAATAAGATCTTTATTAAACTTTCAAAAAAAAACCCCCGTAGTTTTGAAAGTATTTTTCACCGAAATGTAGCAGCTTTAAGTCCAAAAGTTTGGCCTGCAATACACCAAAGGATAGAGAGAAAAACATTCGTCTTTATTATTTTTAGAAATTCAGAGAAATCAAAGAAGAAATCGAAAATTCAACAAATGTTTCTTAATTAAAATAGACATAATCATTTGATTGGTTATACATCAATTCTAGTGATGAATTCTAAGAAATAGAAGCTTAATACTTTAAGCAACTTTAGAATAGTAGTATTGATGAGTTCGCATATTATCTGTAAATTGTGAAACTCGACATGCCTGGTGAAAAAAATATTCAAAACGCAGGCAGGACATGGTTTGTAAATTTCTAAATTTAGCCCGCAGTTTCTTCTTGAACTGTAAGTGTTCACTAAGAAAGGTCTTCTCTAAAGGTTTAGTTAGAATTTTAATTTAAAAAAAAATTAATGAGCATTTTTTTTCTAAGTAATTCTAAATATAATGTTAACCAAAATTATTTTTGCACCACCTTCAAATTTTATCAAATAATGACACAAACTTTATTTCCGTATAATTATTTTTTATTCCTAATTTTTATAAAATTTGAAAAAATATTTAAAAAAAATTATTTTAATACAATATTTTTCAATACCTTAACGCTAGATGATCATAACATTTAATCAGTTAACTGCTTTTGAGGTGTATACTCGTCATGGAAAAAGTACAACATATTGCATTATGACGAGTGTATTCGTCAGGAGTAATAAGTAATTTAGAGTTTTAGATTAATTAGTAGGAGTAATAATAATTTAGATACGCATTTTCTTAAGAGATCGAAACAGTTAACTGATTAAATATGAGTAAAATTGAAAACCGAAGTTAGGACAAGCGAATCAAATCTGTAACATTATCAGCATTAGAAGTCCAAAGTTTTTCAACGCAAATTCTTTGTGAAATTTTTTTATTACACTGAATTTCAGTTTTTTCCCTTCTCCATTTACTTATTTATTTGCATTTCTCTTGAAAATGGCCATTAAATATTTACTGAATAGATATTACATTCATTTATAAATATTAGAAACCGTAGGTAATCACTTTCTTGCTATATATTGTGATTAAGAATATGCTACCTAAAGATAACTTCATTATCATCTAGAAATTGTACGTTTTACTCAAAAGAAATTATAACGACTTTCGTTAAAAAAATTAATTTATATGTTGAAACTAGCAGCACTATCTTTCATTTTCAAAGTTTTTAACTATCTGCTTAGGGTTTTGCTCGCTTCCAAAAAATATTCATTTATGTATAGTCTCACAAGTCAATACTCCCACTGAAAACATTTCTCAACTAAATCAGGAAGCGTTATACAAATACCAGAGGCTGAAATATCGCTTTCAATCTCCACTTTCTTTACACTGTGCTCTTTTTCAACTACTGTAAATATAATAACCTCATCATTCGTTCCCTCAACATTCTGTCACGAACTCCCTGACATATCTCAGATGTTGGTTTTAGGAGGGATCACAGCTCTCGGAGGGTGTACCTGAGCTACCACGCATCCCTCAAGTCCACCCCTCCTCACCTTTAACCGCAACCGTAATCAATTACAGCTCACGGAAAGAGCCGGAAGAAGTTTCCTTTCATTGAAAACTGAACGAAGTTGGCTTCAAAAAACACACTTATCTGCAGATTTCATCAACGAATTCAATTAACTGTTGGAGATTTGATTTGATTTAGATTAAGAGTTTAAGGGAAAATGAACGCTTTTGTTGGTGCTCGGTCCACCCAAAGATTAGCTTTCTTAAACTAACTGATATCGGTAAGAGGATTCCTGACGGCTTTGCCATCTGCTGAAACTGTCAAGAAAGCAATTTTTTTCCCTTAGTTTTTTGAAATAATAAAGGCTTTTTCTGGGTGAAAACAGCAACAGACGGAAAATAATTTAGGTGCAGAAAATTAAATTAGTTTTGATGTTTTAAGACGGGAACAGGATCTGTCTTTTATAAATGGATTGCAACATCATCGAGTTGCGCAATGGTGTGATTTTTCGTTGATGCCGTTCGTATATTTCGATTATTAAGAGAGATTTTATAGGTTCAGTTTAATCATATTGTTTAGTATAAATTTCTAAATACTGGATTTGATGGAAGTTATATTGTTTTAACTGAAGGAATTTGTGCTGTTCTGTTTGAGACGCATAAAGAAAAAAAATATCAAACATGGTTAAAAAATTCGATGTAAAGAGAGGTATTTGTTGGGATTAAACTCTATTTATTTATTTACTGCTTGTATTATTAGAATCATTCGAATTCGTTCGCGTTATTTGAGTAAATTGCATTGTATTGATGCTTCTATAAAATGCATTATGTGTACAATAAATTTTGCTGAAATTATTTATTAAATTACTTTAATTTTTATAATATTTTACAAACGATGGGGATGTATTTTTTGGTTAGAAAGGGGGATCTTTATATTTAAAAGAATACAATACGCAGTACGAGGCTTTACACTGAATAATCTTTCATGGAATTTTAAATTTATTTTAAATGTTTGGATTTTTTTCCGAAATATTCTTTTACTGGTTGGTAAAAAATTTGATTCAATATTTATTTATTTTGAAAAGGCATACTCTGAGGCATCGTTCCTTCTTCATACACAGCTTACAGATCAGCAATAATTTCAGAAATCTTGAGGTCACGATTTAATGCAAGTGCTTGATTTTGTGTCACATTAATTTTGTTTTAATGATCTGAAAATGCCCAAATAATAAAATTAAACGATTAGAATACACCATATTGTAGAACATTTTCTCTTTAAAATAATATGAAGCATTTTGGTGATTGATTTTAATTTTTGCTTGCATTCCCAAATTTGAAAAAAAAATGTTTATCTATTTTTACTCAACCTAATAAATGTAAAAGCATCCATTTGAATTTTTCTGTGCTTTAAATAACTCACAATTATTAAATGGTATCATGAAGTGTTTCCCCTTTTCCTTCTATTACTTCATGTCCATAAGTATCGTGGACTGATAAAAAGAAGCAATTTTAAAACTAAAAGGTTACTAAGTAAAAGAAAAGTCAAGTAAAAGATAAAAATGCTTACATGAAGTAAGATAATATGTAAATAAAGAACATGCTGAAATAATAGGCAGTCATAATTAAAAACCAACAGTCAGAAAAATTCTAGACAATCAAAAATGACTCAAGCCTGTTTCAATGTCCAAATTCTATGCTACTTTAATTAGTACCTTGTTTATGTGTGAAAAAAATATTCCTTCCTTAGATAAGAGCGAATATTCACCAAAGTTTATACATCTTGAGATAGCTAATAAGAGAACTTCTACATGATATCGCAATTCAGGTAGTAAAAAGTAGATTCAGTCCATGCGATACCACAATTATATGAAAACTAAATGTTGCATTTCATGATAAAATCTTTGGCTTCTATTATCTTTTAGTGAAAAAAAAACTTAACTTTTGTTTGTTAGATAAAAGATATAGAAAATTCCTGTTAGATCGTAATAAGAAATTATGATCTGCAAAATGCTAATTTTATAAAAATTTCGTTAAGATAACTGGAAATTTACTGTTAGTAAAGATTTCTGTTTAGAAGATAACACAATAAACCTCGCTGATTCGAATATTTTTCGATGATAACTTTGAATATCTTCATAATTATATGTTGTGAAAAATGAGAAAATTTAGTAATTATCTCTTTTTAATCTTGTATATAAAAAATTAGACAATTAAATGCTCATTTCTGTACAGTTGTATCACATATAAAATAATATGCATGTACAAAAAATTTGAAAGTTCTGCCTTAAATAGACAATATTAATAACAAATCTTCAGTATCTTTGCAAATGATGGAAATTTAACATGTAATAAAGGCCATTTAAATTTGTCATAAATTTATATATTTTGTTATTGTAGATTAAAAAGAAATATGAATAGCTTTTAAAATATCAAAAATACAGCGTTGAAATTTCGTTATATGTAGAATAAGTAAAATGTATGAAACAAGCAGCTAAAATGGAAAATGATATTTTGAACATTTTTTGTGTCCCTTGAAATATCAAAATTTGTACAAGCGAGCCAATTTTTTTGGTGCGATTGCCATAATTTGTCATTGTATTATTTTCATATACAAGAAATTAAAAAAAAAAAAAAATTAAGGTAACTACGTTGAAAAATCATTTTTTTTTTTTTTTTTTTTTTTTTGTGAAAATACGAATTTTTTTAAACTTAATATTTCTAAAATTTAAACAGGTTTCTTTATAAAATTGTTAAAATTTTGTTTCTAAATCTATTTTTTGGAAAGTTACACTGATTTTTATATTTCCATTTACAAATATTTCACTGTTATTTTACATGTTTAAAGTTATTTTCTCAAATTCTAATTTTTCTTATGAAAAACCTTATAAATTAAAATCAAATACTATTTCTTGTTTAAATTTGATATAATGATTTCTCAATATATTCTAGTTCCTGAACTAGAGAAAAAATAATCTAACCAGTTAGAAATATTTTATAGTTATATTAGTGCTTTGCAATGTGAAAAAAAAAAAAAAAAATGGAAAATTAGTGTTATTTAGCAGTCGAACCACAATATTTAAAGAATGAATTGAAAAACTGTTAATTTTTTTGTTCAGGAATTAGATAATATATTTCTTAAACTCTCTTCAAAATTTTAAACAAATCATTTGATAAACCTCAAAACTAGAAGATTTTTGTCTTTATATGTCTTTTTAGCCAAAAAAAAAAAAAAATTGTCACTTAACTGGTATATTTTGATTTCATAGATGTTTTTTCAAGATTTTTTTATGCAAATATTTAAAAATGTAATTATTTTCGAGCGTTTTTCAAAAAATTAATCCCAAACGTAATAATAATTTAATAATAACGTTAATAATTAATGATTAAATAATGGTTTAATGGATAAGGGTTTAGCATGGTTTAATAATAATTAATAATTTAATAATTAATGGTTAAATAATAATAACTTTAATAGTTTAAGAGTTTAAAATGGTTTAACAATAATTAATAATTTAATAATAACTAATAATAATTAATTTAATAATAACTTAATAAATAAATTAATTAATTTAATTAATTTTAAAAAGAAAAGATATATTTTTAGTTTTTAAAAATTTCTTGCATACAGCGAAAGCAAAAGAAAAGAAAGGCTAAAAAGTCTACTCATTTCACTGTAAAGTAACTTGTAGCTATTCCCACCTAAGTTGTTTTCACTGCCGATGCCAAAACTGTGAGGAGAAAAAAAAATGCAGCACTGCGCGTCCTGTGCGCGCAGGTATGGAGCAGATAAAGTGATCAAGTTAATAATAAAGCATCTCGGGAGAGCTGGGCGCACTGCAGCGGCAGATAATTGCCCCGAAGATGGATTTATTAACGTCGACCGCTTCATAACGATTCATCGATTCATCTCTCTTCCTTTTTATTTAGCATTTATTTTTATAAGCGCGCCACCACACCAGATTAATGAAAAAAGGGAAAAAAAAAAAAAACTGTTACCGTGCATTAAGAAATTTTTTATACCAATTTTCCTCCATTTTTTTTTTTATTTTTTTATTCCCTCTTTGAACACGTGGATAGTGACGTTTCCGGATAAAGTAGAAGGGAGAAAAAAATAATAATAAAGGAAAAGAAAGATTGAAATCTGGAAGCTCGCCCGACAGTTTTTTTAATCATTATTTTCTTTTTCTTGCTTTTTTTATATAAAAAAAAGTAATTTATGAGGCTCTGAATTTTTTAAAGTGAAGCCTTAAAGCGTTTATTGAACTTTTCCATAAAGCATTTTGTAAAATTACCTGGAATGTAAGAAAACTTTTTGTAACTTTACAGTTATGCACCACTTACAAATGAAATAAAATGCAGATTTATACAAGAATGAGGGATATTTATAACAATCTAAGAACCAAACATATATCTTGAAGTAATTCTTCGCTTTTAAAAAATGATTTTTAATTAATGTACAGCTTGCAATATAACCAACTAATAATATTAAAAAGGATGATATTTGCATCAATACAACAAGAAAATTGTTTCGTGAAAATACCTGATTTAATAGAAAAAAAAATATCACAGAATTTGCAATTAATAAATACCGAATGCAAAAAAATTGATAAGATAGCTAATAATATTAACAAATAATTAAAAAGAAGACCAATATGTGCAACAATTATCCTTATTATTAATCCGTTATTTTATTTTGTTTCAGAGTTAACTAAAGAAAATTAACTAAATATTCGCCGGCGTCCTGGCATAGGGGTAGCACGTCTTCCCCGTGATCTGGGCGTCCCGGGTTCGAGTCCCGGTTTGGGCATGGTTGTTCTTCTGTTGTTCTATCTGTGAGATGTGTGAATGTGCCCTCCTGTAAAAAGGGGTTGTGCAAGCGAATGAGTGATGCGTGAGTGGCAAAGTCGTACTCTTGGCCCTAGTTGGCGCTGCTATAGAAAATAAGAGACGTTCCCCCTCAGGCTTAAATCGCTGTCTTCGTAACAGTGGGCTTGTCAGTGGCAAGTGCCATAAGAAACAAACAACTAAATATTCTTGTAGGCTTTTCCACTACAATTACATAAAAATAATGATACTTTTAAAATAAAACAAATTCTGATTGACATGATTAATAATCGATATTATTTCTTTAAAATAGCCGTCTTTGACGACCAGCCAAGAACAATGGTAGTCAGCTCAACTAAATCTTTTATGCATAATTTGGTGTTTACAATTACTTGCATAAAAATAAATAAACTTGCTAATTTAATAGCCTGACACCTATTCTGTTTATTGTGTTAATGAGTCAAATATCATAATATTATGATGTCATTAAGAATTACTGCCTCGGTAATCTATCTTCTATCTGCATATTGTCGTTTACTTGTAAATACGAAAAGCTACCTAGGCTATCAAACCACCCGCGGCTTACATCCGTCACTTTTACAAGCACTTTGCAATAAAAATTTTATAATTTTCAATACACTTATTTTAAGTTGGAAAGTGCTAATGCTTGTTGACTCTTTTTCAATTGGAATATATTGTCACGTAGATACTTTAGTGTGGAACGCAATGACACATACAAGAAGTAGAATTAAACCAATTTATTAACTCAACTCTGAACTGAGAACACAGTGACTGACAGATCTTCTGCTTTTATACTAGCAGGGAAAATTCTAGAATGCTTTTCTGGAGACAGTAAGAAAAGTACAGAACATTTGTCTGGTAAACTAAAGAAATGTCCAGAATCTTCTGGAACATAAAATGAAGGGAAACATGAAATCAAGGAATTAAATATTTACAGAAACTGTAAACCGCATTGCCTCCAGCGGATTCGAACTTACAATCTCTTAATTATGAGATCAGTGCTATTACCAATTGGCCATGGAGAGTCGACTGCCTGTTTTCAATACGGCAATATCCGTATTACATCATAGGATTATCAATACTTGCTGTTCAAAGGAAAAATTGGGATATTTAATTGTAATAAATTGACTAAATTTTCAAACTATGTAGGTCAATTTCTTATAAAATGCATATAATTGATAGCATTAAAAATTCGATTTATGTCACATTCTTTTCGTTTACCGAAAGAAACATAAGCCATAAAAGTTGATGACCAAGGCTTGCTGATTTCCCTCATATTTTGATTTTTTTTACTTTATATTATGTTTATTTTTATTGTCTAATAACAATATTTTTTACATAATATTAAAATCTGGAAAAAGAGATGAGGGTTTAACTTGCCATGTATGTATTTTCAAAATAGCGTGGTTAGTTTTTACTGCTATCAAAAGACTTCGAGAACTGCATTATAATAACTTCATAAGTAACTCGAAAAGAAGGATATTTAATATTTAAACAATGTGAAAAATATATACACCACTAAATTCAGAAAGCGAAACTTTCTTAAAAATAAGTATTTGCCATTAGCACTTTGTGGTCAGCTATATTTCATTATCACAAATTTGAATATTTGTATTTCTTTGGAATAAAACCATAATTTGTACAAAGAATAAGCAAAAAAATCTTATTTAATTTGTAAAATAAACCTCAATCCCACTCATCTTTCAGCTTTATTATCTTCATGACGACATTTTCATCGAAAAGTAATCATTGTTTATCGAAAAAGATAAAAATCAAAAGGAAGCTGCATAATGGAAAGAAAGGGGAAAAAAAGTAAAGCAAATTGGCGAAATGTTAATTAAAAATCAAACGATTTCGAACAAACTGTATCCAAAATATTTTTTATTATGATAAAAAAAAATCATTCTTTCTTGTATAAGGAAAAGAAAAGAGAGAAAACAAACGATTTAAGTTGTTGTTTTTGTCAAAGATTTAGATAAAATAAACAAATAAACTAGAAAATCATTTTTGGTTTAAAAAAAGAAAATAAATAATAGTTTATTTATTTATTTTTTAATTTTCTTTGTTATTTCAAATAACTTTCTCACAAACAATAGAAAAATTACCTGTAATTAATCCTAGTTACACAATATTATGCAGTCAGTAAAAGAGACTAAATTAAATAGTTATATTGCCAAATTAATGTAAAAGTAAAGCAAAAGTGACTTAAAAAAACTGCATTTATTTTGTTTAACTGTAGACATTATGTTTCATATGATTTGTTTATTATTGCTAGTATTGTGAAAACTTTACTATAAGAGATACTTATGTGTGCTATTTTATCAGTTATAATGGAACGTTTTCTTACTTGATATTTGAAGAATAATATTGACAGTATAAGTATAATTAGGGAGTGCAATTAGTCATTAATAGAAAATTGCGAATAACATGAATCAAAATACTCAAAAACTATTTAAATTTACATTTTTAGTGAAACGGTTTGTATCTGCTTTTTTTTTTTTTTTGAATTTATAAACTGTAATTAGAACTTAATTTTCAATTATGCAAACATTGGACATAAAATAAATCAAATTTGACATTAAATTAGACAAATATCAAATTAGAAATTAAATAAATGATTCCTGGACGTGATTTTCTACAATATTTTCCAAAAGGAACAATATTTTCATTATCTAAAAGTTAAAAACTTTATAATAATAATTTACTTGGCGATAATTTACTTGGGGTTTTAATATTTTCATATATAATGAATGTCAATGCGCATGAGAACAAGCACAATTACTAATAAATATGCATAATATTTTCCTCAAATCGCAGCTGCAACGAATAGGCAGATGGATGCAATAATTAAAATGCGTATAATACATTTATTGAGTGTAAATGATATCCCAAGGCAAATTAATAAATTATCAAAAATGCAAATAATATTTTCATTCAACGTGAATATCAATAAGTATTTGAAAGAAAAATTGTTATTAGGGCTCATTTTTTTTTTTTTTTGCCGGTACATAATCTGATGAAGAAAATGGAGGATACACTTTGTCCCCAAAATATAAAAGCAAATATAAAATGCTATATAGAAAAAAATTTAGAAATTGGAATGAATACGAATATGTGATATATGTAACTTTATAAAAAATATCGACGATTAATTGATTGGAAACTCATAAAATATATTATTACTTTTATAACGGGCGAAATATGGTGTTTCATGGCTATAGGCATTAAAAGGCTTTAAAGATAAATTTGAACAATACACATATAGAAACTAATTCTGAGAAAATATTTCTATTAATTTTTATCAACTCAAATACACGATATTCCATTGAAATTCTGAGGGAAAATTCATTCCATGCTTGCTGGTCGTTGTTTAAAGCATTTTGATCAAAATCTATTGAGACCATTTTCTTGAATTAATCATACTAGTTTTCCCTGTACGTTCTTCATGAGTTTAGTAGGCAACTTAAGAGAAAGGCCTTGATATTAATATTATTCACGTGAAAGCAAATTCTGGAATTAGATATTTCGATCAACTCTTCATCTTATTGAAAAATACTATTGATTTTCCGAGACTTTGCAAAATATTATGGACTTTGTCAGAAAATCCAGTAACGTAATTAAATGATGTTCTATTATTACCTGAGAGTCCTTTAAGTTTCAATTTTTCTACTGCAAATAGTCAATTGCTATTGATCATTAAATCATAAACCACTCCATTATGTTGCTAAAAATACTTTTTTGATTAATTTCTTATATCATGGCACAATTTATATCACAGAATTCCATTTTTTTTCGCAATTGATTGAGAATCATTTATTATTATACTAAGTAATATCTTTGATCTGTTAAGTCGTGTAGATTTAGTTTCGAACATGCAATTCGCAATTTCGAATATGGTTTCTACAATATTTTTTTAAAGTTTTTTTTAAGTCTAACACTCTTATAAATTGTGTTTTTTTATACTCAAATTTTCTATACTCTGACACATTTGCCCCTATGACATATTTTTTCTTGGATGTCTTGCTTAGTATCATTTGGTCATCTCTCAAATCCAGACTTTCTCTTATAAAAGCCATTTGTCACATTTTTGCAAATTTCAATCTTTGATCATCAAAGATCTCTTTTAAAAATCTTTAAAATGTTTTTAATGCTTCCTTTCAATTTTTAAATTTGATATTTTGATAGCTTATGCTTTTAACATCTCTTCGCACTCTGAATTTTAATGAGCATCAAGTAATGATTCTCGAACGAAGTGAGTAATTATGTTAAATCAATAAAAGTTTCCAAAATTCAGCAATACTAATTAAAAATTGGTGTTGATATATAAGGGAAAGAGGGGAAATTCTGAGCACCTAAGGGGTTTTTAGATTAGTAAATTTTGTAATGAGTTTTCACTGTCAAATTTTCAATATTTATGAAAGGCAACCATTAAGTGTGAAGTGAGAACAGCTCTTTTCTACAAAAATAGATAATAATTAAATAATTATTTTTCTTTAAAAAATTCATTTGCCCGGTTGTACTCTTATGGAATGATACCTGGATAATACTCAATATTATCTCATTAGAGGTAATAATTCCTCAGTGTTATCCCATAAGTTGTATCCCCCTTATGGGATCCATCGGAACCCCGGTGGATAATCTCGCTCAGTGAGTGGGGGAATATTAGGTATAGGGTTTTGAGCTGAAATTTTGTTAATCTATACTTATAATAAACTGAATGTGTGTGTGTGTGTGTGTGTGTGTGTGTGTGTGTGTGTGTGTGTGTGTGTGTGTGTGTGTGTGTGCGTGTGTGTGCGTGCGTGCTTGTGTTGGCGCTCTACAGGCCAGAACTTTTGACCTACAGCTACTAAATTTGCCATTCGTATACCTTGGAGGTCGAGAATGTGCACCTCAGAACGATTTTTTTTATATTTTTAATTAGAATTTTAATTAATTAAAAATTAAGTGAAATTTTGACGTTTTTTCCACATAACTTCCGAAAATATTACAGCACAAAACTGGTTTTAACATGATATTGAAGTTCAAAAAATAATCTTTTCAATGATACTAATTTTGTAACCAATAGATTAAATTTCCATTTTTAATAAATTTAAAAAAATAATTTAATCACATTTTTTAGCAATTTATTTCGTACAAAATAAAAATAAAATTTTAACTGCACGTGCACGTTGTAGGTAGTGTGAAGGTTTATCAACGCGTTGCCATCATGTTGTCAAAAGCTCAATTTAAAAAAATAAGTAAAGTTCATTGCAAATTAAACATATAAAAATATAATTTTCAGCATGTGTCTGAATGAAATGAAATAAATATGAAACATGATATTTTTTGAAAAGTAAATGCAAGAAAACGTTTCCTGTGATCTTTTACAATACCTATATTACAAATTCAATTAAACAGTTTTATTTGAGGCAAATATGGTTTAATATGTACATCTACTCTAATCGGAGTCCAACAGCTAATTTTTAAACCTTTGGTAATATACACACACATGCTAAATGGTCTAAATGAAATAAATAATTACATTTTATGTAAATAGAGTCAATAAATATTGAATGAATTTTACCTTTTTGCATATGTCTTCTGCTTAGTAAATCATATTTAACAAAATATTCTTGAGACGCTAATATTTTAAATAAAAAGAGTTGCACTCCAATCAATTAAATCAATCACTAAAGCTAACCGACTTATGAAAATTTCAATGTCACTATTCTATAAAAACGGGTGATTTTAGATCACTTCATCGATTGCTTCAAAGCAGTCAATCATCTCCCACAGTTTCTCAAGGGTGAATGGCTTAGATTATCAATTGTTCAAATATTGTAATATTCAAAACTTAATAAATCAGTCAGATTTGAAAGCAGAACATAGAAATGTTTATTTATTTATTTAAAAGTGGGAGTGTCAAGAATATTTTGCAGAATATGATTCCTTAGGACCAAAGGGCCGTCTAAAATTTAAACTTCATAATTTTTTGAAACATATTTATAAACCGAAAAAAAGATTATAAGATATTATTATTGACAGCATTTATATCTTTTTAAAAATAAAACTGAAAAACTGAATTTTTCATTGAATCCGTGAAATTTTTGTTGAATAATTCTTTGAGATATTATAAATTGTGAAAATTATTCTGTAGTGCACATAAGACTTCCACGCGGAACGACTATGCTTTCAGTTCTCATATTTTTTAAGACATGCGTGGATTCACTTAAAAGCGTTTTTGTATTAATTGCAGTTTCATCAATTCCACTTTAATTTGAATTTTACGGGTGATAACAGAAAATTAGACAGAGATGCATAGTACAATGAACATAGCAGCTTAAGGTATAAGTGAACGATATGACTATCAAAATTTGAAGCTTCAAAATGTTTTGCTGAAAAAGCTATTATGAGAACAGGTTACATAATATATTAATTAAACATTTTAGCGGGCATTAATATTGACGAGCCGGCTGGTTGCCAAAAGCGGCTAGTTAGGAATAAAAGCGCTGTTTTTTACAAAACCAACAAATATAAATGTTAATATTAACCTAATTTGATTTAAAATTCCGATATTTTACTAATATAAATAACAAATTATAAAAAAGAACATTATTAAATAAATTCAAGATAACAAAATTTAAATTATTACTATTTTACACCTGCAACAATCTTCATAAGTTCCACCAGAGCAAATTGATTAACTAAGCTCATTATCATCTTTAAAATTTTCTAAACTTAGATTTCCTGTAGTTTGAAAGTATAAATAACTATGGATTTATTTATCGGGATTCTAAAGTGCAAAAACTTTTTCGTCTCTTTTTGTCCCAGTGTTTTAGCCAATATTTGAGTTTACCCACTATTTTAGACAGGCCTTTCTGTTGTCAACGGTCAACTACTTCTCAAAAATTGCTTGTAAATTTTTAAAGTAATTTTCGACTTCATTTTAGTTGAAATCATCGAACACGGTTTATGCCAGACGTTTTTATTATTATTATTATTTAAGATATGGGCAGATTTAGTTTAAGAAATAATCTCACACATTCCAAGTCGTTTATTTTTGTCGGTTTGTTAAAATCAGTTTGAGTTGGGTGATTTCAGCAAAATTGTACACCAACTTTTAAAAGCTTAAAAATAGTCTTCAGAGCGAGTTCAGCGAGTTCTTGTTTGGAGAAACTGAGAAAATCGATTTATTTCCTTCTAAAACAATTTTTGGAAAGATTAGACAGAAGAAATTTGTCTCGTATAAGATGAATGCAGAAATTTCCAGATCTCCCTGCTTCTCTGTTTTTCCGCCTGTCTGTAAAACAGCTTTAGTAACTGTTTTTAGTTTAGGTAGGCTCCAAGATTAGTCATTAGTACTTCGTGTATAATTTTGAGGTATTTATAAAATAAATAATATAAGGTAAAGGATTTTCATTACGGGGTAATATTGCGCAAATATATATTTTATGACATGTGGTATTGCTGCGCATCAGTTGTCATATTGCTCAAAATTATTTCAGACGTAATTTATTCTTTCATTTCATATTCATTTCTAAATTGACTCGAGAAATCGCCTATTTCATGAAAAATGTTAGGCCTCGTATTATTTGCAGATGGAAGTTGTTTCTATTGCTTACAGAAAAGTTTTATGTTAAAACCTAGAGGTCAGAGATTTTAAGGAAAACGTCGATTTCTTTCGAAATTCGAGAATATTCTGATAAAAGCAAAAAAAAAAAAAAAAAAAAAAAAATAGGTGAAGGAGTCTATTCTTGCACATATTCTTTCCCCTATGAAATTAAATGTTCCAGAACTGTTTTCTGCACTTTCTACTGCTGGAAAAGCTGTGTGCGGAATTGCCCACTGTGCGGTATCACTCCGTTCGCCCCTAATCACAAAAGAGCAAACAATAATAATACTTTTTATCCATTTAAAAATCAAATTATGTATTTACTTATGGAACTGGTGATTTTTCTGAATTTGTTATCTATTTGTCATTATTATTTGTAATTATTTAATACCGTTTTTTTTGTGATTATTTAATACCATACTTTTGCCATGTATATATTTTAGAGGCAAAGTATGTTTTTAAGAAAAATCCCCATTGGTGACTTAGATGTAGCAAAATAATAGTTTTGTTAGCAAAATAATAATTCAGCAAAAATAATGTAAAGAACAAAGAAAAAAAAAAAGGAAATTTTCGTACATTTAAATCGTTTTATTTTCAAGCTTATGCAGCCGTACACATATATATGTAAATTTTTTATTTATTTCAGATTCAAAACTTAACTGCCTATATTCAACAAAAAATCCAAACGCTGATCAAAGTTGAGTGAGATAAAGCTTCATCGAATCATCCTTTATAAGCATAATTAAATACCGTAAATGATTTAAATATTCCAGGTGAGGCTGCAGATTCGAAAATCGTTAAAACTTTGCCATGTATGTGTGCTTAATAAATTTAACATGAAGTTCTGTATTCTTCGTTGACGTGGTGTGAAACTTCGGAGAATGATACGTCACCGAAGATGTTGTCTTTGTCAAATAATTTGATCTAAATTGATCTAATGATTTGATCTAAGTACATTTCCGACTGTCCCCGCGTAGCTTAGCTTTACTTTATTATATTATAATTCCCTAGTCATAATTAAAAAAAACTATTTATTTTTACTATAAAAAATACGGAGGGCAGATTTCAATCTCATGATGTTATCTCA
The DNA here is from genome assembly GCF_947563725.1 of Argiope bruennichi. NCBI lineage: Eukaryota > Metazoa > Arthropoda > Arachnida > Araneae > Araneidae > Argiope > Argiope bruennichi. The sequence goes on from NC_079159.1 coordinate 9,302,267, forward strand.
AATTTTTAATTTGCTTTTATGATATTCTTTTCTGAATATTACTCATATGCATGAATAAATAATTTAAAACTCATTTATTTTTATTGCTATCTTAATGAAATCAATTCTCTCTGTATGCCAAATGAGCGATAAAAGAGGAAAGTTGCATCTCTCGTAGATAGGAAAGCCTTCGGCAATTTTAAAGCTAGTGCAACCCAAGCTGTTCTTTCTTAAGGATGATGCCAAATCTTGGAGGACAAATAACAGTTGCCTTAAGTAAACATTGGAAAGAAAAACGTTTACCTTGCAACACCGCCATCTAGGGGTGAGATTTTATATCTCCCTACAGTAACAAAATATATTTGTTTGAACTAAACGGGAGGGGGGGGGGGGGAGATTTCAGTTGTTTGGAATCGGCTCAACTTGGAACATCTGAAAAGAAAATCTCCGTTGGTTGTGGACTTGGCATACATTGAGTGAGGGAAAGTTACTGAAGTTATTTTTCTCTTATATCGAGACCTATGCTCCTAGTAAATGAGTGCTAAGATTTTAAGTTTTTATCACCTAATTATAAGAAAATTTGAGAGATAACCCATTCATTTTCTTAACGAATTAAAATAATTTAAAAATAGTTTTAATAAAAATAATTCTAAAAAATTTTTGATGATGTATTATATAATATATTCATAGTATATAGCTATACATTAATTTTAATATTAACTTTTTTGGCTTTTTATTTATAATTCATAAATATTATGACATCATAATATTAATTTTTTTTCCCTCAAATTCATTGTCAGTTGGCTCCTCTAGTATGAGATCTAGTATTGAGATGAAATTTTTGAAGCAATGCATTGCTCTCAAGAATATTCCAGTATATAAAATTTAAAAACTCTAGTATATCAAACTATGAGTGAAAAACTGATTACAAAATTCAGTCTTTAAAGATTAGTTTAAACGGTGGTTCTCCTGCAGTATTGGGTCTCGAACCTGAAACTCTCCCTTTCTGCAGACGAGACCTTAACACCAAAAAACAACGACTCGGACGATTCAACTGCATTATATAGAATTCATTACTTCATTTCAGACAGAACCCCCTCCCTATCATTAATCCAATAAATTAACTTATAACAGTTTATCTTTCTTTTTGTATTGTGCAAATAGCTACTTTATTTCAGAGTATTGGCTTCAAAGTTTCCATTGAATAAAAATTTAGGAATTATTTCAGAAGATATTACAATAATAATATACAGTATTTACTTACAATAATGGTATTATCTGAAGTAGCAGGTGTATAATATGAAGAATTAATTATTGCATTTAATATCATGATCAAAACAATCTGTTCACTAATAAAGCTGGTATTTTTAACAATTCGATATTTTCTTCTGTACTCGCTGTTTTCAATTTCGTATTCGCCTTTTCATTTCAACAATAATACGCTTAGTTCATTCAAATTCTCTTTTATTGTTGGTTGCTGTGGACCAAATGTGTGAAACAGTTGATGATTCTTGGACTTATATACTCTCGTTCGTTTTTTTTTTTTTTTTCCTCTCTCTCTTTATACGTGTTATTCAGATAATTATACTCGTAGATAGCGAGCGAATAACTGCAAAATGTAAGGATCAAGATATATAACATTTCGTATAAAATTTCAGCATTTAAAATGTAAATCTGTATCAGATTGTATGCTATATTCATTAAAGGATAGAAAATCTGTCGATCTGTGCATCTGAATACATACAAGCGCGATAACTCAGAGATGAAGTGACTTAGATAAATAATATTTGGCATATGATCTTGCTATCAAGTAGGTAGTTCTGTGGCAGTCCACCGAAAGAAAAGCTCTAAATGCATACTCGACATTTTTTGTCGCTCCACTACGACCCACAAAAAGCTCATGTGAGGGACTCGGAAAATAAATAGAGATACGGGGAGAGGGTATTTTTATTGCAGTGTATGTGAGAAAATTTCGGGATGACTACTTCCGATTCTTTAAAAATTGAAGAGAAATATCTGGAATCGATGAAAAATATCTATTGAATGCAAAAATACATTTCATCCTAAAAATAAATCTTAATTAATTACTAGTCACCGTCTGATTATCAAAGTTCGACTAGATTGAAACAACGCTCTGTGAATTCATATCTGGAATCAAGACATTTTTACTTGTAATATTACAAACAATTTATTTGCTATTTGAATTTTTTTTTTATCATATAGGAACTTGATGCTGTTTTGGTTAGAGGTTTTTGAAGCTCGAAATCGCGTAGGCAATAAATAAAGCATAAATAGCAATTTTCATCATTATCTTTTAATCGCATATATTTTTTTACCTGCTTTTACCAGTATTACATTATTATTACGTATGCTTCGTTGAAAGCAGATGCGATTTTAAAAGGTTGACCTGCTTTTGCCAGTATTGCTTTATTATTCTCCTTTTTTTTTTCTTCACGTCTTTGGTGTTGTAAATTCAATTGTTACACTATCCATTTAATTCTATTTTTATCAGGCACTTATTTTAATGTTTAATTTATTATAAATATGTTAAGTATTATTCATTATAAATGAATTAAATTCGCTTTCTATTAATACATATACTTGATTATTATTTTCTAGAAACATTAGTATAAATCTAATCAAATGTATGATATTTTTTTTTGAATTTATCTATTTTTCTAGTTTAACTTATATAAATATTTTTTATTATTTTTTGAAATTAATTTATAATTAAAATTTTGGGAACCAGAATGAACTATAACCTGAATTACAATTTTCAGTATTTTAAAATTTGATATTTTGCATTGTTTTTCTAAAACGTTGAACACTAACTGTAGATTTATATTGATTTCATGGTTTCGAATTTATTACCTAGTATAAGAGATTTAAAACTTTTGATATTAACCGCGGTGTTAAGCAAAAACGTGTTTTCTTTTTATTTCAACGTGATGATTGCCTTAGATTGGAGTGTCTAATTTAGCTAATTGTAGAATGCTGATTGTAGTTTTGAATTGATTCCATAGAGTTTGAATTTACTATCTAATATAAGATATTTGATATCCACATTGGTTTTAAGAAAAAACCGTTTGTTTTTTTCTATTTCATTGTGATGTGAAGATTAAAGAAAATCGTGAGACGACTCATTATAATTCTTAAAATTTCAATCATATAAATTAGTTTGGTGAAAAGCCTTTACACACAAATACAAACAATACACTATAAATGCAAATTTAGAATCTTCACTTCTAATATTACAGTCCATTTATTAATTACTCAAAATCACACGGAGAAAATTTGGAACAACTTTGTGGTATAAGAATCACTTATTACTTTAGAATTATAACAGCTGAAAGATGAGTAGCCTCTGAATAAAAAGATAAGTGTTTACTGCTATTCATTTTATACAAATCTACAATTTTTGTCTAACCTTGATGAAATTCGGCATGCATTATGCTTAAGAAAGGTGGAAGATCAGTCTTCTTTTTAAAGTTCAGAAGTTAACTAATATGTAAGTTAATAAAACATAAACAAATTTTTCGTGTTTTCTAGCTAAATGAATAAAAAATACTGTTTCAAAAATAATTTTTCCACTATCTGAATTTTTTATTAATTCTTTTCTTATTATATCAATTTCATTTTCACACTATTTTTTTCCCTAGAATTTTTTCTTTAACTTATTTAATTTGATACAAGCCATTCGAATGCGTTTTTATTAACATCAAAATTAAGATTTTAAAACAACAATGTTTTATCTGAACAGTAATCGCGAAATAGTATTTCAGTTTATTTTAGTTATTAAATTCCAACGTGCAATATTTCGTGCTCATTACATTCGCATTTTTTTAGTCTTAATCAAGATTTAAAGTGAAAATTTTAAAAATTATGTTGTTGGTTTAAAAGTTCAAAAAAAGAATCAATATTTTTGGACTGAACGATGGTCGCCGAAGACATCTGGTACTATATGTTTTACAATAAAAAAGTTTGCGGAGTTTAATGCAGATTATTCGATACGTGCATTTAGTATCATACAGTCTTACAATACAGTATTTAGATTCACATGACAAGCGCAGTTACGTTTGTCATGTGACTGTGAAGTGATTCTTACCGATATGATCTTCATCACCATGTGCACTTTAAGAAATCTTATTAACACCCCGAAATGAATAACAAGCACGTGCGTGGTCACAGTTAATCCAATTTATGTCTGCCATCAACATGCACCTCATCTGTCGCCACATTTAAAAAGTGGGGGAAGGGGGGGGAGAAAAGATCGGTCATCTCCACTTCACTCTCAAATGGAATTCCCCCGGTTATTCACAACGAATCAACTCTTATTAGGCAACGTGCGAATCCCTCTGGCACAGATTTAATTTCGGAAAGGGGGGTGGACGGGCAGGATACTGCACCCACACTTCATTCTATTTTTTCCTTTTCATCTTCTCGGTTCCGTTGTTAAAAGTGATTGAAAAGTCAGCGGCGGCATCTTTGCACAAAAGACGTAGGGGGACACCACTACTGAGGCCTGAAATTTATGCACCACCCTAACTCAATTGCCTCGCACCGCGAATTTGTGTGCGGCCACGCCATGACGTCACTCTCGTGTTTTGTTTCCTCAATGGCCGTGACGTCACGGTTTTGCATATTAATAGAACACGACGAGACGTGTCTGTTCAGTATGATGGGGCTTTACAACAACACGGTGAACAATAGTTTGAAACTGTTTTTGAGATTCGAATGGAATGATATGCGCTTCAGGGAAATTTAGAGACAGCTCGTGGGAGACTGTTCGAATGCTGTGAACACAACAGCTGTCTTTACTATTAATACGTCTTGAGAATATTATTAATGAAATTGGCAGAAAAAAAATGAATGCGTACAGAAATGCAAACTGTATTATAATACAATATTAAGCCTACTAGAACTTATAGTTTCGAACTCGCTTAGATTATAACAATGTTATTTTTATTTTTTTTCATGACAGCAACATTTAATATCTTTATCATGATTCTTTATATATGAGATAATTTAAATAATGATTATTTAAAAGCTTTTTTAAAAAATATTTGAATTCAAAATCTTTCTTTTTTGTCCTCAAGTTTGAGTTTCTACCATAAAAACAGGAGTTGAAGATTCTAATTTATGCATAGTTAAAACTCAGAATGCAGAAAATCTTACTGTCGTAATATTGATAACTGATTTTAATTTTAACTACTAATAATTTTTTTATTTTCACTTTTTTCATTTAACATTTCTTTTTTTTTTAATATTCGTTGTTGTTCAAATTTTCGATTTTAGTTTTAATTTTAGATTAACCAGATACATTCAAATTGATCAGACAATTGTTGAGGAAAATCCCCCCAATAAAAACAAATGTTTAATAACCATTTATAACTAAACACTGAATCGGCGAGTCATTACAAAAATAATAAATGCGTTGTTTTTTATAATTTAATATTTTTTACGCAAAATATGAATCCCTGTCAATAGAATATTGATATCACGTAATTTTGTTCTTCACATCCTTTATTTTAAATTGCTTTACATTTAATTAAAATGTGAAAACGAAATTACGTATTGTGTTCTTAATAAGCATCATTTTAAAATTAACACTGAGTAATAAATATAAAATACAATATTTTAAAAGGCGAAGTGTTGAAAAAAATATTTTAATGTCTAAATTTTGTCAATAAAACAGGAAGTGTAGTTTATTACTGTTTTTACTAATGAAATCTATTTTAAAATTTTAGCGTTAAAAATAATATTTAGAGAAAAAAGTATCTATAATTAAAATAATTCGTGTTGAAGAAAGTAATTTCATTCAAGGAATGTTTCTGGATATTAAAAAATAAATAAATAAAGTATTTTAATTTTTTTTCACTTCTTATTTTAAATGTTATTTTGATTTTACTATGAAGTCTCATAAAAAAAATGAATGTTTTAACTCTGAATTGATATATTAACAAAAGGATTTTAAGATTTCGTAACTATTTTCTCTTTTTAGTTAATGTTTAGCAATTTAAAAACCTGCAGCTGGTAAAGTTGACTTAAGAACAAAATTTATTGCCTCGACCTTCAGATAAAGAACAATTGAAGTCGCGTGTTTTATTTTTATTAGTACGTCTTCATTGCCTACTTTCTTGTTAAAAGTCTTTGACATAATATTTTTAAAAAAGAAAAAGAAAAGAAAAGAAAAAGTGCACAGAACCCAAAAGAATGCAAGAGCTATATGAACTCGTTTTTCATCCATTTTACTTTTATTATCTTTTCTATCACTGAATCTTTGTACATAATCTTGGAAGCAATTACGCTATCCTTCACCAAAAACACCAACTTTGTACCTTTCGCAACAGATACGAGTGTAATAAGGGTTCTTTAGAGCAGGGAGAAAAAAACATTCAAAGATACCGCGGTAATTGTAATGGCTCTACTTTCTTTTTCTTTATTTCTGGTGATCGTATTCACGATTCGCTTGTTCGAATTGCTTGGGAAAAAAATTCCGTTTTGTTTCCAACGCGTTATAAATTAGAACTTTTTTCTCCTTTAAGAACAAAAATTTGAACTTTCGGATGTTTCGGCCTTTTAATTCGCGTATGTCACAATTAAAGTAACAAAGGATTTCATTATTGTTCTAAGCGGAAGAGAGAAAAGGAGTAGAAAAAAAATAAGACAACCACCTGCGAAGTTTGCTCAAAATTTAAAAGAAAGTTTTATTTCACTAATTTGCGTCTGACGAGTAATAGCAGCAAAGGTTAGCAGACGAATAACTACGTTTTATGTTCTAATTCGTGCACGAAAATACATTTGGAACAAAGTAAATAAAGCTGTGTTTTTTTTCTGTTTAATTATGATATTGCTGATTTATTTGAGCATTTTAAAAGATAATTACAAATATTGCTTGCGTTTATAGAGGGATTTTTTTTTTTTGTTATTTAGGAGCTTTATTATATATTTTTTTCCTTTTTATTATATTAGATCTTCAAAGCCTCAACATCTGCAGACGATATTTTGAACTCTGTGAGAACGGTTGATTAGGCAGAGCCATCTTACATTAGTTTATCTTTTCCTTCCGAATATTCTTGAAAGCTATCTAGAAAGCTTATGTTCTATAGTACTGAAATTTTTGTTTTATCCATATTGGAATCTCATTTTGCTCATGAAAACTGTTTTGCATGCGGTTATTTTTTCTTTTCGAATATGTTTGAAAAGTATCAGGTAAGCATAACTTTTTACATTTAAATGCTCAATATTAAAATATTTGTTCAATCGGAATTTAAATTTTTGAATTCTTTTTTACAATATTAGTTACCATGTTAAATATCTTCTGTAAATAAATAAAGTATCTAAGTAAAGTATACATGTAAATAAATAAACACATATTAAATATTTACTTATTAATAAGTCTGAGCTTTACTTATAGCTATAATTTATCGAACGAATTATATCATTTTTTTTTTTTTTTTTTTGCAAATTTTTAAATGATTCTTTTTTTTTAAAAAAAAAAAAAATACTTTCTTTTTTATATGAAGCACTAAAAGTTGTAGAAATTTTGCTCCAAATTTTATAAATTATATTTTAAACTATAATATCGATTAAAAATTAAAATTCTGCTGAAAAAAGATTTTTTTGGAACGTTCTGTTACAAAAAATGAAAAGAGAGGAAATATTTTAAATACTTTTACTTACTTATTCTTAAAACAATAAACCTAAAACTCAAGTTTAGTACATATAATTTGAGATTATTATTCATTAATTTTTGTAATATATTTGTCTACTTCAGAATTTCTTCCTGTAGAATTTCATTTGGCTTTCAATTTTTTTCATTTAGCTTAGATGCTTTAAGTTATTTATTTCAATATTTTTTTTTCATTTACATTGGTTTTTTTTTTAATTCAAAGGGGTTTTTGAAATTAATTTTAAAATACAATTTTTACTAAAAAACAAAGCACAATAGATATATGTGGTAAAATAACAAGTGCCATTTAACGTTCTTGGAACTAATTGTCAAATTTATCTAACCAAGGCTTTGATTTCAAAATCTATTGTTTCATTCATTCACAAAGTTCTAATTAATATTGCGGTTGTATTCTGATTATAAAATGTTCGTGTTAGAATTGGGGATTCTGAATTCTTTACAGTGCTTTGATATATTTCTCGCTAAATAAGTAATTTCATTACAATAAATAGAATGAATATCACAACGAATATATCTATTTTGGCTTTAAATACGTTTATGCTCAGGATCAGATTACCCAATACCCAGAACAGGTTCGTTTGGGTAATTTACTGTTTGGGTAAATTTTCTTGCTTAGAATAACTTTGGTTATGGGCAAGATTTCTTTGCTATATTTCAGATTAATTTAATTTTACACATTTATTTGATCTACTTATTGATTATACGATCTACGTAAATTCATTTATTTGAAATTATTCAAATAAAAATAAAATATTGTTTAAATTTCAGTTATTTTTTTTTAGAATTTTTTTTCATGCAGTTGAAGTTGCTTATATAAAAGCGTATCCGAATTTTTTCACAGTTGAAAGGCTCGCAAGTCAACAGCTTATTCGAACTTTCAATTCATTTTGTATTAAAAAAGTATTATAATTATTTTTACCATTTTATTTAAAATTTCTTTTATCTTTTATTTTAAAATAATGTTTTTTTATATGTACTAGAGATGCTCAGTTCTTTTAAAGAATACCTGCAAAATGTTTTGTTATTTCATTTTATCCTAAATTATGTTATTTAAAAAACTGTTGAATGAGACTAGATGAAGTGAGAAAAACTGGGGGAGGAGAAAGATTTTGTCCTATTTTATTTCTTTCCTTATATGAGTAAAAGTTATTCTGTAGCTTCAGATATAAATAGAATCAAGAACCATTTTATGTAATATGGCATGTAAAATTCAACCAAATCTAATTTTTTTAGACAAATTATTTCTATTCCAATTATTCATTTCAAAAAAATCTGGAATAGAAATTTTTTTCATGCGTAAACATCTGTCTTTCAAAATGTGTGTTTAGAATTAGTTTCTTTATTGTATAGTTGATCCCATAAATATGAAAAGAGTGGAGAGGTCAGAAAAATGAAATTCTAATTAATGATCAGAAACCCTGAATTTCATAAATTATATTTATTACCGAAGGTTTATTGCAATATTTCGATATAAAATATCTTCTTGAATAATTTTGTTTAAAAATTTTTGATTACTCTGGCAGATGTGTTCAAAACTAGTGCTTTCATGGCCTCATCAGGTATGGAATTCTACCTGGAGTCGAGACTAACCATCTAAGAAGTATTATTGTATATTTATTGTTATGACATTCTTATAATGTATAATTTAAATTAACGCCAGGTTTGTTTTTTTTTTACGCTTAAAATTTTCAGATGCTGAATTTGCTATTAATAATTATATTTTTCCCTTTTCCCGTTAAAAACAATCAAGATTAGCAAATATATCAATCAGTCCCGATCTTTTGCTGCTTCCGAAATTGAGAAAACTTGGTAGTTTGTTCATGTTACTGCAAAGATTAAAACTTTATTTTTAAATAAAAAATTTTGAATTATTTTCTCACGCGCATATTTATATATTCTTCGATTTTTTTTATTATGGTGACAATCAAAATTCCGTTGCAAGAAATATTCATATGTCCTTAGGTAAGAAAAACTAAGCTTAAATAAGTTAAGTTTAGCTAACTTACGTATATATATATATATATATATATATATATATATATATATATATATATATATATATATATATATATATATATGTGTAAGCATTATTTTATGTGAAGCAGGATGCAGTTTTGAAGACAGTGAAAAGAGTTTCGATTTCGTGACGTCGTTTTATTTCATTTTCAAGAAGCAGGCATATGTACAAGCGATGAGCACACAGAAAGGAATGAGGAAAAAGCACTTGAACACTTTATCCCCGGTCTTATATAACCTAAGATTTTGATAGGGAAAATATTTCTTTCACACACACACACACACATATATATATATAGATATATATATATGTGTGTGTGTGTGTGTGTGTGTGTGAAAGAAATATTTTCCCTATCAAAATCTTAGGTTATATAAGGTTATATATATATATATATATATATATATATATATATATATATATATATATATATATATATATATATATATATATATATATATATATATATATATATATATATACATATATTTAAACTTAATTAATTTCCTAACTTTCAGTTTAATTTAGCCCATATCAATGGCATTCTAAAGTATTCTCGTATTTCCTGATCCCATTCCACTTTTTCTATTTCATTAATTCAACACGAGTTCTAAATCTGCTAAAAGCCGAAGAGTTCTCATATTCCGAGTGAAGGGATAAAAATTGCTGTTCTCAACAAATTCCTCTAAAAGATCCCTATGATTCCCTTGCCTGGATCAATGCGTGTAGAGAAATCCCTATCAAGACCTCATTGTATATAAGCACTGTGAAAAATATTTCCCTCTCTTTTTTACACTTATCTGCTCTTATATCGCGCTGTGAGCGGACATGTTTTGTCCACGCGTCTTGTGAATAATTCTTGTCTCCCGGAGGAGAATAAAACGAAGTTAAAAGTTAAAAGTCTCTCCTCTTCTCGGCCACGCATCTGCCTTTAAAAAATTATGTTTATATATATATATATATATATATATATATATATATATATATATATATATATATATATATATATATATATGTAATGATATTTTAAATTTTAACTTCAATTTAATTAATTTCCAAGATTTTATCTTAATTTAGACCATAGTAACTTCATTCTAAAAATATTCTCTTATTTCGTGATCCAATTCCACTTTCTCTACTTAATTAATTCAAGAGAAGCTGTATAAAATTTCTTAATCAGCTAAACGCCGATACTTTCACACGCTCGGCGTGAAGGCGTAAAAAATGTCCAGTAAACACATTCTTTCTTAAAAGATCCCTGTGTTTCCCTTACATGTGATTGACATGCCTCAGAAATCCCTATCAGAATCTTAATAATATATTAGCCCAATGAAGAAATATTTTCCCTATCAAAATCTAAGGTTATATAAGGCGAGGGATAATTTATTTCGTCTCTTCTTCCCCACTTCTGCTTTGTGCCGCAATGCCCGCGTCTTTGCTTGTAAATAATTATGCTTTCCCGATGGATTAAAAAGAATTTAAAAAGTCTCTTCATTGTCTTCAAACTGCATTCTGCATCACAACAAATAATGTTACATATTAAAGAGCAGACAGGAATTCGAAAAGTATTATATATATATATATATATATATATATATATATATATATATATATATATATATATATATATATATATATATATATATATATATATATATATATATATATATATATATATATATATATATATATATTCGTCCTTTTGTATTTATAAGTTTAGCTTAGACTAACTTAGTTATATTTAACTCACTTAGCGTCATACTATAAAGCTGTTGTTGTTTTTTAAATATCGAATCATTTTAGTTGAATGAAAAGAAAAATATTTATTTCGTAACATTAATTAATTCGTATTTTGACAATTATTCATTAAAGTTTAGGCAACAATTCAATAAAAATGTCATCTATATATTTGTAGTTATAGCTAATTGAATATTTTGAATCAATAGTTATTATGCCTAGCGAAAATGCTACGAACAAATAATAGTTATGTTTGATAAGCGAGCGCCCTATTATAGGTAAAACCCGGAAGGTGAAATTCATACTTTTGATACATAATTGGCTTAAAGGTTTTGTTTGAAATTTCAATTAATTTAATATTACTTTATGAAAACTGCAAAGCTCTTTAGAAAGTGGAGTGGGAAAGAAAAAAACTCAATAAATTTATTCAGAGTAAGTAAGCACTTAAAGTGTTATGAAGAACTTCCACAGTTAGGTAAGCGGTAACTAAATGCAGTGATAGGCAAAAGCTGATTAAACCTTCTAGGGTTTCTTAGACAATGCAAATCTTATGGCTCTTTCTTCTGCTCCAATCTTTCCAGCAAATAATTTTTAATTTAATTTATATAATTTATGTAACCAATTTTAAGACTAAAATTTAAAACTGACTAACTGAAACATCAATACTCTCAACTGCACATAAATTTCTAAAAAGTTGCCTTCGGTATAACACTCATTAAAGAAATGCACAACTGAAATTTAAAAAAAAATTAAATAATATAGTTAAAAAAAACTTTTTTTAATTTAATCTAATTAACATTTGATAAAAGGGTTGGATATTTTTTAAAATTTATAAAGCAATATATTTTTTTAGAATTATAAAATAACAAAAATTTCAATTATTAATTAGAAATCTTATTGAAATAATACTCCAAATTTAATTAAAAAATAATTTATTTTAATTTGAATAAATTCAATTGTAGATTTCTATAAATTAAGTGAAAGCACAAGATTTAAATCCCTTTCAAAATAATCCAAATAAAACCTCGGGGGGCTTAGACACCCAAAAATTGTGAGGCACTAGGCACTGACTATTTTGCTTATTTAAAAAATCTGACCTTATCATTACCAGCTACCAACTTATATGCCAATACTTAAAGTGTTTTCTGCACCAACAGCCCTTAACACTAAAAAAATCACAGAACTTCGTCAACCCTCTTTACCAACTAACATACCTTTCATACACTGTGACAAAAATTCTTTTCATACCTCCACGAAAAAAAATAAGTTAAAACAAAATAAGACAAAAAAAATAAGAAAAAAAGAAGAGGAGAAAAGAAGAATGTCCGCGCTGTATCGTTCGATGTATACACACAAGTGAGAAAGGAGCTGTACAGAATCAAGAAGATAAAGAAAATAAAAAAGAAACAGTGTGTAATAACAAGAAGGAAGTAAGAAAAAGTGAAGGACAGCGTAGCCCTCGCCCAAATCACAGTCCTCAGACCTCTCATTACAGCGAGGCCTCATTTCGTAGTTTTGTGGAATGTTCTTCCCGCAGGTGGATCGTCACCAGTAATTGGCCACACCTCAGGGCCACCGCGTGAGGGCTGCTCGGCTTTTACTTCTCCTTTTTCGTTTCGTTCTTCTTTTCTTTGCTTTACTTTATTTTTTTAAAGAAATGGTTAATTGGATTATGGTTACAGTGAAAATGTATTTCCCCTCCAAAAACATACAGCCGAAATGCCGTCAAAAAAGTTAGGGGAAAATGTTCATCCGCTATGGCTTCACCATTAAAATGTGTCATGCGGTTTTCGATCAAATAATTTAAAATATAATTTTTGTTAGTAAAATTGTTAATATATCTATAACATTTAAGTCCTGTTTTATTACAGTTTAAAATGGGCTACTTGAACCTTCGTAACAAACTCGTTAGTGGAAAAAAATAAAATTTTCTTGAATATGTGGTGCTTATTAATAAAAAGCGAGATATTCTTACCTTAGCTTTCTCATATGCTAGCAAAATATGTTTTATTTTGCACTATATTGTTCAGTTACAAAAGACGGAGTATGGATTTTAGGTGCTTTCCCTAAGATCCAAGATTCGATACATATCTAGAATGTTGTTGACAACACTTCATATCGCATTTCATTCGACTAAATTGCTGCATTTTGATCACACATATTCACAAATAGGCAAACCGACAGATGATCAATCTTTTGAATGATTGATTCTTGAGCATTTGGTAGCAAACTTTACTCATCTATTTTTACGTCTTGTCGTTGTCTGGTTTATTTGTACCAGGGCAGAAAGACTTCAAAAGAATGGATTTCATCGAAAATTTGATAAACGTCTACAAATTTGGCTGCAAATCTCATACTGAGTTTCATTCGTCTAATTGAAAACGTTTCTAAGTCATCATGTGCATATGCAAAAAAAAAAAAAAAAAAAAAAAAAAAGATAAGAAAAAGTGATGCCGAAAACATGTTTTTTGAACGCGGGAAGGTCTGAAACATAGAGAACGAGAATCATCAAAATCGCGAGATCGAATTTTTTTGACGATTATAATATTTTCTGTTCGTATACTCTGTGTACAAGAAAATAAAAATGCGTTCATCTTTCTTAGAATCGTGTAAAACGCAAAGATTCTTCAAAGTCTCGTGGCTGAATTTTCTAATGAACTATATTACAATACTTTCTCTTTGTAAAGGGAAAGTAAAAAATTCAAAGTATTTGTTACTGAATAGAGAAATAATTAAAGTAATATAGCCCTTTTGTTAGATATTCTATAAAAATCCTAAATGCAAGCAATTTCCTCCACTTTTAATTATTTCATTACGTCCATTATTCTATTCATTATTTCTATGTTAATTATATTTTAACATGTCAGAAACATTCGCTGTTTAATTCTGTGAGAGCCCGAACAAAATTTAAGATTCATCAATGCAAGCACCAATCTATAAATTGAAGCTTCCAATACGAATGAATAAGGGCATAGGAAGCCTTGTCACATTTTATTTAATACATTTTGGCAGTTTTTTTATTGCACTCAAGAAATTATTTGAAAGGAAATTTAGTTTTTTTATTTAAAGCTTTATATAAAAAAAAGTTGGAAGTGCAACAACAAAAGTTATAAATGGCAATGGACTATGTGACATCACAATCATGTGATTAATGAATGCCATTGCACATCTCATCAGCATTTCATGTCAGGCTTAAATGTGCCATCACACTCTTTTTTTGTCCTGTAAGAATGAGCATTGGACTACGTAGTTGAATGAAGTCAATTTAAGCGATTTTACAATTAAATGACAAATTTAACATCATGTTTTACGTCATCTATTTTCTTCCACAAGAAGACCTTAGATTCCAAAATTATATTAGTGCATTAATATGCTTCTCCCTGAACATGGTTAATTGTTTTTTACGTTATCGCTTTTTGCCATTAATGTTAAAATAAAATATTTCATTTCTGCGTGAAAGGCGAATTAGCCTTTAACTAAATAAGCATTAGTAATAACTAAATAAGCATTTTACTGATATTAGCGCAATATTTAAGTACCAGTGGCAAGATTAATAAAAAGCAAGTTATAAGCCATTGCACAAAAAGCAATGTAAACTCAATTCTTGAAAAATATTAGTCTAGTCAGGTATAGTACATACAACTCCAGATAAATAGTTATCTTAAGCTGTAAATTAACTTACCAAAAATGATTTATCATAGTATGAAATATTATGCAAAAGTTTATATATATATATATATATATATATATATATATATATATATATATATATATATATATATATATATATATATATATATATATAAAGATGTTTTAAAAAATCGTTTACAAATATTTTTACAAAATTTTTATAATAACATTTGTAATAGGAAATGAAAAAAGGAAAGTTAAAAAGTGCTGCTTGATTATGAATTAAATACAAAAACTACTCAACAAATTTAAACAAATGCTGATTTACTATAACACACCAACCCAACTGTGTGAATAACGGCATGTGAAGCATATATCATTTCAAACGGTAAGTTTTTTAAATATTTACTCTTAATTCTCCAAAGATTTGCTAATCATACTTCTTCCTAATTACCATTATCGTATCTATCATGCTAAATGCGACTTGTAATGTTGTAACGCTATTGAAAATTTATATTCCTTTAAGTCTGCCTTGTACATTTAATCCGGTGTATACTTTTCTTCAGCACATTCCCAAAATGAATCTTATCTAATACACTCTATGCATTCTTAATTGAATCGATAAGACAACACATTCCCAAAATGAAGATGCCATCTAATGAACACCTCAAGTATTCTACGGATTCGTAACTAAATCAGTAAGACAACGCACTCCCAAAATGGAAGGTGTCATCTAATTAGATAGTTAACAGTTAAAGAGTTAAATACCCTAAGGTCCAAAAATTGAAAATTTGTAAGATATATAGGATAGATTTGTAGGATATTAGTTTGTTGAAGTAAATCTTTTGGTTGGCCACTTGAGCATGCATCTTCTGTATTTTCTTTTCTTTTCTTTCCTTTTTTTTTAAACCTAACTTTTGCCCCTAATTAGACTTATTCCTAAATATGATAATCTCTGCAAATTTATGCTAACAATCTCGTTATTTCTTTTATCCCTAAAGCAATTCAAAAGAAAAAAAAACTGTTATCAGAAAATTGTCAACGAGACAAAAAAAAAAAAAAAATGTAATGTTTTTCTTGCTAGCACATTTATCGATATTTAATGAATCTTCCAACATACATTTATTGCATACTTATTCATTTTCCTTTCCAATTTTGAGCTAAACTAACAATATCCAAAGTATACAAATAGAAACGAGATCAAAATCTAGATCTCTGTATTTTCCCCAAATCACATTTATTAACCTGGCGGCTTATTTCTTGCTTCACTCACTTGAGATATCAATTAGATAACCGAACGCGCAAATTATACGAGACATTTAGAGAGGGATCTGTCGCATGCGTCCGGCTACTTGTTACCCATTTTTTGGTCGGTATCATAAAATATGATGAATGATGTCCAAAGTAAGGCCCCCATTTTCTGTCCCCTCAGTGCAAGAGATTCTTGGTGACTCGCGATTCCTACCCCCGTAGGCAAGAGCGGAGGTTTAGGTAGTTTCTTCTGGTAATAACTTACGATTTTTCAATGCCGTCATTATCAGGAATTAACAGCAGTTATAGAAATTGACACCAAAATAGTTTCAGGCGTTTTGCTTTCGATGTCGAACAAAGTGAGCCCTGGCCCACGAGGGATTTTTCGAATTCTTGAGTATCGGAGGTGTGTTTCTGCTGTGGGGCACTTTCAAGCAGTAAGTGGATTAGGAGACAGAATTTTAAGTAAATTATATAGAATGCAGATAGACCTTAGGAAATATAACGAAGTAATTAATTACTCGTCAATATGCCTGATGTTAAAAATTTCGCTAAAGCAGATCCTAAAATTGGTCTAAAATGTTTTATGTCAAACTGCGTTGCTTGATATTTTTTGGTTCTTACTTTCTCGTACATGAAGTATTCAAAGAGAAAATATCGGAACAATCAGAAAGCACAAACATCGAATCTCCAGGTTTCACTTTGAGACCACCACTGCACAAAAAGTATAATTTTGGAATTATATCTGTCTATCTGTCTGCGAACACTATAATTCAGAAACTCTTTGACCTAGATGGATAAAATTTGGTACATGGAGTTAAAATCAAATTTGTTAATGTCTATCAAATTCGGAACGAACTCCGTTTAAAGGAAGTTTGCTTGCTTGTTCAACTACAAATGAGAGTCAAAATGTTAAAAAAAAAAAAAAAAAAAAAAAAAACCCTAACTAAATAAAATTTGGTATACAGGTTTAGTATATAAAAAGTAGATTCTCATCAAATTAGGAACAAATCCGTCAAAGGATTGATATATCTGTTAGTTTCTACTTGCACAAGCTTATAAACTCGATGACTCAAAAACTGAAATATATGAAATTATCTGTAATATATATTTATATATTAAAACTTAAATATATAAATATGTTATCTTGTGGTTACAATTTTAGTTTTGTATTAAATTTTAATTCAACCGATTAAAAAAAAAAGCTGTTCAAAACACATATTCGTTGTTTGTGAATTTACCGTGTCTCAGTGATTAATCGTCAAATAACGCAAGCTGTTAGGCTTCTTCATAACTATTATTCGGTAATGGCAAGTGGTTAATAAGACATTTATTGGAAAGTATAAGATAAAATATCGGGAAGACCATTCCAGCTGATTGCAATTTTTTTTTAATGTATTCCTGAAACTATAACCATTAAGCATGTTTAAGCAGTATATTCTGCTTTTTGGAAATCGATTGGTTTTTATCCACATATTTAAGGAATGCACTTTTAAACTAAATTTCCATTGATTTACACTTTTATTTAGAACGAATTCATTAGTTTGGCGCAGAATGATCAAATTTAAGTCCCTTGCACCACAAAATTGAAATAAGTAAGCAATATCGCGAACATAAAGCAGAAGGCAAATTACATATCCTGAGGGGAATCACTTCTCTTGTTTCTCACTTGGTATCCAACGCCGGAATTCAATTGCTTAATATAAGAAACTAAAGCAGATTTATTAACAGCATATCCATTAATCACACATTGATTATTCCGACCCGCCCTGAGGCATACGGTAAAATCTGAATGACCGGACTGCGACTACAGCATTGGCGAGAACTAAGGCCCATCACCGGCCATGGTACAACCCTTCCTGTGGGAAGCACGTTCCGTCATTGCTAGGTGTAGTCAACACCACGCCATTTCTGTACTCATCCTAGGGGAGAGAACCAATCACCATGCCGGAAACTTCTCATCCTCATATCTGAGGTGTGATATTTTAAATGCAGTTGCTTGACATTCTTTTCAAAATTGAGATTCCTTGTTTGCATTTTATTCCTTTGCAAACTTTGACTCATAAAATAAATAAAATAATGACATTTTATCATTTGTCGAATAGTTGAACATTTAACATTTTCTGTCAACAAAACTTAAAATTTTTTTTTTATCATAATCGTGTAATGTTTTCTAAATAAAAATGATGAGCATCCTTTTATTAATTTATTGCTTGGTTCAATTTATTGGAAAATCCTACATTAATAACCATTCGTAGTTTACTATTTGAAGTGTCTCATGTTTTTTATCCGCCAATAATTTTTGGCCAATCGGATTAAATCAGTCCCCAGATAAGCATAAACCGCAAATTTGCTTAATCAAGTAGAGTTACTGCTGAGAGTTTGTAAGCAAGTAGAGTTACTGATAAAAGTAACTGATATTACAGAGGGAAATAATTTCATACAAGAAAAATAACAATTCATAATAACGATATAATGAATACAAAGGAGATTAAATATACGAAATATAATAACAAAATTAAAAATATCAAAGCATTAAAACGATAAAATAAAAATAAATAAAATGAAAAATAAATAGAATGGAATAAACGATTAATAAATAAATGAAAGGAAATATTCTCTAAGATGTATATATTTCACTAAGAAGTCTTCCATAATGCAGTTCAACAAAATTTATCATATATTGTACTAATACACGTTCTAGTAACTTGAGTAGTGATTTAGTATTTAAATAATTAATGCATTATATAAGTAAATAAAATATGCAGTAATAGTTTAGTACATTACAGCAAAATTCGCATTTTCGTGTATGTAAGCATGATTCTGCGTCAAACTTAAGCATGATGGAGGAATTAAATTCGTACTGTCTTCAAATAAATTAAAGGAATGGCTTAAATTGATTTTGTTTAAAGATCTGCTATTGATTATAGCAACAGTTCGTAAATTTGCTTAAGGAAAAGGTTTCGATATCACTATCAGATTGAATAAAAAACATGCAAATATTATCGTGTAATGGTTGAATTTCTCTAAATTCATATAGATAGCCAGAATGGCTAGATAACAGGAGTACAAAAAAAGCAGGTGCTATTTAATACCAGTATATAAGATGTCGTGATTTGCTACATTAAAGTAATGTTTTTTTCTGTTTTTAAATGATTCAAGTGGCAAAATTTATAACTGGGGTGTTTTACCATAACAGAAAAATAAGTGATGTCGTATACACCAAGAGCCTAAATAGGCATTCAATAATTATTGGTTATTGGCATTTTTCTAATCACATCTGTGAAGAGAAAATATTCTATTATAAGTAATACTTCTTGCATGTATTGAAATGAAATTAAAAAGATTGTGCGAACGAAGAAGTGATATTCTCATTGTTTTATCCTTCCAATGGGCAAGAAAATTTTTAAGTTTATAAGCTAATGCCTTTTTTTTTTTTTTTTTTGTAGCCATAATAAGTTACAATAACATTTGTATGAGAATGAAAGGTATAGCTCGGAAAAAATATATAAATCAAATCAAAATATGATTTTTTAAAAATATTATTGTAACTAATCAGATTTAAGACAGCACATCAATTATACTTTTCAACTTTTTTGGATTATGAAATGAAGTTGCAAACTCTAAAGTTGAAAGGTGTATAAAATTTCTCCACTCATTCGCATTTCAACCATACAACAGCCAATAACGCACCTTGTACACCTCTGACATCAACACATTTTTATTCTTTCATAATGGCCTTCAAAAGCCATCTCCGAAACCGTGCAACAATTACTGGCAACACCCCACCGCGGTTTCTGCATTCGATTGAATTACACCGAAAGCGTGGTTTGCGAATTTGGCTAATAGACCCTTTGCGCTGCGCCCCCTCGTTGAGGCAAAGGAATGCCACCCCAAATTATCCGCCTTATCTTCCCATTCCGTTACAATAAACATCACGTTCTGGTGAGCTCGAGGCGTCACTCTTGCACCGCCTTCCCCCTGGGGAGACTATTTCCGAGGGTTGTTTTTTTTGTTCCGCCGACCCTCCTACTCCCTCTCAGCACGCGTGCGCGGGGTTCACGGACAGGGGCATGGGCAGGTTGTGTGGGCTGCGATGAGACTTTTCAGAAAAATTTACGTGTTTCTGCCTAGGCTGAAGTAACCATATTTTCCACGCGTCAGTTCTGCTTACTTCAGTACGTGAACCAATAATCCTTGACGCTGCTTTAAGAGTGAACAAATTCCAGTGGTTTTGAAAAGACGCTGGTTTTGAACAGATTCCAATAAAATAAATAAAAAATATCAGAACCGATGAAATAGCTGACTGTGATTTTTTTTTAGTTTTGTTTTGAAAAAAAGGAACAAGTTTTTAAAAATCACAGATAAATAATATTTTAATTATTTTTCTCCTTTATTATTTTCGTCACCGTTTTAATCATTTACCTCCTGTTTATTTTGTTCATTTACGTGTAATTACTGTTCGTTTCAGTATCCTGAGACGACCACTTTTCGACGATTCTGTCTCACTAAGGGGTGAGATGCGGAAGAACATGCGCATCTCCGAAATTCAATTTATTGTTAAATGTAAACATCTTCTCCTTTCATCTTTCCTCTCACCCTTGTTTTGTCGACTTAAACCCAACCTAATGCATGCGCAAAAGCGCGGAGGGTTTTATAATCCGTTGGCTTACAATAAATAATTACATAGGGGCCCTCCAACTTGGGGAAGTATTGAAGATGTTTTTGTGGTATTTTTAGAATAATTTAATTTTGCGCTTTTATTTAATTCGCAACGACCGCTCACTTTAACTTACTTACAAATAAAAAAAAATCTAGTAACTTTTGGAACATTATTCTGATAACATTCCAAATTAATTACTTTTTACGATATTTATGTTATGTTGTTTTGTAATTTTAAAAATATATGTTGCTAAATTACTTAACAAAATGGCTGATCCAATGATTAAAATATTTAGATTAAGCTAAAAAGTTTTGCCTTTTTTTATTATTTTGTTTAAAATAATTTTCTAATTTAAATTTATAATTTATTTTATGAACGAGATACTGCGATCTAATCTCTTGAAGATTATCTGAAATTAGAAGTTTTGGTATTTCAGTCTGCCAAAATTTGCTGCTTAAAACTCCTTATAATGGATTAAAATTAGAATAAAAAAATTGTTTCTATAAGTTCAACAGGGGAAAAGATGGGAGCCTCAACACTTGCATTACCTAAGGACAACTAAAAATCTTAATCTGGCCTAATGCTAATCGGCCATTAAACTCAATCGTGAAACACTCTTTTTCAGCAAAATAGAGCTTAGAATCGAATCTGTCTCGACTAATCAGAAATATCTCAACATTTTACGCATATATATGAGGATATATAAAAAATTCGTAAAGGCATTTTCACTTTTATTCAAAATTCATAGTTTTAAATTTTTGGAAAAAATTATTCATATTAATAAGAGCTATTATTTAATAAGTATTATTAATCATTATGATTACTTATGAATTATGAATCATTAGTAGTACTTAATGTCAGCTATTTAATTATAAGTACTTTTGTCTGTGAAAAGTAATCAAAATTCAAGATTTTTCTGGCTTATTTTGAATGTGTAAATTGGCTTCGCGTTAGCGTAAATTGGCCAGATAATAAATGAAAATTAGGAATTATGATCAGTTGCCAAAAAGATCAAATTTCACCACCATAAATGACCATCAAACCATAAATGATACTAAATTATGACTTAATTTACGAGCTATTGTACAAATGTCATAACTGCTTTGCCTTAGAACAATCGTGCTTCTTGCCGAAGGATTTTCAAAACGCGCTTAAAATAGTTTCGAAAAATAATTCATTGATTTACAGTTTAAAAGAATTTTGTTTAAGATTTTTAACTAATTCTTAGATTATGGATTTTTAAGGATAATCAATTTCCTTATTTAAATCTAATAATATAAAGTATGGAGTAACGTCATTACATCATTTTAAAAATATATCTTTTCATAGCCAAATCAAACGCATTCGATTTTTCTCATGATTTTTATAACTATTTAAATTATTCGTTGAATATTTTTAACATCTGTTAATGCTCAATTCTAATCACTCCATTATACGATGGCTACCCTTCCTTCAAATCCCGATGGCACATAAAAAAAAGAACAAGAATAGAGAATAAAAGGAATTCATTACCAAAACAATTATATATATATATATATATATATATATATATATATATATATATATATATATATATATATATATATATATATATATATATATTGACCCAATCATCGTAAAATTTAAACATTTGTCATAATCGGTTGACCAGATTTCCAATATCCACTTCGAAGAACGATACAGCCAATGATGTGAAATTAATCTTTAAGCTTAGAAGCTTTGACTTCTTGTCAGTTCTTCAATTCAACGAAGTGACGAAAATCACTCGGCTCTAAGTCGCGTTCCCGATGTAGGTGGACAAAGGTGCAAATTCATCACTACAAAAGATCTTGTTCTACGATTCGATCAAGTTGTTCGAAGAAAATGGAGAATGTTCGAATTCCAGGCAGTGAGCTGGCCGATCACCATGTCAAAATTGAAATTTTTGGAGAGTGAAGGTTTAAATGTTCTTGCTGCTTATTCTTATACAAAGAACTTCTAGACTAATGAGAAATTTCAAAAGTCATTGAAAATTCTCTGCTAAGTTCTTGACATAGAATTTATTCAACGTCCTAATTAGATGACATCTTATTTGGGAACATTTATTGCTATTTTAATTCCTATAATAATATAAGGAGCATTTGAGATAATGAAACATTTCTGAGTGATTTTTTTGTTTCATAATTTAATTAAAATTTTCATTTAATTGCAGATTAAAAATTAAAAATTTAGTAATTCGATGCGAATTCAGACCTGTCATTCAATGGAAAGGGGCTAAGGCTTATCTCATAACGCTGGAGAACTACATTCTTCTAAGAGGGAATCGGAAACTTGGTTCACTGATATAACAAGTGTCTAAATCTTCACTTCTTATGTTTTGATAATAAATTCATTTTAATCTTTGCATTTTTTTTATATGGTATATCGGAGCTTGAAAAAGAAAAGCTTCGTATGTTATAAGCAAAAAAATAATGCTTCAAAAGCTTTTCACCTTCTGCGCAGAAGCTTGTCTTGGTGCTTTTATTAAATAAACCATAATTATGACAATGCAAACGTTTCCATTGTGCGTATAAAGTAGCTTCTTTGGATAAAGAATCCTTAATACTTGGTAAGCATGAAAAATAGACGAATGCAAATTGTTAAATGGATTCCCTCGAGCAATTTACGATCATTCATCGATTCACGTTTCACGTTTTCTTCACGTCCCGGCATTTACGAATTGCTGGTGCATAATCACACGGTGTATTCAAAATTACCATCAGTAATTTTTCTCTTATCACTTCTAATATACTAAGTCTGTCAAATTCTTATCAGTAAGGGTTCTGTTAAACCCTATTCCTGATTGTTTGTTATTCATTTCAAGAAATGTGCTCTTCTCTTTCCACGGTCACACAAACCTTGGTTAGTTAGCGCAGCTGAAAAAAAAAGCAGACAGGTTATGCATCAAAATCAACCAAGTGTATCATTTGAACAACTTGGTTTAGATAAAATGTTACTATTTCTCTTCTGCTATTTAAACAAACTTATTCGCTCGAAATAGAAACATATCAATTTCATTTCCTGTGAATTTAAAGCTGCATCTAATTCTTTTGTCTTCATGGACTGCTAAAAAGGGAAGCATTATTTCTACTGCGTTGAAATGCAAAAATAGATTGATTTTATCAGATTTTGAATTTTAATGTATCTTTATTTTCCATTCAAATATATAGTCATAATTCTATTATAAAATATGTGTTTTGTAAATATAGCTGAAGGAAGACAAGTCTTTAAGGTGCTCTTTGCTTTTATTTTATTTATTTCTGTTCATCTATGTCTATGGCACAGAATAATTATTAGATAAAACTATGCATCTGCAAAATTACATTTTATTTTGATTTCGAATTTTCTATAATGATAACATTTATGAAAAAACATTTAATCAAATGAATCGTTAAAAATGCATTTATAATTCTAATAACAAAGCATCTTTTAATTATCAATTAATAATTAATAAATTTTTAAGTGTAATATACTATAAAAAATTATAAAATGAAAAATATTGTTACATTTTTGTCAGTTTTATTATTTTAACTATGAGTGAATGTATACATGACGAGCTTTTCAAATTCATAATTTTCGAATAATGAAATATATCATCCTTTGAAAATTTCATTTGTTTCACATCTTTAGGTTTCTATGGAATTCAATCCTTCCTTCCTAAGCATATATTGTATGATCCATTCGTTTCCAGATTTGCACGAAATCATAGTGAAATCTTTATTAGATCAAGCAAAATTACTTTTTTCCCAAATATATGCTGCTTTTTCGGCAATTGCCAAATTCTTTTTATGTTTATTGTACTACAAAAGAAGTATAAAATTTGCTATAATGAATTTTCACTGACCAATATTCAGAATTGAAGCAACTTTTCAATTGACAAAAGTTGAAAATAAAAGGGTTTTTTATATTAAAAATAAAAAAAAAATCTCAAAATGTGTTTGCTATAAGCATAAATTCGTATAAAGCAAGATCTACTGAAAGAAAAGAATCGAGATTTTGAATCAAAATATGCCTTGTGACTGTAAAGTCATATAAATTAACTTTAAAATTTATTCATTTATTTATTTTTTATTTTTCAAAAACATTATTTCCTAAAATGTGATTACTTGAATTTTAAAATGACAAAAAATATATATTGTGATCTATCTAATCTTAAATCTTCTCCGTTTTTAACAAATGATGCTTTATTTTAGCGAATATTAAGTGATTTCTTATAATTTAGTCCTGAAATTATGTCTGTAATTCACTGTTTCTTTAGCTAATTTCAAACTCCCTTCAATAATCATTCCTATTGATTTCCGAAACATTACATTTTATAATGTAATTTGTATTTAAGGATTAGACTCAACTATATTTGAAAACTCCGTGTTTAACGAACTTATCACTAACCATTCCATTTTGGAACATAAAAACGAAAAGAAATCTTAACGAAAGATATGAAAAATCCGCCTTTCATGTCTTAAAAACAGCTGCTGATTCTCTGTTAATGATACCAGCATTTAAAACTATCCAAGAGAAATTGCTCGTAATTTGAAAACCTATCTGAAGGCGAAGCACCGGGCTCTGTGTCATGAAATAGCCCCTATTGGATATTCTGAATTTACCGGCCCTATTTTATGCCACAGGTGAATTCTCTGTATTGGGGCTCTTTTATTGCTCTCACCTGCATGTTCGTATTGAATGCATAAATCATAAACAAAGACCGGAGTCTTTTGCCAAATGTCCATTGGGGAATTTTGTTTTAACGATTAGGTATGGAATATGCTACTTTGTAATAAAAATATAAGTATGTAATTATTAGGTATTTATGGTGTTTGTTGTTATAATAATGCTGTAGAGATGCACGTGGCATTCTCAGGCTGGTCTATTGGAGCAAAGGATTCCAGTAAATATTAAAAAATTTCGCTCAATTTTCTTTTTTTGTATCATTCCCAGTTTTTCCCTCTCTTATATTTCGATCATCTCTTGCAATTAAAAGTATTTTATTTATCTCATTTTATTAACTTAATTTGGTTTTGAAACTTTAATTTTCCTTTCCTGCGAAATCTCAGCTTATGTCAACAGGATAACATTGAACATAGTTGTGGTTTCTTTATTGAAACTGCAAAGCTTGAGCACTGCTTACATTGCTTCAAAACTTTATTTATTAACTTATTTTGTAAAACTGATTGACTTTTTCCTTCTGATAATTCATGAAGATGAACGAATGCACATTAAACCATTCGTTAGTCGAAATCTGCCATCGCACTTAACTCTTTGACTTCCAATTTTTAAATCGCTTAGAAAATGAAGATAATAGCTTCTTCTATTAGATTTTTTTAAAAAATGTTTTTAAACCGCGTTGGCAAAGACATGATGGCCAAATACATCCTCGCCCCACCAAAAAAAACTACTTTTACTTAGAACTATTAAGCTGATTTTAAAAGGTTAGTGGTATGTATATGTCCTTGTTGGTAGTCAAAGTGTTAAGACGAGAAAATATTTTATGCAAAGGAAACGCTTCTTCCTTATTCGAATTATTTCTTTTATTGTTTTTCAGAGCGGGCAATAGTAGTTACTTACAGTATAATTTTAAACCAACGCTCATCATCAAAAGGTCATATAACACATTAAACAAACGTGATCAATTATGAATATCAAAATCCAGAAAATTTCGCTTCTAAAGTTTAATGCATCAATTTTTGTTTAATAGTTGGAACACAATTTTGTTTATAAAAGGCATAATTTTATTACTGTCTTTTTAGACATTGCTTGTATTTTTAACGGACGAATTTACACTAGTGGGTTTTAACAGAAGAGTTGCGAAACCAAGTGGGTTTCAAATGCATTCATGAATTAATTGCCTTTAAAGTATATTAAGGTGAGAAATGCGAAGATTATACATCGATTTCATCCTGTTAGTAGACCATTCCTCAACATCCAGATCATTCCTCAGTAGTTAAAATAATTTTCAAAACAGTGTACCGATCCAATCAGTTGCCGATTACACTTAAATGACAGGTATCCTTATCCAACAAGTTTTAACGAGTTTTAATAGCTTCCCATCCTTACCTATTTCTTCAGCTGTTTTGGCGCAATATCGGCAGGCAATGAATAAAATTTCATTTCATGGACTTCATTTATGTGGAACGGTTATTTCCCAGCCAATTCATAATCCACCAAACCAGCTAAACCTTTGATGGCCAGATATTCGAGCAGTTCCCGTGTTAGGCAAGCTGCACAATCTGATTAAAAGCTAGCAGGAGGAAATCACTGCCTAATAGTAGCTTCATCACTTATTATTTATCACGCCTATATAAGCCTAACCTATCAGGTATTCTAAACACTGCCCCTCCCTTGACAGCGCGATGAGATATCGGAGAAAACAGTGAAAAAAGGGTGTCAGGTAGGTAACTTCCACTTATCTTATAACAAGCCTTGTTCTTGCCTCTTATTTTTGACTGTTCTCGGTTGGTTTTTGTTTTGTTTTGATGGTCGTACTTCCCATCTGCCCTGACCGGTATTAGGGATGGGCTGGGTAATAGCAAGCGCTGCAGTGATTTCGGTTGATTTTTTTTCTCGTTATTTCTTCCTCGAGTAGACACATATTTTGAAGGAATCATATCCGTCTGCAGTGCTCGATGTACTGTAGAGGTCTTTGTAGAGGTGTACTGTAGAAAAGCCTTTCGCAATTTTTAGATAATTTAAAACGTATTTGGAACTAAAATTGTTTTGCAGGCATTAAGCATAATCTTTCTGCTTTCTTGGAAAATTAAAAAAAAAAAAAAAGAAAAAAGAAAGAAAAAAAGAAGGGGGGTGGTGAAAGAATCCAAGCAGTGAAATTACATTTTTTTAGTTACTCTTTTAATTAGATAGTTGCTTTTATTTCATGATCTTGAAATAATGGTGCCAATACAATTTTCTCTTTCTGATGTGACAAATAATGTCTATATTGCTATTTAACATCAACAAGGCATATTAATAATTAGAATTTGTATTTTTGCATTGTTTCGTGTTTATTCTTTACAAATCCTTACAATCTATCATCACGATACACTTCCTCAGTTGTAATTATGCATATTGATTATCCTATTTATTATTTCTTTATTCTTATTCCTGAGATTCCTTCCAAAGAAATTTAATGATTAATATAATTACTGGGGATCTTATTTTAGCTTATTATGCAGTCTTCTCAATCATACATTTATTAACAAAAACAAAAGTAAATAAACTTTGAATCGAAGTGTTCTGAGGGAGAAAAGGAATATGATCAACGCCCCCCCCCCAAAAAAAAAACCTAAAAATATTATTTATATTATCAATTTTGTTTGGAGAAACTTCAATTTTCTTTTATTTAAATGCAGAAAGTATTTAAATGTGCAGATTATTCAATGAAAAATTATTGAAAAAAGCATTTTTTTTTAAAAAAAAAAGTTCCATTTAACACATTAAAAAAAATCAATTTTTTAATAAAAATTTGTTATGGACTTGAAAAAAATGATGACAAAACATCGCAACTTATTAAATCTAAAAATGTCGTATGAGATAATGGGAAATGCAAAAAATATGACTATCAAATGTCGAAAAAAAGAACCGTTCAGATTTGTGCTTTGTTTTTAAATATTTTTATGAATGTAGATTTTTTGCTTTGCGCTACTATCTCTCGATTATATTTCCGAACCAACAAGTCCATAGATAATATCTTAAAGAACTGTAAACGTATATAATAGGACATTTTATAGTGTAGAGAATTAAAAATTGATCCCGAAAGATTCTCGGGTCTATTCTCCTTCACGTATAACAATAACCCGACTGACCAAATCAGGATTGGACCCCAAAGTGTTAATCAAACTAGGATTCTTATTTTAATGTATCGTACATTTTTTCTTATTTAATGAAATAGAGAAGTGATTTAGAGATAAATGTATATCGAGAGAAGAGATTTGACCACCTTAACACTAGGTTTACCATGAGTTGGCATATACCTATTTCTACTAAAAGGGTCAAAATGACCCCTTTTGGTATTTAATTAGAAAAAAATATAGATTGGCCTATCTATTATGAAGTTAAAGTTGAAAAAATTTTATATTTTCAATATACTTGTTGAGATGTGGTATGATGAAAAGGATCAACTTCAAGACAAATTACTCTTCTTCCATCATCTTCTACCAAAACATTGACTCACACGTCTTCTTACTAAAAACCTATAATAGCGTCTATTTGACTGACTTTCGGCTTCGGCTTCTTGTTTCTTATATACAAACATTTTACTAACACGTACTTATTTCTATATTTATA
The DNA here is from genome assembly GCF_947563725.1 of Argiope bruennichi. NCBI lineage: Eukaryota > Metazoa > Arthropoda > Arachnida > Araneae > Araneidae > Argiope > Argiope bruennichi. The sequence continues at coordinate 9,331,529 of NC_079159.1, forward strand.
CCTATATCTGTGTTCCTATCAAGCCGTTACATATTTAAATATAAACGCATATATTATCAACAGCATTTACTCGAATGGTCAAAATGACCCCTTCGGTAAAGGAAAATATACTATATACATTCCTTTGAAACTAAAAAAAGAAAAATAATAATAATAAGATTTGCGATTATATTCTCATAAAATACGGCAATAATTTTCTTGAAGAAAATTACGAAAAGTTTTCTCAGAGGGGTCAAAATGACCCATGGTAAACCTAGTGTTAAATCTGAAATGTCTGCTTAACATTCTCAATCGTGAAACTGGGGAGCGAAAAGGGCGAATTAATTTTCTGTAGATGTGTTACAAAGCGATATGCCTATCTTGATCAGTCCCAGGTCTGATTGACTCTCCACTCTTCTCCATCGTACAATCACTGAGGGAAAAAACTGACGAACTGACTTTGTGATCGACGTGTTACACAAAGATTTCACCATCTTTATCAATCCCGTGATCTCTTAGTGAAAGAGGCGCGTCACTCTCGGTGTGTTTGCGGTCGAGTTGAAAAATGACTTTTTCTCGAGTTTCGCCTCTGGCCCTGGCAATAATGATGATAGTGCTTTCCCTCGGCAGATGGTATGAAAATCCCTTAATAGTCCGCCAATTTACCGCCACCCCTCCACTTGGGGTTAAAGAACAGCATCAAGAGAGAGGCATGAGTCGAAAATTGAGACTTGATGCAAATAACTATCGTTTCCCCTCAGCCAACTTGTTCTTTGCGCCAGCACGTGTTATTAGGAGGAGAGCGCTCGCATGCTTCTCAGGTGTGTAGTGTATTTTGAAGAAAATAACCGAGGCGGTTTGGGTGAAATTCTCGAGGTAATGTTTAAGTAACCAAAATGAACGGGAACTAAAACGTTACCCTCGGTGATTTGTTCTCAAATGTAGCAATCTTTGTTTGTTTTGATCACCTGCGAGGACGGCTAAATTTTTGTGGGTCTCGTCCTCTAAGTGAATATTTTTTAACCTGGCACGATGTGACGATGGGGAAACCACATACAAAAAAGAAATAAAAACTGGTTTTGGAATTTCTATCGTGCATCTGAAGTATATATTAAAGAATTTTATTCATAAAACTCCTGATTCACGTTTTGAACTTATTTTAAGAAAGTATTTTGCTTGAGAATTAAAAGTACTGTAGTTATTGTGAAGTTGATTTAAGAATGAATAAGGAATACTTTTGACAATTATCAAATTGTAAATAATTTCTGTTGGAAAAAAAAATCTTCATAAGACGAGCAATATAAAAATATGATAACTGAATAAATAATTTACATAAATAAAACGTAAATAAATAATTAAATGAATAATTAATATAAATAAAAAATCATATAGATGAAAAATTAAACAAATAAAAGATGCCTTTTTTTTCACAAAAATACAATTTTAAGAAAGTATTTTGCTTGAGAATTAAAAGTATTGTAGTTAATTGTGAAGTTGATTTAAGAATGAATAAGGAATACTTTTGACAATTATCAAATTGTAAATAATTTCTGTTGGAAAAAAAAAATCTTCATAAGACGAGCAATATAAAAATATGATAACTGAATAAATAATTTACATAAATAAAACGTAAATAAATAATTAAATGAATAATTAATATAAATAAAAAATCATATAGATGAAAAATTAAACAAATAAAAGATGCCTTTTTTTTCACAAAAATACAATTCCAAAATGCAATGCGTTAAGGTGAAGTGAAGGGAAGGCAAGGAGGTATAGCTATTCCAAGCACTATACTTAAATGGCGCTGTGAAAAGAAAATATTAGTGCTTTCATTTCACTTTGTGAAACCAAATATGAGGGAATAAAAGAAAATAAAAATAAATATACTTCCTTGTACTATATATTCTTAATAACTATAGCTATAAAGGAAAGTGAATAAAAATAGTTATACTTAGATTTCGCTTATTACTCTATGGCATTTGCAATGGTCTGCGAATTTATTGTGATATTCTGGAGGAACTAAGGATTCTTACTGGACCTGTTGTCATAAAAAAGTCATAATATGAATTAAATACATGAACTGAAATCGGAGTTTCAATTTCTTCATACAAAAAAATGTAATGCAATTATTGTAAAATAAATGCAATAGTTTTAGAAATCCAAAAACATTCTTTTTTCTATTAACATAATTATTATATGTATTAATGCTTCCTTTTACATATATGACATTTGTAGCCTCGTCATCATAATGAATTAAAGCAGAACCAATTCTTGAATTCTAATAAAAAAAAAAAAACCTCACAGATCCTTTAATAATTTATTTATTGCCGTTATTTATTTATTATATTATTTATACAATTTATTTATTGTGTCTACCTTAAAAAATACGTTGAAGTCAATGACTATCTAGATAGCTTCTTTTTCCTGTAAGCTAATAGAAATATGCAGTGTTCAATGCAGATGGAAATAGCTGAAAAAGATGATCCAAAATAAAAATAATTTGACTATAACAAATAAAACATGTGTGCCACTTAAACAAAGAGCATTCAGCATATTTTTATTTGATATAATCATGCTGTCAACCTCATAGTCCTCTGTCAACATTTAAGGATCTTCTTGAAATCACCACGGCTTTCGGATGTTGCAGCAATACAACTTCAAACAATGGATTCAGTTAGATCTCTATTAATCCAATAACCATAGAAAATATTAATCCTACGGGTGTCATTTTTCGGATCAGAATTAATAGAACATGCAGTTGAAAACAAAGAGAATTTATTTGAGATATTAATGCATTATCTTCTATGCATTATTTATAAGCATAATGCACTATAGAAATCAAAATGATTTACGTAGTCGAACTCACTTTTTCTATTTTTCCACCATCAGTTCAAAAGAGGATGGCTCATGTTTACTGTCTATATATTCTTAAAATTTCTCGATTAAAAATATTTCAGTTGTCAGAATTTTAATTAAATAGAAATAAACTTCAATTTATACCTTTTAAAAACCATTTTTCAGACATTAAAGCTATTAGTGTTTAATACATGCAGATATAAAGAATATAGTTTATAATGGTTAATATATATGCAAATATTATGTTTGATAATTTTCTGAGCTTTATTATTAATACGATAATATAAAACATGAAAGAGGGATACAAAATTCCAATTGATGTAATAAGCAGACTTTATTTTCAAATGGAATTCATACCATCGCAAAACTAAACTGGTCTCATGAGAAAATTGAGCCTATATATCCGCACAGCAAAATACACCCAAGTATGTCGAGTTTTTCTCCTTCACATTTTAAATGAATATTAAGTGAATTATCTATTGCTCATGCAGTAAATCAGGTTTTCAACTTCAGTGATATCTTCAAATTGCGTGATTTAGTTAGATATCAGTCAATTGATAGTATGAAACTGCCTCATAAAGCACACAAATTTCTTATTTTGCTTCAATTACAAAATCACTAAAAATAGTTATTCCATGTTGAGACCACTTTATCTGATGTCTTAGCTGCATTATTATCATTGCAGTAAATGTCATACATTGATTAATTCTATATTATCTTACACAGTTTGCTGAGACTCCATGCAGTTTTTTCCTTTTGCACAGTGGAAATTGGATTTTGAAATTAAATTGCTCTGGGAGAGATCGTATTTGGTGAGTGTTCTATTCTGCAGAATCAACAAGAGAGTACGATTGCATTCCAGTGTGAAAATGCAGCATAACGCATCATTTAGAGATGGAAAAAAAAAATGGCGAATTTTTAAGTAAACAGTTCAATCCAAGTAATATCAATAAATGGTATTTCTCATCGACCGTAGAGTTCTACAAAATTACAATTTTAAAGAAATTCGACAGGTGAAAAATTCATCTTTTGAGCATTTAATCTGAGTAGAAGACTCCAGAAGAAGCATATATATGGATAACTGAATGAAAACCCAACTGAGAAAACTGCTTTGTCTCTGAATATGTAGTACAAATAGGGAACTATAGCAGATAGAGATAAAACTCCATTAAAACTGGCATTTAAAGATGTGAATTTTCTCTAGCAAGATATGATAAAGGAAAAGAGATGGGCGAATTCTCTAGAAAGTTTTGCATGTGCCACTTTACATCTCAGCCATATTCCATGACATTATATGTATAGTTCCACAATCAAGTATTTTGCCATTTTAAGTAGCGCACATTGTGAGACTCCCCCACCCCTCTTTTAATAAACTGGAAAATTTAATTTACATTTCAGCTTAATTAACATATTGAGGATTAATATTAGAATAACTTTATTTTAATTTCGCGCAATAGTATATGTTCTATTATTATGTTATTTATTTAATATTACGTTATTTACGTTATTTATTTATGTGTATATCACATATAATTATGTGATATACGCATTTATTACAGTATAACTTTTAGCAGATGCTGGGTATTTATTAGAAACTCTGTGATAACTGTGAAAGTAACTAAATGGACAGGAATTTGATTTATATATATATATATATATATATATATATATATATATATATATATATATATATATATATACAAATTTATTTATGGTACGTGACTGCGTTCGAGATGAATCTTCTGAAAAAAGTTGTAAAATTATAATATTTCTGTGTTTTTGTACGAAAAAAATAGATAAACAACAGCAATGAAACCTAAATATATCATTTAAAAAAACTGTAAAAAAAATGTTTTAAGCTAGAAAGAGGTATAGATCAAATATCCACTAGCATAAAAGTTTATTAAAAAGTTAGTTCAAAATCGAGCAAATAGTTTAATAAATATATTTCCTATTTCCTGAACTAAAAAAAGTAGCTTTATCCAACTACTAATTATTGTGGTTCAACTGATAAATAACATGAAACTTTCAATTTCTTTTGTATTGTGAAACATTAAAAAAATCCACAGAATATTTTTAAATAAACGGATTGTTAGTTCAAGAGGTGCCAGCATATTAAGAAATTATTATACAAAATTTGAACAAAAAACTTGAATTAGATTTTAATTTGCAATGTTTGTTGTAAACAAAAATCGGCCAAAATTTACAATTTGAGAAAATTGCATTTAAAGATGTAGAACAGCATAAAAACATGTACAATGCAAATATAAAAATCAATGCAATTCGCCAAAGAATAAGTGGAGAAAAAAATTCATACGGTTTGATGAAGAAGACAGTTTAGAAATTAAGAGTATTGAATAAAAATATATCTGATATTTTTGCAAGAAATCAACTCTTCAGCGTCGTCACCTTCCTTAATTCGTTTGTCTGCCCTTCCCTTTGAATCCCAAAGGCATTAGGCAACTGCCTAAGTTGAAATCTATCGCTCACTATATATCATGTATTAAAGATTTAATTCTTTTGAAAAAAAAAAAAGGAAAAAGCAGCTTTGCCGGTGAATGGTAGCTCAATGGAGTCAATTACGTGCTCACTTGATACACATGAAATGTACCTCGTCAACTAAATTTTGGATTTCATTACGAATGATCCGAAAAGAAATAGAATATGGTACTACAGCAAAGTGTAAAGGTATGCTATTGGACGTAATTATGTGTGGCTTGTGACTGTTAAGTCGTATTAATTGTTCCAATATTACAATCATTTTCTATATGCTTCAGTTTCTATGCCAGGAAGTTAAAAGTATTATTAAGATATTCAAAATGATTTTGAATATTTTATGCCATTGAAAAAGTTGCAATGCAAACGCACTCACATAAAAAAAGAAGAGCACCATTAATCCAAAAAAAAAAGCGCAGAAATTCCTTGATCACGGAATTATCCTCCTTCTCCAATCTCCTTGCAATTCCTTTCTCGTCCGAATTCTCCCCCATTTCCTGATTTCGGTTTTTCAATAACAAAAGGAACGATTTTCTTTATTTATCAGAGAACCGTTTCCGTATTGGAAAGGTAAAATATTCTCTATTCCACACTCTTTGCAAATCGCTACTCCACAACTATTATTTTCGCTCATACCGGGAAAGAGTATAAAAAAATATATATGAAAAAAAAGGAAGCAAAAATTTTTTCTTCTCTTTCTCCCTTCCATTCTCTGGAATAAACCAAAGACGGTACCGACGCGATGCACCTATAAAAATTCAGATTAAAAAAGTAGATAAAGTAGCAAAAAAATATGAGAGAAGGAGAAGAAAAAAAGATGACAAAGAAGAAGAAGAATTTGATTAATGATTTTATATTCCCCTTTTTTCGTTTCCTAATCTAACCTCTCACGCCATTTTTCACAGCTCGTCCTCCCCAGAAGTATATCAACCGCCAATGGGAGCGGAGCGAAGACGAGAGAGCTTATTATGCAAATTAGGGTTGGTAGGGGCAGCCTTCATCGCTCGCACAACCCAACATCCATCTCCTACGTGCCACAGCTGACACGATTCCGAGCGCACTTCCACTGGCAAACCCCCGCTTGGCGGGGAGTTTGGCGACGTCGTTCACCGGTAAACAACCACATCTATTGAATAAATTGGAGAACACACTATCACTTGCCTCGCTTATTTGGTTACTGGATAAACAAATATCTCTTCTTTCACAAAATCGTATTCTACTCGTCATACTTAATTTATTAAGTCTTTTGGGTCCAAAATGATATCCTTATATTTCATTGTTTATATAATTAACCAAACGCTGTGGTCTGTCTAAAACTGTTTCGCAGACTCTCCATTTTCAAGCCTTATCTTCTTTCCTTCGCACAAAATCGTATCCCTTCAATAAGGTGCCAATGCTTTTCTTGGCATTACAGATCTCTGAAGCAATTCTAGAATTTTTTCGAAATCTGTTGTGCAAATATTTTTCCCAATCCCTTTTTGCCGCCTGAATGGAACCAAAATTCGATACAGTACAAGATCATATGCCGAATTTTATTGATTATGTCATTACATTTCTACATTACACAATGACCGACAGACAGCATGTACTTTGGGTGTATGTCTTGACGTTGTATCAAACCCTTTGATAGATTATAGATTTGATAAGAATCTATTTTTTAGATGTTAAATCTATATTCCAAATTTTATATATCTAGTTTTTTGCGTTTTATAATTATCCAGTTTACTTGTACTAGGATTCACTTGAATAGTCAGATAGCCAGATTTCCTGTGGGCGAATTTCATTCAAAAGTTGATAGGAATCTTCAAATTTGGTGGTAAGTCCATGTACCAAATTTCAGCAGTCTAGCTCAAGGCATTTTAGAATTTTTAGAACTACCGTGCTCACATATAGACAGACATAATAACAGAAATTTATTTTTAGGACCCAGGAAGGTTTGAAAAGTTCAAATTTGGTGTTCGCATTTATTAATGATAATACTTTTTCAATAATTTATATATGAGAAAATACAAAAATGTTATAAAATATCACTGAATGTACTTGACCCATGATTTAATTATATTCCAAGCAATGGTCCTTTTAATTTTATTTTTAAGAAATTAGCAGACAACCAATCACATTTAATCTGGCAGACTGAAGTATTTCATTTAGAAAAGGAATCTGTCCTCAACTTTTCTGGATATAAAAGAGCTTGGTAATGTCTGTTTCTTTCACTTTTGTCCCAGTTTCCTTTACATGATTTTTTTTCCATGTTGTTGTTTTTTCATGGTTCTTCGATATTCAAATTAAATGGGATTTTTAAAAAATAAAACTGTTACCCAGACTTTATTTTGCATTTATTTGTTCAGGAAATAATACAGTGGATATAACTTAATGTGATTGCAGTTAATATTATCTTTCGTTTTATATTATCAAAATCTTCTGCTTCCGAAAAAGACTTTTCCGAATGAAAAAATAATAAGAATAGTTTGAATTGATCACTATATTGTGTTATGTTATCAGTTTTCAATTATAAAATGATCCGATCCTTTATTTTCCAACTACCATTGAGTTGACACCTCTATTGATTAAAAATCATGTAATTTCTCTCTCCAATTAAGAGAAAACATCTGATGCTTTTTTCTCATGCAGTTTGGTTCTTTATCTGGGCTAGAGCTATCTAGATTGATTTAAAATACCAGATACGCTGCGATGTGTAGTTTGAAGTTTGAGCCACTACTATCTGCGATTGAATTGCGAAAACATAACAGATTTTAGAAGGAAAAAGAATTAATTGAAGACAAAATATAAATTTTTCGGAGTTATGAATGTTTACCTAAAACGAATAAACGTAACTCTGTGGCGTAGTTTCAAACGAGCCGGAACGAATGTGTGGAAGAAAACCCTCTAACGAGCTCTGAAAGGAGTCCAATTTTCGATATTTTGAAATGCAGCGTACAGCATCGTTCAACAAATTATAAAATACAGCACAAGTATGAACAATATATAAGAGAATCATTAAAGAATAACTGTTGATAAACAACAGTTAATGACTTTTTTTAAGTGTTATTTATGAAATAAATTTTGGGTACTCCTTTGGTAAGTGTTTTTACTTTTTTCCTTTGCTTAGAAGAAATTTAGATAATCTCACCCAATTCGATTATTTTTATCAACTGGATAATGTTACCTAAAATCCTTAAATTCTGGAGTGATTATATGAAACAGCAGCTACGGTACTAATTATGGTGTATATAATAACAAATGTATTTTAGAGGAATTCTATTTGCTTATTATAAATGAAGTAACACCCAGCCACAGTTCAGAAACATGTAGTAAGTACTTCAATGATGCTATTTATCAGAATAATATAAAGGAAATATTGTTTAAAAATGAACAACTGAGCAACAATTCAGAAAATATAGGAATACCTTTTTTTTTTTTTTTTTCGATTAGCAATTTAACAAAAACAGCAAAACTAGCTATCATTTTTAAGAAATATAAGAGAAAAAGTGTGAGATATTTTTCTTTTAGGGCTTTTACTAAGAAATTTTGATAGAAATTTCTTTAAAATGTGCCGATTCAGAAAAGGGAATCTTAGATATTTTCTGAAGGTAGGCACAAGCATTGGGGATTTTTATCCCTTCGCTTCGAGCATGAAAATTGCAATGACCATCATTTATTAGAGCGCGTGTTAGAAATAATTAAATAAAAATCGGGATCAGGAATAAGGGAATTTAAATCAGGAATTAAGGAAAAATTTTATAATAATATAATATGAAATAATTTAATATAAAAATAGGAAATTAATTCGGATTTAAATTCGATTAAGAGATATCATTACACACACACACGTATATGTGTGTGTGTGTGTGTAATGATATCTCTACACACGTATATGTGTGTGTGTGTGTGTGTGTATGTATTTAATTTGACATGTTTCTAATAAGTCACCATGAACATTAGAGGGGTGAAAATATGAAGGTGAAAGAGTGAAAAGTGCAAAATGGCAAAGACAAATCTTAGGTGGTGAAAAAAAAAAAAAAACGATTAAAAACTTTAATTGGCTGTGTGCGAAACCAGAGCTGCGAAATTTCCAGCTAAAGGTTCGCCAAATTCAAAGAGAAAAAAAACGTTGCTTTTCATTTACCGATGTGCCTCTTAACTTCGAGCAATGAGTGAATTTTGATGTATTCCAGTATTATTCTGTGTGCAACGCCTTCAAAAAAAATCTCTTTTTATATAATTTCTTGTCGTTTTCTTTTCATTGTTTTCTCCAACTATCATTAATTATGGAATTCTTAGTATGGTAAAATAAACAAATGAAATTTAAAAGGATAATACAAATTTTTAAAATACTTTCAGGGGCTTTTCTTCAACTTTGCAGTTCTAATGGAAGAGCTGACACAGCTAAATTATAAAATTCTTCATATTTGTTTAAGATTCGAGGAAGTCTTTGAAACTTCTAGCATATTATACCTTGCAAATGTGATATGTTAAATCTCTATTTGTTTTCTGTTCATATCTGGTATATAAAAAATTTTCTGTTAAAAATAAATTTTTCTGGTAATCCAAATTAAAATTGTTATTCAGAAAAGAAGATTTTTTTATACAAATTTGTCATTGCAAAATCAAACGAATGCTTCGATAAAGTTGAATTCGCTTTCTTTCCACTTTTGATTTAATTATTTTTGTTTAAAATTCTTAAAATTATTATGAAATGATATCAAAATACTGATTTCTGTTTTATGGAATCAAATCTCTAATATGCTGTTAAATTTGGATGATTGAAAGAAAACTCTCTGTCTGTACTAAACTGCTTACTTATCAAGAGTTCTTGAAATGAATTTTAGATATTTTGAATTGTTTTCATCGATTAAGTATTCGGTAATTGTTTTTAATAATTAACATAATTAAAAATGAAATTTAAAAAGATTTCTATCTTTCTCTTTGTAGTAAATTAACATTTTTAAAATTAAGGTTAAGTTACTGGGAATATTATTATTATAAGCTTTAGTAATTGCTCAATTAATTCCTTTAGAACACTCGACTTAAAAAAAAAAAGATTTCGGCAGAAAATTCAGCATCTTACGAAATAAATTCAGTTCAGTACGCCCCCCCCCGCCCTTTTTTGTGTGTGTACGCCTTATTGCTCTTTTAGATTACTATATAACTTTACAAAAATCATTTTTGATAAGTTAATAAAGCAATAAGGTTTTATTGATTTCTTCTTACATAATTCCTTATTCATTATGAATGCGAAACTTAAAAATTTCTTCCCCATTTTAGAGAATTAAGCCTTGAGTGCTTTGTGTTTCACCATTTTTTCGTTGTTTTTTTTTCTTTGTCCGTATATGATAATGCCTTAGCTCTATTCCATTCTTTGTAATCTAAATAGACACTTTTTAACACTTGTTTGAGCATTTTATTATTTAAAATGTTGATGTCGGCTAAAACCTTCCTCTGAATATTGTTTTATAATTTAGGCCAGTAAATTTGGAATCATAAAATGAATTATTTTCAATTTCATTTATTCCAGATCCTACTTGAACCTATATTTGACGTCCTATATCTTATCTTTTTCTCTCCTGCAAGGCTTTGAGAATCCAATATATCTCAAAATATTGTACAGTAGTTAATTGGGATTGATAAACTACATCCATTTATCAATGTAACCAGTGTTAATAAATAATTTCATTCAGCTGAGTTGAACATATATGTCAATATAAAAATATATGTATGTGATTTAACATCCAAGTTAATCTTAATAAATAAGAAGGTACAGACTAATATATATTTGTATTCAAGTATAACGCTGTGCAATTATTACTTAAGTAATTTTTTAATAAATTGAATATATATTACTTATTATTAGAATTTTTAAATGTAATTAAATGAAATTAATTTATCTGTTATTATTTTCCAGAGATTAGAGATGCTTTCTCTCTCAATAGTATCGCTTAATTATATTGGATGAAGAATTGTACTAGATTTAAGTAAGTTTAGCTGTTCTTTGTTTAAGGCATAAAAATCATGTAATTATTTAGTTGTTTCCTATTTGTCTTTTAGTTATATATAAAAATAACAATATAAATAACATAAGAGTTTTAAAATACCTGTCAATTTTTGGAACAGTTTTTAATTTTTAAAAAAATTTACAGCAAATCTGGTGACTACTTAAGGGATAAAATCATGCAGTTATTTAGTTGTTCCCTATTTGACTTTTAGCTGTATCTAAAGATAATATCAGAATAATTTTTCAAATAACATAACATAACGCCATCTTGCGCCTAAGGTGCTTAAAACACTATGTTATCTAACCAGCTGGATCTTAATTTTTAAAAAGACTTATAACAAAACTGGTGACCATTTTCGAAAATGGTCTCCTCTTTGTGGTATTCAAACAACTCTGCATTTTTATCGTAACTCAACCTTCAGTTCTCACTCGAATTTTTTGCACCAAAAATCTTATAAACGAAAGTGATACATCGCCAATTGTTGTAACCCATACCAAACCTCAGCTGATGGCTGCCGTGGTATGTCATCAACTACAAACGTAGTATTCGGAAGCCGTAAGATAGAACCTCGGTTAAAATAACGGGCCTGGCATCGGCACGTTTTGAATAAACTTCTCCTCCCCCACCCTCACGCAGCCTCCTCCCCCTATTTCTGCTCTCCCCCCTCCTTTCTCCTCAACGCAGCGCTCTTGATTACAATCTCAACAAAATTAATACGCCAAATTTTTACCTCTCCCCCCGACACGCTAGAGGAATTAAAACGTTGAAAGCCGCGCCTAATTGACTTGTTAGGCGAATGAATGCTCTTAGTATTGGCGCTTTTGTTCCAGAGCGCATTTTAATGAAATAAAAGAGCCCTGCAACCGCACACACACACACTTTGGAAGCCGCGTTTACGTGTTTGTAGTGAAGTTGAAGTTGTAGGAAGGCAAAGAGTTCTGACATTGTTACCGAATGAACTGAACAAGAACAATTTTTCCCTTTGTTTTCCTGTCCGCAAAGAAGAATTCGCTAAAGAAAAATGACTCGTCTTTTCCCGTTTTTCGTTCGAACGAGAATCGTCTGATTATTCGAATTCTTTGTTTTTGGTACGGTGAATGAAAGGTTCTGGTGGATTCTTGTTTAAATATATATTTTTACCTTTCTGTTTGTTGGTACATATTTTGTCATAAATCTTATGAGAAATTCATAAGTGGAATTATAAATAATAAAATTTGTGTCGCTTCATCTTTATCGTTTATTTTTATAAAAAAGTTTATATTTCATTAACCTCTCTGTGGCATTAGAACAAATTACTTGATATGGAAATGACATTATCCGTTTTATTTTATGAAACACTAATTTTCTAGAATTCTTCTTGATATCTTTAAAAGACTAATTAATCTGTATTTCTAAAGCTGTGATGGAATATCAAATAACAATAAAATTAAATTGCTTTTTTATTAAAAATAAATTTGTGTAGTTTTTTTGTGAGCAAGTTATGGTACTATTCCTAATTTCGCATGATAAATTTGTTAGAAATAAAAATAATAAATGTTGAACAAAAAAATTGAGCGGATAAAAAGTTTATTTTTAAATTGCATTGATATTCATTTCACTGGGAACTGAAACTAGCAACACTGATTTTTTAAAAATGTATCCATGCACCTTAGAAACTATAATTTTTGTAATTTTAACAAAATTACAAAAAAAAAAAAAAAAGAATGGAATGAAATTAAGATAATTTAGCAAATAAAAAAAAATTCTTATGGTCAAAATCACATTGTGGGCTATCATCCGCCAAAATTATCTGAGTAGAAATTATAGTGGCGTAAAAACTTAGTTATTTTTAGTTTGTAGATGTCAATCCCATAATTTAAAAAATCTGCTATAAAGTAAACACCTGAATGTTTAGAACATCGAATAAAAATTTGACCTTGCAAGTTATAATTTATTTACAAGCTATAAAAATAATCATTGCGGATTTTTTCCCCAATAGTTAATTTCCTGTTAATAAAGTGTGTCCAAATATATATGAAAACGTTAAGACAGACATTGAAATGAAACAACTTTCATGTTTCATTTTTTTACAAAACGTAAAGAGCTAGGTATATAAAATTTGGTGCACCAATTTAGCATCTAAAATATAAATTGTTATTAAATTTTGAACCAACTGTCTGACGTTCTGTACTTTCGCATGTAAACGCAGGAATTCATAAACACAGTTCCTTAAATCAATTTTATGATTACTATTATATTTCCTGTCAAATTTTGGTGTCAAGCGTCCAAAAAGCATGTTCTCACGACAGATTCGGTAAAAATGCTAGATTCACACCAAATATTTATATTTCTTAACAATCATTCATCAGTGCCATGCAAGACATTAACGATCTTAACCAAGGTCCACAGTTTCTGTGTTGGGCGGATAAAAAATTATTGGAAAATATGAGAGAATGTTGTGGGAACACCACTCCTGTTTTTAGTTTGTAGATGTCTTTTAATTATTTTTTGCTCCTCTAAGAATGTGAATTTCTTTCATAGATAACCCCTGAGAAGCTCAAAATGCGTATTTAAAGTATTTTTTACTTTCTCGTATGCAAAATATATAAAGAGAAAGAGTTGATCGTCAAAAAAATACGAATTCCACATTTTAACACATGTCTGTTTTTTAGACCTCCTTGTATCAGAAAAACACAATTTTGGATTGTGTCTGCCTGCCAATTCTATAATTCAAAAATGTATAGAATTAATAGGATGAAACTTATGTTTGATCTTGCCGAAATTTATAGGTTTTTATCAAGATTTGATAAAATTCATTCAATGTAAATTTTCTCTCTATCTATCCAAATGCATATGAATACAATATTTACAAAACATTAATAGCTCTATGAATAGCATAAATTTATACATTTAAAGTGTACATTTGTATAAAATTTTGAATCAAATCTATCAGTGCATTACGTATATTGTTCCGTACAGAACGATATTTTAGCAGTATATCGGTCTGCGCATTCGTATGTGTATAAACACGATAACTCAAAAAGACAACAATTCAAATGAATGAAATTTGGCATGCAATCTTCTTACTTATGTGTCCAATTTTGGTTTTAATCAATCGATAAAAAGGCATCTTTAGTACATGTTCGGTTTTCTTCAAGGAGCACACATTGCTTTCTCATGTGCAAATATAATGAAATTTCCGTAGAGCACGTGGTAATTTTGTTTCCCCATGTGCTTTCTTATGTGAAAATAAAAATCTAAATATTTGTGGCATTCCGAAATTTTCCTGACAAATCCACAATTTTTATACAAGTGATGGGGGGATAACGCCTTTATTAAGGAATATGCGAGAAAGTTTCGAGCAAACCACTTTTATTCTTTATTCTCTGATACTTATAAAGCATATTGATATTAAATTAATTGTTCGTCAATTTGATATAAAATTAAGTTGATGTAAAATTATCCATTGATAATAAATTAATAATTATTGATAATTAAATGATTAACTCTTAATAGATTATTTAATAATTATCTATTAATGCAATTTATTATAGAAATCTTACCATTACATCATTTTATATACATTTGATGGAAGCATGTATTAAGTGCAGAAGTTCATTGATCGATCCTCGAAGCTAATTTTAAAGCGCGTATACTTCTCACTCCGTTTTCTGACCAGTGGTGAAGTTGAAAATGGGAGGAGGGGGGGGGGTATTTTTTGTGACGCGTCACGAGGGAGGAATGGAACGGGAACAGTTTATGGGGCCCCAGAGAGAGAGCAAGCGTTTTTGAGTCGCCAGGGGTCGAGTTTGCAAAATTGGATGGTTTGCAAACTTTTTTTTTACTTTGATTCTTGTTATTGCTTTATCACCTTTTTTTTTTTTTTTAAATCCAACTTTTGTCTAGCGAGACTAGAAGAAAATTTTCAGTTCAATACTGACAAAAAGGAAAATCTTGCAATTAAAAAATAAACTAAGCATTTAAATATATATTGCATATTGCATTAAAAGATGAAATATGTTTTTCATCTGGAATATTCCAGAATAGGTGTGAGAATTTTCTACCCATGGATAAATTTTAAGTAATATCTAGAATGGAGATATACAAAGAAGCAATCCAAAAATATAAATTTTTAATTACAAAAAAAAAAAAAAATTATAGACAAAATTTTAAGGAAATACTTTTCAAATTTCATTATTGATTTATTAGAAACCCATTCTGCAGTAATAAAATATCGCTGTTAATTTAATTTTACAAAAAATTAAGGATACATTTTCGTTTGAAGAAAAAAACATTATAGACAAAATTTCTAAAACAATATTTTTCAAATTTCGTTATTGATTTAGTAGTAGCAACATTTTTTCAAACTATCGTTATTGATTTATTAGAAGCCCGTTCTGCAGTAATAAAGAATTGTAATTTATTAAATTTTATAAGTAATCAATGATACATTTCCATAAAGAAATGGAAAAGATCCATAAAAATGTAGGGGGTTCTCATTCCTTGTCTGATCATTGTGTTCACTTGCTATTGCACGAATACTATACATTTGTTCAGCAAATCATTTAAAATTGATTAGCGGTTTTTAACAAACAACTCCCAGCATATCTCATTTTTAACGATTCATAAAATAGTTCGCTGTATTAAAATGATGCCTTAAAATCCTCCACAATACTGCGAAAAATCGTTGAAAATAAGAGCAATTCATTGAGATTCGTTGAAATTCGTTGATTGAGATTCGTTTTACAGAAAAAGAAGGGAAAAAAATAGCTGTTGAACACTGAGCCATTTCCAAAGATGAATGCCATATCTGTCTTTTCCTTTCCCCCAAATCACAATAACTTACTTCTTTATTGTTCAAAATTGCACGTCATAAAACGATTCTTTTTTCCGTTACTTTTTCTTGAAAGGAAATTAAATAAATAAATATTGTTTTTTGTAAAGAAAGGGAGAAAATCCAGTGCACATTCTAACTGCAACCGGAAAAAGAGTTTGAAAGGCAAGTTGAAAAAAATTACTAAAAAAAGTAATGAACCTAATGTCTCCTTACTGCTTGCTCTATGGAATGGAAACAAATAACATCTGGTCTTCTAACCGCAGTTTCCCCGCAAGGCAGCGTTTAGCCTCTGCTAACAGCCTTAAATGAATGCTAAAACTCCAAGATAATTATCGAAAGTCCCATTGAAGTGCAAGCTAGAGAAATTGACAGCATAAATGGAACCTTCTGCTTCCGTTAAAAATGAGGGGAAAAAAAAAAGAGTTTTCTGCAACGAAACGAACTGTATTGTTTCGAATCAACTGCCTTGATCGAAAATATTTTATTTTCTGCTTTATAGCACTGTTTAAATATTTTTCGTCTTTTTTTTAGACATACACTTATCAAAATATTTGTAAGAAGTTCTTTCACTACAGTAAAAAGCTAGTTGAAGTTCCAATATAATATCTTGATGCATTACCAGGCAATAATTCAACGGAAATAAAATTTGTTAACCCTAATATATATATATATATATATATATATATATATATATATATATATATATATATATATATATATATATATATATATAAAGGAAATAGAGTTCATCTATTTGTTTTCTTTAAATAGAATCCTTTTATTTAGTCATCAAAAATGCATAATTTAATACGTTTAATGCCTTTATCAAAAATATTTTACTTTCTGCGTTACAGCAGTATTTAAATATTTTTTTATCCCTTTTTTTTTTTTTAGGCAGAAACTTGTCAAAATAATTGTAAGATCTTTTACTACAACAAATGGTTTCAATAGAATGTCTTGACGCATTACCAGGCAATAAATTCAGCTGAAATAAAATTTGTTAATCTTAATACATGTATAAAAGAAAAATAAATAGAGTTCATCTGTTAGTATCGTTTTTAAATAGAGCCATTTTATTTAGTCATCAAAAATGCATAGTTGCTATTTAATACGTTTAGTGGAAATCATCAGGACCAAACAGAGAGGAATGCAAACGTTCAAGATAACGCGTTTTCGAAAGTCTTTTCGGCTTTCTAATTTTGTAAAAAGAAAAGATTTCATTTGCCATGCTTGAATCCGATTATACATACAGTTGCAACTATCTGCTACAGTCACATGTACAACTATCTACTACACTTACAGATAATCCGATTATAATACAGTTGCAACTATTTGCTACATTCACATGTACAACTATCTACTACACTTGCAGATAATCCGATTATAATACAGTTGCAACTATCTGCTACATTCTCATGTACAACTATCTACTACACTTGCAGATATAGTTCGAGTCATTATCGAAAGAGTCATTTTTTCAAAACAAAAGAAAAGAAAAAGGATTAGTTCCAAAGGAAAAGAAAAAGTCCAAAACGTATCACAAGTATGAGGCCTCGTTAGACTTTTATTCATAAAATTCAAATAAATTTATTTATTTATAGAGGAGCACTCTACAAAGAAACCCCAAGTCAATTTTCTTAAACAATTGAAAATTTTATTCTCAAATGTTGCAAAGAGTGAAATGCAAAATTTTAAGACAATGTTGA
This sequence comes from Argiope bruennichi, assembly GCF_947563725.1. Classification (NCBI taxonomy): domain Eukaryota; kingdom Metazoa; phylum Arthropoda; class Arachnida; order Araneae; family Araneidae; genus Argiope; species Argiope bruennichi. The sequence goes on from NC_079159.1 coordinate 9,349,378, forward strand.
TTGTATTTATGAATTTAATAAAATCAAAATTTGAAATCGAGTTTGCCTTTTAGGATTGCAGCAATGCGCATAATAAACTATTTATTTAAAAATAATTTTTCAATTGTATCCGAATTCGTTACTTTTCTGAAATTCCTCTACTCTTCCAATTACCGTTGTATCTACAAAAAGATATTTCTCAAGACCGAAAATAATACCTTGAGATCTAGCATTGTGAAGTTTGTCTTCTAATACATTTTATCCGTCGAATCCGAATTATCCTATAAACTAAGTCTTATTAATGTATTATCAATAAATTTGCTGTAAAAAAATATGGAAAAAAAAGTGACATTGTAATTTTGTTTTAGTAACTTTCATAGCAAAAGTGTTTCAGAAGATTATGAAACAATTCTTTTTGTTATTTGATTTATTAAAGATTATTTATGTTATCAAAATGTTAACTTTACAAAAATATTTTGATATTTATCATTTTCAAATGCTCATGAGCCGTATACAATGATTTGAACACTGCAATAAATAGATACAGAGGATGTACAAAATACTTTTATTCGTTTATATCCCCATCTTTTTAAATCATAGTGAAAAATGATGAAGCACACAGCGATTGTATAGCCATAGTCCCAGGTTTGAAACTCGGGATGAAATGGCCCAAAATTCCTTTAAATCAGTTAATTAGAATTTGGAATGACAAAAAAGCATTTGATCGACAATTACCAAAACCTCAAGGTATATATTAATTATATATATACATACCTAGTGGTTTCAGGAGATAAATTATATCATTTAGAGGTTGTTCTGTTATTGAAAATTTACAAAGCTTGTTTAAATGTCAAATGCCCTTTACTAGTTGAATGAGGACAGCAATATCTGCCTTTATTTTTTGTTGAAAAAAAATCTTAATATGCAGTGAGACATTTGGATAATGCAAAGTCCAGGTCAATTTTTTGAACTAAATAATTTTTGGATGCAATCAAAAATTATTTTAGTGAAGAACCTAATTTCTGACATAGCAAGAGCGTTAGTTAATATTTTTGGAATCTTCTTTTGGATAACTTGACGTTTTTTCTTTTGTTTGTACAAACGAAATGATACTAATCATAACTTCTTTTTTTTTCAATCTTTCTAAATCTTAATCCTTATCGATCGCTGGAATTTTGTACATGACATCACTAACAAAACACTGTTGTCACTTCACTTACGACTGTTAAGGGTTAATAGTAAGCAAATAACTATTTTTAATATCGTTGACTGTTTGGCAATACATATGCATTAAATGAATGCTTAGCATTTAAGAATATTTTTCGAGTAGAAGGTTGAGGATCGAGAGCCCAAATGCTCCTTCGAAATTCCGTTCTCGTCCTCTTCGCAGTGTTTTGTTTTTATGGATGCAGCTAAGCCCGAAATATGTACTGTATATATTTATACTGTGTACATGATTTGTTTGAAACGTAGGAGATTGTTTTTCAAATGCCAGATGAATAATATTCTATCTATTAAAAGCCAATACCTAATATTTACTCCTAGAATTTTCTTTTATGCAATCGCGATACTGTCTGACTTTTTGTGTCTATCAGTAATTCATTCTGTTCACTGAGCTCTTTTTCCAATAGAATATTAGGAGTGAACTAAACTGTATACTAAAAATGTTTTGGATGAAGTTTGTATTTGGCAGTACAAGACAAATACTCAAATACTCAAATTGGCATAATTTGGTTATGGCTGATTTTTGGTTAGTTTCTTAAAAATAAAACTAATCAAACATATAAATTAGAAAATAATTCAAGCATGGGCTTCTTGTCTTTAATGAGGGAGATTTTATAATATTTATAAAGAAATTTATAACAATTCATATAAAGAGAAAATATTAAGGAATATACTTTTTAAAAAATGATTGGTCAAAAAGAAAAATATTCTAAGAAATTTTAAAAAATCTTGAAGAGAAATCAAGAAATTAAAACGAAACTGCCTTAAATATATTTAAAATCTTCTCTTGTCATTCATGAAATTCGAGGACATTTTTTCTTGTTGATGTATTCTTGTCGTATGGCCTAATATATACTTTAAAGAAAGAAAATAACTTCCAATTCTGTGAAGATTATAGGCAATTCCTCATTTTCTTTCTTCCTATTTTTTAAAGGGGGGGGGAGATAATCTGCAAGTATCTGGTAGTAAGCGCGGTGGCAACTAAAATGTTTGTTTATAGCACGACCAGCTGTTGCCTTGCGGTAAAATAAGCTCATCCAACTACGAAAGGGATGTTTACATAATGTGTTATTGAATTTCTTCAAAACTTTTCTAAGCTTCTGAAGATGCAACAGACCATTGATAAAATGACTCACTTTTAGACCCTGAATTTAAAAGCCTATAATCTCTCTTTCTCTCTCTTTCTTTTAATATGATTTAATAAAAGTGGCATCATATCCTTGTTGAAAAGTTTTACGAAGTATCAAGTGAATAATTTTTCAAAATATGAAGGATAAATGAAATATTAAGTTTTGTTATAATATTAAGTTTTAGCGCGTTGAGTGGAGTAAGAGCTTTACAAAGAAACAAGATGAAAAAAAAAAAAAAAAAAGAGATATACGTTAATAAATCATTGTTTATTTTTTTAAAAAAAGGGCGCTTAGTAGTACCACATCAACTTTTAAGTAACGATGTTGTGAAAGAGAAATCGCTCCAAGTCTTTAAAAAAAAAGCCATGTAAGTTTTTTGTTTGTATGTTTTATGTCAATTGTTGACCTCTCTGAAAGTTTATCGTGAGTTGATAAAATAAATAATAGGTTAATAAATAATGATATAGTTAGTAAATAATAATAGCTTAAATAAATAATAGTTTTCTTCATAAACTATATAATTTCTTGAAAATAGAAACTAAAATTGGAACAACAAACCATAAAAGGGCGTGCGATGAACAAATCAATGATTTTCATAAATTTTGGAGCTTTTGCAAAGATTTGTTTATTTATTGCTAACAAAAAATCTTTCCTTTCTCAAAAAAATAAATAAATAATAATAACAACTTTTTTTTTTTTTTTGCTATTTGTAATAATTCCTTCTGATAACAAAATTCGTGTAAAAACATTTACTTGGTTGCAGAAAAAAAAGCTTAAATAAATAATAGTGAGCATCATAAAAAATGCAGAACATGGTGAATTTATATATATATATATATATATATATATATATATATATATATATATATATATATATATATATATATATATATTATTTTTCTTATACTTTATACTTCTTCTTTTCTGATGTATAATTAGTGTTTTATCTAGGGTTTGACGGTTTTTTAAAAAAAGGGGTTTTGAAGTAAATTTGTCACATTTGAAAATCGGTTTTTAAAGTAAAAAAAAACTTATTTTTCTGAACGCCTGGATATTCCTCTTCTTCTTCTTCAAAAAAAATTATCGGTTGGAACAGATTTGTCTAGCAGCTGAAGACTTAGGCGACGAGATACCAATTTATTAACAAGAAAAGGAATATCTGAATTTCTGTTGAAAGGACTAAAAAATTTAAACGCTAAAACAAGTTTGAAATTATTATATCAATTCTTTTGCTGTATTTGCAAAATCCACATAACATTTTCAGGTCAGCGAAGAAATCTACTGTACTTTCTTTAGCTTCAAAAATCGAAATTATTAAGTTATCTGGAAAGATATTATCTAGAATATTCCAAATTCTTATGTGGAAACCGATTCTGATGAAGAAACTACTCATCAGAGTAAGGATTTTTAAAAAGAAGCCATGGAAAAATCAATTCATAAGTTTCTTGAAGACCCTGAAGAAAAACTTACAAATCCAAAGACACTGAAAGCTGTATTTTCATTATTTGATGCAAGAACAAAAAACTTAGATTTGTTGTTTGATGCCATGAAAACTATAAACCGAGCGCAATAGCTAGTGAACAAGTATTTTCAATTTCAGGCAATATTGTGCCCAAAATAAGAACAAGACTTAGCCGCCATTCAGTGGACATTTTATGTTTCTTAAAATCCTATTTTCTTAGGAGAAATTAAAATTAGTGAAAGTAATATAAATATTATTTGAAATTTTTGTTTGAGTTTTCGTTATTTTATGTAAGTAATATGCATATGTAGTTCTTATTATTTTTTTATATATATATATATTGACTTTGACATTCATTTCGTTTTTTGTTATTTTATATGAATTAAATAAATTATTTTTCTCTATTCTATTTTTTAACAAAAATTCGAAAACTGGTTAAAACCGGGTTTTTTTGGAAATATTGAATTCTAAAACCGGTTTTTCAAAAAGTCGGGTTTTGTATAAACCCTAGTTTTATCAAAATTTTAAGAGTATGACTCTTGAAATTTAATTATTTTGTGACTGTGATCGGCGAATATGAAAGTGTTTCAAAATTTTATATATAGTAACAATTAAAAATGATTATTATTTAAATTTAGCAATTAAAATAATTTATTTAATTTTAAATTTGCAAAAAAAAAAAAAAAATGGATGCTCTCATGAATCTTTTAGCAGAGGTTCTACATTATAATAATTGCAACTTAACAAAAAAAATTATTTACTAATCTTATATCTTTAAATGAGCAATATTTGTATATATATATTTATTTCTTGTATCTCAGAAACAGCTCTAATGATTTGGATCAAATTTTATATTTAGATAAGGTTTTCTTTTTAAATTTAACTATAAAGGTTCTTTCCAGAAAAAACGCGATTTTACACACACACACACACAAAGAAAAAATTGTTAATAACTATTAGATCCTTTTTCTATTTGCTCTCATGCTGACAATGTCATACAGCGTCATCGCGGACCCGATTTCACCATGGTAAAACTGAGTGTAAGTTCAAAAATATAAGCAATAATAGATAAACTGTTATATAGCAGATTGTTTAGAATAACATGTTAAACTAAGTACATTCATGTTTTTCTAAAATTTAAATGACGAGTTCATATATATAGGTAAGATTGAAAAATATCTGTATGTAATATATAATTCGTATCTAAATATTTTCCCTGAAAAAACACGATTAAAAAAAACTGCAGAACTAAGTTTAGTCTTCCTGGTATTGGATGCACAAATGAATTAAATGGTACTGCATTTGAAATATAATTTCAACGATTTTTATCAATAATCGGAAACATTCCTGTTTATATATATATTTATAGACGCAGCTATTAATCAAAATTTATTAAGGCCCAAGACGTACGCATGTCAATCTTTTCAATCTCGCGAACACAAAACCTATTTAAACCCCGCCTGTGGCCGGACGACAACCGATGCCTTGTCAACACAGCAAAACCTTTTATCCAACTTGACACTTGATGAGATTACGAAACACACGCATTCAAAAACACATCATTTAGCTGTCAACTATTTAACTCCTACCTTTGGCAACACTCAAAACGCGTTTTGTCTCGCTCGTTAGCGCTCAGCCTCATGTCAGCCTGCTCTAGGAGGAAGCCGCACAAGCAATCCGTCCTTTCAACCAGTGATTGTAGCTTTTCACAAGTGATTTTTCTCAGAGCTTACTGACAGATCAATTGGCCTATCTCGTACGTTTGCGTGAGCTATCATTTGGTTGTCCGCACTGCAAGTTGGTTGAAAAAGAAGAAAGCTTTATCCGATTCATCGGCATGTTGGGGAAAAAAAAAGGAAAGTTCGCTCGAATACAGAGCAAGCCAGGTTGGTTATGTGAAGTTTGATGTTTATTTATTGCGTATGATGTCAAAGCTATGGCGTCTTTTGTAGTCTACTTAGTGTATTAATCAATGAAAGAACTCTAACTGATATTATCTGGTTCTCTTGTATCATTATTTTGAAGAGCAAATTAAGGCAAAGCATTAATTGAGAATATATATATATTGTTGTATTTTGACTATTGCAAATCTTGCTTCGATAAATATACAGTACACTCCCGAGTATCCAATTCACGACTATCCGGCTTCTGTACTATCTGCCTAGTTTTCCTTTATCATAATTAATTGAAGAAGGCAAGGCGTTACATTGGCAACATTGTCAAGACATTGGAAGCGTACGTTTGCTGCGATTCTCCTATGGGTCGTGTGCAGAATACAAGTTGTGTCAGGAAAAAGTCAGTAGAGTTCTGCTCGTTGTTCATTGTTTCGTCAGTGTGTAACGGACCTCAATGGTTGCCGCTGTTCCTGATTATAATTGCACAGTACGTACAGTGTTCGCAAATTGTTGTTGGGGTATGCTTAATATTTTTTTCTATATAAACATATATAGTGCAGTATATAAATATATATGAGCTACCAGTACAGAACCTTCTATTTTAACTGGACACATTACCGGCAACTGCAACTATGATTCACCGGGGCGCGGCCGCGTTCACATTCTATTTGGCTTGAGATAAATGGAAGGCTTAGTACTAAGAAGTATGAAAATACGTATTATAACAGTGAGTTTTGGTATAGAAACTGTCTTCTGGTATTGAGTGGACAAAGAAATGAGTTCATAGAACTCCGTGCTATCCGGCTTTTTTTGTTATCCGGCCTGTCCTTTCGTCACATTAGGCCGGATACTCGGGAGTGTACTGTATACTATAGTATTTCACATTGCTATACATACTGCAACTTCAATAAAACAGAAAATTTATCTGAAAAAATGGGTTGATTAAGAAAAACGTATTCCTAATCATAAGCATCTTTTTAGATATTGATTTTTATTATTATAACAAAGCTGCTTAAATTATGATTCATCTATATATTTAAAATAAAGAGAAAAAGAAAAGAACCAGTCGAACAATTATTGGTTTGATTTTTTTATATGAAAACTAATGATTTCTTGGTGTGTCAACTGCCACTTTCCCCAAATTTTGAAAGATATTCGAAAATAAAACTTTAATACTTTCGCCAGCCACGGCAACTAGGCAAATTTTTCAAATTAATTTCTACCCTTTGTTTGCATAATTTAATAAAGACTGGTTTATTATACAATTTTAATAATTCCTTCATTTGTTATAAGAAGTAGTTCATTAAAAGTACCTGATATATCAAAATAAATACTGTTCATATGAGCTATTTCAAAACAGTCAGTCATCGAAGGCGGCTACATTTAAATTAATAAGTAGAAAGCGTTTCATCGATTATAATTTAATGAATTGAAAAAAATGTTTCTTAGAATTTTTTCATTTTATTTAGCCGAGATTTCTTTTCACAAAATTATTGTTTTTCATTTAATAAAACAATCTGCGCGAAGTAATGGTCATGAGAGAGAAATGGAAAATAGCTTGCATAAGCTGTATCATAGGTGATGAAAAAATTTGTCAATATGTGAAAACACGAAAAACTACATCATTAAGTCAAGTAAAATAGTTTGAAAATGTATTTAATAATCCAATTCTTGTTTTCGAAATCTCGAAAAATGCTATCTCCCCCCCCCCATCTTATATATTCATATTTTGCTGAAAACAGACAATCACTTTTCAAATCCTTTTCTGTCCGTTACTCCTCGAAACTGAAGCAAAAATATAAATAAATGTAGCAAGTAGGGATTGCAATACCGGACCAAAATTTCAATACCGGTATTCGGTATTTTTTAGATCTTAATACCGGGATACCGGTTTTAATACCGGTATTAGAAATTTTAGAAAAAGAAAGAAAACACAGGTGTTTCTTTGTTTTATTTGCCAGTTTTATTATAAAGAGTAAATATCACAAAAAATAATTTGTAACTTATAAATTATAACAGTATATAAAGAATCACAAAAAAGTAAAGGAACAACCTATTTATTTAAATCACAAAAAATTGTAAATATCACTCACTATTCAGTCTGTGGTACTAATACAAATTTTGGAAGTGTGATCTTAAAAAACATAATGCATCAATTGTACTGTTATTAAACCTGAAAAGTAATTTTGTACAAAAATTACGAACTGTTGAAAATGCTCTTTCGGCATCTTTGATAGTTAGTGGTACTCTTAGCAATGCAATATATACTTTTTCCAAGTATTTACCTCTAAATCCCTCATCTTCAAATAAATCGATTTCTTATCGGATGGTTTTGGATATAGCTGATTTCTGTATTGTATTTTGGTTCGTTGAAATTTTCTTATTTATCGCTAATTCTAATTTTTGTTCAAGAGACAATTCCTTTTCACTATCAACATTAGCGTCATCATAATCTTTGATAACTGAACCGAATTCTTTTGAATGTGGATAGGTTTGTGGGTAAAACATTTTAAGAAAATTTACTATACACTTAATCAGATTTGAATTGGCTATTTTCTTTTCTTCTTTTTCCTTTTTAATTTTAAAATCATTATAATTATGTAAATACCATAAGACATTTTCTATTTCAATATACCTTACTTTTGTGCGATTTTTCAATGTAATATACAATCTTCAGATAGTGATGTGTGCTGATCTAGTGTGATGTGTTCTGTTAGGAGTAAACGGTTCCAACGTATTTTAAAATCTAATATTAACATATATTCTGTTTTATTTTCAGTTAGTATGTATTTTAGTAATATGTAATCTTTTATAGGGGAACGTTTAAATATCTTAACAATTTTTCGAACTTTATAAATTATAGGAAGCCATTCTTGATGGGTTCATATTTCATCCTCATTAGCAATAACTTCTTCAACAATTGCATTGTCATTATCTTCATTGTCAATATCACTCTCACTCTTACTTTCTTCAAAGTTGGAATCCGAAGTTTCTATATCCACAGTATTTGGATTCTTCTGTTCTTTATTTTTTTGGTATAATGCATCTATTTCTCCTAACTGAATTCCATGAGCATAGCACAATTGCTGATTTGCACTAAACAACTTTCCAACTTTTTTTCATAACTGTTGCTCTATCAGTCATTATGGATACAATTTCTTCTTTCAGGGATAATCCATGTTTTGCTAATTTAGATTTAAGCAATTAATTAAGCCATTAATTAGTTAATTAATTTCGCCCGTTAGGGAGACATAAAAACTAAAACGTATACTATTTTGCTATGTTGGCGATCCCTGAACATATAGTGGAGACAATTTAAAAAATTTCTAGTAAATACCGAAAAACCGGTATTTAAACTTGTGAATACCGGTATTACAAAATCGTACAAATGGCTCAAAATACCGGTATTCGGTATCCCGGTATACTGGTATTGCAATTCCTAGTAGCAAGCAAATCAAATGTCTGAATACTGAAGGATTTTATCATTACCCCAAATCTTACTTTAATCCTTTATGTAAACTCTTATTGGTTTCTGTTTTAAACATTGTTGGTGTGAGACTTGAAAAAAAAAATACTGCTTTTTTAAAAAATTTACATAAATACTATTTTCCATGTTTTTATTCAGCAGTCTAAAAGACAAAGTCATCTCGATACTTGTTCTCTGAGATTTCCAGGATTCAAATTCTATAGGAAACTGTATTATGTTTGTGAAAATCCTCTATTTAAAGGAATTCGAAGGGAGCGTTTACTTTCGACCTTCCCGGACAAGGAAGTTTAGTTATCTTCATTACATAGTGAAGCAAATGTAATTAATATTTGGAATTCTTTGATTTTATTGATTGGGTTGAAACTTTATAAAGAACTAATTTTCTGTTCCCTTTGAAAGTTCTATCTTTCATTTTGCTTTCAATATCAGTAATTTCACATGAATTGTAAAATTTTCGGTGCTGCATGGCGTTTCTATATTTCATCAAAAATTGAGCGATGTCAGAAGCTGAATAGAAACAAAAAATGAAAACGTTTGATGATTATGTTTATAGAAACAATCTATCCCATATATGCGTACAATATTCTTTTACAGCAAACTTAAATCTTCCATCTTTTAAAATTTAAGCTGCCAAAGCTGAAATCGATTTTGAATCTTGAGACATCAAAGAAAACTTTGCATTAGAAACCCGTTTCACATTTGACTAACACAACCAGGCACAAATTATTTACAAAAATCCTCAATCGAATCTCGTGTGATCCGAGAAGATGGAGAGCGGGCCCCCTCGCCTCTCTCCATCCCCTGCTGTTTCTCCGTCCGGAAGAAACGCTCCGTAACAAGCTACGATATAAAGGACGCTGCCCGAATGCCAATGAGATGGGCTCAGGCCCTGCAGCTCCCCCCTACCCGCTTTAATGGCCGAGGTCTCTCCCTTGAGCTCGGTGTACGGGTACAGAAAGTTACTGCACTTGGAACAAATTTTTCTTCAATTTTTACTTTGAAAAGGAAATTACAGGAATTGTTGGATGAGAATTTTACAATGACTGGATTGTGGTATCTAAACTGTACCAGAACTTGTTGCTTATAAGTACAACAACGAACAATTATTCGGCGGCGTAGCGACACAGAATGGCACCCAAGTCCTAATACTTTTTTCTTCCTCTTCCAGTCTCGTTCATTGACTTCAAGATCTTAAAACATAAAGTATTCAAATAATAATATTGACTGTGGTCCAGCTTTCAAGATTGGCGCTAATAACATTTATAGCTTTTTGCCCCATATAGGACGTTGACCCCCTGTAACTAACTCAATACATGATGAGCTCAAATACACGTTTTATTGCACGAAGTATTTACAAGAGAGTATATGTAATATGTACAAATGAAAGTGAATAAATATAGCACCAACTTTTTCTTAGACACTGTCATTCACTAGTAACATCTATCCCTTTTTATGTTATTGTAGATGTATCATTTTCTTATAGACTATCAGGGTGAGAAACTATTGGGAGTTATTAAATGTTATAAGGGAGAGATAATAATATTGTGGAAAATGATTCAGTGGCACAGTGAGTAGATAATTTCTGGGATATAATACCTACGTACCCGCCTCCCTTCCTACTCACTATTCGACTTTTAACTTCAACAAACATTAAAGGCACTCAAAAATATTATAACCAAACCTATTCCAATAGTAACTGCGTCATCTATCCATCCTTCACCAAGCCTTCGCTAGGCTTCTGCAATGTCAACCCAAAGTACCAATACTAAGATTTATCGTAACGATGCATCTTACGTTTTAGTCCCCATGCATGGATTAGGATATCATTCTAATGCCAGTATAATTCACAGGTTTAAATACAATTTACGCCTTTCTTGTTCTAATTCTTCTCTATAGTACCTGGATAAACAGTTTTGAATAGGATTCCAAGACCTTTTTGTGTCATCCACATATTTAAATAGAATTTCGTTTCTCAACGCCAACAGTCAGTATTTGGTATTGGTTTGGTTTGGTTTGGTTATATTAACGTCCCGTTTGAAGCAACATAAGGGCTATTTTGGGACGGACCTCGTAATTTTGAACCGCGGTCAGATGACGAGGACGTCACCTGAGCTGGCACCCCTCTCTCCACACCACACCACACCAGCGGGAGGACGTTTGGTCATGACGGATTTAACGTGCAACTGACCCCCTTACACGACGGTTCTTCGGTGGAATCGGGTCACGAACCTGAAACCGTCCGGTTCCGAAGCCGAGACCTTACCACCAGGCCACCGCGGCCCTCCAGTATTTGGTATAGTAAAAGCGTAAGATGTCCAATTCCAAGAATTTCCTTCTATATAAGTATTGCGTTATTCATCAGCAATGAGGTCGCAAGTATACTTCTAGATACTATCAAATTCGTTTACCTTTATTGTAGAAAATTTCGAGTAATCAAATTATGAGAACACTGATGAAGCCAGCATAGTCTTTGAAACGGAATTTTTACCAGATTCGGGAGTTACGCAGTTTCATTAATACTTTTGGAAATTCTAAAACGTGAAACATTTCTGATTTATGAACAGCTTATAATACAGAGTCTGAAACATTGTAGATTCTTCAAAATCTCCATTTCAGTAAAAATACTTTCTTTTGTATACGCCATTTACAAGAAAATATAAATGAAGTATTCATTTATAATTATGAATAGTTAATAATAGTATTCATTTATAATTATGAATAGTTAATAATAATATTCATTTATAATTATGAATAGTTAATAATAGTATTCATTTATAATTATGAATAGTTTATAATAGTATTCATTTATAATTATGAATAGTTAATAATAGTATTCATTTATAATTATGAATAGTTAATAATAGTATTCATTTATAATTATGAATAGTTGATAATAGTATTCATTTATAATTATGAATAGTTAATAATAATATTCATTTATAATTATGAATATTTTTTTAAATTTGAATTACTATTACTTAAAAATATAAGTTAATGAATGCACAAATATAATGCCTATGTATTACATTAGTATTTGGAAGCATGTTTGCAAATTGAAATGCATTTTATCCTTCGGCAAAAAAGAATGAAGCTCTATGATGGTTCTTATAGAAATAGAAATCTTTCGAGAGTAAAATATATTTATTCATGTTGCTGAAATACATACGTAGATTTTATATTGATAGGGGGAAAAATGCAAAATTCCAAGTTAATGAAAAGACAGTGGTTAATTGTTCTTGAGAGAATTTGCGGCGTCTTATAATTTCATTAATTTATAACGCATTTTGAACTTATTAAATACATAGGTTTATTTTAAAATAATATATTTATAAAAATAATTTTATTATAATTGATCTAAAATATTATAATTGAAATAATATAATTTTGAATATCGAGAAGCTATTCTTGCAATTTCGTGTACTTTATGAAAAAAACGAAGATGCCACTGATAGTTTTAAGATAATCAAATTTAAAAAAAAATCTACTGTGTTTTAATGCAAAGCTTTTTCAATATTTTTGTTATTTTTCATTTTAGTTGAATGACATCAATTCATAGCTGCTTAATAAACTCTGTTCAGGGCCAAATAAATTCTAGTACTGATTAAAGAAGGAAAAAGAAGGGAAGAGAAAAGACGATGTAAGATAGCATGTAACCAGATAATAAATAACATGCATAATTAGGTTTATCATGTATATATCAAATGAATTTCGATACTTTGAATGAATTCTTTCTAAATTATTAAGAAAAGAATTTGGTCTTTCTGTAGCAGTTTAAAGCATATGTAGCGCGAGACATTTAATTTAAAAAATTTCTTTAACATATAATATAGCGCAATGAAAAATAAACTTATAATTTTACTTTTTTTTTCCATGAACATCAGAAGATCTTTTTATTTTCCAAAATTTCATTTACAAACGAACTTGAGATCGAAGAAAGGAAATATGGGCGATAAAACGATCCATATGGCATCTCATCTCCTGAAATCTTCTCCCCGTATCCAAATCCCGACCGACTGCCCACCCCTGGGGTGGACGGGGTGTGAGGGATCAAAGGACAGAAATAACGGGCTCTGTCCCTGTAACCACATCTCAACGTATTAAGTGCAAAGACTCTTGGGGGAGGGGAGGGACTCATTGCTGGGGACACCATAACATGCGAAAGAATTATATTGTCCTGGGGAGAGAGGCCAGTCTCTAGAAGGGGAGGGAAGAGGGGAAAAAAGCTTCCGACAATGTCCCCGGAAAAGTCACGTGGTTGGCACGCTCCTTGATAAGGTTCCTATCTTCTTACGTCGGTGTTTCTGTAACAAGCATAAAGATGAGATGTTGCTGAGCTCTGACTTCAGACAGCATATGGAAAGAGACCCTGAGAAAATAATAAATTACCTGAAATATTTCATTTTATACGATTATCATACATAAATATTCTTTTAAAATTAAACAGTTAACTAATGAAATGTTTTAATTTTTTTAATCCCTCAACTGCCCACATGATTATTGTTATTTTTAGTGCTATTTTAAGCATTCTGTACTTGGGAATCATCAGAATAAATGAGTTCGAAAAGATTTTAAAACACAAATTGTTAAAAGCATGTCCCTCATAATTTTTCCGCATTAATTTATAAAAATAAAAGTAAAATTCATTTATATTTCAATACTTTAATCAGAATTAGAATCATTCATTTATAGAAACTTGATATCATTGATCGATTGATAACAATAAACGAAGTGGGTAGAATCAACTGCATTTTTGTAGTTTCAAAGGAAAAAAAAACGTATTTACCTTAGGATTATCTATAATTTATCTAAAAGAAAACTGAAAGAATGCATTGATTGATGCTTATAGACATTATTCCTTAATAGTTCACTTATATGTTGTTCGTACATGTATCGTTTTTTTAAATTTGTTGAACGATTCTGCACACCGAGTTTCATCAAATATTTGTCTCACTTCGGCGTCCATTGAAGGTTGCTTTTTTTAAAAAACATTTTTTCCACCAGAATCTTCTCCATTTATTGTATGTCCTGATTTTTCAAAATTTTATGACGAAGAATCTATGAAAAATTTTACGGCGCAGTTGCGTTGCATTGATTTATTTAAATAGACTTTTATAACTATTTTGAATTTCCATCTTGTATTTGATACTGAAATCGGTTCATTTCAATCCATTTTGTTTTCATAATTCAATTGTAATTAATAGTTGTTTACCGGTATTCGACTACTCCCAGCTAAACCTGACAATGTATTTAATTATCACTTTAAACCGATCAAGATCGTTTTAATCCAGACAAAAGAATGAGAAACCCCATCCCATGGAAAAAATGATTCACAGATTTTCCTTGCATGAAAAACAATAAATTTCATGATGGCATGAACCACCGACCTAAGCATTTTTACAAACCTTCAGTTGAATTAATAAAATAGAACAATGGAATGAGATCAGGAAATAAGAGAACATTTTTATATTGAAGTTAATATGAACTAAATTAAGCTAAAAATTAGAAAATTAATTATGTTTAAATTAGATTTTAAAATATCATTACACACACACACACATTATATATATATATATATATATATATATATATATATATATATATATATATATATATATATATATATATATATATATATATATATATATATATGTGTGTGTGTGTGTGTAAACATATAATTTTTGAAACAGAAGGTAGTTTCGATGACAGTGAAGAGACTTTCGATTTTTTTAACTTTATTTTATTTCCGTCCCGGCAGACATGATTTTTTTAACAAGTAGAAGCGACGAGTACAACACAGAGCGACGTAACACGAAATGAGAAAAATCTGATGAAATATTTATCCCTGTGAATATATACTGTGAGATTTTAATAGGGATATCCATCACGTGTCAATCACAAGTAAGGGAATCATAGGGATCTTTTAAAAAAAATGTGCTTAGCAGGACAGTATTTCATCCCTTCACAAGGAGTGTGGGAACCGTTGACTAAAGCATTTTCACAGAGCTTTTGTTGCATTAATTAAATTGAAAAAAGTAGAATGGGATCAGCAAATAAGAGAATATTTTATAATGAAGTTAATATGAGCTAAATTAAGACAAAACTTCGGAAATTAGATTTAAGTTTAAATTAGATTTTAAAATATCATTAATATATGTGTGTGTTTTCTTTATTTTAAATATTGTTTTTTCCTGTGAATGGTTGTATCTTATCATAAACAATAACACGAATAAAAATACATTTATTTAAATATTGTATGAAAATTCCTGTGGATAATATTTTCCGATTTGGTTAAACACTTAATATATATATGTAGTTTTTCATTGCATATCTTCATTTGAAGACTTCATAAAATTTTTGAAATAAAATTAAAAAAGGAAATTTAAAAATTTAATACAAGCAAATAATCAACAGAATATAAAACCTATATTGAAGAAATTTATATTATTATTTCAATAGAAAAAGCATTATGCTCCTTACAAGAAAAGTTTCTAACTAACGACATATTTTTTCATTCGGAAATCTTCAAAATGTCATAAGACAGTTAAAAAAAAATTTTTTTAAGTTCTCTTCAAATATTTTATTTTTATAGATAAATATAAATTAAGCTAAAAAAAGAAATTATAAACTTCGCTTCAGCCAAATATTTATTCCCTAACTTTTTATATCATTTCCAACTACACACCAAAACCTCCGATGTATAACAAAAGTAAAAGAAGAATTCAATAATGCTCTCCTCAAACACTTTTCCAGATAAATACAAGAAGCAAAACGATTACCACTCTTTTAATGGCCTTTTAAACGGTATCCAAACACCGAAACAACTGATAATAATAATAAAAAATATTTAATTTATTCCAACTAAAACTCCCTCTGCATCGTTTTTTAATCTTCCATTTTTTCCCCTCTCCTTACTGATTTTCCCGCCAAAAAAGCATTCGCCGGAAATAAAAGTTCGAAAAATTAACAGCAAGCGATCTTCTCCAGTCAGCCAATGGCGTCGCGTCGCGCTGGGAGATGATTATGGTAATGAAGCCACCGAGATCAAGTTTCTTCGTGAATAATCATGAGGTAGGATTTTCCTTGTTGTAATACGTCCGCTCATTAAGAAAAAACCTCAGAGCGAGGTGATTTAAATGCAATGAGAAGAGTGTTAACGGTAGATTAAATACATGTCGCTAACTTAACGCTGTTACAATTTCTGTGGTGTAATTTGATTAATAAATCGTGTTAATGAGAAACTGTTTCGTTTACACGTTGAAATGTGTGATAAGTTGAAAGTTTTATTGTGTTTAAGGTGGGTCTGTGATGAATGGTGAAGGCATGAACATTACCGGTGATGTTTTGTGGTTGTCAGGTTTTACTTTTTGACAAGACTTTAATCCTTTTTTTTTTCCAAATGAAGGTGTGCTTTCACATTCAGGTAAAGAGGATTCGTTAATGGAATTTAGTATTTATCGTAATATACAGTAAAATAATGTTTCTTTTGTTCTTTTCTCATCATGACATATATTCGAATCACAGAGTTGTGCACTATTTTGCATTCTTCCATCTATATATAGTGCCGCCCTTTGGATTTGGATACAAACTGGAAACCCCACCAGTGTCGGATCTCCGTAACAATTGACCTAGGTAGCTGCCTAGGTCATTTGTCTGTCTTTTCCTTGTCTGTTTGTCTTCATTCAACGTCTGTATGCAGATTACTTCAAAAGTTTATTAGCCTAGTTCCCGAATAAATTTTTTCTAAACAGAAATTATATAATTAGAAATATAAAATTAGCGCTAGCCCTGTATGATATAAATACAGTAATAATACTAATATATGAAATATATTATATGTGTATATGTAAAACATGAAGAAGCAATCGTTGAGATTTTTATTCTTTAATATGTCAAAAGTTGAATTTTTGTCAAGATGTCTATCTAAGCCGTGACTAAAGTAGAAGGAAAAACCAAGTAGATAAGCAGAAAGAATGAAAAAGGAAAGAACTTCGGTTTTATATAAATTTAGAAGGAATTTCTAAGCATCAACATTTTGATTCCCTGGAAAAATGAAAAGTTCACACAGTTCAAGTTTTACAGTGAGAACAGAATTTAAGAGATAGGAAATTAATTTTAGAGTATAGCTAATATGCAATCATTACATATATATATATATATATATATATATATAAAGTTAGAAATAATACTTAATTTGTCATGTTCCTACGTGTTTCATGATTATAGCACCAAGTTTATAATAATTAAATGAACTATTATGGTAATAATAACTAAGTTTGTAAAAAAAAATGAACTATTATAGTAATAGTATGTATTATAGTAAAAGTAACTAAGCTTGTAATAAAGTTTGGTTTGGTGTTTTTTTTGTATTTTTCTGGCACAAGAACCATCTTTGGCTAAACTGCGCCATAAGCTTGTAATAAAGATGAACTATTATAGTAAGAGTATGCATTATAGAAATAGTAACCAAGCTTGTAATAAAAATAAATTATTATAGTATTAAACTATTATAGTAATAGTTTAATTATTTATTAACCAAGCATCTCATTAAAAAATAATTGTTATAAACCTGGATGCCATTCAGTAATGAGATAATAAATACATTAAAATATATACAATTTTCCAAAATAACTGAGATGAAAAATTAACCTTAAATAAATATTCAACATGTCAATGTGAATGTTTAGAATGTGTAATGTCAAAAATGTGTAGTAAAGAAAAATCTAAACTCTATAGAATTTCAAAAGAGAGGCCTCATACCGAGTCTTGTTGAGTGTTGCAAAATGTTAAATGCCAGTAAACAATGCAATGAATATATTAAAATTTTTGATTTTTAATACTAAAGGTGATATGTATACAACATTTAATGTTATATTAATTGTAATATTAAATTTATATCTCAATATATTAGTATACGAGTGAAAAATCAATATCGTCTCCCACTTATGCGAGAAAACGAATATGGAATGCTAGCTATAGTATCAACTCGTATCTCTAGTATCAATGGATCTAACTATATGGTTTTACTTCCTTTTCAAAGAAAATTCGTTATTATTTCAATTAAATTTAAATGTTCATTATATTTATTTTCCACGAAAAACGATGTTACGTTAGATTGTTTTTCTTTTGTATCTTAATGACTATTATTATAATTTTAAGCTTTGAAAACTGCTTTCAAACTCAACGGTAGTTAGTGGAATTTCTTAAGATTTATATTTACATTGGAACCTTTCATATTTGGATTTTTGAAGTATTTTAAATTAGAGCAATTACAATGCTTATACAGAGAATGTTTATATCTTTATTTTTTCATAGATATCATTTCTGTTAATGTCTACATTGTTATCAATACATTTTACTACTAAATGCAAATCCATGCAAATAAATATTATAATTTCCACTAGATTTATTAATTTTGTAGAATTTGTCTAGATTTATTAATCTTGTAGTGATTTCCAACCTATCTGTACTTAAGAAGAGAGAAGAAAACATCTTATATATTTCTGAAATACACTCATAGCTTTCTATTTTTAATTTTGACACAAACTGGTGGTGCGATTTTTATTTTTATTCT
Source organism: Argiope bruennichi (assembly GCF_947563725.1). Classification (NCBI taxonomy): domain Eukaryota; kingdom Metazoa; phylum Arthropoda; class Arachnida; order Araneae; family Araneidae; genus Argiope; species Argiope bruennichi. The sequence goes on from NC_079159.1 coordinate 9,368,126, forward strand.
AAGAATCAACATTTTTTTTATTATTATTATATCCATTAAGAAAACAGTGATCCTTTTGTAATTACATCACAGTTTTTAATTCAAGAATTATTTTGGTTCACATTATACTGAAGTCAATTTTGAGAATGCAATTTTCTTGAAAAACTTATAAGTAAATCAGAAAAAGAATTGTGTTTTTTTTTCTTCTTATTGTTGCTTTCAATTCTTTCAGTAACAAAATATAGAACTTAGTTCTAGATTTTGTGTCTTTCCATTGTTTTGTCTCAGTTCTTAAATCAGCAATTGTTTTGGTTTATATTCTTCTGAAAGTAGCCCTGAAAATGAAATCTTTTTTGAAGAATTCATAATAAAATCAGAAGAACGTTGATATTTTCTAATTCTTTCAGTCTCAATATACAATATAGAATAGAACATCTATTAGTTGTCAACATCTGATATCTGATGTAGTGAAATGAATTCAGTACGTCGATGTCGTTTGCACATCACATATGACCTTGATATCGATTAATTCTTATTCATTTCAACACTAAAATGAGTGCTAAAAATTTCTTCATAGCACTAAAAATATCTCCTTTATAGCACTAAGGATTTTCTACTCTGAACTCTTGATTTTCTACTCTGAACTCTACTTTTCTACTCTGAAGCTCTAATTCATTATTTCATTACAATTTTTAATTTATATATTTTGATTCTTCTTCAATTCATTTTACTAATTTACAGGTATTAATTCTGATTTGAAAAATTTGATCGCTTATTTAATAAAATGCATACATAATTCATATTTGAAAAATCTTACCTTATAGAATGAATCTTGATAAATGATATAAAATATTTTGATGAATGTTATCTTAATCGTATCAAGATATTAATATGAATTGTTTGGGTAAAATTGTATTTCATGAGTATCTAAAAACATTTTCATCTTCTAAAAATGTAAGTGCTTTAGATTAACTTCAGAAACTCTCATATATTTCCCATTTTGATTTTTTTTCCCTTTTTTTTTCCAGAAATTATCCAATATGATCGAAAAATTATAGCAAAATCTTTTTACAAGTTGATTTTTAGAATTACTAAATAATATGGAATCGAAATTGTGGTTAACATCAACCACATTTGAAATGTGATGCATTGCAATATTTTTTAATAAGCATTTCTTATTGTTGCATTGTTTTTGACTTTATTTTGATTCGCTCTTGCTCATTTCAGTGTTAAAAATTAGTTTATTGTATCGAAGATATTCGTTGTCTGCTTTGAACTTCCAACACATCGATGTTTTCTCTTCTCACTTACAATATGTAACTGAATAAATTTTGAATTTACTGAAATTTAATTCTGATTTGAAATATCTGGCTGCTTGTATTTGTAAAATTTATTATTAATTTACTACTTACAATTGTAGTGTGTCTTATCTTGTTAATGCATTTCCCTTAATCTTCGTAACATTTTTATTTTTTTAAAGAACGTATGTCCTGTGATGAATCTCAACTCAATTCTTCTTGGGAGATGCCTTCCTTTTCCTTTTCTTCGAATCCGACCCCACCCACAGCCAGGGAAGAACCAATAAATCGTGCGGAGGGGAGAAAGGGCACACAATAGGGACGTAAAGGCCCCTCCAATTGGATTAAAAGTAGACGTAATGGGCAATTGAGCAGGCCAGGGAAGTGGATTAAAGACGGGGGAAGAAAATCTGTGCAAACAACTTATCTTTATCCTCCCCCTATCTGGTGACATTAAGAGAGTTTCTTACGCCCATTGTTCCCATAAGGTTCTTTTTCTTTTCTTTCTTTCTTTCTTTTCTTGTGATTTGAAGAAAAAGTCATTACTTGAGGCATTTTCTTCAAAACATTGGTCGTTATTCAAAACATTTGGTTACGTTCTTGTGGAAGTAAAATATGCTTTCTTTTTGTTGAATCAGAAAGATGTCTAAAATTTAATAACCAATAATCCTTCTCTTTCAATTTATGCTAAAATATAGAACAAATGATGATATTTTTTCAAATACTTGCGGTGGCAAATGAAAGCATTCTTATATAAATATGTGTAATTTTAATTTGTACTCTGATAATATACGAATAACCAAATTTCAAATTAGGCTTCATGCACTAACCATTACATCATAGAGGCTGAATCCATAAAATTTTATTAGATCAATATTTAGTTAATATGGTTTGCATATATAACAAATTAAAATCAAAAGAGCATGCCACATTAATTCAGTATTGATCTAATCAATTTTTATGGATCCAACCCCAGCTAAATCCGTAAAAATTAAGTAGATCAACATTGAATGAATATGACATGCATATTTAAGAAATCAAAATCAAATCGGGGTACTATATCAATTCAATATAGATCTTTTCAGTTTAAGGATTTTATCTCATGATGTAATGGTTAGTGCAGGAAGTCTAATCTGAAGTTCTTTCTGAAGGCTAGTTTTCTTTCACGCGATTTCAATCTATATCGTCTTTGATAACATATTGAAGAAATTTTATTTGCAACTGGTTTTAATCGGAATATAAAGAGTGAGCTACTCTTCATTTATATGATTGCCCACATCATCTGAGTTTCGTTCTTTATAATATATGAAAATGTTGTCATGTTTTATAACCATTTTAAAACTGATTAAATATCTTCAATTAATTTGATGTTCGTCGGTTTTTTTTTTTTAATTGCTTAAAAAGTAGCTTTGCAAAATCGTGAAGTTTGTTTCATTGTCGCTAAGGATGCTTGCATTGAAAAAGTTTTGCTGAAAATATCGCAAAAAAAAAAAAAAAATAAAAAATAAATAAATAAATAAATAAAATCCCATTTGGCTCTTGGATTACGTAAGAACGCCAAATATGATTTGCTTGATTTGTAGAATCGCAGTTTAGAGCAGAGAGCGATTCTACGTCGAATTTTGAAGATATTAAAGACAGAAAGATAAATACAAATTCTATAGCCTTATCGAAAATATTGTATGAAATTTGATTATTTGTAATTTAATATTGACTTTTTAACTTGTACTTCTAAATTTATAGCACGGCTTTTAATTCACTTGGAAACATTTAATTTTTTCAAATGATCTTTTAATTTTGTCTCGGAAGAAAATGAATAAATTTTAATTTAAAAAAAAGTAAACATGTACTTGGCGCATTACTTCTTTGGTCGAAATCTCTCATACTAAAGCAAACTCACTAAAGTTTCGAAACATTTTGTATTTTGTAAATTTTGTATTTTTTTTAAATTTGTGCTTCGTTATTTTTCGGCAATTTCGAAAGAAAAATGACTTTTATGCAATCTAAAGAAGTATTCAATAATGCCAGTTTGAATTCTGAGCTATTTTATTCTCTGTTTTTAACAATTGAACAATATATTCTGAATCACAAATACAATGAATGGCCATAAATAATGTAATCTCTAAGGAATAAGAATGTGCATGACATTCTGCTCTATGAAATTGAACAAATTAAAATATAAATAAATATTTTCCTTAGCCATGAATAACAACACGTAGGTAAAAACGAACTCAATAATTTAAAGAATGTGCAGTATTTTCATCCAAAGTGAGCAAAGACGCTAAAAGGATCATCATGATGTAAAGATGGCACAATTTTAATTATTTTCATACTATAGTGAAGAAAATTTTATAATATAGACGGATCAGAAATAGAACTTTTTCCATCATTGGACTTATTCTGCTACAAAATTGACAAAATAAATAAGTTAGATTCTTTTTGATTGTTTATTTCGATAGCATATGAAATTGTGACATCTCATATAACCTGCACCTGTTTTTGTAAGATCAAATATACTTTCTAAATTCCCCTGTGATATCTAATGTACACTGTACGTGCTTTTATGGCATCTAATGTACTCTGTACGTGCATTTGTGACATCTAATGCAGGTAGTGCGCAAATTTGTGATGTCTGATGCAAAATGTTCGTGAATTCAAGGCTCTTCCTCGCGAAGTGGGGATGAAATCATTCCATTCTATGTACCTCAACACGCCACAATTACCATAGCTCCTATTTCTTTATAACCTACCCGTTATTTCAGGGGGGTATATTCGAATGGATTGTACCAAATTTAAGTGGAAGGGGGCCGAAGTTCATGCGTGGAAAAAAGGCTGGCGAGCTTGCGCGGGAAGTGAACAGATGCCGAGGCGGCGAAAATCTCCTCCCCACCCTCCCCCCTTCTTTTTCAAAAAGTATTCAAATATAGCATAGAACGAAAGCAAAACAAAATATATAAAATCTCCGTCCCTTGAGTTTACATCGTTTGCGAATCATATAAGGTAAAATAGCGTGACCTACAAACATTCTCTCCCCTTGCGGCATTTTTGGAGAGGGGTGGGGGGAAACCCATTTTTTTTTTAAAACGAGAAAAAATATTTTTCTAAAGAATAACTTTGAATGTGGATGGCTTACTTTATTTTATTACATTTTTCTGCTAATTCGAAGAGTTAATTCGCGAATTAGTCAACTATAAACAATTTGCTCCTCGATACCTGCAAGTTATTTTCCTTGAAGTGTATAGAAGTTATTAAAATTATAATAACTCAGAAGTAAATATTCACTTGATATCAATCAATAATAATCATCATTCAAGTACAAAAAGAGGAAATGCAGATAAATATATTAACCAAAAATGTGGTTTCAAGATTTTGATTTATCACCAGGCTTCAAACTTTTATCAGTTATATTATACATAAGATTTTTGTCTCTGTGAATACGATAAATAAAAGGCCAAAATAAGTAAATAAAAGGCGAAATAAAGGCCAAGGAATAAATAAAAGGCCAAAGCTAGAAACTTCGTACCTAGAAGTTCTGTCTAATCCGTCAATAATTTTAAATAGTGAAATCAGTACGTCAGGGTTTAAATTAGATTGCGAAAACTTTTAAAAATGCTATCACAACTTCCTTCATCTCATTGGTATTAAAGAAATGTTAGTCTTAAAGAATATTTAATTATTTTTCTAGTTTTTATCGAATTTAATAATAAATTATAATGGCCACTATGTTTTTTGAGGGGGAGGGGGATATTCCTAAAAATGTTTGCAATCTTTCTGCCAGAATAAAATGTGATTTGACGTCAATACATCAATATTGCAGATATTTATCAAAGAGCTTCTCACTTTATTGTACATTTCAATACCAGCTGTTGTATGCTTTAGTGCTGAAATTTCTGTTACTCTATAGAGTAAAATGTTCAGGCAGTAATGCCTAATTATACATGAAAAAAACATTTTAATATATGAAAGTATGATATATAAGCACACATAAGTATATATGATCTTGTTATAATAATAATTATTATTTTTTGTTATAAAAATTTTGTTGTTTTATGGAAAAACAGATTACATTAAAAAGTCCAACGCTTTACCTTAATTTTTCAAAGCTGTTAACTCAAAAGTTAATGTTGAAGCTCATTCTGTTGATTCAATCATTGAATGTTTTATTTTGTTTCGGTAAATAATATTATAGTAAAAGTGGCAGTGAACTTCACATATGTACCGATTGCAGGAAATACTAATTATTGTCTGCATACGAAAAAGATTGTGTAGATTTTTTATTGCAAGTTTAAAAATCATTTATAGAAGAAACAAGCAAGGGGTACTTTAGCAAAATTTATTCTTCATGATTTTATGGGAATAGTCCAATTTTGTCGCGATTTTTTTTGTTCAAACCATGGCGAGCTCAATGCTGCTGACTGACTAGAAAATACTTAGAATTATATAATTTTAGAAGGAATTTTTAGACGCAACGTTTTTAGTTATGTGGGAAAATAAAAACTCACTCAACGCATAAATTAAAATTACAGTGAGGCTGAAGTTCGAGTACTCACGGAATTATTTTTAGAACTATATTAATTAGAATGCATTACATGCGTTACTTCGTAAATTCGTAAATTTTTCTAAGATATTAAAGATTCATTCTTTTTATTAAATATAATAATTTTATTACAGGAACTTGGAAAATATGCTGTGGATATGCTAAAAAATCTTCAGTTGGTAAGCCTTTCTTTCAAATATTTCATTACTGGAAATTTCTCTTACGTTCATTTTATAATACTTCTTTTATGTTTATAACTTTTTTGATAGTTTAGTAATTCTGATGTACCTTTAATATATTCTAATATTTTTTTTTTCTTAAAAAAAGTCGTTTAGTATGTCTATCTCACAAAATGTTTGCTTCATGATGACTTTATTAGCTAGATTATTCATAACATCAACTAAACTTTAAATTTGAAAAGAAAAAAAAAGACAAGAAATTTTTTTATCATTTCTTGTCAATGAGATTAAATAATGTTTAAAAATTCATGAAAATGATAAAATTAAATAAATGTTTCTAGCAACTCTCCTCACCATCCAAATGGGTTCGTATTAATGATAAGATCATTATGAGCTGCAGTTCATAAATTATTTGTCTGACATTTATTTATCTTCGAATTACAAACTATAAAAATTTATTTATAAATAAATAGGCAACCTATGTTTAAAATTAAGACAAATCTGTTCACAGCAATCCATTTATTTTGATATATCTATAATTAAAAGTTGCTGTTAATAAAATCGAATAATAAAATTATCATTTAATATGATGACTGTTACATAATATGTTTGCTTCGCGATGACCTTTCCAACTAGACTTTCTACAACAGCAGATATACTTTTTGTATACAATGAATTATAAACAATGAAATCAAATAAATGTTACTAACTATTCTCTTCGGCAACCAGATTTGACTGTGTGAATGTTAAGACTGGTTATACGGAACAGTTAAAATTAGTTTTCTGACAGCTATTTGTTTTCTCATTCGAAATACCTATAAATAGTCAACCATTAAACAAATGTGAATTTCCCCAGCAGATACCCAGATATTATACAATATCATATGGTAACGTACAAGATTGAAAAGATTGTTAATAATGTACAATACCATATAATATTAGTGCCAAACTATTCGTACAGTATCATACCACATGTTGTGCTACCTGTTTTTGACAATGGACGGTTTTATTTTTCTGTAATTAGCAATGATTGATATTGTGAGCCTGGTTATCACAGTAATAAATTTCATGCAAAATAAATATTTTTATCCAGAAAATAAAAGAAAAAAAAAGAAAAGGGGAAAATAAACCTGTGACCTCATCCTTGTACGATATATATATATATATATATATATATATATATATATATATATATTGTGAACTCAAATGTGCTCATAGTTAAAATTAGGCTCATAAGTGTTCCCATGAGTAGTAGAATTTAAATTATCGATAAACTTACATTTTCCGATAAAAATTATCGATAAACTTACATGATTGGTAAATTTTAATGAAATACTTCAAATAAAGATGATTTTATGTGATATGTGATGAACTGTGATTGAGACCTGGGTACAACAAAAATGGCACACTCAAGCACACACACACATAGTATATATATATATATATATATATATATATATATGTATTGAAATATAGACTTATTTTTTCTCTCAAATTTGGTATTAAAACTGATGCATCTGATGAAACTGATGAGATATTAAACGTATGGTGGTAAGAAGTGTGATAATATGGCAAAAATGTGGAACATCCTTTAATACTGATGATTCGATTTGAATGCAAATTGTGAATTATATATATTTTTACGAAGAAATATATTTAGAATTTTGTAACTAAGAAACATTCCTATTGACATTATTCATGCGGTATTTAGAAATTATTTATTACTGCCTTAGCTGTTTACTAAAATTCTTTCCACCCGTTAATTAATATTTTTTCAGCTTGAAGGTCCTTACTTGCAGCAATGCGTATACTTCTGGCTTTTATTGGTCATTTAAGGAATCCGCTGAAAGGACTTTCTTTACTTCGAAATGTTTTACAAATCATACTGAATTTTCAGTTATTAATAAGGTATAATTAGGGATTGCAATACCGGTATACCGTGATACCGAATACCGGTATTTTGAGCCATTTGTACAATTTCGTAATACCGGTATTCACAAGTTTAAATACCGGTTTTTCGGTATTTACTAGAAATTTTTAAAATTGTCTCCGCTATATGTTCAGGGATCGCCAACACGGCAAAATAGCATACTTTTTTATTTTTATGTCTCCCTAACGGGCGAAATTAATTAGCTAATGAATGGCTTAATTAATTGCTTAAATCTAAATGAGCGAAACATGGATTATCCCTGAAAGAAAATATTGTATCCATAACGACTGATGGAGCAACAATTATGAAAAAAGTTGGAAAGTTGATTGGTGCAAATCAGCAGTTGTGCTTTGCTCATGGAATTCAATTAGGAGTAATAGATGTTTTATACCAAAAAATTAAAGAACAGAAGAATCCAAATACTGTGGATATAGAAACTTCGGATTCAGACTTTGAAGAGAGTGCTAGCGATATTGACAATGAAGATAATGACAATGTAATTGTCGAAGAAGATATTGCTAATGAGGATGAAATATTAACCTATCGAGAATTGCTTCCTATAATTTATAAAGTTTGAAAAATTGTTAAGATATTTAAACGCTCCCCTATAAAAAAGGATATATCACTAAAATATATACTAACTGAAAATAAAACAGAATATATGTTAATATTAGATTCTAAAACACGTTGGAACAGTTTACTCCTAATGATGGAACGATTTTTGAAACTGAGAAATCCAATCCAAAAAGCAATAATCGATTTAAACCTGTAAATTAATTTTTCAGATACTGAATTCGACTTAATATCCAGAACCATATCAGCTCTACTTCCAATAAAACTGACTATTGAGGCATTATGTCGGAGAGATTCTAATTTACTAACAGCTAATGCAACAATAAATTTCATGTTGCAGTCACTGAAAGAACAGCACACATCACTATCTAAAGAATTATATATTACATTGAAAAATCGCACAGAAGAAAGGCATACCTAAATAGAAAATGTCTTTTGGTATTTAAATAATTATAATGATTTTAAAAATGAAAATGAAAAAGAAGAAAAGAAAAGAACCAATTCAAATCTGATTAAGTTTATAGTAAATTTTCTTAAAACTTTTTACCCACAAACCTATCCACATTCAGAATTCGGTTCAATTATCGAAGATTATGATGTAACTACTGTCGATAGTGAAAAGGAATTGTGTTTTGAACAAAAATTAGAATTAGCGATAAATAAAAAAAATTTCAACGAACCAAAATACAATGCAGAAATCAGCTATATCCAAAACCATCCGACGAGAAATCGATTTATTTGAAGATGAGGGATTCAGAACTAAATACTTGTAAAAATATATCGCGCATTGCTAACAGTACCACCAGCTAGCGTAGATGCCGAAAGAGCGTTTTCGACAGCTGGTCATTTTTACACAAAATTACTTTTCAGACTTAATGACAGTACAATTGATGCATTATGTTTTTTAAGATCACATTTCAAAAATTTGTAATAGTACCACAGACTGAATAGTGATATTGACACTTTTTTTTTGTGATTTAAATAAACAAGATGTTCCTTTACTTTTTTGTGATTATATACTGTTATAATTTATAGGTTACAAATTATTTTTTGTGACATTTACACTCTCTAACAAAACTGGCAAATAAAACAAAGAAACACCTGTGTTTTCTTTCTTTTTCTAAAATTTCTAATACCGGTATTAAAACCGGTATCCCGGTATTAAGATCTAAAAAATACCGAATAACGGTATTGAAATTTTGGTCCGGTATTGCAATCCCTAGGTGTAATATAAAAGCTGGAATTTTCATAACATTCTTCTCTCTCAGCTTTCAAGGCTTAACTTATTTTTGAAAAGGTTGACAAATCAAAAATATAACTTAGTCAATTGACGTATTTATTTCATTACGTTCACTTTCAATTTTAATAAAATTTCGTCAGTTAATTTTAAAATTTTATCATAATTTTTCTAAATTTTAAAAAAGTAATGTTTTTTGGATCTCTAACAACATTATTTAGAAATATATGTGCATGCATGCATATGTAACTAATTACACATAGTTCCTCAATATTCTGAATTATTTAACACTCTGGTATCCTTTTACTTCAAAAGTGTTCAGGATTTTTGAAATGGTAGATGCATTGATTGTGAATATTTCAAGACTCTACTTAATCATAGAGATTCCTATTTTAAGTAAAGTTTTTACTCCGTCGTTAATGCTCTTCTTGTTTACAGTCTTCACAAGGCAAAAAATATTTCTCACTTTCGCGCGTTATTACTCCTAAAGGATCTACCAAATAAGCAAATTGAATAGAGGTCTTGTTATACTACAGAGTGTCTTGGACCAGAGCCCAATGGTCTGCAGTTCTACTTGTCCGGCTTTATAATTCCATCGCTACCGCCCTTTCCCGACGTTTTGTGAAAGTTCAACTCAGTTGAGGCATGCACCCTGGATAAGTTCCAGAAAAACATAATTTGTTTCTTGTTTTGAGTTCGCAAAAGACATTCCATGATGACCAGTGAATGGGCCATGGCTTTTAATGGCAGATCTAATGGATTGTTAAAATGAAATTCATAACTAGGATTTAGGAATTGTTAACTAATTACCAGTTAACGAATATGAGTGAAAATGAGAGAGAAACATAAAGATTTATTCTATTGCACGAATCATTTTATTTGTATAAATAAAAGTAAAACACATAAATACAGGGTGGCCATAAAATAGTTTTCCCTGTTTGGCGACATCTGCAGCTAAAACAAATGAACGAAAAGAAACCACATTTCATATACAGACTGGAAAATATGGAAAGATGAATTCCGCAGAAAAAAAAAAATAGTACCAAAAATTGCCGATAGAGAAAATATTGTCGCTGTGGGAGTACAGTTATTAATGAATTCATGAAATTCAGAGAAAATTAATATTAAGGTCCTCTCTAATTCATCAATATTAAGGTCCTCTGGACGCCGTACAACATCTTCAATATTCTGATCTTTGTATATAAAATTTTGCATACGGTATAGGATGCTCTCCACTGCTGCGTGTAAACTGTCACTTTCCATGTTCATAACAGCCCGTCTGATGTTCTGTTTCAAGACATGCAGGTTTGCTTAAGAGCAGCCACGGCATTATTACACTGTCCAGTGTAGGAAAGTTTTACCAGTAAAGTATGTTGCTGTAAGGTAAGGCCCATTTTAAGCACACATCAACAGTCAATCACGAACAACAGTCAAGAAAACATCAAAAGTCAAGAACGAATTGCTAAAAGGTCGTTTGCTCCTCCCTTTTTACAGGGAATGCATGGCGCTGCTTAGCACGTACTTAGAATTTTACATAATCCATCTCAATATGCAAATTTCTCCCGTTCGTATGTGATAGCAGTGCCAATATTTCTCCTATCGGCAACTATTAGTAATAATTTTTTGCCGGTGGAATTCATTTTTCCAATGTTTTCCACAGTCTATATTTGAAAAATGGTTTCATTTCGTTCATCAGTTTTAACTGTGGGAACTGCCAAATAGGGAAAGTTATTTTATGGCCACCCTGCAGTCTGCACTCTAACGAAATCTAATTATGGAGCTAAGAATTGTTGAATTTCTGGGGACAATCAATTGTTAATTTTTTATTAATAAAATCTATAATAATATTTTTCGTCCTGAGCCACGTTGGATATATCAGCTAGTGAAGGCTACATAATAAAACTGAATTTATTTGGCATTATAAAGAAGCACTATAATTCATGCAATTCAATATATGAAACCAACAACATCAATTTCTTCATATTCATTGAGAAAAGGTTAGACCAGAATAGTCCATTCATCCAATCGAATATTCTCCTGGACAACCTTAACAACAAGCGGTCGAGTGGAATGCAGTTCAGTCCATTCAAACACGGCTGAGGCTGGACATGACTCAAAGGGGGAAGAGAGAGAGAGAATAAACTCATTCCGGGTCAGTTAACAGGCCTCCTTTCCCATTCTCTCTTTAAATCGCAATCTATCGCTGATCATTGGAGGCGTGATGAATCCGATAACTGCGCCCCGGCAATTTATCCACTGACCGGTCGGTTAGGACTGTTTTGTCTGAATGACCCCTTTGGCACTCCCCCGGGGCTCGTAATGAGTCCCCATACAACCGCCCCGTGATGGTCAGCGCTGGGTGGGAAGGCCAGATAGCGTGAGATGGAATTGAATTGGTGCTGGTGTGTATGTCCGGTGGAGCAGAAACGGCCGAGATTTGGTCTTTCAATTCGAATCGCTACTTGGCTGCACTCTGCAGGAGATGCCTTCCTGGTAATGATGTTGTCTACAAGATGTAGCGTAAAAACATATGCAAATCCCCGTTTCATTTTAGTTTGTGGGTTGATTCTTTCGTGTGAATGTTCTGTAGAAAAATTCAATATGCATCAATAAGGAACAGTAGTAGTAGTATTAATATTTTAAAACTGATAGATTTTTGCCTTAATCCTCATAGAATCATCCTTCGAGAAAGCAAAATAATTCAGAGAATATGATTCTAAGTCCATTTTGGTTTCAATTAGCCTGTAAATGGAGACGAGAGTCAATATAACTCCGCTTTGTTCATTAAACTCTAATTATCACGTAATGTTTTGCCCTTGAATACTATCATCTCTTCAATATCTTCAAGTTGTACTTTCAGCAGTGCATTGGCAGGATTCTAAGTATGAACACGTGCGTATAACCGAGTTATTCTTTCTCAAAGTTTTTTTTGTTGTTATTTATTGAGTCATTGCCTCCATATCTCTGAAACTGCTTTTAATTTGAATAATGCAAAAAAATAAAAAAATATTTTTAAAATATTGCATTTTTTTATTTTTCTTGTTAAATTCAAACAGTTGTCAACATTAGTGTAATTCAGTAACATCTAAACGAAATAAATACCCATTAAAAGATTGGTTAGAATCTTTTTACATCTTTCCAACTTTTTTTCATTATTATATTTAACATTTTTAAAATTAATATTTTTAATACTTGTGGTAACTACATGATTTCCAGAATATATTGTGTTTCTAAAATTAATTCCAATGCTGTTTACAAAAGCCAAAAAGAAAAATAATAATGGAGTCATTTTGACTCCATTTCTCTGGCCGTATGAGAAATTCAAACCTCCAATTACTAGTTATAAGATGACATTCATCCTTATTCATCTAACTTGAACTTTTATTTTATCATTAAGAGTATATATGAAGAGGAAATAATCTAATCGTTGGTTGACGACTAACTAGATTACTATTTGGTGCGATTGTCTTGAATTAATTTTTGGTGAAAAAATATTCAAATAGTCAAAAAAAAAAAAAAAAAAAATCTGTTTTGAGGTATTGATGAACCTCTATGTTTTAGTTCTACTTGAGTAGAGAAAGGTGATTTTTAAAATTGGACCAATTTGTCGTCCTAATTCTCAGTGAACTCGAAGACTTTAACTCGGCGAATGAGATTTAGCATGTGGACGAAGTCCCTCTATAGTAAATGTAGTATATCTGCTCGTCCTTATGAACACGGTAGCTTTACATGTAAAAAGTTTAATAAGATTTAGTGTGTGGTTTTTATCACCTAAATTATAAATCTGAATAAAATTTCAAATTCATTCAGACTTAAAGAAAAACTCTCAAATGAATATTCAATTTTTATCATTGTGTTGCGAAGTTCAGCGAATAATGCACCATTTTTTTAATAGACGAATATATTGAGGAGATAACTTTCCCTTTTGGTTAAATTAATGCTCTCTGAATTTTACAGCAAACATGCCATGGCATAGTTCCTGTTCTTATCATATGTATTAAAATATTAAATTCATAAACTTACACCAGCCATTTGTTTTTTGAAGTATATGAAAACGTTTTTCGTAGAGTTTTATTAATTTAATATAATTAAAGTGGTTGAATAAAGAATAATCCATTACATTAATGTCTTTGCCGAAATTCGTTTGCTTTTCAAAACTACAAATTAAAAAAATAAATCTTAATACAGTATATAGTTAATACTTTTAAACTGAAAGTTAGACCCTTCACAGAGAAATATCCCTCGTTTGAATTCCCGCTTTATAAGTATTCCTGGGTGAAATCTTCAGTCCGAATTCCTTTTTATTCCTTCTCTTAGCTATTTTTTATTACTTTAATTTCATATCTTTCATGATATTTCTCTCTTGAGTGTATTGTCCAAATGTTTTCAAGCTAGTACTTGCTCTTCTGTTATTAATTGTACAGACAATGCACTTATTTACTACCTCATCAAAACTTATTACATAAAATAATTAACAAAAATTCAAATTTATTTTTTAAATGCTATAATTGTATTTGCATACAAATCCCTTTAATAGAAAGTTTTGAGGTTCATCTTCATATTAATTCTTGACTATACTTAGTTAAAGAAAAGTTCCGTTTGGTTCAATCTTCAACTCGTATCACTCACTTTATAAGGAAATAGAAATTGAACTAAAAAAATTAAATTGAATTTATCTTACTAAAAAAAACAATATCTTTTGTTTACATTGGAGTTTCCGCCAAGGAAGAAATAGCAAATTAATTTTATGGTTATGTTTATTATGATGATTTATATTTCTTCCTTGGAAACAATACTGTTGGTATACAACTGGAGTTAGCTTTTCAAATCTGTAATTTAGTTTAAATTTGAACGTGTATTTTAAAAATATACAAAGGCGGATCATTTACAAATAAAATTAATCAAAGAATAATAAGTAAATTTATAAATGTGCTTTCAATTAAAATTATGAGACATATTTTAATCATATAAATTTTATAAATTTCAATGTATGGGACTATCAACCAAAAAAGCAATCATTATGAAATTCAATTGAAAGTAATTATTTCCTGAACCAAAACTATTAAAAGATACATTGTATTTTAGATAGCGCTAATGCGCTACAACTAAAACAAAAATGAACTTAACCAAATAATACAGCCTACCACCAGAATTTATTCTTGTGGACCTTGCTTTTTCTTATACAGAAGTCTCAGGTAGATATATTTTAAATCTACCAATCCTGTATAAGATCTTTACAAATACTTTTCCACAGTGAAAGAAAACATAAAAAAAAAACCGATTTTAATAAAAGATTTATAATTTGCTAACAACCAAGAAATTTTTTGTTCCGATGCTTTTATTTAAGCAAACATTAATCTCTTCCAGGGCTTACATCAACATACCTAAAATCAGACCTAACATTTCTAATTTTACCGAATTCCTCTGAATGCTTCTCCTTCTGCAAATGCAGAGCATCTCTCTTTCAATCATGATAGATGATATCAAAAGAAAGCGGCCAGACCCCGACCAGATGAGATATAAAAGCCAAAGAATAAAATCTTTCTTCCTCCCAAAATAAAAGCGATTGTAGAGGGAAGGCCGGACGCGCGACGGGCCGGACGGTCCTTGGCGGCTTTGAGTCCGGGTCCCCCGAGTCCAGCCACTTACCGTCGACAACGATTCTCATGAATTTTTCATCGGATCAGGGAGAAGCTGCGAGGGAGAAAGTGATGAAAGCGGTCATCTTTTAGAATCTCTTCTCCTTTTGTGCCGCCTGCGGGGAACGGTGGTCTAAGGATTTGCTGCAGAAGGAATCGGGGTGTTGTTTTTGATGTCTGGAGAGAAATATGGAGGCAGTGCTGTCTCCCACGTTTGAGATCTTCGGTCTTTCATTTTCTCAGAAAAAGCAACATTGATGAATGCAGTCCATGATTAGTGAAAAAATCTCGAGATCTCGTTATTGATGCATTTTATTTCTGTTACAAAAACTACTCATGAATATCATTTCAGTATCTCACTTTGAGGAGAAAACAGCAGTTATGAAAGCAAAAAGTAATTAATAGAAATAATTAAGAAGCAACAAAAAAAATCTTATTTCGGATGTTTGAAGGGAAATATGGAGGCCGTGTTTCTTCTATATTTGAGGTCTCCGGTCTTTCATTTTTTATGAAAAAGCAATATTGGTGAATACAGTCCAAGACTAATGAAAAAATCTAGAGGGGATCTCTTTATTGATGCATTTTATTGCAGTTACAGAAAACTACTCATGAATATCATTTCAGTACCTCAGTTTGGAAAAAAAAAACAGTTATGAAAGCAAAAAGTAATTAATAGGAATAATTTAAGAAACAACGAGCAGTAAATCTTGTTCCCGATTCTGGAGATAAATAAGGCGGCAGATTTGTTTCTGAGTTTGAGATTTTGGAGATTTAATTTCTCAAAAATGCAACTAGATCAATAAATTCCACAATTTGTTGAAAATTCTTGAAGGCAAGTGTTTATTTGTGTATTACTAAAACATTTCATCATAAGTGACGATTACTGTCTGAGTTCGCATAGTAAAACAGCACTGAATAAATATTTAAGAAATTAATAGCAAAAATTAAGGAATTATAATCAATAAGTCTTATTTCCAATACTTGAAAAGAAATATGGATGTAGTGTTATTTTCTGTGTTTGAGATCTTTGGGTTTCGTTTCTTGGAAAAAATAGTATAAAGAATTTGTTTCATAATTAGACAAAACTTCTTGCGAGAAACTCTCCTCTAATGCATTTTGTCTACATTGCAATTTTTTTCTTCATAGACAGCAGGTACTGCCTCAATTATAAAAGCGGAACAATGCTTATGGAGAGAAAACACTGATTTCATTAAGGAATTTGGGAAAAAAATAAAATATGTGTTGCTTTTGTTATCTAAAGAAATAAGAAGTCAATGACATAATTTATATTTGAGGGGTTTTGTTTGTATTTCAAAAAAATCAAAAGGAGGAATAAATTCTACAATTTATCACAAATATACATGGGACATCTTTAGTGCTACATTTTATAGAGGACTCTTCTTAAGCTGCCTTAGATAAGAAATTTAAACAGCAACTATAGAAGACATCGTGGACTACATTGGTATTGTGTCTGAAATACACATACTTACATTGTTAATAAACTTTGGTATGTATCTAATCTTTGTGATCTTTGGAATTCGTTTTCTCGAAAAAAAGTGCATCAATTGATGTTATGTATTTAGACAAACATTTAGAGGTTACTTCTTCACTTCGTTTGTTTAAATTTCATTTAGGTCTTCATTTTTTCAAAAATTGGAAGCAATTAAAAATCAAGAGATTAATAAAAGATAATTTAATGTTTATAATTTTTTCTGTGAAAAATCGATTTAGGTTTGTAATTGAAAAAATCAATGCTTCATTTGCTTGTTCAACTGCAGAGAAAATGTAATATAGTTTGAAAATATAAAGTATTGTCAAAATTCTGAAATAATGTTGAAATATTTTCAAATATATAAAAATACTAACCACTGTACCAGTTATTCCACAAATGGATTATTTGCAATAATTGTTTGCATTTGTTATTTATTATTATTATTTGTAATTCCTCAAATTTTGACTCTGCTAATTTGGATAGTAAAGCAAAATAATGTGAAATCAACACAGTTGTTTCAAAAATAAAATTTATTCCTGAAATCTCATATGTTTATCCTGAAATCTCATATACAGATCCTTTTTTCATTTACATTTATTGCTTTCTTTGTATTTCTTTTTACGATGCGCTAATCGTTTTATGAAATATTTTTTGCATAATATAAAGTTTTTCGAAATAGTGCTAATTTCAAAATGCTATATAATAGTATTTTGTGGCATTTTTCTACAAGCGTTATACTTTATATAATTTTATGTAGCTAAGAGTATGTTTTTAAGAAAATTAATCACAGCCAAAAACTTTGTAGTTTCTTTTTACTGAATTTAGCATGAGAAGTTCGTGATGATTTATGTATTTTCATAATGCATATTTCCTTCAATACACCTTTAAAATATACTCCAATATATGTTACCATTATTATTTTTTCTTTCGTATTCTTCTTCTTTAAAAAAAGTGCATACGATGATAGGTTAAATGTTACAATGAAACAAGGAAAAGATAAAAAACATATTTTGAAAAAGGTGCTGTAAATTTCTTGCTTTTTCTCAGATATTCAAATACAACTCAAATGGAAGAAATATTTTCTTTTAAGAATTTGCTTACAAATCTATTTCAAAGTTAGATGCATTTTTCAGGCGGAAAAAATATAGAAACACAATAATAAGGGGCAATATCAAAACATATAACAAAAATACAGAATAGCAGTTTTCTGAGTAATATGTATTAAAGGAGGATAAAGTATTACTCGTTAGATACGCTTTTCTATTCGAAATATTTGGAAAATGTTTTATTTCTTCTTTAAAATCACATAGAAAAACAACTCCAAATTAGTTCCGGCATGGCACGGCGAGGCTAAGATAGATTTCTCCAAGTTTCCTCACCAATTTCCGTGCCACTGAATTGCAACAAGCAGTGTTACTTAATCTTTGTAGTGAACACGAAATGAAGATTGAAAAACAGGAGCTGAAAAGTTCCATTTTCCTTCTTTTCAGCTGTAAGTGCGGGCTGCCGACTTTACAGGCAAAAGCAGCGGAATTGATTCAATTAGGCAAACGGCAGATGGGGCCCCGACGGTTACAGTTTCTTTTACCTTTTTTTCACTTTTTTTATTCATTTATTTTTTCACTATGGGAGGGTAGTCGATCAAGATAAGGTGCTTTCACACGCACCAAATTAACAAGAAGACAGGAAAAGAAAGGGGGAGGGGGAAACTAAAATTGATTGGTGTGACGTCACAACGCAAAAGAAGTCTTTTAAAATCGTATAATTCCAAAGCATGCGGGGATTGTAGTCAAACTGAAATGCAAGCTGAAAAGAAGGAATGGATTAGAGGTTGTTAATTGGATGCTCTATCTTGATTCGAAATCTTTTGCATTCTAATATACAACTATTTTTATTGATCTACCATGTTAGTTGTATTTGAAAAAGTAAAAGATTATCATAATAATAAAGGAAATTAATGTATCCTAAATACTGAAACTTGTGCATCAAAATTTGGAGAATGAATAGCTGGGCATTATTTATATAATTATTAAGTTATATAAGTATATTCGGCTTGAAGTTTTAGAGAACTATTACAAAAATTCTCGAATTTTGTCAAAGGCTAGATTGAAAAACAAAGTATATAAGTTAAAAACCAAAAATGTATTGAAAATTGGATAAAATTATGATTTTTTTGTGGGGGTGGAAGGCAAAGAGAGAACTTTAAGCTAAAAACCGGGTTCAGTAGTTTATCAAAGGATTCATTCAAACTCTTGCCGATTATTTAAGGAATATGTATATCCTACATCTTGAACTAACAAATAAGTTATTGTCTAATTTTTAAACATTGGCGTTCGACTAATATATAACTTGACATTTCCACCTTTTTATGCATTGCAAAGCATTAAATCAACTTAAAATCTTTTTAAACGAACGGAAATTAAAACTTTTTAAATGAGTAGATTGTCATCTGTAATTCAGAAACTACAGAATACATTGAAAAATTATAATATCAAATTTGAACTGAAATTATGCATTGGACTTTAATTTATTTGGTTCAGCGGAAGAAAATTTTACTAAAATATTTTTAGTAAATTTAGAATTTTAAGAAAACATGTTTTTTTAAAGTGTAATCGGAAGTGAATAATTCTTTATCAAAACGTCTGGTGATCGACTTAGTGAAGGGGTTGACAGCGCACCTAACCCAGGCAGGGACTTATCCCCGGTAAATGATATGATGGAATAAGACCGAAAGGTCAATATGTTATCGTGATCTCTTCAGAAATATTTGCATGAAGTAGAATAGGTCTGGGATAAAAAAATGTGGTGATAGAAACAAAAATAAAGCCTTAAGTATGACGAGACGGAAAAAATGCGGTAATGATATCACAAACCAAAAAATATCGTAAAAGAGAAAATTCTCAAATTTTCTTTAAAAACTGTAATTTATTACAATATACTAGAACTTTAATTTGCTTAGACTTATTTTATTATTATTATCGTAACTTCTTGCTTTTTTGATTTTTAACTTGATCTTTTGATAATTTATATAAAAAAAAACACTTTTCATTCTAGTGCATCAATAACCACATCTTATATAAGTTCCTTTATTAATGATTAAAGTGTTTAAACAAAATGTATCAGTACCTTAAGAACGTCAAAAAATAGTAACTTTCTCACATGCAATTTTCTTCCATTTATTTTCTTCAGGGAGAAAATCAATTCCTGCCTTTCTTCCACATGCAACCCACTATTTACCTAACAAACGATACGTAACAGGCTCCCAAAAGCAGGGCGTTTATTTGTGCAAATTCTTACACCCATCAAGTACCTCGCCGGAAAGAAACACGAGGAGGTCAGAAGGTCCCTCGGCCTCCACGGGGTGCACGATGGGCCCTCGAGATGGATGGGGGCCCTCGCTGCAACTTGCTCTGCAAACTGATTTACCAGCTGTTATGAATCTGTGGAGCGTAACGCCCTTCTCTTCGGTGGGGGTTTCCGAACGGTACCCCAAAATTTTAGGGTTTGTAAACATCTTCTAAATCGATGAGGTAGGAGAAACGTCAGGATGGAATCAATTTCCTCATGACTTCATTTTGCAGTTATTTCAAAAGAACAGCGTTTAACATTGCAGATATTCGATATTAAAAATATGAGCTTTATGAAAAAATATTGTGCAGCTACTATATGCAAAGCACAGCGTTTAACAGTGTAGATATTCGATATTAAAAATATGAGCTTTATGAAAAAATATTGTGCAGCTTCTATATGCAAACAACAGCCTTTTAGTGTGTAGATATTCGATATTAAAAATATGAGCTTTATGAAACAAAATGGTGCAGCTATTAAATGCAACCATTAAAAATGATATATTAGTCGATTTTAAGCTTCTGATTTTGGAGGGAAAGTTATATGCGCAATTAGTAAGCACTTTCAAAATTTCCAGAAGTTGTAGCTTATTTATGAAGATGGTAATTGCATGTCTATCAACAGAGTTTCGTAAATTATGTAATTATAAATGAGTTCCAAACTGGTTTTATATCATCATAGGAATCCATACAATACAAAATAACATATTTGTCAAAGCTCGGGAATCGAATTATTGTATATTTGAAACAAAATTAAATAAACAAAATCTGAAAAACTTATAAAAGATAAAATTGTATACAAAAAATGACGAAGGAAGCATGCACATCTCAAATTTGTTATAAATTCTCAGGTAAAAAAATAAAATAAAATAAGACTACCCTTGTATCAAAGAAGAAAACGTCATCCAATTAAAGGGATACTCTCATAGGAATAAAGTAATGAAAAGCTACGATAAAAATAAACTGTTCTGGTATTATTGCTAAATGGAAGACTGCATGGATTCATTGAAGAACTGATATGTCTAATGTGTCAAAATCCATTTTACTATCAGTAAAAATAGTATTTATTTATAATTCTCAAAATATGTTACATCGAACCGATTTAAAATATTTATCTTAGGAAATTACATAGCATTTTCAAAATCAGAGAAATCTGGGAAGAAAGAAGAAATTCGAATGAAGCGAAGGGGTAGACGAGGAAGAGACAAAACGAATTAAATATGCTCCATCCTCTTATAAAGCGGATCATTCTTTTTATGTTACACCGGAATATTGTTTGTGAAACAAGCACGTTTAACAAATGCCAAACAGAATGATAGAGACGATAGCGTTGCAAGAGAAATTTTCGAATTTTGTAAATATTATATTTGAAAACCGTGAACCCAGAACCTTTTTATGGAGGAGGAATATCATAAATTCCCCACTAATTTATTTGAAGTACCGAATTGTATAAATCAGCAATTGCTATGAGAAAGACTGATTGTATAGACAATCTATATAGTATATAGATTGTGTAGTATAGATGTTAATTAATTAATTTAAGATTAACATGGCTCGAATTTTATTTTTTCTTGATAGCTCAGTCTGAAAAGAAAAAAAGAGTCATTTGGAAAATACTTTAAAACTTCTACATTGAAAATGATATAAGTTTCGGTGAAATTGTTTACGGCTCATTTCAGTCGATGCTCACAATTTACTTTCATGTGAACTCAAAATTTAATTTAGAATTTCTCATTTAAATGACCCACATAAAATCATGTATATTTATTTTAAAGGAATAGTTGCTAATTCTTCATCAGATTCCCTTCGCTGCTTAACATTGCTACCAAGTAAAGATAGAGAAAAGCCTTTTTCTTTTTTACTAAATATTGCATACATTTCCTTTTAAACAACGTATTACTTTCAAAATTATTATACTATTCAAATTAAAACATAGTACAAAGATTTTATTTAAAGAATTAAACTTTTCGATTATTTAAAAATATTGTGCGTATCCCAAATTCCATTTCTTAGATGCTGGCTGCCAATTTTTGCAGAAAAATATCATTTCTTAAAACTTCAAGACATGCGTAATCTTTAATTTTAATTTCCTTGGATTCCTGTCACGTTTTAATTGTCAAATCTTGAGTGCTACATCAACTGGATATCACATTCTGGTCCATATTACTAATCACAGAGATCTCACATATGTTTGAATTCAGCTCTTCCTCTGTGAAGCAAATGCAGTTTCTGTCAAAGAGAGATGTTCCTAAACTCAAACTTCACCTACTCTACTAATTATCCCTCTCCTCAGATATATTTAAATTTCTTCCCTGCTTTACTAAGCGAAGAAAGAGATGGGGGAAGTCTAATATATATTGGCAGGCAAACGAAGCATTTCGTCACCACCTGTTCCTAAGTCTTCCTCCCCAAATCCCTCACCAACCACATACCAGAGCTGATTTCAATTATAAATTCGCACCCACAGTTCAATCCCCTCTACTGTTTGAAGTTTTAAAATCGTTAGAACTATTTAGAAATTCCAAAGGTTAGACCAACTCGTGACCGTATGAAAATTCCCTGCCCTTACCTCCTGGGGGCTTTGGTAAACCGAAACTCCCCAGGAGGGAGAAGGTTGGTTTGAGCCACTGGACTTCAATATATATATATAATATACTGAGATATGCCAGTGAATATCTGTGAACTGGCAGTCTGAGAAGCCGCCATGTACCAAAACCAGATGGGCCACCCACATTTTAGAAAATTCAATTCCGATGATTCTGGTGGATTGGTGGATAAAGGAAGTTGGTAAGGGTCTCCCCCCCCCTACTCTATTTACATTTTCCCTGTGGCGACAAAAGCTTCAAATTAGGCGCGGTGGCGGCGAAAATTGGCGCAAGAGTTAGTCCTTTGACTGCCTGAGGGGAACCAGCAAGAGAGAGAGCAGACCTTCCTCGCTTCTTCTCCAATTTTAAAAAGCGCCCCTGCAAGAAAGATAAGTAAATAAGAAAAAAGCAACTTTTATTTTTTTTTTCTTGCCTTCCATGGAATAAATTTGCTATTTCTTTGCCAAAAGACATATAGATATATATATATATTCGTCTCCTAAAGAGAGGAAGGAGATGCCAGAGAATAAAAAGGCAAAAAGTTGCCGGCAGCAAGCGAGTTTAAGTCTTGCTAGCTTGGCGAAATAAAAAAAAAATCGGAACTCGAGCTTGTTCTTTTTATTTATTTATTTTTTATTTCTCTCTCTCTCTCTCTCTCTCTCTCTCTCTCTTCCTCTCCCACCATCCATTTTATTCCTAAAGTCGTCTTCGCACCAGCTTTTAGGGTAAAGGAAAATAGAGCATCCTCCCAACTTTTTTCGCATTTTTACGCTTCGGGGCGAAATACCTGAGGGGTTTTCGCGAACCACCAGGAAGTTAAGAGCAAGAAGACAGAAGGAGAAAAGTAAGAAAAAAAAGTAAAGCTGGCTGACTACGTCGAAGAACTAAAACACAAAAGCGTTAGATATGTATACGTAAAATGGTGTTTTCTTCCTCAGACCCTTTCTTTCCATGTCTTCCCCTTAAAAACTCTAAGCCCTCCAGGGTGTTTCCTTGTAACTTAGGTAATGGATGGTACAAGCGCCCAGTTTCGCTACTCTGCATATTCCAGAAACCATTTGCCAAACGGTAAAGCGGGTTTGGAATTGATGAAATGGTAGAAGGGTATGGGCGGAAAAACCCTTTGAGGGAACCCCTTGGAACCTTTTTTGATAATATATTCCAGCTCTTCAGACGAATTTTAAATGAAACTTTTGCGCCAGCCTGGAAGCAGCTATCTTTGGAATGAATGCGATCCCTATCTCTCTCCCTACTTACTTGGTGGAGGAGTGTATATCTCCGAAAGATGATAAATTATCTATTTCTATAACTTACGCTAGAAATTCTTTGGAAAAAAAAATCCTGGGACTGGTGTATTTGTCATATTGATTATTTTTGGATTTCATACTTACGTAGAATTCTGGATTTTCATTCTTGGAAGCCATAGGATATTAGCTTTTGAAATTATTTCAGTAATTCAATAAAACGGGCATTTGTTTCAACTTCCATTTTTTTTTTCCTTTGCATATTTTTTTGTTTTGTTTTTAAATAAACTCAACCATTAAAGGAAAATTTATGAATAGATCGCCATAGGGCGAAGTATGCGTTTTTTCGACTGAATATAAGCATTTTTACTTCCTAGAATACAAAAATTTTTGTAATCGTAACAAATTTTGAACTCGAGATTTTGAGGAATCTTCACGTTTCCGACCTGCCTCAGTACGAAAAGACATTTTTGACATTATTTCTGTCTGTCTGTCCGTCTGTCGAAGCTAATTCAAAAACGTTTAACCCTGGACAGATGAAATTTGTTATATGATCTTTGAACAAAATTTGTAGATTTCGGTCAAATGGTGAACAAATTCCTCCAGACGAAGTCTGTCTGTCTGTCTGTTCTGATAAAAGTCCACATGATAACTATAAAATGAAAAGAGCTGAAAGGATTGAATTTTTCTGTTTAAAAACATAGATTTAG
This sequence comes from Argiope bruennichi, assembly GCF_947563725.1. NCBI lineage: Eukaryota > Metazoa > Arthropoda > Arachnida > Araneae > Araneidae > Argiope > Argiope bruennichi. The sequence goes on from NC_079159.1 coordinate 9,392,876, forward strand.
TATTTCTAGTGTTTCTGTCACATTTTGATCGAAATCTTATAAAGGGTTGATAATCTGTCGCTCTGCATTTATGAAAAATATGAAAACGGAATTAAGAATGAAACCCATTTCCTTCTTTCGATATAACTGCCTTTCATGTTGAGACATTTGTCTCAAAGCTGAATCAGTTTTGCCTGTTTCCTCATTTGTTTCCTGTTTCGAGTAGAACTGCTATCGCACTGCTGGTTTGAGGATATCTCCAAGGAGTCAAGTTTCTAGACATCGAAGAACATCTTCATGAATCCAAGCAAATGAAAGTCTGATGGTTCAAAATCTGGCTTATTACGGTGAGCACTCCAAAAATTTTAGACAGAGTCTTCACTGTTTTCCATAAACGAAGGAAAACTGTTCTCAGAACCGGAACATCACCTGTTTGGGTCGTGATCCATGGGAGACGTGCCTCTCCGGTGGTTGGACCCAAGGAAAGATTCATTGATCGTCTGTAGCTTGAGTGTAACTTCGACCTCAAACGGGCTACACGATAGCGGCTCTACTGGCAGCCCGCCGCTTTCTATGAGATTTGGATTTTTAAGCTTATTCAGCGTTGTGACAAATGCCTCAACTTGAATTGTAGTTTTATTGAAAAGTAGTAAATTGGCGATTCTTTCAATTCCGCTTCTTGCTATTATTCCTTAAATTTGTTGTTAATGTGTTGAAATTGATGTGTGTTACTTATTGATACGTCTTCTTATGTACACGCATCAATGTGGTGATATCTGTATACTTTTTTTTGCCGTTAAAGTTTTACCTGGAATTTTAAATAGTCTGTGAATATTAAAATTTTAAACTAAAGTTTAGTGTAGCATATTTGTTCAGTTTAATTATTTATTTGTTATAAAATGGTTAATAAATAATAAACGCTTTAAAATTTTAAAAAATACTTGTGAAAAATCGAAAACCAAGCTTGTTAAATGCCATCGATCTCCACACAACTGAAACTTAACCTATATGACAAAAACATATCCTAACAACTTTATTTGCCGAGAAAACAATACTTCTAATCCACTTTTCTCGAAAAATGACCAAAGTTTCTGAGGAGACACATAATAGCAGCGTATCTGGGAAGAGCGAAGAGAAGCAGAAAAAAAAATAATAATAACAATAATAACAATAAAGTAAAATAACAAAGGGAAGTTGTCCCCCGCTAGGAAGGCGACAACTCCAACTCAATTCTCTAACAGCCTATCATCTCGAAAGATATATGGTGTATATACGACGAAATAAAATCGAGTCATAACTTTAAAAAGTCGTCCGGGAAACTCCGGCGACCCTCCAGGGTGTTTCCAGAGGTGGGAGACAAGTTAATTGGACACAGGCGCCGAAATCTTGTTGTTAAAGGGAAGTCCTCTAATCCGCCACGCCACTTGGAAGCAAAACGGCGCAAGTCTGTCCCAAGCACTTAGTTGTAAAGCAGTGGCGTTGAGCGGCAAAACTGAGGCATTTTTCCCTTTCATCTAGCGTCATTAAGCATTCTGTTCGTTTTTAATTATTTGAATGATTTGATTAAGATTATCATAATCAGTTTGAATTACGATTATTTGTTCTTCTGGAAAACATAAAATTGCCCTATTCAAAACCTTTTTTTTAAATTATTTTTTTAATAATTTTTATCGTTTTCGGCAATCAAAATGCATATGCGGCAATATAAAGGAGAGACGGGTTGGCTAAAAAAAAAACATATAACATATAATAAGCTAGAGAATCTATAACTCAACACAAATGCAAAATATAAATTAACACGCTGAATATGCAATTAATTTCTGATTAACAGTGAAATTGCTTCGTGCGGTTAGTTTCCCAAAATGACAAGAAAAAGAGGCAAATCAAGGTGAAAATCTTATCATAATCAGTTTGAATTAAAATTATTTGGTCCTGTGGAAAATATAAAATTGCCCTATTTAGAACCTTTATTTATTTTTTTATTTTTTTATAATTTTTGTCTGGTTCGATAACTCAAAATGCTATAAGGCGCACATAAATTGGAAATGAATTGACAAAAACAAGCAACATATAACATATAATAAGTTTTAGAATCTATAAACCAATACAAATACAAAATCTAAATTTACACTCGGAATATACAATTAACTTCTAATTAACCATGAAATTGCCTCGTGTGGTTAACTCATTTCACAAAATGCAAGAAAAAAGATGCAAATGTAGGTTTTAACAATTTTTATTTACAGCAGGGGTAAAGGATAAACACGCACAATTATGATTTAATAAACATCAGATTTCTGCATTTATTACTTTGCTAATTTACTTCTTTACAATAGATTCCTTGTCGGTGTGTGTTTTTTTGTGTGTATGTATTTGTAAGAGAAAGAGACAGAAAGACAGAGAGAATGTATGTTAAAACAACTCTTTATTATTTTAATTGAAATTTTCTTCAACAATACTTTAAGGCTAAAATCTACAGAAAATCGAGTGCTTATTATAAAAACAGTCCATAAAAGCACAAGGAAACAAAAGTTTTTAAATATACGCAGAATAAAAATAGAATTCAGAAGAATACAAACACTAAATTGAGGAAATTACTAATTTATATTTCGGAATGACTTTTAAATTTAAAAACATATAATACAAAAGAAAATTTAGTGAAAATACTAGAACAGTTAGAAAACAAAAAGGAGAACATAACATTAACAATAATGATTCTTGACTAGCATAGCAAACACAAACTCAAAACCGTAATATATACTTAAATACATGCAGATAAAAACTACAGCAAAAAAAAAAAAAAAGAAAGAAAAAAAAACCATCTGTCACTTTATTTCATTCCTAGATTAACTGCCTTTTAACAAGATAATGATGATGGTCTGGTATACTATCTATAAATTGTGACATTCATCACGAAAAACTCATTCAAAAGCTCTACATATCAGATCGCTGAATTCGGAGGTATAATTTAGGCACTAATTATTTTGTGGTTATTAAAGACTCCCTGCGAAATGGATCTTTGAAAATTTAATCAGGTTTTGAAAAAGAGATTAACCAAAACTTATCTTTTTTTTTCCTTTATAATTTTTATTTTTATATTATATAGCACAAAAATAATTTTTATTCTACTTTAAAATTCAGAAGATTAGGTTTGATGTGATACCAAGTTTTTTTTCGTATATTTTTATAAATTTTCAAAAAAAATATTCTAAGAATATTTTACAGAAATACTTTTTATGGTTTGATTCTTTGATTTATACTCATGCTTGTTACGATGATATTACAAATACTTCTTTTGAATGTTCATATTATCGCTGCTATATTATTAAGAGAAAATTTTACAACTAAAATAAAGATAGACAAATCAAAGCATTCGGTATTATGCTAGGAAATTTTGGATTTGAGAAATCTGTCATTTCGAAAATCTCCATTGAAAAAAATTTTACACGTTTCCTGGGATTTTCTTTCTATTTTGAAATGTGCCCAGATGAAAATTATGACATATAATCCGATATCCCCTCTCTCGAAAGGAATAAACCATTTTTGCAGAAGGTAATTTAGACCGCAATGGATCTAGTGTACATACAGCTGAGGTTCAGTAGCAACTTCGGAAATTTCTATAAATTCTAAAGCTGAGACTTTAACACCAGGTTACTATGATCTCAGTGCGAACCCTTGCCCAGAATATTCTTATATCTATCTATAATGTGTTTTAAGTATTGTGTAAGGCGATTACAAATGAAAATACGATTGAAACCCTAAAAATCCTCTTGGAAAAACATTTTGAAAAATGAAAATATTATTTGGTATCGATGTTTTTTATAGGCACAGAGAGAACTCTCTACTTACTAAAAATGAATATTAATCGTGGCCATGAAATCATAATTTTAAGCATATAATACTTTGAAAGGCATTAAGGAATTAAAATGACTTTCTTATCGTTACATATATATTTATAATATATATTATCTTTTTTAAATATAAATATGGAGAATGTATGATTTAATTTTTGTATAATTTTATAATTTTTTTTATAATTTTAATTTTTTATGCATAACGCAACTAATTATTCCAAGATTCTTTAATTATCTATCAATATATGACGAGTAGAACGAAGTTACATACCTTAGAAACCTAAAAGAATTACATATATAACATCTTTGAAAATGATTATTAATGCAGGAATTCAATTTTTTTAATAAGAAAAGCAAGAATTTTTTTAATATGTAATATAATATTTTTTATAGTTTTAATTTTTACGTATAACACAAGTATACGTATAACACAATATATAACGAGTAGGACGAAGACACGTACTTTGGAAAACTAAATAGAACTCAAAAATTTGTATGGTAATTGTGATGGTGGTTCTAATTCCACTTGTTCTTATGTAAGTAAAGTTCACGAATCTAAACCCTTTAATTTAGTAATAAAAACATGGAATTTCTGTTATGAAAGTGACTTTTAAATACATTGGTGGCTCCTGAAATACTTCTTTTGCTCCCATACAGCTTATCCTAACTTTTTGGAGAATTTTTTAGAGAAACAGGTTCGCATATGCGTTTCATTAGAAAAGAGCTCCTCAACCATTCCTCGCCATACATCCTTGGACATTGGTAGGCAATTCTGCCGATAAAGGCTCAATAAAAGACTCAAGAATGACTCTATTTATGTTGTTAATCAATTCTCGTACAATTCAAGAAGAATAAATTAAGATGTTAAACGATTTCTTTCCATTTTTGCAGGAGATGATGACTTGATGACGAGTTGATATTTCTCAATATTAAATCTGATATTGGTGAGACATTCAAAAACAATAAGTTGCAAAAGTTGTAACATGTCTTTTAGGAAGTAATGTGACCGTTGTAGCCTAGTGGTAAGATGTGAGTTTCTGGGTTAGAAGGTAAAATTTGAAACCCGACACTGGGAAAGAAGGGCCATCTAAACAGTTCTGATCTTACCAAATCTATCTGGAGCCAATACCCTCCTACTGATACGGACCAAAAACTTGGAGAGGGTGAACCTATCTCAGGTGTCATCCTGAGTGCTACTAATAAGGTAGTCAAGCCACTGTTCCTGAACATGGATGAGAATTCATTTAAAAAGATTATTTATTATTAATATTATTTCTATTCTTTTAGATGCATTAAACTATGATTTCCCTCAACGGAACTGTGTGTAAAGATATTTTTATCGGAAATGTGTGACAATCGCTTTCCGTACAAGCATACAATTCGCTTTTCTTATAAAATTTGATTGCCCGCTAGATAAATGAAATTTGAATGAATGTTTTTTCGAGGCAAGGAAGTTATTTTCATAAACATATTTACTGCATAATTCCGCAATACTTTTTATTGTTTTTTTTAAATTCTTGAAGACGGATAATAATGCTAAAGGATGAAGAAGCTTTTGAATTTAAGAATTTACATCATTTTTGTATCCAAATATTGCATTATTTTCATAAAAGCGAAGCAATTAATTTGTCATTGCCATCGAATATCTGAATTATCTGGGGAATGTCATTCATTGTAGCAATACCTTTTGATATTAAATATACTAGCGGGAATAATGGATTTTCCAAAACTTGCTCGCGATATCCCCTTTAAATTATTATCCCCCTCCTACTGCATAAAATCTTGGATCTTGTAGTAAATATAAGTTGTTATACTTTATTTACACGTAATAATCTCTATTAAAAACTTGTTTTGTAACAAAAAAAAAAAAAAGAACCATCCAATTATAGAAGAAAATTTGGTGAGTCCAAAATAGAAATTTATGAGTATGCATAATTTTTTTTTTACTTTAGGGACAAGATGTCCTTAGTGATGCTAAAAATGAATACTGAGTAAGTAAGGGAATATTTTTAATAATAATAATAATAATAAAATGCCCTTCTCAGATTCAACTAGTGCTATTTTTGGTAATTGTGGCTATCTCAGTAAATTATTTCCATCTCTAAGTGCATAACAGGTTGTGATTGCAGTTGGAGTCTTGGTTGAAATCTACTTCAATGTACCCTTTGCGTTTATCGTCAATATGGTAACCTAAACAAGCAAGCATAATGGTTCTTTTTACAAACCTGTTGCTGATTTGTTTACTAATGTTTGGTCTTGTTGTGTTGTACTTACTACTTTGACAACTTGCAGTTGTTGGCCTCTTTGGAGATGTGAAAGGAGATTTGTATATTTCAATGTATATTTCAACTAGGGTTTTAACATTTTCATGCTATAACAAGTCTCCATTTATCCTCTCATGGAGGATATACCTGTTTTATAAACCAGATATATAACTGTTTGGTCAAATAAGATACATAACTTTTTGATTACAAAAGGGCATTAATAGTATGGCTTTATTTTATTATATGACTTGAAAAATAAGTAGGAATTAAGATCATGTACCTTTCTATAATATGTCAACATCAATTTGTTAATATATCATCTACAGAGTGTTTTAAAATTCATGGGCTAAGTTTTAAAGCATTATAGAATAAATTATAACAAATGTTTTTTTTTTGTTTTTTTTTGTTTTTTTTTTTTTTTGTAGGGGAAAATTATTTTTTGATGCTTAAAATAAAAAAAAGAAATAAAAATAGACAATTTCTTTACTGATAGTATTGTTTGTAAATACTCCTTTACAACAATTCTCACACTAATTGTTCAAAACGTATTATGAAAATAGTAAATATAAGTCTTACTGCATGAACAGCATGTTGTGGTTCATTTCTTGCACACTGTAATCGCAAAGGGATATTCTGGAGTCTCCCAACGGAATCCATCCAAAAATGCACTCCAGTCACTTTAATGATGATGCCAAGCATAAACACATATTATGAGTGATTTTTATTTACATTATTGTAAAGAAGCAGTTGTAAACGATGCCAAAAGTAGTAAAATAATCTTTCCTTTCACATCAGTACTATGGTAGCTTAGCGACAAATTCTTGGTTTCGGGTCAATTCCAGATTCAAAACTCGATTCCATTAAAGGTCTAATATATATGTAATGTTTATTTATATTAAATACTACAACAAACATCAAGCATCCTCTATTGTTGCTTTGCTGAAATTTGAAACAAAGTTGCTGGCTCGAGTGCTATCCTCATCTGTGAAAGGTTTAAAATTATGCGTTGGTATCCAAATTAGCTATAGTATTGTTCCGAAATGGGATATTCAACCCAACTGAACAGAACAAAATTCTTTAACCTATTGATTGTCAACCATCTTCTGAATTGTCATAAGATGACCCTTATTGCAAAAAGAGAAAGCGTAGATGATTTCTTATATCGAAGCGAGTCATAGAAAAATTTTCAGAAAACAATTATCACATTTCAGCCAAATTTAGTGTAATAATCAAAGAAGGATTTCTAAGCTCGACCCATTATAGAAGAGATTAGGTAGGACGATTTTCTACGTTCCAACCGATTAATGAATTAAATAAAATTATTTCTTGTATTTGTTGTCTGAAAATGTCGTTTGCGCTCACATCACACGTATTTGTATAACTAAATAAATAAAATATTTTTTACAGTATGCTTATAAATTTAGTCCTGAGAATTCTGAAACTCCTCGCATATTTTTTTCAAATAAGTATTAGCCAATTTAAATGTCGAATCCTCCACAATGGGTGACTTGAACTATTCCTGAAGCAGATTTTCGCTAAGAATTCGAAAATCAAGAACAATATATTTCATTTAAAACTGCACTTCGTCGATTTTCTTTTAACAGAATGAATCTCTCAGAAAACTGTCTTTGCTTTTAAAAAGACTTAGCCTCGTTTCACCCGTAACCTTCGATTCTAAAAACACCCGAAGGAAGTGGCATAAAAGCCAGCGAGAGACAGTCGTTTGCAGGGCTGAGGAGGGTGGTCGGAGATGGGTCGTCGATGCCTCACTTAACGAAATTTACACGACTGCGAGAAGGGGTGGGGGAGGATCGACAGAAGAGTCCATCCCCTCCCTTTGAAGTCAAAAGAATCGATTGATGGCGCACAAAAGTTAGTTTTAAGGATTCTGAAAGAAAAAAAAATATCCACTTCAATGATGGAGAAGTTCTTTCGAGGGGAGAGTGCTTCATTAAATTTTATGGCTGCGTTTAGCAAAAGCTGTTTTGTATAAAAAGCTCCCTCTGAAATGCATATTTTTGTATCCATGCTGCCCGAAGATTGGGAACATAGAGAGGTTTGGATCTACATGGTGAATGGAAGTAAATATTAACGAAAATTTCAGGAATTGTAAAAATATATTACATCTTTTATATATTATAATATACCTAGTCTTAAAATAAATACAATCGCAAATGTTTGATGCATAATAATTATCTCACAAAATCGTAAGAAAGTGAAAGAAATGAATGATTTGTTATAAATAATGTATAAAAACAAAACATCATCCAACATTCCAACATCTTTTATTTATGAAATGCGTGTGAGAAATTAACATAATAGTCAGGAGATTGATTTCCAGAGTTTTATAAGTTTCCGCATTTTAATATACAACATTTTAGCATATTTCTCTGAGTGCAATAAATCATAGACTGATTACTCCACCCCGTCCGAAGGTACACAGAAAAACTTGATTGACCGGACCGCCGCGACAGCAACACTGGCGGGAACTATGGTTGAGTATTAAGAGCCATCACCGGCTACGGTACAACCCTTCCCTAAGGAAGTACATTCCGTCATCGATGGGAGGAGTTAGACCCCCAGCTTTTCGTATACCCACAGGGTGACAAGAACCAACCACCATGCTAGAAACTTCTCTCCTAAATTAGGAGGTGCCCCCCCCCCTCCGGGGGACTCTGAGTGCAACAATCAGTATCTCCGAATAATATGTCGCTCTGTAATCTGTGAATATAATAACTCAAAAACACAAGGTTGATGAAAAAATTTCGAACTTGATTATTACAATAGAGTTGTAGGTTGCTATCAAGTTTTGAGATGAATCCTATCAGAGAGAAGTCTATTTGTCAATTATCCAACTATGTGTATGTCAATACGATGGCTAAAATGTATCATAAGCTGAAGTAGCACAATAAGGCAATATGGAAATAATGTTTTTTTTTTTCCTCATACGTTTATGTTATTCGAATTGTAGATTTTCTTTAACCCATTAACTGCCATGATCCTCATTTAGAGATTTTGGAATTTTACGTACACCACTTGGCGCCAAAAATATTTTTGGTGAGCTTTATTGTTTATTTTATTCTATATATATATCAGTCAATACTGTGTGTAGCAGAAAATGTGTATTCTGAACTATGTTTCTTTACAACAAGCGGACAAATTTGAAATCTGTCTGTAAGCAGAACAGAGCAAACTTGTCCTATTTGAAACATTATATTTTTGATTTAGTTTTTGTATTAAAATGAAATATCGTACATAAAAATTTAATTTAGAGGTTATGATAACGATCTGTTACTTACTCAGTCTTTTGTGTTTGATTGAAATGATTTTATTGGTCATTATATAACGATAACCATTTTCAAAAATATCAAATTTGAAAAAAAAAAAAATAATTTGAATACAATTATATTGTCACACAACATTTTGTGCATGTATATAACTTATCTGGCTAAAAATTTCAACAAAAACATCTGGCCATTAGAAGGTTAAACAATGGGTCTAACGGATTAACTATCTGATGATCTGCTTTTTATTTGCTCACGTTCGAAGTATAAAAAGTTTTGTGATTGTGATCTCAAAATTTTGTTTTGTGATCTCAAAATTTTGACGATTCACCTCGTTTCAGATCATATTTCGTCCGAAAAACACAATTTTGTAATTATTTCTGCCTATCTATGAACACGACAGCTCAAAAACGTTTTGAGGTATACAGATGAAATTTGATATATACTCATTGTACTAAACTTGTACATTTCCATTCAAATTTTAGCAAAATTCAGCGAGAGGAAACCTGGTTGTTCGAATACAAGTTAACTCGATAACCACAAAACGAAGAGAGCTAGATGGATAAAATTTAGTGCACAGATTTAAAATTTAAAGTGCAAATATGTGTCAAATTCGGAACCAAATTTGTCAAAGATTTTCATGCATATGCAATCAAAAACGATAAACGATCATTCAAAAAACATAACAATTTAGGTAAATAAAATTTAGTTCACAGTTTTAACATCAAAATTGTAGATATTTATCAAATTTTGAATCGCATCCGTTCAAGACTTGATCATCTGTCTATCTGTGCTTTCAGAAGCTAAAATAAATGAATTACTTAAATAAATAAAATAAAGTATATCATCCTGTGATTCTAATTGCAGTTTTGCGCCAAATTTTGGTCTTATTTAGTCAGGGAAATATTGTCTAAAATACAAATACGGTTTTCTGAAATTGGTGAACTAATTGGACCCGAAATGAATCGCCAAAGATGACATGCCACTAGGTTCTTTCTTAATAATTATTCGCCAGTGGTATACGGTTAATAATGCACAAATGCCTTTATTAGAGAATATGTAAAAGAGTACAGATCTGAAAATCATATCCTTAAATGTAGCCACTTTTCTCCTTTTCTCTTACTGTATTTTCAAGTTTTCAGTTCAACAAATAATCAATCCATTCACAAATTCAACTTTCAATTTTATACAGATCAATAATTTTAACAATAAAACTATAAGCCAAATTTCATCTATCGAAATTGTAGAATTCCTCAATTTGTGGCGTTCATTTACATATGAATAGACAAATATCCCGTGAACGGATTTCACGCCAAATTTGACAACACTTTTGTTGTTAAGATTGCATATTATTTACTTTTATCCATCTTGCTTGTAATGTTTTGAAGTTATTATGCTATAGATGTACCGATAGTTAAACAGACATGAAATTTTCGTACTCAAGTAATCAAATAAGTATAGAAAATGTGGAAATTCTTTAAAATGTTGATGTGTATAATACTTTGTACATTTCAAATATATGGTAAGCAATTTTTACTATCACTAACATACCATAAAATATTTTTTCGGAGGATTCAACCACCCCCTTCCCTTCAAGAATTTCACTTATCTTCTGGAAACTGAAATTAAACTAAAGAATTTCTCCAGTACCAAACTATATCCAAACCGTATTTCCATTTCTTTTCTCCAGACAAACACCATATTTACTAATACGATAAATCTCCGGCAGACCACAAATACCGACTCCTTCTCCTCTTCCTATATTCGCGATTTCGCAAAATCGCGTTCTTCAAATCGAGAATCAATTACTTCGTTTTGGGAGAGCGGGGAGAGGGTGAGCGGTCGGAATGGAAAAGGCACAGCATCCAAAAGAACGATGCACCATGTGTTCCTTTCCCTGAAGAGTCAGTCCCAATTTTTACTTATTTATTGTTTAGTATTTTTTTTTTTTTCTACCTGGGAAACAGTACGGGAAGGATATTTCATTACTTCTCCTGTAACTGCTGATAAATGTTTTTAAATTAACGACCAGATCTTCTAAGTGTCTTTCTTTCGGCAAAACTCCGCGAGGGAGAGGGGGAGGGTGTCTTTTGTTTAGAGGAAGAACTAGGGGGCATGCAATTATTTCATTTTGTTTAGTTTAGTTAGGTAGCAGACCGAATTTACCTTCTAGTAATGTTTTTTTGTAATGTGTTTGTCATCATAGATCTGCTTTGCATTTACACTTTGTATTTGTGTCATTCACTTATTTTTCACATTATATAATGGGACAGATAGGAGATTTTAGATACTGGTACATTGCTTGATATTGCTGTACAGTATGTCTTCCATCCTTTGGATATTGTGATATTATTTTGATGCTTATGTGTGTTATTACTTTCTGTATTTACTTTTCAACCTATTCTCTTGAACCCAGAAGTGGTTTGCTAACTAATTAATTTAAATATTTTATTTTCATCAAATGAATTATAATGTATACCCTTATTTACCCCCCCCCCCATATTCTGGTATGACTGTAAGCCTTTCAATAAATAAATAATGGTTCCCTCCCCGGCGACTTTCAAGATCTTACGCCCTTTCGGGAATGGTGGGTCATCGTGGGGTAGACCAAGACCAAAGTAGCAGACCTTGTAAAAAATGAGTTCAAGAGAGAACTGATGCCTCTGATGCCAATCTGAGGGCCCACCATGTGGGTAAAAGGACAAATTATTTATATAATTTCTGAAGTTAAATATGATGAGGAGGTGAAAAACAGTGACCAATGACACTATACTGATAATAATTTGGGGGGGGGGAGGTGAGAGCTTAGTGTAGTTATATTAACGTCCCGTTTTAAAGCAACACTAGGGCTATTTTGGATCTCGTAATTCTGAATTGGAGTCAGATGACGAGGACAACACCTGATCTGGCACCACCCCTCCAAACTTCCACACTACACCACTGGGAGGACATTTGACCCCAATAGATTTAGCGAGCACCAGGCCCGCTTACACGACCGTTCTTCGGTGGAATCGAGACTCGAACCTAAAACCCTCCAGTTTCAAAGATGACACCTTAACACTAGGTCACCGTGGCCCAAAAAGGGCAGTGGAGACAAAAGTTTAGGACATTTATCGTATTTTTTAAGGCTAAATAAATGAGGAGGTTTAAAAAAAAGGAACCTGATTGATGACACCATATTGATGTAATTGAGGGGGGGGAGGGCAGAGACAAGATAATCGAGGTAGAATTTACTCGAGAATTGTTTTATAACGAATTTCATTATCCAACGGAACAACATCGAAGACTGCAATATTATTTAATTTTTAATCATACCATTACAGTTAAGTATTTTTTTTTTCTTTTAAAATTAGTTTGGATTTCAAACGTATAAAAAAATGGCAGTCTTTCCTTAAAATATGATCACATATTCAAAAAATTCTGGTCGCTAAAGTAAATCACTGCCACCAACCACCGTATTTAGCCACCAGGCAAACGCATGATGATGATCGTTATTCAAATAGAGTTCTGATTGGAAATAACTGTTTCTGAGAATCCTTGTAAATTTAAAAAATAAATATAGCGCCATGGAAAAGATCAAATGAAGAAATTTTTTCGATTTTATCTTGATTTTTATTTATCATTTATTAAAAGATTTGAAATTTTAGATATATTTCCGACATTATTCATTCATTTTCAGTAATACCTTTGGAGAGAATTACGCTGCTGTACAACACAGCCAATGAATGGTTGAAATTTTACGAATAAGCGTAAATGGGCAAAACAAATGCTTTTCTTGTAAAATTCAAGATTTTTTTTCTTGTATTTAGGCAGCTTTTAACCCTTTCTAGGGCCGTGGGAAGTATGCTTCCCACCAAATTTATCAATCTTTGTATGAATTTATGTAGGTTGGCATCAGTTCTGACAAATTTTTTTAGAAAGACAGAAACTTAGAGGCTTCAGTTCTTTATCTTACACAAAATGATATGCCTTGATTTGTTACTTAATTATTCATTTATCTAATTAATTAAGTAATCAAATTAAATTTATCTAATAAGCTAAATGAATCCCTTTTCTTATTCTAATTTCAAGCCTAAAATTATTTTAACATAATATGACTAGAAAAAAATGGCCCTTTAAAGGGTTAAATAAATATGATATATAAACAGTAAATCAGTATTAAAAGGAGAAAATAGGGTGTGATTTCAGTTGATTACAATACAACAATACAATCTTTTTAATTTGCTTATCAGGAGATTTATATATATAATGGATGAGAATGAATTTAAAACAAACGGCATTGAAGAAAATTTTGTATATTATCTAATTAATTCATGGATCAACAGAAAGATTTTGAAAAATAGGCCTTTTTAAATTAAATCTCATTAAATGGAACCAATAAAGGAGAAATAAAAATCTATATGAATCAAAGGTTTCAATCTCTCGTAGATGTTTGTACACTAATTATTTTAGATATTTTGTATTTTCAAAAACAAGTTAGATTAGCAAAAAACTTTAAAAAAAAAAGACTACTCTGTAACTCATAAATGCATATGAATAAAATATCATGTATGTTTCGGAATTTAAATATCCTTCTTATAAAAAATATAACAAACTATTGAATAAGGACAATAAGAAATGTGAATTTACTTTACCTTTTAGATCGAAATTCGTAACAAGTTCTCGTGTAAGCCGTGTGTCATTTGAGTGGTACTATTTAGGGACACAATCGGATCAAATAAAAAAAAGCTTTTATCCACTGTGTTGTAGAATATGTGGGAACTCGACACACGGCAGCGGTTACAGTCGAAAATACTTGCTTTCGCTTTCAGGTAAAAAGATCAAGCCAAACGATTCGCCTCACGAAATTTTTTTATCTGTGAATCGATATATTCATCGATTTCGATTTGTTCAAAGTTAATGGCCTAAGTATAGCTTGGTTTTGGGGCTTGTTTGATGGACTTGCTGTAGCGTGTAGTAGGTTAGAGTGTCATTCACTGTTGTGCAGTGTTGCATTGTTAAAAATCGGAATGGAAAGAAATAATAGTATTTAATGACCGTAATGTGGCTTTTGCATCGATTCTTTTTACTGTTGCTGTTTTTGGAACAAAATACTGCTTAGATGAACAGAAAAGTTTGATGCATTCGATATGAACTAATGGATGTGTGTTTTTGTTATTTAAGTTTGTATTTCGGCAACAGTCATTTAAGTACAAACATTCGGGTTTATTTTATGCTTTTTGTTGTTGTTGTTGGCTGTTCGATTATCTTTTCCTTTCTGTATTTGTTTGTAACGGTTCAGAATATAAAAAAATAATAAAACTAATAAAATATTTAAACTGGTGATTTGTTAAATGGTTATATATAATGTACATTCTTGTATAGGGCGTATACAAATGAAAAATATTATAATCATTACAAAAATTGATCTGGAGATTTTGTTAAATCTTCAATTTTTAGATCGTTCTAAGTTCCAAAAAAAAAAAATGTTTTGGAAAAGAAGCTTATTTGTTAGTTGGTTTGTGAATACAGTAATTTTCTAGAGTATATAAGAATATAAAATATTGAAATACTTTAAAAAATTGATAAGGAGATTTTGTCCAAGTTTCAGAACACTTTTTTTTTTCTTAAGTTTTGAAAATACGTCTAACTGCTTGTCTGTGAATAGAGTCACTTAAAAATGCATTTAGCTATATAATTTGGAATTACAATATTAACATTAATTTTGCCAATATGTATGAAATTTTGGACGGAATCTGTCAATGGGAAGTTTGTCTAAACATGTGCAACTGAAAACGAAACATAACTGCTCAATAAATGAGTTTTAACATGTAATTTTATAACTAAAAATGTTAATCTGTTTCAGATTTTGGATTTATTTTCGCATCTATTTGATAATCTGTTAATTTATCTATTAGGGTATATGTGAACGTAATAATTAAAAAAAAAACACTAGAAGTCAAATGGAACTATTTTAGTTTAAATAAATGGAATTAATTAATTTGGTTAATGGAATTATTTTGGATTAAAGTCTGCTGGGACTGTTTGAACAGTAGTCTGAATTTAATTTTGGGCTAAATAAACACAGATTGTCTGTCCGTATGTGTGCGAGCCCGAAAACTGAAAAACTCAATTGATCAATTGAATGCAATGTGGTATATGGTCCTGACTAAATAATATATGAAATTTTAAACTCAAGCAGGAATGTTCCATTATTTTTACAGGGTAACTAAATTAAACACAAAATTCGCTGTATTTTGTACTATGCAAAAAAAAAAAAAAAAAAAAAAAAAAAAAATCATTGGGAATACATTTTGGTAGTCCATCTTAAATGTGCGTTTATACAGATTAAGCGTTAAAAAGATCTTACAGTGGATCACTTTTATTAGATTTTTTTACAAATCTTTTTGTTTGCATAATACTAAGCACTTTCATTTTATCTCTTTTAATTAGAAATGATTGCAGAGTATTTATTTCAAGAATCTTTTTAAGATTCTAGCTTTAAGAGTAGATAATTTTAAATTAATCGCAGTTTATTTTATAAAGCTCTGCAATTTTTTTTGTCCCAATTTTTGTCTTTGATTTATTCTAAGTTAATTAGCCATGCGTGCTTTTACCCTTTTATGGTATTTAAAATTTTTGTTGAGACCTTACTTTTAGGTTGCATTTATTTATATATATATATATATATATATATATATATATATATATATATATATATATATATATATATATATATATATATAGTAGAACTTCAATAATCCGAACTTTAATTATATGGATAATTGAAGGGGGAGGTAATCCGCAAACAAGATATAAACGGATTAAGACGAATACAGACATCGAAATAACTAGCTTTAATTAATAATTTGATCAAAGCAGTATTTTCTAATACATTATCAACATACTATAATCCAAATTATTGATTAATTCAATAATCTGGCAGATATGAATTGATAAGACTGTCGGATTTTTGAGGTATTGCTATAGATAGATAACATATTAGAATATATAGCTTGGAAGCATTCATTAAAGCCAATTGTTTCCCTGTCTTGACTTGTTTTAATTCACTTATGGGTTTACTACGAATTTTTTTGAGGGGGGGGGTAACAAAAGTACAAGAGTATTTAAAAATTCTTTATAGCAGCTAAACCTTTTTTTTTTTCTTTCCGTACTTAGGGGGGTCTGAAACCTAAAAGTTCATCAAAATCTCGAATTCGAATTTTTTGAAAATTACAACACCTTCTGTTATATTTCGTATACGAAAAATTAAAAACGCCGTATCGTTATAAGAGCCGGATTGGCGAAGTGCTGGATTACACAGAGACTGCTGTATACAAAATATAAGTGTTTTGTCTTCTTTATTTCAATTTGCTGTATAAACAAAATTCTTTTTTACTTCCTCCTCCAAAATAATCTTAATTCTCACGAATGACACAATTATTTGAATCGGTTTGAATTCCAATGAATTCCAATAATTATGGTTCAAATATATTATTGCAAATTTTCGATATTTAATTCCTGCCATTAAAATAGTTGGTATTATTATAACAAAAACTTTACAGCCATTTCTTTCTTCTATTCCTACCAAATTTCTTTTTTATATCCTTCCTTCTATGGGTGTGAAAATGTTTAAATAGAAGGGGTCGAGAGAGGGGAGCTTTTGTTTTGGTAAGGCATGCGGTGCCCTCGGGGTTTTTTAAATAATCCCTGATCGGGTGAGTATCTCGTGCGTGGATTTGAACAAGGGTTGCCGCCCACACCACTTTGCTTTGTGTGTGAATGGATTTAAAACATGGCCTTCGTGTTCGAAGAACTATCAGATTCATTGTTTAGGTTTGGCGATCGAATTCAGTTTCGTCTATTAAAAGCTAACATCCATATCCTTGGTTCCATACAGAATAATTGCTTATTTTGCTCGTCTTCATAGATATAGATTAATTTCATCCGAAGGAATATTTGATTTATATGAGTCAAGCAGTTTTGAGATAACTATTAGTAGTGTTCTACGCTCAGTATTTTCATATATCTGCACATTACGACGCTTTTTGTGTTTCATTTCGTTGTCTTGTGAAAATGTCGAGTATGACGTTCGATCCATCTTTTATTGGATCCAAAATGTAATTAAGATCTTAATTTTAACGTCAATACCACAAACTAAATTTACCATATATTTTATTCGTCTGGTCCTTTTGCATTTTTGCATTTTCGTGAAGATTGTGTTCGCTTTTCTATAGGCGAACAAACTGACAAATAATATAATTGTTGACGGATTTAATTTTATGTTTAACTCATATTCACAATTTCGTCGTATGTTATATACGATAATTCATAAATCTTCATTCATTTACGAGTCACCGCGTTTGCTTTCATTTACTAGATAATCCAAACGAAAGATTATCTTTCAGCGTATTTAGTCCAAAATTTTATATAGATCCCTTGTCATAAAATAGTGTGAAATCTTTTATTATTCTACCTCGTTACGTTTTGATTCAATGTGTTCACTTGACATGCGCACTGTCCTTTGATTGATTTCGTTGAAAATTTGGTGCATATCTACGATTTTGATTTAAAGACCAAATGACAACTTACATTCATTTAACTTCAATTATTCCCATTTCTGAGAGGCCTCAGTGGCCTGGTGATAAGCTCTCGGCTTGTGAGACGTAGGATTTCAGGTTCGAGACCCGATTTCACCGAAGAACCGTCGTGTAAGGCGGTCTGTTGCACGTTAAATCCGTCATGCCAAACGTCCTCCCGCTAGTGTGGTGCGGCGTGGAGAGGGGGGTGCCAGCTCAGGTGTTGTCTTTGACATCTGACAGCGGTTCAAAATGACGAGGTCCGCCCCAAAATAGCCCTAGTGTTGTTTCACAACGAGACGTTAATATAACTAAGCAAAACAAACAAAACCCATTTTTGAATCATTATGTTCGTATATAAGTAACATGAATCTAACAATGGAATAAAAGCTTCAAAGAGAAATCTCGAATTCGAATTTTCGGACGAATTATAATACTTTCTTGCTACAAAACTGATCTACTAGGAAGTTAAATCAGTTTTGTAGCAAAATTAGAAAAGGGAAGAAGAAATTAACATACCAATATAATTGAGATATGCCTACATTTTTTATGGTTAATCTAATTTCGAAATGAAGCTTAAAGTTAAAAAAAGACAAACCCTTTTAACGGCCCAGATTGGTCATCGTGTTAATTCAAAAGAAACTCATATGTAAAAAAAAAATTAAACAGAAATTCATTTTGAGTGGGTTCGCCTTATCTACATCATAACATAAAGGGTGTTTAACTATGTACATATTATTTTATATACATATTCCAAAAGGATATTTACAAGTAAACTTATATCGAAAAACATTGCATGATTTGATTTTACTGTCTCTCATCCAAAGTAGACAAAAAAAAAAAAAAAAATACTGATATCCTCAAAAGATTCAGCCCAAAAATTTTGATAAATCCCCACGTTTCATGCTTTTTTAGCTTCGAAAAAAAAATAGAGAAAAATAACTCTTTTGGGATTAAGGTTATACTAATATAATATAATATAATATAATAGAGATAGTTCAATTTTTAAGAATATACATTCCATATCATGATGCCAAACAAGGCAACGATATTATGGGGTTGTTTTCTAGATTAAAATTCTTTAAAAAGTCTTTTGGGTATAAATGATTTTGCAGCTCTTTAAATAACTTCAATCTTGATCATTGCAGTACCAGTTTGAGTATTTTACCTCAACTTTCCCTACATTTCCCCAATACGTCGTTTGAAGAGAATCGATTAAGCATTTTAGAAAAGTTTCGTTGATTTTGATTTACAGCTTAATTGAGTGATTTATAAACAATTGACTTCGCCACTGATCTATAGTCTAATGACAAAACCTCACAACACATTTATCTGACTCGTTATATTTATGAGTTATAATTTGACATAAGTCTCTCATTGAACTCGATAACTTAAGATGCTAAGAGCTGGATGGATGAAATTTTGCATGCAGAAATTTCAACATCAAGAAATGTGTTGCTTTTTGTTTTGATTCCATAATTAATTGAATTGAAATTCTTGAAGAAATCCATAACAGAAACTCTGGAAATCTATTCATGTGTCGAAAAAGGTGTTAAATTAAAAATAAAACTCTAAATCAAAATTTTATAATGAAAGTTTTGACTCAACATCTGCAGCGAATTTTGTGTTCAGTTGGCACCATGAAATCCAAAAATCCATTCTTGATTACCTACAGACAAATAGAAAGCCAATCGTTTGATATATTTTGCCCCAAAATCTGATAAAGATCTTTAGTTTCGTCATAAAATGATATGACAAATACCATCGATATAGCTCCTTTCTGATTTTAACTTATATGATAAACACATTAGACTCTTAAATCTATTTCATGTTTAGAGAAGCGTTCCAGTAATATTTTAACATTTATATCTAATATTTCTTTGATATTCTAATATTTTATGTTCTCTTCGTTTGAGCCTGATTCGATTCGTATTCATATTAAACCTTAATTATATCATTCAAATCATATTGATTTGATTGATTTAATGGAGTTTAGTGGCTCAAAAACCATTCCTGATTATGCTGCGCCAAACGTATCGTATGGATTAAAACTATGTTTTATAAACTCTTAGATAAAATCTTATCATTTGTCATGACTTGTCAATGTTTATGGTATAAGCTAAAAAGCATTAAAAAAAACTTTAAAAATGAACTCATTTTAACTATATCAAACGGTAAAAACCAATCATTTTTAAGGAAGTAAAAAAGATTTGGATGATTCATTTTGTGAAGAATGTCTTTCAAAAAACAGAGGAAAACTGGAAGCACCGGATGCGTTGCGAAATGAATTGTGGGCAATCAATTAGAATGTGTTGAACTGACAATTGGCACTGGCATTTTGTACATTGAGGGGCGGGCTCTCCCAACAACAGCATAGCTGCAAAAGGGTGCTCACCCGCCAAACTCTGGGAGCCTTTCTTTGCAGCGGAGGGTTGAGCTAAAAGGTGTCATCCGAAATCCAGTCGCTAAATCCCAACATCCACAACCCCAGGGATCTTCCACCGCACAAGAAGGGATGAATTAAACATCGCCGTCTCCTTTAAATGAAAAATATTTAGATAACCGATCACTTTCCCAAGACCCCGGTGTTATATTAACACGGAAACGCTATACGGATAATTGTTTTTACTTAAATCTGTTTTTTCTGCCTTCGCTCGCAGATCCTGTTTTCGTAGGCGTTTTGTTCCTCGCGTATTTCTTTTGCCTACCGAGCCGCCTTCTTGTCACTTTTAAGTGACTACTTAAGCTCTCCTAGTAGATAGTTACTCGCAAATTCATGCATATTTAAGCGCCATCGAATCGAATAATAATTTTGCATCCAGTAACTATATGAGGAATTTTCTAAATCTTGACAAGCAGGAGACTGATCTATATAGTCATAAGCTGGGGATTTGTATTCCTTGATATCGTAGAACTTGGCTAAGTCGACGGGATTGCAATATAAATTTAATTTTTTTCCGAAGATTCAAGGTAAAAGAAACTGATTCTAAAAATGAATAAGAGAATAAGACGAGTTTTTAGGTAAACATACCAATAAAATCTTTAAAAAAATTCAACAATTGTAATAAATGATAATAATAAACAAAAAATTAGTATTTTTAATAATAAAAAAATAAATTGTTCGACAATTAATAAAAAATGATAATGAATTAATAATTTCAAAAAAATAAATAAGTAACGATAATAAATAAATAATAAATAAGAAGCTATACATAAACAATAAAGAACCTTATTTAAGGAAGTTAAAAAATAAACAGCATATTTCACTACTAACATGTTTAAAGATTTTTTAAACTTGTTCATGAACAAAGAAGCATAATCTTCCATTTTGCTTGGACGGAGCGTAATATCCCACCCCAGTTCAGGACAAACTAAAACTCAAAACTATTAACACATTTTGAAAGATTTGCAAGGGGCATTTTATAATACCTTACGGTAAGCTAGGTGTACGTGAACGGTTTAAAAAATATTTGAAATTTATTTCTATTTTTTAATTGAATGCATTGATATAGGATAAAACAGACACAACGGACTCAAAGCATGGACTAGTTAAGTAACTAAAACAACAACAATAACAAATAAAAACATCTTTTTAAAACAATCTTTAGTACTGACTTTGAATTCATACAAAGAAATCGAATTATAGCGATTTTAACGATATGCTAATAAGAAATTGAAAAAAAAAAATCCCGATTCCAGACAGATTCGGTTTTAAAAGGTTTCACTTGTCAAAATTCTATTGTTTAACATAAAAATTGCTTAAAATTATGTTTAATCGCTTTGGATTTACCCCCGTAGGAGGGATGATTCAGTGTGATTAAACATGATAAGATAATGTGAGATAATCTGACATGAATTTCTACTTTTTTATAATTAAAATCTGAAGGAAATGTGACAAAGAATGATTTTAAAATTTTTGTTGAGACTCGCAGCGAAATTTGTATTTTATTCAATGGTAAATGTTTCACAAGGCTGATTAGGTTGCTGCCTAGGGCCGTTGAACTGAAGGAGGACTGCGTGTGAATGGATTAAACTATGCAATTAGACTAGTTGTTAAATTAAAACATTTGTAAGCAATTCATTTTATTTAATTATCAGTTTGAATCAATTAATTTCAATTATCAATGGTTTATAGTATGTGCACTCATTGAATCATTAAAAATCCTCAATTAAATATAAGCAATGATATTTTTATCATTATTCTATTTAATATAGCAAGTGTTTCTACGAAATTAAAATTCATCTATGTATAATTTTTATAGAAACTATATATATATATATATATATATATATGTGTGTGTGTGTGTGTGTGTGTGTGTGTGTGTGTGTGTGTGTGTGTGTGTGTGTGTGTGTGTGTGTGTGTGTGTGTGTGTGTGTGTGTGTGTGTGTGTGCGTGTGTGTGCGTGCGTGTGTGTGCGTGTGTGTGTGTGTGTGTGTGTGTGTGTGTAAGCATTATTTTGTTTGCAGCAAAAGGCAGGTTTGAAGAGACGTTGTATTTTTAATTTCGTTTTATTCTCTCTCTACCACCATCCAAGAAAGCATAATTATTTACAAGCCGAGACGCAGACAAGGCACGTCCACCACAGTGCGGCACAAAAGCAGAAGTAAGAAAAAAGGGACTAACAAATGATCACTAGTCTTATATAAGATGGTATTTCCTGCCAAGCGCCAATTCAGTACACGTGTTGACCTTTGACACCTTGCTTGCAAGGACACCTAAGGGATCACTTTCTTTTGATACGTAGATTGATTGCGCAGTAATTTTTACACAGCTTCATACGTGGATTGAGATCAGAAAGTAAGAGAATATTTTACTATGGGCTAAATTAAGATAAAGTTTTGGAAATTAATTTAAATTCAATTAAGAGTTTAAAATATCATAACTCTGAATAACATTTATATAAACTCTGAATTACATTACATATATATATATATATATATATATGTAATGTAATTCAGAGTTAACATTAGTTTAATTTTTTTAATGAATCACAGTTGAGATAAATATTGAGCAAAAATAAAAGTAGTATTACAGAATAGTAAAATTTTGAATTTTATGGTGGTTTTAAAATGTTTCTTCTCAAATAATTTCCCTTGAAGTTGCAGTGGAAAAAATGATAAATTTGAGTAAATTTCTAATTAAATAAACAGTTAATTAATTTTTGAAAACTGAAAAGCTAACTATAGAATTCGTTCACTTATTTTAAATAATGTGTGCATAAAATTTAGTTCAATTCTCAAGAGTTATGAAGAAGATTATGTAGTATATATACACATACTATCCATAATGAGTTTTATTTATATTAAAACTGGAATCTAAATTATTCATTAATTGTTGTGTTATATTCCACTTGGAAGGCAGCCCTGTAAAATAATTTTTAATGCTATGTTTGTTTGAAATTTATTATTCTCTTTCAATCTCAAAACAAATAATACCTTTATTTACTTGTAGGGAAATTATTAGCTAGTGATTTTGGTTAATATGTCAAGCTTTTTATTGTATTCGTCATTCATTCCATGATATACATATAAAAAAATAAGTAAATAAAAATGTATGTATTGTCGCAATGCTGTTGATATAAAAAAATAATTTAAAATAAATCATTAACATGATGTTTAAATTAAGAATAGAAAATTAAATGGACCATTTGAGTGATATAATGAGCGCCACTTAAGCCAGCAAAATGTCTAAATCATCTACTAATTACATTGAATGTCTTTTAATTATTACAAATTTATGACTCACGCATTTGTAGTTGTAAAAAATGGTTTACGCGAAAGCCTGGTTGTGAATATATTTTTTTTTTTTCATTCAGAAATGGAGTTAAGAGACAAGTGTCGAGTAAAAATTTGTTTTTCTTTGAAAAAAGCGCTCGCTAGAACGATCCACACAACAAGCAAACGCGTAGGCATGAAGATCCCATTTTTCACTCCACCTGGGAATCCACCACCATAAGGATGAAATTATCTCTACCTAATAATGAAATCTACAGACACTGGTTCAAAAGCCAAATTCTTAAAGTCAAATTGAATCAGTTGAAAAGTTTTATTATCCTAAAGGGAGCTATTATAATTTTTTTTTTTTTTTTTGCTAACAAATTATGTGTAATGATAAATAATTAAAAGCAAAAAAATCAAACTTTACAACTGGCTCATAAACGTTATCTTCATGTAGCAAATGAAGGGAACATTTAAAAGCCCATTCCCTTCATGTAGCATATGAAAGCTCGTCATTTATAAATGATGAGCTTTTTATTAATATATTATTAATAAATGAGCTATTTATTAATAAATTATCTAGGTAAATATTTAGATAAATTTTATATAAAAATATTTTAATAAACAAAATTTTCTATTGTATTATAATAACTTCAATACTTTCAAAAAATATACAGCCTCAACTCTAGAACAAAAGTGATTCCAAACTTCATTTGTATGATTATTGCAGTTATGATTCCATTCTGCGGTTAAGATGAAAAATTCCTTATGAGAACTTCAGTGCATCTAAAAGAACTTCATCTTAGTTATATAATAATTTTAATACTTCCAGAAATAATAACGTTTATTATTATCTTTACCAAGCACTAAAGTAATTATAAATATTGACAATTATACAAAATAGAAACAATGATTACCGCATTTTTAATTTCTCTGTATTTCCGTTGTAAACGTAAAATAAACAAATAAATGTACATTAAAAAACTTCTGCTCATTCACAAAACGATTCACAACCCCCTCCCCTCCCCGAACGTAACTAACAGTAATTTTCCCGCTCTTTCTGCTGAAGCGACAACACGTGAAGGAAATGAAGAATGCAATTACGCAGTGGCAGCGAAAGAGAAAAAAAAGTCGCGTGATTCGAACGTTTACGTCAACCTTTGTTGACCACGGTCACACAACACCCAATAGGATTTCCCTTTTTCTCCTCTCTCGAATGGCAATGGCATGGAAATCGTTTGTGTCGCGAGAACAAAGAGAAAGGACACGCCTCTCGGGTTTAACATATCATTAGAATATGGAACTCTCTCTTCTCTCTCAAGTGTCGAAGAGAAGAAATACTTTGCTCACATGTTCGAATTGCGAAACCGCGACATGCGAAGAGTTCGGCACGAAAAGTCTCAACTAGATCTGCTGACCTTTGACAAGAATCCGTTTGGCAACGCTTTGCTGTCAGACGATTTGTTTAGATGTCATAATGGCCGAGATACAGTCGATTCTTTTTTTCCCCGTTATTTATTTATTCGGATGTGTCGCAAGTTTGTCGGAGGCTGCTTGTAAAGCGTAGGATTTTCCGAGTTGAAAAAGGTTTCCTGTTATCTCAGAGTTTTGAAACGCTTTATTTCTTTTTATAACTGGAAAACCTTTTTCCCGGTATTAGATAATTTCGATTTACAAAAATTTTAAGAAATACGCTTCAAATTTGTTGCAACAGTCAGTACTCATTATTACCATATATTTAGAATCTAAATAAATCTTTGAAAATATAATTATGCCTGTATTACTTTTCGATGTTACTTTATTTAAGAAGTCCGGAGCATAAAAGTAGTTAGAATTTGGACTGATATACTTTGAATTACTTCAAAATTTAAATGGCATAAGAAAAAAAAAGGAAAAAAAAATGGAATTATTATATTCTCATATTTACACAATATGGCATGTTTTGCGTTTAATTTTGTAATATAATGGAAAAAAATGGAGTGCACATTTTAGAAGTCTTCTTTTTGATCATCTATTGAATATTCGATACAGATCTCTACAAATGTCATGCAAAACAACTAACCAAATTTTATTAATTCGCTTTTCAACGGTTATATTCACATGAACACAAATAGTCTTAGAAACATGCGATCAATCCTTTAATATATTAATTTTGATAAAGAAAATCATATTTCAAATTCTTTTTTTTTATTTGTTGTGTGTAATTATATTCTGCAGGACAGACAGACTCTTCTTTTATATATTTCGTCTGAAATCTGCTACAAACCTACTACAGTAAATACAATTTGTTTGTTTTGCTCCATTTTCAAAGCAAATGGATTGTTAGAATTCTGAAAAATTTTCTTTGAATCTCAAAGAACTAAAAAAAAAAAAAAAAAAAGAAAAGAAAAGAAAAAAAGAAAGAAAGAAAGAAAAGTGTAAATTCATCAAAATCAGACTTTTTTTTTTACAACTACAATATTTTATGTTATTAAGTCAGCTCATACTTGAGAAATAAGATTATTCATCAAAAATTCAAAAAATTAAAATGCATTTTTATTTTAAATTACCAAAAACTAAAAATTTTAATTTGATCTGATTTATTTAATTTTAATTTTTTAATATTGATTTAATTTGTTGTCTTAAGAGTTGTGTTACAGATTATTTTTTAAAAAAATATTAAATTATTTAGAAACAAATAAAAATACCAAATAGAATTTAATTTAATATTCTTCTAGACTACTGAAATTTCAAACAGAATAGATAATCGAAAGTTCAATTTCAATACGATTTCAAAATCTAATCGAGTTTTAACTTGATAAAAATATGATTCGAAAAATATAATTTCAAGATAAAATGGCTTTGCCTGATAAGATACATCCCAGCTAAATCAATGAATTTATATTCTGATTTCTCTTTATTTGATTTATGTATCTATTTAATTTTATTCATATTAATGTACTTTTATTCCATGAATATCCATTTTTTCCATAATTCTTCAAGTTTAATTTTGCTAATTTTTAGGAAAATTTATAATTTAAATCAGAATTTATTGAGTTATGATCCTCGATCTTAAAAGGGGTTGTATCTTTTAATTTTGGGACCAGAAAACATTGATATCCATTTTCTGTTAAATTTATTTTGAAAATCTAGTTGAAATCTAGCAAAAAATCGAAATTTAAAATATTTCATTACAATCCTGCAAATAAATGTATTTAATTGAATTTATTGCTATTAATTGCCATTTCAATTTTCTTTGTTTTTCTTCTGTGTTTGAATATTAATAGGAATAAAGGAATTTTTTTTTTTTCATTTATAGATGTTAGCATAATAAAATAAGATTGCAAATTTTTAAAACATTTTCTTTTATTTGAAGCACATTTATTAAGTTTAAAATGATTCAATTTTTAAATTAGTTTTATATAAAATAAGATTGCAAATTCTTAAAACATCTTTTTTTATTTGAAGAACATTTATTAAGTTTAAAAACATTTTCAGTTTTGTTATTAGTCTTATAAATTAAACAATAATATTTCTGCTTCATACGTGACACAAAACAGATTAAAATTTTGGCAATTAAAATACGTAATTGTAATAAATAATTTTTAATTTTTATTGTTAAGAGGGTTGTTCGTTTTAATTTTTGTCAACATATTTAATTGTTGTTTATATTTTAAATTTATTGCTAACTTCGGAATAAATTTGCTGCTAAATTTAAATTCATGATTCCAACCTGCATGAAAAAGCGATCATTTATTATTTTTTTAAGTAATAATTTCAAATAGAGCAACTTTATATTCTTTTATTAAAGTTTAGTATATCTTCTTTTTCGTAAGTATATCTTAGAAATTGTGTAGCAGTTTACAATCTCTTCCTTCTTCCAATTTTCAAGAAAACTGATAATTATTTATACTGATTATTTGAAAAAAATTACAAAAAAATTAATACATTCTTTCAAAATTGTTCAGTATTTTTTAAAGGAATTTTGTAATATTCTTCGAACATTGTGTGTTGTTTTATTGAAAATGAAAGTTACTATTTTATATTTATTTTAATTAACATTCTTTGCTATTGTTTTTATATCATATTATACAAACAATATTTTCTATTTCTTTTAGGATAGTATCTCTATTTGCTGAAACAATGTAACTTTCGTAGATTTAAGCAAACATACTTAACAATACATTTAGAGGTAAGCAGAATTTCGCTCTTTGCTGGAAATCTTCCCGAAGTATTTAAATTTTTTTATATCTATTATCTTATGATTTTTTTATATTGTGAATTTACTCATGTTATTTTTGTTATATATCCAATTTAATAAGATAATCTTTTTTTGCATTTGTTATGATAAGGAAAGGAAATGTGACATACTACGAAAGAGATGTTATCTCATAACAATCATTATTTTTAGATGATAAATTGCTATAAATCAAATTAGCATTCGCAGAATATAACTTTTCAGCACTGATTTAATCAAAACATAGCTCGAATTGAGTATTAAATGCATATACATGAATTCAGCGATAATTCCATATTTTGGTACTGAAACCTACATTTGAAGAACGCTTACTGCACTTGATAAAATTATTTTCTTTACTTCTTATGTATGAAATGATGAATTGAAATCAGAATTAATGTTTTCCGTGTATTTTTGGAATGAATGAAGATTATAATACTAGTTTTGAAGAATCTTGAGAAGATTATCATTAGATAATAGTTATATAATTGCTGAATAATATTATTGAATAAGGATTTGATGTGTGATTAATAGTATATATAATTTACTAAAATTCTTGAAACGGAGTTTTTATTATCATTAATATTGTAATTTCTTTTGTAATTGAAGTTGAATATTTTGTATCCATTTGTTCAAGCAATAAACTTTTCATTCTTTAAAAACTCAGAAAAGAGGCGTAAAATTCTGTACAGCAAGAAGAAAGATGATTTTTATGCTACAAATGACAGTGAAAATATTTTTATTTGTACGAATTTTAATAAATAATACATTAATTAATTAATGCTAAGAATTTTAAAAAATAAAATAATAATTATTGTAAAATTAATTATGTTAAAAATAATAATTTCGATAAATAAATGAATAATTTTAATAAACATACAGCTTTTTAAATACAGAGAAATAGTGTATGACATTTTGATTGAATGCATTATAAAGACAAGATCCTCAAGTAATAAGTTCGAATATTGATTTTAAATATTATTCACTGAAGATCACTGAGGGGCTTATTTAGTGAGCGAAAATAATTTACAAATAAATAACTTTTAGTATATATATATTCGATTTATTAACAATATTTTAACCTTATGTTAATATTAAGCAATAATTACTTCTGTAGTTCCTTCTTACATAAGGCAGCTGCAGCTTGTTAAAAAAAACATAAAAGAAAATTGCACAAATAGTTATTCTGATTCTATGAAAATATTACCTTTTGTAATTGTTGTTTTGTGAAATATTTCCCTGTTTGGTTTCATTTAAAGTAACAGTAATAAAAGATACTATTTGCCGAGAAGAACGCCTCCGTACGTGACATGGGGCAGTTCCCTATTCAATGTACTTTTTCCTTTTCGTTTATGAATGAAACGAAATGCATGCTGACTAAGGAGGTTGACGTTTGCTGTTTTTCCTGTTTCAATAAGATACCTGAACAGTAAAATAAACGATGAAAAAAATATGATTTTTATTGTGTTCGTATATCAGAATTTGGACTTTTTCAGATTTTTATCAAGAAGAAAAAAATTCTCGTAGTTATATCTTGAGCTTTCTTTTGCATGAAGTGCAAAGAGATATACTGTTTTTCTTTTAAGGGTTTTTTTTTTGTTTTTGTGAGTATATGAATCTATGTTCCTAAAATTCCTCTTTAAAAAAAAAACTTTTTAAAAAAAATTATATTTGACTTGAATGAGATAATTCAAAAATAGATTAGGAAAAAGAAATTTGCTACAGAATATTTAATTCTGTTTGAAACTGAAAATTACCTCTAGAAATTTGCTACATATCACATTTGCACAAATATACACCATTGCTACTTGGTTTTTATTTATTTATTTTATTTTATTTGCTTTATATATTTAACTGAAACTTCTCGCTAATTAAAGTTTCCTTAATAATATTTAAAGTAAAATTTATTACAGCATTGTTAATGCAATTTTTTAAAAAAAATTGTTTTTAATTCGCATGATAAATTTGTTTATTTGAAATTATGTATTTCATGTATTTTCATATCCAATTTTCTACAAATGCAGTGAAAATATAAATATTTCAGAATCTGTTTTAGTAATTTCTTTGTCCTTTGAAAATTTGAAGAAATAGAGTATATTTTAAATATTAAGAACTTAACTCATTCTATAGCAGAATTTTCGTTAATTTAATTAATCAGATATCTAAAATAATTCATAAAAAAAGGTGCATAAAAGTATCCATATCAATATCTATTTTCTGATACTGATTCTACAGTAAAAAATTGACATTATTTTATAAATATAATAATTGTAATATTGTTCCACAATGTAAAATGTAATGCATGTTTAATATCATAGAAATAACTTCCTTTTTAAAAAATTATATTCTTAATCGAACATAAAAGCAATTTCTACTACACATTCAAGAATTAATTTTGTATTTAAAATTAAAGTATTTTAACAAAACGAAATGAATTTGTTTAATAGATTTTAACTTACAGATGCTTATTGCTCCAATACTTTCCCTATGCAGATGTGATTTTAAAATCATGAAGCAAACTTTAAGGGACAGTCAGGTAGGTTTATAAAAGCAAATCACTTTTACAATAAAACATGGCGTCACAAACACTAAGAAAGGACGAAGAATTAAAATAGAATATATGGACACACTAAATAAAGTGTGTGGTGCAGATTTAATAAAATACACTTCTTTATCAAAACAACAGAGTTGCATGAAAAATAGCGTTGCACTCTGTATGCATGACTATACGTAATTGACTATATATTACAGTATCAAAAGAAAATCTGTAAACTTACAGTTTGTGTTCAAAGCATTTGTCGTTTGAAGTTATACAAATCTCGCATCTTATTATTCTTGCAAATGTATTGTTGTGCGTTGTAAATTTATAGTCCATTAGACATTTGTTACACATTATATCTGATGTAGCAGTTTCTTTTACTTAATTCACTAACAAAGAAGATAATAATTATTATTATTATTATTTTATCAACCAAAGATTTATTGTTTAAATGACTTGTTTCTGTATCTTCAATCTGCCCTTAAAGTTTGTTCTTTTTCTATATCAATCTCTTAATTTTGAGATTTTGAAAAGTGTAATTGTTTAATATATATCTTTTTTTTACATTACTATTTTTCTATATTATAATTTTCAGATATTTTTTCGGTATTATTACTTTTTGTATTAGTATTCTATATTATTTTTTGTTGTTAGATATAATATTATTAATTTTAATCTTAATTTTTTGTCACTATGTTCTGAACTTTTTATGAATGTTGTATATCTTAGTTTCATTATATTTGATTTTATATGTTGTAACACGTAAGTTTTGTGGATCTTCTTTACACAGTGGATTATTCATTAATCTATTTACACTATTTTGAGCAGGTAGATGAAATTGGTGAGCATTTAATAAATAAATAAAATATATCCCTCGAGAAGCAAAACAGTAATTTGTTCGCATTTTCAAAAGAACATAATTACATCAAAAAGTGAATTTGCATACTTTACAGTGGCTTACCAGTTTAAAAGAGACTTCACTTTTGAATAATTATTCAGTTTTTAAATGCCATTACCGTTTTGGAGACTATTGTAAGAATGTATCCTGAAGGTAATTATTTTAAATGCAGATAGCTAAAACTTTTTTTAGCTTGACAAATTTTTATATACAATAAAACTTTTTAATGAATACAGATACAATAAATAATAAGAGTGGCAAAATTAAAGAGAAACAAAGGGATGAAGTGATAAAAACCAACTTCTATGATTACATTATTATTTTTTTTGTTCTATAAACATTTCTAAAATAAACTTTAATAAAATAAAAAGAAAAAGAAAAAAATAACAGAAAAAAATTACATGACATGAAAAAAAGTTCATAAAATAGGAATAATTCAAACTAAAAATTAAAATTAAAATTTCTAAGCAATATACATGCAAAATCCTGCATACATTTTTCAGAATGTTTATGGTCCTTTAAGTGCGCTGTAATACCGCAGGCAGCATATTAAAGATTCCCAGTTGATTTCAACATTAAACTGGTTCAATCATTTAATTTGTTTTATGCGCATTTGAAAGAAACGCATTCAATAAACCGTTCCACAAAAGTATAATTTTAATTCATATTTTAAAAAGATATATAAAAAGTTTTTTTTTTTTCATTACTACTGAAATATGTCACAAGTACAAAAATCAGATTTGTCAAATGCCATTTTTTAAATAACAGATTTATAAATATCTTTCTTTACCTGTATAAATACGTTGGTAAATCCTCGCGCATATGAAGCACTAAAAAAAGTTTTTGACAAAAGTTCGCTGTTGTGATTTCACCGGATTTTTTTTTTGCTAAAAACTTTGATCCACAAAAATCTTCATGGCTACGTCTAGTTGAAAAAAATTTCCACATTTTACGGCATTCGATTACAACAAAGCACGATTGGGGTTAAATCTGAAAATTCTCACAAGGCTTTTTGTTTCAAAGTGAATTTTTATCGCATTTTTCCTTTCTATTTCAACCACTTATCGTATCATGCATACAGCCAGATTGAAGATATCCATACACAAATATGCTAAGATCGACGCCAACAGCTGTTCCTACACGTTAGGGGCATGCATATATACATATTAGGGAAAGGGAGAAAAAAAACTCGCGACGAGTGTTGGTATTTCATTGTTATGCCAAACGATTCAAAATTTGCACTCCCTTCCCTCCTCTTTGCTTCCCCTAATCCTAGTTTAGAAAAAATATATGGAATAAGTGAGGGGGTGGGGGTGGAGAAGAAATACTGAATATGTTTATCAAAACAAAAAAATCTACTCTCGAACCAGGCAGAGGAATAAAAAAATGGCTCAGATAGAGGGGAAAGGGAGGGTGTCGAGACTGCTTTTTAAAATGTATGAACATTTTATCGAATGGCCCTTTTCTAGAGAAGGGGGGGAGGAGTAGTTAGAATGAGGGAGAGAGAGAGAAATTTATATTCACGGGATGGTTTTGCTCCCTGTTTTGTAAATGAGGAAAACCAGGGCTGAAAAATCTTTTACTCCATACTCTGGACCACTTTTAGAGGGATGGCGAGGTAATTCATTCATTTTGGGAAAGGTCCTTAGCCAGAGCCTTTTGCCCGGATCATCCATATTAAGTTGATAATTATCTCGGTGGCGAAGAGGAAGGAGGGGAGGGCGAAGTGAAGTGAAAGGAGGGTGGTGGTGCACCTCCCCATTTCGAATGCAGATGCACCAACTTACTTTCCATATAATTACAAATGAATGCAAGAAAAGCCGAGGCGCGCCGGCCGAGACGCAAACGGTTCTCCCCGCGCGACGGCGGAGGGAGGATCTGGCAGCGGGGGCCTCCCGCCGTCGAAATCGTCTGCGTTCGGCCCGCGCATGGATCGACTGCGGCTAGCAAGGGCGGCGTTCCTCTTGCGCTGGATTTTTCTCTAGCGGTAGAGGGTCCTGGTTGGAGCCGCGGTTAGAAATTTCGTTATTTACCGTGTTTATAGAATCAAAGATATACAACCAGCGGAGGTAGGTTGGGCTGTTTTTATTTGTCGAGTGTTGTTGTCATGTTCTTCGTCATTGTTGCAAAGCGTTCCGGTTCTTAATAGGGTTCTTATTTCCTATAAAGATAAAGTTTCATTAATTCGCATTCAAATCATAAAAATGTTTCTCATTCCTGTTAAGATGTGTCTGTTTAACCATGTCATGTTTACCCAAGTCATGTTTAACCATGTGTCTGGCGCAGTATAGTCAGGTATGGCTTTTGCGTCATTAAATCTCACAATCCAATCCAATCTCTGTTAAGATAAGTTGCAAAATGTAATATTATTCCATGCTATGGAAAATTAATTCTCTGCGCCATTAATGGCTTTTGCGCCATTAAATCCCACAATCCAATCCCTATTAAGATAAGTTGCAAAATATAATATTATTCTATGCTATGGAAAATTAATTAAAATATGGGACCTCATAGGATGATGACTGTATGTAAACTCAGTTTAATATAGTTATTTAAAAAACTTGTAGTGAACTCTTTTAAGTTAAAATTATCTTACCTTGTTTCTAAATGCTGTACAATTTCAATGTATAAGCTGGCTGCTAATTTTCTCTCAATCCTAATGTTTTTTTATGTCGCTGTACATGCGATCATATTGATATACTATTAAAATAAGAAAATGAAATATCAAATAATTATTATTAAGTGGAAATTATGTGGAAATTTAATTTAATGCAGCATAAAAGTACAAAAGATGTCGAACTTATTAATTAGTGATGATATTTTCACTTTTGGTTTTTAACTGTTTAAGAATCTTTTTTAAAAATACATTTATAATTATTTAGAGATCCCAATAATGTTCTCTGCAATATCAAATTGGGGAAGGGGGATAGAAATAAGTTCAAAAATAAATATGAAGATGAATTACAGGAAAATGATAACTATACGAATGTATATTTGGCAAATTAGTTCATTGATTTTAACACTGTTATTGTCCAGCCATTCTATTTAGAGAATGATTACATTTCATTTCCGTGTTTGAACAGATAGCGTTCCATTGTTTTCTTTTTTATTTTGCCTATCAATTTAATACGTATTTCTAATGTCTTAAACAGATTTCAATTGATGTATAACACACATTAGAAAGATTTCGAAATAAAAATGAAGATTATTTTCAAAATTTTTGTTCTTTTCCTAGGATTTATTTTGAGTTAATGCAAGGAATTCGAAAATAATTATTTCATTTTTGATGTTTTATGGTAAATAAAAAAAAATAGCTTAAAATATTTGAATCTATAAAAAAAAGTTTTTTTTGCAATGCCTTTTTACCATCAATAATTTTTAAAAAAAATCAAAATAGATTTTCTGGTATTTAATTTTATTTTACAGTTATCTTAATCTTGATGTTTTTACCATTAACTTATAAGATATTACTCAAATATTTGCAATTAAATAAGTTGAACAATAACGTGTTAACGACCTCTCTTTTCAAGGTGATTTTCTTTGTTATTTTCTGGTTATAACTGTGGAAATCCCTTAAAAAAGCTGCATTTGTAGAATTTTATTGTCCCCCGTTATTTTTCTCTGTGTCTTTGTTGTTAAATGAATTATGATTGATTTTGATGATTATTATTAAACGATTATTATTTTATCATGATTGAAACATTTAATATTGTTTTGCCATTGATATAATAAAAGGTGAGAAAATGAATGATTATATATTATAGTTCGATTTACAATAATAATAGCAAGGTTTTTTTTTTATAAAATGTTCTTTACTTTTCAGCTCATATTTTAGCTGTTGTTTTTGACATATCAAAATTTGTGCTTTTATGACTTTTGCAAGTCATAAAAGCACTAATTTATACCATACCATATATGTAATCGGAAGTCAAAATTTCATATTAATTATAAGAAATGCGAATTCGAACTTAGTACTTAGAATTGTCCGAAGTCTATTACCAGTGGAATTTATTTTATAAAAGAAGCTCAGAAATATCAAACGCTTAATACGAAACTTTTTCGAATCAATGTTTTATTAATCCTTTAAAGCATGCCCATTAATGTATCCGATAAGTATACAAATAATATATTATAAATAAAGTACATTTTCTTTTTTATGCATATAATAATCATTTCCAAAGGGTTTAACTTGATTTCATTTGACTTTTTTACTTATTTGTCATTATTTTCACGACTAAAATAGTCATGGTTTTTATTTTCATACCACTGATTTAATATTGTTGATACAAGAAAATTTGGTTTTCTTTTATTCAGATTATATTATCCTCGATTACACATATGGTATTATTTATTATATTTGCACAAAAAAATAAGCATCAACATTTTTTATATATCACACACACACAAATTGTGTGTGTGATTTATTAAGAATTAATTCTTAATAATATTAATTAATCAATTCTTGTGAATAAATTAACAAATTAATAATGGTAAATAATGTTTTCTATAGATTTCATAGCTACAGATGAATACAATTTTTTCTAAAAAACTTTAGAGAAAATAATTTAGCAGTTGTGTGTACTGGAATTCATCTTCACTATAAATTCTTTCTTTTTGACTACAACTGTTATTGATAACTGAAAATATGATCATTATTATTATTGTAGAATAATGAAATAAATTCATGAATGAAATTCAATGTCAGATTTACTTTTGACTTGATTCATTTCTAAATTTTATCAAGTTTTGCAAAATCGAAATGGCGACAAGGAAGTGTGTTGTTTTTTTCTTTTCCTTCCCAGTACTGATAGGGGAAAAACTGTAAGTTAGGGCAATTCAATATTTAAAATTTATTATATATATTATAAACCTTAATTATTTTGTTTTTAATTATTACAAATTGATATTATTAAATACTGATTTATTAAAAATTAACAAATTGGTAACAATAAATTTCTCGAACCATGATGTTTTCTATAGATTTTATAGATACAGATAAATACAATTTTTTCAAAAAAGCTTCGAAGAAAATTTTTTAGAAGTTTGTAGAGATTTCTCTTTTAAAAATATAACTTTAGAACTGGAATTTATTTTTTAAATGCTTTATGAAGAAACGTAATAATATAAAAAGAAAGTAGCACCTCGAATCAGAAACATGATGCATGAAACAAAATAGTCTTATTCTAGAATATGTTTATATCCGAAATAATATTTAAGTGTCAGCAATAACATTTTTCTCCTATTAAAAGATAATTTTTTCCTTTTTTTTATGATTTTATTCTTCAGACGTTCCTTTTTTTCCTTATAATTAAAATAATTAATTATTCGCTAAATAAAAAAAAACTTAAAAATAAAAATTTAGCTTTTGGGGGACATTTTACAGTGTTTTCATATTAACAGTATGACTTTATTTTCTTTTTTTTTGAGTTTAAGTTTTAACTTTTCATTTTGACATTTCATCCATTCTATTACTCAACGTTTCCGTTTTATCTTTTCCTTTTTTTGTTTCATCTATTTTAAAATATAGTTTATTTTTTTATAATTTCTCCTTCAGAGTTCATCAAATAGAGAAATCTATTTAAAGATAAACATTTATTTATTTTTATGATATTAAAGTCTAATTGCATAATCAGTGGATAATCAGTTGATCAATACAAAGGCTCGTGAATTAAAGAAAAGAAAGAAAAAAATTAAAATTAGACGTTAATAAAATTAATTTTACTTGAGTTGGGAGTGGAAAAACAGGTTTTAATTTTAAATCGAAAAAATATAATGAAGAAAAATTTTAAACAAATGCCATCTTGAGCTTCAAGCCATCTTTTAAGTTCACAGAACACTAGAAATTACAGTAATAAATTCATTTATAAGAAAAATATAACTATTTGTCGTGATGGGCAGAGTAAATGTATAAAATTTAAGACCATTCAATATCAGAAAAATCTGTAATACATCTAAAGTGTTTAGTTAGTATTTTCTTGATTAAATATTTTGTACATTTATACAAATATCGTCTTTAAAATCCTCGTATGATTTATCGCCTCCGGAAAATTGTTCATTTACTACGTCTGAAAACACAAGGCAATGCCGTATTTTATAAACGAAAACAAACAGAAATAATATATATATATATATATATATATATATGAAAAATAGTTAGTTTTAATTCCGTATTAAATAAATTAGATTCTAATTATTGATGATATTTTGTACTTACGCGAAAATGGAATTGAAGAATCCAGGGAAAAAAAATGCGTATACTGACGAATTCGAATTAAGATTGATCGAAATGGCCAGATTCCAACGTATTGTGCTTTTTTTCTGTTGGGGAGGGGCGAATTTGGACCCTTTAATTCTGTTAAAAGAAATGAAGCTTGATAGTTATACTTAATTATAGTATCCATTTTTTGGATCTTTCTCGTATGCAATATTTTTAAGTTGTAGGAATAATTTTTCGCCAAGCCATTAAAAATGCATTTCATTTCACTTAAAATCAGAACATTTTTGACACACTTATTAGACTTTCATTTCATGTATAACGGCATTGCATTTAATATCCATTTGTTTGAAATTTGATGAAAACCGTCTATAATGTTACGTAAAAATAACTTTAATAGATAAATTTTTTAAACAAACTTTTTTTTATTGTAAAGAATATGATAACAAAACTTTTATCAGCAATATAAATACTAAAAAATCGTAAAATTGTGTGGTACTTATATTAAGTAAATAGGACATTTTAGCCATTTTCAATCTATATTTATAATTTTTAATGAAAGTGAAGGGATTTTTTTCCCTGATGATATTTATTTATTTATATTTATTGAGGTTTAATTTTCTTATTGAATTATCTTCAATTCCTTCAGCTTTTAAAATTTTGTTTTGAGCTCTATAGTTTTAATGAAAACAGCCATTTACTATTTTTTAACATATTCACAAATGTGACTTTCAAAAACTTTCTTCTTTCAATTTTTAATGTTCTATAATTCCTTATGGAAAATATTATAAAACCAAATATTCAATTCTTTTCTCCATTATAAGAATGGTTTTGGATATGAAATTAAAATTTTCTTCAAATTGATCGATTGATTATTAAGTAAGATCTAAAAATATTAAAATATTGATTTCTAAAATATAGACTGAAAAAAAAATTGAATTCTCGTATATCAGAAATTTATTTAAACTGCGATTTCATCATCCAAACTTAACGAACGTGAAACAAAGCAAGATAAATAAGAATGTATTAAAAATCGTCTAAAAGATTTTGTTCAAGAGAAAGCAAACTGAGCTGCATATGGGTCAGCAAAATCCTCCAGATGGTGTAAGAAATCTTAGGCTTACCAAAAGCATAATACAGACGGTTTGGATCAGGAAAACAAAAAGAATTTTTAATTTCCTAAATATCAGTATCTCAAAATTTTTGTTGGCCTGAAACATCCATTTTTGTAAAATTCCAGTTTATTAATTCTGAGATGTATAAACTAATTTGGATCCATCTATTTTTTAATGCTATATAAAACAATTAAATCTTATTCAAAAGTTATTACACAAAATTTAAATTTTTTAAAAAATAATATACTTTAATTTGGCAATCGATATAGTTTTATGAATTATGCATGTCTGAATCTACCTCTTCCATTAGTAGATGTTCCGCAACAAATTTTAAAATAATTTTTCATTTAAGTTTAGCGCTATTTCTATCATTGATAAAATTACTTTTATTCAAAATTCTACGCAGGAACATTTTTTTTTTTTTTTTTTTGCCTTTTAATAAAATGTAAGTATGCCATTACAATTTTTGTCAGTCTTTCACTAATTGAATTCCATAATGTACTCCTATTTTGCGCTCAACATTGGTAAAAATTTTGAAACAGGCAGTGCTTTTGAACCAAATGGGGTACATATATTTCAACATATAACATAGATTTCACAAGATATTTTATGCCTCATATAGATGAATGCCTCATATAGGTTCAAAAGTTTTTAACTAAATAAAAAATATACTTCTTAAAATAATTCGTTTCAACTTTCTAAATTAATCGAAATTTATATGTCATATTTTCTTTTGGGTATTTTTGTTTAATCCACAATAGAAGAAAATTATTTTAAAAAAAACACTTTATTTTCCACATATTTTATTACGTACAGTTTTAAAAACATTCTAATTTCTTATGCATGTGTTTCTCTATTTTTTATAGAATATAATACTCTCAAATAATTTACATGAAAAGAGAAATCGGCTAACATTGATTTTTAATTTATTTTTATAAAGCGTTTTTAAGATTTGAATATTCAATTAAAAGCATTGAATATAAAACTTCATAAAATGAAAGCTGCCTTCAGCTTAAAATTCAATTTAGGAACATAACATTGGAACCTAAGCAATTTGTGTTAATTATGAAGGGGTGGGGGGATTTATATATATATATATATATATTTTAGCCGCTTACAGAAAATAATGAATGCCACTGATCTAACACTCTAAATCTAAAATATAACTGATGTTCTAAAAATGAGTTTATAAGACGAATAATTATTTAAAAACATATCTGAATAAATATAAAAGTATACGGAATTTTATAAACTATGTACATAAATATAAAATTTTGTTAAACAATTCATACAAAAGAACGTTACAAATACAAAATTTTCTAATTCTTTTATTTTTAGTTAAAAGCATTTTACACAATTATTTCTTAAGAAGATTTTTTTTTACATGAAAACAATATTTAAACATTAAAAATATAATGTGATACTGAAGTTAAAAAAAATTGATCCATAGAAAAGCTTTCATTATCCTACATTTTTCATCGCTAAAACTAATTATTTTAAGCCGAGATCTTTCATTTAAACATAGCTAATAAAAACTCGCAATTTTTATATCTATGTTAAAATCTTCTTGCATAATTTTTTATTCAACTACTTTTTTATTTTGCAAAAAAAGAAATTAATATAAAAAGTCTGAAAAGACGCGAGTGAATGATATATTTTTAAATATTATAATTAAAGCGACCCACCACTTTCATCATTATGAATTAAAAGCATTCAGATATTACATACCCTAAAAATATAATATATATATATATATATATATATATATATATATATATATATATATATATATATATATATATATCCTAATTGCATCGCCGGATAATACTTTGATAACGCGGGGAAAAATATCCAAATCGTCTTATAATTCAGGCCCTGACTTTAACTGGAAAGCTTATATATATTTAGTATTATGGAAAATTCGAGATTCTCTAATTCTCATGGTATAGATAATATAGACGTCAAATAATATATAAAATTGTCAGGTGCTAATATTATTACTCTGATTGAATTGCAATTTTCAGAGCATATTTAATAAGCAAATTTTTATGACCTTTTATATAATTTATCTTTTTATATTTTATAACTTTCCTACATTTCAAATTTTGCATAATGTTAAATTTTACCCTCATAATATTTAATAAGGATAAATTTCTCTATTAAGTTATTTTCAAAACTTTAAGTTTTTTTAAGATTTTATTTTTAACTCTTTATTTCTGAAAAACTTGTTATGAGTATTTTACAACTTATGATGAATGTTCATAACTAATGAGTAATTTTAGAGCGTAAAAACTTAAGCTGAGTGTGGGTGACCTATTGACTTCTGACAGACAAGCTCATTTGTTAAGAAGAGGAAAAGTACGAAACGGAGGGAGAGCTATGTGTGTGTGGGGGGGGGCAATGTAATGAAAAGGACAATGTGAGTGTCTCCTACATCTTATTTTATCCTGGGAACCGTGGAAAAATGATTGATAATGACAAATTCTTTAATATAGGAGAAAAGCTATTTGCAATCACCTAGCTTTGAAAATCTTACAATTAAATGTGTTAAATATAAATGAAATTGAAATCTTACAAATAAAGGTATTAATTTTTTATTATTGTTTGCTATTAATTAGTACTTCGGGGTTTTTTTATTTGAATATTTGACGTAAAATATATTATTATTATAGATGAAACAATTTTGCTTCCGAAATAAGAGCGGAAATTTAAAAAAAAAATGCTATAATTCTTATTCTGAAAATACAGTTTGATGTTATCTAGCCTATTTTTAAACATGCTCTTTTCAGTCTTACTCACGCTTTTAACCGGTACTCTCAGGTTTTTACTAAATGGCTCTGCTACGCAGAACAAAAGTCGTTGTGGTCGTGAATTATAGCAAATGTGGAATGACGTCACCGGCTGTGAGACGCTGCACGTGTTTTTTGGACAGCGAAAATGCTGTTGTCTGTGACGCAATCTTAAACTACTCTCTGCCGGGTCAGGGACAGTTTTCCTTTGTGTTGGTATACAAACTCATATTGTACCTGTAGCGTCTTTGCGATGACAATGGTGTAAGGGATACTCCCCATTTTTCACCTACCACAAACTTTTGAAATCGTAGAATGGTTAGGATTAAAATGTCCGTGCTCAGTGCAGTGTAGTAGATAAAAAAAAAATCGATGAGCATGAGAAATCCAAATTTTTGATGATCATCGGATCAACACAATGGGCAGACACATGGGGATTCCAGAATTTGGGGAAACTCATTGCAAGGGTGAATAAAATCATGCAAAATAAGCCATTATTTATTCATATAATGTTTAAATAAACAAATATTGTTTATTTATTATTTATAGTCTCATACATAAAAAGAAACATGGGATTCTTCTAAGATGTCATCTTCGAAATTTCGATGAATATCTATGTTTTAAATCACTTCCAGTCTGTAATACAAAAAAAAAAAAAAAAAAAAAAAAAAAAACGCAATTTTATACAACTTCACTTCGTTTAGTCCTCACTTCTATAGAACAACATAATATTTCGTTAATAAAAACTGCGATGGTAGCTTCTATTAAAACTCCTACTGTAGAATCTGTACCGCAATTTAAGCCTTCCTCCATTCAGGCAGAAAAAAAACTTTTTACTGTCTCGGGAATCCGATGCAGATTCTGAAACGAGCTTTTCTGCTGCATCGGAGGATGATATTTTAGAATATAACATGTCGGAGGACGTGGAAGACTCAGCAGAAGTTAATCTTGGACCTTCAACCAGATCTCAAAAAGAAAAAAAAAATGTATAATTCCCACAAAATATAAAAACATGTAGTATTCTTACAATCCGTTTTTTTTTTTTTTTTTTTTTTTACATTATAGGTTTTATTTTCGCTTTTTTTTCCAGCTTTTAACCTAAATTGAAAGATTATATGTGAATTTTAGAAACTTGTTCATTTAAGTCTTATTTTAAGCATTTCATTAACATGTTTTACGTCTGCAATATTTTATTTGTTCCTTGCACACCAAACATTTTAGACTTGTTCTAAATATTACATAATACGAACTTACTTTTAGGATCATCAATATGTTTTTTTTTTTTTTGCTATCTATTTTATTATTTTTAGACTTTATTATAAGGAATTACAAACTATTTTTAAATTGTCTTTTTTATATATAATACCGTAGGTTTTAACACCGTAGTCCTGTTAATCTATCATATGCTTGCACCGTTAAAACCCGCACAACCAACCAACCAATCAAGTCAAAAATCAAACAAAATATTTTTTGAAATTTTGTCTGTGTATTTGTGAACGTGTTTTCTCAATAGCACAACTAAATAGATGAAAGAAATGTGGCTTATGGTTTTTGCAGCAAAATAATCCATTTTATCGGATTTTCCTCTAAATCCATCAAAAAGGGGCGTTTTTCCATCCGTCTTTGTTCATGATAGCACCATTACTTTCAAACGTAACTAACTAGATAAATGAAATTTTCCATATGGTTTCATTAATTGAATTGTAGCTATGCTTTAAATTTTAGAACAAATAAAGATTGGTAGTCAATCACACCATTATTTAAAAAATCACTAACTAGATAAATGAAATTTTCCATATAGTTTCCTTAACTACATTGTAGCTATGCTCTAAATTTTGGAACAAATAAAAAAAAATTGACCGTTGGTCAATGAGTCGACTCTTATACCTGTGAACGCGAAAATTGAAAATTAGAATAAACTAGGACTATGAAAATTGGTATATAGATATTTTTTGACACTAACCGTGATTGTAGGTTTGTTTCAAAATTTTGTTCTGTTGGCTAGAAACATCCAAACTGCATGTTCGATTTTCTCCAATACATTACTGAGCCAAGAATTTAAAAAAAAAAAATCCATATTGTGTAACTATATGAAAATAGAAGAAGAGCCCCCCCCCCCCGCCGTGTATTCTTAATTTTGTTTTTCTTTGTATACACGCGACGGAATATGACCGGTGTTGTGCTGCAGAGACTTGAAGAAAGTGCTATCATGATAAACAGTCTTAACACAACTTATTTTAAACCTCAAAGATTAAAAATGAAACTTAAATGTAATCTTCAAATATTATTGTCGGCAAGTTCAAGCTATGATCATTAAAAAGCAATGAGCCGGAACTTCGGCATTAAAAATATTCGAGTAAAAAGAAGACAACCTTTTAACAACTCAGAAAGAAGACTGTTTGTTTCGGAAGAGAAAGTGGAACTAAAACTGATGAATTGCTATATCAGTATCTGCATTATCAATTAGTAGTAACATATTGCTGTATCAGTTTCCACAGTTATTGATCCTAAAAGCAATAGGAAACCAGCGCAAATGAGAATTTAAAGTGATTTTAAAATAGATTTTAAGTGAGTGCAAAATAATTAAATTTTAAAAACATGAATAAATCCAATTCATTATATTTATTCGATTAACAGTTGACATTGTGCACGATAGACATTTTCAAGGAATAGGAAGTTATTAGTAAAATCTATAAAATAATAAAAAAGGGGGTTTTATTGTTGCGTTCAAATCAATTTTAAAATCTTTCGAAGAAAAGCGATGAACTGATTAGATTAACATTTTTATATGCTTCCCCTTCATAATCATTGTTAGAAATATCGTGCACACAGCTACTCAGATCAATGGGAAATGCCGAATGTAGAAATAGGAAGTAAAGTTCCGTTAAATTATTTTCCGGGGAAACCCGGAAAAATAATTTTAGGGATTTGCATACTATGGAGCTTTAGATAGTACTAGCCGATATGAAAGTTTCATTTCATGCAATAGAAATTATAGTA
The DNA here is from genome assembly GCF_947563725.1 of Argiope bruennichi. Classification (NCBI taxonomy): domain Eukaryota; kingdom Metazoa; phylum Arthropoda; class Arachnida; order Araneae; family Araneidae; genus Argiope; species Argiope bruennichi. The sequence continues at coordinate 9,437,304 of NC_079159.1, forward strand.
GTTAGATTTATAAAGATGCGGGGGGAAAAATAAAAATTTCCTACATTTTATAAGTTAAAATTGAAAAAGAATGCATGTTATGTTATTTTTAAAAAATATATAACATGTATTTATTGATTTATCTTTTGGGTTTTTATGACAACCGTTATCATCTTACGCAGTCCAATACCACTTTAAATTCCAATATATATGAATAATATAATGATTGAATGGTATTTATAATAAGCTCCTCTATTATACTTACTTCCTCTATTATTTAACTATAATTTTTTTTATTTTAAAAAGTTTATTCTCCTATGTCCAGATACGTTTATAATTCCTTTCAATATATGATTATTTATTTAATTCTTTGAGATTTTTCCTTCCTAAGCAAGCATTGAAAAATAGACTTCAAAGTACCGAATCAACAATTTTTCTTCATTTGAATTCTTATTTTTGAGTATTACTCCCCCCCCCCCTACCATGAGCGCTTTGTATTTGTGAATGTTCAACAGCTCATTGTAGCTTTCTCTTCCTAAGATTTCTTGAGGAATCGTGGGCCGCTGAACACACGACTCTTCACGCTGCTTTCCCAGCACGGATTGAAATAATTTAAAAATTCTTCTAAAGATTTTAATCTAATTATTTATCTCTTCACTGATTATAAAATTTATTTCAAGACCATTACGGAAAACCTTTTGGTGTTTTGGAACGACGGTAAATTTCTTCAAAAATGTTTACACATCGATAAACTTACATGCATTTCTCCGAGATTTAGTTTCTTATGGCTTCTAGTTTTTTTCCCCCTTCTTTTTTTTCACACCCTTTCTTAATTACTAAATTTACAATATTCTGAATAGTTGCTGCACTTCAACAAGCCAAAGTTGAAAATCAAGAAACACGTAGTAAAATAGCCTTCCTCCAAATCGGGAAGTTAATATAATTAACTCCAAATCGGGAAGTTAATATAACACACAATGCTTAGTGTTCAAGTGCTCTAAGTTATGTAAAACTTTACATTTAAAGTCGAAAGATCGCGTTTAAAAGAGTTGTTCAATTCAAGCTTTATAGCGTGATACTATTTACAGACTAATATATTATTTAAAAATTGCGATATGTATGAAACGGCATGCATAGTGAAAAAAAATGTTTTTTTTTTCGATTTTTAACTCGTATAACTCATTTAACTCTATAAGGCAAAAGCTTTACATCATCTGAATTCATGCAAATGCTCTTCAAAACAGATGGTTGGACCCAGAGCTCTCAAATTTTATTCGTAGCAGCATCTTTGTTCATATATACTCACAAAAAAGGGGGGTTCCGATAGTTAATTGATTTTTGATTAAAAATTATTCGAAATGTTTTTCCTCAATAATTCCGGAGCATATTATTGCGCATAAAACATTTTTGCAAAAAAAAAAAAAAAAAAAAAAAAATCAAATAATAAAAAAATATTTATTGATACTATTTTCATATTCATGTATTTCTATCCTCCAATTTCAATAAATTTTTCAAAGCTTTTTGAAGTAAGCTGAAATATTCTCTTATTTTAAAAAAATATCGAAATTTCAGTTTTAGCCTCGTGGTATTTCATTGATCACAGAAGTGTATAGTGTGGATAATGGAATTCCATTGATTACAAAAATGTATAGTGTGTAAGCTTAAAATAGCCGAAAAAAATTACGATAAGCATGGGTTAACAAACTTTAATGCAAACTTATACAATATTATACTATAATGTCTACAATAATTATGCATTTTTAAAACCTACTTTTATTTATTTATGCAATCGTATATTTTATGAAAATCCTTATAATGAAAAAATATCATGCATTTTTATCATGTGAGAACATGATGTTGTTTCAGTTAGGGGGTTTTGAAGCTCGAAATCGCGTAGGTAATGAATAAGCATAAATGGCATTTTTCATCTTCATCTTTTAAACGCTTATATTTTTTTACTTGCTTTTACCAGTATTGCATTATTATTATGCATGCTTCTTTTAAAGCAGATTCGTTTTTAAAAGGTTGACCTGCTTTTACCAGTATTGCTTTATTATTACGTATGCTTCTTTGACATGAGATGCTTTTTAAAAGGTTGACGTAGAACTATGACATCATAGCTTTTATTTCATCTCAAAATCGGTCGAGTCGAAAATTTTGTTTGCCAGCTAGAAAAATTGAAAATGAAAGTTATATTAATTATATTATATATATATATATATATATATATATATATATATATACTCAAAATTTTACTTAATTTATAATATTTACGTTTATAAAAACTCTTTAATTTATATCTGAAGTTCTGGTGATTTTTGTTACCGAAAACATCCTAGTTCGCTGGTATATTTTGCGACAACACTTTTCCTTGCTTGATTATTGGTGTAATTAATGGTAATTTTTAATAATTTAATAAATATTTTTATTTTGATAGATAATAATTTTTTACATGAGCAACGGCTATAATGCACAACTGAGAACAAATTTTTAAAAAAATGAAAAAAATATATAATTTTCAAACCTAAAACATCGTGCTAGATGTTTGGACTAGAGACTCGAATCCCCTTACAAAATTTTAAGTTCCATGGCTCATTTTTTTTTTCTTTTTCTTTCAGATACCTTTACTTCAAAATTTAAACAGCGCTTCCTTAAAGTGTAGAATTTCTGAAAATTCAGAAGATGTAAAATTCGTTTGAATACAAACAAATTAAGCTAAATGAATTCAATCAAAAAATAAAGTAGTGACTTTTTTCTTCGACTTCTTCATATTCTTGATTAATATGCCACAATATGTGTTTCATAGCATAGTGAGAAGGGAAAAGAAATTTTAATTTTGAATCTCTTTCCTTTCATCATTAAGTCTAAAATTTAATTTTAATTGATTTCATCCAAAACTGGATACCGCTATTGTGGTACAGTATTTTGGATGGGAAGAGGGTGGATCAGATGCCATCATCATTATCTGAACATAATATGAAATTGCGAATAAAAATCTAAAAACTTCTCCGTGTTGCTTCAAATTATTGACATTAAAAGCATATATTTATGCTTTTAATGGCAGCGTCTCATATTAAATTTCATTTATCTTTTTCATAGCTTTCCTGAGTTATCACTTTTATAAGAAATTCCGAAGAAAGACATTTCAAATTCCTTTTCACATATTTCCTCTAAAACTTTATACAAATTTACAGTTTCCGTGCAAGCGTCACATACTGAATTTTATTCATCTATTTTGTTTTTATTGGATTGAAATGCTCAAAATTTGTCAGAAATAATTTTCAAAATTGCTATTATTATTATTTTTCACATATGAAGGAGTTTCATGAAAATTTCAAGACGGAATTTTTTAGTGATTATAATATTTTTCATTTTGTATAATTCATACACAAATCAGCGGAAGTGGTCCAATCAAAACTTTGTCGCATACTTTCTCATAAAGGTATCATCTCCACCCTCTCTCCCCACAAAAAAATTGTGACTTTAGTCAGGCAGAGAACGCCTTGTATGGCTTGGCGTTCAAAAGTAACGAAATATTAGCCTTTGGTCTGAATTTAGCATTTTTACTAAATCTATCGTGCAATTCTTGGCGAGTTTTTTGGCGTTATTAAACCTTGGTATGTGGTTAACAGTGTCCGAAAAACGAATCTGAATTTAGACGTGTTTTCCTCAACCGATTGTAGCTAAAATTTGACACAGAACCACAACTGTAGTCACAAAATCTTATAACAAATTAGATATATTTAAGGCATTGAAGTTTTCAGTTGTCGCGTTTACATGCTTCTGAAATTATGGACTGAGAGATGGTCAATTCCTTGTAGGATTTGATTCGAAATGTCATAGATGTCTACACTATAGATGTTAAATCAGTACATCGAATTTGATCCATCAAGTTCTCATCATCGTTTGTCCTCTTCTTTAGTCATCGTTTAATGTTACATTCGAGCAGTCGGATAGACAGTCTTCCCCTGAACAGATTTGACTCAAAATTTGTCAGAAATCTACAAAGATCATATACCAAATTTCATCCATGTGGCTCAAAGAATTTTTGAGTTATCTTTGTCAGAGACCGACATAATACAAAAAATATATATTTTGAATCCAGGGAAGTCTAAAACGTGGAGATCCGTCAAAATCTCGAATTCGAATTTTTTGAAAAATGAAATATTTTTGCTATAATCCCTTTAAAAAGAGGCAAAATGTAATGAATATAAATTTCTTAAATAGATTTTATTTTTAAAAAAAATTTCATAAACAGCATTGAATCACTTTTCGATTATCTCAAGATGGATCTATCTTCATTCTCTAAAAATGTTGCTTGGTGAAAAAGACGGTAGCCGCTTCATTACGATTAGTTCACGAATCGAGTATTTTCATTATTCATTCATATATTCATTCCTGTTTTTCTTTCGAGCGCATCACACGCAAGCTGTTTTGTTTGTTCACGGTTACAGCCATTACTAATGGCACTACCCATAATTCAATTTAATATCCTTTCACATCTCCAAATGGATACAAAGTGCCAAATATTGTTCGAATAAACAAACTTATATGCAGAGCGAGTTATTGTGTTCCACATAGATATTCGTGTGAATAATTCAACGCAGTTGTTTACTATCAGTGAAAACAAAGCTGCGAATTGCTTTAATGAGTGTTTGCTATAGATAAAGTTAATGAATTTTCAACATTATCATTTATCAGGTAATTATCAAATGTGAATATGTCAATATTATTAATAAATTGAAAAATTCTGTACTACCTTACGTGTTTGATTTGTATATGTACTGCAAAGCCAGTTTTCCATAAATAGGATATCCGTCTAAAGTAAAGTAGGTAAAATAGGGTCTACTTATGCCGTGACGTAGTTAAAGAGAAATCAAAGGGAGTATAACATGCCCAACACATGTTTTGGAAAGCATAATGGAGAAAAAAACCATTATACCATTTCTTAAAGCCAAATATTATGGGCATGTTGAAAAAAATTTATTTTATACCTGGGACACCACTTATGATCGATACGCCACTGCATTTATGATAATTTTAATCCCATTTAGTGTAGCATATCCAGGTTCATTAGACTAGGGCTTTTGATATATGAAATATGTGACTTCTGTTCTTAAAAGCAATTGTGAAAGACCTTGGACACAAGATAGAAATCTTAGTTCCAAATTTGACAGTTGATTGTATTCCAGGAGGGTTTAAACCCTTTCTTAATGGAAATTGTATTGAGAAAAAAAATGAAAATAATTTTTTTACAAGCATACTTAGCGTCAATTTACATTAGAAACTTTAGGCAGGTAACTTGAATAACTACTTCAAAAATTTTTAGGATTAAATAACAGGATTAGGGTTTCTTCCAAAATCAAATTTAGTTTTTAATTAATATCCTTGAATACAATTGGATACATGAAAATTTTCTTTGCATTTAACTCCTGCGGAGAAAAGTTCTTATCTCGGGAACTTGAATTTTATTGAAACTGTAACTGAATTTTCCATTCATTTTTTTAAATAGCATGCCTTATCCATAATGACTACCATTCAAAAAAATATTTTTAATTTTTTAAAAGATTTGCAATGTTCTCAAAAATTGAGGTACGTTTCAAAATATATATAAAATGAAAAAAATGGTACATTTTTTTTTCTGAATTAGCAAAATCATGGAAAATTAAATTGATTGTTGTTGACACTGATTTTGTTAAATCAAATGCTTCTTTTTTCCCTACCATCTTCAAAAATGTTGCAATATGCCTTGATTTTTATGAGCGGTATACAAACTTTCAACTTGTTGGTGTATTAAAGATGTTTATTCAATCTCTTGCTATTCTAAATTCTTTTCTTTAAAAACGATTAATCATACATATGTTTAAATACTTTTAATCATACATCAATCACCAATGAAATTGGGTTTGTGGATATTCATACTTCATACAAACTATGGTGGGCATAAAACCTTTTTAATGCCATTGCTGAAGAGACCCTTCTTCTTTTTATTTGCTTACATTCTAGTAAATTACAAATAATAGTAATAGGGAAACTAATATTATTAGGCTGAACAGTAATACTTCACTCTAGGATCCTCTCCGTTTGTATGAAAAATTGTGGGTTCAGCTAACTCAAAAACAGCAATATTATATAGATACAATAAACCGAAATACTTCGCTTTAGGATTTTCTCTGGTTATATGATGAGTGTGTGGATTCATCTAACTCAAAAACAGCAATATTATATAGATATAATAAGCCGAAATACTTCACTCTAGAATTTTCTCTGGTTATATGATGAGTGTGTGGATTCATCTAACTCAAAAACAGCAATATTATATCGATATAATAAACCGAAATACTTCACTCTAGGATTTTCTCTGTTTGTATGATGAGTGTGTGGATTCATCTAACTCAAAAACAGCAATGTTATATAGATATAATAAACCGAAATACTTCGCTCTAGGATTTTCTCTGGTTATATGATGAACGTGTGGGATCAGCTAACTTAAATGCAGTCATATTGCATAGATATAACAATTAAAATTACTTTATCTCTTAGAAATGAATAAAAAATCAAGAAATATGACCAGATTTATGATTCTAAAAAGTTCTCACCACCATTACATGAAAAATTGTCCAACGCTAAATATACCAGCAGTTAATTAAAAAACATTAAAATGCTTAGAAATCTAAACCTACATAATAACGTACGATGCTAATTATATAAATATTTTTAACATTAATGTTGATGCCACTTACTATTATAAGATACATGGAAATCAAAAAGAAAATATCGAAAATAAAATAAAATGAAAGTAAGCAATTGCAGTATTCTATGAATTTTATTTTACATTTTATATATATATTCAGTTTCTCCACATTCTAAATATAATTATTTCTATCTGTACCACTCAAAATATAATTACTACAAAAAATTCTATATCTAAAAATCAAATTACATATTCATCTTTATTAAGAATAAAATTATTGATTTAGTTACTTTATTTAGCTTTGATTTCTAAACGAAGAGTACTCCTTTCTTTGCTGATAAAAGACTAGATTGCAATGCGAATTGTTCTTTATGCTTCGAACACTTCACAAGTGAGCTTCTCTCCTTTCATATCATAAAAATTGGTCAAGGATTGAATGAGAAATTTTCATTAAAGAAATGAAAAATTATTTTATCAGTATTTCAAGTAGAAATCTTATCTTAAAATAAAGAGAAATTTTGTATAACATAATATATTTAACGATTTTTTTCAAATACCAATTACTGATATTCTGTAAAAAAAAAAAAAAAAAAAAAAAGTTGTTTAAGTTTATGGTGCTCTTTTGTACATCACTAAAATGTGTAAGTGTGCGTACGTCAACGGCAATACGATATCGTACTGTCAATTTGAGCTGCAACAATCTATAGAACAATGTTGCAATATAACTATAAGGATTTAAATGATCTTAAGATGTCTAAATGTGTATACTTGACTGCCGTTGCGAATTTGAGCAGGCAAAATCTATAGAACAATGTTACGATGTAATATGATCTCGATTCGAATTTGATCCTAAATTTGATCCTAGAATTTTTAAAGGTAAGTTATATTTGTACTTGAAGATTAGTTTCAAATACGAATAATCGATATTTTGTTAAAAAAAAATTATGTTTTAACAAGTTGTTTAAATTTATGGTTATTCCTAAGATGTCTAAGTACTTCTAAGGCGATGCAATACCGTGCTGTCAATTTGAGATGGCACAATTTTTAGAGCAATATTGCAATATAATTTTAAATCGATATAAATGATCCTAAGATGTTAAAGAACATATTCTTGACTGCCAATGCGATGCTATACTATTAGTTTGAGCTGGCATGATCTACAAAACAATGTTGTGATGCAACTTTAAGCCGATTTAAATTATTTTAAATTTGACTCTAAATTTTTTTAAATAACTGATATTTGTTCTTGAAGTTTTAGTTTCGAATGCTAATAATCAATATTCTGTAAAATAAGAATATGTTCAAACGAAAGTCATGTACAAATTTATGATGGTAGCTGTATATTCCTGAGGTGTATATAAGAACACATATTTGACCGTTGTTGCTGTGACGTACTGCCAGTTTGAGCTGCCACAATCTTTAGAACAATGTTGAGAAGTTGTATTACGTCGAATTAAACTAATCTAAATTTGATAGTAAAATTTTTTAAATAACCGATACTGGAAGATTTAGTTTCAAATATCAATAATCGATGTTCTGTAAAATAATATTATATTTAAACGAAAGTTATTTAAATTTATGAGGTGGTTGTATATTCCTGAGACATATAAAAACACTTATTTGTATGGTGTTGTGGTGACTTACTGTCAGTTTGAGCTGGCACAATATATGGAATAAGATTGCAAAGTGACATTACGTCGATTTAAATTATTCTAAATTTAATCCTAAAAATTTTTTAAGTAACTGATATTTGTACTTGAAGATTTAGTTTCCAATATCAATAATCGATGTTCTGTGAAATAAGATTATATTTAAAAAGTTGCTTAAATTTAAGATGGTAGTTGTAAATAGACGTATAGGGACACTTATATGACTGGTGCTGACTTATTGCCATCTTGAGCTGAATCAATCTATAGAACAATGTTGCGCTGTAATATTACGTCGATTAAAACTATTCTAAATTTCATTCTAGAATTTTAAAAAGTAACTAATATTTGTACTTGAAGATTTGAATTTCAACACCAATAATCGATATTCTGTAAAATAAGAATATATTTGTTTAATGTTTAAATTTCTTGTTTAAATTCATTGTGCTCTTTGTACACCCTTAAGATTTTTAAGAGTACGTACTTCCCTAGTTCGATGCGATACCATATTGTCGATTTGAGCTGACAGAATCTATAGAACAATATAACGAAATAATATTACGTAAATTGAAATGATTCTAAGATGTCTAAGAATATATATATATATATATATATATATATATATATATATATATATATATATATATACTTGTCTGTCGATGCGATGACATACCGTCAGTCTGAGTTAGCACAATGCATTGAATAATGTTCCGATGTAACATTACGTTGGTTAAAATTATCCTAAGTTTGATTCTAGAATTTTAAAAACTAAATGATATTTGTACTTGAAGATTTGAATTTCAGATACCAACAATCGATATTCTGTAAAATAAGATTATATTTAAACGAAAACTGTTTAAATTTAGGAAGATAGTGATATATTTCTGAGATATACAGGAACACTTATTTAATCGGCGATGCGGCAACGTACTATCAGTTCGAACTGACCCAATCTATAGAATATTATGCTAAGTACTATATAATGCTGTGAAATAATATCATGTAAATTTAAATTATCCTATATTTGAGCCTAACATTTATTTAAGTTACTAATATTTGTACTTGAAGATTTAGTTTCAAATACCAATAATCCATATTTTGTGAAATAAGATTATACTTAAACTGAAGTTGTTTAAATTTGTGGTCCTCTTTGTACATCCCTAAGATATCCAAGAGTACGCATTTGACCGTCAATGCATTTCTGTACTGTCAGCTTGAGCTGCCACAATCTATAGAACAATGTTGAGAAGTAATATTACGTCTATTTAAATTATTCTAAATTAAATCCTCATTTTTTTTTAAGTAACTGACATTTGTACTTTAAGATTTGAATTTCAAATACCAATAATCGACATTCTGCAAAATAAGATTATATTTAAAAGAAAATTGCTTAAATTCGTGGTGCTCTTTGCACATCTCTAAGATTCTAAGAGTATGTACTTTATCTTCGATGCAGTTCCGCACTGCTCAACTGGCACACAATGTATAGAACAATCTCGCAATAAGATATTAAATTACCCTAAATTTGATCCTACAATTTTTAAAAGTTATTAATATTTGTACTTGAAGATTTAGTTTCAAATACTAATGATTGATATTCTGTCAAATAAGATTTTGATTAAACGGAAGTTGTTTAAATTCATGAAGATAATTGTATATTCCTAAGTTGTCTAGAACATTTATTTGACCGGCGATTCGTTGACTTACTGCCAATTTCAGCTGTAACTAACTATAGAACAATGTTAACTATTGGTACATTCACCCTAGATATCAGGAAATCACGGCTTAATTTGAAATAGAAACTGCTGCGTTAATTCGAGGTGTCCTTCGAATGCAGATGATAATTCGTTTCCGGCCCCCATGAGGTTCACAGTTGGACATCCCCCAGCCGAAGGCTTAGCACCTTCTGGAATATTAAATCGATGTGACAGTGGACGTACCAACTTGCAGGTCAAGGGTATCCAGCGGATCGGGCTGATTTGCATAGATGTCGAAGTTGCCAGATGTCGACGGAGGAAGAAAGGGTTGTTAGGGGAGAGGAAGCTCAGATGAGGAAACAGATAAGAATCAGATTTTGCATGTGCTTAATCTCGGATGCATGTTCATTCGAATTTTAATATTTCCTCTACATGAGTCTTCGGGACGACGAGCTTTGCATAATGGCGACATTCTCACGGTGGTCCTTTCCCGTGATTAGGATAGAAACGTAATTGTTTAATCTTCCCTGCCACATAATTTTCACAAGGTGCAAATGCGTTTATTAGCAGGCTGGTAATAGGGTGAGTGAATGAGACTCACCGTTAAAGTCGGCAAGGCGATTATTTTGGCGAGGAAAAAAAAATTACTCTGCCGAATTTGCCGATTCTTTTGATGAAATCAATCTTAATAATGATATATAATATAATAATAATAATAATATATAATATATTATTAATCATAATATATATGAAACCTGTACTGGCTATCGTTCTCTTTTTAGCTCCTCAGATGTTTACAATTATTTTCGTTTCCAGATTCTTTTTTTTATATAAAAAATACTTCGTTATATTATAAAACATTAATAAGGCCTGCTTCCTGGTCTAGGATTAGCTCGCCTTCCCCATGATCTGGGCGTCCCGGGTTCGAGTTCTGGTTCAGGCATGATTGTTTTATCTGGTAGGGGGTGGAAAAAGTCCCCTTGTAAAAAGAGGTTGTGCAAGCGAGTGTGTGGGTGTCATCTTCATATAAGCTAGAAGTCAGACTTCTGCCCTCAGGTGCTCAGGGGCCCTTATCCTCAGAAGCTACTGCAATCCCATTTCCCCGATCTCTTGGACTTGCTTTGAACTGGAGTTCAATCCAAGGGGGATGCGCAACAGCAACAACACTAATAAAAAAAAAAGTTGTTTTCAAAATCATTATATTATTTATCATTTTCTATATTTTAGTCTTCAATAAATGTCATATTCTTTTTACGGTTACAGAGGTGAATGGAGAATGCATGAACTGAAACTGAACTTCAAATTAAAATTGCAACGAAGGTGGAAGAAAAAGCAAAATTTTTATTCTGACAGTGTGGTTGCCCCCTAAAATGTACTCCTTCATCCAGTTAGTTGCGAGTGATTTCCAATGGCAATGAGGAAATAAAAGATCAGCGAGGGATAAGGATCTGTAGTGACCTTCAGACAACATTAGTTTTGATAACGTCCGTAATTTATTTCATTTCCTACATCAGATGATTTTTTTTTATTATTTTTAATTCCATTTCTACATAAGCATATACCTAAGTGAAGTAGCAAGACATTTAACTGTGAATTATCCCACCTTCAAGAGAATGGGTTTCAAAGCATATAAAAAGACTGTACATAAAATAGTACAGAATAAAAACTGAATTTAAAAGTAACTTTTGAAAGATAAATAATTTAAAAAATTAATATTATCCAAATATCCGAATGCAAAATTTTTTGAGACGTAAATCAGTCAAAACAGTTTTTTAAAAAAAGAATGAACGCTAACTGATAAGAAAATTTGAAAAGAGAATCCAAGGATAATATTCTAAAATTCAAATGATACTTGATAAACTTCGAGTGAGCAGCTCCTGGGAACCAAATGACAGCAATAAATTACCATGAAGCGTACTCAACAAGAAATTTTTGAGATTGCAGGTCCTCAATCCTCCTTAAGCAACTGCCTACTTTGATAAACTGCCTTATTTGCAAATTATGGATATATCAGATATCCCAGTCATGGAAGACGGAAAGACAAACAAACAATAACCTTTATTCGTGGTTTTCCATAGCAGTTTAAAAAGCTAAATGCATTTTAATACAAAGGAAGAAAATGATATATGGGGCAAAATTTATGTTTTGCACATATTCCCATAATCCTAGTTCCATTATCCACTATCATCCTAATTCCCATTACCATCTTTGATCCAGTCAGATTTTTATAAGAATTTTATATGTCTCAAGAAAATTTAACTTAAAGATTCATATAAATATGAATTATTTAATGGTTACAAAGCTATCTCTCTCCACGTCTATGAAAGAGTAACTAATGTTTATTCTTCTATTCCAAAACCTCCGCACTTTTGCGCATGTGTAATGAGGCGTTTATTTCATCTAAACAGGGGTGAGAGGAGAGATGAAAGGAGATGTCTATATTTCTAAATAGATGGAATTAAAGCCCTGTTCCGACGGCTTGTTGCCTTTATTGAAGGACCACCCCCGCCTGTGGAAGTCGGTTGGGAGCTTCCCCCTAAATTATCGGTAAAATGACAGATATCAAAGAACCCCGGAAAACCACAAGAAAGGGGAAAGAGGGCCAAATGTGCCTGTCTAAAGATGCGCACGATCCGTCGGAACAGGATTTAATGTTATTCGAGAAATACAAGGCGTAACAAACGTAAAGAAATAAAGGCGTAAAATCGTCTAAAAATGTAAGTAAAGGGATCCTGAGACTAATAATAACGAATGTTCTCCAGCTGTATATTGGGTAGCTATTTCGAATCCTGTAGAATCCACGTCTCCATTTTACACCCTTTAAAAGTCGAGTGCTTGAGAACCACCACATATCGCAAAACCAGAAAAATCCTGCGGTACCCACACCATAAATCTTCGACTGCGGAGAGTGGGAGGATAACTGGAGATTAGCATACAAGCCGCAAGCCCCTCAAAGAGGGGACACTTCGAAACGGAAAAGGCTTCTTTCCTTTCTTCCCTGTGGCAACAGTTTGTTCGGGCCGACAAAGGAAGAGAGCAACAATGGGAGTGTCAAATATCGAGAACCAGATGGACTATTGTGTCGCCTGTCAACGGGATGCACGGGATTTGAGCAGACCCCCCCCCCACACCTTTTTTTTTCTGGCACACTCGCGCCCTCCGCTCTTTTTTACAGAAAAGAACGATGGGCGACACGTGACGTATCGGGTTCGCGAACTGGCCAATTTCCCCGTCACGTGGCGAGGGCAGTGTTTGCCAACATGGACGATGTTTGAGAGCTGCTTGCTTGCCTGCAATGCTCAAAGTTTTGACCAGATACAATTACAAAGTGGACAGAAAAATACTGTTTATGTATCTTAGATTTATTAAACAAGTTATTTATTGCAGTCAACTAGAAATATTGCTAGAAAACTAGAAAAGTTGCTCTTAAGCTAAACGACATATTTTTGCTCTTATCTCTGATCCATTTATAAATTGGTGTTTTAAATCATTTAGTTAAAAATATATTCATCCAGTGTTCTAATCCTTCTTTTTCCACTTGACCACTTGTATGCTCTTCTTTTTCAGCAGTGGCTTTAAACTACTGAAAAAGAAGAGAAAAAAAGCTAACATTTTTTTTCTCAAATTCTTAATTTAAATTTTGTTTCCTTAAGTAATTTATCTAAAACTTACATGTTTATCATAGATTTTATATTAGAAAAAAAAGTTAACTACTGCGAAAATTGGCGACTATTCAGAAGTGTAGCAAAAATTATAGGTAGCAGGCACAAAAGCATATTTGGCTTCGTGTATACCACTTATATGTTCTTCTTTTTCCACTTGACCACTTGTATGCTCTTCTTTTTCAGCAGTGGCTTTAAACTACTGAAAAAGAAGAGAAAAAAAAGCTAACATTTTTTTTCTCAAATTCTTAATTTAAATTTTGTTTCCTTAAGTAATCTATCTAAAACTTACATGTTTATCATAGATTTTATATTAGAAAAAAAAGTCAACTACTGCGAAAATTGGCGACTATTCAGAAGTGTAGCAAAAATTATAGGTAGCAGGCACAAAAGCATATTTGGCTTCGTGTATACCACTTATATGTTCTTCTTTTTCCACTTGGCCACTTGTATGCTCTTCTTTTTCATCAGTGGCTTTAAACTACTGAAAAAGAAGAGAAAAAAAAAGCTAACATTTTTTTTCTCAAATTCTTAATTTAAATTTTGTTTCCTTAAGTAATTTATCTAAAACTTACATGTTTATCATAAATTTTATATAAGGAAAAGAATCATCTACTGCCAAAATTGGCGACTATTCAGAGGCGTAGATGATGATGCATATTTGGCTTGATATTGGACTTTAATTTGCTGAAAATAAAAGCTAAAATTTTTGTTTCTGTGGAATAAAGAGCATCTATTTATCTATCCTTTGCTCTTTTTTTTTTCTAGTTATGCCACCTGTATTTTCTGCCATTTGTTATTTAAGAATTGTAGTTTCTCTGATTTGGTTTCGAACGTAATTTTTCTTATACTAATTTTTTTCATCTGTTATTTAAGGATATATCTAAAAGAACTTGCACTTAAGTGTCAAGAGGGAGGGTGCAATCACTTAATACAGAAAAAAAATGATACAATAAAAATGAAATTCTATGAAAGATTTCGTATTGTTTGATAACTTGACGAATTCAAATAAAAGTACACATGATGACACTAAACCTGGAAAAAAAATCGAAACCTCAAGTCTTCCAGACCGAAACCGATCCTGATTTTCGAATACCATGAAAGGACCTTTCCATGCCTCTCTGTAAAAAAATTCTCTCCTGGAGAATTCACAAAAGTAAATCCTCCTTAGCACGCGGTTATCCAGTTCACGACTCTCGCCCAATTTTTACAGCTGTACGACATACAAATAACCAGCGTACCGATTCATCTTCTCTGTGTCAGCGGAACACGTGATTCCATCTGCAGTCACTGAATGAATACATTTCGTGACTGCTGCTCCTTGATTTATGCCGAAAGAACAAGTAGAAAACCAGCGTCTCCCATGCATTTGTATCACATGACGTACTTCCAACTCGTCATCTAACGTTTCCTCGCAGGGAACGGTTGGAAACTGGTTAAAGGCAACCATTTTCGATTTCGTCTGCTGAAAAACTCTTTACCACTGAACGAGTTATCTTCATCGGAATTTTAAGTGACTAAAAGATACGGAGTGAATTTATTTTGGATATTTTTTTATATAGTTTTAAATTTCTTTAAGAAAATAGAAGTGAAAAGTCATCGTGAAGTTCTTCCTGAATACCTTTCGAAAATTTTAGTAAAAAATTGAGCATTAGTAGTGTATCTATGGTAACAGACATCCGGTGCATAATACATTTTTTTTTTTCTTTTCTTATTTCCAGTAGTTCCTGGGGCATAGTATTATTTTCCCGCTTCTCCATAATGTTGCATCTAAAAAAGTTATATAAACGCATTAATATTTTAACTCAATGGTGACCCGGAACATCAATATCCTCCCTTGTTCCCCGGACCTCCCCCCCAAACACGTAGTCGATAAAATAATACAGATCTGGACCCCCCGAAATGCGACTCTCTCGTATGGGCCCGTCGAATTATTATATAATTCTCGTAATTCGATTTATATTTAAAATTCAATTTCATAGATATCGACATTGTGACAATTGCTTAAACACAATTTGTCACAGGAATTGAGAAATACTCAGAACTTTCAAAATAATCAAGTCGAGAATTTTGCATAGGATTAAGATTCATTTAATGTAACATCTCCATATGAATTTACTACTGTAGAAGATTTGACTGAGTTACATTTTGATAATTTAACAAAATAAAAACTAACAGTATGAAATTTACTGAAGTTGAAATAATGTCGAGAATTTTGCATAGGATCAATATCCATTTAATGTAACATCTTCACATGATTTCCTATTACAGGAAAGATTGGTTGAATTATATTTTGAAAATTTATCAAAATAAAAATTAACAGTGTGGAGTTTATTGAGTTAAAATTCTGTCGAGAATGTTGCATAACATCAATATCCATTTAATATATCATTTTCATATGCATTTAGTAATGCAGAAGATTTGATCGAGTTACTTACATTTTTTATACATCGAGTTGCAATTTATCAAAATAAAAATTTACAGTGTGGAATTTACTGAATTTTGGTTTGTCAGTAAAAGGTAATTTTAATCCTACTTATATTTCTTAATGCGAAACCAGGTTTTTGGTAATTACTCTCATCAGATGTAGCCGATCAGTTTAATTTCACACTTTGAAAAATATATATAGTGGTTAGTAGATTGCCCCATCTCATTACTATTATTTATTAAAATGTGTTTAATACATTTCATATAATCTAAAATGCGTTTTATTAAACTATTTATTACTAAACTATACAAAAACTATAAACTTTTTAGGAAAAAAATATCTGAATGAACGAATGTGGGTCATTGTGCGGCTTCGTTTTGAATGATATGCGGAACAGTTGCTTACCATAGTAATTGGGAGAGATACGTAAGATGTTCAAGATTTCCTGAGTACTAAGAAAGAAATAATGAAATTTATGCTCTAAAATTGTGAGAATTAGGTCCATTCGTAAGTTACGTAAAGGAACAAAATATTTAGATTAGAATTCAGAACATTATTCTAACATTCATGGTGCCATTCTTCTCCTGCCATTAGACACCTACTCAGGGCGTGCACATACATGGCTGTTGTGTATTCGAATCGGGAAGGTCACTTTCTCTTCATTTTAAACCCACCAAACAGGTCAGATCAAATGTTTTTTGTGTAGCCCAAATTGGGAAAAAAAAAACCCCATCAAAATCTTAATTTATGAAGACAGCTACATGTATCTCTTTATTATTATTTCAGTTCTATTTTTTTCCAAGCATTTAATTTCACGTCTTAAGAATTTCATATCTAAAATAAGACAAGGTGAGTTATGATCAAAGCAAGTCGGTCCTTTTTAGGTTTTCGGATTAGTTTAATGTACCCCAATCACGTTGGAAACACCTCTATATCGAATCATTCCATATTTCAAAACCCAAATATGAGATATATTCTAGAAGATTCAAACGAAAAATAAATTAGACAGATGTGTTGCGATGTTATTATTCGATTCAATTTTAATAATTTGCAATGATTTAGGATAAACAAGACAATTTTTGAAAAATAGGATCTTAAAATATTGCAGATCACCATGAAACCATTATTGTTATGACTATGGTGACCATTTTTCCATAGTTTTAAGTCATTGAAACTATTATTTGAGTGCGAATCGATATTATCCGCATTTCAAAAGACCATGAAAGATTCCAGCTTCTACTAATACACAATATAAAATTTTCAATTCCATGATCTCGCATACAAAACCCATTAAAATCAGTTAATCGAATATTACATCAGTGCATCGATATTGTACTGATACATTAAAATCAGTGCATTGGTATTGCACTGATATAGTAAAATCAGTCCATTGATATTATACTGATACATCAAAAATCTCACTGATACATGAAAATCAGTGCATTGATATTCCACTGATACATTAAAATCAGTACATTGATATTGCACTGATACATAGAAAATCGCAATTGATACATTAAAATCAGTGCATTAATATTGCACTGATATATTAAAGTCAGTACATTGATATTATACTGATACATCAAAAATCTCACTGATACATGAAAATCAGTGCATTGATATTGCACTGATACATTAAAATCAGTACATTGATATTGCACTGATACATAGAAAATCGCAATTGATACATTAAAATCAGTGCATTGATATTGCACTGATATATTAAAATCAGTACATTGATATTATACTGATACATCAAAAATCTCACTGATACATGAAAATCAGTGCATTGATATTCCACTGATACATTAAAATCAGTACATTGATATTGCACTGATACATAGAAAATCGCAATTGATACATTAAAATCAGTGCATTAATATTGCACTGATATATTAAAATCAGTACATTGATATTATACTGATACATCAAAAATCTCACTGATACATGAAAATCAGTGCATTGATATTGCACTGATACATTAAAATCAGTACATTGATATTGCACTGATACATAGAAAATCGCAATTGATACATTAAAATCAGTGCATTGATATTACACTGATACATTAAAATCAGTACATTGATATTGCACTGATACATAGAAAATCGCAATTGATACATTAAAATCAGTGCATCGATATCGTTCCAAAACTAGGTTTTTGAAGGACTGTTGCTCTCACTGGAACACATCATAAAATCATCACTTTCATAATCACAGTGACCAAGGCATTATAACCTTTATTTGAATGCACATTGATATTATCAGCCTTTCAAAAATTGACCGCAGAAATGTTACAACTTCTACTGAAACATTATAAAATGGTTACATGCATTATTTCGGTGACCAAATCGTTATACGAGTATTCATCGATTTTATCAATAACACGCCGTATTGCGATTTTCTGCATTATCACTGATTAATTTTCGGTTGCATTTCGGCGGCTGCACGACGAGATCAAAATAAATACGGGCAGGGAAGGAGGCACATCGTGATGTGGGGGTCACGTTGAAATCTCACCTCGCCCCGCTGATTGGGTAATAAGGGTATTATCGGGGTGCGATGATGATCCTGCGTCTTCGGCGGGCCCTTTTCGCTTCCCACCATTAGGGCCCATTAGGGCACGCCAGCCATCTGCCCCGAAATTAAGACGACGAGGGCCTCCATCCCTTCCCCTGTCCCTTTATTTAAGAAAGAAGAGAAGAAGGCATCGAGTCAAAGTTTTCTTTCCTTCTCCATTGTGCAGTGGAGTGAGAATGGCGGGTTTCCACGCGGATAATGAGGGTTATTACGCAGGCAGTATTTTGTGTTTAAGGCGTTCTGGGGCTGTGTAGTAGGCCGGGATGTTTCACACCCACATTTACCTTTTGTATAGGGTAGGAATGGTCTTTGAGGACTTGGTAATGATGTGTTTGAGTTGCTTGACAGTTGCCAAACTGGAGGCCGCACTGAAACCAAACAGAGTTAATGCAATAATGGCTTTTTTTAATCATAGCAAAATACATATATTAAAAAGTACCCTTTGATTTGATTGCATACACTGTACCACAAAACAATAGTAATAGAAAAGTCTGCTTTCTAACAATAATAAAAAAGTGTGTTAAAAGCAATCAATGGTGATTTCAATAGTTATTTACTATAACGCGTAATATGGTTTAAATAATTTAATTTAATTAAATTTAGATATTATTATCTTATACAGTTACACTAATGATGTCGTTAAAACTTTCCTACCATTAAAAGGGGTCGCCATTCTGAAATGTCTTGTTTCTTGTTCTTGTATTTTCTTGTTCTTAAAAATCTTGTTCAATATACCATAGTCAAAACACTTTATAATATTTGTATAATAATTTTATAGCGTTATTTTCTGAAACCATCTGCATTTCTAGACAATAATTGTTAAAATCCGTAATTTTGCTGAAAGCATGTCTTTAAGATTTTGCTGAATAGCAATTTTAGATTTTTTAAAAATTTTCTATTCATAATCAACCTATCAATGCATTGATTTTATAATTATTTTCTAATTTTGAAGTCCCAACACTTTTAAAAAAAATTAAATTGATAATATTAAAAATGAAAGATTTTCTAGCCTTAATAGGAATTATCACTCTGAAATATTCTAAAAGCAACATTCCAGGATTTTCCTCTGTTTTATCTAGAAAAATTTCTATGCTTTTTGATACTTCTTGCGCAATTAATTAATAAATTACGGCTAATTTAATTAAAAACCAATAAATATGAAATAATTTAATGATAATTAATAGTAATTAAATATAAGTTATAGATGTCATTTTGGCAAAATTTCTTAATTTTATATTATTGTCAGTTCCAGAAATACAGTTTTATGGAAAATCAATCACTATGAGATAATAAATCTTGCCAATGATATCACTTCAATTCAAAAATAAAGAATGCTGCAAAAAATATTTTTCAAATGATTATTAAAATAAAAAAAAAAAAAAAAAAAAACTTTTACCTTTACGTTGTCCAAAATTTTAATTCGCAATTTCTTAATTATATTTTTGAGAATTTTCGACTTATATTTTTATATATATATACTATCTGATAAAAAAAACAGCAAATTTATATTCAATCAAATATGTTTCTATCGAAGTAATATAAATGATTCATTGAATGAAAAAGTGAAGAAAAGCCAAAATGAAAGAACAAAAGCGAACCTTGGGTAATAATGGGGGAAAAGTGAGAGAGAGAGAGAATAGAGCATGATTGGCCGAGTGCCAAACCAGAGTTGTAAAAATTTCATTCCAATTTTTATGAATTTTAAGGGGAGAAGCTGTCGCTTTTCGTTTTTTGAAATAACATATAATTGATGGTAGTAGAATAATTTTGATGTTTCCTGGACATTCCGGATACAGACTAGTACATGGATTATCTCTGGTAACTTCATTCATTTTCTTTTTTGTTCTTAATATTATTATTTCCTTTTCATTGTTTATCGATTCCTCAGTATGTAAAAGTAACAAATAAGATTTAAATCAAAAATGTAAAATTATAAAATTATTTCAAACCGCTATATTTCTCCTTCCGAGTCCGGTCATTCGCTGTTATTTAAATTCTTGATTTTGGAACAAATTTACTGAATTGAGATATCTCAAAGATATTAAAACAATTTATGATGTATATATATATGTATATATATATATATATAAGTAACCAATCTAAAGTAAGAAATAGTTTGAAAACGAAACTAAAATGAAAACGAAACAAAACAGTTTCGAAATCGCAACTAAAATTTATTACCTATTCAAACTAAAACCAAAAAAGAACTTTATAGTATTTAGAGAGCTCTACTGCAGCTACTTCTAAAACACAGAGGAATTGATACAAAAGTATTAAAATCAAGTTAATAGGAAAATCAAAAAAACGAAATACAAATTAAATCAAAAAATATATAAAAAAAATATAAAAAGAATCCGGCCTGGAGACTTTTTCAAGGGTCACCCTCAGGCAGGGATTCAAAGAAAGGGATTTTTTTCTGTGAAGGAAATGCAGACATAGTCTAATAATGATTCCTCGTGACCCGAAAATCCCCTGAAATTAGGCCCAAGAGATATACCATTTTAACAGAAAGGAAAATACAAAACAACAAATTAGAAGAAAATAACCACTACTAAGTAAAAATACAATAACAAAAATAACAACAAAAACAAAAAATACCTTAAAATAGCCCTAAAGGACATACCATCTGCAGTCAAGGAAATTTTTAAGCTATCGATTGTGATTCCCGCTTTTTAAAATCACTAACGGTAAATTAGGTAAAAAAAAATTGTAAAATTAGGTGTAAAATTGTATATATATATATATATATATATATATATATATATATATATATATATATATATATATATATATATATATATATATATATATATATATATATATATATATATATATATATTGCTTTATTGCTTGTTCGTTTGTATTCCCTTGAACCAGGAATTGTCTGATGCTTCTCTTTAGATTTTTCAATGTTTATAAGAGGAGGCTAATGAAGTGAAAATACTAAATTCACGCCAAGAGTTAATATTTCGTAACCATTATCCAATGCCATTCAAGGCATTCTGTGGCATGACAAAATTATTAGAGAGTATGCGAGACAATTTTGAGGGACCCTACTAGTTCATAAATTAAAAATAGGATTATTATCAGAGAAAAGTTCCATTAATTCGCTGTAAATCCCATTATAACAAGGAGAAAGGAAAATGCCATTATAATTATTTTTTGGAAAATCTTTTTATAGTATATTTTATTAGCTTCATATTTTAAAACTTATTTTTTGCATTTTAATCAGATAAACCCACAAAAGAAGTATTGTGAACATATCTGATAAGGATATCTTAAATTTCATCAAATTTCTGCAGACACTTTAATGAAATGAATGATGGCGAATATAAATATTGAGAATAGAAAGGAAAACGCATTCGACATCAGCGCATCCCCAGCGTATCAATGCGCATTTCCTTTTTCCCACCCCTTGTCCAAATGGTGGGGGGAGGGCGTTCGAGAAGAATGGAGGCCCCCTGCCATGTGTGACATGGGTGCGTGTCGCCTTTTGTGACTCGGCGTTGCGGAAAATTTGATGGCAGCGTAATCCGGTCGTGAATTCAAGAATGGAGGCGTCCGATTTACGCTCTTAGCGTCTATGGCTCGTTTGATTCGTCTCTCATTGTACGACGCAGGGTACATACCAATCACTCAAATTTGGGGAAGAAAGCGATTTAGTCAGCTTGGACGATAAATTCAAAACTTGTTTCGTGGTGTTTTTGCATTGTAATAGCATTTTGTGGACTTTAAAAGGTTTATAAACATAAATGGCATGAAGACAACTCAATTAAAAGCTGAAATATAATATAAGAAAAATGAAAATAAATAGCTCGTAAATATAAGAATAAAAAATATCTTTACTCAGAGGTTTTGGTTTAATCGAATTCACATCTGCGTGATTGATAGACTCATTTTCATACAAAGTGATGTAACTGTATAATATCAAGACTAACAAAATGCCAGGGGTTTATGGTATTAAATATTCCTAATGGAGTTATTCTATTTAATTCAGAAACCAGCGGTGTTACAATGGCGTGGAGACCGGTTGGCGGGTAAAAGGAGCACGGTTGCCATTGTGCTGGGCTTAAAAGACATTAAGGAGACAAAGCATAATGCGTTACTGTCATATTTAAAAGAATTTGGCTTGGTTTAGTGATATTAACGTCCCGTTTGAAGCAACACTTGGGCTATTTTGGGACGGACCTCGTAATTTTGAACCGCGGTCAGATGACGAGGACGACACCTGAGCTGGCACCCCCTTCTCCATACCACACCACACCAGCGGGAGGACGTTTGGTCAGGACGGATTTAGCGTGCAACAGACCCCCTTACACGTCGGTTCTTCGGGGGAATCGGGTCTCGAACCTGAAACCCTTCTCTTCCGAAGCCGAGACCTTACCACCAGGCCCCGGAGGCCCCTCATATTTTAAAGAAAGATTTGTGGAAAAGGGGATATCGCTTGCAGCTGGAAAGTCACTGATGACGACTAAGGGTGAAAAAAAAAATCATATTGTGCCCCGGGTATCATTTACCCTTGTTCTTTCGCCCCTGTAATAAAACAAAAGAATAAAAAAGATTTTACAAGAGAGTCCCATTAAAGTGCAATTCCTAATAGAGAACTTTATATCTAAAGAATCCAAAATTTTAGATTTTTTTTTTTAGAAAATAATAGTTATATATTCTTTTGATGAGTAACTTGTAATAATAGAAAAGTAATGCATATTAATGAATGTATGCAGATGAGTTTTCCCCACAGAAACATAAACGTGAAGTCGGAATTAAATAACAGCTTGTGAGAAAAAGACAGGAAAGACAAAGAGATAGAAAATGGGCATTTTATGAGAGAGAGACGAAAAAAGTATCCCATAGTTGGCCGTGTATTAAACGTGGTATGCTCCTAGAGCATGCCGGCTGTCACTAAATTCAGTAGAGATGGTTTTCACTTTCAGCTATTGCATTGTGAATGAATTTTGATATCTTTTAAAACTGCAACCACAATTGGCCTTCCTTTTACCAACTGATTCTTTTTCTATCTATTTCTTTGTTTTTTATAACTTTTTTTTTTAGTTTTGCTATTTATCGAATTTTTAATATTAAAAATAACCAAGCAGCTTAAAATAATAATTAAAAAAAGCTTTTAAAATAATTGTAGTGAATGCTGTAACTTTTCAGTTGCAATAGTGGAACTGCCATTGCCCTGGCGCGAGGAGTTGCGTAGATGTTGCAACTGTCTTACCCTTTACGAATGAAAAATGGGCAACACTCTAACCATTTGCCATACAGATTTAGATATTTTGCGGGCCTATGCAGTGCACATTATGAGGCCTTTCTTTTAATAAATTGGCCAATTTAACTCCATATTTCAACACATTTTTAACATGTTAATGATTTACTTTAGTTTAATATCTTCTATTTTAATAACTTAGTGAATATGTATTTATATTTTATTTACCTATTAGGATTCCAAACTACATGGCATTTGGTTTTATATATATTCTAATATTATTGTAGCAGATGTTTGGTTTAAAAAATATTCTAATAACTAAATGAGTACAGTAGACTCCCGATTATCCGCGCCTGCCGCACTAAGTTTTTTTTTTTTTTTTTTTTTTGCTTTCAAGCAAAGAGAAAATGCTTCTAAAGCAAGAAGCAAACACAAATGACTGATTTCTTCAAAAAGGTGTAGTTTTACAGTTATGCTTTTGTAATTACATAATATATTACAGTATTAAAATAGTACATATGTATTCATTTTTCTGTGTATCCTTGACGCCTCTCGTAAGTACAAAGCACTTTTCTGTTTTCATTGACAAAATGCATTTTAGGTTAGTTTTGAGTGATATACTAAAATATTAAGCCTTAGTTAAGCATTTCCTGCTGTTTTCTTTTACGTTTTATTATACATAAAACGATTTTTCAAAGTTGGAATGGCTGTTTTCTCTTTTGCTATACCCGTTTTTAGCTTTTTTCGGATTATCCGCGATTTTTGTTATCCGCGGCGGCCGCGCCACCCAATTCCGTGGATAATCGGGAGTGTACTGCATAAAGAAACGTAAGAATCAGAAAAATTATATTCAATGAAGTGTTAATACTACCCTAATATTTTATTTTTTAATAATTTATTTCATTTATATTCTTTACAAAATTATTTATTTGGGTAATAGGAAAAAAAAATTTTTTTTAATCGACTTGCTTGCAGTCCCCTCTTAGCCTATTGATCATTATCGGATTTGAAAACCATCCGCGTCTTTGTGATTGGTTCAGGAAGTGTTTATTTCGTCAAAAAGGGGTGAAATCAAAGATCAAAGGAGCAAATGTTTACATTTAGCAATATTGTAAATTCAGATTTTTTTTCGGAATTAGGAATTACTGTTCATCGTTCTGCGTACCTCCTTAGCGAAGTACAATCATCAAAAAGTCTTAGTTTTGGAATTTTGAAACGAACAATAGCGTCTACCTAGTTGAAAATCCGCCACTTCTCGAATCTCCAAACTGTCTAGTTATGTCATCGAATACTGCATATCACTGTAACAAAGCGAATTTTACCTTAGTTTCTACGAAACGCATCTGTATGACAATCGACATTCCAATAAGTCTGATTTTACATGTATTTTGTATACAACGTTAACCATTTTATTCTTCATATATCTATTTATGTTGAAAGGAAATTTTCTATAATTGTTGTAAGAGTAATCAAATGGAACTAGTATTAAATTTCAAGCGCTTTGAGATCAACAGCTTATTGTGAGAGTATAACATAATTTTAATCATAAACCTTTTTTTCTCCTCATGTTTGATTGTATTTTTTTATAAAAAATTTACTTTATTAATATTTGAGAAACTTTGATGAAACACTAAATTTCTAGCTCAATGTCCTATTTCTTTTCATTGATAAATCTGCGTTTTTACCTTTGTAATGAATTGACCTTTCATTGGATATTCTGCAAACAGTTCAACCTGTAACTTTACGTAATTAAATTTAAATCCTTTGCAAAGGTGTTGAATTTTTTCAATTCAGCGTTTTAAAAATAAAGTGGTTTTTTTTCTGCCTTAAATCATAACCATCTTAACGTCAAAATTATTTTTAAAAATTTTTTAAAAAAATTAAAAAGATAAAAGTTATAGATCCGTAGAGCATCCTATCAGCGATAATATAAAGATAAAGAAACCTTATCCTGAAACTTTCAGTATATCCACATAAAAATTCTTTTGCGTATATCTGTATGTACCATAAAACTCCTTCAGAGCAAAGTGATGCAGCCAATGAAAAGTCCCTACTAACAAAAATTGTGTTCTGTCTGCGGAAATGTAAATTGAAAAAAACTTTCAGCACAGCAATATAACACCTCCTTAGTTTGAGCCCGGAATAAATATATTCAAAGAAAAAACATACAGAATTCGACATCAATAACATTACCTTTTTATCTATCCAGTGTTATATGGATTCATTTCATTTATCTAACCACAACAGACTGTGGCTTGATTCGTAACTTATCTGCATGCAACAGGAAATATCCTTGAAAAAAAAGTGATGCAACTATTGAAAAATCCGATAAAAATTGTAGCATTCTATCGATAACAATTTAAATGGAAGAAAGACTTCTTCAGACTTCTAATCATGAGCTGGAAACTAGCAAAAACTGCAGAATTTGAGACTATGACATTCTCTACTATAAGCAGCAATACCTTTTCATCTGTACAAGTTTATTTTATATTATTCATCTAATAACTACAAACAGTCACTTGGTGTGGAGCAACCAACCTGAATGCAGCGTTAAAGAAACAAGAAAACAAAATGATGTAACTAATGAAAAGAACTATAAAAAAACTGTATCATTCTGTTGACTGCAGTGTTTAAAACGGAAGAAAGATTCCTTAAGCACATAGAGAAGCTCCCTATCGTTAGCTGGAAAAAATATATTAGAGGACAAAAACTGCAGAATTTGGGACTATAATTTTACCTATAAACAGCAATACCTTTTCATCTGTCCAGGTTTATTTCATATTTTTCATCTAACCACTACAAATGGTGCAGAACCAACCTGAAAGCAGCATTAAACAGCCAAGAAAGCAAAATGAGGCAACTACGGCTGAAAGCTACATCCTATCGGCGGCAATGTAAATGGAATAAAGACTCCTTCAGCACCTGGAAAGAAAAGCTTCTTTACCTGAGCGCGGAACACGCGTATAAATAACCTCTCAAACTGTCTTCGAAGGCAAAGCAAATTGTTTACACTGCATATTTAATACCCGCTCTTCTATCCCTTTAATCACCAGCGCCAGAGGTTGAATTATTCTCGCAGCACAAAAGAGGATGCAAATTTCCCCCCAATTAATGCAAATTTAAAGCGGACCCACCCCTCACCTTTTAGCTCGGCCTCGCGCTCTTTTTATCGAGTTGTTGTGCGGCTGAATTCGAAATTAAACGAATTACTTTTCATGCGAGTGGCAGCGGAGTCTTTTAATATAAAAGCAAACGATCTTTTCTCTTACAACTAAACTATGAGGTTAACGAAGCAACAAATCAGTAAGGTTGGTGCTTTATAAGACCGCTGGAATTGGGTTTTGCTTTGGTGGTTTAGTGTTTTGGGTAAAGAGATGAAAATTGACTTACACATTTTTGGATATGAATTATTTTTTTAGTCAATGAGGTTTTTAACTGAGATAAGGAATATGTGTAATAGAATATAAAAACTGAAAAAAATAAGAAGTTTTTTTTCGATAATTAGATTGATTTCGATGTATCGAAAGGGTTATTAAATATTCCTTCTATCGTTAAGATTCCTAATTAATGGATGAATAAAAAATAAACGACATGATGCTATTATGATCGTTCGACATTTCAATAATGCATATATCGAAAACATGATTTTTTTTTTAAATCTTTAAAATTTAACCCCTTTTAACACAATGTCGCGTCGATCTCATGTAACAACTTACGAAATTTTTGTTGTTTAAATCTGTAATGAAGTCAGTGTGGCAATTGATTAAAATACAAAAATCCCTTCGACATATCTAAATATATTAGAATCTATTGCCTTTCTTTAATTGACTCACCCGGATAACTGTTTTACGTTTTGAAATATATTTTGGAGGAACCACAAAACTCACGTTAAAACAAGAACTGAAGGGAAAAAAAGCAAAAACTGGGAAGTGCTTTCCCCCTCTTCCCATCGGGAAATGATTAAATAATTGAAAGACAAAATCTGTGGTCCCTTTTGGAGTACTCCTGATGTTGTTATTCTTGTCTTCCCTCCTAAACAATTAATTTACTATAAATATAGTGAATTGGGGAATAAAACTATCAACAAGAGAATTAGAATACAGATAGATTAGGTTTGCAGGGTAGAAAAAGGAAAATTATGAATTCTTAATGGTAAAATTTCCTTATCCACAGATAGTGTGTGTTGGATAAGTCATCAGCGACACAAAATGACGGAGTAACGATATTGGAAAGAACATAATATTTCTTATTCTGCTCTGATTTCGCTACAACCTCTGAGAAAAATGCTAAACATAAGAGATCGCTAATGACTTATCCGAGGAGCTGCCTTGCGGGAGGTACATGCATATTATCTAACGGCTACTGATGCATTTCAAAACAGAAATTTCTTGTTCAAGGCAAATCGGACATGGGTATTCCTATCATTTTGTAAGCAAAGAGAAATACAGCATCTGAACAACCCAAGGAAATATTATGATTACTTCCTTGTGAGGCGCAAAGGCCAACATTTTGCACAGGCATCTATGAATATTAATTATAAGGAATTTTGTCTTTTATTAGCTTATTGCATTGAGTGAATGACTTCAGTAACAGTGAATAACTCCAACTCCACATCTGTGTTGCATTTACACTGTTCTCTAAATACGTGAGCGACAGAGGTTTATAGCATAATATGCCAAATGAAACATAAGTATACTTTGTCATTAATGTGTTGAACATTTGCTAATATACTAATACATTAATACAAAATTCCGGTTTTTAAATAACCGTTTATTGCTTTCTATAAATAATTAGTGAATACTATATATCTGTGATATTCATTTCATTGGAAACGAATAGTGCTAAAAAAGTTCTAAAGATGTAGATGTACGGACAATTCTTAATCTATCGTAATGCATATTCTGATGCTTATTAACTTTCCAAAGTCATTGCAGCTTTGCAAATTTTTTGACTTCTAAAGTATTTGATGCAAACGCTTCTCACTCACTCAATCACATCTATATGCTGTTTGTCTTCTTTCATGAGGAAAGTAGAAATTCTTTCTAGTAATAATTATCCTCTCGAGGAGGGCACCTCAAAAATAAGGATGAGAAACCTTCCAGCATGGTAATTTGTTTTCACAATTCTGGTGAGTTTAGAAATGATACAGGGTTGGCTACCCCCTATTAATGACGGGATGTGTTTCCTATGTGAAGGGTTGTACAGTGACCGGTGATGGTCCTTAGAATTCAACTATAGTTTCGTACAATGCTGTCATGGTGTTCCTATCATTCAATTCAGATTTATCCGAATGCCTTAAGCCGGGTTGGAGTAATTTTTCGCGATTTGTAGCAATAATTTCTTCTCTCTTTCTTGTCTATATAACAATTTTGTTGTGCAATTTGTAGATAATATGCCAGTCTAAAAATTCTGAGCAAATTTATGGGAAGTCCGTTTTTTCTGGAAGCCATATTCATATAAATATGATAGCTAAAAAACACAAATAAATGCAATTAATATACATATTTATGATTATGATGGTAGATGTATATCAAATGTTGGACTCATTTTGTCAAAAAATTAGCTACCTGTCAATCTGTTTGTTTACAAGATATGAATAATATTACAAATTAGTGATATTGCTTCTCTGCGTAGGAAGTCTCTTTGTAAAGAAGATAATTTCACATATATACTAATAGTTGCCGAATGGATGTCGAATTAAAGATCCTTGGAATTGGTGACTATTAGACGAAGAATTTTTTGAAAATCTTGAAGGATCCCGAATATTCAAGAAGCTTGGTGATACGTATTAGAATTTCCACATTTCGACTCAATGATTATAAAATTATTATTTATTAGTGAGTTTGTTAGACTTTTTACCGTCCACCCACCGGACGAGTTTTGGAGATTTTCTGTGACAATATAATAAAACAAAAAACAATGACTTAATTAGATTAGAAGTATAGAAATGAGCAAAAATTTTGACCTCGAGTTTTGGTAAATCTCTACGATTCAGACTTCTCCAAACGAATTTTTGGAATTATACTAGTTATATATATAGGTCTAAATACCATATATCTATTTATGAGCACAATAACTCTAAAATATTTTGAGTTAGACGGATGAAATTTGGTATATGAACTTAACACCAAATTTGAGAGAGCGTTTTGTCCCGCTGGCCGTGTACAAGTGAAGATGATATTAGAAAAAGTAAAGAGCTGCATGGATAAAACTTGACACACAAATTAAACATCTAAAATGTCGATATTTATCGAATTTTGTGCCAAATATATGTTGAGGGGTTCAACTGCTATCAGTGTGCACTTTTTGTATGAATTTAAATGCAACAACTCAAAAACGCAAGGACTTAAGTAAATGAAAGTTGATATGTGATCTTGTGATTATAATTGTACTATAATTGTAGTTGTACTATGTCAAGTTCTTGCTTCGATTGGTGAGAAAAAAAAAGGCTTTCAAAATAAATACTCGATTTTCGGGTACATGTATACTAACATCATGTCAGGTTTTAATAGGCACGATAGATTCAGTAAAGATGCTAAATTCACTCTTAATATCTATATTTCGTAATTGCTATTCACTAATACCATGCAATGCATACGCGGCTTTATTCAAGGTTCACAATCTTATGCGGGGGGGGGATAAGAGCTTTATTAAAGACTATACTAAAAAATCTTGAGACCACTCTCGCTGATTATTAAAGAAATTAAGAATTGAGTCAGTTTGATTAAAAGTTAATTAGCGCTTCAAAGTTGTCATTTTTATCATAAATATATGTGTGAAAATTAAATACAAATACAAATTTACTTTTCAAATGCCCCAAGCAACAAAGCAACATTTCAGCAAAATGAAATAACCCTTCGCATTCTATGAAGGACAAATTAATAAAACATAATCACTTCTTGCACTGTGCAAATTTGCCTGGAAGTAGGCTGTCAGTGAGTCAGAATAACAACAGTTCACATATGAGACGAACTTTGCCTTGACATTGGTTTCCTTTACGTAATACATTTCGCAGATTCGCATAAAGCTCGAGATGTCGCAAGCCACGTTTCATTTTTTGTCTCATTTCTCCAGATTTACGATCCGTGTGGTGAAACTGCGTACATTCAGTACATTGGCCTCTCCGTAATTGTTCGCTGCAATCTTAAATTACTTCATTTTCATTGTGTACAGTATGAGGTGCGCCATGGCAGAAATACGCCAATCGTAAAGGCCCGAACCGTGACGTCATCCCACCAAATTTCATTGGTTGAAATTTTTGAAATTGAAAAGGAACTGCAATTAATATTATTGGTTTCTTTCTCGTGTATGGAACTTTTTCTTCCTTATTAACAGAAAACTTTTTTGAGCAGAATACCTTTCGATGCCCTCGGGTGCTTCTCATTATAAAGAAAATGGAAATAATACATTTTTTTCTTTTCTTTTCTGTTCTTAAATGAAGATAAAAAATAAAATAAAATAAAAGCGAAAAAGAAATGATTTTTCTTTTGTTCAAAAAAGAGGCGGTACTTTGACAACTGGATTTCGAGCGGATTAGCGAACAATTGCCAATTAGTTGAGAGCGGTGTTTTTGAAAACATTCTTTGAACTGTGATATTTTTGTTGAAAAATTACCTCTCCCTTCTCTGATCGATATTTTTCATCCGGAGCAAAAAGAAGAAAATTGAAACGAACCATTTTGAAGAGATGCTTTTATAATTGAAATTACTCGAGGCACTGACTGGAACTTGAATGAAAGAATAGAATTTTATGAACGGTATTCTGTGTCCAGTTCGGTATTATCTCTGGTGTTGGCGGATCAGTTTTGCTTTTGTTATAGATCATATGAAATTCAACGCATCGGACCTGTATTAAGCCCTTAATTAAAAACAATGCCTTGAATTAGTAGTTCTATTTTATAATGAAATGAGCTGATACCCGGTGTGTTCCTACCGCAGAAGAAATAATTTTGGAAATACTGTTTGAAATTTAAAATAACTATCTTGTTTAATTAGGAATGACAGAAAGAATGATCTTTATTTTCTAGTCGATAATGGATACATTCATTAAAATTAAATGATACATAAAGGAGAAGATAAATAATATTTATTCAACTTTTTTATTTTATTATTTAAGTATACTTTAGGGTAGACAATATTTTTTTTCCGTCTTCAGCAAAAACAAATAAATTTCTTGGCTGTCCGACTCATGAGCATCCAACATACAACTAGAAAAGTGAAAAACATGGATTTTTCTAAATTCAAAGCAATAAGTTGGCAAAGTTTTATCGCTATCGGATGAACAGTATGGCAGCGCATAAAATACGAATAAACAAACATTCAGTTTTACATATTAGATTAGTCTATAATTAGGCTTGAATTCAATTTCACATTTGTTGAATGTTTATTGATGCCTAACTGGGTTTTTTCGAAAATATTTGGCATTATCAAATTATTTAAATATGCAAGAATTCAACCCTTAAATGCATGAATATTTGTTTTGAATGAAAAATAATAATAATTTATTATAAAAAATAGTTATATGTTACGTTAAAAAAAATTTAAAAATCAAAGTAATAATACGGTATATTTATTTTAACCTCTTTGTCGTCCATAACGTGTCTAGTGCGTTCAAGTGAAACTTCTGCAGGACGGCCGTAACGCATTTCAAGCTTTCTTCTACGTTTTAAAACTTTTAAACGTTTAAAAGGCTTTTAAATGTTTACTTGTTTGAGTTTTTATTTTTGTTTGTTCTATAGCGGCGAAAAACAGAGGAAAAACATAAGTTTTTCACGGACGGATAAATTTTAGCGAAAGGGTTAAAAAAAGTTGTATGTAGATATTTGGCCACATACAATATTTTCCAAAAATCTAGCTTGTATCTATAGTCTGTGTATTTTCTGTAGGCGGTTCAAGGTCACATTTTCAACCTCGTTATTGGTTGTCTGGTACCAGTAACATGGTAGAAAATGTGACCTTCAACCGCCTACAGAAAATACACAGACTATAATATAATTTTCAAATACAGCATCAAACTTTGATACCTTACCTGACAACAGATGAGAAGTAATTTTTTAACAATTATATAGATCACTCCTTTACAGGGAACTCGACAATAGAAACTATTTCTTCAGGTAACACACTGAACTTCATCATCCACCACATTCAAATGTAAGAAAAAAAAAGTTGTAATTTACTTGTCAAAAGTTGTCAATTTTTTTCTTTCATATTTGATTTATTGTTTATGATTATCAACGGGTTTTTGAACAAAGTTTAGTGGAATTTGATATATATAACTGAAAACAATATGCATTTAAAAGTTAATATATCATTATCAGTCTTTCATCAATTCATTCATCAGAAAATTGGAATATAAATCGATTTCGAATTAAATATTAAAAAGAACATTAATATCTAGTGAGTCAGTCTATTTATCCTGGCTCAAGAGTTATTCAGATGCTGCCACCACTTTGCTGAAATATCTGTCGATTTCGATTCAAAAAATTAATGTTCTACTCTCCTACTGTTTTTAAAGAGCTAAATAATTTCTATTAAAGAGCGAACAAGTTTTTGGGTGTGAATTCTGAAGTTGGAATCCACATAGTCTATTCATTAGTCTATTGATCCATTATTAATGAATTAATAATAATTAATATTAATAATAAGTATTAATAGTATAATATTAATATTATAGTAACAAAAAAAATCATTTATTCCTAATAGGTTTTGGTTAATTCTTATTATTATTTCACTTCAAATGTTTTAATTATTTTCTTTTCTTATTTCTCTTAAATTATTATTCACTTCTACGAACTAAGTTTTAAAAGTGTATTTTGTATGCGATATTTTGAACCATTATGCTTTTATAATATCTGTAATCAAAGAATTTCGTTTTAACTAATCGTCTTTCGTTAGAAACTTTATCTATATATTTAAATAATGATGAAAACCAAAGAATCATTCCTCCTGTCACAAATTTTACACCGATTTCGCAAATTGTTATTTAAGTAAATACAGTGACGAAAACAAAACACATGAAGTTTAAAGGAACACTGGTGAAGCATTATTTTTCAAGAAATCTAAGCCAATAAGATTTAACTTTAGAAAAACCGTATGGTTTGAAATTAACAATAAAAATTTCCTGATAAAGCTGAAAGAATTTTTTTTAAGAGTGTTGATTATATCTATAATGAGCTTGCTTTCTGGCTAAAAAGGCGAAGCTCTTTCGGAAAAGTATTAGATTATATATTAAATAGTTTTGATTATTTTTAAAGACTAAAATGTTAAAAGTGATATATTAAATTTTTATTGTGCTTTTATTTGTTTTATAACTTTAGTGTTTCTTTTCGTCTTTTTCAAGTATTTTGTTATAACAATGTTATAAGAAGTTTAAAAGTTTCTTTCACTTTTAATATTTTTGATTTTTTTCTTTTACCATGTCACTTTATTTATTAATGTATTTATTTATTTTGTAAATTGTGTGCTACATCACTGATACAATATGTTGCTTATATTTGCATTTATAGCTAGTATATTAATGTATTTACCAATTCTAATTTCCGGCCAATCCCAAACAATGTTTATCATCTCCTGGATAAACATCTGGCATTTTTCATTTGTTTTAAACCTTTCGTTTTTGAATCTAAACAACTAATTTCTCATTGAAAATTTAGTATAGTTTAATTATTTTAATATTAAATTGCCCAAATTTACCAAAATAATACCTAATCATTTAGGTGGGGAAAGTAAGATATGCAATATTATGTTATTTTGACGCACAGAAATATGAGAGAACAAGCTGTCTTAGTTTAATTTTTTAGGTCTTTAAACAAGCCTATCTAGAACTTTTTCTTTTAAAAAGAGATGCAAAGGTATTGTGCCAAATGTTTTTGTTTTATTTTTAATAATGAAATAAATTAATGGTGTTTTTAATAATGATTTTTAATAATTAAGATAGTACAAAAGACCATTGCATTTCATCAATCAATGCGGGGAAAATAGTTTTCTCATGCTACCAATAATTAAATATATTTACCATTCTGAACAAATATAAAATTCTTTGCACCTTTTACCCCAGATACTTCATATTAAAAATATATTTGAGTCAATTTCTTTACAAGAGTATTATTTTATATATTTTGGCTTACGAACTGGGTATGATTAATGCAAGAAAAATCTGAACTGTTCAACGGTTTATAACAGACTGTAAAAAAGAATTTTTAAAAAATTCATTAATTCATGCTCAATTTTACATCGCATAAAATATTTTATATATTTATAAATATTTACAGGCATTTATTAAGAGTTCATATGATCCTCAAAATATCATTTATTTATTGAAAAAGAAATTAATATTATATTTTTCTTATGATGTTGAAATCTTAATTTTCAATTCATATTAATTTTAAAAAAGTATAAGAATTGTATATATGCTTAATTGTGCATTTCCCTAAAGAAATTGACTGTCCTCTTATTATTTTAGATGAAGGCGTGGAAAATATACTAGGAAAAGAAAGATACAATGGTAAGTTTCAAATTCACTAAGCAATTTATCATAATTCTACTATGCAGTTTGTTTGAAAATATATGTAAAGGAATTCTGATAAGTGTTATCAGACTCTTTATGCAGAATTCGTATAATAATAATGAGTTTCAAAAATCGAATATTCTTAAATCTGTCTAATGTGAGTAATTTAATATAATTTGATATTAATATAAGTAATTAATATCAATATCCAGAATAACGATTTAGTTTTTCCTTAATTTTAAGTATTTCGAATTTTCTTGTATAGGTTGTTTGTATCAAATCATTAAGAGTCATTGTATGACGCAATAAGGTTGTAAATTGGATTTGTACCCCATCTATAAGTGGGGACCCCTTACAAAATATGATTCTGTTCGATTCTTCAGTAGAGTAATTTCTCCAATTATTTGGATTAATTGGGAGTAGCCCAATCATTGATTATCAAATATCCCGATAATTGGACTCCTGACAAAAAAAAAGTTATTTCTTAGATTAAAAAATGTGTGCTTATAACATATAAATTTGATGACTACAAAATTAATATTGTTTACGTTTCGTACACTTTTATAATGTATTAAACTATTATAATTATTATGGATTATTACCATTCAAAACCATTTAAGAAAGTCAGCTTATAATAAAATTTACTCACTAAATGCTTCAATAAAATTTACTCACTAAATACTTCAATAAAATTTACTCACTAAATACTTCAATAAAATTTACTTACTAAATACTTCAATAAAATTTACTCACTAAATACTTCAATAAAATTTACTCACTAAATACTTCAATAAAATTTACTCACTAAATATTTCAATAAAATTTACTCACTAAATACTTCAATAAAATTTACTCACTAAATACTTCAATAAAATTTACTCACTAAATACTTCAATAAAATTTACTCACTAAATACTTCAATAATATTTACTCACTAAATACTTCAATAAAATTTACTTACTAAATACTTCAATAAAATTTACTCACTAAATACTTCAATAAAATTTACTCACTAAATACTTCAATAAAATTTACTCACTAAATACTTCAATAATATTTACTCACTAAATACTTCAATAAAATTTACTTACTAAATACTTCAATAAAATTTACTCACTAAATACTTCAATAAAATTTACTCACTAAATACTTCAATAATATTTACTCACTAAATACTTCAATAAAATTTACTTACTAAATACTTCAATAAAATTTACTCACTAAATACTTCAATAAAATTTACTCACTAAATACTTCAATAAAATTTACTCAAACATTATTGCCTTCACTATCATCATTAATTGAAAACGGCCGTACAATGCGAAACCACAACTATGTCCAAACACATAAAAATTGAGATAAAGCTGGTTTTATTAAAAATGAGTTCAATGTTTTATTGTGTGAACTTCCGTTTTGAAGACGATATTATTTTACGAATTAGGATTGGATATTTTCTGTAAATTCTGCGATGAATATCATTCAAAACGCATTACAGGGCATAAACTATTCTTTAACTCTTTATGCAAAAACGTAACGCAAAACTCCAAACGCATTAACTATTTCTTAACTCTTTATTTATATAATTACATCGCACATGTATTTACATAACTTCTAGCTGACAATGGTTACAAGTAGAGATTCTTCTTCTTACTTTTTTTTCCTTTTCAGGAAATATTATTTATTTATGAATTTCGAATTTATAAATGCCCGAAAAGAAAAACATTTTTTGCAAATATTTTTTGTTTACTTGTAAGAGCATTCCATGCTCTACAAGAAAAAAGATTTTGTTCTTCCATAAGTTAGTATATTTAATTTTGCGTGCGTGTGTGTGTGTGTGCGCGCGCGCGCGCGCGCGTGTGTGTGTGTGTGTGTAGTTTAATATCAATAAAATTAAATGTGTAGTGGACAAAACTCAGAATTTTGAAAGCATCATCTGCTTTTTGTATTTAGTTTAGACGTCAAAATTAATAATGCGATTTGTACTATATATTAAGAAGAGGCAATATATTGCAAGTCATTAATTTTCTCGCTGTTAAAAAATAATAATAATAAAATGAAGACATATTAATAAATTTCAGTGTCAAGCTACCAGAAGAAAAATGTATTTAACATAAATTTAAAATTTTAAAATAAAAGTTGTAAAACATTCGTACTTCAAATCAATAATAAATGGTTTTATAAATATTTAACATAGAGAAATACGAATTATGTTGGCTAACTCAACTAACTATTCTAATTGCTCTTTCGACTATTAAAAATGTTCGAATAATATTAGTTATTTAAAAAAAAAATTTTTGAATACTAATAATTAATTGAATTTTATGCAAATTATACCATTAAAAGAAGAAAAAGAAAACTTTTTTTTATCGAAATAAAATAATAATTATTTATTTAAAAGGGTTCATTCGGCCAAAAATGTAAGACTAATTTTGGAATACAATTGCATAATTTGGAAACTGTGTTAATAAATGTTTCTGCATGAGTAGGAAAACGAACGGCCCATTCATTTTTTCCCTGGTAGAAAGATCTTCCAAATGCGTAATCTTAGTTTGAGATGGCAGCGCCATCTATTAACATATTGCGGAATAGATTAAACTTTATGTGAAGCTTTTTTCCCCCACGTGGAGTATCTCTAATTCAGCTTCAGTGACGGTGAAAATAATATAAACATTTTTTTAAACACTACTTCGTAACCTTGAACTTGACCCATATCTAAATATGTACTTATTGATACAATCAGTCATACGATATTATCTTCAGATTTCTCAAAAACTGACTTTTATTTATTTAATCTTGTTATATTGCGTTTCAGTCATTTGATAAATAACGATGTAATCCGGGTTTTTTTAACATATTTATTTTTACATATTCATCAGCATATCGAATATCATATCACTTTTATGTATCGCCATGTAATGCTTCGTCTGCATTTTTTTTTTTTTTTTTTTTTTCACTTAAACGTGTTGCCGCTTTCAAAGTGATAAAGCAATCATTTCGAAGCCGCTTCAATTTTATTTTGCTTGTTTCGTCAAGTTTAATGCGCAGAGCAGAAATTTAATATAATGCTTTTCAACAACTTGCTGAAATGATGCGATAATTGCTCTCGAAAGTGAATGCAATATTTAATGAAAGGTGAAAAGATTCCACCCAGCTGGAGTGGTCTTCCGAAAACTTTCTCGCATACTCTCTAATAAAGGTGAATATTTGTTTTAAAGATGGAATTTTCCTAATTGATCGAAAACAAAATGTGAGACATATTTGACACACATTACAATTGTAGTCAAAGTATAACATCCAAATTTAACATACTTAAATTATTGCGTTTTTGAATGGTCCCGTCACATGCCGTCTGTTATCGGTTTGGACCGACAGTCAGTAATCCTTTGTTGTATTTAGCACAAAATTTGACAGGTGCCTACATTGCGGATGTTTACTCTATGAACCAAGTTTTATCTTCGTCTTGTAGTTACCTTGTTCATTTATATTCGAACAGCCGAACAGATCCTCTGAATGGATTTTGCTCGAAATTTGACAAAAATCTGTAGATTCTGTAGATATGTAGAAATTTGTAAATGCCATATTTCAAATTTCATCCGTCTAGCTGAAAGAGCTTTTGAGTTATCATTTTCACAGACAGACAGACAGATATAATGCCAAAAATGTGTTTTCCGGAGACATCTAAAACGTGAAGATTCATCAAAAATCTTTAGCTCGACTTTTTCGATTACAATATTTTATCCTTACTTCGTATCCGAAAAAATAAAAGTGTAGGAAGAAATTTAAATTTAGAGTAAGTATTATATGTGTGGGTTTTTTAATGAATTTACCTACGTCCCATTCTGAAAGCACAAAAAAATGATTGAAAAATGTATCTTGTAACTTTGAATCCTATTTAAATAACGAGGAATTTTTATTTTTACTGTCGTCAACAGCAATGTGGCTGTATTGGTACAAATGACGAGGACGACATTCCTTTCCCCTTACCAAAACTTCATACTGAACCAATAAGTGAACACCAACAAATTTAATGTGAACCAGATTCTTACAAATGAGAGATGAAGCAATTATATAAAGATGAAGTACTAAAGGAGGATTAAGGATATTAGGAATGAAATGTAGAGACTATTAAAACTCTGCATGGAAAAACTGATAGGATTATTCTAGTAACAATTATTCTGAATAAACAATTATTCTAGAATAATTTTTCATTATCAATAAAAAATTTAATTATGTTTATCCAATTATCTGACACCTTGGAGTAACACCCCCCCCCCCTTTCTGCCACTTGGAGATGAATGCGCTAGCACATATAACATCAGTTTCATTTCAAAGAGGCCGAAAATAACAAGTTTTCCACAAAACAATCCTTATGTTGTTTTCAAATGGGACGACTGTTTAATTAACTAAACTGCTTTTGAATATGATCACACTCTTTTATGAACTCCATATTCTTGTAATCAAACCTCAGCTATCCGATTGGATACATAGGGACCTGTCATTTTTTACAATATTTATTTTTATTTCGCGTTTATTTGGAACAAAAAAATTTATTAATAACCAGCAAGAGAGTTTTCCCCTCATCTTTCTCATACAGTTACACAATATGGAATTTTATGTTTCTTTTCTTAGTATAACGAAAACCATCAAATATACATTTTGGACTTTTCTTAATTAGACAAAATAATTTTTTTCCAAAATTTAGATAGTTTTATAATTTTGTTGTCAAGGCCATGTACCATAAACAGCTACTCCTACCTTTCTGAAAGAATACGGATAAATCTAAATGACCGTACACTACGGCAGCATAGGTGAGAACGAAAGTTGAGTCTTCACCGCCCACGGTACAACTCCTCCCGTAGGAGGCACGTCCCGTCATCTGTAGAGGATAAGACCTTATATAAAATTTCATTCATGCATTAATTTTATAGCGTTTATTCCTTTGACAGATTTGGACAAAATTTTGATCTGTATTTAATACTCGGACGATAAAACTATAACTGCTTAATTTCATCTGCCTCCTTGTTTATATTTTCAATTATTACCTATTAATTGAGTGTTTATTCATGTATATATGAACACATTTTCAAAATACAAGAAACTAAAAGGTCAAATTTTGTTTCATAATTTTTATATCAAAGCTTTATTGTCTTATAAAATGTTAGTCTAACTCTTTCACCAGGTAGATGGTCTATATTTTTTTTTATGTGCACTTATGTATGTAACTCATATGAGCACCTTCATTTGTGGAGATAAAGTTAGAAAAATAAACTGAAATGCGGTTTCTATTCCAAAATTCCACATTCATGTAAAATTCAGACACCAATAAGTAAAAAGTCTAAATAAATACTCGATTCTATTTTATGTTACACTACAAAATCAAATTTAAAACCAACACGATTGAGATGAGGGCATTCCTGCTATTCCATTAAAGTAACGTAAACCGCGACTTTTTCTGCTTTTTTTCGCTTATTTTTTTAATTGTCTAATTCTTTAATATTGTTTCATATTTACTCTTCAAAATTAGCAATGACCAAAATGGCCAGTTTCCCAGACTCTTTACCCACCACTCAAATAACCCGATTTTATTTGAAACCACCTTTTAACGTAAAATTTTGAAGATGTGAAAATTTTATATAAGAATAGAGGAATTAATTTACATTATTAGCTTTGGATAAGAGAGTTTTGAGGAAATGTACACGCTATTCTAAAAAGTGATATGGATGTAAAAGAAAAATCTCTCTATATATAAAACGCTAACGTATGAGGCACAGAAATCGAACTTATTACTAATTGTCGACTAGCATCAGTGAGATATAAACAAAACATCACACGAATTTCAGACTGCTTCATTTTACAGCTGTACTGATTCAAATGCTCCAGAACTGCCAAATTTTATCAGATGTGTTCTGGAGACAGTTCCTCATGTCAGCAAGAGGGCATTCTATCAGAGGAAAGAAGGTATAAAAGAAATCAAGACACAGATTTAAAATAAAAAGTTCAATCAAGTGCAAAAATAGGCTTAATGATGCCAGATAAGTAGTCATAGTAAGACTGAAGATAAATTTACAGTTTCTCGGCAATCACTTCAAAATCGTGCCAATCGTCCAAAAAACTCTCGAAAAGTCTACAATCCTGGGTGTATATCAGGAATGCTAACAAATAAATGGCTTTTAAATTTGAAGTAAAAATTTATCACGATTATATTTGATGAGAAATAGCAATTTTGGCGCCCATATATTAATTTTAAGTCTAGCCATAATCATTATGACTTGCCGTTTACGGAAAGTGATTCTCATTTCTTCCAAAACAATTATCTTATAAAAACGTTTTTTGTATTATCTTAAGACTAAAAAAAAAAATACTTTTTTCATTGTATAAATTTCATTTTCGTACAATTATTTATTTAATTTTAATGTTTTTGATTTAGTTTGATAATCTAAAAATGTTTTTAAATGCTTTGATGGGATTCAAAGACTATGTCAAAACATTCAAGCATGTGCTTTCGCCAATCATTCAATCCATAATAGGATTTTCACGTCCGCTTTTATTTCGTAAACATTGTAATTTGCATTAAACTGTTTTAATTGAATTCATGTGGTTAAGTCGTATCAAATTACAAGGTGAAGAGTTTTTTTAAAGAAATACATCCCATATTAATAAATAACAACCTAAAAACTCAATAATCTAGGCGAACAAACTGGTCGCCGAAGGCGGCTAGTTGTAAAAATTTCATTTCGATTCCAAATGATTGATTTCCTTCTGAAAAAAAACGCAAAGAAAAAGACTCTAAATATTGCCATCTTCCCAGAATTCTCCTTCATCATTTCTGGCCCGCCATTCTCCGAAATTTACAGCGTGTCTTCTTAAGGGGATTTTTCGCACCTTTCCTCCACCTCATCATTTCACTTCTCCTCCCCATCCCGTCCCGAGAGGCAAAGGGAAAAGGAAGGAGGATAAAGAGCAAGACGCACCACCTCCTCTACTCCCCAGAACTCCCAAGGTTCCCCGAAATTTCCATATTTTGGATGAATCACGAAGTGCTTGCTGCCCCTGACGAGTCTATCTAATTGAAAATTTTCGACGTCGCGTGCGTCCCCCCTTCCCCTATATCCTTCTATTTTCCATCCCTCTTTATGTCACCATTCCTCTCTTACTCCAGAAATCGTCTTCCACCTTTCTTCCAGTTACGGTTGCAGTTAAAGGTTCCGCCGAATTCGAAATGCACTTTTCTGAAGGCAAAAGGGACGAATAAGGGAGAAAAAAAAGAGCACAAGGAGTGTCGAGGAAAAATTTGCTTCATTCCTTTATTATTATTATTTTTCTATCTTTTCTGACTTTTTCCCCCTTTTTCCCTTCAAAGGGTCTCTTTTAAGAGTATTGCTGTGTCATGTCGTTTTCTACCATCCACCGCTAAATGTTCGAAACGGTGTTTCGAAGAATGGGCAATTTTCGCCGCTGCGTCATTGCTTGCCATTTCAAAAGCAGATGTGCTGTCGCATAACTTTAACAAATAAACAGTTCCACCCTCGCCTTCGTATCGATTGTTCGGTTTAGACATCACGATCTGATTCTGACATTCCAATTTTCTTCTAGGAAGGAAAGGGTGGACAAAAAAAAAAAAAAAATAGAAGTGAGAGTTATATTCTGATTTTTTTCGTGCAGATTTCCATGTTCAAATGGATTATTACGGCGTATTCAAATTTTTAAAGAACATGCATTTTACTGTTAACACATGGATGAAGAGAATATCGTGAAGAATATTTACCACATAAAAAATTCGAAATTCGTCAGTATGATAGAATTTTAAAAACGGTCTCAAATGCATTTGATGATAGTATTTTAATTAATGTAGCATTTGTAAGGAATCAGATTTTTTTAAATGAATCATATTTTTTTTATCAATTTGAGAAACTAAGCTTGCGATACTTTTAGGATTTCCTCCTGTCTGTTCTCTCTTGATAGGGATATTAAAATTTTCAGAAGAGACCATATAATAGAAAACAGTGATCATAGATATGTATTAATTGTAAATTCACGTATTTAAAAATAATAGGATAACAAATATGCGTAAATTCATAAATTCATTTATTCAAAAATTAGTAAGATAGCATAAATTTATTTACTCACAACCTTTAAAAAAATAACAGCATCGCACAATTCCATTTATTTACTCACAATCTATAAAAAAATAACAAGGTCACACAAATCCATTTATTTACTCACAATCTTTAAAAAAGTAACAGGATAGCACAAATCCATATATTTACTCACAACCTTAAAAAAAATAACAACAATGTGTAAATCCATTTATTTACATAAAATCTTTTAAAAAATAACAGCCTAGCACAAATTATTTATTGACCCTCAACCTTAAGAATAATAACTGCAATAACAGCCTAGCTCAAATACATTTATTTACCCACAACCTTAAAAAAATAACAATGTGCGAATCCATTTATTTACCCACGGTCTATAAGAAAATTACAGCATTACGCAAATCCATTTATTCATTCACAATCTTAAAAAAATAACAACAATGTACAAATCCATTTATTTACCTGCAATCTTTAAAAAAAAAAAAAATAACAGGATCGCGCAAATCTTTTTACTTACAAATTCAGAAGCTTAAAGTAGCAAGTTTCGATCATTAACCCTGAAGTGCTTTATTTTTCAATATCTAATTCAATAATAACTTTTGTTTGCGGAATATGCTGTCCTTCTTATTCAGTTAAAAACCCACAGAATACTTGAAGTGTTTGCAGATTATCAATAATTATTATATCGAATTACAGTGTCCTTGAATGAAGTTATTTCAGTTTATATATATTTGAAAAGCGACAATTCGATGACGCATAGGTTTAAGGTTGACATGACGTTTAAGGGGTTAAATTCCAGTGAAACCAAAATAGGCTGGCTGTGAGTAAAAGGGTAAGATCGAGCAATTTAGTTCCTCTATGCAAATCCACGGTTAGGTGGATATGATGCATATTGTATCTGCTGTCGTGGGCCGTTTTGGTTTCAAGCTATTTTAATACAAGATACTTGTAGCTGTAAGGAGATATGGGTGTGTTACCTGACTCAATCATTTCAGTAAATATTCAGAGATGCACTTGCTATGCGAAGTGATCGGTTACTTTTTTTTTTTTTTGCTTTATCTATTTACAAATTCTTAAATTACACGGTATCGTAATTCATTTATTTACAAATTTACAAACTTGAA
The DNA here is from genome assembly GCF_947563725.1 of Argiope bruennichi. NCBI lineage: Eukaryota > Metazoa > Arthropoda > Arachnida > Araneae > Araneidae > Argiope > Argiope bruennichi. The sequence goes on from NC_079159.1 coordinate 9,481,924, forward strand.
AAAGAGTAGACTTCAAATGCACCCAAAATAATCTACCGTGTCATCTCAAGCGAGCTTTTGTCATTAAAAATAACAAATCGCTTTCTATAACAGCCATGTGTCTGAACACATCTTGTGACTGCTTTGACTAACAGATTCCTCTCTCCCTACAGCTACAAGTATCTTGTATTAAAATAGCTTAGTATCATATTCTAAAGTAGCCTGAAAAAGAAATTATAAATGTATTATAATATAAAATATTTATTACAGTAGATGTAAAGTGCACAAGACTCATACATGAATTTAGTTAATTACTTATCCACGCTTATTATTTAAAACAGCTTACAGTTTTGACCTCCAAATCATTAAATACATCTTATTCTATTTTAGTTGTAAACTCAAGCTAAATGCGCTCTGATATTTATTTATTGAAATTATATAGAGTAAACTGTTTGATTCCATTCACTAATTTTTTATTATTTATAAAACAGTTTCGAGTTTAATCGATTAAACGCATTTAATCTTTTTTTTTAAATCCAGAAATCTTAATCGCTGATGAAACAGTCGTTTTAGTTTATAATTCTATTTCAATGCAACTGTTTAATTCTTCTTGCTTATTTATAATTATATATAAAAAAAAGATTGATATTTTAAATCCATCTATAAAAATTATCTGGTTAATCCTATATTACTTTATGGAAAATATGCTGTTCACTGCAAATGTTTTGCGTTTTTAATCCTGGAGAATCAAATCACTATAGATTACTTCTCGTCTTCAGAGTAAACTGTTTGGCCTTATTCGTTTACTTATTTATAACTATTAAACAGCTTGAAATTTCCCCTTTCCTCCATTGCATGTGCATTCCTCCATTCATAGATTAATTTTTGAATAATTGTTTTTGAATCTTAAAAACCAGGGGATTGCAATCATTGCTTAGAACCATCACAAGAAATTGCATTCAATTATTCGTCTACAAAGTCATTATAATTTAGAATGAATTATTCGATCCTATTCGTTTACTTAACTTCATCCATAAAACACCTTGCGATTATAATTTCAAATCAGTTAAGGACGTCTCGTATATGCTATATTGATTTCATGAAAAGCGTACTGTGAAAAGTTCTTCAAATTCTAAACGTTGAAGAAACACGTCTCTGTAGTTTCGAAGTAATTTGGATCTATTCCCCACAGATGGCGTTTTAACAAACCAGTAAAACAGAGATCCACTCTTAATTAGAATCGCCGTCTGATTGTTTCCGATTCCAGCCTCTTTTCCGAGTTACAACGCTTTAATTGAAAATCTCGCGTTGGCACTTTTACGAACCACTCCCATCCACCCCGTCTAACTCTTACCAGGTGTCTTTAAGTTCCTTTCTTGAATATTGGATCCTTCCCTTGACTCGGACGGTGTCGCAGTTTACCGAAATCGATTTTCGGGAGTGCTGCTGGCATTCCTGGTTTGTCATTCCAAGTGAATTAAAACTTTCTGGGGTCGTCGAAGGCAGATATGGCATTGATCTTGTTAAAATACGCCCTGCAAAATTGGGTTCAGGATATGAAAATTTTGGAAATACTCTTTTGAAGTTGGATGCCTTTCATATTCTGGAATGAAATTTGTGCGCGAACTTTGTTAAAGTTAAATCTTGACATTTGATTAGAACTGACGTTCTCAGATTTCGTGTCCTTCGATAAGTTTGTCTAAGATTTGAATTTGTTCCCTGAAAAGGGGACTTTTCTAAGAAAACTGGCATAAACATCTACAAGTTTGGTCATGTTGAATTTCTTTTATTAAGCAATTAAAAAGGAGTAAACATTTTAACAAACCAACCTATATAGCCCAAATTTCATCGTTTGTTTATACCTGATCAGCTGTACCCATATCTAACCGCAATCAAATCTGCGGGAAATTTCACAGAAAGCATGACTAATATTTATGGGGAAAATGCACTATAAATTTTATTGATGGAGAAAATATGCAGCATGGAATGAAATGAAATGCAGAATTTAAAATAAATTGTACAACAGTGTTTCATAAATGTACAAAAAAGTAAAGGCTGTGTTGAGTTTGGGAAAGCCGTGCATCTGTTTCTAAAGATCTAAAAAAATTTGCTAACAAAAAAAAAAAACCACTCTTTGTACGTAACATTCTTGTACATTTTCTTCTTGGTGCATAAATGTACAAAGATCAAATAATATGAAACTTTTGTACTTTTATATGCAAAAGTACATGTACAAGTTCAATGTACATGTGCAAGTACAAGTACAAATATACAGTTCTCTGTACATGACATTTTTGTAAAATCTAGTAAAAAAAATGTACAAAGAAAAGGCTATATTTTGAGTTTGGGAAAAGCCATGCATGAGGTATTTTTCATTATTTTATACGGATCTAAAAAAATCTAGTAACAAAAAAATATGCAAAGTTCATTCTTTGCACATAAAATTCTTTTAAAATCTAGTAGCAAAAAATGTACAAAGTACATTCTTTATACATAACATTCCTGTACATAAATGTACAAAGAAGAAAAATCTATATTTTGAGTTTGAGAAAAGCCATGCATGGGGTTTGTTTCATAATTTTATACAGAACTAAAAAGTCTAGTAGCAAAAAAATATACCAAATTTCATCTGTCAAAGTCATCGAGTTTTGTTAAACTACACACAAACAAGAAAAAAGGCAGAAGTCCCATTGATGGAACTGATCCATCATTTGACAGATATCGACAAGTTTGGTATACAGATCGGATTCCAAATTTATCTAACTCGTTCAACTTTTGGGGGCATCATAGTTAGAGACAGAATTCCATGAACGGTATTTTGAAGTTCATTGTTTAAAAACATGATTACAAAATTTTCTTTTTATATATGCGAGTAAATAAAATCACTTTGAATTGTAATGAAACTTGTAGTATAAGTCAACGACGGAAACTAACCTAACTTACTGGCAATATAAAAAAAAGGGGGAGGGGACTTTCACTTCAGTTCAAAAGACGAGCACTTTGAGTAGTTACAGCGCTACAATGTCCCTTTTAAAACGTATAAGTCAACGACGGAAACTAACCTAACTTACTGGCAATATAAAAAAAAGGGGGAGGGGACTTTCACTTCAGTTCAAAAGACGAGCACGTTGAGTAGTTACAGCGCTACAATGTCCCTTTTAAAACCTTCTGTCTAGAATAAAAGTGATAAAAAGCATTTTAGGCTTTATCAATAAAATTGTCGTCTGCAGAGTGTGTGACATCGTGTTATTCTTCAGCACGACATGAGCAGTGGAATATTATTTTGTGTACATTCTGTTACTGATCGATGAAAAGGTGTCGTTCGCAAAATTATCGTTCGGCACGATATTGAGAAAATCTGCATAAAAGGTTCATTCAAAAAAAGAGTGCTACTGTGATTAGATTTGTGTTGATTCGTTTTATGGTCAGAGCCAATGCTCGCACAATGATTCACAGTTAACAAATAATAATAAAAAAAACGTTTGGTATTTTAGTAGTTGCCTAAAAGTATTATTTACAGTAAATGCAATAATTAAAATTATTTTTTCTATGATGATTTAAGCATTTAAGGCTCTAATGTATATTATGAGACCCCACCTTCTTTTAATAACTAGTCAATTAAATTTCATCGCATTTTAAATTTATTAACATGTGGGTGATTTATTTTAGTTTAATATTTTACTATAGTAATTGTGTGAAAATGTAAATGTTTTATTTGTTTGTTTTTCAATATGTATATTATAAAAAATAATGAACCATTATTATTAATAATAATTTCATTATTTAAAAATAAAAGCTTTAATTACTTATGTTGATTATACAGAAATATCGAAACAGTAAAAACTACTATTTTATAGGTTCTATCAAGTGGAATACAGCATAATCAATTAAATGAATAATTATTTTTTAAACATAGGCGTTCAGCATTCAACATATAATAAGTATTTTTTTTTTTTTTTTTACAAATTTATGTTATTACAATCAAGCTGCTATTATTTTTTATCAGCTTTCTTGCTTCCTAATAACCATACATAAGACTTATGAAAACAGGAAGTTCAAAATAGATATTATAATGCTAGACAATATACTAATATGAACAAAAAGAAATACGTTGATAGGAACTCCTCTTAGAATTTTACAAATTTGAACATTTGAAATTCGATTCTTTCATTTTTGTACATCAATTCTGCTTTCAACTTCTGAATGATTCTGGAAAGAGGAAGAGTGGGTGAAATTGCTTTTCACAGAGCGTCCCCAGGCGTGCTGATAGCAATTAGGTCTGGAGATCTTATTGGTCAAACTATATAGCGATTGTCGCCACTTTCCAAGAAATTCATCGGACTCGAATGGTTGATTTAAATATCCTATAAATGGTTGATTTAAATATCCTATAAATGGTTGATTTAAATATCCTATAAATGGTTGATTTAAATATCCTATAAATGGTTGATTTAAATATCCTATCCTATCCTATAAATGGTTGATTTAAATATCCTATCCTATCCTATAAATATCCTATCCTCCTTTCGTTCAAAAATATACTTCATTCGAACAGTTGAACAGACGGACTTCTTCTGAGCGGGTTTTCTTCAAAATTTGATAGAAATCTACAAATTTAGTGTAAAGACCGTATACCAGACTGAACAAACATTTTTCAAAAAAGCGTTTTTCGAATTCAGGGATTTCTGAAACGTAGAGTTTTAAGATGAAATTAGGGATTAAACGTCAAATTCGCGAGTTCGAACTTTTCGACTATTACGATACTTTCTACTTCAGTCATTCAGACTTCCACGTTTTCATTTTATGTCTGCCCATTTATTTACTTTTTCTTTTTTGATTTCGTTATTTCCTCGTCTATCTTTAACTTCTTTTGAACCTAGAATACGTGACTATGAAAGCTGGTTGCTTAAATGGCTAGTCTATCAACAGCTATTTAATTTTTTTTAAAATTTTAATATTGTGTAAAATTTTAAAATTTTAATATTGCATAAGAATACTTCGTGTGCGGGAAAGTAAAAAAGAAATCTAAATCTGAAAACAAAGAAATTTTTGATGAAACACCCTTTAACTTATCAAATTTATTTCATATAGTAGAGTTATCTAAATGTTAGTGTTTTAACAATTTTAAACACGTGTCAAACACTAGCCAAGCGTTATTTTCCTTTCATTCAGTATGATACAGAGACGCAGAGCGTTATGAGCTGCAATCCATAACAGCCAATCACGTGATATCATCGCTATACTCTAATCTAGACGATATATATAGTATTACACTGCGCCCTCCCCACATCACATCCATCAGGCCCCCGGGCTGTCTCATCATCAGGTCTTTACAGTCCATTGTGAGGCGATTTAACGACCTGCCGCAGTGGTCATCCACTGACCGCTCCCAGCCGATCTGTCAACGGATGGACAATCGATATTGGGGAGAAGATGAAATCATCTGGAACAGAACTGTTTCGGCTTTATTAACTCTTTATCAGTCATTGGGTTTTCAGGGTGGATTTTCATAGGTTTCTCCCTTGGGTACCACAGTTACATTTTGGGCAGCATTAAGGACATATCATTGGGTTTATATAGGTGAAAACTTTTTAGCATATTGTTTTGATTTGTTTAAAATACATTTCTATTCGTTTCAAAAATAAAAAGTAAGAAAAAAAAGAAAGGAAAGAGTTTCAATTCCCCAATTTGAAATATAATAATGTTTGCATTCTATAATGAGTTTTATTTCTCATAAATCGCAGATTTTCTGTCTAAAAAATTGCCATGTTCAAAAAATATCCAATATATTTATACAAAACAGTAAGGTATATTGTTCAGAAATCGTTCTTATTATTTATTGACAGATGGCAACAGTCATATGTAAACTGTTTCATGTGATGGTTCAGATTGCTTCATTGGATGGTTTTGCTGCTGAGTTTAATTCAAAGCTTTATTTAGATATTTAATGGAACTGTAAAGCGTTATTAGATATGCTCGGAAATGGACCCGCCATGCCACTAAAACCTTCATTTACTAAGATGAAAGTAGATGTAAAAGAAATCAAAATGATAGAAATAAGCGTCAAATAGAAGAATGAATCGAGTGCAAAAATGTGCTTAACCGTCCCCAGATAGATTTTATTCTGATTTATGTATGGAAATTGTTTTTTCTTCTGAATTATTATTTCACACGCACGCACGCACACACAAACACGCACACATATATATACATACACACAAAGATTTTTGAATTATATTGATATTCAAAAAATTACCTTTTTATTTTATCAATTTCATTTCTATATATTTTTACCATTTTTTACTATACATTTTAAATATTTTTTTTAAAATTAAATAAATACACTATCTATTATTATATTTTTATGTTGTAATGACATTCAAATTCATTCTTTAAAACATTCAATCCGATGGTAAAATTGCGCTCTAAAATTGCTTTCTTTGAATATATTATAATATTGAATATATATTTCTTTGAATATTCTTTGAATATTAACTCCGAAACAAGATTTCACGATTTTTTTCCATGATGTACATTTTTTAATTTAGTAATTTATAACAGACTATTCAATTCGATTCATGTTTTTAAAGTCTTATCAAATAACAAAGTGAATTTATTTTTATAAAAATTCATTTCGTATTATTACAGTTGAGCCCTTTTTTATCAAATTTACAATAGAAGACTTCTGAAGTATACTAATTACGTTAGAAAATAAAGGAAAGGAAAAAAAATGTACCAGATGCTTAGAAAAGGGTTTAAACTGGGTATAAAATAATGATAGACTATATTTAATGTTTTTGACACATGCTAACCCTATTTTATAAAACGCTTATGTGGATGCAACTCGGGATTTTGAGGAATCTACACGTTTTAGACCTCCCTGAGCTCGGAAAATACATTTTTGAAAAATGTCCGTTGGTATGTCTGTGACAAATATAACTCAAAAACGCTTTGAGCTAGACCGTTGAAATTTGGTATACTTTACACCGATTTCTATCAATTTTAGGAAAATTCTGTCCAAAGGTTTCATTTTGTTAATATAAATAAACACAATAATTATAAAAAGAAGGGAGCTATATAAATAAAATACTGTGCACAGATTTAGCATCTATAGTATAGACAACTATGAAATTTTGTGTCAAACCTCGTGTTGACTGTCTGTCGGTTTGTTCTTTCAGAAACAAGTGAACTCATTGATTTGAAAACACAGACACTTAAATATATCTCATTTGGTATAGAATTTTGTGTCAAATTTTTGTTTCAATTGGTCGCGAAAACGCAAATTCGCACAATTTAAAATACAAATTCGATTTTCGGATACTATTAACTTCAAGCCAGGGATGAATCGCCCAATATCTCACCAAGGATGACACGATAAATTCAGTGTAAATACTGAATTCACGCCAAAGGATAATATTTCGTAGCTATTGTATGCCAATAAAATGTAAGGCATTTAAGTTTATTAGAAATTATACGAGAAAGTTTTGAGAAGACCACGCCCTCTGGTTATAATGATCAGTTGCATAGAAGAGTTTGATAGGTTGATATAAATATTTCTCCAAGCATGTCCATATTCATTTAAGGTTATTTCATTATCCAAAATAAAGTGTCGTTGGAATTCATTAGATTTCAAGAATAATGTAACTCTCTGTACACAGTATTTAATTTTCACTTGTAACAGAAACAAATAAGTTCCTCTTATAGATGAAATGAATAATCTGTATATACTTAAGAAGAGATTTCGAGAATTAATTACTTAATTGTATATATTTTACCATATATTTGGAGAAAATATTGCAGTAATGAGATTATTTAATCTCTAAATTTTGGTAAACGTTTTTAAAGCTTTAGATCTCTCTGAGTTCTAAATAATATTTTTAGAAACATGTCAGCTTGTTTATCTGTGAATATGATGACTAAAAATCGAATGTGCTAAAAAGATAAAATTCGAATCTTAAATGTGCCAAATCTATTAACCACAAAAGATATATATATATATATATATATATATATATATATATATATATATATATATATATATATATATATATATATATATATAGTCACGAAGATGCAAAGAATAACAAGTCACAAAGTAACACTATATAAAGTTTATTAGCTTTAAGCAACTCGTAACATGCTGGTGAAGAATTGATTCCACTGCCTGTGGAACTCAGAATTTATATCTTTACAGAATAAATTAAAATTATAAAGAAGGCTATGGAAAGTTCTAGAAGATTCTGTAACAGTAACAAATAAATAATAAGAAATTCAAAATAAAGTTCAACCTTTAAATGAATACGACTTGGCTGGGATTCGAATTCCCGGACTTATGTTTTCCAAGTGCGTATATTACCTCTGAGTCAATGGTTTGCCATTTTGCTAATGAAAAAAATATGTTCATTGTAAATTATTATATTCAATGATTAGAGATGTCATTCCTTTTGCTGAAAGTGCAATCACTGGAAAGAGGATTTTTAAAAGTTTCGATATGGTTTAAAAGTTATTTTCTAAATAAATATGCTCTAAATTTACCAACGTAAAGTTGAAAATGTGCAAACAATTAAAGAAAAAAAGAAAAAGGCGTCATATTCTGTTAAAAGAAAAGATAATTAACATAAAAATATTTCTACATGAATTTTTATGGATGACATAGTAGAACTTTTGGTTGCTTAGCTTTCATGCAAATTTTTTGACCATAATTTATACCTAATATTCTGACAAAATTATTCATAAAAGTCTAGAAATCATTTCCAATTGTTGACATAATTTTGTGATTGTTCGTAAGAATTTCATTCCTGAAACAAAATCGAAATTTGTTCTTAAGATTTACTAATCCTAACTGCACAAAATTCTGCCGTTGGAATTGAAAATCAATATCTTACACTAAATCTAATAAAGTTTATATTTAAATATGTTTTTTTTTCTCATATGCATTTCGTCAATTTGTAGAAACTGGTTTAAATAAAAAAAAAAAATCAAAGATTTAAATTTATGCTGTACTACAAAATGTGTTGAAGGTCATGTAAGTTTCATCCAAATTTCTGATTGATTTCTTTATTAATTTTGAAAGAAAAAGAAATCAAATTTTGTCCTGTAATTTAACATCCCCCATTTCTGGGAATGCAACCGAAACTGGAATATATTAAATATTGGGAATATGTCTAGCTTCATAGCGCACGAGGTAGTTTTTCTTGCTGCTTTAATCAAAGACAAAAATATTTTGAAGTAAAAGATGACTCTTTTTCAGTTGCCACTCTGATTACTTGCTACATTTTCGTGCCAGTGGAAATTAAATGAACCTAGAATTGTGAACTAATTCTATAAATTAATGATGTGCTCAAACCCTCTGGGTGCAACGGACTCTTCATCAGAAGCCACAGGAAACACTGAATTATCTTACATTAAGTTAACAGATCTTACATTTCATTTTGAAATCTGTTGTTCAATGGAAAACTCCCGAAACCGATTGTACCAACTCCCAGTGCTTTTCCATTAAGAAAACGGAAGTCCATTTAGAAAGCCATTTCCATTTAAAAATGAAAAACTTTTCGGTCCGTTTCATCTTTGCTGGAGAGAGTTCCTCGGCGCCACAAAATCCAGAGACGCTGAGTAGGGGGTGGTGCAAAAGTTTAAAGATCCATCCATCTTCGTTTAACTACCCCCTGCATTTTTTCTCTTATTATTTCACACCAAATTAAAATATTCGAATGCTATCATTCCCATTCAGCTAGATGCAAGCGGACATGACACTCGACCACCACCCCCTCCCCGAGAAAGTGTCCCGATTTTGATGGATTTTGCTAATATCGCCTATCTACCATCGCGTCCTTTGTTGTGGTTTCACTTTTTACACGCACTAAAAGATATTTTAATGCACATTATAATGCAGTTTGAACACAAAAGGGGGGACTTTTCAAGCAGTCCCCCTCTCTGCTGTGCATGGAGGGGGAACAGAGGGGATGGTGAAGGCCCCTGACATCCGACGGGAGCACCCCGTGGGAGAACGAGGGAGGTAAGGAATTGTTTTAGAAAGTTATCGGCCGCTATTCATCAAAGGCCCATCTATCATTTTGAGGAGGCGCGGGAGTTTTCTGTAAAAGTCAGAGAGCGAGGGGGGCGAGGAAAGAGAGTATCCTCACGAGGGTTTCAGCCCCTCCCACTCGAGAGTTTTTCGACATATCACATCCCAAGGACAGGAGAATAGAAGAAAAAAAAAATGTATGGTTTCTTTTCCTCCAATTTTTTTTCAGGTTAGTCCATTGACTTTTTTTGATCTCCAGCACAAATGTAATGCTTTTACTGGCAGTTACAGTTAAGATTTTTTATTTTTTACTGTTGTTGCCACTAACTTTATATCTTTCTTTCTTTCTCTTTTTTTTTTTCTGTTCTTTTTTCTTTGGCGCATAGGCTTTTCCACTTGCCAAGTACATACATGCAGGAGGAAAAAGCAGGCCATGTTTCTTTTATCTATTTATTTTTCGAGATTCTCTTTTATTTATTTATTTATTTTCCTCGTCCTACGATTTCTCGAAGTTTCGAGCAGAAAAAGAATCGCTTTGCATTGCAGATCCGTAGATCAAGCGTAGACGCGGCGGGCAAGTCAGAGAACTCGCCCACCGAATTCTGTCGGAAGAAGAAAAAGCAACCACCAGATTCACTGGAAGAGCCTAAAAGAAACAGAGAACTGTGTGGGTCAATGTTAGAACAGCTTTTATGTATACAGAATACTATAGGGTAAGCACACTATCTCGGCAAATCCTCACATGACCAGAAGGAATAGAAAATGTTTCTTGGTCCTCCCTCTTTTTTGGCTTTTAAGAGAATTTGATCCGCTTAAAATTCGAGAAAAAGAGTTTGTCTTTTCAGTCAAACAGATCTTTTTTCTTTTAAAATAAAGACGAGAACAATATCAAGGCAAAATGGAGATAAGAAGGGTATCTAGACATCAACTTTAAAATGTTTTGTCTTCGTTTGAAATAAACTCATATAAAAATTATTTCAATTTCTATTTTTACAGGATGCCTTTGTATTGGATTGGATTTCACTTGGTGAATCGTATCTGGACAATTCCATGAGCCAAAGATTCTTGACACAAAGGAAATTTCACACCTCTTTTTGATCGAAACGAGTCGCTGCACCTAATTAGTATTTGAGATGGAAATCTCATTTCTGCATATGTAGTTTTTGTATATAGGACCCGCTCTAAGGCATAATAAAAAGTCTGAATGACTGGAGGACCGCGACAGCATTGGTGAGAACTGAGGCTAGGCCCTAAGATCCATCACCGGCCACTGTACAACCCTTCCCGTAGGAAGCCTGTCCCGCCATCGGTAGGAGGTAGTCGACTCCCACCATTTCTGTACCCACTAGGGTGGTGAGAGTCAACCACCATGCAGGAAGTTTCTCATCCTTATATCTGAAGTGTCCCCAGTGGGAGTGAATATAGGTATAGGTTGCATTTCTGGAGGACTTTCAGGAGTAACTAACTAATTGTCTTACATGATGGAAATTTTTCACCAGCCTTACATTCCAAAATCAGCAGTTTCTTCCTAATGCGCATATCAGTCTTTAAATAACGGCGATGAAGAATCCAGACAGAGAGTACAACTCACAATTTACTTCTACCGACTCACATTCTTCAGCCATACCATGACAAAGACTGGATGCATTGATTCATCTGGTAATCACAGATATGATACAGCTGCTGTTGTAAAACTTTATAGAAAAACTCAAATAGTGTTCCAAATGGGAATAGGAATTTACCACATGAACTTCCATAATCTTTGAAATGTTTTTTAGAATCGCACGATGCTAAAAAATCCATTAGATTTACCGGGTCTCTCTGAATTAACTATAATTTCTATGCTCGTCTAGAGACACACTATACCACAAAATCCATTACGTTAAGGCCTCTCGAAATTAATAACTGTGTTTTTTATGGTCAGGTAATTTCTTGTCCAGTGAATCAAAGTTTATTCAACTTTGCAGAGCATATTAACACACATTTAGATAAAATTTGCAATTGTCCTTAATCTTGGAAATGTTCTCCCAGATCACACTGTATCGTAAAATCCTTTAAGTGAGAGGGTCTCTCTAAATTAATTACTGTGATCTCTATGATCAGGTAATTTCTTGTCCGATGAAACCAAAGTTTGTACAATTCAAGTTGATGGGAAGGAAAATAGTTTTCTACTTTCTTTTCTTTTCGCGACTGAATATCTCCGAACTTGGAATCTCTAGGATACCCTATCAGTTGAATGGATATACGTGGAGAGATTTATTTGGAAGAAAAAGAGAGTTAAAGTTTATATGCAATACATATAACAACAGCGCAACAGCTATACACAATAATAATGATAAAAGAGAGTCTTTTGTGGGTATATGAGCTCAAAAATTTTGATGATTTTCATATTTCTTGAAGAAGGTCTTGATTGAGAATGGAGACAAAATCTTATTCAGGGCTAGGTCTGGGGAGATCAAATCTTCGTTCCGCTGTAAAACTAGGTTCAATTGATTCTTTCATGACATCAAAAGAGGCAACATCTAAAATATTTATCTACCCCCTCCCTTTTTTTTGGACTATCGTTCCCTTTTGTAAAGTGAATTCATGTTCATTAAATTCTAGTAAACCACTTTGATAGAAGAAGAAGGAAATGGCGCCATAGGGCAACTTCAGATACGATGAAATTTAGAATCAGATGTCACGTGCAATTACGCTTATCATGGGACTTAGGTGAATACACCGCAGTATAAATTCTAGCTTAGAGAAACAATTTTCAAATTCTTTACTTTGAAGCCGACCATGCTGTGCACATTCTGATTTCTGTACCGAAGACCTCTTTTAGCTTAAAAAAAGTTTAATAATATGAGTTCTTATGTATTTTGATTAATGAAGTGGTTCAGAGAGGTTAAACGTAGAATGGTGGGAGTTTAAAAGTATACGATATGACTTCTTGATTTTTTTATATATGCGCTTTTTTACACTTATTTATACATAAGAATTTAATGGTAAGATATCGGCTTCGTGATCCGTAAACTTCAGATTTGAAACCCGAATCCACTAAAAATTCCTCTCAGTTATCGTAAAAGCTAAATCTGATATTCTGTGCCAAACATTTCCCACTAGCATGGTGTGAAAGTTTGGAGAGTGAGGTTCCAGCTCAGGTATTGTCTTCATCATCTGAGCAGGGCTCAAAATTACGAGATTCTTCCCAAATCATAATTTTGCTTCCAAACGAGATACTATAGTAACTAATAATGTATTTGAAGTTCAACTTTTAATCTATGGAAGTCTTTCCCTTAGACTTACTCTCATTTTTAAAGAATCTAGTATCACTTTTCGAATCTCCTTCTGGTCTTCTCTGCATTCCTTGAGCGTACAGTGGGAAGAGATTAAGGAGAGGAACAATAAATCTTCGAAGACCACGGCGGCTATCCAAACGTGAATGCCCCCCCCCCCTACGACTTCTACATGTAGGACGCAATACGACCTGTTTTGTGTTTTATAATATAGTGAAAGAGACTGGGGTGTCTACATATCAAATTTAATTGTTCAAGCTCAATGCATTTTTAATTGTCGTGTTCGTTTGCATGCAGACACATAAATAAGCAATTCTCTTCAACTGATTTCATCGAAATTTTGATAGACACTTACAAATTTAGTGTTTAGAATATATACCAAATTTTATCACTCTAGCTTAATACTTTTTTAAGTTATCATATTGAAAGACAAACAGTATTGCCAACATACGTAAATGTATTGCAAGTACAGATATACACTTATTTCCAAAATTGTGTTTTTTTGGATTAAAAGAGGTCAGAAACTTCGAGATTTGTCAAAATCTTGAAGTGTTTTATTTATTTATTCTTATGATTATAATAGTTTTTCTTTGCATATCTTGTGTACTAGAAAGTTAACATTTGTTCAGCCAATTGTGAACAAATTTTCTACTTGCGTAACATTTAACACCTCCATTTATAGAGCTCGTGTGGCATCTCTCCGGTTTGGCATAGATGTAGGTGAACTTTTTTTTAAAAAAAAAGGAAAATTTCATTGCTGTCAGTTGAAAAGAACCATATAATGACAATAATGGACAATAATGGAAAGAACCATATTAATGACAAAATATGAAAACATATAACATAACAAAAATGAAAAAAACTAAAAGGAAAATTTTCTGGTGTACAATAAACTGGATGAATGAAGATGATAATGTACAGTATGAATGAAAGAATAAATCAATTATAAAATTAGGTACTTGAGAATTTATAAAATTAGGTACTCACATGTTGTTTCGAAAATAGAATTTCCCAAAAAAGAAAAAAAAAAAATTTTTTTTTTTCAATTTATAGTTGTAACGTCAATTTATAGATGGCGTCGTCCATTCAGTTGGCCAGTCAATATAGATAAATTAATTATATAAATCACAATTTTCATTTGGCTTCGTTCATACAGAGGGATCAACGAGTTATCACTTTTAATTTTAAATTAAATAAATCAGTGACTTTTTTAAAAATTGAAATCCATGATCGGAATATCATGTAGATCGCATTTACTTAAACTTGACAGATTACAACTTGATCGAAATTTTTACAGTTTACTTCAAATACCTGACATTATTTTTAGACCATTTTGTAATAAAATAATAAAGCGGTGATAGGGTTTAACGAGTAGAGAGTCTTACTGTAGCTTAAGAAATTCTCTTTGTATAACAATATTTAAATAAAATTAATTTGTTATAATTTTTGTATCTATTTGAACAAGATTTCTATATTACAACACATATACAAGATGATATAGCCTTAAGAAGAAATATAAATTTTGTTACATATCTTCCGTTACACTGTGATCAGCTTTACTACAGCATTCAAACAGCTGTACGTTAATTAATAAATTTATTCTCCACTTTCTTCCACGGAAAGTACTACCATCCTTTTAAAAAAGAAGTTCCTCCTCAACCAATTGTTGCTGTAACTACACAAAACTACTTTAAAGCACTCTCTAACAAGCCTCCCCATCATTAACAAAAATTAGCCCCGCCAAGGAACTCTTTTTCTACTCCAACTCCCCTCCGGTGGCGTGCTACTCTTCCTCCAGGAGGAGGTGAAAAGCCCCTCGCTTCCAGTATCACCTTTCCCTACGGTGCGCACTGTGACAGCTCATTCATATGCAAATGTGGCAAGCGCAGTTAATGAGTTGTGCAACGATAGTTAGAAGGGGGAGGGGGGCTGCCCAGGGGTAGCCACCGACGCTAATCACGTATCGGGGTGGGCTTAAGCCGACCCGATCCTCAGCTGCGAGGTCCAGGTGTAATTTGCATTTCAATGGGGCTTGAGGGGGGGGGACGAAAAGGCAAGTCATATTTAGCTATAGATCAAAACCAGGAGGAGTGCGATGGATTCAATTTGTAGCGGCTAAGATTATCTGCGTCCCTTTGGCGTTTTAGGCAACCCTTTGCGAAGAAGGTTATGGGTTTGGAGAGGTTTGTGGACTCTGGAGGTGTCGATTATTGGTGAAAAAATGGCTGCAGACAGCTGTTTGGATGTTCAGCATTGCATGAGTAGTTTTTCTTCAAAGTTATTTGGTCTGCGAAAGGTTAAAAGACGGAATATTCTGAAGCAGCCTGATTACTTAAATACTTTCTCTTAAAGGAAATATGCAAACAAGAAGGGTTGGTTGGTTGGAGTTTTATGGCGCAAAAACCATATCTGGTCATATTGCCCCAAGCAAAAGGTAAGCAAACAAGAAGGAATACAATCGTCAAAACACCCGTTATTGATATTTTAATGCTTAATTTCCTTCCCAAGTTTCAAAAAGGAATTATATCTGTATAAAATGTAGCTCAAAGACGTAAAGATTTTTTTTTAAACGAGCTGAATGCTCTCCCCATTGGCGTGTAATAGTTACGAAATATTAACTTTTGGCGTGAATTTAGCATTTATACGAATCTATCGTCTCATCCTTGGCGAGTTTTATGGCGATTAATCTCTGGCATGCGGTAAATAGTATCCGAAAATCGAATGTATGCTTTAGACACGTTTCTCTCAATCCATTGGAATAAAGATCTTACACAGAGCTGCACTTGTAGTCACAAAATATCATATCTAATTTGATATATTTAAGTCATTGCGTTTTTAAATTATTGCGTTTACATATTTCTGAAAGTACAGACTGACAGACAGTCAAACTTTTGTTGGTTTTATCTCAAATTTTGATAGGTGTCTACACTATAGGTATTAAATCTGTCTACTAAATCTTATCTATCTATCTTTCTTCCTTTTGCAGTTATTGTGTTAACTGATATTCAAACAGCTGGATAGACAGACTTCCTTTGAACAGATTTTACTCAAAGTCTAATAGAAATCAGCAAATTTGGTGCAAAGACGTATACCAAATTTCAACCGTCTAGCTCAAAATGTTTCTGAGTTATCTTTGTCACAAGTAGACAGACGGACATTTTCCAAAAATGTGTTTTTCGAACTCAGGGAGGTCTGAAACGTGGAGATTCATCGAAATCACGAGTTCGAATTTTTTTGGCTATTACTATACTTTCTCTATACTACATTAATGAGAAATTCAAAATGAAAATTTGCCGGCATACTAGATCAAATTGTAGTTTAGTTTAGTTATAATAGCGTCCCTTTTGTAGCAACACTAGGGTTATTTTGGGATGGACCTCGTCATTTTGAACCGCTGTCAGATGACAAGGACGACACCTGAGCTGGCACCCCCCCCCTCTCCACACCACGTGACGACGTTTGGCCTTGACGGATTTAACGTGCAACAGACCCCCTTACACGACGGTTCTTCGGTGGAATCGGGTCTCGAACCTGAAACCCTCCGGTTCCGAAGCCGAGACCTTACCACTAGGCCACCGCGGCCCCAGATCAAATTGTAGATTTCCATCCGTAAGAAATGGCTCTTTAGCTCCTGGGCTATTAAAATACTAAGAGATGGAAGAATAAAACTTAGTTAATTGTTTTATTTCCAAGATTATAAATGTGTATAAAATAAACTTATAACGACTAAATTTATCCTCGTCCTTTTTAGCCGTATGCATGCGAATTACATGGCCCCCAAACTCAGGAAACTAGGTAAAAAATTTGATATGCAGTTTTAGCATCAAAATTGTAATACTATATCACATTTTGGACTCTATTGGCTAAAAGCGTGATCTGCATGCACCATCGATCTTTGATCACGATACTTCGGATGAAATTTAGACCAATTTTTACATAAAATACTATATATTTTGTGTATATATGGAAACATTGGCATGGTTTCCTCTGGTTCTCAAAACGAGCTGGTCATTAAATGGTTAAAATTATTAAAATTAATCTTGTGTGAGATCAGGTTTCTATGTAAACATGCTTCTTTGTGTTGATTCCAAGTGTCAGTGAAAATTCCTTTTCCTGATTTAATAGCCACCCATTAGTCACTAAAAATCACATGACAAAGGTTAGAAAATTACTGTATCCCAAGGATCCAGAATGAAAATTCAAAATATGATTTGTCATCTCGAAGATAATCGAAATCTTTTCAGGATTAAAGAACACTCTTCCTAATAAGTAAGTACTTTATATATATTTATATTTCATTATATTCGCATTTGTACATTACACTTAATCTGTTTCTGCATTTTTATTTTCATTTTTGTATTTGTCTTATTCTTTTTTTATATATATCTGTCCTCTTTTTTAGAGAAACAGTTCATTTTGTTAATATGCTATTATTATTATTATTGTTTCCTGAATTTTATTACCATAAATAAATTGTAGATAACTGTTTCTGTAGAATAGCATCGATTTTCAGTTTCCCATTGTTAATTTGCTTATAAAGTTACTGCCACTTCTTACTGGAATCTCATACAGCTTATTTCTCTTGATTTTTTTCACCAAATGTTAAAACGCACTTACCAAATAGTTGCCAATAAATGTCAGACATTGGGCAATTTGGACGATAGTCACCACGATAGATTGTACAGGAGCGTCTTCCGATATCTCTCCCATTTTATGTCCATTAAACTGTTTAAATAAGCAATAGACTACAGTTGCAGGCGCATTAAGCGGTGTTATGTGTTGTATAGTTATCTATATACAGCAAAATCATAATTTGGATCTAATAATGACTTTGCTATATACATACCTCTGTAGTGTATTGAACTGAATTCCACGATTGCTTTTTTAGAAGATCTGGTTAACCACTTGTGGCGGAAAGACGCGTCATGCATGTTGAAATGTTTTTGTCACAGAATTGCCAACGACGTGGTTAACGTGTCAACAAGCATTTGTCACAGAAGTAAAAATGATATTCGCTACCTATCGGCTTAGATTGTTTGCCTCAACACGGTCTACAGGAACACAATCTTAGATCGAAAATTAATTCATTTAGAAGATATAAATCTTCTTCCGATTTCCATAGGTAACGGATACTTTGGGTAGCCTCTCTGAGATTTGTAGTGGACTGCTTTGGCATGTGCGCCTGTGAATTTCCTGCTACATTTTCTAGGAATTTGTAGTCATTCCTTAATATCTTGGTAAATTCACCTAGATACCCTGATTTATACTTGAATGATTTCGTCAGGCTGATCAGGTTTTCATGTTCCTCGAGAAAAATTGCGCCACTCACATCTTTCAATTGGAAATACTGCATAGTCGCTATCACTTTAAAAGACTAACAGCCTTCGTTGTAAAGCATATGATTTGAAGTACAGGTGAAGAAATGTTTCCGCGAACTTCATTGCTTCACATCTTCTCTTCCTTTTCAGATAACTGACCTCTTTAAGAAAGCTTTTTCTTTTTCTTTATCATATACGAAGCTTACAAAGAGGAAATATTGTAATCATCAAAAAGCTCGATCCCAAGATTTTAAAAAACTTTCAACTTCCTTAAGACTGGGAAACACATAGCTTAGTAGTTAATTTTTTAAGTGACAGAAATAGATTTTTTTGTTTGTTTGATTATGATTTATGCATTTTATTTCAAAACTGATTTTTAATTTCATAATCTTAATATTTATTAATTTTATGTTAATTGGTTTATTCTTTTAAAAATAATTAATTCTAAATATGATTTTTAATAACGAATATTTTTTTTTATTATTTTCCCTCCTACATATCCGTGTTGGGGCATTCATGATTATAAAAACGAATACAAGTGTCGTAGAATAGAGAATGACCTAATATTGCAATAAAATTTTTATCTCTGCATTTGAATGCGTCTTTTCCTATCATTATTTCTGAAAAACAACAAACTAATTGCAACCTCGATTCTTCGGCAAAATAACATACATGTTCTCCTTTGCTGAGTATATCATTTCCTCTATTTAAATTTCAATTAATTTATTCTCGACTCCATATCTTTGTCATTTGGCGGAAATTCTTCTTTTCATTCATCTCAAAAGAAACAAAAAAACACGCCAAAAACAACGCAAAAGAAAAAAGGATGTATTCCACCTTCATTTCTCTGCATTCGAATGAAACAGCAACTCCTTTGTCTTGCTAGCTCTGAAAATAATAGAATCCACATCAAAGTAATAGAAGGTGTGTCTTCCACCTCGATTCCCAGAAGAAGAGAAACTTAATATTTTAAGGAAATATCACCAGACAATAAGATGTGTGCGCGAGTCCTCCTTCTGAAATTGATTTCTTTTCATGGCCATTGTTTTTTCGCCAAGATAGAGCTTGCAAGAGTCAACACCTTAACCGATCCTTTTTATATTAATCTTTTCCCGATGTGTATTCTTCCCCTCGAAATGAAACCCGGGGCTTTATAATACACAAGGGGTTGGCTGGTACACAAGACGTGTTTATTAAAAGGAGGCAGCAGTCATAGAGAGACGAGCCTACCTTATTCATTGGCAGAGTGGCTGCTCTTTCAATTACCAGAGACATAGACGACTTGGCCTCGTAATCTCTTATCTCTTTTGACAAAAGCCCCGGCCGCCCTGGTTTGCGAAGCATTGTTATGTTAAACGAAGGAGAGCTCTTTGTTGTGTGGAGCGTGGAGCCCCCGCCGATTATATCCTCCACTGTTTGCTGGCCGACCGATTTTCGCAACCGGGTATAATTGGGGGGAGGATCCGAGGGCTCATTGGTGGATACCGCAAGGGAGCGTTTTCTCCAGGTTAAGGGAGGGGGGTGGCAGGCCGTTCCCGAAGGAAATCACCGACGAGCGAAAATTTTCCTTCGCATTTGCATTTGGTAAAATTTTGACATCGGTTGTTAATATTCTCAGCTCTATTTTTTTTTCTTCT
Organism: Argiope bruennichi; assembly: GCF_947563725.1. NCBI lineage: Eukaryota > Metazoa > Arthropoda > Arachnida > Araneae > Araneidae > Argiope > Argiope bruennichi. Next base: position 9,502,160 of record NC_079159.1, read on the forward strand.
TTTTTTCGTTTTATTATTGTTTCGCCTCTGTCCTCTTCGTGTGTATCCTTCGAAAGGATATGCTTAGATATGAAGGCAGGTCTTGAGATTTGGTGAGGTTTGAATTTGTATTCCATTATTTGATCCTGTTACTTGATATATTTTATTGGAAGACATCCTGAAGAAGAAACAGTAACCTTATTTGAGTTTCGATTCCTGAGAAGATATTGATTGAAAGATACTTTTTTTTTTTCACTGTCTTCTTCTTCTTTAAAGAAAATTCCTCAAAATAAAACTATTCTATTCCCAAAATGAATCATTTTATATATTTTCATTTAGAAATGATATATTCAGAGATGAAAGAGGTGATAACATTTAATGAGATTTGAATTTGCTTGCTTTTATTTCATTCTATCGTTTGAAATAGTTTATTATTTGTTTCTACTAAGCAAGGGATAATATTGTTGTTACCATATCTGTTTTTGCAAAAGGATTGAAGGAAATAATCCTTTTATCCTTTTCAGTGTCATAAAAAAATCGGAATAATATTTGTGGTCTAGATGTGGGCAATGGGTGATGTTTGAATTTGCTTGTCTTTGTTTGACCCTGTCATTTGAAATACTGATCTTTGAATTTTGTTCTCTACTTTGCAAGGGATAGTATCCTTCCTCCCATCTCTATTTCTGCAAAAGGATTGAAGGAAAGAATCCTTTTTACCTTTATTATGAAATAGAATTAATTATTAATCGAATGTACTATTAATTTCAACTAAAGCTTAGTTCTGACGAGAATCAGCTGATAGGGAAGTTAAAAAAATTATTAAAAATTAATTTAGTTATGTTTACATCTGTTCGAAAGCAACACGAAATCTATTTTGAGACGAAATTCATAATTTTTTGCAGTTTTCAGATGACATCTTGGTCCATATTGCCCTTTCTAGATTTTCGCACCACATCAGCGGAAGAATATTTGGCCCAACGGATTTAAACGCCCATGCGCTATATCCACTTTCGAAGAGATTCTTTAGAAAAATCGAGCTTCAAACCTGGAACTCTCCGATTCCGAAGCTGAGATTTCACACCATGAAACTGCCGTATAAGTAATAACAAATATCTCTAATCTAAAGCTAAATATAAGATTTGTCAGAAAATGCTCTTTTATTAGTGTACTGAACCAGTGGGAGTGGTCACTGAAATTTTCTCACGTATTCTCCAATAAAAAACTTATCCTACATAAAATCGTAAACCTTGGGTAAGGCCGCAATAGCCTTAAATGACATTGGCGAATAATAGCAATGAAAAGTAAATCTTCAGCTTGATTTAACACTTTTATTTATTTTATCGAGCTAGCATTCGTTTTGGAAGCTGCTTTCCCAATCGATTGTAATCAAAATTTCCTATGGAACCACAACATAGGGCCGCGATGGCCTGGTGGTAAGGTCTCGGCTTCGGAACCGGAGGGTTTCAGGTACGTGACCCGAGTCCACCGAGGGGGTCTGTTGCACGTTAAATCCGTCATGACCAAACGTCCTCCCGCTGGTGTGGTGTGGAGAGGGGGCTGCCAGCTCAGGTGTCGTCCTCGTCATCTGACCGCGGTTCAATATTAAGAGGTCCGTCCCGAAATAGCCCTAGTGTTGCTTTAAACGGGACGTTAATATAACTAAACCAATGGAACCACAACTGTTGCTATAAGATCACATACCTAGCATTATTGATTTAAGTCATTGCGTTTGCATAATTGGAAAGTACAGGCTGATAGGCGGCCAATCCTTTGACTGATTTGATTTAAAATTTGATTTAAAAAAAACCTATATTTTGGATGCTAAACCAAATATTATCTATCTAGCTTTCTATGTTTGAAGCTATAAAGTTAGATTGTATTTAAACAGTCAGCCAGACAGATTTTATTTTGAATAAATTTCATTCAAAATTTGTGAGAGATCTTCAAATTTGATCTTAAGTCCATATACCAAATTCCACCTGTCTAGCTCAAAACATTTTTGAGTTACCGTTCCCAAATAGACTGATATAATACGAAAAATGTGTTTTTCATACTTAGGAAGGTTTTAAATTTGGATATTTGCCAACATTTTAGTTTCGAATTTTTGATGCTTACAATACTTTCTCTGTACTTCGTATACAAAAACGAACAAAAAAAGTTTTTTTTTTTTTTTTTTTTTTTTTTTAAGTTTTCGCCAAAAATATAAAATTTAGAATACAAATTTAAAAACGCGATCGGCATTTAAAATAGTACCATAAGGAAATTAAATCATAAAGAATATTAAAAATAACATGTTCGAAAACATTTGTTAAAGTATGGAATATATTATAAAAGTTAACTTTTATAAAACATTACTAGTTTGTATGTAGAATTCCTATGTGTTTTATGTTTTTACGATTTTGTATTTAGAATTATTAGTTTTCCATTTTTAATACACTAACAAAAAGTGTTTTAAAAACATTTGCTTTACGTTGTTCCTTTTTTTTTTTTTTTTTTTTTTTTTACTAATTACCAAAAATCACAATAATTCATGAAAAATTATCTAATCCACGATTTCAAAACCCTTCAAAAACATAGAAAATGATAACATATTATATTTCTTTACTTTATTTTGCAAATATTAAAAACCCTGAATTCCATCCTATATTTTTCAAGCCACGTGCATTCCCCAAGTGAAAGAAGAGTTCTACCCAAACAATAGCAACCTTTATTTACTTTAAAAATTCCTAATTGCTTTCTGCTTTGTAGCGCACCACAGAAAATTGAGGCCCTCCCAAGCAGTACGCTACGAAAAAAAAAATTTTGATCGTAACTTTAATACTTCCATGAAGGCGGCACTTTGCAATCCTTTTTTGCACATTAGCGTCAGACACATATATCATGCGAGTATACATACACGAATAATAATAAAGAAACGTGTACTAAGGTAATCACAGAAACTAGAGCAATAAAATTACCCACGTTTGGCCTTCTGGGCGCTCTTACAGCGTCCAGAAGTCCCTTTGTGTACTTTTCCGAGAGCAGAAACGTGCTGCAGGAAAGCCCAATAAATTCTGGACTTTTTTTCGTCTTCCTTCTTTTACGAACAAAAGCATATCTGTTATGAAAAATCCGACCGAGCCATAAGAGGCGTATATATTTTAATATCTATGATGCCCATTAAAAGTGTTTAATGGTTTCCTACTTTTATTATTTTTTTTATAATTACGAAATGTGTGTTTTTTCTTTCTTTGTCCTTGTGGAATAAATGCACTGAAGGAGGTAAATAGGTTGTTAGACGATGTGTTCTTCACCTGAAATGTGGCAAAATTATATCGTTATTCGCCGTAAGAAACTTCGGCTGATTGTTTGTGGGTTATTTTAAAAGGAAAGGAACGATTCAAAAGCCTGGTTTTTTCATATTAACGGCACATTCATTTGTCCTTTCTATATTTTTAAAATGATGGACTCCGATTCATTGAGGAGAATCAAGAAATTTGCTGTGTAAGATAATTAGTTTTAAGCTATTGTTAAATTTTTTTTCTCAAAGTTCATTAAGTTTTCGTTCAGTTTATTATTATTATTATTATTATTTATATATATATAATAACGAGTAGTATGTTTTCGCTTTTTGTTCGTTTGTTCGTTTGGAATAAAAGCATTGATGATGGTAAGTCAACCAACTGACTCTCCAACCCGCCACGAAGGCACACGGATTTAAAGCATAAGGCTGAATGACCGGACCGCTGCAACAGCAACACTGGTGGGAATTGTGGTTGAGTCCTAAGGGCCATCACTGGCCACGGTACAACCCTCCCCGAAGGAAGTACGGCCCGTCATCGATGGGAGGAGTCAGATCTCCCACCTATTTATGTACCCTCCAGGGTGGCGAGATTGATGATGGTAAAGAGCTTGTTAAATAATAAATGAGTTCTTCAGCTAAAAAGTGGTTAAATTAAATCTTTACTTACGTCTTATTTTCTGACAGACCTCAACTGTATATTTTGAGGTGATTTTGATGTAAGAGAAACGGTTTAAAATTGTAGTCTTTCATGTTAACTACAAATGATCTCGCCTGTACCATTTTTTACTTTCTTGTACACGAAATATACAGAAAGTATTACAATCATCAAAAAATTCGAACTCGAGATTTTGACAAATCTCCACGTTTCAAATATCCCTCAGTTCGAAAAACACATTTTTTTCATTATATCCGTCTGTCCTTGAACATGAAAAACTGAAAAAGTTTTGAACTAGACAAACGAAGTTTGGTACATAAACTTTAGACAAAATTTATAGATCTCATTCATTTTTTTGAATGAATCCATTCAAAGAAGGCCTGTATGTCTAAATGTCCAAATACAAGTGAACTTGGTACCTATCAAACGCAAGCCGCTAGGTAGATGTTTTTGGTACACAGAAATATCCCATACACATATCAAAAAATTCATATTTAAATTATCAGTTCTTATCAAATATTGAACCAAATCTGTCAAAAGGTTGACCATTCATCGGTTTGTACTTTTGCATGCATGCAAACGCAATGACTTAAATCAATGAAATTCGGTATGCTATCTTGTGACTACAATTGCATGCATGTAAACGCAATGACTTAAATCAATGAAATTCGGTATGTTATCTTGTGACTACAATTGCATGCATGTAAACGCAATGACTTAAATCAATGAAATTCGGTATGTTATCTTGTGACTACAATTGCAGTTCCATGTAAAATTTTAATTTCATTAGGTCGGCAAAAATGACATACATTTGAAAATACATGTTTGTAAGATAGTTTCTGTAAAAATGTTAGATTCGCCACAAAGAACCATATTTCGTAACTGATTTTTTCTATTGCCATGCGAGGCATTTGCTGTCTTACCTGATGTATGCTGGGAAAGGGGTGATGTGATCTTCATTGCAGAGCATACCAGAAAGTGTCGGAAGAACCACTTCCACAGATTCTTAAAATTTGAATTCAAGACCTAGGTTCTATGAGTTAAGAAATATGCTGAGCCATTTCATTAATATTATATTTAGTTAAAATTCTACTATTTATACATAATTTTGATCTGTTGAGCCATTGAAACTGTTTTTCTCGGGGCTTTTTAACCCTTTCTAGGGTCGTGGGAAGTATGCTTCCCACCAAATTTATCAATCTTTGTATGAAATTATGTAGCTTGGCATAAGTTCTGACAATTTTTTTTAGAAAGACAGAAAAACAGAAGGATGCTTCAGTTCTTTTTCTCACACAAAATGATATGTCTTGATTTGTACTTAATTACTAATTAACCAAATTAATTAATTAATCAAATTAAGTTTATCTAATAAGCTAAATGAATGCCTTTTCTTATTTTAATTTCAAGCCAAAAAATATTTTAACATAATATGACTAGAAAAAAATGGCCCTTTAAAGGGTTAAACTATAATTCAAATTATTTGGTTTATTTTTTTAATAATGAATTGTTTTCCCATTCTTTATCTTTTTATAATAAAGGCACTGGTGATGGTCAAAAGGTTATTGGATGACGAGTTCTTCACTTTATAATACGTAACAGTAAATAATTATTCACTTGTTTATGTTAAATTGTTTAAAATGAATTTTCATGCCAACGTTAAATTTTTGTTTTTGCACTTATCATAGTTTTAAACATTAAGACCGCTCCTGAAACTTTCTCGTATATTTTTTCAAAGTAACTCATTTCATGTTTAGCTTCGTATTATGATGAAAAGAACTAACTATTCATTTTGGACCTCTCCCTCGGTTTTATATCGCTCTTACGATTAAAAATGGAAAAATAGAAATAAAAATAAAAATTGAAAAAAATAAAATCAAATTATTATCGTTACTGTCTCATTATAAAGAGAAGCTATTGAATTGAAAAATTTTCGATAGCTGCACAGTTGCTTAGAAATAAGAGATTGAAATGTGTTTTTTATTTCAACCTACCTGAGATTAAAGAATAACTTTTGAAGAAAATTTTGGTATTGTGAAGGATTTTTTAAATGTACCCCCAACGAATTATTACTGAATATATATATATATATATATATATATATATATATATATATATATATATATATATATATATATATATATATATATATATATAATTACAAGATAATAAAATTGAAATTACATAATAAATAAAAATAATATTACGTAACGAGAAAGAATTAAGTAATATTTCGCTGTAACGTTGATAAAAATTATAGGGAAAAATTATAGGGATTTATTCATAAGATTGAAGAATAATAGACTGTCCTTCAACTTAACATGTGAAACTCTATTAAAAATTTCTCACAACATTGCATTTGTTACCATTGTAAAGTCTCGATCCAATAACAGGTAGCGTTATGATCAAATTCTTTATTTACAGCTTTATTACATAAAAACAACTCTTTCTCATCTAGGTTAAATGAATGATGCTATTTATAGCACGAAATTTAAACAAGAATAGTTCCTCGAACAAATTTGGAGAAAACGCCTTCACAAGAACAGCTAACAGACGGTTGGCGTCTCAGGCTACTGCAGGGTTAGCTCTAGGAATCCACCGAATTTCCTTCGGGTTGAATCTTTCTCCGAAGTCCACTTCATACCAAGCTCCTCTCTCTCTCTTCTTCCGAAAAATCTCACCTTTTTACTTTCTCTCAGACTCCACCTTTCCTGTCCACTCCCTGTTACCCAATCACCGTTCAGAACAACCTGAATCGTCTCTGGTCGCCCGTGGGAAATGTCCATTGATGATCCACCCGCCACAATGGGAAAAATGAAGGACATCTGGACACCTGGAGTGTTTGACACTCTCGCCTTTCGAAGACACGATTTATTTCCCTGGGAAACGCACGTGTGGTTCCTTATCTGGATTAGCACTAATTGGCCAGACGACCGTACTTAAAAGGAGGGTCTTCCATTTGGCAATCTGGGGGCACTTAACACTGTGGAAGTTTCGTTGATGAAGAATGGCCCGGAATGTAAATTATCGAGTGTGGGAAAAAGGAATGTCACAGTGGTCACCCAGGAAGAAGCTGAATCATTACACCATCCTCATAGCTCATTCAAGAAATCTTTAAGAAATTTTAAGAAATGGTGGCAGAGTGAAATTTTCATTTCCTTATAACTCCAAGCAAATAAAATCAACATTCGTTTTCCAACTAATCAACAGGATTTTTTTTTTCACTAAGCGAAATGGCATATGACATATCTTTTCTTGTACCATAAATTTGAATTGGCATTGATTACATTGATTTACCCACCCACCCTAAGAATATTAATATCCAAGACAGTAAACCCGGTCTTCTGCAGCCTCGTAAATAGTAGCTTCAAAGGTACATTTTATGAACGTCAGCAGAAATAAAAGCATATAACGATCAGTCTGTTCAAAGCAAAACCCGAAGTCATGCTTTAAACTGTTACGTATCGTCGAAAACAAACAAACAAACAACATAACAAAATTTCTGTTTATTGCAGACAACTAACTGATGCGGAAACAACTCGATTCCTGTGAAACAAAACTCTCCAAGCGTAGGTATCTTTTTCCGAAGGAAAACAACAACAAACCGATTCTTACATATGCAAATAAACACTCCGTCTTCTGAAAAATATTCCTACAAACATAACGCTCCCCCAATCCATAGGTCGGGGGAGGAGTGCTAAGCAATCGATAAAAAAGAATCTCTCAACCATACCCCTCTCAAAAAGAATCCCGTCCCTCGTTAGAAAACACGCATCTTTTTTTATTGTTTTATTTTGTTCTCTTTCCTATATTTTCTTTAATGTCACCGAAATCCCTTACTTGAAGAACAAGCGACCCGTACGACGATTCCGAAGGAGGGAGGGTCGTCGAATAAGAAGAATCTCAGACGATAAAGGCAACATTGATTGGAGGCACAGAACAAGTCACACCAAACAACTTTGAATAAGACATATAAATATACCGACACGAGGCGGAGGGGGGGGGGGAGGGTGCAGAGAAAGGAAGGGAGGGAAAAAAATCCTTTTCTTTTGAAATGCCGGAAAAATTCAGATATTGGAAATAACTCGGTTCACCTCGAGGGCTAGAATATTATCGAACAAGATTCGGTCGAACGCTTCTCCACCCCCCACCCCCCTTCACTTCCGTCAAAGAGGCTTTGAGCAGGGCTGGGTGGTGGAGGGGGGTCGAGAAGGATTGTGGAGGCTCCGACACCTGAGTTTGAGCCGCCTCATTAAGGACAACAATAACGAGGGTGGGAGAGCAAACAAATCATTATTCTACTTCCACCCCCACCCCCGCCCACGACGACGCTCTCCCCCCTGATTGTTGCTATGCCAACAAATCTGGAATGTGTCACACCCCCGTAGTGTCAGCATTTCTGCTCGTCTCACTTTCCTTTACGGTCGTGCTGTTCTGTCTTTCTTTCTTTTTCTTCTGCCATGCGTCTTGCTTTTTCCTCGGATCAGCGTTTTCGAAGAGGGGCCGATATGGAAACCATTTGCGGTTGGTTGAATACGGCCCTTCATAATTTCTTCTCTCAGAAAAGGAAAGTGGAAGGGAAGGTCATATCCTCCCGGACTCTTTTCCCCTTGAGATGCGGGATTTAATTTGCATGAATAGTCCGGCAGGGTAATATCCTGGCCTATTAACAGAACCGTGTTTTGAGAAATGGAAAACTATACCATAGATGGTCTAATAACTCAACTTAAAAATTATATTTTTCAGTATTCGTTCGTGCATGGAGGATATGTATTGACAAAGATCCATTGGTAGACCGCTGTTTATGAAAATTAGAAAAATAAATGACTGATACTGACTAACTCTAAGAATAGGAACTTAGAAATGCTCTTAGCATTGCCCAATGGTTACATTAATAAATTTCTTCAGTACGATTGATTGAATATTTTCACAGATTAAACAGGATTTGTAATCAGTTAAAAATTATTAAACAATAACTGCCCAATTATGGGAAAGTGTTGTTATATTAAATAGGATTGTAGTATGTCTTGTGTCCCAAATCTTCTTAATCCTTTCAATGTCCTAACTGAGTGAATTAACAAAACTGTGTTTTGAGAAATAGAACATTATATCATAGATAGTCTAATAATTCAACTTAGAAATTATATTTTTCAATATTCTGTTCATTGATGGTCTATATGGATCGGCAAGGATCCATTGGTAGAGCGCTGTTTATGAAAAAATAAATAAATAAATAAAATAAAATAAAAATAAAAGTAAAAAATAAATAAATGATGAATACTCCAAGACTAGAGCTTGCCCAATGAATCGATAAATTTCTTCATTAAGACTGATTGAGTATTTTCACGAGTTAAACTACATTAGTAATCAATTAAAATTATTAAACAATAATTACCTATTCATGACAAAATAATATATGAAATTTGGTTGTGGTATATCGTATATTATAGTTCTTAAGCCTTCCAATGATCTAAAAATTTATATGACATAATTAGGAAGCACGAAACGGTGAAAAAAGACGAGATCTTACACCAATATCTTTCACAAAACTAATAGACATGTACACGTTTTAGCTACATTTTTTTTTAATTGGACTAGTTATTGTTTTCTGGTTTTCTTCGAAATGAAACACAAATGTGGACCAGTTTTCATTGAAATCCTCAGAGAAGGCAATCTCATATGCCGAAATTAAACCAAACTGCTGCCTTAGGTACTACTCAACTTAGGAAAATTTTGATCAATACCAGATGTTTCACTTCTCCTTTTCCACGATGTTGATTCATAACTATGAGAGGGAGATTAGAACCATAAACAGCAGCACAGCTTTTTCAGAATTTTACCCTCTTATGATCTCATTTCGAATTATAGTTATTCCACAATTCACCTCTGAAGAAATGAAAAAGAATTTCTTTTTTTCCTCAACCCCAAGCCTTAATAAAAATATAAAAACAAAGCAGTGAAATGACATTATAGATTTCCAGCAATTTTTTGAGTAAATTTAACGAAATTTTTAACTGGAACAATTCATTTATTTTTCTTTATTTATTTATTCATTGATTATTATTATTGTCTACCGATACTAATAGATCTAGGAGAGATTATCGCTGTTAATATTTTGAGACACACTAGGGTTGAATTCTCATAAGATCAGAACTGATTTAAAACTATTTTTGAATAACCTTTTTCAGATTGTACGGACGCAATAATGAGGTAGCTTTGGCTTTTTTGAAGGTTTTGTAGGGATAATTTTGAATCAAATTAACTGATATAATATAATTTATTATCAGAATTTGCCACACATTTTTGTTCGAACTATATTTTATATTTCGAGTTTATTTACTGTTAACTTTTTAATTTTTTTTCCTCATTAGATATCATTTGAGGCAGAATAAATTCTAGCTTGAGGAACATTTAAATTAATTTTATTAATTATTAAAAAAATAAATTTTTCCCTTCAACTGTCATCTACTACTTGATGTCGGACGTAAGTTTTTCGAGTTTTTATAAATATCTTCCGAAAAATAATCCCATTACGAAATATATAAGCATAATTAAAAATAAATATTTCAAAAACGTCGCTCTTTGATACACATTCTCCAGCTCCAAGGTATATCTGTGCTAAATATGGTAGCTATAGCCAAATTTGATGGTTTATTTTGACATATAACGCGCCAACTCACATTCATTCTTGTTATTTGGCAGAGATTAAAAGAGAAGTTACTAAGAAAAAGTTACTAATTAACATCTGTTAAATTCGACCATATAAAGAATAATTATGAATATGGAAGATTGATTGTTGCCACGAATCGATTTAATTAACGAATATATTCACGCGTGCATGGATCTACAGTAACCAAAGCATCCGGGAATAAAATATGTGAGATTGTGTCTGTGACACAGCCTACATCTACATGCTTTTATTCTATTGAATATCTTAAATGTTTGTAAATTTCATATTTTTAAAGATGGAATTATGTCCTAGATTTTTTTTATTTCATGAAATGTTATGTTTCTTTTATTTCTCAATATTTTATATTTTAATGATTATGACAATTCTGCTCCTAATTTATTTCTAATTTACACTCATAATCGCGTTTTCTTTTAAAATGTTCATCTTCATTAAAAATTATTTTGCATAACTTTTAACAGCTGACCCTCTGATTCAAAAAAATGCTCTGAAAAAGTAAAATTGTAACATTGGACACTATTTATCGACTAATATTTGTTTACTTATTTAAAGTTCCTTTTCGTAGGGGCTTTCTCTTTTCATTGACATTCCTCTAAAACAATTTTGCCCATAATTGCTTTCTAATTATTAAATTAATGAAGGCTTTTTTTTAAATATATTCATTTTTATTAAAAATTATTTTGCGTAACTTCGAACAGGTGGCTATCTGATTTTTAAAAACGGAAAAATCAAATTACGTTCATTATAAATGCTCTGCAAAATTTAGGCTACGATATTGGGCATTATTTATTGACTAATATTTGCTTACTTAACCGAGACGTCTTTCCGTAGTCGCTTTCTCGTTTCGGTGACGTCCCTCGAAAACAATTCTGCGCTCACTTAGCCTTGCCCGTAATTAGTTTCCAAATGAGTCATTTAACTGCGCCGACCTCCTCACACAATCCAATCACACAGCCCGAAGTGTATGAAAGAGGTGATTCATTAACTGATGTACACAATTAAAAGCCCGGATGCGATCCGGCACCCGACACAAATTTAAAAGCCGGACTCACTTAAAGCGCCAGTCAAAATAAAGCACGATCCTGTCCTCCCCCCTGTGCAAGGGGATAGGGAGCTGCCTCGTAAATTTGATGGTGGGGGTGGGGGGTGTCAGGGAGTCTTCTCCAGGGTAAAGCAGAAGGAAGCTGAAAGTATAAATAAAATAAATAGAAGAAAAAAAAAGGAGAGAGAGAGAAGGCTTTTCCCCTCCTAGCCTCATCCATATGTATAAACTTCACTGCAAATAGTCACACAACATCTGTGGCTGAATTTCAATGACTTTACCAGAAAGCCAGCCGGGGCGCAGTCCGCAATTGTCCCTTTTTTTTTTTTTTTTTTTGAAGTCTTTCGGGCCCCTCAACAAATACTTCGAACGTCCAGTGGATTGGATTTGATTTTTTCCCTATCCTTTAAAATTTTTATCCTTTGTTATTCTTATTATAAAGTTATTTCTTAAAAAAAAAAAAGAAGCAGAAGAGTGGAGGTCTACTAGATTGGATATAAGCTTTCCATCCTGGTATCTTTTTTTTTGGGGGGGGGGACTTTATTAAGATCGCCACACTTTTTGACAGGTTAACAATAAATTCCAAGCAGAGGAGAAGAATGAATGAAAGGGGGAGGGAAAGGAGAGAGGAGTAACTGAGGGGGTAAAAAAAAGAACCAAAGTTTGGTCTCTGATCTGCTTTAGAAAATGTATACTCACTTCTGCAGCCTTGGAAAAGCTTGACAAATGATGCAACGGAATCTTTAAAGCAGTATTTTTTTTCCTAGTGCTTCTTTGAAAAAGCTTTTAAACCCATATTAGACCATAATCCGGTCTAATAATTGCTTAGGATTCATGAGGGCCTGTCGACACCAGCATTGAAATTTTGATAAGTGAAACGCTGTGGAGTAGTTTTAGAATAAGGAAAAACCGCTTTTCAATTTGGTGGCGAGATTTAAGTGAGTAGAGCTTCTATGTAACGGTTTGTAAATTTGTCATTTATGAACGAACAAGACTTTTTCATCCCGATCACGCTTTATTATCACTTTATTAGAAGTGGATTAACGCGATAAAAAAAAGGAACTATTCAAAACTATTATTATTGATATATTTTCAATAAAAGGGAACCTTTTTAGAAACATCGAAGCTAAATAAGTGCCAAAAAAATGTGTAAATTAAAAAAAGAAAGTAATCTTGAATTTGTTTAGATTAACATTCGAAACACAATAGCTGGGAATATGTGTTAAATTTTGGAATTTAAACGCCATTACATTATTTTTGGTTTGAAATTGGTTATTAACTTCCATCATTTGTTTGTAATTAAATATTAGTACAATTTGCTTCCAGAATTTTTATTGTAATAGATATAAAATATGCAAAAGTAGATATTTTAATTTTTGACATTTTTTTCTCGAATAATCCCATATTTTAACTCGTGTTCATTTTGGTCATATTTTAACTGGTGTTCACTTTGGCCATATTTTAACTTTTGGTCACTTTGATCATTGGCTGAGTTTGTTAAGTATCGTAATCAAATTTTGTAAAAAAAGCAAATATTTATAAAATATCTCTATAATAAGATAAAATACTTTCTTATAATATTTTATCTATAATAAAAGTGTGTGTGTGTGTGTGTGTGTGTGTGTGTGTGTGTGTGTGTGTGTGTGTGTGTGTGTGTGTGTGTGTGTGTGTGTGTGTGTGTGTGTGCGTGTGTGTGTGCGTGTGTGCGTGCGTGTGTGCGTGCGTGCGTGCGTGCGTGTCCGCATGTTGGTTCTCTATGTGTTTACGTGCTCTTACGTGAGGTAGAAATGTGCACCTCAGAACGAATGTTTTTTTCTTGAAATATTAATCAATTAAAAATTAAGCGAAATTCCGCTGTTTTTTCGCGATCACACTAAAAAGTATCACAAAAATAATTTTTATATCATCTTAAAATTCCAAAAAATTATGTTTCCAACGATGCCTTTTTTTTTCTTAATTAATTTTCATTTTTTTAATCAATTTTTAATAAATATTTTCAGCATATTCTCCTACAACAAATTTCACATAAAATAAAAATCAAATTTAGTCTGTACAGGCATGTTATGTGCATAGGCTTACGTTGATAATTAGCTTTTCTCTTATTTAGCTTTATGCATGTTGGTAATTAGATTTTATCAACGTGTTGCCGTCACTTTTACAAAAGCTCACATTAAAAGATTAAGTTAATTGTACCTGCAAATTAATCCTAGAAAAGTGTAACTTTTAGTACCTGCCTATATGAAATAAAATGAAAAGGAAACATAATACTTACGGAAAAAACAGAAAAAAAAAAAGAAAAGGTTTTGTGTAATTTTTAAAAATATATTTATTATTAATTCATTAATTCTGTTTTGTTAAGGCAAATTGGATTTAATATGTATAGAATTTCCCTCCTAATTCTGGCTGAATAGCTATTTCTAAACGGTTAGTAATGGACATATATATCTAACAGGGAAAATGGCTTGAATGAAGTAAAATATTATATTTTACGTATTTTGGGTCATTAAATATTCTGATGAATTTAAAATTTAATTTTTTTTCTTTTTTTTTAATTGGACGCCGGACTTGAATAAGGAAATATTTTTAAGATACTTATAAAAAAGTTATATTTTTTCGTAACAAAAATTTATATGACATGAAAAGCTGAATATCATAATTTTATAAAAACGCGTGATTTTAAACCCTTCCATTGATGGTCTCAAAGTAGATGCGCCAATCAGCGCCCGCAATTTCTCCGATATTCATTAGCTTAAAATTATAAAATTGTTGATTATCCAAATATAATGATATTTAAAAGTTGACAACTTCATCAGATTTGATGGCAGAAGAGATAAACACTTTTTTTTTTTTTTTTTTTTAAATTTAAAGCTGAAAAGTGAAGAGTATTTCATTGAATATAATTTCTTTGAACCAAATAACTGTATAAATTTTGACTTCACGATTTTTTAAAGCACATTTATAGAAACGAAATGAAACATTAAAATAAAACGTTATTATTTACTTCATTTGAAGCCTGTTGAATGCAAAAATAAAATCTGAATTTTATGATGATTCAGAGAAATTTTTATTGAATAATTCGTTGAGATATTACATAAATTATAAAAAAAAAATATTCTGCATAGCACAAAAATCATCAAATATTGCATGATTCTGTTGTCTGAGCTCCTGTTTTAAAAAAAAAAAATGTTTGTTTCATCAAATAAAAAGGTTTTGTATTAAATGAAGTTTAATCACCACCGCTTTTATTTTTGGTTCAAATTTTAATGAAACTGGCAGAAAATTAGAAGTGTGCGCATTACAATCAATAGAATTGCGTAAGACTTCTATTGTTAGACTATGAATTATAAGCGTTTCGAAATAGAGCTTAAAAATATTTTGCTGAAGAAACTATTAAGACACCAATTAACAGAAAATGTTTAGTTAAAAATTTTAGCTAGCATCAGTCCCGATGAATGGATTGGTCGCTAAAGGTGGCTAAGGCCTGCATAAAAATACATAAAAATACAATATATATACTGTCGTGCGTACTCACATAGTGTTGAACCCGGAATGGTAGGTGAAGTTAGACGCATGGGATAAATTTTCAAAAGTTTTCAAGGTATTCAATAGTCCAGATCCACAGTGTCTAAAATGTACCTAATTTCAATCATAACAATTTCAGGATAACGCAGTGGCCGGCCGTCTGCACTTAATAACCGAGACCATGTGCGTAGAATTGCCAATGTTAACAGACAAGCAACACTGCGTGAAATAATAACAGCAGGAATCAAATGAGACGTATGGTGGAAGTATCCGTTAAGACAAAGCAGCGAAATTCGTCTGTAGTGGGGTATGGCAGCAGAAGACCGACTCGAGTGTCGTTACTTACGGCATTACATCGCCTGCAGCGCCTCTCTGGGATTGTCGCTTTATCGGTTGAACCCTATACGACTGTAAAACCGTGGTTTGGTCAAATGTGTCACGATTTCAAGTGGTAAGAGCTGATGGTAGGATTCGAGTGCTGCGCATACCCCACAAAGTCAAGTTGTCAACAAGGCGCTTTGCAAGCTGGCGGTGGCTCCATAAAGGTGTTTGTTGTTCTGACATGAATGCATCAGATCCTCTGGTTCAACGGAACCGATCATCGACTTGAAATTGTTACGTTCAGCTATCTGGAGGCCACCTGCAGACCTTCATGGATTTCATCTATCCAAACTACGAAGGACATGACAATGCATCATATCATCGGGCTACAACTGCTCGTGACTGGTTTGAAGAACATTCTGGACAATTCCGACGAAGGATTTGGCCACCTAGATCACCCGACATGAATCCCGTCGAACATTTAGGAGGCATAATCGAGAGATCAGTTCGGGCACAAAATCCTGCACTGGGATAACTTTAGGAATTACGGACATTTATAGAGAAACCATAGCTTAATATTTCTGCAGAGGACTTCCAGCAACTTGTTGATTGCATGCCACATCGATTTGCCTCGATTCACCAGGCAAAAGGAAATCCGACACGTTATTAGGAGATATCCCAAGATTTTTGCCACCTCTGTACACTAAATGAAGTACCGTGGATGAAATGTTTCTTCAACGATATTGAGCGGAAGCTTAGAGAGGGACGCTAACCCAGACACCGTCCTCGTCATCTCACAGAAGTCTATTCATTGTCCTTCTATTGCTCCAAATGAGGAAGTTAGTATAACAAAATTATACAAAACAGTTATTATATTCTAGTATAAGAAGAGCGATCCCTCAGTCTGAAGAATATATTTTTATGATTATGTCTGTCTGTGAGCACGTTGACTCGCAAACGCTTTGAGTTCAAGAGATGAAATTTGTTATGCGGTCTTCACATTAAATTTATAGATCTTTTTTCAATTTTGAACGAAACCCAAACTTAGGAAGGGCGTATGTCTATCAAATAACTACAAAATGTAAAGGATTTTATTTTTATCATGAAAAGTGTAGATACGTAACAAATTTTGAATCAAATTTGCCAAAAGGTTGATCGTCTGCTGTCTGTGCATTCTCATGTATGCAAATCCAATAACTTGCGACGAGAGAGAGAAATAAAATTTAGTATGTGATCTTATAACTGTAATTTATATCTTATAACTAAAATTTTAATTATTTATAAATTTTTGATTTTATTTTGTTGAAAAATGGCTTCCAAAATAGTCTACTCACTTTTTTCTCACTATAAGCATAAAATGCATGCATGTGGTACTCTAAAATAAATATCTGAGCATTTCGGTTTGTTAAAGGTGAATTTCACAAATTTGGTATATGCAGTTGAAGGGGAAATTACACTTTTATTAAAAGAATAAATAAGAAAGTTAAGAGGAGACCACTTACATTGGTTTTCCTAAGACATTTGAATTTTCTTTTAAAATGATATTAAAATACCATCGTTAATTCAAATTTGTTGTGATTGGTTCAAAACTTGAACAAGCTAAAAAAATCGAAAGTCAAAATTACAACTTATAGAGGATTACTTTTATTTCTGAATTGGTTTTAATAGTTAAATACGTCCACATCTTGTACAGGTCTATCTGTTTCATTTTGTATAGTATTAATCGGGTGTCTATTTAATTTTATTGCTTATGCGTTGCATTCAAAGCGATGTATATTGTTTATTTATTAAAATTACTTGCTTATTTGAGAAATCATTATTTTTAAAACACTGAAAAAAAATTATTATTACATTATTTGTAAAATTATTTACTACTTATTTATGAATTAAATTGTTAAATATTTAAAATAAGATATAAAGATAAGATTTTACCTCAAATATATTTTAAGATAAGATTATAAGATTAGATATATTAGATAAGATTATTAAAGATATTTTAAAGATAAAATTTTAACCTCATAGATATTTTTAGGTTAAAAATTTTCATTTTCTGTTTCTGAAACTAAATTATGGAATTTGTTAATTGTATCATTATAATCATTTGTATATTGCGATAGTTTGCATTTGTATCGACATTATATGAAAAGTTGGATAATCGAATTTTTACTATAACTTCGTATTAACCAAGCTCTAAATTAGGTTTAAGAATTTTAGTATTCAAGTTTAGATAATTCTGAACCGATAAATTAGATCAAGAATGTCAAAAATGAAATGTACGTCACAACCAAATAAAGATCCCGCTACTTACGTAAAAGCTGCATTATTCCGAAAACGCTTTATAAAATAGAACCCATAGAGCTAATGTTTCCTTCCAGACCCTTGGCATCTATCTCTGCTATCAACTTTCCTATTTCGCGTGATATCTTGTCCGCAGTGATTAATTTCTTTATGGGTTTAAGATGGATGTTTTTAATACTGGATCTGACAAGATACTTATTTTCTTCGTTAAGTGAAAATAATTCTAAAATAAAGAATTTTAAAAAATAAGGCATAAAAATTTTACTAAAAAATTATGTTGCATTCCGTTATTTTTGCTGGGGCGCGAAGATATTGTAAATCACATGTGATTCATGAATTTGATGCTTTTGAAAGAGATGCATTGTACACACTTTTACACACCCATACTTTATATTAAAACAGAAATAAATTCGCTAATAAGACCAATGATTCCATCCGTATATCCATACACATTCGCTCAGTTTATAGATGATCCCCTCTGGAGTTTGGTCATCCCAGTGGTCAGCTTGTGATCTCCAGCATCCGTGGACGAAATGCGGAAGGAACGGGCAGGGGAGGGGGGGATGCGTAAAAGGAAGCGATCGCCGCTTGATGCCAACTCATGTTTAAGGATTTTCGCTTCGGCTCCTCTTGAATGATGAAAATGCCGTTTGAGGGGGGGGGATACTTCAAAGGGACGGGCAGTCCCCTCCTTCGCAGACATACATATGCGATTTTGAGTAAAGTCGTAAAAAGGGGCTTTATGGTTGAGTCCCTTCAAGTGACTGAAAAGCGTTTTTCGGATTTTTAAGCAACGCATTCCTGAAGAAGAGACAAGGATTTCAGTATTTTTGTGCATATATATATATATATATATATATTTGGCTTTTAATTTATCTATTATCTCTTTATCAGACTATGGTAAATTTATCAACTAAATAGAATATCTGCTTTGTGATCAGAAGTTCGTGAGTTTGAATCTCAATCTAACTATGATTCAATGATCACTTGAGGTTTGAGAGTTTTAAACATTGGATTGCAGGTTAGACGAGTCTCTAATATACTCTGAAGGATATCCTGCCAATGTGCATGACAATGGGAATATGAGATTGAAGAACATTAACCATTGGAATGTATAATAGGTCAGACGAGTTTTTAATATACACTGAAGATGAATATTCTAACAATGCGCTTGAGATAATTATCAAAGCTCCTAAAAGATCGTTTTAAATATAGTTAACTCTTATTTCTGTTATTTGAGAAACAATAGTTACAATTATAGTGCTCAATTACATCTGTATTAATTTACTATGTGCTCAAAAATCGCTCGGACCTTCAAAATGAAAGTGAATCAGCAGACATATACTTTTCCCCTCTTATGAAAGTCAATATCATCCGATCCTATGGAGCAAAAGAATCGTAAATTTGAATCAAGTTGAAGAAAAAAAAAAAAACTGTAAAGCATATCCAAGGAAGTCACCAGAATTTTTTTACCAACAGTTTGAAAGTAACAATACTGGAATGTCACGATTCACATACGAGTATTTTATTATGAGCTTTCCTCTTAGGGTTGCAACATAAAAAATTATATAGATCACTTTTTTAACATTTTAAAATAAAAATGTACATATTATTTATGTAGAAATATATTTTAAGAAATAAAAAGTTTTCTTGCTAAGCTTTGGAATCCATAAAAAATTACAATACCTTCAAAATGAGCGGAATTCCGTTTTTATTTTTCCATTCCTATCTTAAATATTTTATAAACTTTTCAGACAAATATTTTTATAGTAAAATTTGTTTTGTTTTTTTCTTTTAGGATATATGAGAAAACCAATTCTCAGTGAATTAGGCATTCGAAATATTTCTGAATGGAATGCGAAGCCATCTGTTATTGTTGAAGTCCTTAAGTAAGTAAAATAATAAATAGTTTTTGATATTGCAATTGTTGTAACTGTCGATTTTTAAAGAAATGTCATTTTTAAAAAGTGAATCACTCTGATGAAGTAAAATTGCTAACAGTTATCGCTTAGGGAAAATGACATCACTGGAAAAGTTTCGAAACGTATCAATATCTTAAACTAGTCATTATAATATTCCTAATGTTAAAAAACAGTGTAAGTGCTCAACTTGAAACTTTTTAGCATATATTCTAATAAATCAACTTGTGAATTACTAATGGCATGCCATTGGCCAACAATGGCATGCTATTGACTATACGGGTGCCATCTTATACGATTTTCTTTCGGAGTTTAATCATTGAGATGCGGCTAATGTATAAGAACCAGAAAACTAAATGTGTATTTTTTAATGCTGATTGAAAACAAAATTTGACACAGAATTGCAATTGTAATCACAAACTGACATATTGAATTTCATATATTTAAGTCATTTATTTTTGAGTTAATCGCGTTTACTTGCTTCAGGAAGTATGACAGCCTTCTTCTTCTTACTATAGCCAACTACCTCGCCACTACTGAATTTAGCATTATCGACAGGATTTGTTGTGTCCGACTGCTATCTTTAGCTTAGTCCGTCCATAACACTGGCCGATTCATTAAATTGACATCTTATTCGAGACAATTGGCCTCCAGCCACAAAGTGGTCAATCACTGACCTTCCACCTCATCTTCCCATTCACCGACCTTCCTATTAAACAAGGGACAGGTCATCACTTAAAGAAAATCTCCTTGAAATTCTCAACATTTCTTCAAATTCTCATTTCACAACAACAGAAATCCAAACACTTTCAAACTTTCAAAGAGTTGGTAAAAAACCGCCAATTTTCAACATCCTGTCCTTCAGAGTTTTAAGATTATCTGATCCCATCAGTACTGTACTTAAGTCGTCATTTTCAACTTTCGGATTCTTTCTTAATTCCGAGATTTCTATGCATTACTTTAAATAATGGTAAACAATGCCGATTCCTCCACAGATGCATTTATTTTCCTGCATTCTTCCAAATCTTTTGAAAAATGCGGGAAAACAGCCTGTCAACCCCTAGACGAATTTGATTCAAAAGTTGATATCTATCTACTCTTTAGATTTTTGTACCAATGTATTAATTTTTATCCGTCAAGCACTTTTAATTTTCTAGTTATTGTGTTATTTTAGTACTGCCAGATAGAGAGATTTCCTGTACTTGGAATTCGTTCAAAATTTAATAGAAATCTATAAATTTGGAGTAGAGATGGCATACCAAATTTCATTTGTCTAGTTAAAAGCGTTTTTGAGGCACAGTGTTGAAATGGAACAATGAGGATGAAAATGTAGCTCATAATGATACAAATACAATATTATATGAAACTGTGTTTCATTCACCTTACGTATCACTCCTTACCAATACAAGACAATAGCATCTTTGCATATGAACATTTTCATGAACAAAACAAGTGTAATAATACTATAGGATTGAGACTTCCGCCAAGTGTTTCGTTCGACGGCAAACAGTTGTTTACTTTCTTGTTGTTGAGTGGAAGAATCCATCGGTTTTCGCAGGGGAGCGAATGCAAGTGTCGCGTTTAATGTGGCTTGTCAATCCCTGGATCGATGTGGCCACGTGTTGTGAAATAACAGTTGCGGGCGCGCGTGATCCGCATCCTTTAGCATCCCCCCATCGATCCGCGATGAAAGCTACACTCGATTGAGATGCTGCGCTGAGGTGTACGCGGTCCAGATTGCGAGGCATTGGACCTTTTTGAACCGATCTCCATTATGGGCGGACGCATGTGTTAGAATTTTACTTTCTCGTATAGATTTAACGAATCTCAACATTTTGGGTCTTCTTGAATCCTAAAAGCATATTTTTGGAATTATATCTGTCTGTATGTATGTGAACACGACAGCTCAAAACGCTTTGAACTAGACAAACAAAATTTGGCATGTAATCTTACTATCAAATTTTGAAAGACATTTTTGAATCGATTTCCATTATCGGCAAACGCGTGTGTTAGAATTTTACTTTCTTGTATAAGAGATATACAAACAGAAAGTTTTGTAATGATCAAAGGATTCGAACTCAAGATTTTGACAAATCAATCGCCTCTTGAATACGAAAAACATATTTTTGGAATTATGTCTGTCTGTATGTATGTGAACTTTACAATTCAAAACGCTTTGAACTATATAATGTGTGGCATGTGGTCTTACTGTCAAATTTTGAAAGAAATTTATTGGTAGAGGTGGTTTAGCAATGGTCAAAAGATTCGAACTTAAGATCTTGATGGATCTCAACGTTTCGGATCCTCTTGAGTACGAAAAACACATTTTTGGAATTATGTCTGTCTGTATGTATGTGAACTTTACAATTCAAAACGCTTTGAACTATATAATGTGTGGCATGTGGTCTTACTGTCAAATTTTGAAAGAAATTTATTGGTAGAGGTGGTTTAGCAATGGTCAAAAGATTCGAACTTAAGATCTTGATGGATCTCAACGTTTCGGATCCTCTTGAGTACGAAAAACACATTTTTGGAATTATGTCTGTCTGTATGTATGTGAACTTTACAATTCAAAACGCTTTGAACTATATAATGTGTGGCATGTGGTCTTACTGTCAAATTTTGAAAGAAATTTATTGGTAGAGGTGGTTTAGCAATGGTCAAAAGATTCGAACTTAAGATCTTGATGGATCTCAACGTTTCGGATCCTCTTGAGTACGAAAAACACATTTTTGGAATTATGTCTGTCTGTATGTATGTGAACTTTACAATTCAAAACGCTTTGAACTATATAATGTGTGGCATGTGGTCTTACTGTCAAATTTTGAAAGAAATTTATTGGTAGAGGTGGTTTAGCAATGGTCAAAAGATTCGAACTTAAGATCTTGATGGATCTCAACGTTTCGGATCCTCTTGAGTACGAAAAACACATTTTTGGAATTATGTCTGTCTGTATGTATGTGAACTTTACAATTCAAAACGCTTTGAACTATATAATGTGTGGCATGTGGTCTTACTGTCAAATTTTGAAAGAAATTTATTGGTAGAGGTGGTTTAGCAATGGTCAAAAGATTCGAACTTAAGATCTTGACGATTCTCAACGTTTCGGATCCTCTTGAGTCCGAAAAACACATTTTTAAAATTATATCTGCCTGCCTGTGAGCAGGACAACTCATTGAGCTAGATAAATGAAATTTGGCACATGGTCTTATTATCAAATTTTGAAAGAAATTAATTGGTAGACTACCTGTTGGAGTACAAGTAAACACGATAGCTACAAAAGAAAAAGATAGATACATAAAATTTGGTACATAGTCTAAGCATTTCACAGTAAATCCCTAATAAATTTTGAATCAAATCTTTCTTTTAAATCAAAGTGGTTGATTATCTTGTCATAGCAGTTGATTGCCGCGCGCATACATATAAAGTTAATAACTCAAAAACGCAGCGACTTTGTTGGAAAGTGTAGAAAGAAAGGTGGAGAGTGTAAGAAATTTTCTTATTTTTGCCAACTTGATGGCATATTTTAAAAATATTTTTCAAGTAATGAAGTAACATAACAATGAATTCTAGATGATATCTCAGTAGGTTTTAAAGAAAACAACTTAAAGATAATTTAAGAAATAAATTCGAACTGAACTTCATTTTTATGATATGAGATAACATTTTTTATTTATTTAAAAACAGATTTTATCGTGACAATAATGTCTAAGAATTGAGTTGAAACAACACATCTCATGCATAATGATATCAAACATCATTGCGTTTAAAAAATGTCGAAAACCTTTTAACATCATGTGTTTGCATCAAATCACCAAGGCTTAGTTTGACCAAAATAAGTAGCCCGTGACTCTAAACTTCATAGATAAAGTCATATGTGCTCTCAAACAGATTTTATAGAGGCAATAATGTCTAAGAATTGAGTTGAAACAACACATCTCATGCATAATGATATCAAACATCATTGCGTTTAAAAAATGTCGAAAACCTTTTAACATCATGTGTTTGCATGAAATCACCAAGGTTTAGTTTGACCAAAATAAGTAGCCCGTGACTCTAAACTTCATAGATAAAGTCATATGTGCTCTCAAACAGATTTTATAGAGGCAATAATGTCTAAGAATTGAGTTGAAACAACACATCTCATGCATAATGATATCAAACATCATTGCGTTTAAAAAATGTCGAAAACCTTTTAACATCATGTGTTTGCATCAAATCACCAAGGCTTAGTTTGACCAAAATAAGTAGCCCGTGACTCTAAACTTCATAGATAAAGTCATATGTGCTCTCAAACAGAGTTTATAGAGGCAATAATGTCTAAGAATTGAGTTGAAACAACACATCTCATGCATAATGATATCAAACATCATTGCGTTTAAAAAATGTCGAAAACCTTTTAACATCATGTGCTTGCATGAAATCACCAAGGTTTAGTTTGACCAAAATAAGTAGCCCGTGACTCTAAACTTCATAGATAAAGTCATATGTGCTCTCAAACAGATTTTATAGAGGCAATAATGTCTAAGAATTGAGTTGAAACAACACATCTCATGCATAATGATATCAAACATCATTGCGTTTAAAAAATGTCGAAAACCTTTTAACATCATGTGTTTGCATCAAATCACCAAGGCTTAGTTTGACCAAAATAAGTAGCCCGTGACTCTAAACTTCATAGATAAAGTCATATGTGCTCTCAAACAGATTTTATAGAGGCAATAATGTCTAAGAATTGAGTTGAAACAACACATCTCATGCATAATGATATCAAACATCATTGCGTTTAAAAAATGTCGAAAACCTTTTAACATCATGTGTTTGCATCAAATCACCAAGGCTTAGTTTGACCAAAATAAGTAACCCGTGACTCTAAACTTCATAGATAAAGTCATATGTGCTCTCAAACAGATTTTATAGAGGCAATAATGTCTAAGAATTGAGTTGAAACAACATATCTCATGCATAATGATATCAAACATCATTGCGTTTAAAAAATGTCGAGGAAAAATTAAAATAATGTATTTTCTTCAAATTACCATGAATTTGTTTGACTAAAAAAAGTAGCGTGGTTCTAAACTTCACAATATACCACCCAAACATGAAACTACAATCACCATATGGTATCATTTTAAAGAAACATGTTGTCTTCATTCTTTACTCAAAGGATTGTCAAATCATGTATTCAATTTCTTTTTTTTATATCTCAGGAACTAAATATCCGCCCTTTTCTATTAAGTTATATGAAATGTTAAAATTAAATTGAGGTTTATGATTTATACATTACATAATTGCTGTCATAAAATAGTTTGGAATGGAATTTTGTGGTCTAAAATTCAATTTTGAACAAGCATGATTAAGAAATATGGAATAAAAAAATCGTGAAAATAATTCAATGAACAATGAACCAGAAGTTAGATGTGCTCTCTATTCTAATTTAAATAAGTCCTTATGTCCGAGCTAAAATTTTGAAGTGCGCACTATTTCAGCATGTGTAACAATACAATGGAATGAAGAAAAAATGTGAATTGATTGTAGAAAGGACTTAAGATAATATTTTTGTAAATATTGAAGTTATTCTTTTTTTATAAGAGTCTACAATTCTATAATTAGAAAGTATTTCGAAATAAAATTGTTTACACCCCTCTCATCCTAACGACTGTTAATCTTAAACAAAGCCATTAATTCACATTGATTTTTATTTTATGGACTCCCGCAGGTTTTGCTCTTAGTTGTATTTTAAAGAAAATCGAGTATGACTTCTGGATACTTTTTTTCGACCGATTGCAATTGTGACAGAGTCACAATTCACAAACTAAAATTTCACTCAGAACCCCAATTCACAAACTATAATTTGACACAGAATCCCAATTTACAAATTTCACAAACAAAATTCCATTCATTTAAATGGCTGCATTTTTTTATCGAATTTATATAAATGTGAATATGCAGATAGATAAATCATCAAGAAGTCTGCAGATCGAGTCCGAAATTTTATATGGAATTTCATTTAAATAGTTTTAAATTATATATTCACTAGTTTTAAATACTATTCATTTGCACTCAAACAGATAGACATATTTCCTGTGAATAGAAAAATTAAAAATTTGATAGATATCTAAAGGGTGTCCCAAAATTCACGCAGGATTTCAATTTTCCACCTTTCGGGCAATAAAGTTTTGGCAACATTATTAAAAAACTATTTGACAGCTGATAGCTCAGGGTTAGTAAAAATAGAGCGTTACATGATAGAACAACGTGTTTAATCAAGATTTTAATTAAGTAGAAACACAGGTTTTTTTTTATTAAATTGCTCTATTTTTATTGACTCGTAAAGTACACAGGATAGCGTTATGTATGGAATAACACATAGGACAAATGGCCACCACGGCTTTGTTGGTATATACGCACTCTTTTGTCAAAATTTCCGATGACTATTTTGCATAAATGTGTCTGAATTTCATTGATACAGCGTTAATTCCCACATTCATTGCACGCGTGCTTGTGGGCTTATTGGCTTAGAACTTTGACTTCAAATAACCCCATAAAAGGAAATATAATAGTGTTAAATCACACGTTATAGGGTGTAAGTTATCAAATTTTTGAACTGTGGCCGTCAGATTTTCCTTATTTTTGAAATATTGTTCAACAATGAAAACATGATGTTCTATCGTGTAACGCTCCGCATTTTACTAACGCTAAATTATTAGTTGTCAAATGATTTTTTAATAGGGTTGTCAGTACTTTACTGCACGAATGGTGGCAAATTCAAATTTTGCGTTAAATTTGGAACATCCTTTACAAATTTAATGTAGTGGCTGCATACAAAATTTCATTTCTCCTGCTCTGTGTTAGTTAGTGTGTTATCGTATTCACAAACATATAGACTAACATAATTCCAAAAATGTATTTTACGGATTCTGAAAGTTCTGGAATGTGAAGATAAATGAAAATTTCAAGGTTAATTTTTTTGACAGTTACAATGATTTATATACTTTGAATAAGAGAAAGTAAATATTATCATTCCATCATTTTCTTCCCTTTAAAAATTTTTGCAAGTATTGAAGCATCATTTCCAAAACAACACCAAAAAAGAGAACACAAATAATATTTAAAAATGATTCATTCGCTTCCCTTTTTTCATCCCTTTCCCCCTTTTACGAAAAGTCAGTTTAAATATTTAACGTCATAATTAACCACCTATAAAACCAAAAGGAGATAACAAAATTAAATTTATCCCTTTTTACACACTCTTCTCTTCCCCCCGCCCTTCTTCCATAATTCTCCTGCTCTCAGTCCCTTTCCCCTCCCTTCTAAAACCAAAATTTAATAATCTCTAACAACTAAGCCTTAATCCACGCCAAAAAGAGAAAGAAAACGAAAATAATAATAAAAAAATAAGTAAATAAAACACGCACACGCTCTTAAAAAAAGAGAAGTAAGAAAGGATTCATCACTAGCAAAAGAAAAATCGGGCACGTTAACTGGAGCAAATGAAGCCCGAGCTTTACACAGACGAGAATTTGGAGGGGGGAGGGGGTGACGAGTAGAGCCCGCCCCTCTGATGCCCCCCACTTCCACTGTGCATTCATTTGCATCGCTAATAGGTTCCGAGATCGATCATTTGATCGAAGCGGGGTCTACCTCCCCCCATCCTTTGCGGTTTTAAGCCTGGACCGCGGACCTTCAAATATGGCCTCCGCTTCGCATAAATTATAGGTTCTGTAGTATTTCCACCCCCACCCACCCTTCCCTGTATGCTTTATAGCCCCCTGCGATCGTTTGGCATTGTGTTGTTAGGAAGGGGGATCGAGTTGATTGGAGGGACACGTTCGGCGGCCTCCTCTCATTTTGGGCCGTCAGCAAAGTTGCCACATCTTTCGGAGATTTTTAAGTCGGTAAACGAAAAGTTGAAGAATTGGAGCGTCGTTTTCTATTCTGGTTTAAGAGTGGATTTTTGTATGTTTTTATATTTTAACACATTGGCTGCCACTTAAGTCGCCTATGATTCACACCTGCTTTCTAATTAGATTCCCCCTTTTCTGCTACAATTAAGAGAAAGCAAATAAAGGGTCATCAAATTAGATAAATGGTCTGAAATCATAGGCTTGTGCCGTGGCAGCTAAGGGGTTAAACAAGTGCAATTCTTTTCACTTAGTTAGAGTCAAGGGTTCAGCTCATTCAACATTTTTGTGTCATCGGTTCGAATCCTTTTTTTTTTTTAGTGTTTTTCCCCTTTTCCTTTTCTTTCCATTTTCTTTATTGTTAAAAGAATAATGTGCTTTACATTTTTAGAATTGAAGATGCCGATTTCCGTATGATTTGGTGAAATAAATCATTATGCAAAATCGTTTCATTTAAAAAAAATTCAATTTGTATTCAGAATAATATTCTGATTTCATTCAAGTTAAATGACTCTGCCTGGAAAAGTGCTATTGCATACAAAATGTTGAATTATAACGAGTAGGCTTGTCGCGAGAGTTATTTTAGAACCGAGTGTTCTGATCTAGAATTTTTCAGCATTTACGCTCGAATAGCACTTTTGTCACTTTTTTTTCACCAGTTTTAAAATTTGAATATAAAAATAATATTCTTCACATTTTATTAAATCCGCAATGTCGATTCTCGTATGATTTGGTAATTAAAATTCCGAATATTGTGTAAAAACATTTCATTTAAAGAATCCACTTAGAATTCGAAACCGTGCATGATCAAATATCCTATAGAAAGTTTTTATTTGTTTAGTACAGTATTTTGCTTTTTCTAATTCGAAGATATAGTCTGAAAAATGGTTACGATATAAGAAAGTTCAATTTATCTTTTGTGTCGTAAAATCGAATCATGTTTTTTTTTTAATTTTTAATGTTATAAACCCGTAAAAGAATCGTATTTCTTGCATCCATACTGTCTATTACTGTATGGGTTTTTTTTAATGACTTTATAAAATTGCATAAAATTATTTAAAGAATCCTCTTAAAATTCGAAACCTTGCATGATCCAATATTCTACTATATTCCATGTAGATTAGAATTCGGCTTTTAGTCGATGTCAACTACTTAGTCTGGAAATGATTTAGGCATTTGAAAGGTTATGTTACTTTTGATATCACACAATATAAATTTGAAAAATGGGTGATTACAACATATTAATATTTTAATTCACATTAATGCGGTTTTTGTACACACATTTGATTGATTACATAACTTTTTATCTTACTCGACATTTTGAGCACTGAATTAGTTTGAATTTCGGATATGAAGAATTAGTTTTTAATTATTTTTTTTTTCTTTCACCGAAACGGAGTATAAAGAAAGTATAGTAATCGGCAAAAAATTCGAATTCCATATTTTTGACCAAATCCCATGTTTTAGACTTCTTTGAGTTCGAAAAACACATTTTTGGAAGATGAGTGTCGGTCTGAGACAAAGATACCTCAAAAAGACTCTAAGCTAGATGGTTGAAATTTGGTATATGGTCTTTACACCAAATTCGTAGATTTCTATGAACTTTTGAATAAAATCCGTTCTGAGGAAGTCTATTTGTTCGAATATAAGTCAACACGATAATTTGAAAACGAAAAGAGCTAGATGGATGAAATTTGCTGCACTTATTCTATGTCTATAGTATAGATGCCCATCAAATGTTGAGCCAAATCCAACTTGTGGTTGATTGTCTGTCGGTCCGTACTTTCAGAAACATGTAGTCTGCGATAACTCAAAAACGCAATGGCCTTAAATATATCAAGTTTGATATGTGATTCTGTGACTGCAATTACAGTTCTATGTCAAATTTTGTTTTCAATCGGGTGGGAAAAAATGCTTCTAAAATCTAAATTCGATTTTGCTTTTCAAACGTGTGAGTGTCAGGAATTAACCACCAAAAAAACTCACCGCAGAAGTCACGATAGATTCAGAAAAATGCTAAATTAACGCCAAAGGTTAATATTTCGTAACTATTGAATGCCAATGCCATGCAAGGCGTTCTCTGCATTACCGAAGCTTCACAAATTTTTGCGGGAGGGGATTAACATCTTTAATAGAGTACGTGCAAAACTTTTGTAGGTGATCTTTCCCGCGGTTTTCAACGGATTGAACCGAAAATTTAACATAGAACTACAATTTTGATAACAAGATCACTTACCAAATTTCTTTTATTTGTCGGTATATTTTTGAACTATCTTGTTTATATGCTCATGCAATTACTGATTCCCAGACAGTCAATTCCTTGGTAGATTTTATTCAAAATTTTATACAGATTTGAGCTATAAATTCTAAATTTGTGTAAAAATTGTTATTTATCTATTTGTTTACGTTTTGAATTTATTGTGTTCCCTTGTATTTGAATAGGCAAACAAACTTTCTGCCAACAAATTTCACACAAAATTTAATAGATATTTACAAATTTTGTTAAAAACTACAGGGTGATCAAGAAATAACAGGAGGTGTTCGGAGTCCTGCTATGTACTGGACAAAATATAACAAAATTTGGCCACCATACACATTAAAGTATGCAGTTTCGATATATCAAGAAAAAAAAAATTAGTACCAAAAAAAATGCCGATGGGGGAATCCTGGCGCTGCAAGACGCATAATGTGAGAATAAAGAATACATAACTGCCAATGGAAACAATAAATAACAACACACCAAATACCAATAAAAAATGTTTTATTATAGCAACTTACAAATTTGACTCAAGGTGACCACCAACCTGATATTCCTCTAATTAATTATATGTGGTACACGAGGTTTTCGACGGTGGCTCGCAGCATATCGGCATTTATTCGCTTGACATATAACGTTATTTGTTCTTTTAAAGTAGGAATGACAGGAACATATCCTTGATGCACAACGCCTTTCAAGCTTACAAGTAGCACCACAAACAGAAATCATCCTCGGCCTGGTTGCACACCACGAATTCCTGTTGTTTCAAATCTTTCTATCATTCTTCGTAAGTTAGTAACTGTTTGAACCACTGGTATTCACGAAGAGCAGCACTGGCATTTTCATCTCGCTGATAAAACAGCTTGACTAATATGGCGTGTTAACGTAGTGACAACGTCATCTACAGATGAATTCTTGTACAATGACTTAAATTCCAGCAACCCTTCCTTTTATTCTCGATATCGTGTCACAAAGTACCCGTACATGCAAATTACATAATGAAATTTTCGATCGCAGCGCCATAATTTTTCCTATCGGCATTTTTTGGTACTAATTTTTACACCTTGATAAATCGAAACTGCATACTTTAATGTATATGGTGGCCAAATTTTGTTATATTTCGTCCAGTACATAACACGCTACAGGGCTCCGATTATGTCTGATTTCTTGATCACTCTGTACATACAAAATTTTGTTTGTTTAACTGAAAGCATTTTTGAAGTATCCTGTTCTCATACAGACGGACAGCTAAATTCAGTGATGTCTAAAATCTGGAAATTCACCAAGAAATTGACAATTTTTTTGTAAAACCCCCATGCAAAATTTCGTCTGTTTAACTGAAAGCATTTTTGAAGTATCATGTTCTCATACAGACGGCAACTCCAAAAATATTGTGTTCGCTTGTATTCGAATAGATAGGCAAACTGTCTGTCGGTGAATTTCGCTAATAGAAATTTACACATTTTGACTAAAAACCACATACAAAATTCCGTCTGTTTAATTGAAAGCATTTCTGAAGTATCGTGTTCTCATACAGACGGCAACTTCACAAGTATGTTTTTCGAATTCAGAGATGTCTGAAATGTGGAGATTCACCAAGATTCTCGAAAACGAATTTTTTAATGAAAACGACACTTTATTTTTCTACACTTTCGCATGCGAGAAAGAAAAGAAGAAGAAAAAAAAAGACAAAATCGAGACGAATTTCGCCGAAGATCCGCATCGAAAGATGATAGGAATAACGAAATCACACGCTCCGAGAAGGGAAATATGTGTCGGAACTCGCGTTCCCCGCCGGATCATTGTCTTCCGGATCGAAGGTAAAAATTTCCCTCAAAGCCCCGACAATATCAAAATATTTCCCCACGGGGGCAATCGATTAAAGGGAAGGAATCTTTATGCCGAGTTCAATCTGAAATTTTCATCGCAAATGGCGTGTCCGCGGGATTTTCCCCTTTGTTTCTATAATCATTCGGATGGTTGTGCGTTTCACTAGAGAGAACAATGAAGGGCTCAGAATGGAAAACAATTCACTGGAATCCCTCTTTCGAACCACCATTTGGGGGACCGTAGACAAATTGTACCACTGTTGAGATGTATAGAATGCTATGTTATGGCAAACATATAATCGCACTACAGTTTAAATAGTGCATACTTGGTGTATACAACTATAGAATATTTTTAAATAATTAGCACTGTAAATTTAACATTTTATATATATATATGTTAAACCCTTTATATTCCAACAGTATTTAAAAGTAAAATTTAAATCATTCTAATATCTTCGTAATATGAATATTTTTCTGACAGTATTAAAAAAAATACGAAGTTTGCACCTCGAAGAACATGTAATAGCAGTTGAAGGCAGAGATCAAAAATCTTTAATTGATTAATTAATTAATTCTATTAATTAAGTTATTTTAATTAATTTAAAATTTAAATTTTCTGGAGTTACTTTGCATTAAAACTTATCTAATTATGCTTTGCACTTTACATTTAGTTAAAAATTTGATATTTTACACTTGGTGGATGGTGCTAGATTCATATATTTTGCACTACAATTTTTTTTAACTTCATCTTTGGTATATAAAATTAAAATTCAGTGATCATTCGTAATTTGGGATTTAAGTTCAGAAATGAAATCTTGTTTTTATTTTTATGAGATATTTAATAATTTTATCAAATAATTTAAATAAAACTGCTTCTTAGGTCATTCGTTCTATTAGATTTAAATTTTAATCTATTAAATTTAATCTTCAATCAGATTTAATTCTTAATCAATTAAAATAAATCTCCAGTTAGATTTAATTCTTAATCAAATTTAAATTTCAATCTATCAGATTAAATAGATTTAAAAGATTACACCCATAGATACTTTATTTGATGCCGTATCTATGGACCATAAACATTAATGTGAAATAAAATTTTTTGAAATACATTGTATCTGAAGAACTCTGCCTTGGTTTTTCCTCTCGATATTTTTTCGATTTCTCTTGAAATTGGAAGGTCATAGAGGGCAACTGATCATTGATGGCGTATCTAAAAGCCATGAACTTTCATATGAAATTAAAATTTTAGAAATTAGTTCAGTGATTATGGCTAGCGAACTCTGTCGCTTCTTTACCCCAAAGATAATATAGTACAGTAACATAGTGATTTTTCGGTTTATCTCGAATAAGAAGGATTGGAGTAAGAAAAGGCGACCATTGAGGCCATATCTATAGGTCATGAATTTTCATATGAAACAAAAATTGGCAATATCGAACCAGTGTTTTGGACTGGGCGCTTCGCCCTCTGGCATTTCTTATTATTTTAAATACATATAGATAGATAGATTTGGAAAGCACAGCATGAAAAAGAACAATAACTATGGTAAAATCGTTTTCTTAATGTTACTAGGCTTCTGTTCACTACCATATAGAAGCCAAGTATCAGTATATTTCACACAGGAGTATATCTCGCAGAAGTCAAGTTTCAATACATTTCGCACACAAGTATATATCGCAGAAGCCAAGTATCATCATCATCAGTATATCAAGTATATTTCCAACTTCAAAGGATGTTTTGTCATAAGTAATAAATTTCAGAGCTTATCCGAGGTGAATGTCAACTATTCTGGATCTGATACATTTCCTACAAAAATAAAAATATTTGTTCTCGCCGATAAGGGCTTCCAAATTTGGAAGCAATTTTCAATGATATTTTCAAACCAGGCTGGAAAATATTTACAAATTCAGGCATACCAATTTAGCTGAATTTCGTAATGAACCCTGAAAGGCATTTATCTTGATTACCTCTATTATATATATATATATATATATATATATATATATATATATATATATATATATATATATATATATATATATATATATATATATATATACAAAAGTATTAGAATCAAGTTAATAGGAAAAACAAAATCAAATAAAAATTAAACCAAAAAAAATTATTAAAAAAATTAAAAAAGAATCCGGCCTGAAGACTTTTTCAAGGGTCACCCTCAGGCAGGGATTCAAATAAAGGGATTTTTTCTGTGAGGACATACAGACATTAAGTCTAATAATGATTCCTCGAGGAATCATTATTAGACTTAATGTCTGTATGTCCTCACAGAAAAAATCCCTTTATTTGAATCCCTGCCTGAGGGTGACCCTTGAAAAAGTCTTCAGGCCGGATTCTTTTTTAATTTTTTTAATAATTTTTTTTGGTTTAATTTTTATTTGATTTTGTTTTTCCTATTAACTTGATTCTAATACTTTTGTATAAATTCATCTGTGTTTTAGAAGTAGCTGCAATTGCGCTCTCTAAATACTATGAAGTTCCTTTTTGGTTTTTGTTTAAATAGATAATAAATTTTAGTTGCGATTTCGAAACTGTTTTGTTTCGTTTTCATTTTAGTTTCGTTTTCAAACTTTTTCTTACTTTAGATTGGTTATATATATATATATATATATATATATATATATATATATATATATATATATATATATTATTTTAGTTTCAATTTACAAATTAAGCGACTTTTAAAAAAAAAGCGAAGACATTTTTATGGAAACTATTGTTACATTCTCCTAATTTTATTGGAATCCGTACCAGCATCGAATTTGATACTCTTGCTTTAATTCCTTGGATTTAAGTTTCACAAATATTTATGAAAGTTATACTTAAGGAGTTAAAATAGTAAAAGGTGTTCCAAAATTAACGCAAGATTTGAATTTGCCACCATTCGTGCAGTAAAGTGTTGGCAGTCCTATAAAAAAACATTTGTCAGCTGCTAGTTTAGTGTTAATAAAAATGAAGCATTACACGATAGAACAGCGCGTTTTCATTGTTAAAAAATATTTCAAAAATAACGAAAATTTGGCGGCCACAGTTCGAAAATGTGAAAATTGGCCCCCTGGATCATGTGATTTAACACCAATGGATTTCTTTTTATGAGATTATTTGAAGTCAAAGGTCCATGCCAACAAGCCCACAAGCACGCGGGCATTGAAAGAGGAAATTCAACGCTGCATCAATGAAGTTTTGCCACATTTACTCAAAATAGTCATGGAAAATTTTGACAAAAGTGGGCGTATATGTCAGCAAAGCCGTGGAGGACATTTACCCTATGTGTTATTCCATACATGACTCTACCCTGTGTACTTTAAGATTCAATAAAAATATAACAATTTAAAGGAAATTTTTGAATATAAAAATTAAAAGGAAATGTGTTTTTTATTTAATTCATATTTTGCGTTAACACGTTGTTCTATCGTATAATGCTACAATAGGGTTGCCAAAACTTTACAGCACGAATAGTGGCAAATAGATATCTTGCATTAACTTTGGGACACCCTTTGGTTAAGGATTTAAGCTCTAATCTTTGGCATTTAACTGCATGATACTTTGCATATTTTGGAATGTGTTGTGGCATGGACTTTTCACATGGTCACTGAACTTTTGAGAAAACTGGTGGTATTTACGAACTTCTAGAAATATTCGCATTGGGTGATGATATCTATAAATAACTTAATTTTAAATTGGAGAAAATTTTTGGACGACTACAATATTTTTACTGCTTTCTTGCATATGGTTTTACAAAAAGATAATAAACTTTATACCTATTTTATTCCCTATTACACAGAGAAATTCTACAGATCATTCCAAATCCAGAAAAAAATGGATAGAACAAAAAAGGAAAAGAAGAAAAACAAGCAACTTCCTTCATTAAACGGGAGGAAAAGAATTCCTGTAAATACGAAAGCAATCCCACCCCCCAAAAAAACAAAAGAAGGAGAAAGGATCGTCCCCTGATTGAATTTCCCCACACAATCAGTCAACTGACCACACGATTTATCCAAACATCATTTGTCAAGGCAGCACTGGAAAACGGATTCCTAATGATGGCGTTTCTTTCTCTGCTTCGAGTACCTGATGACTCTTCAGGACAACTGACGGTCATTCGGGAGGCTGATGGATCTTTGATCCGGATACTGTCTCGGGTGGATGTATCCTATCTTTAGAGACCTGGGCTTTGATTCAGGGCTTCTTTAAACTAAGGTGCAAAAATGAAATGCAATTTATCAGATACCAATAATACATGCACTGTAGATGTGTTATGTTGTGACTTATGGTACTTTACAAGCCCGCTGACAGTTATCTGTCGGCGATTTAAGCCGAGTGAGCATCTCTTGTTTTTATAATAGCGCCAAAAGTACAACTTAGTTATTTACACTTCACAACCCTTTTTATGGGGCTGACTTCATTTGTGCATTTCATTCACTCATCCACAGATGTAATTTATATCTGAATCAGAGAAAAATCACCCTTGAACCAGTACCCCCAGTGGTATTACTCTCGAATGGAGGACTTTGTGACCACGACAGATTTATACGTGCGCCAGCAACCACACACATGGAGAGTCTTCTGCCGGCAGGGTTCGAACTCACAACCTAAGTGATGCGAGTCCAACGCCCTAGCAACCAGGCTATCCCGACCCATTGTGTATGTGCATGCACATCCATGATTTCCATTCTCATTCAACAATATCGTTAGAAAATAAACTTTAATGACTATATTTTTTTCTCTCGGATTTATTAGGGAAGTTCGATAATATAATGCTTTTATATTGTAGTACTAGCCGCACTTGGCGATTATTTGCCCATTGAAATATTATTATTGTTTGTGTTTAATTATAAATGATTGATTGTATTTAATTGTATTATTGATTGTGTTTAATTCCAATTAATTCACTTATGCATAATTTTATAAAAAGGATTCACATAACAAAGCATTTTAAAGTATAAAATCGATATTATCATAACAGTCTTATAAAACGTTTTCCGAAATAAACGCAAAATTTGAATTTGCCACCATTCATGTAGTAAAATGCTGGCAACCCTATTAAAAAACTCTTTCACAGCTGAAAGTTTAGAGTTAGTAAAAATAAAGCATTGCACGATAGAACAGCGTGTTTTCATTGTTGTACAATATTTCAGAAATAATGAAAGTCTGGCGGCCATAATTCAAATATTTGAGAACTGGCCCCCTAGATTGTGTGATTTAATACGATTGGATTTCTTTTTACGGGGTTATTTGAAGTGGAAGGTCTATGCCAACAAGCCCACAAGCACGCGTACATTGAAGGAGGAAATATAACGCTTCATCAACAAAATTCGGTTACATTTATGCAGAGTGATCATGGAAGATTTCAACAAAACAGTGCATATGCAAATTCGTGGTCATTTGTCCTATGTGTCATTCCATACATAACCTATCATGTGTACTTTATTATTCAATAAAAATATAACAATTTAAAAAAGAAAAAAAACTGTATTCATATCTTGCTTTTACACGTTGTTCTATCCAGTAACGTTCCATTTTTTCCAGTCCTAAACTATCAAATGTCAAATGGTTTTTTTTAATAGGGTTGCCAACACTTTACTGAATAAATAATAGCAAATTGAAATATTGCGTTAATTTTGGAGGCACCCTTGACTAGTTCTGCTTATTGTGTAGATTCTGGAAAGAGGTGATATCATAGCTAACTACTCCGATCCTCCTAACTAAACATGTAAAAATCTGAATGACCGGACAGTGCGAAAGCATAGACGAGAAATATGGTTGAGTACTAAGGGTCATCATCGCTCACGGTACAACACTTTCCGCAGGATGCACATTCCTTTACTTGTAAGGAGTAGTCACCTAACACCATTTTTGTACCCATCGGGTAGCGAGAACCAGCCATCATACTGGAAGCTTCTCATTTCTGTATCTGAAGTGCCATATGATGGAATTGAAAGAAATGACATAATAACAGTCTGAAATTGTATCAAAAATGTTATTTCCCTATTTTGATACGAAAGGTATCAAAATTTGAAGGAAAAAAAACATCACAGCATTTTTATTGGTTTAAATTATTGAAGTAGTTATCCAAAATAGGCAACTAAATTTCTTATACGTATGCTGTCGAAGAAAGGATAGTTCAAGCGGAGGAATTTGAAATTCCAGGTTTTCATGTTTAAGTAAAAAGCTATTACTCTGATATCAAATATTAAGCAAAAAATTGTAGTTATTAGAAAAAAAACTTATAAAATGATCTGTCTACCGTTACGATAGCCTAATTAAACCAAGAGTAAATTTTATAATTTTTTTTTTTTTTTTTTTTTTTTTTTTTGTTCTTTGAAATATTGTTAATATTTTTTTCCCCACATAAGCACGTATTTTATCGAATAAAATATTTCGTAAAAGTTTCGGAACAATATCTACATTAGGTTTCAAAAATTAGACTTTGTTTGGAAAAAAATAACGCCATCAAAAACTGCACATAGATACTTTTCTGCAAGTTCAAATTTGAGAACAGAAAAAAAAATTCTATTCTAAAAATGTAGTTCTACAATTTCAAAATGGTTGATTTTGAAATAAAAGCGGTAAAAATTAAATATGAAATTAACCTTTTGCTTCAGTTATAAAGCCTATTTCATTTCCCGATGATCGCGATTCCTGCTTTTTAATGTTTTTCAAGACTGGCCCCCTAGATTGTGTGATTTAATACGATTGGATTTCTTTTTACGGGGTTATTTGAAGTGGAAGGTCTATGCCAACAAGCCCACAAGCACGCGTACATTGAAGGAGGAAATATAACGCTTCATCAACAAAATTCGGTTACATTTATGCAGAGTGATCATGGAAGATTTCAACAAAACAGTGCATATGCAAATTCGTGGTCATTTGTCCTATGTGTCATTCCATACATAACCTATCATGTGTACTTTATTATTCAATAAAAATATAACAATTTAAAAAAGAAAAAAAACTGTATTCATATCTTGCTTTTACACGTTGTTCTATCCAGTAACGTTCCATTTTTTCCAGTCCTAAACTATCAAATGTCAAATGGTTTTTTTTAATAGGGTTGCCAACACTTTACTGAATAAATAATAGCAAATTGAAATATTGCGTTAATTTTGGAGGCACCCTTGACTAGTTCTGCTTATTGTGTAGATTCTGGAAAGAGGTGATATCATAGCTAACTACTCCGATCCTCCTAACTAAACATGTAAAAATCTGAATGGCCGGACAGTGCGAAAGCATAGACGAGAAATATGGTTGAGTACTAAGGGTCATCATCGCTCACGGTACAACACTTTCCGCAGGATGCACATTCCTTTACTTGTAAGGAGTAGTCACCTAACACCATTTTTGTACCCATCGGGTAGCGAGAACCAGCCATCATACTGGAAGCTTCTCATTTCTGTATCTGAAGTGCCATATGATGGAATTGAAAGAAATGACATAATAACAGTCTGAAATTGTATCAAAAATGTTATTTCCCTATTTTGATACGAAAGGTATCAAAATTTGAAGGAAAAAAAATATCACAGCATTTTTATTGGTTTAAATTATTGAAGTAGTTATCCAAAATAGGCAACTAAATTTCTTATACGTATGCTGTCGAAGAAAGGATAGTTCAAGCGGAGGAATTTGAAATTCCAGGTTTTCATGTTTAAGTAAAAAGCTATTACTCTGATATCAAATATTAAGCAAAAAATTGTAGTTATTAGAAAAAAAAACTTATAAAATGATCTGTCTACCGTTACGATAGCCTAATTAAACCAAGAGTAAATTTTATAATTAATTTTTTTTTTTTTTTGTTCTTTGAAATATTGTTAATATTTTTTTCCCCACATAAGCACGTATTTTATCGAATAAAATATTTCGTAAAAGTTTCGGAACAATATCTACATTAGGTTTCAAAAATTAGACTTTGTTTGGAAAAAAATAACGCCATCAAAAACTGCACATAGATACTTTTCTGCAAGTTCAAATTTGAGAACAGAAAAAAAAATTCTATTCTAAAAATGTAGTTCTACAATTTCAAAATGGTTGATTTTGAAATAAAAGCGGTAAAAATTAAATATGAAATTAACCTTTTGCTTCAGTTATAAAGCCTATTTCATTTCCCGATGATCGCGATTCCTGCTTTTTAATGTTTTTCAAGAATCAATCGCCACAAAATAAGTATTTTGTTAAATTCATTTTACTACCTTTTTTTAAAATCCCCTATTATGATACCGTTTGAAATGGCAGAGTAACACTTTCAGAATAGAATTTTTTTTCCTCTTTATTCTCGTACTGAAAAAAAAAGTACTTAGAGACATTTTTTGGCGATTTTTTTTTTTTAATCTCATGAAGTTCTCAAAAAATAAATCCGATATTTATTAAAAAGTTTTATCAGTTATTTTTCGATATCTGATAAAACTTTTTTCAGTTATCGAAAACTTTCTGATAAAACTTTTTAAATCTTTCTTATTGTGCTTAAGTAGAACTCAAGTTTTATTTTTTTTTTAAATTTACTCTTAATCTAATTAAGTTATCACAACTTCCGACAGCTCATTTTATAGGTCAACAAAATATTTTTAAGCATTAAAAAATACTTAAAAATATTTTGTTTATTTTTTTTCCTCTCAGATTAATTATCATCTTATTTAAATGCGAATAATAGAGTTTTGAACTCCCCTCCTCCCCCAAAGTTAAATGATAATATATCCGAGTGAAAACTTAGAGACTTGTTTCGGATAATTAACTAAATAATTTAAACCAATAAAATAGGTGCTGTAATATACTAACATATTATAGTTGCATTGAAAGTTCATTAACACTTGTACACTAATCAATGTATGATAGCGAATTAATCTAGTTATGTCCTGTACATTATTTGTTAACAAACAATCAGTTTTTCTGTTTGTTGAAGAAAGTCAGAACAACAAACACAACAGAGTTGAGAGTGTAACATTTGTTTGCAATTTTTTAAGTTCTACTTACTGCTTTTGTGTTTTGTGTGCGAGTCCTCGTTGTTTGCATTGTTTTCGAGTAAATACATCCTAATTTCTCATACATCAAATCAGTATTTTTTTTTAAGTATCTTTCTCTCTGAAGTTTCGTGTAATTTTATACTCAGCTTGTAGATGAAATCTTGATCGTACATTCAATCGCAAGTCTCCACTATGTTCGGACGTCTTTCATACTTGGCGATGAGTCTGTAAAGCTTTTTTCATCTCTAGCATTATCTTCTAATAGTGAAAACAACATTACGGTGTAGCAAGATTAAAGCAGATATGACTGCCACCCAAAACATAGTTACATTGTTTTCATTTATGCTTACACGTAAGATTTTTTTTAAGTCGGAATTAAATTCAAGACTCTTTTGTTTCCTCTTTCTAAATGGCATCTCAAAGTTACTCTGTGACTTAAATGTGCTCTGTTTCTTTTTTTTGGGGGGGGGGGGTAATGTGGACAAAATTATATCTTTGCACTTGTGGATTTAATTTACACATACTTTTTTTAACCGGTTAACTACCATTTAGACCTCTTCGAAAAATGTGTATTTAAATTGTGTAACAAAAATTTAGCGATGGCGAGTATACTCGACAAACACAGAGTATGTATAGTATGAAATTATTTTGTAATGAAATGACTTTTTTTTTTTAATTTTTATAATTGCTATTTATTTCTATATAATTTATAATTATTTATTTACTTAAACTAACATACATTTTTTGCATATAAATGAAAAGGAACATGAAAAATAAGTTTATTTTTTAATTTGCTGTTAGAGAATGGTATTGAGCAAAGCATGGTTCAAAAGGATCCTCATTCCGGTTTTCATTATCAGGCGCGCCACTTTTTAAATAATCTAAACAATTTATGTTTGACCAATTGTTTCTGAAATGACTAATACAACACAGCGATACATTTTAGAAAAACAATTCATATTATATTCGGGATTTTTTTGATAATAATTTTTTTTTTTTTGTTAATTTGATTTTGATTTGGCTTCAAAATCATTTAAACATCTTGAAATTTACGAATATGTTTCAGTTTTTACTAAAATTCCAATTCAAAATTCCAAATTGTCACTACTTTTTACTCTTGAATAATCTCGTCATAACGCAAATGTTGCACTTTTTCCATGACGAGTATACTCGTCAAAGCAGTTAATTGGTTAACTCTGAATTAAACGAAGCAAGTCTTATGTTGATATGACCATTACTTTAAAGTTTGTTTCTTGGGGAAAAAAAGAAAAAAATGAACACAGTTTTTCCACTTTATAGTTTTTAATGGAAAAAATGTCATTTTAGATTTTTTTTAAAAATGTGCTCAATCATAATAATTAATAAATAATTATAACCAGGTCTATTTTGTTCTTCGCATCTATTTCTTCGGTGCCAATAACTATTTCTCTTTCAAGATACTCTTGCGTCATTTAAATAAGATTGTCCAAAGGATAAACTGCAGAAACTATAGAGCAGAAGAGCTGCATTTTCCACCTCCCACTCGAATTACCGTCATCTTTAGAAAGTGCCCAGAAGATAATTTTCAAAAGCTAGGCCTTTACCAGGAGACTTGATAATCTATTTATTTCTTTAACTATCCGTCTTTGTGTATATTCTAGAAGCAGACGATTATAGGCCGAAACATGCGACTCAGATTTTATCCAAATAAAGTATCAAATTTCATAGAAACTTTCATTCACAAGTTTTTCTCTGCTACTTTTTCAGTTTTCAGATAATATTAAACAATACAGGGCTTAGTCATATCTCATATCTTAACTCTCACAACTCAAACAAATAATATTCCTCACCCTATTATTATTACTCGAATACTTAGCAATCAGTTTTTAGCAAATAAAAGGTAGAAACAAATCATTTAGAGTTATTAATCAAAACAAACGATTCAAATTGAATGCAATAAGAAGAATCAAATTTCATTCATGACTTGAGTGTTTTCTCTACTGCTTCTACAATATTCGACCTATAGTGTTTTCATTCCAGTAGATTAAGCAATCCAAGTCTTCATTATTTCTTAATGAAAGCTACGCATATCTTAACTCTCTCTACTCAAACAAATAATATTCCTCTCCCTAACTCCATCACTCGGATACTTAGCCACTAGTTTTTAACAAATAAAAGCGGAAAAAACACACAAAAAGTAAATGTAATTCCGCGTTAATGAGTTCCTCTGCCTCTTTCGTCGCCAAACTTTTTTCCCTTTACATCTATTTGTGCAAGAAAGAAGTCTTATTTAACCCCTCCCTTCTACCCCTTTCTCTGTTTAAAACGAAGTTTTCGGCGCTTCCACCAGCCCCGAAAAACGCTTCGAACCCACCCCGTGTCCCAGTTTCTTTTCTCTCCCCCCCTTACCCTTCTCTCTCTTCCATTTTTTTTAAGGGAGGGGGACAAGAGGCTTGACTGAAGGCGAGAAGAAGATTGAAGAGTGTTCGAAAAGTAGGGGTGGGTGGGAAGGTTCGAATCGTATCCTCTCCTTTATCTAAATCCTCTCTCTTCTATCTTTTGTACATTTCTCGCCTTCTACACCCCATCCCCTTCTCCTCCCCCTCCGCATCCAACGTGTGGGATGTGGAGGGAGGGATGGAGAAGAAACTAACTGTGTCGGCATTCGATCGATTTCTTTTTCGCTGCAGGTCGCCAAATAGGTCTTAAATGACTTAAAAATCGCCAAAACTTGTGCCTAAAAAGATGCGGAAAGAGTTATTATTTATACGCTGTTTTGCCTCTCTGAATTTGGCATTCTCTGCCTTTAACGTTTTGTTTCTTTTAATTTAAAAAAAAAATTCTGAAACCTTCTATCATGCCACTTGCTATACTCGTTTTTATAAATATATTAAATCATTCACTTCGTTGTTGTCGGTATAGATGCATCAATCTTTTCAAGGATTTTAAGAAAAGCAATTTTAAAAACAAGGATAAATTAGGAGCTAACAGTACAAATAACAGGCTTTTTTCTTTTAAAATATGACTATAGTTGAAGATTTATTTATGAGAAATGTTTGCGTTTTTCTAAATAGGTTGTTTAATGAAGATAATTAAAAAATATTGAAATGTCCTCAGTACTTTGCTATTTTATCCATATCTATACTTATAATAAAGATGAATGTGTGTGTGTGTGTGTGTGTGTGTGTGTGTGTGTGTGTGTGTGTGTGTGTGTGTGTGTGTGTGTGTGTGTGTGTGTGTGTGTGTGTGTGTGTGTGTGTGTGTGT
The DNA here is from genome assembly GCF_947563725.1 of Argiope bruennichi. Taxonomy (NCBI): domain Eukaryota; kingdom Metazoa; phylum Arthropoda; class Arachnida; order Araneae; family Araneidae; genus Argiope; species Argiope bruennichi. The sequence continues at coordinate 9,546,069 of NC_079159.1, forward strand.
GTGTGTGTGTGTGATTTCCTTCTCGAGAACTGCACTTTTGAGGGACTTTTGAAGTTATAATTTCGGCTGATTTTGACATGTGGCATTTTGGTCTCAGCTAATGTGTAGTCTTGAATAGGTCTTGGTATTTGTGAATATGGTTTACTATGGAGTGGATCTTGCCACGTGATAGGGTATTCGATGCAACTCTCCTGTACCATTCTTCTTCGAGACTTGTTTCTGGCTTTCTCATGTGCCATGACAGAGTCAGTAGGCATTCGGTGGCATAGTGAATTGGGGATCCTATCTCCCCACAGCTACAGTAAGGAGAGTTGGCCAGATGGAATCTGTGTAGGTATGTCGGGAATGGACCGTGTCCAGTGAAGAAAAGGACATCCGTTCTGTTCCAGTTGGCAGCGTATAGAGAAACTTTCGGTATTATATTGAATGTGGAGCGGCCTGTTTCGCCTTCTTCCCATATGGCAAAAGGAATGGGAAGAAGGCGAAACAGGCCGCTCCACATTCAATATAATACCGAAAGTTTCTCTATACGCTGCCAACTGGAACAGAACGGATGTCCTTTTCTTCACTGGACACGGTCCATTCCCGACATACCTACACAGATTCCATCTGGCCAACTCTCCTTACTGTAGCTGTGGGGAGATAGGATCCCCAATTCACTATGCCACCGAATGCCTACTGACTCTGTCATGGCACATGAGAAAGCCAGAAACAAGTCTCGAAGAAGAATGGTACAGGAGAGTTGCATCGAATACCCTATCACGTGGCAAGATCCACTCCATAGTAAACCATATTCACAAATACCAAGACCTATTCAAGACTACACATTAGCTGAGACCAAAATGCCACATGTCAAAATCAGCCGAAATTATAACTTCAAAAGTCCCTCAAAAGTGCAGTTCTCGAGAAGGAAATCAAAACCACAGGATTCAGACGGACGCCACAGATTTCTGACTCTTTAGTGATTACTTATATGCTAATATATGTCATACAGATATTCTCAATGTAAATTATCAATTTTTCAGTTAGTAATCTCATTTCCCTGTAAGTTCAACTCAAAGTCACCATTTGTTTAAGTATTCTTTTCCCCTCTATCCAGTTATTACATCACCAAAATATTGAATATAGTCATGTAGGATTTGACACCAATGTGATTCTCTCTGGAGAACCCTGGATGGTCTGTCGTCTCTTTCTTTTTATCTTCTTTCTTTCTTTTTTTCCCCCTTCCATCTTGTGCTCATCCAACTGGTTAGATAACTTAGTGTTATAGGCACCGGGGGCACAGGATGGCGTTATGTTATGTGTGTGTGTGTGTGTGTGTGTGTATTGGCACTCCACAGGCCAGACCGTTTCACTTACAATTACCAAATTTAGCACATGTATACTTTGGAGGTCCAGAATATGCACCTCTGAGCGATTATTTTGAAGCTATTAAAAAGCAAGTTAAATAAAATATTTATTAGAAATTTTTAACGGGCATTGAGCCAAATACGGCTAGTTAATAATATATTAAATGGCGAACAGTATTCATAGGGATTTTAGACTATCTATTGCAAATATTTAGAATATTCTAAATTTTAACCATTTGCGGTGGGAAAACGTGCCACGCACCATCGAGATGCTTTTGTTACAAAATTGCCAACGACGTGCCACACACGTCAGCGGGCAATTGTCTAAGAAGTAAAAATGATGTTGCAATCCATCGACTGAGATTGTTTACAGGGGTTTAGTTTACAGGAGAACAGTCTTTGGTCCAAAATTGATTCATTTAGAAGATTTGAATTCTCTTTCCGATACTTTGTGTGATTCGCTGCTGATTACAGTGGATTGTTTGGGCACCTACAATATGCAAGTGCAGTCTGTGAATTTCTTGTCACCGTATGTAGTTAATCTATAACATGACACAAGTCTAGAGTATATATTTACAATAGCATGATGGTTCACTTATTTAATAAAAAATATTTTACAGAACATCTCACACTTTTTGGGGTTAGAGTGAATTAATAAGTTTAAAAGAATGTATATGAATTGTATCACAGACAGAGATAAATCATATAAAGGGGATAAAGACTCAGAGTTGACGTTGACAGAGTTCATAGTGGGTGTCATTGGATCTAGCAGAGGCCAAATTAGAACACTATTTTTATTATTTGACATTAATTCTTCTTCTCTGATCTTATTAGTCTGACAAGTTTCAGAATTCTGATATTAAATTAGTCAATTCGTATAAGATCTTTCGGTGTAGAACTTTGTTACATTAAAAGTTAGAATTAAGCCTGTTGTCTCAATGTTTGTGTGAATTTTAGAGATATTTTATTTGCTAAAATTTATTTTGAAACAGGAAATAAAAATAAAGTACAAAAAATAGATATAAAATTAATTATTAATACAATAGGAATAATACTATATTGGAAATATAATAAAAGTTCAAATTACAGATATAAACTAGAATTGACAGGTGTCGTGATGAGAAATTTTAAGTACCATGGGTATAAAAGATTAGACGCTCACTGAGGTTTTTATAAAAATATGAATCTCTATAACAAGAAGAAAACGTAACAGATGAATTTGCTTGGAATTATTAGCATTCTTTATTTATCGAAATAATTTTTTTAATTACCTTTTGGTGGGTTTTTTACTTTCCCCTTAATGAAATATAGAAAAAATAATCAGCATCAAAATATTCGAACGCCAGATTTTGACGAAGATTTCGTTACGTTTTGGACCTAACTGGGTTCGAAAAACCCATTTTTAGAAAATATCCGTCTTTCTTTCTGTCTATGACAAAGATAACTCCAAAATACCTTGAGCTAGACGCATGAAATTTGGTATATAGACTTTACACAAATTTTTAGATATCTATCAAATTCTGAGCAAAATTTATCCAGAGGAAGTCTGTCTAACCGCCTGTTTGAATATAAAATAACACTTTAAAAATAAAACGAAGAGAGCTAGATGAATGAAATTTGGTACGCACATTTAACAACTATATTGTAAATATCTATCAAATTTTGAGTCAAATCCAATTAGGGATTGAACATCTGTAGGGTCCGTATTTTCAGAAACATGTAAACGCGGTAACTCGAAATACAAATGGTTAAAATATATCAAATCTGATATGTGATTTTGTGACTATAATAGCTGTTCTGTATCAACTTTTTATCCAATTGGTGGAGAGAAATGTATTAAAACTGCAAATTCGAATTTAGAATACTATTAACTATATGCCATATATTACATTATCCCAAAGAAAACTCGCCACGGATCACACAATAGATTCAGTAATGCTAAATTCAAGCCAAAGTTAATATTTCGTAACTATTGTACGCCAATGCCATGCAAGGCATTTTCTGCCTTACCCAATATCCACAATTTTTACGGGCGAGAAAGTTACGTATGCGAGAAAGTTCTGGGGGACAATTCCAGCTGGTTTACTTTCGTATACGAAATGTACCATTAAAAAAATACAATCTTGAGATTTTAATGTATTTCCAGGTCAAATCACCCTGAATTACTGAAAAACTATTTTTCGAATTTTTGAATGCAAGAACTCAAAAACACAGATAGCTAAATCCAACAAGTTCTCTTTTTAATCTAGTGCTATCTATTTAATATAATATCTTATCAATCTAAATTTCATTGAATGACCCAGCAAGAAGTATGACTATATGTCTTTCTTTCCATGTACAGGTGAATTCAGTAACCGGAAAGACGTCGAATTAGAAAGAGCTAGCATATGGCTTTATGGGGTTGCTTGATTACGGTTTTTTTTAAACATCTCTAAGTTATATAATATATGGGACTGACAAAATGTGCGTCATTTTGAGTCTCATTTTTCATTTTAGTACATGCGGATTTTAATTATTTATAGGTAAAGTTTGAAAAATAAATGTTTTGAAATAAATTATAATATAGTTTTTATCTTTAAATATAAAATAAGATTAAAGTTTTCATCATTAGATACAAAATATGTTTAAAGTTTCATCATAAAATATGAAATATGATTACAAATATATGTTCATTATGAATCTTTAAGCATATTTGATACAATGCAGCACTGTTATATAAATTTGCGTAGAAGAAATAAATATACAAATTTATATAACAGTATTACACAAGGCAGAGTTATTAAATGTCGGTAGGTTTATAAAATCTAGCAAAGCAACTCAATAGCTTCTGTAAAATTTCTTCATAATAAGTCAATAATTTTTTTAGTTCTTTGCCTTATATCTAGAATACACTCTTCATTATTATTATCTATTGTCTTCAAAATGGATACTCCTTTTTCAACTAAACCTAGACCTTTTTGTCAAACTTTAATTATCATTTTTCTTTCTGACGGATCTAGCTCTGTGGTGTCATCTTTTATAGCGTTGACTTCATCACGAATCTCTCTAAGCTCGTCGACTGTTAGCTCTTTTTATGTGAATTTAACAGTTCAGTCACATCATTATTATCAATTTCTTAATGTACTAACTTTTATTATTTGAGCAACTTCATCATTTTCTGACGTTGTCTTCTACTCCATTTTGAAAATAATCCACAAATTTTCTTTTTATTTCTCAATTTTGGGTCTATATTATATTGTAATATTAGAAATTTTTGAAACGAGGAAACGAAACTTTTGTAATATTAGAAAATTTTGAACGAGAAAATATGGAATTTTGAAACGAGAAGACGAAAATAAGGAACCATATCACTTACAAGTTAAGATATAGTGATTTGATGTTTTATTGTACATAATTTCTAATCAACCGTTCATCTCTTCTCTATTAATAATAGAATGTGTGGGTGTCTGTCTGTGCATACGACACAGACTGTTTAATCTAGAGCTATCAAAATAGATACAATACCGTACAGTTATACTTTGGAGCTTAAGGTTATGCCCCTCGGTGTGGTTTAAAAAAAGTTTAAATACGATTCTAATTAACTAAAAATTAAGCGAGATTTTTGCATTTTCCCCGATAATTGCTACAAATATCAGTGCCCAAAATTATTTTAAAGTTTTTTTTTAAAAATGTCTTTTAATGGTATTTAATTACTATAAAAATATAAAAAATGATTTTCAGCAATAGATTTGACTTTTGCATTGAAACTGACACCATTTTCATGTTTTCATCAAATATTTAATTGCAAGATTTTCTTCTTGCAATTATTAATTGATTTATATTTAATTGAAAGATTATCTTTAATATCTTAATAATTATTTAAATAATGTCATGGAATTTTACTCCATTAGAATGATTCTTAAACATAATAAATAGATTAATAAAATAACATGACTTTATTAATTGTTACTTAAAAATGATTTGTGGAAGAAATGATCAGGTTACACATAAAAGATTTAAGTGAAATTAAATGCAATCAATATTCCCGAGAATCTATCGGTTAATTTTTAATATTGAGAAAATGCATGCTTTCAAGTTTACACACTTCCCACTTATTCAAGGAAACAAATTCATTCATTCTTAAAAACGTGCTATCAAAGAAGAAACAATCGAAAAAAAACACAATTTCTGTATCTGCTTTCACCGGAATTAGAGACCCCTTTTGTTGAAAAGTTTAAAAAATAAAATACGAGAACGGTTACGAAAAAAAAAAAAAAAATGGAAAACCACTTCGCGCCCGAGTCATCTGGTTGATTGAATCAATGGACAACCGAGATTATATGATAATGAAACGAGCGAGTGCGGCGACAACTCAAACACGGCCGCATCCACACCTGCTCTCCGCCGTCCCAATCAACCCCTCGCGCAAGGGGCCGCCCCTGTGCTGGGGCGTGACAAATGGGTGGGCTGAGGTCGCCACTGCTAGCGATGAAAATGGCCGCGATTTTTGTTTGAAGACTGGAGAATCGTGATGGTGAGGAAAAATTGGGAAAAAAATTATTTGTTCGGGATATTTTCATGATCTGAATCGATTATGTGAATAAATCGATAAGCATCGATATTTCAAAAGCATTGAGATTGGATTCCCTAAAGGAAAAGCTGAATAAATAAAGTTTTAAAGCTTAAAAGGGAATTAAAAAGGAAAATAATTTTATATCATTTATTATAATTGTTGCGTGTAAAAGCAATATCAATTATTATAATTATTGCATGGCAATTATTTGTGGCAAAGGTGGTTTAATTTATAATCCATTATTAAAAATATTAGGAAATCTTTAACTCGGTTTTTCCCAAATTCACTTCTTGAGGGAGCCACCCATGTGGAAACAAAATTTAATTTAATATATCGATTAACTGATGATTGAATTCTGTAAATGTTATTATAACAATATTATGTTACTAATAACAATATTAAAATGTTGTTTTGTCATTAAGAATATACATGTACATAAAATTTCAAAACTAGCATATGAGATAGTAAGAGAAAAATTGATTATAAAATTGCATTTTGCAATTAGGTTAAATAAAAATGTGTAAAAAAGAATGTAATAAAATAGTTTAAGGGATTTATCTGTGCAAATTGTTTACTTACAAGATCTTAGTTTTTGAAAAAAAAAAAAAAAAAAAAACATTATTCTTGATGCTTTATACCAAATTAAAAATCTGAAAAGGATTTAATTCACGCTGGCATTATATATTTTATTTCATTGATTATAAAGTGTGTGTTAATTTAGAATGTAGATGTAAAAGAACATTTATTCTCTAAACGATATAAAAACATATGCTTATTTGATAGATATGAACACAGATTAGAGAAAGTTTAAAAATTGCTTAAGGTGAAGAAGCAGCATAGCTACCACTACATGTTACACAAAACAATAAATTTTGAATGGAGTAAAATCAAGTGAAAGTAAAGTTATAGAAAATAAAATAAACAAAGAAAGAAAAAATTAAAAAACAAACAAGTACCCGGAATATTCATAAAATGGTATGTGTGGCAAAGATGGTTCAATTTTAAATTTGGAGAAATAAATTTGATTGGCTTTCACATATATAAATCGGAAATTTCTGGATTTAATTAATTAATTCTTTAACCCATAACTTTAAATAAAGACATTCTCAATTTTATATTGCTTTTGATGTGTTGCCAGTAGTGGACAAGAGAATACGTAACGTAGGAAAAATATCACAATTTGCAACTGCTTAGGTAATGAATCTATTATCTATGCATCAGGAAATTCTAACGTTTTTAGTATTCCATATATGAATGTTCCCTTTTTTCAATATCGCAACGTCTTAGTCAATGAGTTGTTAATAATCTTTTTAAATTTAGTTTTTAATATCATGTCTGGAATTTTCAAATGATTATTTATATTAAACAGAATAGTGAAACTTTTTGCAAGCTTTTTCTACTACCCCATTACTTATCACTCCGATATGGACTTTAACCCTATTCAGGAAGATAGAGCAAAAATCTAGAAAGTTTTCCAGAAATTTATCTAATCTAGAGAAATCTAGAGAGTTTTTTTAGAAATTTATCTAATCTAGGAAAAATCTTGAAACTTTTATAGAAATTTATCTAATCTAGGTAAATCTAGGAACTTTTATAGAAATTTATCTAATCAAGAAAAATCTAAAAAGTTTCCTAGAAAGTTATCTAATCTAGAAAAATCTAGAAAATTTTCTAGAAATTTATCCAGAAAGTCGTGAGTTTCCTCTCCAAGTTTAATTTTTTGGTTTGAATTTTTGCAGAACTTCCAAAGCACAAAGGCTGTCGATTACTTAATGGCAATGTTTAATTTTTCTATTTTCTACTTTCCATTTTATTGTTTGTTTTAATACAATAAGTTCTGTCTTAAAATCCGTACAGGGATTGGCCGGACGAAAAATAGGCTCTTCCAATTTATTTGACTCAAAAATACAGAAAGGTGCTTCATCCTTGTTACTTAGATTGGGGACATCCGTAATAGTAGCATCATATACGATAAACCCATAAACACTATTTAATTTATTATTTTTATCTTTTATTTGCTGTTTATAATTTTGGTGTTTACATATTAATTGCATACCATTTACAGACACTTACAAAAGACTTTTTTTTTCTTTCGATCTTTGGCGATTCAATCATTGGCATGCGTTTTATACATAAATGCCAAGTGTTTAAAGCAAACATTTTTTTAACCTATTAATCTGGCTTTTGCACCTTTAAGGAAAATCAATCAAAGATTTTACTGTCCTTTTTACTTTCTCGTATACGTAGCATAGAGAAAGTATAGTATTCGTCAAAAAATTCGAACTCGAGATTTTGACAAATATACATGTTTTAGACCTCCCTGAGCTCGAAAAACACATTTTTGGAAAATGTCCGTCCGTCTATCTGTCACAAAGATAGCTCAAAAACGCCTTGAAATTTGGTATACAGTCTTTACACCAAATTTTCAGATTTTTACTAAATTTTGAGCAAAATACGTTCAGAGGAAGTCTGCTCGTCTGACTGTTCGAATATAAATTAACACTATAGCTACAAAACGGAGGGAGCTTTATCGATAAGATTCGGTACACAGATTAATATCTTTAGTGTAGACAACTATCGAAATTTGAGACAAAACAAATAACATGTTGACTGTCTGTCGGTGAGTACATTCAGAAACATGCAAACGTGATGCAAAAACGCAATATCAAATTTGGCATCAGATTTTGAGACTACAAGTGCAGTTTTGTGCCAAATTATTGTTTCAATCCATTGAGAAAAACACGTTTAAAAGAGAAATTCGCTTTTCGGATACTATTAACACATGCCAGGAATTAATCACCAAATAACTCGCCAGGGATGGTATAGACTCAGTAAAATCGCCAAATTCACGTCGAATGTTAATATTTCGTAATTATTGTGCGCCAAAGCCATGTAAGGCGTTCTCTGGCAGGACGGTTTATTACAGATTATACGAGAAATTTTTGGAGAGGTCCCTTCCCCTGGTTTTCAAAGTAGCTAGAAGTTCTTTCGCATTCTTTATATGAATTATTTGCGGAAAATTTTTCTGCAATTATATTGCTAGAGAAGATTTTAAATAGGCATTTAATATAAAAATTAATTAGAACATCACCAGACATGGGCTCTTTGTGCTTTTATTATGGATTCATCCATAAAGGAGATAAAAAAGGAAAATAGTGTTTACTTCAAGAAATTTTGTATTGATATTTTCTAATTGTCTTTATCGTGCTATTTTCTTTTTTTTTTATTTCATAATTTTTACTAAAGGGCTGGACTAAGACGTGTTCTTGGCCCTAGATGGCGTTACTGAAACAAGAGACGCTAAAACTCGGCTTAAAATCGATGTCTTCGTCAGCGGGTTTGTCTATGACGAGTGTCATAAGCAACAGCAACAACAGGACATAGAAACATCAAATTTTGACATTTTGATGCCGAAAATCGGCAATTTTAACTTCTGCCTTAAATTTCTCCTCCCTCAATTTTTTTCTAAGGACTGTCTACTATTGCATATAATTGAAGATTTAAAAACGAGCTATAATTAATTAATTAAAGAAAAACTTGTCAAAAATAAACAGTAATATTTAAAGAAAACAGCATCTAAGAGCAAACATTGTTGACAAATATGTATAAAACCTCATAAAGCTATCTATTTTATAACAATATCCACAGGATATTCAACAACGTTATTAAATTAATAAACTTATTTTGTTACACTTTCATCTCCTTGTTAATGGCTTCTTCAGCCACAACACCCTGCTTTGTAGCGAAATTTCCTGCAGCTTGGTTGTGTTACGCACACGTGCACAGACCCTGTAGCTGGGGTAGCACACGTATTTAATAAAAGGACCGCATGTCATTTCGCCTATCGGTTGTCAAACTTTACCGGAACTTATGACGGATCGCTTCATTTTGTTGCGAATGCAGACGGGAGAAGAGGGGGAGGCTGGGTTTACCCGCAAACCCCGATCACCGAACGTCACAACAGGGGTGTCAATCCGATATGCTGGGATAGAGCAAGAATAACGTTTTTATAATGAGCACGTTGGTTGGTATTGGGGTTATCTTACATAAGGCTGACAGGACGTGAAATACCAACTCGGATTCCTGTCTTGTTCAACTAATGCTTATATGATGGAAGTTCCCATGTATGGTTAGTTCTAGGATAGCTGTGATCAAACTGCAACTTGTCATGTATGGTTACAAGTTGTCATGTATGGGTACATACAAGCGGCTCCAAAGAAAATTAAAAGGGAAAGTAACACTTGTAATTTCAATTGCACCTCTAACCTACTTCAATCGTCATCTGACCGCAGTTCAAAATTACGAGGTACGTCCCAAAATAGCCCTAGTGTTGCTTCAAACGGGACGTTAACATAACCAAACCAAACCTAACCTACTTCAATAGTACTATTGGCCACCTTCCTCCAAATTACAAGGACGGGCTCAAATTTGAGAAATTCAGTCAAGTTGTGGATCTTGCATCTTTTAACACATACATAAGCAATTGCCATTTTCTTAATAAATTGAGTCGCCATATTTGCTTCTGGTTTCTTTTTTCAAGCACAAATTTATTTGCAGATGCCACAATTTTCATAATGCAACTTTTATTGCTTCAATTAAAACATTGATTTTTAGTTAGTTATGGAGTGGTCAGACGAACTTTGATGAAATCGAATAAAATTATGTTCGAATTGATTCATAAAATGGGCTTCATTGAGCAAGAGACAATTCGGAAAAAAGTAGCCTTTTTTTTTCTTTGTGTGTGTGTGTGTGTGTCAAATATAGTTTGGGCCAAAGTTTAGATATCGAAGACACAACGTGTTACCTTCACATTTAAATATCAAGCTATGTATGCAATATATAATCAATGAATTAGGTTTTATATGTTTCCATACATTTTGAAATAACTTATTGTTATATTTATTTATTTTAAACAACTGAACTTCTAATCTTGGATTAGAAAAATTTTGGAAGTTATTTTTAAAAGATATTATCTGTATAAGAGCGATTTCCTTTGTTTTACATGTCTTGCAAAGCTAAATGACGCTAAGGCAGGTACCTATCTTTCTATTTCAACAAGTGATAACGAATATGATAGACGAGAGGGTGATGCGTGAACACAAAGTAACTATCTAAATGGTAGACACCACTCCCAAAACTAGTTTTCTTCGTCCTTGTTTAATTTCTACATAAAGATATCCAGTCTTGTAATGTATGTATATTATTTGAAATATAGTGATTCCTAAAATATTATGCCCTAAACCTATTGAAATACCCTTCCACAAAAAAATCATCCTCTTAATCAATTCTACGGTTTCTCCAAGTTCTATGCAATCTAAAAACTTCCAATAGTATTATTAAATTGATTAACTTATTTTGCTAAATTTATGTATTAAATCATCCCAAATCTATTCTGAACCATTGTATTTGTGTTATTATTGAGAATTTCAAAGAATGTGCTAATAATTAAAAGTCAATTAGATCATATTTTATATAGTACTAGCCGCCTTTGGCGACCAGCCGGTTCGCCAATCTTAATGTTTTAATAATTAAATATTTTCTGCAATTCCTACTTTAATAGCTTCTTCATCAAAATATTTTAAAACTTCAAATTCTGATTGTCATATAATTCACTCATAATATTAGAAAGGCCTTCAGTCATAACGTAATCTGTATCTCTCTCATTTTCTGTTAGCTCCCGTAGAATTTATGCTTTAAATTAAAGTGGAAAGGATTAAACTGCAATTAATATAATAATATTTTTTTATTGAAACAAAGCATTTTTTTATAATATGATTAATGATAACAGAGTCACTGAGCGTTTAAACTTCATGGGCACTATAGAATATATATCTTAATTTATGTAATATCTCAAGAATTTGTCAACAAAATTTTCTCAGATTCATCGTGAGCAGATCGATTAATTAACAATGTTTAATTTTAAATGCATCAAATACTATGAAAATAAACAAAATCGTTTAAAATAATCGGTCATAAATAGGTAAAAAAAAAACTACTTAAAAAATGATGTACTTAAAACTATAAGCATATACAAATATATATATATATATATATATATATATATATAACATAAATACAATTTAATTACAAAAGCATACAACTAACCTAAAAATAATTTAAATTAAGTCCGCATCCGTTTTTAATAATTGTCAGCAATCAGAACACAATACGCATGCGTGAATTTTCAACGCCAGTTACGGTAACGCAAATGCGTGAATTTTTCTACGCCAGTTGGTGTAAAGCTATGCGGATTAGAAATTTTTAATTTCCTTTATTCTGTTTTATTTTAATTCAAAAGTACTTCAGAATGCATCTGAAAGATCGATTAATTAACAATGTTTAATTTTAAATGCATCAAACATTAAGAAAATAAACAGAATCGTTTAAAATAATCGACCGAAAATTTCTTAAGTCTAATCTCTATAGCGTGGGAAAAAAACTGAAACCTTACTCATTTGGCGGTAGGGAAAATGAAAAGATTTTTTCGCGGGAAAGTTAGTTTTTAATTAATAATTAAAATTCCAATAAAAATTCAAAAAAGGGATCCCAGGTGCACATTCCCGACCTTCAAGGTATACATTTACCAAATTTGATAGCTGTAGGTCAAACGGCCTGGCCTGTAGAACGCCAAACCACACACACACACACATTGAGCTTTATATAAGTATAGATAGATTACAAAAAAAAGTGAGATACAACCAAATATAATTCTTGTAATATTTTAAAAAAAATGTGTACAAAAAGTGGAAACTACTGTAAAAGGAAACTAGTGCTCATTAAATTCATATATAAATAAAACATTTGCAATATGATTTAACAAATCTTAGGCAAATCTGGCCATTGAGCCATAAGATCTCATCAGACCTCGTGATGTATTTTATCAAAATTGGAAGCAAAAATAAGAAGTAAAACACAAAAAAAACAAATCTAGAACCGTAATCAAAAATTCTTCTGATACTTCATTATCTACAAGAGAAATCGCCATATAAACTGAATGTGCTTATACAGAAAGTCCAATGGATCTTTAATTTTTCTACGAATAATGATTGTTTTTCTTCGGGATATCATTTGGCTCTTGCCCAACGATATCCCAATACAGCACGACATGAAAAAACACTTTATACAGATCGAATGACATCAGCTCTTCAGAAGGGCATCTTTCATCCATCTTTCAGACGTTATGATTGCCAACTCTCATCATTCGGGGTTATTACCAACCCCCCACCCCACCAATCTAATCCGAGGTACAGATTTAGCGGTCATCCCTCAAACCCCTTAAATCATCGCAGCCATTAAGTTGGTCTCTCTCTTATAAAGGACCTCCCATCGCCATTTGCCTTTCGTTACGGAGTTGTTTGAAGATTCCCCCCCCCTTTTGTGTGACGTGGCCACACATAACTCAGTGGCCGCTTAAGTACACACACGCCCCCTTGTACAATCTTCTACTAAAGTCACAAAATCCCGTCGCCCATTGTCTATTTTTTTGTTCCGGCGGTTCCTCAGGAAGTCATATTTCATGCGAAAAGGGTGGACTGCAGAAAATATCGCGAGCGTCCCTTTCTCATTCATTACTTCCGGGTCAAGGGGTAGAGACTGAAAGTGAAGTGATGAGTGTCTCTCCTCATCCATATGCAAGAGGCTGGTCCGTCAATAGTTGACCGCTGGGACAAGAGCACAAGGGGATTGGGTTTCTACCCGCTCTTGCTCTCTCTCTCTCTCTCTCTCCATAGCTGGAACCCTTTTTGGCAGGGAAGATAAGGCCCTTGTGGTGGTGACAGACGAAGAGTTGATGGGTATCAACTGTGTCTACAGATTCAGCCCTGAATGGGAAATACGTCTTTTGTGTTTTGACGTGTGATGAGGCTACCGTTAAAAGATATAAAAACCCTTTATTTCATGAAATAACGGATAGAAGTAATTAAAAATGAAAATTTATGTTACGTTTTCGTAAATGAAGATTACAAAAAGTAAGCGCCGGAAATTAATCGTTTGACGACATTCCTCTTTTCAGACTACCTTGAATCCAAAAAGAACATTTTTGGATTTATAGCTGTCTGTAGATATTTTAACTACAAGAGCTTTGATCTGGATGGAGGAAATTTAGTTGTTGTTGTTGTTTCTGATGGTACTTGCCATGGACAAGCCCGCTGATTTCGAATGCAGCGATTTTAAGCCGGGAGAGAGCGTCTCTTGTTTTTAGTAGCGCCAACTAGAGCCAAGAGTATGATTGAAAGTTAGTATGAGGTCTTAACATCGTGTCTAAAGATTTCTTTCAAATTTTGAGTGAGATCTATTAGCAGAAAATTTGTCTGTGTATCTGCCTGTGAATACATAACATAAAAATGTTTACATAAATAAAATCTGGAACAAAGTTTTAACCTCTAAAGTACAAAACCGTATCAAATTTTGAACCAAATACATTGTTCTATTACCCGCCTGTACGTTTGTATGCCTGTAATAAAAAGAACACACACACAACGATTTTCATTGTTCAAATTAGGTATGCGATCTCATTACTAAAATTTTAGTCATGTGCAAGATTTTCGATTCAATCGTTTGAAAAAAAAGACGATCAAAATGTATATTCGGCTTTCTTCACTATGCTATGAGGCACAGCATATTTATATAAGGGACATTATACATTTTTTATGCGGGTTGGATGGGAGGAAAAATAACGTCTTTATTGTGGAATATGCGCCAAAACTTCAAGAAAACCAATCCTGATATTATCTTTTAATTGAATTATCTCCCGTTCTCTTTGTCTGTTCTATAAGTAGGTTTTTGTAATCTAATAATATAATTTTAAAAAATGAGCAGACTCCTTTCGGACCGAAACTGACCCCTTTGAGTATCGGTCGCCAAATATGGGTCTGATATTCAAAGGGATGAAAGAGATTTGAATCATTTTTGATGATCGATTTATCTAAATATTCATATTTATATAATGCAAAATAAACTTTTTAAAAATAATTTATATTTTATATTAAATTTTAATTTTTTCTAACCAGATGATTCCATTTAGCATTGCCGGAATAATTTGCTTTTATTAATTAATAAAAAAGTCATTTTCATTGCAAATACATATTCATTGATAGCAGCATAATTTGGGGGAAAAAATGAAAAATTTAAGGAAATAGTTAATTTAAAACATTTCATAGTTTTAATTTTTTTTTTTTTTTTTTTTTTTTTTTTTTTTTGCTAACAGTTTGGAGCTGAAGAGGGTTTGGAAAATGTCCTTTACGATTTATAATCTTTTGATATTTACTCAATTAAAAACATGTGTTAAATATCCGTTTTATATAAATTATATTTCTGTTTTTTAAACCCAATGAAAAAAAAGAGATTTAATTATTGAATTGACTTAGCAAAACATCAGTGCAAATCAAATACAGAACTTAATTTAAATTTAAATATTTTCTTAAACAAAGATTAATAATTTTAAAATATCTGAAAAAATTATAAAAGATAGAAAAAAAAACTAAATTATGAGCTTTAGAGGGTTTTTTTTTGTTTCTTTTTAATTGTTATATTTTTTTCTAAATACTACTTATTATCGCCAAGTATATATCAGATTTATAACACGCGGAAATTTAGAAATAGTTAATGACATCATCACTGGTTAATGCCATCATAAGCAATGACATAGTGGGAGTAGACAAGAGGCTTCCAGTACCAGTTTTGGGGGAGCCTTTGGAAAAATATTCTTGCATTTATATCAATTTTTAAAGCAAATTCTTCTGAAAATTATCCCATACCCTCTGACGCCATTTACTTTTGATATATTCCTGAAGATGAGGAAGGAAATAATGTTAAAAACCGATACTCTACTGATCATAAGTGTTTGTTCCTTTGCATCTTAGCAATATTTTTACTACATTAAATAACTTACATTTTAAATAAAGAATTTCGTTATATAGAATATCGTTTAAAGATATTTTTTTTATTTATATCATGATAATATTCAAAATTACTGAACTGTACGTAATATTTTGCCTGTGCCGTCAACTTTATTGTTTTTGGTTTAGTTATTTTAAAAAGCATTTTTAAATAAGATTTTATGTAGTCTTCTATGAGTTCCTTTTATCTAAAATATATCTTAGGAATAATTTTGCATTTATTAATTTGCAATTTCAATTTCTTTAGCACTTTAAGATTATTAAGTGTTTTCAAAGGCTTATTCTAAATAAAAATAATAATAATTTATTGTTATTATATGTATATATTGTTTACCTAAATTATTTTATCGAAGTAATTTAGACAAAGTGCGATTATCCCCATAAGCTATAAATAAATTTGAATGGAAAATCAATGGGCTTACATTGTTAATTTGCCAACTAATTTTTTCAGTTGTAAAAAAAATTTGCCTTTGTATCCAAACATTTTTTATCAAAGGGAGAAAAAAAATAAATTTAATCTTAAAATATATCATGAATGATTAATTAGCTAAACTTTTAATTATTCTTTCCTGTTTAAAAAAAAAGAACTGTTTGGAAGCAAATTTTTAAGCTCGGTCATTTTTCTTTCGAAAAGAAAGTCTACAAAAAAAACCCTTTACCGGCTCTTTTTTCTGTTGCTGTTGTTGGGTTTTTTTTATTCGTTAAAAAATGTAACGCATTAAAGAAATCAAATTTAAGGAGATTAATTTTTTTTACTGAAATTTTTCTTCCTTAAAGAAGTCTATAAAAAACATAACGCGCAAACAAACAAAAAATATAAATCCGTGTCTAATAATTAGAATAAAAGTGTTGGCCTTTTTCAAAGTCAAATTCTTTATTAGTGAGTGGAAAGAAGAAAGGAAAAAAAAGGCAAAAGAATTCTTCGAACGACTTTTGTTTTCTTTCTGAAAAATGTCTCCTTTCTTTATTTTTGTTCTAGAAAGAAATTCTATGACGTCACCGTAAAAATCAAAATATATTAAATATCCCTTAAAGCAAGGAACTGATATCCTTTTCTTTACACAGGGATTTTTTTTTTTTTTTTCATCTTTTTCAACTTCTTCGAAACGGCAAATTAAGGAAGAGTTATTTTGAGCCTTGCACATAGTTCGAATTCCGCCTCAAAACTTTAGGGAACCACAAAACAAAATAATATAACCAAAAATAATAATAAAAAAGGCAGGAGGGTAAAGTCCCTTACTTATTCCTTACCAACTATAGAAATTTCCAGAAAAATAATGTGCACAAAAAAAAAGCAGAAGAGAAGGACAGGAAGAGAGCGAAAGATGAGCGGCGAGCTGGAGGGGAGCAAATGCCTTCATTTATATTCTGCAATGCGCTTCTTCTCGGCAAGCAAAATAATAATAAAGAAAGGAACAAAAAAAAAAGAATAAAAAGAATTTAGGAGAGAGAAAGATCGTGAAAGAAGAAATAATGGTAAACAAAAATAATAAAGAAAACAAAAGAGAGGGAATTAATTTCATATTAGGGGAACGTCATTTGAAATTCGAATTATGGCTTTGCCAGCATGATAGCCCGCCAAAATTTAATTTCGATTGTTCCGTAGTTTATAGCCTCGTTCCACTGCTCTTTTAATATTTCAGACAAAAAGAAAGAATATCGTTTGCGCAGAAACTGGGTTAAGTTATGAGTGTTGTTGCTAAAACTTCTGTAGTAAATTCTTCTGCCATCTTCACTTTATTAGCCAGAATTTCTTCTCTTGCTTTTAAACTGCTGAACAAATCATAAATTTATATTTAATAAGAAAATAAAAAATGATTATACACCTCCAAATTTAAGTGTAATTATAGATGAAACTTCCATGTTCGATAGTACTTGTTTTTGTCATTTAATTCGATCGACAGAAAAAAATTATCTTAAATTATATTGATAGTTTTTAATTTGTGAATTATATATTATAGGATACCATTACATTAACTATTTTAGCAAATTAATTACATTATTGCTAAAATAACTCATTAATAAATTTTTTACTTAATGAAATTGCTTACTAAATAAAAATTTTTCCCTTAAAAATATGAAGTGTTATTGAAATAAAAATAATAAAATATAATATTTTGTTGAAATAAACACTAAAATAATATAAAAGTTCGTTTAAAAATGTGTTTTATTGTTTTCATATACTTTTGTCTGTTGCGATGTTCTCAGTAAATATACTTGAATTTTTTAAGAATATGTGACATAAATTTCTTCATTAAAATCTATGGAAATTTTTTCTAAAAAAAAAAGAAAGAATATAAATTCTACTAAAGAGAGCAGAAGTTCTAAAACAATTTTATTAGATAATTTGGCAAATACTACTGAATTATTAAGATAGATAAGATTAGATCTTCAAGAAAAATAATGATACAAAATTTTTTGTAATGGATTTTGCATCTAGATTTTAATCGAGCTGAAGTGGTCTCCTCGAAACTTTCTCGCAGACACACCAATAACTTTCTCATTCACCTCTTAATGTATAAAATTGTGAACCTTAGATATAGAATTTAAGCTAGTGGAGTTGTCTTCCCAAAACTTTCTCGCATACACTTCAATGATTTTCTCATTCATCTCTTTTCGAAAAAATCGTGAATCTTTACCTTGCGTGGTATTGGTGAACGATATTTATGAAATATAGTTGTTTGCTGCGAATTTAGACTTTTTAATGAATCTGTTGTGAGAATGTGTAATTTGTACGAATTTTTACCACCAACATTTGACAAGAAACAACAGTAGTAGAAACATTTAAATGTTTACGTTTATGAGTTATGACGTTTACACGCATGCGAAAGACCCAGAATTATTAAGAAAAACAACTGTTTCGTTTAAGTGTAATATTCCCTTTATCTGGTTATTTTAATTTAACCACTCTATATTTTAATATAAGAGAAATTATCGATTCATTATGAGCGAATTCAAATTTTATGTTGTTAAATAACATTATTTCGAGAGTTCCAGCGGCACGAAGAACATTTACTCATTTAAAAAGGTTATATGTAAACGCATATTCAAAGCAAGTATACTCAAATAGTAGGAAAGTATACACAAAGGAACAAATTTGATTTCCATGGAATTTTAAAACAATACCTGTAAAAGTTGCTTAGCCGCGTACATACCCATGCAGTAAGAAAGAAATAAGAAGGGGATTTTCTTCAGATCGCGGGTAGGAAAAAATTTGCTACTACTCGCAAAAAAGTAGGATTTCTTGCAGTTGAAGAGTTTTCTCTCAAACATAATAGCGTATGAATCTCGCTAAAAGAACTTGATAAACATTTTTTTTATAGTGGAAAAAAAAGCTTGTAGTATCCGTAGACTTGGAAACGAAATTTAGATTACATGTTTCAGTTACACTTCAAAACGAAATTTGGTCGAAAAATTATTGTAAATATGTACTGGTCATATGCTCTATAGTTTTTACCATTGAGAACATAAAAGAATGCATATTATTTATCTTCATTACTTGCTAACAATGAGGATTGAAAGCTGCAATAATTGTATTTGTTGTAATCGTATTATAGTAAATGTGATTAATGGGTCATTACTGATAATAACTGAAACTGATTAATCGATTCATCACAATGACCCGTTATTTCTACTAATTATGTTACCGTTATTTCTACTAATGAATGCTGTTAATCGAATATTACTAAAAATAATCGGTAATTAGTAGAAATAACGGGTCATTGTGATGAATCGATTAATCAGTTTCACTTATTATCAATAATGACCCATTAATCACATTGACTATAAAAGTAGCACTGAATATATTGCAAAGAGTATGTTATGAATTTAGATACTGAATAAACTTCGTGCAAGTTTCTTGCAGAAATTGAATTGGAAGTTTGAAAATTTATAGGGTGGGTATGAAAGATGAAATAACTTGTCAATCAAGATATGTTTTTTTAAATTCTTTAGCTGATAAACAGTTTTGTTTTTCAAAGTTATGGAATCATTTTGTAATTGGTCTCACATGCATTTAATGTCGATTGAGAGAAGGCAAACAACTAGGATTAAGAAAAGTTTTCAAATACGAGTATATTCACCTAGATATCTCATGTCTATCCAATTGTGGAATAACCATATCGATTAAATGCAGAAGAATATTAAGCAACTTTTTGTGTAAGATAGTGCCACATCATTTTTAAACCAGATTTCCGACAGTGGATATTGGATTTATGTCAAACATCCAACCTTAACCGGTGTAGCAATTACTAATTAATTACTCTCATTTTAATAAATATATCATAAATAACTCTTAAATAAGAGCGGCAACATAACAGTGGGTATCGAATTCCATTCTAGAGCAGAAGGAACGAATATAAGCCATTTTACCAAATGAGTGATATGTTTATAATCCCCCCTTCATAGACAAAAAATATTTATTCACTGCATCAAATTAAATTTCATTAGTCTGGCGTCTGCCAAAATCTTCTGTTTACTTAGAATATATTCTCCTACCTTCGGTTATAGTACTTCAGTCAAAATGACCGCACACACTAAACAAAGGTTCCACCGCACTCCACCCCCAATTGTCTGTGATCAAAGAACCCAATCTTCGAAGATCTTCTCGCTCAACTTTTAACAGCTTGGAAAATTAACTTTTCTCGCACTCTCTCTCTAGTTTAGGAGCAAAGAGAGCGGCGCGTGCAGAAAATTTTTAATTATATATTCAGTCAACGGCGGTTAAGTTTGTCAGATCTAAAGGCGACCTGTCGAAGATGTTAACACAAAGCAAATAATGT
The DNA here is from genome assembly GCF_947563725.1 of Argiope bruennichi. Taxonomy (NCBI): domain Eukaryota; kingdom Metazoa; phylum Arthropoda; class Arachnida; order Araneae; family Araneidae; genus Argiope; species Argiope bruennichi. The sequence goes on from NC_079159.1 coordinate 9,566,647, forward strand.
CAAAGCACTGACGATTCTTTTCCGATAATAGGGCCGCCGCACAAAGGAAACTTTTCTCGCGCCCAAACATCTCCAGAGAGTGTTGCCAGATTTATGACACGCTGTCAATAAAGTCTTTGTGGCTTCTTTTTGGGAAGTTGTTCTGAATGCACGGCCGCCATCTAACGCCCGTGGGTCGCAATAACCGCGATCAACCGGTGGTAATGTCTTTTTGGTTGGAAAGACAATGCGATAGGAGGCGGGTGGAGGGGCAGGGCGGGCTTTCTTAAGTTCATCTTTCAATGCCCCCCTTCAGGGAACAGATTAAAGTTAATTACAGCCCGATCTACATGTGTCAAGCGTTGCTGGCAAGCATCCCCTGAACTGACTTAATTACCCAGCACTTATGAATATTTCATGTTCTGGCTCTGAAAAAGGCTCTTTTCTGTAGCAATTGCGGGGGAAAAGCGGTGAATTAATTAGTTAGGGAGTTTGGGAGATGTGCAGCGGTAGGAAATCACCTTACAGGTGTCTGGTGCCTTCACCTTTCGAACGGTATTGGGGAAGAGCGAGGAGGATTTTTGCATGCGTTAAAAATTTCGCCACTTTTATTGCGTTTTCTCTTTCGCTCCTACCAACTTCTGCGTCAAAGGGTTTGATTGAATTTTTATGCCTGAAGAATATTTCTTGAACAATTCCGGGCCCATTGATGAGGAAAGGGACTGCCGGATAAGCCTCCCACCTTACCCCACACTTCTTTTATCTGCTTTATCAAATTAGAGGAGGCAAAAGGGCTGTTACACGCCTGATAAGGCGGAGATGCTTTTGAAAGGATTGTATTGGTATAATACTAAAGAGCTATATACTCTATAATATTTCAAAACAATTCATTTGATACTCGTGAAATCCTGAAATATCATTTATCTAGTACATTTATAAAAAAAAAAAAGTAAAAGGAAGAAAGAAAGCAAAATAGAGCAATAAAAACAATCTAAAAATTGTAACAAAAAATTAAATGAGGAATAAATCATTGAATCATCATTTTCACATTCTTGTATCGTTGATTAGAGAAAATATGTGCATTCATCGTCAAAAAAATTTCGAACTCGATATTTTGACGAATCTCCACGTTTCAAACTTCCCTGTATTCAAAAAACCCATTTTTGAAAAATGTCCGTCCGTATGTGTATCTGTCTGTCTTTGACAAAAATAACTCATAAACGATTTAAGCTAGACGGTTGAAATTTGATATACAGTCTTAACATGGAATTCGCAGAATTGCATCGAATTTTGTGTAAAATGTGTCCTGAGAAGTCCGTCTGTCCGACTATTCGAATGTAAGGACAATAACTGTAAAACGAAGATATATATATATATATATATATAAGATTCCGTACACAGACTGAACACTTATATTGTAGAAACCTGTCAAATTTTGAGCCAAATCCAATTATGAGTTGATTATCTGTCGGTCTGAATTTCAGAAATAAATAAAAGCGATAATTCAAAAATGAAATGACTTAATAATATCAAATTTGGTATGAGAATGTGTAACTACAAGTGCAGTTTTGTATCAAATTTCTGTTTCAATCGGTTGAGAAAAACATGTCTAAAGCAGAAATTCAAGTTTTGAATACTATTAACGTCCGGCAAGGATTAATCGCCAAATAACTCGACAAGAATGACTCGATAGATTTAGTAAAAATATTAAATTCATACGAAAAGTTCACACAATTCATATCTACTTTATATGAGTGCCATGTAAAGGCATTTTCTGGCATCATAAGTTTATTAGAGAGCATTTGAGAAAGTTTTGAAGAGACCATATTCGCTGGTTTATTTACCTATAAGAATACAGCATTGTTGCAATTATTTACTGCTCATAATGGAGTCAAATCATGCTCACACATAATATCCATCAGATGTGCCTGGTGTTCACTTTTGAAAATCATTCCGTATTTAGCAGGAAGTAAAGACATTTAATTGTTATATGGTGTACGCAGTAATTCTTGACATGTCTTCGTTACGATCATCTCTTAGCCTATCTAGTTGCGGTGCAGTTTATCCAGAGAATGGATCTTGCGCTAGTATAATATTCACTCACTCACTCATCTCTTAGCCAATAATTTCATTAATTGATTAGACTGTATTGTTGTTTGTTTGCGTTTATTGGCGTAAGAGCCATATTTGGCCATACTGTGGCAAGCAAATGATAAAATCATAGAGTTAAACTATAAAATACGTTTATTAAAATGTAAAAACAAAGAATCAAGATAAAATGTAAAAAATATGACGATACAAATAATAGATGAATAATGGAGAAAAATTTCATTTTCATTAAGTGAAACTATGATTCAAAAAAAAAAAGACGGAAGCAAGGATGCAATGCAAAAGAGTTTAACAAAAACAGGAAAAAATTTAACTTAAAGTGAAATTAAAATGCTAAATGCACGTATAAAACTGTATAGCTTTTAAAAGTTTTAAGATACGTGAATGGTAATTTTTCATCCATCAGGTCCGGGTAAAATTACAGAAGATGAGGCGAAAAATTGAACGCGCTAATTATTAAAGGAAGGACATTCAATTAAAATATATTGGACCTGCAAAGGAAGTTGACACGTGCTATAAACAAGAGAATTTTCACTAAAATGAGGGGTTTATAGCTGAAGAGACAATTGATTAGACGACGAATTCTAAAAGTAAACTATTATATAGCATAAAAATATTTGATTATAACATACCTTATACTCCTTCTTGGTATCTTCATTAAAAACTGAATGCCTAAAAACCTCACAGAAACCGATTTAGAATTTTATTTAAATTTTGCATTTTCCTCTCTGCTGAATTTAATGACTGGTTGCACTTGTATAAAACATGAAAAACCAGTGTCGAGACAGTTTAATAAGTTATATTTTTGACTTGTTAAAAAATGAAATGAAGGATGTGTTGGGACGGACATCGGTTTCTTCAGCAACGATCAGATGATTAGAAAAGACACTCGAACATGTACTGTTTTCACAAACTTCCAAATTTCACTAGAAGGAAGACCATAGCCTCAAATGTTCTGCCAGACCCCCTTAGAAAGCAAATCTTTTGTGAAATAGGGTATCGAATTTACATTCTACCGATTCAAAAGCTTAAATTCTGCTGACTTCTTGTTTATTAAACTTGATTTATTTAACATAACTTATTTCATGTTTATGATTGTCGAAGTTTGTAATCGATTTTTTCACTCGTTTCCTGATATATTAAAAGTTTGAAGTTCTGAACATTTAATGCATGATCAATGAAAATTATTTTATTTTATTATTTTCATAGCTTAATTGTCAGTTAATCGACCATTAAAGTGATTCTTATCAATAATACTATTTGATAGATAATTTCAGAAACATTAGATCACAAAATAAAAAGATGAAAAATAAAATAAAAATCTGCTATTTAATTCCCCAATAAAAGTATGTTTTAAAAACTATTTTTAATTAAATTTCGGATGCATTTTGCTTTTTCTCCTTTTTATTAAATTTAAAACAAGTATATTTGTATTCTTTGCTTGTTTGTTTGTTTTTTCTCTCGTCTCAGATATTGAAAAGTGCATCTTAATATTTTTTTTTAAACTACCAAACTACCTTTTTTTTATTTTACTACCTTTTTTTAAAAAAACTATTTTTTTTAAAACTGCAACTACCAAAATTTTTCTAGATTGCAAATGAATCCTTTTACTTTGACATTATGTTGTTCTTTAATAATCTGGTTTAGTTTTAATAGCGTTCTGGAATTATCATTCATAACCATAAGAAACAACAAGCCATTTACTTAAATTTGATCTGACAAAATTCTATGATTATTCTCACATATTTTCACTTTTTAAAGCTTATTAAGTATGGAAATGCACTGGAAGAATATTTTGTTTCAGCTAAAATCATGAATAAAATTTAATTATAAGTTAATAGACACAGGTTTTCAATTTTCACTGATAAAAAAGAGATAATATTTATTTTTTCTAATACAAATCGTATTACAAGTTATTGCAATTACTTGACATCAAGGTGACTTTTGATGAAACTAATTAGACATTAATTTTTTCAAATAATATTGAACTGAAATTAAAATCATTGTTTAAAGAAACGCTAATGGTGGATTTGGAATTTTCATTAACTGTAGGGGCTAGTTAACCGAATTTCAGGTACTAGAATTTGAAACCTCATTACCTGATGGCAGAATCTTGTCTTCGAATCAAAGGTTTGAGACCTTTTTCGTCCAAATATGGGCCGTTTATACATACCAAGTACATGTTAAATCCCTTGGGGTCAAATGTCCTCCTGCTAGCAAGATGTGGGACGTTAGAAAGGAAGTGAGGCTCAGATGCCATCTTCCTCATTTGACCGCGGTCTAATATGACCAGGGTCTCCCCCAAATAGCCGTCTCGTATCCTTTAATATTGACGTTATTCTTCTTATTATGTGGTTTTAATTAAACTTGCTCTATTTCACTGGGAATCTACTGCATCGTTGAGCAGAAACAAAATGGCTGAAACTGAAAAGACGTACGTGTATGAAATGGAAGTCTGCAGAAATGAAAATGGCTCTACATCGTGATCATGAATTCCCTACTGTTTAAATTTATAAAATGGACGAACTTCAAATAACTTTTTGAACCACTTTGTGTAACTTTCAAACTGAAGACTTATCTAACAAAACAAAAAATATAAAGTATTAAAGATTTGAAAGGAATGTTTCAAATAAAGTTGAAAGGATGCACTGGTTTGGTGATAATATTTCAGCTCCGGAATGGAGTGTTTCAGGTTCGAAACCTGATCCATTCAATAATCTTCTCTGCATGTGAACTTTTTGTATATTAAATTTGATTTCGAGAATCGAAGGCATTTCAGCTGGTTTGTAGCAGAATTTTGGAAAGGGGACGCAGATGAAGGATCAACCCCTGTTATTCCATCTAACCCTAGTTCGAAATGACGTGGTCTGTCCTAAAACATTTTATTTGTTTCCAAATAGGACACTAATATAACTAAATTGTTGTATGATTTTTTCTATAAAGTTTTAAAATATTATAATAAGTTAAGATGCGTCTATTTACTATTTTAATTTATAGATACTATATAAAATGGAAACCATATTCTTTGGTGCGGCGCAGAAATATAGCGAAATTGGAGCTGGCTCAGGTGTGGTCCTCGTCATTTAACTATGGTTTAAGATTGCGAGGTACGTACCAAAATAGTTCTAATATTGTTTTGAAAAAGAATGCAAATATAATTAATCTAAGCCAAACCAACCTATTATATAGGATCCATCATTTAATAGAAGTTTTTCGTCTTTCTTTAATGTGTCATATATTAATGACTTAAAATATAACATGCCCAAATACACTCATTATAAATATTGAAAAAATTATGGAATATGAATTTTGTTCTGAAAATATGCCTGAAGTTTTTATTTATTTCAATATATTCAAAATAGTGTATTTTATAAGTATTATGATTCTATTTTTACAATATATCTCACAACTTATTTTTTTCTTTTTTCTTTTTCGTTTCTTTCAATAGGAATGCTAAATTTCTACTCCAGCAGTCTGAGAAAACTGAGAAGCGAACAGAAAACAATTTTCACATTAACATGAAGTTTTAAATTGCTAAACTTTAAGAACTCTAAAGAAGAAGATTAAAGTATATTTATAATGAAAGTGTCTAGAGTATTCATTCATGTTTACAATACATTCTTAGTATAATAAAGGCCAAATAATTTAAAACATTAAGCGAAAATTAAATTATTTATGGATTAACTACCTTTGGCGACCAACTAATTCATCGAGAATACTGGTTTTGTTTATTTTCAATTAAATCTCTTATGCATAATTTAATATTTATCATTTCTACAACAATTATTTTCGACCATCTAATTGTGATAAATGTTAAAGTAGCCTGACACTTTTAATGTTTATTATGTGCATGAACATTCCATTGGAGTTGAATCTATTGAAATCATATTGCCATTAAAAGCTTAAATGCCTGCCTAATCTATTTCAATTGCATTTTATTCTTGAATTCCTCATTTTAATTGTGGAGATTATCAACAGAATTTTTCTTCCTTAGGTTTCATTAATAGTAGCAAAATATTTGATGAATGGTTTGAAATTCATAACAATAACGAAATCAATTGCTAAAAATTATGTAAAAATGTATATTTTTTAAAATAATAAAAATTTTGAGAAAATATCCTAATTATTAAATTAGTATTATTAAAATGGTGTAAAAATCTGCTTTGTGCACTTATATATATGAGAGTTATCACAGGTAAAACGTCAAAATTTCGCTTAATTTTAAGTAAATAAAATTAGTTTAATTAAAACGTATAAAAACACTGAATGCCATATTGTGAATCATATATAAAAAAACACCACTTTATAACTCTAATGCTGATTTTTATTAACAAAATTAGGTTTTTATGAGGCAAACAAACGAAATTAGTTTTTTAAAAAACAAATTTAGGTTTTTTTTTTAGTCTCATGGTCAATGCTTAAGTCATCAAATGTCTGATTGCACTTTGTCTAACGTTGTGCTACTGATGTAATACTACAAGCAACCAATCCCAATTACTCGTTGAGTATCCAAAATAAAGTGTCTGAGTGACATAAGATTTTTTTATGGTAGGAGTATGAATCAACTACAATACTCTGGGACAAAATGTTAAAAATAAGGAGTGAGTTAAAGTAGTATAAGATGAAAGTAGCCTAATCTTATGAACCAACTGCAAGGGTTCATAAGATTAGGCTGATTACTTATTGATGATATTAAACTAGTTTTTGATCTATTAATGATGCATTAAAAATTAACAACGCAATTATTTATTTCCTTATTAATCACGGAAATTTCGGAAAAAATTATGAAAATTCGAATATTTTGAAACAAAAAAATAATTCAAGAGACTTTTTGTAAAATTTAAAAGTGAAATTAAATAATTAGTTTCATTTGTTTATAAATTTAAAGTAAATTCCATTAATTTTAATATAAATTTGCATCAATGTATTTTATGCACAGATGAAGTATATTTGCAAAATGTAATATACTGTTTGAAACAAAATTTATAATATAATATTTCACATGATAATATATTTAAATTTTTTTAAATTCCATGGATTTTTTTATTATTTTTATATCAATAAAATACAACGTCAAATGGAGAAAGTTGAACATTTTTTATGTCATTTGCTTTTTAAGCTTAATCGGCGTGTTAAGACTGTCGGAAAAACGCCTCGCTTTTCCTTTTCAGCTAATCTTTAATTTTTCCCTTTAAAAAAACACGATGTAAATTTACATGGTATAGGCAATTATTTATTTCATGTGATGGCTATGTGTGTATTTCACGATGTGATTCACTATATGAACGTTTTGAATTAGATACATATCCCCAAATGGTTTTTTTATAGAAACTTAATAATAATGATTATGTTTTCTGATAACGATTGCTTGTTATATACTCCTTCTGTTCAATTTAGTTGTCCAATTTACCACTTTTTTTTGTCCGTGATTATAAGATCGATTTACAAAGCATCAAGGAATCCATTATTTATTTATTTTTAAAAGTTTAAAAAGATAAAAAATATTAAACTCGTTGGTCTTACATTATGATTAAACCTGGTAGCTAAATACACCAGTGGCACATTTTATCTCCTACATCAAATCCTATTCGCTAAATATCACTAGAGAGAGTAGAAAATACATCTTTCAAAATACTTATTGCCGTATGGGGAAAAATGATAAATATTGCTTCCGTCGAATTCCAACGTTTTACAATTTTTATCAGTCCATCATTCACTACTGCTGGTGACTCAAGAAAGAAAGAAAGAAACCCGTATTGATAATAAAAAAAGATTAACAGGAGAACAAACACTAAAGCACTAATATTACCAAATTTGAACAAAATTTATTCGAGGAATACAGGAAAGTCAACCATCTAACTCTCCGACCCTCCCGAAGGCACACGGATTTAAACCATAAAACTGAATGACCGGACCGCCGCTACAGCAACATTGGCGAGAACTGTGGTTGAGTCTTAAGGGCCGTCACCGGCCACGGTACAACCCTCCCCGAAGGAAGTACATCCCGTCATCGATGGGAGGAGCCAGATCCCCCACCTATTAGTGTACCCTCCAGGGTGGCGAGATCCAACCACCATGCCGGAAGTATCTCATTCTCATTTCGAGGTGCCCCCCCCGGGGGATTGAGGAATACAGGAAAGCAAAATTGAACATAATTTACCAATTTCAACTAGGATAATAATTGTATAAATATTGCGGTCAATGATATTAATCTGTTTTTCATTATCAATAATAACCGGTCATTGTGATAAACATTTTTATCCATTATTATTAATAATTAACACATACATTAAAAAAAATACTTAATATCTAGACCAAAAATTCCTAAATTTGACTTTGTCCTTTCATTAATTTGGGAGAAAATAGCAGATTGCGCAACTAAAGTTAAATAGAGAGAGTGCAAAATTCTTGATTTCATATTTTTATTAACCTTCTACCCTTTTTCATGCAAAGCTTTCTCTTTTGTCACACCAACCAGCCTTAAGCCTTCATTCGAGAGAAAAGGAGTAAAAACACCTCAAACAATAATCCAATCAACTTTGGCATCTCTGTCTATGGAATTGGATCACGTTCTAGTTTTACCTTTCGCCATTTTTTTTCCCCTTGCCTCTTTCTTCTTTCTCTTCTTTCTGTTGCCAGCCGTCCTACACAAACTTCTTTCCATCCAACAAAGCTGTAATGAAGAGGGTCTGCAAAGCCCCGGTCTTAATCACAAGCGAGTAAACTTGTCCGAATCGCAATTCATTCGTAACAGCTAATGCCGGGATTCATATGCAAATTTCTTACATCTTCTTCAAAAATCATATTTTGTCGAAGAAACCGTGGCTGCCTTCGATGGAACGATACTGTATTCAATTACAAGCGGAGAAGAAGACCAAGGTTTCATCTCCTTCTTCTTTTTAAAACTCTTCGCTCGCACCTACTTCCCAAAGCGCTCTCGACCATTTCTTTTCAAATAATAAACTGACAAAAGCTTTTCGTAATAAAGATCTTTTTAATAAAGCTTTTCTCCAAAGGCAGCGTGTGTTTAAGCTACGTAGTTGCCCCAGATAACGGCTGAAGCCTTCTACTCTTTTGCCTTTCGTTCGTTCGCTCTCTTTTGGCTGTTTTGTTGCTTTTTTCGCTTCTGCCACTGCCGCCACACCAAAACAGGAAAGTTTTCGACGGGAGTGTTTCCACTGCCAAGTTTTTATTTCCACCCTCTCCTTTTCATCCTTCTTCTTCTTCTGTCGTTTATTTATTCCTTCGAAATATAGGAAGAAGAAGAAGAAGACGAGAACTTTCCGGGGGGTGGAAATGCCTTATCTCCTGTTCTTAATTCGCCTGCAATATGCGAGAGAAAAGGAAGTAAAGGGGTGGTCGGAGGCGGGGGTGGTCTTCCATAAAAAGAGTGTGTGTGTGTGTGCCAGCCCTGGCTAATGGGAACCTTGCAGCAGAAAAGCCTTCGACGCTACTGATGGCCCCAGTTGCGTCTGCAATGACATCCCAAAAAGGAACTAGAGTGAGGGGGAGGGATATTCAAAAGACGGGAAAGGTTCGAAGAAAGAAATAAAGTATAAAAAGGCAAAGGGGGGGGGGAGGTGTAGGAGGCAAAATAAGAAGAAAGTTGGCCCCGAAATTTGCATAGGATCGTCATTTTGGGCAGCCATCTTGTCCCGGACCCATCAACGTGGGAACTGGAAGATGATTTGCATGAGAAAGGGAAGGAAGTAAAAAGGGATGGGGGCCATAGGGGGGGACAGATAGTAAAAAAATGAAATAAAGCAGCAGTAGAAGTAAAGGGAGCATTTCCTACCCCCTCCGCTTTTCCTTTACTCCAACAGCATGCCGGGTGGTGTACGTGTATACTTTATCTCCCTGTGTGTAAGCCAGGCGCATGATGGTGGCATTCTATTGCTGAGCGAAATGCCAAATCACTTACAGGTGCTACATTTCTTGGCGCCTCGGCTCCTTTTTTTTTTTTTAACTGTTTTTTACTGACAAAGGTTCCTTTTCCTTTTTAGGAACACTTCAAGTTGGTGATTTATCACCTCGGAAACTTTGGCAATTAAAAAAAATAAAAAACAGTTCTGGAGAGAAAAGATGGCATCAAAAACAATTTGGGACAGCATCAATCTCCAGCTTTATATTCCGCTGTCTGGCTTCGTGGCAGATACTTGGCGAAACTTTTTGGCTCGGAAATGGTAGCCATACTTTTTCGCAGAAAGATTCTTCTGTAGACTATTTATGGATGCATTAATAAATAATAAGACTTCGGTACCTCCAGACGACCATAAATACTTCTGAGACTCTGACAGGATATTTATTAAGTAAATGTTTGAAAAGCAAATTTATACCTCAAATCCTTGTTGCAGATCCATTGAAAATCCTTGGTTTATCGAAACTCATTCTTCCCTAGGTTGGTTTCTGTTCCTTTAAATATTTGTTATAAGCAACTTATTTCTGAATGACTCAACAGGGAGCTCTTATCACATCCTTTGCATTTATTCCCATCTTATATTTCTCACTTCGCCTGGTTTGAGCGGGGGAAAAAAGAAGAGATTTATAAATACAAAGAGATCATAAATCTACATGATAAATTTTTCGTTTCTTTCTAAAATTGGTGTATTAGTTGTTTTTTTAGCTATTATTGAGGAGAAAGAAGAAAAAAAAGAGAAAATTAACCATGGATTAGAAAATAAAAATATATAATTAGTTGGACAATGAGTTTAGCTTTATACTAGTACACATAAACATGTTTATTTCTATACAAATAAGGAATAAAGATGCATTCAATACTATAGAAACAAGTGAAATGCTGATATTAATGTATCAAATAATAATTCTTGTAAAGTGCTTAAAAAATAGGAACAAAATATAAAAGGTATCCAGAAAGGATTGACATTTTTTTAAAACAGAAAAATTAAAATAGTTAATATTCATGACAATTATTCAGTTATTTATGTAGGAGATCAATGAGGATAATCTTATTAAGTTAAGAATTTTAGTTGACACACTTTCTTTTTTAATATCTAATGTTATTAACAAGCATTAGCATTAACATTAATTCAGAAGCTATCAGTCTTTGAAAACCATTTGATAATTAATTGAAGTGCAATGTTGTTTTTTAACGTAAACAATTTTTCTTGCAGAAGAAACGCTGGGTCTTCAAGGTGCGCAAGATTTACTTGGAAATATTTGTAAAGTTTCTTTTGGAGGGGGGGGGGATTTATCCAGAGCATCTTACTGTATGAAATAAGATCCGGATTCTGATCAGGCGGTATGAACCTATTATTTCTTGAAAGAATATTTTGGTATCTTATGCAGTGGCAGATTTTCAGCTAAGTAACTGGTTAAGGCTGCTAAATAAGTAAAGGTCTGTAAATAGGTAAATTCAATATTGTTAATAGTTACCGAATAAAAAAATATAAAAGACAGAAATTCAGTGAATTATAAAATATTAGGATATTATTAAAACTTTATCAACCATAACTGGTTTTTATCTATATTATTATGCTCACTTAGTTATTGCAATATTTATAAAAAAAACAAGCGTCTGTTTACTTAATATTGTGTACAGACGTGGATGCCTTGTTTGTACATAATAAATAAATAAAAGTGGATGCCATGTTTGTAATAAGTCATAATAAATAAATAAAAATGCGCATTTTTCAACAAAATTGTTGAAAAAATTAAATAAAATAAATAATTAAAACTTTGATTCAGTTAGAAAATGTATTGAAATGTGAAACTAAATAGATCAGTTTATTAAACGAGGGGGCTTCATAATGTGCACAGCTAAGGACTGCAAAATGTATAAATTCGTTATTTATCTTGTCATTGCATTGAACTGCCTCCTACCAGCGGCAGGAATAAAGAACTTTTCCACCATAATCGCCAGATATTAATCCTTAAGATTTCTCAATGTGGAAGAATGAATGAAGTGTAAGAATTCAATTAAATATTCTTTGAATTGAACCGAACTGAAGAAATCAGATTTGATGGAGGTTTTGCTACTTCTTTGGCTTCGTTGTGTCCTTTGGGGCCAACATCTCTGCTATTTTCGTACTTTTCTGGCGATATTCTTGGACATTCTTATGGACAAAAATATTTCTGCATAAATTCAAGTTTTCAAACTCAGAACTGTCAAATGCAGTGATATTTTGAACACAAGAAAGTGTGTTTTTTAAAAAAAAAACTCTTGATATCAATTATTAATCTTTTGTAAGCATACTTCAAATGATTAGTTTATTTTTTATCATTACTTTTTTTAAACTATCATTGCTTTATTTAGCATCCTGTAGGAAAAAGAAACTTGGCGGAGTTCCAGTTATTATGGTTAATCTATAGGATTTTTTCGAACACAATTGCAGATCAGTATTCTTTTTATATTTCATAATTCGCTTAATGACTCATAAATTAACAGATCTATCAAACTTCGGTTTCATTATTTAAATTGTGTTAAAAAGGTTTGCAATTTCTCTACAAATTTTTAAAAACATTTTTTAATTTATATTCTAATTTTTTAAATGCAAAATATTGAAACTAATTTTCTTGAATATGATCCAAAATGCAATGTTTTATTATTTCAGTTTGTGGTAGTATTTGTTATTTAAATGTAATTATATGAAGATTAAATTCTATTCAATAAAAAATAATCCGGTGAAGGATATTAAAGAAGGTAAAACAAGACCTCAAAAAAAAAAAAAAAAAGGCCTTTTTCTAACGGCTCCTGCAAAACTTAATCTAGCTCTGAGGGTGGCAGAGTTTAAATTTACTATTCTGGATCATGCGTCTTCCTGCTTGTGGAAGTTTGCTGAAAGATTTATAATCTTTAAAATAATTCTCGTCATCTGATCATGGATCAAAATAAAGAGACAGAGTCATGTCTGTTAGCCTTTGTGAAACTTAAGGGTATCAAATCACAGATTCCAACACGAGCTTAAGGTCTAAGATTAGTCGGACCACAAAGAGATAATAAAACTTCAATTTTTATAGAAACCCATATTCATTTCGAAAACACAGTATAAAAAATAACAAGAATAAAGGTAAAGTTAATACTGTTTACTCTCTGACATTCGAAATCATTTCTCTCCTTTCTTCTTTCTCACATCGAGGGATATCTTGTCCGCAATGATTGATTTCAAAACTGACCAAAAATGAATATTAATAATTCTTGATTTTTTTTTTTTTTTTTTTTTTTATTATTCACAAATAATTTAGTTTAGTTATATTAACGTCCTGTTTCAAAGAAACTCTAGAACTATTTTGTTACTTGTAATTTTGAACCGGGGTCAGATGACGAGAATAATACCTGAACTAGCAGCAACCTCTCTAAACTTTCACACCACATCACCGGGAGGATGTTTGGCCCCAACGGACTTAACGTGCACCAGACCCGCTTACACGACAGTTTTTCGGTGGAATCAGGTTCCGAGCGTGAAACTCTCCCGTTTCGAAACAAAGATCTTAACACCAGGCCACTGCGGCCTCCAATATATAAGTAAAAAATAAGACTCCCACTTTGTATTGTTCATTTTTGTAGACTTGGGTGTTATTGACTACAATACCCTTCTTTAATATTTTCGGAGCTAATTATCAGCTAAGTTAATTTTTTATATTCTTGGAACTAAATTAACAATTAATTTAATTAAATTTTGATTCCAAATTCGTGGGGTCACGCATAAATGGTGTAAATATGAAAAGAATTTATTGCAAAATCTCATAAAACTTATAATAATACTTTAGAATTTAAAAATGAAAATTAGAAAATAATTGAAATAAATTTTATGTCTTTCACTACCCTAGTAAAAATAAGATTTTCCGTGTAAGTTTTAAAATTGTTTTTATTAAATTTATTCATTCACTGCTCACACTACAAGAACTTTTTAAATATTTTGAATCAAATGAGCTATCCTTCTCTCAAAGTATTTAAAACCGACCAGTAAAAGTGTGAAAACGAAAGTCTGGGGTGGGAAGGGCCCTTGAGAGATAAGGAGCGAAGGCACTCTACTATTCTCTGTCGGCATGAAATTTCACAAACGTACCTCAGCAGTCAAACCCCCTGTGGAATCTATGTGCTTTTTACTCAACTCCCCCACCTGCAGTGGAGGAGGGGACATCGGTGCCCATGCCCCGAGGGTCTTTAAATGGGGTGCTCCCTCTCTCTCTCTCTCAGTGTATTTGCAAGGTCTGCAATTTGAGCTCAAAAATTTTTCGGCAACTCGCTTCTTTGTTGGCAGCACTCCCTTCGTGATTTCTCCGGAGTATCCGCGTCAGGAATTTTAAGAAGTGTCGGGCTTTGTAGGGGAGGAGGGAAGTGCACCCCCCTCCCCTTCTCCGCACTTTCAGCATTAATCCAAGCGATCATTTGAAATGGAAATGAGATGTCACATTTCCATGCTAAAAAGAGTGCGGGTCGCACGTCGGCGTGTTGGAAGGGGAGGTTGGGGAGGGAGTTAAAGAAGAAAAGAGACTGGGATGGGGGGGGAGGCAATCATCGTATTTGCGTGACGGATGTCGGAATCTTCTCGCGCATTCGCCACCTCCTCCTCTGGCACGGACAATGTGAACTGGAAACACTCTCTACGAGTGACTATCCTATCAGAATCTCTGTGATTTGGGAATGAAATCCGGCGAAAGACATTTTTGGTATTTACTTTGATTCTGTTTCTTCCTTCTTTTGAGAAAATCATTTCCATGCAAGTGGAGTTTCTGCAGCATGGATTTTCATTTTCCAATACAAAAATGGACTGCGCATTGTCTAGTCTCTCTCCCTCTCTCTCTCTCTCTCTCTCTCTCTCTCTCTCTCTCTCTCTCTCTCTCTCTCTCTCTCTCTCTCTCTCTCTCTCAGGCGGCCCAGGCGGTTCACCAATCTTAATGTTCGTTCAAATTTTAATAATTAAATATTTTATGCAATTCCTACTTTAATAGTTTCTTCATCAAAATATTTTAAAACTTCAAATTTTGATAGTCATATAATTCACTCATAATATTATAAACGCCTTCAGTCATAACGTAATATGTATCTCTCTAATTTTCTGTTATTTCCCGTAGAATTTATACTATGAATTAAAGTGGAAAGGATTAATCTGCAATTAATATAATAATATTTTTTACTGAAACAAAGTATTTTTTTGTAATATGATTACTGAAAACAGTCACTGAGCGTTTAAACTTTATGGGCACTAAAGAATATCTTTCCTAATTTATTTAATATTTCAAGAATTTGTCAACAAAATATTATCAGATTCATCATGACCAGAACGATTAATTAACAATGTTTAATTTTAAATGCATCAAACACTAAGAAAATAAAACGAATCGTTTAAAATAATTGGTTGAAAACAGGTTAAAAAAAACTACTTAAAAAACGATGTACTTAAAACTATAAGCGTATACAAAAAATATATAACTAACATAAATACAATTTAATTACAAAAATATGCAACTAACCTAAAAATAATTTAAATCATCCGTTGATAATGGTTGTCATGTCAACAATCAGAACACAATGCGCATGCGTGAATTTTCAACCCCAGTTACGGTAACGCAAATGCGTGAGTTTTTCTACGCCAGTTGGGGTAACGCTATGCAGATTAGAAATTTTAAATTTCCTTTATTCTGTTTTATTTTAATTCAAAAGTACTTCAGAATGAATCTGAAAGATCGATTCATTAACAATGTTTAATTTTAAATGCATCAAACATTAAGAAAATGAATAGAATCCTTTGAAATAATCAGCCAAAAAATCTTAAGCCTAGCCTCATGACTGTTGGGAAAAAAAACTGAAGCCGTACTCATTTGGTGGTGGAGAAAATGAAAAGATTTTTTTGGCGGGAAAGTTAGTTTTTAATTAATAATTAAAATTCTAATTAAAAATTCAAAAAAAGGGCTATCCTATCTTTTAAGTTAGATCAAACTCCACACGGTGTGCAAATTTGATTAAAATCGGTTAAGTAGTTTAGGAGTCCATAGCGGACAAACAACGTGACACGTAATTTATATATATTAAGATAACGCTAATGTGCATGGCACAGAAATCGAGCTTATTAATGATTTTCAAATGGCAACAGTCAAATATAAACAAAATATCTTACGAATTCCAGACTGCTTCAGCAATTGAACATTTTTACAGCTATACTGAATGAAACGCTTCGTTTAGCTGATTAATAGAGCTACAAAATATTATTAAAAGTATTCTGAAAATGCTTCGCCAAATCACGAAGATGACATTCTGTCAGAGGAAAAAAGATATAAATAAATGAAATAAAGAAACAGGCTTCGAACAAAAAGACCAATGAAGAGCAAATATAGGCTTAACCATTGCCAGATAAGTAATCGTGGTAAGACGTAAGATTAATGAAAGGTTTCTCGCCTAATACGTCAAAATCCTGCCAATCATCCAAAAACTCTCAAAAGATCTGCAGTCTTGGATGTATACCGGAAATGTTAAACTGTTATTAAAGTTGCAATAAAAAATCGCTACGAATACACTTGGCGAGATTTCGCTCCAAACTTTTTCAATTTTAGCGCCTTAGTTCTGTAATTGTAATGACTATGGAAATTGATACTTATGTCTTCCAAAACAATTATCTTGTAAAAAAGCTTTACGTATTGCCTTAAGATATAAAAAGAGACTTTTTTAATTATACAAATTTCGTTTTTGTTCAATTTTTTCTTTCACTACAGTAATATTTTTAATTCAATTTGATATACTATCTGAAACAATGTTTTTAAATGCTATGATGGAATTCAAGCTTTCCGACAGAACATTCAAGGATGTGCTTTTGCCATTCATTAAATCCATAATTTTATTTCGTAATATATATACTTAGTAAATTGTAGTAAGCTGTTTTAATTGAATTTGCGTGTTTTAGTCGCATCAAATTATAAGGCTAAATGATTTGAAAAGAAATGCACCCTATATTAATAATTTAACAGTCTAAAAAGTCAATAATCTAGGCCAAAGGTAGCTATTTTTAAATAGCTAAAGAATGGCATTCGTCATTCCTGCACAATTTTACAAATTAACAAATAATGCTTTTATAAGATTCAGAGAATATGGCATTTATATTATTTTATTTAATTTATTATTAACCAATTTTTTTTTCTTCTTTGTATCATGTGAGAACATGATGTTGTTTTTGTTACGAGGTTTTGAATAATTGAAGGCAACGAATAATTAAAGTTCGAAATCGCGTACGCAATGAATAAAACATAAATGGCAATATTCATCTTCATCTGCTTCACCTGCTTTTACCAGTATTGCCTTATTATTATGTATGCTTCTTTGAAAGCAGATGCGTTTTTAAAAGGTTGACCTACTATTAGAGACATGAGGTTTTCACCATAGTAATCCTACGAGACTATAGAAGATCCCGCCATGGAGTCATATACGGCGCATGCGCAGGTGGATTTCGTTATATCTCGTAAACTACATATGTTAGAGACATGGGGTTTTGATCATAGTAATCCTACGGGGCTATAGAAGAACCCCCATGGAGTCATCTACTGCGCATGCGCAGATGGTTTTCGTCGTAAACTATACATGTTAGAGACAATGGGTTTTGCTTAATATTGGTCAAATCAATGAGGAGTCGATACCATAGAGTTCCTATGGGTCTCGTGATGTCGGCGACGTCAACTTCCATTCGGACCGGAAGTTGTTATATCTCGGCTTCGAAGCAACATAGAGACGAGTGCGACCTGTCTAAACATTCATCTCGATTATTCATCGAGTCGAATGTTTAGACAGGTCGCACGAATGTCGAATGACATTTTTACCGAAACTCTGGTCTCGATAGGGTTCGATATCGGGTCTCGAAATATACAAATTTGAGTTACATTGCATTTGCTCGTATCATTGGATAGTATTGGCCGAAATGCACGTAACGATACGAGTTTCATGTTGCTACGAGTGATTCGTTTCTCTCAAAGTTGTAAAAATTTGAATTTTCGAGCTAGGTTTGAACCTTATTTTTGTAAAACTCTCTTTACGACTGGTATCGATACTCTCTCCTGATGCCTTCTATCGAACGATACCACATTTACGTAGCTTACGTTATTAGAAGCCGAGAAACGGAAACGAGAACGGAAAAAGAACATGATGCTGCTTTGGGGGGGGGGGGGTTGAAGCTCGAAATCACGTAGGCAATGAATAAACCATAAATTGGTCGTCCTAAGCTTTTTCCCGATTAAGCCTTGCATAAAAAAAAGAAAGGGAACGAAAGAGCTAAGAGAGGCCGGAACAAAACCTTCAATCAACAAAAACGAATGATGAAAATTTAAAATTAGAAGCAGATCGAATTATACATACATGCACGTAAAATAGCTTTACAACGGGAACGAAGAAAGCGCAAATGTATGCATGTGTTGCAGAGTCGCAATCACAACACTCAACTTCAATCAAAGAACGTGTCCATTTGGATTCTAAAACACAACCGTCAACGTTTAACTCAAAATATCTCCGTTTCGATTCTGAATTTCAAATATCGCTTTCTACCTCTAAGCAATTCATCGGGAAAAAAATGTTCTCACATGATAACTTGAAATTTGCGATAGCAGATTTCAATATTTTTTTTTGTTATTATTTTTTTGGGGGGACGCTTGTTTTCTATTAATTTCTAATTAAACAGTGGATATTTAACATTGATTCATACGAATGTTGAATTGTCTACCATAAAGGTTATAAATTCAAAAAAATCTAACAAAACATAATTAGTTAGAATAAAAAATTAAATGTTAAATTGAGGAAGCAATTTAATTTATTAAGGCAGGTGACTACGTTCAGAATGAGTGTTTTTTGAAACACGTTCGAAAATAACTATATATTTGAACATGTGCGTAAAAAATATTGAAAAAACATCTTAGAAGTGAAAATATGCCAGTTAAGTGGCAAACGTTTTTCAAAAAATGAAAGAAAAAAAAACGTTTTTTGTCCAAAAAGAGATATAAAGAAAAAAATCTTCTAACTTAGAGGTTTATCAAATAACTTGCTTAATATTTAGCAGACAGCTTAATAAATATATTTTCTAGTTCCTAATCTAAGAAATAAACTGTATTTCTATCCATTCTTTAAATATCGGAGTTTGACTGATAAATAACACGAAATTTTCAATTCTTTTCGCATTGCGAACAACTATAAAATATTTCTAAATGAATATATTACTTATTCTCTAGTTCAGGAATTGCAGAATATGTTGAGAATATACTACACCAAATTTGGACAAAAAATGCGCATTATATTTTAATTTATGCATTTTTCGTAGGAAAACTCTATTAAAGAATAGAATTTGGGAAAATGACATCTAAAGATGCAAAATAGCATTAACACGTAAGTGAATACAAGTATAAAAATCAGTGTAACTTCCCAAAAAATAGATAGAAACAAAATTCTAACGATTTTATAAAGAAACCTGGTCAAAAATGAAGAATATTAAATTTTTAAAAAAAATCCTAATTTTGCAAAAAATCGACTTTTTAATGTAGTCACCAATCCTAAGTTAAATCTAAAGCAATCATTAAAAAATTCATTCTAATTAAAACATTTAAAGTCAGCTTTCCTTTTCATATATCGCTCATATTATTAGAATAATGTGTTTTTTTAAGTGAATTAATAAAATTTTAGTATATAAAGGAGTAATGATCCGCAGACAGATAATATTTTATTAATTTGATTCAGGATAATTAGAATTAAAGCAACTTTCTATTTAACGAGACAAATCTACGATCATTCAAATATTAAATTTTGGAGGTATACGTTTCAAAAAGGGAGGGCAAAACAAAAAGTTATTAAAAAAAGAAAAGAAAGGAAAGGAGAGAAATATCCAGCAAAAATCTTCAAATCTTAAGGTTCTTTACTTTATCTATATTAAATAAATAAATGTTAAAGGGTTCTTTTATGATAATTGTTAGTATTCAATAGAGCTTGAAATTCATAAATAATATGTATCGAAACTTTTATATAATATTTTGATAATGGAAGATTGTTTCATTTTAAAATAAAATAATTTTGTGCTCTTTGATTAGAGGGCGCTTTAAGACAACATGCTTTTTAACATCTGTGATTGTAAAAATGATCTTTCTTTTCCAAATTTTTAATGTTTCTTATTTTTTTATGAATAAAAATGCAAATTTTGAACATTTTTTTCCTACCAAATTTAATGATCGTTTTTTTTTTTCAGAAATGCGTGCTTAATATTCTAGTTTATTTTTAATCTCTAGATGATAATATTCATTAAATATAATTTATTTTTAATATGCTGATATTTAAAGTTTTTATGTTTATTTGTAACTTTATTTAGTTTTTTAGTTTATGTTTAGTTTATTTAGTTTATGTTTATATATAACTTCATTGAAACATAAATGTGACACATTTATGTTTCAATGTATATATATTGTTACGAAATTTCTGGGTTCGTTTGGATAGTGGAAGTTATATGGTGTGAAGAATGCTCAATCAGCAGGCGGCAGTAGCAAATAAAACAACGACGTTTATTTACACGAAGAACACAGGACAGCACAAGGACGAAAACTATATACAGCATATAGAAGACAATTATCTTCACCCGAGAAGTGCACACAACAAGACTCTACTGCAGACAGTAGCGCACAGCTTAGTTCAGCACTAGCTTGACTCCGTCGCTACTCTGCTAATCTCTGGAAGACTCGTTCTTCACCGTCGATTCCGATTACTCCTCGGCAGCTGCAGACTGCCTCCTTTTATAGGCCTCAGGAGGCTGGGCTAGAAGCCTCTCAACCAATCAGGAACTTTCGAGGCGTATCTCGGTCCCTAATGGACGGATCGGGAAAATTCTCGATGTTTCGGGTATAATCTATATATATATATATATATATATATATATATATATATATATATATATATATATATATATATATATATATATATATATATATATATATATATATATATATATATATATATATAAACTATATTTTACATAGTTTACTGTGTTACATATAACGCAGTAAAGTTATATATAAACACAGTATTTACCTAATTATTTGTCTTCCAATTTTATTTATCTCGAAATTTATCTTGCGTTAAGTTAGATTATAACAGTTACCTTGGTGCAGCTTGGCTAGTGCTGGCCCTTGTGTTATAATAAAACAATAAATAAATAAGTTACCTAAAATATATATTATATTTTATTCTTTTTTTCTGTAATAAATTTTCAAACTCATATTATGCAATACAGCAAAAGCATTTATGAAGTGTCGACCTTATGAAGGTCGGTATTTTTATTGATGTCGAAAATGAGTACTTATTGAACCTCTGGCACTCCACAATTTTGTTATCTCAACTGCTCTTCTGCCATATTAGATTGGGTATTTGAAAGTTTACAATTAATTTCACTTATATAATCTCTTTAATGATGAATTTTCCTTGCTTCAATTTCTTTCAATTAAAAATGGATCCAACAGATCACTGCAACCTTTATAAACAGATGGTAAAATATGCATGAAGCTTAATCAATTCTAAAATTTGCAATACCAGTACATTGCAAATTTTTGTCTTAAAATGTTACCTTAAAAATAGTAATTATTGCTTAAAAACAGTAATTATTTTTGTTGCCAATTCAGTAAATTATATGTATAATTGCAATATATTTTTTTTCTACTTATTTTCTAGACCTCTGCTGTGAAACTTACAACATTGAACAATTAATTTGTCAACAAAAATAAAAATAATAAGTTGGAAATTTTATCAGCTTTAGGATATTTAACTGGTACTGATTTGGAAACAAATACCGAATTGGTTCCAGAATTTGAAATATTCCTATGATGTCTCCAGTTACTAATGTATAACCACTAATTTCCATTTTATATTTTACTTGTTTACTTATTTTAATAATAGAAGGTAAAATAAAAAAAGTTAAAATAGTTTTGCAGAAGCTCTAGTAGCAAGAATATCAGTAATCTATTTGTATTGATTTAAAAATGTTCGAATTTCTCCTAGGAAAAAAATCGAAGAAATGAAGTACTATTTTTTCTTTTTCTTATGGAAAAGCTAAGTACATGGAAATCACTGGGAAAAAAGTGGAACGTCTCTTTAAAAAATTTTGACTATTGGTATATCGAATATTATCGGGAAACCATTGTATAACAGAAATAAGGTAATCCTCAGACTACATCATGTGAAACTTTGTCTAATGAAAAAATTCGACAAGGCATTGAATAAACAAGGTAATTGCTTTCTATGAATATATAAAATGTTTCCTGAACTAAACAATGAAAAGTGACAAGTATGATTTTTTTTCCTATGATCCTCACATTCATAAACTCGCATAAGATTTAAATTTTTCAGCATCTGCGAATCGTCTGCTTAATTATGTTTCAACACAGTTATTAAGAATTTTTGTTGGATAACCTCAAATCAGAGAACTATAGAAAATGGGTACAAAAGTATTTTGCTCTCTTATTGTCTAATTAGATTATACCTTCCCTTTTGTGAATAACAGTATCTTACTGGCTCATTTAAGAATCCACAGATTACTTGAGCAATAACTCGATGCTTGTATGACACACGTGTACTGCGATTCAGAGGTTAAAAATTTTGAAAAATTAGTTGCTACTATGTGCACAAAGATGCATTTTATGTATATCGAACAAATTTCTTGGAAATCTAGGCCATTTTAATTAATATTTACAATAATATTGTTACGAATTTCCCTCTATCACTAACAATCCGTCGGGTTCGTTTACTTGTGAGTATTTAGTGGTTGTGTATGGTATGAAGATAACACAACACAATGATCAGTCCTTTCAGTAGACGAACACACAACACGTTTATTCACACTACGACGCATAGGACAGCACAAAGACGACAGCTATATACAGCATAGAGAAGACAATTATCTTCAGCAGAGACGTGCACACAGCAGCACACAACAAGACTCTACTGCAGACAGTAGCGCACAGCTTAGTTCAGCACTAGCTTGACTCTGTCGCTGCTCTGCTAATCTCTGGAAGACCCGTTGTTTACCGTCGATTCCGACTACCACTCCGGCAGCTGCAGACTGCCTCCTTTCATAGGTCTCAAAAGGCGGGGCTTGAAGCCTCTCAACCAATCAGGAACTTTCGAGACGTATCTTGGTTCCCAAGGGACGGATCGGGAAAATTCTCGATGTTTCAGGTATAATCTATTTTGGCGCCAAAGTCGCCAAATTCATCACCAAGTCTCCAAATGGTAGCCAAGTTTGTCGCCATGCTCTGGGACCTCCGACGCGACACCCAGACTCCGTCCAATACAGATGACTGTAAAACAGTCTTTCTGATGATGGAATCAACTATGCTGGGAAGCAGCATCACATATTCATAACAATATATATATTTATATATTATTGTTATTAATACCTGGTTCGGTATAATTAGATAGCGTGAATCACAAATGAGACACGCGGCAGTCAACGTGTTAATGATTCAAATTTTCAGCATATATGGTTCATATTGAGTCTTCTTCTTGGTTATGTATCATCCTAGTGATTAAGAATTTTTGTGTAACCTTTAAGCAAACAAATACGAAGAATGAATTGTATAAATATAACCAACCTCTTAATTATTTTGTGTTCTTTTCGGGAATACTATTTAACAGACCTAATTAAGAATTCATAGAATACTTGAGACGTTTGCTGATTAAAGGTAATTTTTGTAACGATTTATAGTGTCTTTTAATAATTTAATTTCATCTTTATAAGATTATTAAGATGTGGTAATTGAATTCACGGTACAATGATTAACGGGTTAAAAGTTTCAGAGTCTATTCACAAATGTTCGCGACCTTATCCAAGGTTCAAAATTTTAAGCAAGGTGAGAGGGTTAACATTAGAGTGTATATGAGAAATTTAAATTTTGGAGACATCACTCCCGCTGATTTTAAACTTATTATTATTTTATAAATCTATATGTAATATGTTTTCTTTTTTTCATTTGATAATTTAAACATGTATGGTTTTACCCGAAAATAAGAAGTTAATAATTATTATTAATCTACATATGTATCGGTATTATTTTGTATAAAAATTAGTACACAATTTAGACTCGAAAGTGTTCAGCAATGATAGTTCTCTACTTTTTAAAATGTTTTGATGAATAGAACATTATATTTTTTATAATTGTTTTCATTTAAAATAATGCTTATGTATAACTTTTACCTTCAGTTATTTTTAATAAACTTGTTAAATTTTCAAAGCTTTATTTATGCCTAAGATATGATCTATTTCCATCTATTTTTTACCACAGTATACAAGAGTCAAATAAAATATATCATTATTATGAATTATTCTTTTATATGCAATGTTTAAAGAATTTCAAATAATTTACCAGTATACTAGGTTTTTGTTTATTGAAAATCTATTCGGATTACTTGTAATACAAAAATCGGCAAATTTGCAATAACAATATATATACCAGAAGCCAAAAGGCTGAGATTTCACTACTGCAGTGCAATAGATCAGTAATCAATTGGGAAACCAATTGGGAAGTGTCATGAATATCGGAAGTTAACCCTTTCTGGGCCGTGGGAAGTATGCTTCCCACCAAATTTATCAATCTTTGTATGAAGTTCTGACAAATTTTTTTAGTAAGTCAGAAACTTAGATGCTTCAGTTCTTTATCTCAGACAAAATGATGTGTCTTGATTTGTTACTTAATTATTAATTAACCAAATTAATTAATCAATCAAATTAAATTTATCTAATAAGCTAAATGAATCCCTTTTCTTATTCGAGTTTCAAACCTAAAAATATTTTAACATAATATGACTAGAAAAAAATGGCCCTTTAAAGGGTTAACTTAAAATTATTCTAATTATTTGAGCCAATTTGCATACTATAAAAACGATTGAAAGAAAGAACAGATTCGAGCATATTCTAGTATTAAGATTTTATCACCTTTTTTTTTTTTGCAATATTTTTCCAAAATATTTTAGTATAAAATCTGAAAAATATTAAATCGTTTTTAGAAAAACATGGTGTAGACATACTTTACCATATTTCTGGGTTTATGACTATTCAAAATTAGTAATAGGATGTCAATATTTGAAATAAACATTAATACTTTTTGAAAATTGGCATTTAATAGCATAAATTTAAGTAAATTCTGAAAAAACTTCGAATTGGTTACACCAAAATTTTTTACTCTCATTCGAACAAAACTTACACCAAAAAAACTACATAGGGAAAACTACATACTAAACTCTAGGAAATGAACTACAAGCGTATGGTTATAATAATAAATAAAAATTTTAGAACCAGTCGAAGATTTATCATGAAAATTTAAGTAAATTTATGACGTTATTATTCCGACAATCGGCTGTAAATTAAAAAGTATTCATTCAATCTAAATTCTTTTAGTTCATTCCCTAGAAAATAGTATAAAAACAAATTCCATCAAATTTCATAGTAATATGATAATTATATTTTGAGTTATTTGATTCGAAGTAAGCCAATTATAAGTAAAAATCAGTTTTGAGAAAAATGCATTTAAAGTATACAGTAACAAGTTTTAATAATAAATTATGTGTGTTCATACTTAAAATTCACCACATTTATAGTTCATACCTTCTTTTTCCTCATCTTTTAATATTTTCCCCTTTTTAATCATTTTAATTTTTTTCTGGCAATTTTTGCATTTGGCAGTGAATATCGCCTAGATTCATTTATTCTGTCTTTATCAAGCATAGCAAATGCTGTAACTGCATTTGCACTATGATACAATCCAACAACCTTAAGGATATTCTTTAATCTTATAAATCCTTCGTTAAAATGTATTACATACATAAATGCCCCTAATCTAAGGATTCGGAGCTCAAAAAAGATATCTTTAGGTACAAATTTCCACAAAACACCGTTGAAAACTCTCATTAATATTTTGTGTTTTTCTGTGCAAAAAATTTTCCGTATTTAAAACTAAATTTGTATTTATGCAAATTTTTAACATGTTTTTGGCCTTTTAAATCGGTACTTCCGGTTATTTAAATGTCCACTTCCGGTTTACCGATCATTACTAAAATATCAATATTTTGACTTCTAATTAACGTAGAGACAACAGTAAACCTGTTTTGAATAGCTCAAAGACTGGTCAATCCAATAAAATATTTTTTAAAATGTCATTTTTAGTGGAAATCGACCTTTTCAACGTGTTCGAATACCTTAAACAGTTTTAAATCTAGTCTGTTTAAGGATTAAGGAAGTTGTCAAAGAAATATTTTCCATGCATGAACTTATAAGACTTTTAATTTTTAAACTTATACTTTTAGAAAATTCTTTTTGTTATTACTTAATAATTTCTATTATTAAAGCACATCGTCTTATTATGTGTTTAAATATTTTATAATATTTTTTATATTATTATATCAAAATTTGTAGAATGCTTTATCAATTAAAATAAAAGCTATTTTGGAATGTTTGCTTTTAAATTTATAGTGCCGTAATATGATAATGTAAGTATTTTAAGTTAGTATAAATTCAGATTGGAGGGTAATTGAGATCTTGTTCTTTTCAGTCAATTAATAAACTTTAGTTATATTAACGTCCCATTGTAAAGCAACACTAGGACTATTTTGGGATGGACCTCGTAACTTGAACCGCGGTCAGACGACGAGGACGACACCTGAGCTGGCAACCCCCTCTCCACACCACACCACACCTGAAGGAAGATGTTTGGCATGACGGATTTAACGTGCAAAAGACCCCCTTGCTCGACGGTTCTTCGACGGTATCGAACCTGAAACCCTACGGCTCACAAGCCAAGACCTTACCAACAGGCCACATCGGCCTATCAATTAGTAAAAAAACCCTCTGTTTTATATTGTAATAATTTAATAATCAATTTTCTTCTCTTAGCTTTGCAAACAATTTTTAGACTTAGTTCTTAGATAAGAACGCAAAATAGAATTGAAACTTATACCAGAATTTTATATATAAAAGGAAATTTTTTATTGAATCTTCAGTATTCAATAAACTAAATCAGTCAAAGAAAATAATTACCTATTCAATAAAATAAAAAGTTTATTTATTTCTTGAACCATCGTAAACACATAAGTAAATAGAGCAAGTAAAGCTGATAAATAGAAGTTCTTTTAAAAAAATTGGAAAATATTCTGCTTTCGACTTTCTCATACACTTACATAATATGGCATATGTTAAATTCGTAATTTAGTAAAGAAAAAAATGATTTTGTGCTTTGTATTTCTTTCATTTTTCAGAATGGGTTCCAAAATTTGATGAATTTGCTACCAAGATTAGCAATTTTGGTAGCAAAAATACACACCAAATTTCATTTATGTAGCTTGATGCCAGTTTGAATTATCGCTCTCACGTAGGCCGCATAATCGATAGATAATCAACCTTAAGAATTATTCAAAAAATTTGACACAGATCGACAATTCGAGTTATAAAATAACCCACCAAATTTCATTTATATAGCTTGTTGCGAGTTTGAGTTATCGCTTTCACATACACCACAAATAACCAAGTTACAAGAACAATCAACCTTAAAAAGAATTTTTCAAAAACTTTGACACAGATCAACGATTCGAGTGATAAAATTTTATAATCAATTTAATCCATCTGGTTCTTTTTATTTTTGAATTATCTTGTGAGAACCTCATGTATGAATTATAATGTTCACAGAGTGTCAGCCATAATTTCAAAAATGTTTTTTACGAACACGTCCTGATTCGCACAAATACAATTTTTGAGGTTGAATTTTTTTGTCGATTACAGAACTTTTCTTAGTAAATTAATTCTAATTTTTTTTTTTTAATATTCTTTAATCTTATCCACAGATTCACTTTATCAAGCACTTGTAAAATTAAAATTATTTTGAATTACACATTGAATTTATAATCAATTGTTATAATTCTGAAACTCAAAAAAATGTTCTTTTCGTTCTAAAATATAATAATCATTATCTTTAACCTAAAAAATCCTTAAAAAAAACAATCCAGACTCTTCCTCATACAAACCCTGCTTCGCTCAATTTGGACGCTAACATCGTCCAGGCCTACATCTGCATCTAAATGTTTCGACAAAACTAGGGTTAACACACTTCCAGAGGCGCACATTACAAGACCCGATGAAGATCCCCCTCCTTCCCTTTTCCACCCTCTAAATCCCGCGGTAACCTAATTCCATCAGTTTATTAAGAGTTACCTCATTAGAGCCAGGAATAAAGACACCTGAGTGTGTTGTGCATGCCTCTCCAAGTCCCAAACTGTGTGGTAAAATGATAACAATAAAAACAGTAACGCTACGAAATTCCACCATCCCATGCCCTGCTGATGATAAAGTAATTTATGATTTATGGCGATACCCAAGTTCTCGTCTGCCGTTAAACTTCGTCCCCCCCCCCCTTCATCTCCCGGGTGGGTGGGTATAGGGGGCGTGGCGCGGGCAATCGTTCACCCGATACGCCGGCTACTGTCAGCGTCAGGCACGGGCCCATTTGCATAATTGTTGGAACGGCGGCGACGCTCTTCAGTCATTGCCATGGTAACTGATGACGCCGGGAAACTTTGGGAAACATTTCTGGGGGAAGATGATGACGAGATGTGCCCTTTTACCCTTACAAACCCAGCCGGAACGCGTCTCGGAGGGGTGGGGGATTAATGATCTCCACACACACGCACACTAGAGAGCCCCCCCCCCCTCACTTCTCTTTCCCTGAAGTGTGCAGTGTTCCGACGTTCCGAAGGAACAGTTTCGTGTTGGGAGTTTGCACAGCTCCCCTACCTCCTCACTGCCCCCCCCCCTTCCTCCTCCGAAATCAAGCATCATCTGGATTTCCGGAAAAGATGAATTTAAAGTTGGGATGTGTATATTGCATCTCAGATATTTCTTTGCTTAGTGAAAATTTGTTTTAAGCTATAAATTCGATTAAAACGTAAACACGTTACTATACTTGTTTAGTATTTTTTTGAATTGTCTGATATTTTCAAAATTAAGTGTACATTTTTGTGAAATTATCTAATATGAAAAACATAATTCTAGCCATCATAAAATTTAGGTAGTTTTTAGTGTTTCACTCTAAACTTCGTGATTTGAAATTTTGAAATGTAGCAATGGCATTACTCTATCTTCTCTTTTGGATAAAAGATTTCGATGCTTGATTAGGTACGCATCCCATAATGCATTGCGATTGTAATTATGATGAAATGCGATGCTGTTCTGTCAGATGCGCGCGCGTTAAAGTCTTGTCTTTCGTGTTTGTGTTTGTTTTGTGTGAAATGTGATCATTAAAAAATTTTCCCGAAAACATGGGTTCTCTTGATTCCACTGCACGGATCATAATGATCCTCATTCCACCACAGAAAGAGCTATCCATATTTAGAATTTATGCAAATTATTTTTTCTAATATCTAAATTTATACATCAGCTTTCATAAGAAAGGATAAAAAATAAAAAGTTAAAACATATTTTTTTCTGTTTAACGAAGGAAAAAAAAAAGTTCAACTCAAGTTGCAAATCTAATTACCCATTTCTGAAACTGTTCTAATGCATTGTGGAAACTAACTAACAATAAAACATTTCTGCCATAACAGCTATTTAATATGTCGCCTGACTAAATAAAAGTTTGCTACTACCTGTTAAATAAAAGTTCAACTCAAGTTGCAAATCTAATTACCCATTTCTGAAACTGTTCTAATGCATTGTGGAAACTAACTAACAATAAAACATTTCTGCCATAACAGCTATTTAATATGTCGCCTGACTAAATAAAAGTTTGCTACTACCTGTTAAATAAAAGTTCAACTCAAGTTGCAAATCTAATTACCCATTTCTGAAACTGTTCTAATGCATTGTGGAAATTAACTAACAATAAAACATTTCTGCCATAACAGCTATTTAATATGTCGCCTGACTAAATAAAAGTTTGCTACTACCTGTTAAATAAAAGTTAAACTCAAGTTGCAAATCTAATTACCCATTTCTGAAACTGTTCTAATGCATTGTGGAAACTAACAAACAATAAAACATTTCTGCCATAACAGCTATTTAATATGTCGCCTGACTAAATAAAAGTTTGCTACTACCTGTTAAATAAAAGTTAAACTCAAAAATAGCAATGTAGTAAAAATATATAGAGAAAAAAAACCAAATTATGAAGTAGATTCTTCTTCTAATTTTGCCCATAAAAAAACTAAGAAGTATAAAAAAGATTTTAGTGAAGGTTTCGTAGCAATTAATTAGGCTGTAAATTTCTAATTAATTAAAAATTCACGTTTCAGTATAAAAGAAAAATAATTTTATTTTTTAGTGTTGCCATTCCAATACAATTTTTAAAAAATTTGGTTCTTTTATTTTATTTGTCTTCGAACTATTATTTGCAATGTTTAATTAAATATTATAAAAATTAGTAATAATTATGAAAAAAAATAGATCTTGAATGTTTTTAAAAATCTCTAGATTTTATTGAAATGATGTGTTGATATTTCATTGAGAGCTTATTATAAACGTAGTTTTACTTTTTTTCGTGCGACTTTATAGCTTACAGCGGTATTATTTGTATGTGGTAACTGCGACTGTCATGTGGTAAGCGTTTGTTATGTTATAGACGCTACAAACTTTGTTCATATGCGAAACATAGGACGAATATTTCGCTTACAGAAATATAAAGCATAATAAGAATAGAACAATGGTTGGCTCTGGGGAATTGGTTCTTAAGTTCTCCTGTTTAATTTAAATATGGAGTGTGATGGTGCTAAAAAAAGTGTGGAACAAACATTTTTTTCCTTAAATATTGCATTTATGCATATATTACAAATTACAAAGTTTCATCAAATAATTGTATGGGTACCATCTTCGCTTCAGTGAAAACTGATAATAAATTATAAAATTAATTTAAAAAATTATTTAAATAAAAAAAAGAATTTAAAAATTATTTTATACGTTCCTCATTGTGTATAAGTTTCAATTAGTAAAATTTTTCTCCTTCTTTCATGTATGCACACAAATTTTCCCGTTTCTATATACAAAATTTGCCGAAATAGTAAAAGGCAAATTTGTTGATTTAAACTGCTCTTTCATATCTTGAATGAACAAGTTTTTCATTGTATATTTTAGAGACACACACACACACACACACATATATATATATATATATATATATATATATATATATATATATATATATAACAACGCACAGCTCACGGTTACGGTTGCAGTGAGAAAATTTCGAAATTTTCGAATGGCAATGCCAATTTTTTCCTTGCGCAAATTGATCAGCATATTGAAAAACCACAAATGGCGTTAGAACGATTAGCGTGTGAAAATTGCCGGCGTAAAGCATTTGAAAAGAAGAGCATTATAAAGGACTAATGACAACATAGAGAGGAAAGAGAATAAAAACTTTTATTGGAATGGAAAGTTATAATTACAGGTTTTCAACGTGTTCACCTTCGCAGGCGATAACGCATTGCATTCGGGAGATTGTGGACAACAATGCCGAACGTAACATGAAAGGAGGAATCTGCATAACTTCACGTGTTATGGCATCTTGCAATTCTGACACATCTCGTGGACCAGGCGTGTACACCTTAGATTTCAGATAACCCCAGAACCAGAAATCCATAGGAGTAAGGTCGGGGGATCGTGGTGACCACGAATCTGCAAAGTTACGAGAGATGACTCTATCACCAAAGTGTTATTGCAGCACTGGTCGAACACATTGGACGACGTGTGGTGGAGCCCCATCTTGCATCCATACAATGTCACTAATGACATTTCGTTGCTGCAATTCAGGAATAACGTAATTCTGCAACATTTATTTATACCCAGCACTTGTGACAGAGCACGATTTCAAACCTGTGGTAGTGACCTCTTCGAAGAAGTACGGACCGAGTACAAATATGCTAGCGATGCCGCACCACACAGTCACTTTGGCTTCGTGTAAAGGCACTGGTGCCACATCGTGAGAGTTTTTGTCAGCCCAGTAAACACAGTTCTTGGTGTTAACCTTTCCAGTTAAAAAGAAGTATGCCTCATCCGTCCATATTATCCGCAGCGACCCTCTGTCATCTTTATCATATCTGATGAGGAAACAATTTGCGAAATCCACAAGCAGTTCCTCATCTCCAGAATGCAACATCTGGACGCGCTGAAACCGATAAGGAAACATCCACAGAACAGAGCGCAAAAGCCTGAGAACTGTAGTTTTCGGTAAATCCAAATTGCGATCAATATTTCTTGCAGTATGCGATGGACCTGCAGTAATCGTGTTATGCACTTCCGCAACAACTTCAACTGGAACAGATGGTCGCCCAGATCGAGGTCGATCGCAAGTGCATCCAGTTTCTTCAAATTTTCTTACCAAATCAAGTACACTTTTTACGGAACATGGGCCTCGTCTTAGCTTGTGATTTCGCTGATAAATTTGCACTGCTTCAGCAGCATTTTCTCCATTCAGATAAAACAGCTTTATCAATTCACCTCATTGTTTCTTTGTAAGCGTCATCTTGTTGACACAATCGAACATCTGACTGAAGAAACACTCTTCCCACACTGTTTTGCACGTGGTGCTCTCAATTGGTTCTACTGTCTAACCCTGTGAATTATGCAAAGTGCGTGAAAGCTCCTCCTCACTGTGTTGTCATTAGTCCTTTATAATGTTCTTCTTTGCAAATGCTTTAAGCCTGCAATTTTCGTCACACGCTAATCGTTCCAACGTCATTTGTGGTTTTCAATTTGCGCAAGGAAAAAGTTGGCGTTGCCATTCGAAAATTTCGAAATTATCTCATTGAAATCGTAACCGTGAGCTCTGCGTTGTTTAGAATCATCACAATTTTCAGCGCATACCTTCAAACAACCATGTCTGAAATTTTGGTACGATTGTTTGAGCGGATAGGCCGCTAGGGTTTCATATAAGGGTTTCATATATATATATATATATATATATATACAGGGTGTCTCAAAAACTTTGACCGCGACTTTTATTCCTTAAATATTGATCACAGACATATACTGTAAATTACAAAGTTGCGTAAAAAAAGGTGCAAAATGTTATGAAATCTATTACAATTTTCAGGAGATTAAACTTTAAAAAATACAAAATTTAAATTTTTATACGGACCCCGTACAAAATAATCCCCAGTTAGTAAAATGTGCACCAATCTCTAATAAGGTCATGTACAAAATTTCTGAATTTTATCATGAAAACTGTCAAAGATATGTTAAAACAAAGTTGGTGAAGGGGCAATCACAAATTAAAATGCAAATGTTTACAGCTTCAGTGCAGATGACCGACGCAGGAATGCACCTTAAGTAAATAAAATATGCTTTATATCTTTAGCTTTAAATACAAATTTTAAAAACTATGCTTCGTGAAAAATAATTTAAAATTTTATGTCATGAATTACAGAATATAACTTAAAAATAGCACTGTCAATGAACTTGTAAAAAAACTTATATACACTTTCCTATATGTAATCTTTCCTTTAAGTTATTATTTCTACAAATTTTTAATCCTTTTGAACCAATAAATAGTAAAATTATTATTTATTTATTCAATCATTACTTTCTTTGTTAATTTGTGTACGACCCCTAAAACACGAACATCTGACATGATTTCTCTATTTGCTAACTCATATCCAGGCATCGAAAAATGGTTTAAGTCAGCTTTCTTTGAGACTTTTTGTGATAAATTGCTGAAATTTTCTACAGGACCTTATTAGAGTATAGGGTACATTTTACTCACTGAGAATTTTTTTTGTACGGGGTCCGTAAAATAATTTAAATTTTGCATTTTTTGAACTTTAATCCCTTAAAATTTTAATCGATTTCATAACATTTTACACCTTTTTTTTTTTTTACACAACTTTGCAATTTACAGTATATGTCTATGATATATATATATATATATATATATATATATACAAAATTATTAAAATCAAGTTAATAGGAAAAACAAAAAAACAAATAAAAATTAAACCAAAAAAATTATAAAAAATATTAAAAAAAAGAATCCGGCCTGAAGACTTTTTCAAGGGTCACCCTCAGGCAGGGATTCAAAGAAAGGGATTTTTTCTGTGAGGAAAAACAGACATTTGTCTAATAACGATTCCTCGTGACTCGAAAATCCCCTGAAATTATGCTCAAGAGATATACCATTTTAGCAGAAAGGACATACAAAACAACAAATTAGAAGAAAATAAACACTACAAAGTAAAAAAACAATAACAAAAATAACAATAAAAACAAAGAATAGCACTAAAATTAAAAATTAAAAACGAAAAAGCCAGAACATACCATCAACAGTCAAGGAAACTTTAAACTATCGATTGTGATTCCCTGTTTTTAAAAAACTAACGGTAAATTATGTAAACAGATGTAGGCTCCCAGGGCCATCTATTGAGTGATCCAATATGCAAGGAAAGTTCTATTTTTATTTAAGCCAAAGGATTAATCCCAAACCATACCTTGTTTAATTAAAAAATTGACATTACAGTAATTTATAGGAAATTCATTTTTAATTAAATTTTTAAGGATGTTGTTAGATGCTTCAATATAGGAATTTTTATTATTGCAAACCCTTTTGATCCTGTTAACTTGTGAGAAAATTAGATTTTTGAAAATTTTAGAGTTTAGATTGGAATGGTAGTTACATAGTTTTGTTATTTTAAAGTTGTAATCATCCCTTTTATCGTATATACCAACTATTGTTTTATCATTAGCAATTTTGATTTTTAAATCCAGAAAGGTAGCCTCAAGTTGATTTTTATTTGTATCTTTTAGAATTAAATCTTTTGGATAGCAATTAGTAATAATATTAGTATTGTCGAAGTTAATCAAAAGTAGGTCATCAATATATCTCCACCCGTTTATCCAATTATATTTAATTATTTTTTTCTCATTATAATGCAGGAAAATATTAGCTAAAGCACTTGAGAAAGCTGTTCCCATTGGAATGCCCTTGACTTGTTTATAAAAATTAATAGCATTAAACACGTAATTTTCAGTAATATTAAAATTACATAACTCAAGCCAGTTATTTTTAGAAATGATATTTTCATTTAAATATTCGTCATATATAAAAGTGCAGACCTTTATTAATTTTTCATGAGGTAGATTAGTGTATAAATTTTCGAAATCAAAAGTATTACGTTTATTAATGTTGTTATTTTTAAGAAAATCCAATACTTATTTGTTACTAGAAATAATAAAGTTGTCTTCATTTTTTATTTTGTCCAGGATAATTTTTAAGTATTTAAAGAAATGTTTACCCGTATAGTAATTATAACTGCCAGTGCTACAGGTTACGAATCTGAATTTTAATGGATTTTTATGAAATTCAACTGTTGGGAATAAATAAGGATAGTTAAGAGAGCAAGTCTTAGTTTTTTTTTTTTTTTTTTTTTTGCGAAAGCTAGCATTCTTTTATTTAATTCCTTTTTCCCGGTGTTCTTTAACATATAAGTTGCATTAGAGTTATATTCATTAATTAAAAGTTCTTTATAATAATATTTACAAATTAAACAGAAATTATTTGCTGATTTATCTATTACTGTAATAACAAATTTTTCTTTTAAATTTTTTATTTCGTTTTTTAATTTTTTACTAAAATAAATCCCACGTTCTTTAGATCTGTCAAAATCAGTATTCATTTTTATTTTAATTTCCTTTATAATTCTCACTTTCCATTCCCCGAAACCTTCCGCAGGCCAATGGTATTTTCTAGATAATTTAGCAATAAAAACATCCAAATCATTACCAATAGAAATCAAAATTTTGTTATGGTTTATTTTTTCTCTTAATCTAAATTTTGTACCTCTACCCATCAAATCTCTTAAAGAGGTGGATTCAATAATTTTTAAATTACCTGTAATAATATGACCTTTATCAATATCTATAAAATCTTTATATTTTTCTTTGTTACAGTAACAATCTGTTTTATTTATTTTATCTAAATTTTTGCTATAGTAATTATAATTACAAATTTTTTTCTTTAAAGTTGAAGTGTAACTAAACGCTATTGATACAGTTGTTTTATCTGCAAGAGGAAAAAATATATTATTATTATATATAATTTTGGATAATTTTAGATATTCAAAGTAAATATCCAAGAATTTAATCACACAGTATTCTTTGTAAACATTATTTTTATTATTAAAAAGTAAATCGTTTTTTCCAATGTTAAGTTTACATTTAATAAGATCTAGAATAATACATTTAGTGTACGAATTTTTAAACTCTAATTCCCCAAATTTATTATTTAAAAACCATTTCATTTTATTATTTCTAAGACCAAAAATGTATTTCCTAATTTTGTGAATGTTTTCACTATTGTGTTCCAGATTACAGTAATTTTGAAATTCCTCAAATATAATTTGAAAATTGCCACCTTTCCCTTTACTTCTTTTAAATCTTTTAGAAAAGTTATCTTTATTTAGAAAATTTTTAAATATGTTAAATTTGTTATAAATGCAATTATTGTTTAAATCTGCATAACCTTCTCCATTTAATTTACTATTGAGACCATAAGGAAATAAAGTTTTCAGGTTGCAAATATAAATGTTTTCCAAATATAATCTTTTGTTTAATTCGTTAATATTGTCTTCTAGAATGTAGATATTAATATTGTTAAAGTTATGGTTTTGAAAATGGTCCAGTTCGAAGTCAGTGGTCCTATTTTTTATGAAGTTTTTTAAATCGGATCTGTGATTGTTAATTCTCAAATTTAATTCTCAAACTCTCAAAACAATAGTTGGTATATATGATAAAAGGGATGATTACAACTTTAAAATAACAAAACTATGTAACTACCATTCCAATCTAAACTCTAAAATTTTCAAAAATCTAATTTTCTCACAAGTTAACAGGATCAAAAGGGTTTGCAATAATAAAAATTCCTATATTGAAGCATCTAACAACATCCTTAAAAATTTAATTAAAAATGAATTTCCTATAAATTACTGTAATGTCAATTTTTTAATTAAACAAGGTATGGTTTGGGATTAATCCTTTGGCTTAAATAAAAATAGAACTTTCCTTGCATATTGGATCACTCAATAGATGGCCCTGGGAGCCTACATCTGTTTACATAATTTACCGTTAGTTTTTTAAAAACAGGGAATCACAATCGATAGTTTAAAGTTTCCTTGACTGTTGATGGTATGTTCTGGCTTTTTCGTTTTTAATTTTTAATTTTAGTGCTATTCTTTGTTTTTATTGTTATTTTTGTTATTGTTTTTTTACTTTGTAGTGTTTATTTTCTTCTAATTTGTTGTTTTGTATGTCCTTTCTGTTAAAATGGTATATCTCTTGAGCATAATTTCAGGGGATTTTCGGGTCACGAGGAATCGTTATTAGACAAATGTCTGTTTTTCCTCTAGATTTTAGATTTTTAGGAATGTCTATATTATAAAGGCATGGCTCTTTATCAGAAATGTCTGCTTTTCCGAGAAGTTACAAAACGCATGCTTTTCTGCACTTTAATTTATTTTACGACTGCATTTTACTGTCATAAACTGGTGAACAAGAAAATTATAGATATAGATTATTATAGATTTTTCTTCCATTATGAATAACGAGGGCATAGAGATAAGTTTTAATTCTCTGTTATGAGTAGGTTTCTGTTTTAAATATTCTTTTTTAAAACTTTTTGGAATGTTCCTTTACTTGCAATTATTTAACTTTAAAAGTAAGCAATGATGAAATATTTGAACAATGCTCCCATTTTCGAATAAATTCTGCAAGAAAGCTTTTATATTAGTTCGTTACTCATTTCCGTTTCAAATTAAAGATAAAATTTTAGGTGAAATGATAGAAAATTTTTTTGAAAGGCAAAGCGCAATACGTAGGACGATGTAACACTTCTGAAATAATTCACGTTATACGTCTACAAAGCTTGAAGTTGAAAAATAATTTGCTGAGAATATCATTAAAAGGAAGTATATAAAATATTTAATTGAAAATTTTAGCAATCATCAATCCTGGCTATCAAGCTGGTCGTCAAAGGCCATTAGTAACAAATAAATGAATAATATATTCTCCAAGAAAGATGATCTTGATGTAAGGAGATTAAAGACCAGACTAAAAACAAAATCTATCGAAATAACATAGTTAAACTATCTAAAAAATAAACCTACTTGAGGAAATGAAGTAAAAAAAAAAAATTGGACTAAAAAAACTAGTGAAACAATGCAAATGGCCTGCATTTTATTACAACAAAAAAAATTATACAATAAAAATGAAAATAAATTTTGCAGTCATGTTTTTAACAGGATAGAAATAATAGAATTATTGATTTGATGGAACAATGTAATTGATTTTATTTTCATTACGATATTGCAAAGCATTATTAAAAATTACGTATATAAATACTTTTTTAATTGCCAAAATTAAGAATAAAACAAAATTAAAACTATTTTGGTGCCGTTTGAGATACTGTCGAAAACTCAATAGTTCTCTGTTGCAATAACTGTAAAAGTTGCAGCTCTTGTACAACGTGTGTATTATAATTTTTAGCATCAAACAGGCTTCAAGATAAATCGTATGACAACATTCATGAACTTGATAAAATCGTCTGCATCTTTTCAGTCACTCAAGTACATTATGAAAGGATATTTTTAAAGTTGAATATCATTAAGAATAGATTAAGAAATTAATTGTCTGAAGAGAATTTAAAATCCAACGTATTACTTTCAACTGGAAGGGAATTATTAAATGATTTAAATGCAGAAGCGATTATTGACAGATTTGCACAATCATCTACAGAACTAAAATATATATATATTTTTTTTTTAGAGAAATGAACCGCATATTTCTGTACTTTTGATTTGTTAATCTATGATAATAAGAAATAGAGTTGAAAAAAATTGGCGTTGATTGATGGTGTTACGAAATTTCCGGGTTCGTTTGGATAGTGGAAGTTATATGGTGTGGAGAACGCTCAATCAACAGGCGGCAGTAGAAAAAAACAAAACAACAACGTTTATTTACACGAAGACAGGACAGGGCAGCACAAAGACGACAACTATATACAGCATAGAAAAGACAATTATCTTCAGCCGAGACGTGTACACAGCAGCACACAAGACTACTTCAGACAGTAGCGCACAGCTTAGTACAGCACTAGCTTGACTCCGTCGCTGCTCTGCTAATCTCTGGAAGACCCGTTGTTTGCCGTCGATTCCGACTACTACTCCGGCAGCTGCAGACCGCCTCCTTTTATAGGTCTCAGGAGGCGGGGCTAGAAGCCTCTCAACCAATCAGGAACTTTCGAGGCATATCTCGGTTCCCAACGGACGGATCGGGAAAATTCTCGATGTTTCTGGTGTAATCCATTTTGGCGCCAAAGTCGCCAAATTCGTCGCCAAGTCACCAAGCTCTGGGACCTCCGACGCGACACCCGGACTCCGTTCAATACCGATGACAGCAAAATAGTTCTTTCTGATGGTGGAACCAATTATGCTGGGAAGCAGCATCACAGATTCGTAACAATAGTTTACAATTAATTTAAGCTTGAATTTTTTAAAAAAATCTTAAAATAGCAATATTTTAAAATATCAGTACGCTATATATTCACCAAAAATTATTTAAAATTCAATTAATAATTTGTATTTCATATTTTTTATTTCCATAAATATGTGTAATATTTGTATGCTGTAATTACTGTTTGACAACGGTATCTAAAACCCTCCTCGCTTTTGCACATGCGTTAGGATGGGTTTAATTCGTCAAAACAGAGGTAAGAGGAAAAATGGAAGGAGAGGATGTTTATATTCGACAATAAAATAAACTCGAGTTACTCGCCGAC
Source organism: Argiope bruennichi (assembly GCF_947563725.1). Classification (NCBI taxonomy): domain Eukaryota; kingdom Metazoa; phylum Arthropoda; class Arachnida; order Araneae; family Araneidae; genus Argiope; species Argiope bruennichi. The sequence goes on from NC_079159.1 coordinate 9,606,490, forward strand.
TGAATTAAAATAATACAGTCAGAAATGATACTGTTACGAAATTTCCGGGTTCGTTTGGATAGTGGAAGTTATATGGTGTGGAGAACGCTCAATCAGCAGGCGGCAGTGGAAAAAGAAACAACGACGTTTATTTACACGAAGACACACAGGACAGCACAAAGACAACAACTATATACAGCACAGAGAAGACAATTATCTTCAGCCGCGAGACGTGCAAACAGCAGCACACAACAAGACACTACTGCAGACAGTAGCGCACAGCTTAGTTCAGGACTAGCTTGACTCCTTCGCTGCTCTGCTAATCCCTGGAAGACCAGTTCTTCACCGTCGCTTCCGACTACTCCAGTCCTGCAGCACAGACTGTCTAATTTTATAGGTCTCAGGGGGCGGGGCTAGAAGCCTCTCAACCAATCAAGAACGTTCGAGGCGTATCTCGGTTCCTACTGGAAGGATCGGGAAAATTCTCGATGTTTCGGGTATAATTTATTTTGGCGCCAAAGTAGCCAAATTCGTCGCCAAGTCGCCAAATGGTCGCCAAGTTTGTCGCCAAGCTCCGGGACCTCCGACGCGACACTATGCTGGAAAGCAGCATTACAAATTCGTAACAATACGATATTTACATACACGTGAAAAAAAATTGAACAAAAAGTATCTATTAGGGTTAAAATCAAGATCAAAGAAAGATGAAGAATTCCAGAAATGCGCTCATCCTTCCTGTCTCTCCCCTTAATGAGATAGAATCGTCGAAAAGTAGTCGTCTCAGAATACTGAAACGAACAGTAGGACTACATTGTTACGAATCTGTAACTTACCAACGCGGTTAGTTCCATCGCAGGAAAGACAGTTTTAGGACAGCATTATTAGATGCTGGTTGGATGCCGAATCACTGATCCGAGCTTGGGTATGAATTTTTGTGAATTTCGGCGATAAGATCAATAGGAGACAAATTATGTTGATTATTCGAGAACCATCTGTCCCCTGTTGCGGAAGCAAAAAAAGGCCGGGATTCCAAGCCGAAGTCAGTCATATAATTAATCAGAGTTGAGACTGACAAATTAGTTGGAATAATCCAGTGAAGCGAAATCACTGATTGGAGTTCTAGCGATCAGTGGATGGAGAATTGAGCCGTGCACCGAGTTTTGGAAAGCGGCATCAAGTCGTGTGATGAGTAACCAATCATATAGTAGTGAGTCGGCAGTTGGATACAGCTAAAGCGAAAAGGCAGTGGAGAATAGCAGGCGTTTGGAGAGATCTTAGTGAATAGCTATGTGAATTCTCTCTTCCTGCTGAGTTCTGCCAGACCGCTTTGTATACTGTTGTGGTTGTTTACTACTAATAACCACTTGTGAGCTGCTGTATGTCATAAGTGCTGCTGTTGATTGCTTGTGTATGTCGTAGATGTGTATTGATGTCTTCGTGTTAATAAGCTCCTTTATTTGTTATTAAGGTCTACTGACCGTGTCACCTTACGCCTACTACAGAAAATCCGTAGATTTTGGTGAATTTTTCGGACTGTGCAGAATTAGTTTTTGTAATAATATTTATCATATATATATTTTTTTTAGATTAGGAATAAATTATTTTAATTGTTTGCTTGTGTGTGTGTGTGCACGCGTGCGTGCGTGTGTGTGTGACCCATTGCTGCTTGGCAACCACTTCTATTTTCAGATTCAATGCCACTGTATATTAGACATATATTTGCATAAGATAGTTTTTCGGCATTGAATAAATTTACATTTCTAAAACAAATGTTTCCATCTAAATTTGTAATAAGCCCCTTTAAATTTAGAAATTAACATTATCTGCAAATTTTAAAGATAGAAACATGGAAATTTGCGTGTGCATAGATAAATATAAGACATTATGGTGGAATTATATAAAATGTATTTTTTTAATTTTTTATTATATTTAACTTAATTTTATTTTAACTCAAAAAAGTCAAAGTGTGCTCATAAAATTGCTTAACATTATTTTAAAAAACTATGAAATTAGAACAATACGTTTGTGTTCGCCATTTAGAGAAACATACAATTGTTCCACTTTTATGGAACACCCCTCAAAGATTTAGTTAAATTTCATTTGTATGTGTTAAGTAAATATGAATGAAGACTTCATAAAAATGAATTAAATAGTTAAAATTAACACACGTATATATGTATATATATACGTATGTGTGTGTGTGCGCGCGCGTGTGTGTGTAATGATATTTTAAACTCTTCAAATTTAAACCAAATTAATTTTCAAAGCTTTATCTTAATTTAGCCCATAGTAATTTCATTCTTTTATTTCCTGATCTAATTCCACTGAAGCCGTATAAAAATTACTGCGCAATCACTTCTACGTATCAAATGAAAGTGATACTTCCATTGCTCTTCTCAAAAGTCACTACATGTATTGAATTGGCGTGTGGCCGGAAATCCCATGTTATATAAGACTAGTGATCATTTGTTTCCTTCCTTTTTGATCTTTCTTCTTTACTTCTGCTTTTGTGCCGCGCTGCGTCTTCTTGTAAATAAATCGTGCCTATTTCCAAAGAGAGAATAAAACGAAATTAAAATACAACGTCTCGTCTATGTCTTCAAACTTCTGTCGCAACCAAAATAATGTTACACACGCACACACACACAGATATATATATATATATATATATATATATATATATATATATATATATATATATATATATATATATATATATATATATATATATATATATATATATATATTAGACAATATCGGGTTTATCAGCTAATCCAAATTATTTACAATGGTAAATTATATTATTTGTGTCAATTCTTAGAGAAAATCCGATACCAAAACTCATCGCACAAGCATTAAACAAGAAGAAGGAGAGATTTTCATTGCTCATAGCATCTAGTATGTTCTTCGTCTCTCCTCGAGGAAGCCAAAAATGAGAGTCTAAAATAAAACAATCTATATAGCAAATCGATTAGACTCTAGTGAAATCTCATTAAAGTGATTTAATTGGATATATATATATATATATATATATATATATATATATATATATATATATATATATATATATATATATATATATATATATATATATATATATATATATATATATATATATATATATATATATATATATTCAGTTATAATTATATAAAGTTCAAATTTATCCGGACCTGAATTTAAAAAAAATTATTTATAGCATGAAAGCGTTTGAAAAATAATCTCAATCTGAAGATCAATAACCGAAATTCGTAGATATAGAATTTTTGTTATCTATACTAATAATAAAGATGAATGTGTGTGTATGTGGATGCTTAACAAGCTAGATCGTTTGGCCTATAGCTACTTCAATTTTGCACATGTATATATTGGAGGGTAGGAATGTGCACTTCTGGTCGTTTTTTTTTTTAATTCTTAATTAATTAGAAATCAAGCTTAATTTTGGTGTTTTACCACTACCAAAAATATCAATGCCCGAAAATAAATCTGACACCGTTTAAAAATTTAAAATTTTTTTCCTTTAATAAACGTGGGAAATTTTGCTAAATTTTGACAATTTAAAAAAAAATTCCCAATTATTAACAATATATTACATTGTTGCCTTGAGATTCAGACTATTTTCATTGTTTCATTAAATATTGAATCATGTGATTTTCTTCCATTGTTAAAAGTTAAAAAAGAATTCTGTTTCATTAATTACAAAAAAAAAAAAAAAAAAAAGTGAAACTACAATATCGCGAAATTTTTAAAGATAAATTAATCGGATATTTAAGTTTTTAATAATGCGGAACGTTACGGGATTGTTTCCATTTGAAAGATTCATGTACTCAAGTAAAACAATTAAACTAACATAGTTTTAATATCAGGCAGATAATTTGATGGAATCATGAAGTTATATCTGATCAATTTGAGATTAGGTATAACCAAAAAGTAAAATTATAACTCCAGGAAGGTTAGATTATTAAGAAAGCCGTGTTTTTAATTGTACTATGATGTCATGAGATTTGATTCTGTTAAGATATATAATGAACAGAACCGATAACAGTTTATTAAAATTTCATAGTTTTGACGTCTGTCATAGTTTGATGCTTAAAAATATTTTCTTGGAAGACTCATAAAATTAAGTTATGCATAACAGATTTAATTGGAGAATCACTTTACGGAGAAATAGCTAGTCGCCAAAATCAGCTAAGGCACAATAAAAACTACAAATATGCTTTTAAATATAACTGCCATTCAAATTGAGGATCTTGTCAGTATACTTTACAAAGCCTAAAATCCCTTTTTCAAAAAAAAAAAAAAAAAAAAAAAAATGCCAAATAAGAAATTAATTCACCCTACAACAGTATTGCAATAAATATTTTCATCGTGTAAACGAAACGACGTAAACCACTGTCCTGTGTCCCAGAAGTAATGATAATCGCTCGTTGCCAACTCCAGATCTAAACTATAGAGAAATTGATCGAAAACATTTCATTGTACTTAATACAAAATTTCTTAGATGCGGGAGAGGGGGGGGGGAGACTCTTCAAAGATATCACTCTGCCTAAATGCTAAGCTATACGGTAAATTAAAATGATCGGATAGCAGAGACAGCAATATCAGTACTGTAATCCAGAGGAGGTATGCCCCGTCATCAGAGATATAGCATACACAATCAATGCACTATCTATTGGAGCAACGAGAACCGATACACTTTTTCATCCAGGTATTTTTAGTTCCCATCCTAGGAATTAGGGAAACATAATCACGCACTATGTTGCAGATTGTACACAGATGGCGTTTCCGCCTCTTGTTTACATAGGTGTGTCAAAACCCACCCCCAAGAACGGGGACTTGCATGGCAGGCATGGAACCCAACGGATGGAATTTGAAAGGAGTGTCATAAACGCTAAGCTTTGCAAAAAATAGTTTAGTTAGTATCTATATTCCCATGTTATCGTTAATACATATCTAAAAATGCACCGATTTTTAAATTTACTAAGCACCGCCACTGAACACAGAGGCAATACACTAAGACCACATCGTGACATATCAAACCCAATATTTGCTCGATCGTTCGTCTGAAACTTTAAACATTACGAAATGAAAAGCAGCTGTCGGAAGATTTTTCGCACACAGAAATCGTGTTTCTTCTTGGATTTCACATTTTCCGAGATTTTCTATTTTGATGTTCATCTTCAAATGTCCTAGTTAACTGCAACATAGCCTTTTCATTTTACTCAGCATTGCCTAACGACCATCTGGGACAGTACCATGGGAATGACGTTTACAATCCATATCTGTTGTAGATTCACAGGGAACCTAATTCCTGGAATTAAGCGAGTTCTAATTTTATCCTCTCTTATATAGGAAGGCAGATTTTGATATTTTATAATCTTAAAAATTTCAGTTAACTTCTTCATAATAACAAAGCATAATCATCTTCAAAATTTAGAATTTAATTTTTCGTTATTATCATTCAGAGAAAATATTTAGTTGCATTATTTTTAAATATGGTAACAAGAGTATATTTTTTCAGCATACACAATCATCAATTAAAAGGCTTGTGAATTCAATTTTTAAGAATGCATTTTTGCCCGTCAATGTCTCAAAATATCACACATTTTTTTTTTTCAAAATTACATGAAAAAAAGTTTAAACACAAATTTAAGTAAATGAAGTGATCTCCCCACAACTTTCTCGCATATTCTTTACCATGTCTGAGAACGCATGACATTAGCGATCAGTAGTTACGAAATATTTATTTTTGGCATGTATTCAACATTTTTACTGAAACTATCGTATCATCTTTGGCGATTAACTCTTGAGATGCCGTTAATGGTACCCGATAATCGAATTTGTGTTTTAGAAAGCGTTTTTCTCAACCGATTAAAAAAAAATGGCACAAAATTGTACTTATAATCCCAAAATCCCGCGCCAAATTTCCTATATAAAAATCATTACTGATTTTTAAATTATCGTGTTTACGTATTTCTGAAAGTACTAGATAATCTACTCTTTGTTGGGTTTGGCTCAAAATTTGACAGGCGTCTGCATTATAGATGTTCAATCTGAGTACTGAATCTTACCTAGCTAAGTCCCTTCGTTTTGTAATTATCGTTTTAATTTATATTTAAACAGCCGAACTTCTGAACAGATTTTCCTCAAATTTTGATTAAAGTATTTATAAAAATTTTTGTAAGCAAATTTGGTGCGAAGACAGGATTTAAAATTTCAACCGTCTTTTCTATACTACGTATACGAGAAAGTAATATATATATATATATATATATAGCAATGACTGCACTTTTTTCTTCACGAAAATGCTATATCGTGAACGAATAAAATTCAACACATCTCTTTAGTTTACTTACATTAACGTCCCGTTTTAAAGCAACACTAGGGCTATTTGGGGACGGACCTCGCAATTTTGAACCGCGGTCAGATGACGAGGACGACACCTGGGCTTGCACTACCTCTCCACACCAGCGGGGGGACGTTTGGCCCTGACGGATTTAACATGCAACAGACCGCCTTACATGCCAGTTCTTCGGTGGAATCGGGTCTCGAACCTGAAACCCAACGGCTCACGAGCCGGGACCTTACCACCAGACCCCCATCTGATAAGCTCTTAAATTAAAGTGTTATCCTTCCCCCTTTCTTTTGTTTAAAATTGGAAACGTTGGACAAGGCATTGCTTGATTGTTTATTTTCAGAGCCCTGTATTGAGAGTTTTATGCTTAAAAGTAAAATAATAATAAATAAATTTGCATTTTGGACAGTTTTTTTTTTCTCCCGGTGGACTAAATATAAAATTTTACACACAATTACAATTTCACAAGATCACATACCAAATTTTATTTATTTCAGAGGCTTACTTGATAGCTTGATGGATTTAATCCAAATCTGATAAAGATCTACACTTTAGATTCTAAAATTTATTAATTCAGATCTTTGCCATTTATTGCAATCGTGTTCGCTTGCAACTCGGACAAACTCTTGCCCTTTGAATGGATTTCGTTGAAATTTTTTTTTATTCGATAAAAAAAAGTTAATCATATTGCAGCCATCTTGATTGGTTTGATTTTTTATCGTGGCGCACCATGGCCATGGTGCGCCAGACTAAGTAAAATTCTTTCAAGTTAAAATTTCGAAATTCCTTGGTATAGGAAACAATATGGAATAAAAATTAATAGTAGTTAACTTTCAAAAAAGAAAGGACAGTAGACTAAATATGTGAATAAAAACCAATTGATTTCAGAAAGGGTAAGAGGTTATGTGGAGTTTTTCCAAGTAAAGTAGATAAAACAATATTATTAGATTTTTTTTTTAATGTAAACGCTGTGTATAAAAATCTGGGCATTCAGAAAGTATATGTTGGACGGACATAGTGCAGTTGCACCGATAATACATTGGAGCTTGTTCTCCTAACAGCAGATGACGATGTGTATATTGATTATGACCCAGCCGTCCTGAATTACCCTCAAGTAATTCTGCTCAGGCAGACAACTGCTTGGCTAATCATTGAATTTTTTGAAGGATGTCTACAACATGAAGTTACATTAAAATCTTGAGAAAGTACCATAGTTGTCAAAAGTTTCAAAGTATTCTTAATATATAGGAATGAAAAATACAAAAACAGACACAGAAATTTCTTTTAACGAAAACATCTTTATTTCTCAATTGTAAAAACATTCAAAAATTGGCTCGGAACATATATGTTTAATACAAAATCTTTGGCTCTTTAACAGCTTGATATTATTTGTTACAAACATATATGGTATAGGAACAATAGAAATCACAGAAAAGTATATCACTCAGTAGCCTAAGTTTTAAAAAAATAAATTATCATGAAACAAAAATGACAGTAATGACCAAATCATCTAAAATGTATATAAACTAATGCACGTGGCAAAGAAATTGACTTCATTTTTTTTTTTGTTTACATTTCACTATTGCCATTCAAAAGAAAATAATAAGACCTTTGGCAGCTTGCTTGTTCGCCCAGATTATTAGCTTTATAGGCAATGAAACAATTAAAATGGAAAGTATTTATTTAGTTATTTATTTTTTAAATTTTAAAGTGCTTTTGATACAGCGGAAAGACATACTTTACTTGAATCAGTCTACTATAAATTATTGGGGAGCAAATTAAAAATGGTAATATTGCGAATAAAAGCGGAAGTAAAAATCTTTATAAAATAAAAAATTTTATAAAATAACTGATAAATTCTGATCAGTCATTTCATGAAATAACTAAGAATTCTATTAAACAACCGAATTATCTATTTTAATGGTAACATACACATATTTTAATTTATTTAAGCAGTAATTTGTTTAAGACTAATTTCATTTGATTCATGTTTCACTCATATTAAATAATAACAAGATGAATTTTTAAATGTATTCACTATTAATAGTTTAACAGCAAGAAAAGTAAGTAATCGAAGCAAACAGGCTAGTCACCAAAGACAGTTTAAAATAACAATCTGTTTCAAAGTAGGAGGCAATATTAAATAAAAGTAATTATTATTGTATTTTTTTCTATAAAAAATTGTACAAAGAATTTTTTCTGAAACAATTAATGCACCGATCGTACTTTACCATTTAACAAAATGCTTAAAATCGATATTGTTTGCATGGATACTAATTAAGGCAGAATTTCATTAAAAATTATTTGCCATTAAATCTAAAATCTAATATATAAAATTCTCGTGTCACAGTTTTCGTTGCCATACTCCTCCGTAACGGCTTGACCGATTTTGATGAAATTTTTTGTGCTTATCCGGTATCTATGAGAATCGGCCAACATCTATTTTTCATCCCCCTAAATGTTAGGGGTAGTCCATTATTAATTAAAAACTAACTTTCCGGCCAAAAAAATCTTCCATTTTTCCCAACGCCAACTTTTCCGCCAAAAAAATCTTCCATTTTCCCCATCGCCAAATAAGTAAGGCATCAGTTGTTTTTTTCTCCCAACAGTAATTAGGCTAGGGTTAACATTTTTCGACGGATTATTTCAAACGATTCTGTTTATTTTCTTAATGTTTTATGCATTTAAAATTAAACATTGTTAATTAATCCATGTTTCACATTCATTCTGAAGTACTTTTGAATTAAAATAACACAGAATAAAGGAAATTAAAAATGTCTAATCTGCATAGCGTTACCCCAACTGGCGTAGAAAAATTTACGCATTTGCGTTGACGTAACTGGCGAAGAAAATCCACGCATGCGCATTGTTCTGATTGTTGGCATGACAACCAACGGACGATTTAAATTATTTTTAGGTTAGTTGCATGCTTTTGTAAGTAAAATGTATTTATGTTAGTTATATATTTTTTGTATATGCTTATAGTTTTAAGTACATCGTTTTTTAAGTAGATTTTTTTAAACCTGTTTTCGACCGATTATTTTAAACGATTCATTTTATTTTCTTAGTGTTTGATGCATTTAAAATTAAACATTGTTAATGAATCGATCTGTTCATGATGAATCTGAGAAATTTTTGTTGACAAATTCTTGAGATATTACATAAATTAAGAAAGATATTCTTTAGTGACCATAAAGTTTAAACGCTCAGTGACTCTATTATCAGTAATCATATTATTAAAAAAAATTCTTTGTTTCAGTAAAAAATATTATATTAATTGCAGATTAATCATTTACACTGTAATTTAAAGCATAATTTCTACGAGGGGTAACAGAAAATTAGAGAGATATATATCACGCAATAACTGAAGGCCTTTATAATATTATGAGTGAATTATATGACTATCAAAATTTGAAGTTTTAAAATATTTTGCTGAAGAATCTATTAAAGTTGGAATTGCGTAAAATGTTTAATGGTACGACCGAAGTTTTATCCCCTGCTTGGCGAAATTTTTAAAAATCGCCAACAACGGCCTTGCGAAATGTTCAAAAGCAAAGAAGCAGATGTTCAATTATAGTGCATAATAAAGATTGCCAGCTTTGGTGCGTTATCGCAACTTGGCGAAGAAGGGGGTTAAACTCCGGTTAAACCTATTTAATTATTAAAATTTAAACGAACATTAAGATTGGCGAACCGGCTGGTCGCCAAAGGCGGCTAGTAAATTAATAAAATTGAGGACTTCTTAAAATACTATATACAAAATCGCGCAATACGATTTTCTCCCTGAGAAATGAACATATATTTATACAAAGGAAATACATATCACAGACATAATGACTATAGTCGTTTACTATCTTGCGTATTAAAATCCACATTTTGCTTTGTCTTTTATTGTGGGCATGCAACATTATAAAGATGTCCAGCTGAATTTATCCAAAAATAATGGTCTTTATTCAAACAACCACATGATTCACTATGAAAGTACTACACTAACTATGGGAAATCCCTTTAAGTGATTATTGAAAGTACTATATCAATGGATAAAAAGTTATTTCTAAACATTATTAAATTATTCCTTCTATGTGGCCTTTTCTTTTCACCAGTTTCTCACTGTACATATATTTCTAAAATATGCAAAGCGTTAATATAAACATAAGCTTAATTCTTTTAAAAAATGGTTTTAATTATTTTACTGATATCTCATAAATGGTGACATATGAGAAAAGGTAAACCTAGGATTAAAAAAATAAAAATCAACAGTTCTGATTTAATTAATAAATCAAAACCAACAATATAGGATATATTAGAAAACAGCAGCAGAAGTCTGTTTGCAAAACCTATATAAAGTAAATTATTCATGAAGGCCAGCATTTAAAGAAAATTTTCATGTTCTTAAAGAAAATTTCCTGACATTTTTCAGATGTTTCCAATATCTTCAGAACAATGCTCCTTTATTTTATTCTCTTTATTTACTGCACAATATGTTCTTAACTTTATCTGAAAATCTGTTCTCTTTTAACTAAAATCAATGTAAAATAAACTTCAGTTTTCAGAAAGAAAAAAAAAGGACAACATTTTTCACTTATTGATTTTCAGATATACTTCAATTATGTACAACCTTCTCTTTTTTGCAAATATATTTTCTAACATTAGAAGATATATGCACATCTAGATTGACTTTTAGCCAACCAGTCATATCACAGAACTGTTTATCAAATTTACTTACAGAAAATGCAGTACAATAAATATATGCACATTTTCGAAATGCTTAAGAAAATATGATTTGCTTCCTTCCATTTGAGTCTCTCCTATCCATACTATTTACCAAAACACCAATCAGAAAAGAACAATAATTTTACTAACCGAAAAAAGCATTTTTACAAATATAAAATGAAATCGCTGCATCAAAATAAGAAAAATTCTTCAGTGAAATAAAAATTGCATTGACTTTTAGTTTACCGAACACAATAAAAAAAACTTGCTGTAATGCTTAACCTTAAAATAGGGACAAAATTGGGAAATTGGTCCTTAGCAATTTTTTTTTCTTTATTGCATAAAAAGAAAAATATTTTAGAGGTACAGTAGACTCCCGATTATCCGCGATGCGGATTATCCGCGCCTGCCGCACAAAGTTTTTTTTTTTTTTTTTTTTGACTGATTTTTTCAAAAAGTGCAGTTTTACAGTTATGCTTTTGTAATTACATAATACATTACAGTATTAAAACAGTACATATGTATTCATTTTTCTGTGTATCCTTGACGCCTCTCGTAAATACAAAGCACTTTTCTGTTTTCATTAACAAAATGCATTGTAGGTTCGTTTTGAGTGATATACTAAAATATTAAGCGTTAGTTAAACATCCTGCTGTTTATTTTACGTTTTATTGTACATAAAACGATCCGCGGCGGCCGCGCCACCCAATTCCGCGGATAATCGGGAGTGTACTGTATAAATTTCAAAGAAGGTAGTATGAAGGAACTTTGTAAATTTTTGTGGCAAACATTTTCATATGCATCAAATCGTATTAAAAAAAATGCTGCCATTCTCTTTAAAAATGCTCTTTTTAAAAAAATTTTTGAAAAATTGAAAGAGACAAATGTACCCATAATGCATCAAACAAATTAATTTCTCGTGTTTAAGATTATTTTTAAATTATAGAGCATTTTTTTCAATGTGTGGGGAATTTTAAATGAACACAAAATAAAAAAAAATGTTAAATGAAAATATTAGCAATAACATTAATCTCGCTTTGTCCATAGCCTCTATTCATATGAAGAATTTAGTAATCTGTGTCCATAATGTTTAAAAATAAAATGTTTTACAAGAATAATAGCAATAACATCCGATATTTTATAATTCAACAAAAAGTTCTCCGAGAAGAGGGGGAAAAAATTATCATAAAATACTTATATAATTAAAATTAATTGTTTTGGAATTATAATAATGGGTCAATATTTTACAACCAGTTTTGTATACTAATACTTAAAATTCATACTTTTGCTCTTGTAACATGTGGTATAAACAATCTGGCTTCTAAAGGAAGGAAAAAAAAAAAAAAAAAAAAAAAGAGGGGGAGGGGGACAATTTCATATATTTTTAAATAAAAGAGAACCCTTAAAGTATAAAATCATAACAGCAATAGAAGCTGGGCTTAGTTAGGTTGCTTTTTCCCCATAGCACACAAAAACACTTTTGCTAATTATGTTGATAGCTTGTTGTTCCGAAGAAAAGCAAAGAAAAACTTTCCATGAAAATAATAATATTTATGCAAGGTGTGACTTTGAATAAAGTATTCCTTTATACCAACAGTGTTGTTGTGTACTTTTTCATTTTAACAACCCTTGTACATATATGGAATAAGTTAGATGTGATAGTTAAGCTTTCACTTCTATAGTCTGTTTTAGACTACCAATAAATGTTTCATTTTCATTTATTGCCAACTATGTTTCACTTTACTTATGAAAAAATAACAGCAAATTATCATGTCCGATAAAAATCACCAACTTATATGTTGGTTGTTGATTGGTTCCTTCTGATACTCTTCTCTCTCTCTCTCTTTTTCTCCCTTCTAACAAATACAACATTCTGAAAAATTTCTATTTCAAAAAGTTCATATAGCTTCAGGAAGAAACTTTTGAAAGCCCTCAATGCCCAATTCTCGAATACCATTCATCACAATCTACAAAGAAAAAATATATATATGTATATACATTTACATTATGCATGTTTTTTATTTACCTCAAAAGAGCCGATACAAACAACCATAAAGTTTCAAAAATAAAAATTAAATCTTGAAAAATATCTATAAGAATATTACAATAATAACTGCTTAGATTACAATTATTGTATTCTCTATGCTACCATTTGTGCATAGCCTCCAACAACTATTATCTAGTCTTAAGCAGCACTTCTTATAGATTTATTACATATAATGAGTATCAACAATTTATTAAAAAATAGATATTTCCAAAGTGTTTTAATTAATTAAAAACAAATATTTTCAAACATTACTCACAATTATATAACAGGCATTTATTAATGAATAAATATATAAGTGAAATAATTTTATTTAGAAAGGATTCAACAAAACGATTTTGTGATCAAATAAATTAGCCCTTTTTGTTAGACATTTGCAATTTTTTCATTATATAAAATTTTTTTCATTATATAGCAATTTTACTTTTTTTTTAGGTCATCATTGTCCAGTTTAACATCGTAACAACTCCCATATACATTTTAGTAATGAGGAGCGATTCCAGTATTTTTGTATACATGTTGGAACAAGATTTTTCTTTCTCTCTCTCTCTTTTTTTAAACAATGTTAACAATTCTTTCATTACAAAAAGTACTGTTGTGAACAAGGATTTGAAAAGAAGGTATTTTTGTAGGCCTTTTGAGGAAGGGGGAGGTGGTTTTTCACTATATGTCAATAAATCGGTAGTTTTCACCTACTTTCATAGCAACTATGGAAATTCTATAGCTGTTGTAGAGTATGTTTGTGAATAATAATAATTCGTAAATAAAAATTATAAAATTTATAAATTATAAAAAAAGGGGTTATGGAGAAGAAATTCCTTGTAATGATATTTCAGAAGGTTATAAAATAGAAGAAAAAACTTCTTTATAAAATTCAATCTAAACAAATTTAGAGAAACCTTAAAAGAAGTTCTTAGAAGAATATTTAAAATGCATTTCTGCATCAAATGAGAGGAGAAAAAAGTTTTTTTTTTTATGTAAGTGTTAACTGAATAAAAGTTGAAATGAATTTAGACTCTCAAATGTAAAAGTTACTTGAAATACAAAGATTTCATTGACTATATATTAGCTTAGCTATGTAGATATTTGATGAATTTGTATAAAAGGGAAACAAATCATAACTTGCAATTTAATAGTAAACTTTGATAAATTTTTTAACTAAATAAATTGTTACATATTTTACAATTTTTAATAAAGAAAAATTAATTTGATATAAATACCACTACATTTTGTATTTTTAAATTCTTGCTTAAACAATTACCATACGATTAATAGAGCATTACTTGTTGAATGCTCTCGCACTTCATAACTGTCATGCCTAAATACCAGTTTAGTTTTCTAACATAAGTAGGAGCACATGCATTCTTATCCTTGTGTTTATCAAAAAATCTTTTTATTTTACTCCTATGTAGAAGTATAATCCTTGTATGCATTTCTATATATTAATTGGCATATCTGATGTACCATTAATCACTAGAATTTCACATCTTCCGAAGTGTTAATATGCAAGGGACTGTCAGCATTTAAATAGTCTTTAACATTTGTTCTTTTGTACTATAATACACTAAGGGTAAAAATTACTACTAATGAGGAAAGATAAGAATAAGTAAGTCCATTAGCAAGTCTGAGGAGAAATGTCTTCAGTTGCTCTAGAAAAATCCTTATCTTAAGAGGACACTTACCCAAATCTTAAAGTTAAAGAGAATCAAATATTTGATTCTCTATTTCTTTTATGTCATAGTCCAGATTTCAGCAAATGTTCTTCATAATATTAATGTCATTTTACAATCAAATGTATCATTGGTCTACTAACGTTATCACATTTTATATAATTCAAACTGACTTGCTGATATATAAAATACATTTTATCCTTGCTATACTAGAAACTCTAAGTTTTAAAAGTAAATTTAATAGAAATAACAACAAATTTGAAAAATTGAATTAATTTCTATTAAAACAATTTCTAAACTTCAAAAATAAAATGAAAAAAGTAAGACCTACCTCTGCATGTCTTTTTTTCTCTGCAGTAATCTAAAAATGATACAAGAGAACAATTAGAATAATATAAAGCAAAACCCCTTTCAATATTTATTTTATACACAATATCTGCTATAAATACTTCTAAGATAGTATGATTTTAAATGGTAAAATATAATTTTGGTTTAATTATACCTGCAGTAAATGCTGCTCATTCATTAGTAAAGGTATAGTAATAATGATAGATACATCAGAAACAAAACAAAATATCCCTAGCATCACCACTATCATTAGGGCATAATGACAAAAACATGGCACAACTTTGATTGACCTATACTAAATAATAAAGGAGATTATTTTATACTGACACCGCTTATTGCTATAATATAATAAATTACATCTAGAAACACAGATTATCGTAATTTGCGAGTTAATTTATTTACCAAGATGGGACTCAAAATGCTTTCAAGAAACATTAGCTAAATCAAAATTCATCAGTGGCCACATTTGAATCAATGACTTAGTAATCCAACCAGGAAGCTTCATTGGATGAAAATAGTAACCCCTCCTCTCTAAAACCTCTCCCACTCTTTTATAAATATTGCGGACAAATATTTATAAAACTTGGGAGTCTTAATTTCACCACATTTTTTCCTTTTGAATTAAATCTGTGATAGCTCTCAATTATTTACATCTACATAATAATATGCCAAATTTGAATGCACTTATTAATTTATTCACACTAAGGAGGCAATTAAATAAACAAGATGATGTTCAACCAAATATTGTTGTGTGAACTAGAAATAGATTCTAACATCATAACACAAAGATGCAATTTGCAGAAACTGAAAAGCCTATTAATATTCATACTACCATATTTCACATCACTCCATGTGCTCTACCTGAAGCAACAACAGCTTATAAAAATACAGAAATCCCTTAAAGAATTATTAATGTACAAGAAACAGTAGATAATATATTACATTAAGTAACAGCAGATAGTAAAAAAAGAAAATATTTCAGTTTAAATACTAAAACTAATTATTCTCTCAAACGTTTCATTTCTACTATGAAAGCACCAATATATTATTGAAACCATAGGAAAATTAATAAAAATAACTTTGTTTAAAATTATTTAAAAAGGTATTTTCAGAATAATAGGATGTCCAATATAAAAACTCAAAAGGTATTTATTTAAAGTAAGAGAATCATATGTGACTGATAATAAAGTTTTACACTATGAATATGATTTTTTTTTTAATTAAATGCTTCCATTCAAGTTACTTATGGACACTAGCAATAACTACTTGTAACAACAGTCATAAACTCGCTGCCTTTTCTCAGATTCTATGATGAAAAGACCAATTTTCATTTTGTAAGTAGAACTTGCATCAAATTTGAAAAATATCCCCTTAAATGCAATTAATATTAATAAATATCAGCTTTTAGATATTTAGTATCAGCAATAATTATCATGCCTTTAACCTGGACATCTTATTTATATCTAAACTGCATAACATGCAAGTAATGAATAAAGGATATAAAAAAAACTGAGCATTACCTTTTTTTCACCGAGTGCTGCAAGAAATTCATCAGTGTTATACAGAATGCTGAGGCTATACTTTGATGAAGTAGCAGAACTCTCTTTTGGAGATTTTCCACTTTTACTTCTCAAAACAGACTTGGACTTTTTCAATGAGCTTTTACATAATGATAAAATTTCATTTTTGCTTTTAGGTTTTTTAGAACTTTGTTTTTGAGAATGGTCTATTTCAGTTGTAAATCCATTTTTGTTGTTTAATAAATCCATTTTTGTTTCCTTGCCAATGTTTTCAAGTTCTGAAGTTACATCGGGATTCTCATTCTTGTCAGAAAAGTTTAAAACTTGTTTTCCATATTTATCATTAAATGATGTTACAGAAATTTTATTATCAAAACTGCTTTTCACTTCATCTAAATTCACACATGTAATTTTAGAATTGGAATCTTCCAAAATGTTTATTTGTTTCATAAATTCCTTTCTTGGTGCACAAATTTCCTTATTTTTTTCAAGCAAAGTTTCAAAGTTAGTGTGCTCTTTTATTTCAAAATCAAGATTTTCTGAATTTGTTGAAGTTGGGCATGCATTACTATCATTATCAATCAAATTGTTAGAAATCAAGCTTTCAGAAATAGTACTAAATGATTCATTGGCTTCTACAGCTGTCAAACATTCTTTGTTTGCATCAATTGAAGGAATGCATTGTTCCGATTTCTTGGATTTTGAAAGAATATATGCATTCTGCAGTGTGTTATGAAGCAATTTTCTTCGTGATCTGCTACACATGAACAAATTTTTTTTCCTGACGATTTTGGAATTCTGTTGTTTTTTAAGTGATGTAAATGATTCACTTGATCTTTTAAACTTTTTAGAGATTTTGAGATCAGTAACCTTTTTATTATTTTGTTTCCCTTCCTTAGAATTCTTCTTATGAATATCAGATTTATTCACAATATTGCCTGAATCTTGCTTGGAATGAACATTCGATTTTTCTATATTTTTACAACTTTTTTTCTTAGCTTCATAACTTACATTGTCAAAAGAAGCAATTTCATTCTGAAGGTCTGATTTTGCACTAGTTTTTTCAGAATTTTGACTCTTATCAACCATTGAATCTTCTGTCACTCCAAGTGCTTCAGAAATTTGTTTAGTGAAAGCTAAATCTTCCACTGAAACTTTTGGCCATTTGTGAGCAGAGTAACATTGTCCTGTTCCATTTTTATCATCGGAATCTTCTGTAGGATAAACTGTAGTTTCATCAGGAAAAGAAAATGCATTCATAAAGTTACTTTTCTTTTCAGATGAATCAACCAGTAAACTACGGGATATATACTGATGTGAAAAATTATTGCCCAGAACTAGCTTCGAAATATCGCATGAATATTCACCTATATTGTATAAAACGTTGTTGACAGATTGAGCTATATCCATAGTTGTTTCAAACACAGCGATTATCTTATTCTGAAATTCATCTGGCCATACATTGTCATCAATAAAGGAAATTAAACTAGAAAATAGTGTTGAACCTGTTGCTTTCTTCAAAACTGATTCTCTAATATTTAGTAATGAAGTTAAAAATGGATTTTCATTTTCACTTGAGAATGATGAATCTAAATTTGTAATAGGCACAGTTTGTTCAAAATTTTTACAGATTTCTTCACATGGCATTGTTTTAATATCATCAAGAGTAATTTTTACTTCAGAAGAAATGTTTAATCTTTCAAGTAAAACAACAGGTTGATGGGAAAAAAGTTCAGAACCCAAAGAAAAAGCTGGATCTTCAAAGGAATACACCTTTTCCCTTGATATAAATTTCTTTTTTATCAGGTTTTGTTTAATGGAATTCAGTTCCGAGTGAAGCAAATGTAGATCAATGTCTTTTGTAATGCCATTTTTCTTAATTTCCATTTGTTCATGATACATCTTCTTTCCAAATTTAAACCTTCCTTCAAATTCTTCTCGAATTGCAAGGATTTTGCAGCAGAATTGCTTAAAAACATCAATGGATGAGGACTTGTGGGAATATTTACTTCTAAATGCAGACAGAAGTAAAGTAGAATTTGTTTTCAGATTTTCAATATGTAATTTATTATCTATATATTTTGTAAATAAATCATCCTTCACATTTTTTTGGGAAATGAATTTGTAGAGTAAAATCTTTTTTATTTCAAAAAAGAATTGATCAACTTCTTTTGCATATTTTATTAAGAGAAGTATTTCTTGGAAGAAACTATTAAATTTTTCTAGATATTCAAGCTTTAAGTAATCAAACACAATTCTCTTTTTCATTGGGAAAAAAGTCATTCCTTCATGTCTCTTCTTTATTGTAGATCTTTTATCTAAAGAGGCGATAGTTTCATCTTTTTCACATAAATCCAAGTTATTTTGATTATTTTTAGTATTTAAATTTCTGAAATCAGTTGCATTGTCTGAAGTCTTAATATCTACTTTTTGCTTCAAGTCTATAGATTTCTCAGTACTTTTGCAAAATTTAGTTTTGATAGGCCATTGCTTTTCAGAACTATTTTGCTTTTTATCTTTATATGTTTTCAGGGATTTTTTTACATCCAGAACATATCCTGTTTTATTGTTATTATTTGAATCAATGTACATTGAAAAATTTTCTTCAGAAATTTCATTTATTCCTTTGATTTTTTCAATGCAACTTTTAGAAACAAACAGTTTGGAACTCATAGTTTTATAAGTTTTCTTCATAGCTGATTTCTTTGTTTTCTTTATTTTGCATTCAAAATTTTCAACTTTCTTTTGAGTATATTGTTTTTTCATCTTATTTTTTATCTGTTGAAAATTTGTTATCTTCTTTGGAATAATTTGCTTCCTGGAATGCTTTTGTAAAGCTTTTGTTTCAGATGACTTGATATTTTGGTTTTCTATTTTATTATTCAAAACTTTGCTGTCCCTTGGAATTCCACAACTATCATTTTGATCTTTCAAAAAAGTGGATTCAGTGGAGGATAAAAATGCACGTATATCATCCAATGTTTCAACAAACGAATCGTCATCTGAAAAAGAATCTGAAGTGACTGGGATTATACTATTTTGCAATTTCACAGGAGCTGGCACGGATGAGGTCTTGACTCCTGAAGTTTCACTACAAGAGATGCTCAAATGTTCAGATGAAGACAAATCTGTATGCTGATTTTTTATTTCTTCAGAGAAGTTAGAGGATACCTTCTTATTGACTTTATCATTTCTATTTAAATATGGCAAATCTAAATGTGAAGCTTCTTTTTGTTTCATGACTCTCTTTGGGAATTTTCCCATCATAGTTTCTTTAGAAGAATTCATTTTCCGTTTTGTTTCAGATGGTTTGGTATTTTGACTAAAATCACTAATAGTTTCATATTTCTTTAACTCAACATAATTGTCGATTCTTTGTTTAAAGTCACCTTTATGACCTTGGGGAAACAATGCATGTGTATTATCTAATCTCTCAGCAGGTGAATCCTCACATTGAAGTGATTCTTCAACAACTGGATATATGGTATTTTGAATATCATCTTTGGATAATAAAGCAGCAGGTGAAGAATTGTCCATTTCCGCCTTGGCTTTATCACAAGAGCTCAGCTGCTCAGGTAAGGATGGAGCCACATAAAGATTTTTTGCTTGTGCCTGGAAGTTAGATGAATTTTCCAAATTGGCTTTATCATTAGACTTTAAATTTGCCAAATTTGAAAGTGAAGTCATTTCTTTCTGCTTCGCTAACCTCTCTGGCAATTTTCTCTTTGAAATTTCCACAGAGGAGTTTTTTCTTTTTGTTTCAGATAATTTGATATCTTGACCTAAATTACTATTAATATCACATTTCCGAGATACAGCACTGTTTTTACTACCATACTTTACAGAGCAATTACCAGTATCTGACAAAAAAGCATGTTTATTATCTGAAATTTCAACAAATGTATTATTAATCTGAAAGCCATCAGAAAAGTCTGGGTTAATATTATTCTGCAGTGATGAAGTATTTTTGGGAGACAAATTCACTGCTGGAGAAACAGATGAATTACATAATTCAACAGTTCCATCATGAGAGCTTATTGAATGTCCGGGTGAGGATGGAATTATACATAGATTTTTTATTTCAACAGAAAAGTTAGATTTTTTTGTGCTGACTGCCAAATCGGAATAAAAAGTTTCTTTTTTCTGTTTTGTGCATTTCTTCGGCAATTTTATCTTTGAAGCTTCTTCAAAAAAATCCATCTTTCGTTTTGTTTCAGATGATTTGGTATTTTGATCTAAATTACTAATAGCTTCACATTTCATTGAACCAACATGGCTATCATTTGTCTGTTTGGAACAGCCATTATAATTCTGAGGTAATGCATGCGCATCATCCACTTTCTCAACTAATGAATTTTTGCACTGAATTGATTCTGCAATAACTGGATTTAAGGTATTCTGAACAAGAGTGCAATCTTTGAGTAATAAAGACATAGGTAAGGCGTTATCTTTTTCTGTTCTGGTTTCCTCACAGGAATTCAAATGTTCAAGAAAGGATGGAATCTCGTAAAGACTCTTTGTTTGTGCTTGGAAATTAAATGTTTCTAAACAGATTTTATCATCAGTTTTAAGATTTGCCACATCTGAATGAGAAGTTCTTTTTTTCTGTTTTGAAAACCTTTTTAATGTCTTCGAAATTTTCTTCGAAGAATTTTTTTTCTGTTTTGTTTCAGGCAATTCAATGTTGTGATCTAAATTAGCAATTGTTTTACACTTTTTAAAAACATCATGGTTGTCGTTTGTTTTCTTGGAACAGTCATTATATATATGAGAAATAAATGCATTTTTATTATCTAATGCATCATCACTCTGAAAAGCATGAGAAGATACAGGTTTCGTATTATTCTGGAACTTTGAAGGACTTTTGAATGATGAAATAACGGACAAGTCGTTAACTTTTATTTGAATTTTATCACTGGAACTCTTCAAATGTTCAGGTACAGATGGAATTGTGCACAAATTTTTTATTTCCATAGGGATTTTCTGATTTGTATGTTTTTTTGTTGGAGGAAGCAGAAAAGAATTTAAAATAGAAGAATAACTGAGAGCTATTGTGGTATCTTCAGACTTATTCATTTTTTTTACAGTGTTACACCTATCTTCTAAAATATTCGAGCAATAAGCAGATTCTTTAATCTCTTCAGAAATACTTGTATGAGAAAATTTTCGTTGCCCTTTTCTAGAAGATGATTCTTCAAATTTCCTAACTGAATGTGACTCATCAGCTATTTTGTTTAGAAGTTCAGAGAGTGGGATGTCTTCTTCATCTATTTCATAATTTCTCATACTATCAACTGGTGTATTTGAAAATCGAGCACAGTCTTTAACAGAAGGTAAAGACATAGTTGTTTGTTCACCTGCAACATCGACATCAGAATTCACGTTGTTTTGAAGGGTTGAATTGCCATGAGATTCTAAAGGCATTGTTGTCTGATCATCTGGCAAACTTGCATCAGAATTAATATTGCCTGTAGTGTTTAAACTACAAAGAACTTCTAAATTAGTAGTTGTTTCATCACTTAGCGTGTCTATATAACATTTAGTGCTGACTGGAATACTTGAATTTGAAAGACTTTCTGAAGAAAAGATTATTTCATCATTTTTTGAATTCATATCAGAATCAGCATTATTCAAAATTGTAGAATAATCGTCACATGCTAAAGGCCTTGCTATTTCATTCTCTGCAGAGTACATAGCAGAATTGGTGCAATTTGAAATATCTTCTTCATGAAATCCAGATTTGGTACAGATTGAATTTTTATTCTTTAAACAAGAGTTATTTGATGCAGAATCAAATGGAATGGTAGACAGCGATACATTTTCACTGCAGTTATTTTTCACAATGTAGTTTGACATAGGAACTTTGAGATAAGTTCTAGAAGAACAGTGTAGTTGAGTTCTATCATTTACCATTGCACCTTCAGAATTTATATTTTTTGTAACACTTGGAATAACAGGATGTTTCTGACTAGCCGAATTGAATAGAGTACATTGAATTATCTTTCTTGTGGATCTTCGGCATTGTTGCTTTTTCTTTAAGTTGGTGTTGATGCAAGAAAGTGCTTTGCACTGGTTTCTGGTAGGAATTTTATTATTTCCTTTTTTACACTTGTTATTTTTATCTGTAAAAAGAAAAGAAAATTACAAATAATTATTAACGGAATAAAGTCAAAAATAAATGTTATTTAAAATAAGATCTACATCCCTTTAAATTGGGTATTTTCACTGCAAAAAAAAAAAGTTTCTTTAGCCCACAATTTAAAATAATTAAGCTTGAGAAATCATATATACAAGACTTTAAGGAATGAGTGACAGGAAGCTTAAAATTGCAAACAATGAGGCCTTCTACTTCTTGAGCAATGAAATTCAATTTTTATTATTGCACTTCTATTTTTAGAACAGAAAAAAATAAAAAACAATCCAACACTGATTTTGATTTCCATAACTATGATTGTATAACTAAACTCTTAATAATTAGAAAGACATTCATAGCTTTTATTCTATTAATCAATGCTAAATAATCCAATAATGAACATAATAAATAATGATTATTTACTCTTCTTTTCGTAAAGATAAAATATGCATCATACAAATGTTAAAAAAAAAAAAAAAATACAATTAATTTACAATTTATAATATAATAAAAGATTTTTTTTACCTTTAGTTTTCTTAGATTTCTCCTCATCTTCAGAAAGAATTTGTTTTTCAGTATCTGGTATAGATTTTGTACTTTCTTTTTCTGTGTTTTCAGTATCATCAGTTATTATCAGTTTAACATCTTGCAAAGTACCAACAATATTTGTCATATGTGGAGAGTTTATTGGAAGTTGAGTAATGTTCTTGTTGTTCAATGTAGGAATGTAAAAGCTATCCGTGTTTAGCTGATTTGTACTGTGTAATGGCCTATTGATAATATTAGTCACAAGAGGCAAATTATTTTTTCTGGCTGGGTTAGGTAAATTAATACCATTTGAGAGAACAGGCAAAATATTTGACACTGCTGATGTAATATTATATGAGGAAGCAGGCAATTCATTACTTAGAACAGTAGAATATTGAGTAGTATTGGATAATGTTGCGTTAATAATATTTGTAAAAAGCGGCAAATTATTTTTTTCAGTTGGAACAGGTAAAATAATATCATTTGTTGGTGCAGATAAAACATTACTTGATACTGTCAATGAAGTATTGTTCACAGAAGCAGACAAAGCATTACTTGGGACACTGGAGCACTGAGTAGAATTGGATAATGGCACTTTAACAAGGTTTGTCAGAAGAGGTAAATTATTTTTTCTAGTTGCAGCTGGTAAAATAACATCATTTGATGATGCAGATAAAACATTACTTGATATTGTTCGTGAAGTATAGTTTAAGGAAGGTGGCAGAACATTACTCAAGGTGGAAGAAAAATTGTTTGAAAATGTAGACATAATCAAATTATTAGAGGTTGTTGATACAACAGAGGAATTTGACAATTGAGAGGAGTTTGAGGAACTGAGCAAAATGCTATTATTAGGGGGAACAAGTGAATTAGTAACACTTGTTTGGAAAGGAATATTAATATTTTGAGTACAGTTACTAATACTTGAAAAAACAGGCAAAGATGTTTCACATAAATTGGAATTTTGCATTGGTACAGTAGGTCTCGTAATGATTTGATAAAGAAAATTGTCTAGAATAAGATACATATTGGATGAATTAGGTATAAAATTTCGATTCAAACATGTAGATGGGAACTGTGGCTTCATAAATTGATTTGATGATAGGGGAAAATTATTATTCTGGAACATAGTCATTGAAGAATATCCAGAAGTATTGCATTCAGTATTAGCTGGTTTAATATTGTCTATTTTTCCAGGGATCAGTGGCTGAAAATGTGAAAGCAAAGAAAGGACACTTGATTGGTCATCAGAAAGTATTTCATTCGTAACATTTGAAGTATTTGGCCGATTGGTATTTGATTCAGAAGGAAGAGTTGATGTTTCACAAGGAGAACTTTGAATATCAGATGGCTCATTAACAACAGAAATAGATTCATTCGTATTTGTAACATTTAAGGCTAAATCAATTGCATTACTGCTTTCAATATTAATTGATTGAATACTATATGTTTTTTCTGGAATCAGTTGTCTATCTTTCAAATCAGAATTTAGTTTTTTCGGTGCCTCAATAGGCATTGTCACTAAAGATTTGGAAATTGCATTTTTGGTGGATACCGGCAATGAATGATCAACCAAGTGAATTTCTTTCACACTACTTGAAGTATTTGTTTCTGATTGAGATGACAGTCTTGATGTTTCTTGAGCAGGATTTTGAATAATAGAAACGCCAACAGTAGAAGTCGATTCATCTGTATTTGCAAAATTTAAAGTATCAGGGCAAATGTCATTACTGACAAGCATTTTATTATCAGCATCTTTATCATCAGCAACATATGGATTCTTTAAATGACAGTCAACAACATCTTCAGCAACACATTCTTCTAGATTTAAGCAATTGGTTTTATGAACTTTTTTAGATACTACACTTCTTTTGTGACATTCATCAGAATTCAGATGCCTTGATTTTCTGAATGACATATAAAAATCTGTTTGATCTAAAAGGAAACCAAAATATTAAAATAATTCAACTATAAAATTAAAACCGAATTTTGTCTTTTTAAGTAATTTATGATTCAACATGCAACTATGTTAAACTGCTGAGTTTCTAAATTTCAAATACAATTTTTAACTTTTCTATAATAAAGCAAACATTTTTAATATGTTAATATTTGAATAAAAAGAAATGTGTAAGAATAGAAGAGCATGAAGGATATTTCTAACAAATTCAATCAAACTTTATCTGAATTTTTTTTTAAAAGAGAATTTTTTCAGAACAAAATTCAAACTAAACAAAAAAAAAAAAAAGCATAACAAATAATTTTTTAAAAATTTAAGGTGTTCAAAATATTTTAACTGATCTCATAACATTCTTATTCTTTTAGGAATTTTGAGCTCTTTCCTTAACACTAATTTTGATTAATGGCTAATTTTTTTTAAATCAAAAATTTGCTTTAGTTATATCAAGATTGTAAACCCATAATTGTTTCTTTTTAGGTACTGTTTGCAAATTAAATAGCAAATCTGCCACTTTTTAGTTCTTTACATATTTTTGTTTAACAAGAATTTCTTCATAATTAAAAAGATTTTATAATCAATTTCTTATTAACTCCCTAATGTGTAAAATGTTAACAATTGCATGTTTGTGTATTCTCAACGAAAATTCACCATTTTAACATTTTCAAAATTTAAATATCTGTTAATCAATTTAATTAGATTTTGATTCGATAATATGTAAACCTCCTGGCCAACCAATTGGAGAAAAAATGATTTCAAGATTCCATATTATTTACAATATTGAATGATAAAATAAAGACAAAAAAATAACTACAATTTAGGGGGGGAAATATGTCTTTTACCTAACTTAGCAAAGAAAATTAACTAGGATAATTGAAACAATTTTCTCATTTCATTATACATTCACATTTAACACATTTTAAGAGGGAGGGAAAAATCCTTTTGTCCTGCATTATTTGTTTCAACTGAATTTATTTACAGATTAATAGATTGAAATTTTACTACGAAATTTTATGTGTTTTAATAATTTTTGCATACAAATATACAAAAAAATTATTGCCTTTGAATTAGATTTTTTACTGTAATT
This sequence comes from Argiope bruennichi, assembly GCF_947563725.1. Lineage (NCBI taxonomy): Eukaryota > Metazoa > Arthropoda > Arachnida > Araneae > Araneidae > Argiope > Argiope bruennichi. Next base: position 9,632,821 of record NC_079159.1, read on the forward strand.
CTACTCATAAAAAAAACATTTATTTAATACTAGAAAAAGTTCCTATCTAGAAAGGCTGCATCAACAATATCCAAGATCTGATTATCACAGATTAATTAACAAAAAGAAACTCTCATGCAAGTTGGTTAACAGCTTAAGAAATAAAAAAAAAGGGAAGAAAATGATGGTTTGTACTTTATTTTCAAAGTAAATATATAGTAACATTAAAAGTAAACAAAAGTGCAGGATTGTATGAGGTAAAAAACAATACTCAAATCAAAACTAATCATCAAAAACAGATTTTAACAAATTGTGATGCACTAACAGAAAAAAATATTGAATAAGGAAATTTTAATGAATCAGCATAAATATAAAATAATAAAAATTACAGATTTCAGATAATTGACCTTCACTGCAATTAGCATAACATAATGAATACAAGGAGTGAAGTTTACAATCCCATAAACTAATTTTCATACATGGTTTGAGCTTTCACATACCAATTCAATCATTTGAACATACTGATAAATCAGTCATTTTGTACAAATAAAACTTTCTGAATTATTTGATACCAAAACAGAAGTTGATTTGCACAACCATTAATGACACAGATAAAAAGGGCATGGATATTTTTTAAACTCCAAATAGCATTACAGACAGCACTGAATGAATATTACAGAATTAAAAAGGTAAAAAATTTCATAACAAGGTTGTACTTTCTCATTTTTCTCCTCATCAAAAAATCAAATGATTCATATTTGAAACACAACAAAACATTAATATATTTATTAAATTTTAACTACTTACGGCGAAGAAAAGTAAAGTACGCATGCACAAATATATTTGATTCAAACTCAGTAACAGCTTTTTGAACAATTTCTTTAACACTTGTAAAAGCCTGCATTGAAAAAAAAAAAAAAAAAAAAAAAAAAAAAATAGAACATCAGTTAGGTATCTAAATGTTTTCATATATCAATATTTTATATATATGGTTAAAAATATGAAGAAACATAATTTTTAATTTTAGCAAAAAACTAAGATTATAGTCCACAGATTTAAAAGAGTATAAAACTTGGTTGCTACTCAAATTTGATGAAACAAAAAATTTCACGTCGTCTTCTCTATATGTATATTCAAGAAAGAAGAAAGGAAGCGACAATTTAAGATTACTCAAAATAATAGCATATTAAAAGAAATATTATATTTACATATAGAAAAAAAAAAATTTCTCTTTATTATCTAGAATTTAGCCAGACAAAATCTATATATTAAGGAGGAGGGGATATTGCGTCTCATCCTCTTTGATTATAAGTCACATAAAATTAAGGACTCAGATGAGATAAAATACTTTCTTGTAGAAGTAATCATTTAATGAATACTTCTACAGACTTTTGAGCCATCAGTTTCATGGAGATAGATTAGATACTAAGTCCAACATCAACGATGACCCTTTTGAATTGACACGCAATCTTGTATGCTTTCTTCTTTCAGCATGAGTACTAAGTGCCTGTTTTCTCATATGTCCAGACTTATTGTCTATTTACAAAGCAAGCAGTATGCAACAAAGGGAGTTTGTAAAACTACTTGAAGCTATTTAGCAAAATCAGAACTGATTTTTGTTTATCCGTCCAATTTGTAGCAGCTCATTGCTTTAAAAAACTCTCTAATCTACTCTGAATAAGCTCACAGTTTCTCAAATAATAAACAAACTATTCATTAAACTCAACCATGGGACTAAAACACCACTCTGCTGTTTCTGCAGATTGAATGTTCTCACCAGAGAAATATATTTTATTCTTTTAGGCAGTTACAGAAGTCTCGCACATGCTTAGCTGCTATTTAGGAATTTCATGGAAAAAAAGAACACCTGTCTCACAAATCAAAACCTAATTGATCTATTCAGAAAAAATGGGAGCGGGGAGCAGAAAAATAGCGAACTTCTGCATTACACAATCGCGAATGGTATTGTTTTGTTTTTGGGAGCTATATCTGCAATTATTTTTGCAATCTTTAGAAATCGGCATTTTTTAGATTGTGAAAAAAGTAAATAAGAAACTAAAAATTCCATGTTTTCCCCCAGTTTTTATGGACATTTTCAAATTCTCCTGCATTTTCCCAGTTTTTAAGACAATTTTTAAATTCCCTGTGTTGTCCCGGTTTTCTAGGTTCTCCCAATGGCATGGCAACCCTGATAAAATAAATTCCAAATTTTATTTGAAATCAACCAAATATCTTATTTAGAAACTAGTTAAGAACTGAAAGAAAAAAAAAGAGAAGTATATATATTAAAGCCAAATCATTTAACTTGAAATGAAAATTAAACTTTTTTTTTTTATCTATATAGATTCAAATTTTCAAAAACAGCTAAACTAAAATTATAATCTTGTTACTAATGTAAAATAAATTTTACTTATTAAAGATTAGAAAATAAAAACTAATTCAGAGCAAAATTCGAATTTCAATTTTTAGCAATGCAAATTGGAATTATATAAACAAAGATGTAACTATAATAAGAAACAGTGTTTAAAATTGGTATTTTAATTTTTTTAAAAATTCAAAGTTTTCAGAAAGTTTAATAGGAGTTAGCCACACTTTTTTCTCACTGGTTTTCTTCTAATATTTCTATTCTCATTAAAGCTTAAGGATCATGATTTTAAAAAATCAGCTTTAGAAAATCATAAACTATTTTAATTCGTTTATTAAAAAATTCAAGATTTTTTAAATTATATTTCCTTTTGTCTTATAAATAAGTTAGATAAGTTCAGTTTCCCATACCAGGTTATGAAGTATTGCATGCTATAGTAGTAGGTCAATGGTAAAAAATTGTTTATACATGTATAGGACGATTTCAGAATGAAAATTTCAACCAGATATTGAAATGTTTAACATAAAAAGTATTTTTTATTGATAAATAACAATGTTTTAAAAATATAAATTTAGAAAAAAAATGGTTTAACTTTTTTCTAAAAACTGTACTGACTGTAATTTTTTTATAAAGGAAAGTATAGCTATTAAAAAGTATATATAAAATGATTAAATGAACGAGATGCTGCATATAATTGTACAAATTAAGAACAATGTTTACCTTTTTCTTTACTCTATTTAATACATAAGCCAGCTTTTGAACAACAGGATGATCACAAAGTAGTTGCTCCAGAAAAACCTACAATAAAAACAAAATTACAATATGTCTTACTGTCTTATAAATACAGTTGGAAATATGCATTCCAACATGTATTTATAATTGGAACGACTAGATAAAAGATAACATTTAACACAATGTGGAATTTATAGTCATCTCAAATTTACTAAAGAAATTCACAAAATTGTCAAAAGTTAAGTTCAAAATTCGGCATTCTAAACAAAACAAAATAATATTTTATTTTTTTTAAAATCCAAATCATTATTTGATTTAATTTTTAATTAAACAGCATGAATAGAATCTGAATAAGTTTTTATATTATAAAAGAGAAATTAATCAGGAATTTTAATAACATTCTATACAAACAAATACACGGAATGAAAACTACCAATTTTTGCCAAACTGCTATATTAGTAACAAGTCCAAAACGAAGTCGATGAATTAAAATAAAACAGAAGACCCATGCAATTTTCAAAAATTTCATTCTTCCCCTTTTTCCCCCCCTTCACCAGATAGTTTATTCCTTTATTCAATTTAATCAAAATATATGAAGCTAAGTATTAACTATTTTGAATCCAAGTCAGTCCATTTGTAGCAAATACAATTAGTATACAAATACAGCAAATTTCTTGCAATATTGGATCTTGAAACGAGAATCCTTCAAAGCTTAATCCAAAATTCTGCCATCAGACCATCTCCATCTACTTTATATTTTTGATATTAGACATGATAATATTTTAAATAATATTATAAGACTTTTAATTTCAATCTTTTAAAGCAAATTCATGATAAAAAAATGATAACTAAATAGAAATTTTATATACAAAGTATATAAACATCATAAAAAGACTAAAAATATACAATAAAACTAAAAATTTTAATTTGCAAGGACTTTAAGATATCATTTCTAACTAGCCATCTCTGGTGATCAGCTGGTTCACCAGGATTAATGCTCATTAAAATTTTCAATTAAATATTTTATGTAACTTGATTCTTTAATTACTTCTTCAGCAAAATATTTTTAAGCTTCAGATTTTGATAGTCATATAACTCAAAGTATTATAGAAACTTTATGATACTCTGTTCATTGTATTATATATTTCTCTAACTATCATCAGAAAATTTGGAAGATAGACGAACCAGATATTTACATTTTTAATGGCACTTTTATATTATGAACTGTATCCATTAGATATAATTCCATAATATAAAATATATGTATACAATAAATGGAACTTAAATAAAGTAAGACAATTAAAACAACATGAAGTTAATATTAAACAATTTGGCAAAATCACGGACATGAAGTTTAACTTAAAATCAAATAAAACCAATATTCCTGGCAAACCAGGTAGTTGTCTGAGGTGACTAGATTAACTAGATATTTATTTTATAGATTCAGATAAAGGTTAGATAGATATAATTATAAATTTAGATAGATTAATTGGATATTTATGTGTTTAGTAAAATTTGATGTCACAAGACTTGAACAGAGCTATATAGGACAAAGTAACATGCTTTAATGTCTAAAGTTTGGGAAAATCTTAGGCATGAAAATAATAGTATAATATTGTTTTTTTCATTCGGTATTTAGATCTACATTTATAGATCCGATTCATAAAAAAGGGCAAAATTTATACTGTTCTTTTTTCACACAGATTCCTTTTTAATGGATATTTCATGGTTTGCAGGATAATGCTCAAGTTGATCAAATATAGCAGCCCTTATGGGTTTTGAACAAAATTTCTTCCATAATGTTTTAATAATGTATTATAAAATATAAGGGTAGAAATGATTATATCATTATCCATGTTTTGTCAAAACTGCTACCCAGCTAACAGAAAAGTAGCTTTGAATGTTTAAATAGAACCGATTCCTGAACTTTAAAAAATGTAAAGATACCTATTGCTGTGATAAATAAAAAAAAATAAATAAATAAATAAATAAATAAAAAAATTAAATCAAGCCAAATATTATATCTTCACTTCAAAAGTATATATAAAAATATAAATCAAAAGTATATAAAAATGCAGTACAAAAAAAAAAACAGCATTTACCATATCCTTTTGTAAAGCATCCAGGGTGTACTGTTTTCCATAATTATCCAGTTTCTTACATACCAAAGAATCAATCAGTAACTTTCTAGATGGGCAGCTGAAAACAGATGGCAAATTTATAAATTTTATTGAAAAAATAAGTAATTTTTAAAAGACATTTTAATGAAATCAAATATATTCATATGATATACATGAACAATGTAACAATTAATCTAGGAATCCACTTCATATCATATATTTGTTGCAAGCAATATATTACAGTATTATAATATGTAGAAACTTTTGTTATGCATCATACACGTATCTATTTGTGTGTGTGTGTAATATACTTCTGCAGATAAATGGGCGATAAGAAAAAAAAATTTGAAATTAACCTCAATTAACCATTTTGTCAAGGAAAGGCATGATTTATACTTAGGAATAAACAGTGGGGCACATGCTTTTTCACATCAGAGTGCAAATCTGCAATTGTGATTCAGAAATGAGAATTGGTTGACATAAATCCATAAAATATCAAACAAAAATAATTCTAGAAGTATTTCACTAGCTTCTAGTAAATTTTTTATAAAAGTGAAAAATAACCATATTTTCTTTTAATATCTTCTTCCTGAATGTTCACAAACAGATTTTATCAACTTTTCTGAAATCGGAATTTTAATTCCTTTATAGACAAAAGACAGTTAACAGCAAAAATTCAGAAATTCTTGAAAAAACAAATAAACCTATTTAATTGATTAAATTATTATTAAAGGCTGAAATACAGAAAAACACACTATATGAATTACAATATCGAATGACTTTGTCCATAAAGAATTATGAATGAGAATTTTAGAAATACCTCCCTTTTAAAGAGGAAGTATGATTAAAAAGACTTAAAACTCTAAAATTAATTATAGGAGAATTTATATAAACAGCACTCTAAGAAGGTGCAAATTTTCCTTCCAGTGTCCTTATATTAATACAACAAGACTACATTTACTTGTATACAAGCTGATATATCTGATATAGCATGGTATATCAAAAGTTTTTCTTGTCTTTTATCATTAAAAAAATTAACTATTTAATTAAATGTTACAAAACTTTTACAAAAATCTTTCTTAATCTTCAGAATTTATGAGTAAAATTTTATGAGCTAATGATAAATATTATATTTAGTAAAAATTGCATCAATTTTTAATGGCTACATAGCTTAAACATACGTTAAGTAAAAGTATATTTAATATGAGTACTCAACAGAAAGCCAAAGGCACATAAATAAAATCAATTTGTTAAAATATGTACAAAAAAAATTATTTTATATAAAATATAATACACAAAATTTATTGATTTTTACTTTGAATATTGATACATGAATTATTTCACACTAATTCAAAATATAAAAATTATGTTATTTCCCAATATTTTATTATATATTAGAAGGTGCATATATATATATATATATATATATATATATATATATATATATATATTTGAATTAAAACTAGGGTAAGGACTGCTTCCTGATGCTTATCAAAATTAGAAATGTCAGTTTTCAATAACAATTTTATTACTACATCAACATTAATATTTTTACCAATTTTAAACATGCATTAAGCATTTAGAGAATAGGTAAACCCAACAATATTGAAAAAGTTATATCATTTTCAACAATTAAAAATGACCCGAAGAGCTGATAAAAGACAAATCATTTTATTGTTTTCTGCATTAGATTTAGAGGCAAGCTCTTCATAATGAGCATGAATTTCAGGTAAATAAAGCTTTAATATCGGAATCCATGATCATAAAAACAAAACCACATGCAATTCAAAATTGTTTTTTCTCATACACACCCTCTCAGGTCAAAACAGTTAAATTAAAAAAGGATGATAAAATCCATAATTTTTTTAATAATTGATTATGAACATAGGCACGAGAAATGTTTTATTTTACAACGTGAAGGAAATATAACATTATACTACTATTCTAACCTCCTCATCATCCATAAGAGGTTGCTACATACACAGCTGCTGAAAAATTTAACCAAGAACAATTTCTAAAATCAATAATTCAAAAAATAATTGCTTTAAGACATACTTTTAAATAAACTATCTATATATTATTAACACTGCCTAAGGAAAATTGCCATTTCCTTTTGCTTCCTAATTTTTTTTTTTTTTTAATTCCCAATGGAAATACATTTAACCTAATTTATTCCATCTTAAATTTGAACTACAGGAAATTGCCATCAGTGAAATAAGAATTAAAAACATTTTTAAAAATAATTTTTAAAATGATAATTTTTATCACCAGCTATATGTCTTCATAATGTAGGATTACTTAACTTTTCTATCTCTTGATCTCTATTCCTAATAAAGACAATTTCCTTCTCGCAATATCCATGTAAATATTGTTACAGAATCACTCCAGTAATACCCCGTACTCCAACCTAGAGCTTCAATCAAATTCACCAGCCTCGCTTCAATCACAAATGCAAGAAGTAACATTCTTAGCATAGTCGTGCCTCTTTAAAAGAGCAACTCCAGACTTTGGTGCAAGTAAAAATAGCTCAGAAGACCATTCTTTTCTATTCTAAGGAATACAACAATAGCATATGTACTTCTATCATTAAATGTATGAATAGTGCAGCTGCATAACTCTTCTGAAAATATTGAAACCTAGAAATCTATATATCATTTCTTTAAACCACTGTATATATTCTTTATGAAGTTAACCAGGTATTTCTTCAACTTGTGTCTAATTTCCATGCTTTATATAGCATAATTTTTGGACAAAGCATCATTGTAAGGTGAATCCAAAAAGATCAAATATTTTACGACATAACATACTTCTTTTAGTTATTTTTTCTAGATTAATATCATCAAACCATTTCATGTTAGTTTTCAATGTGTCCAATTTATTATTCCAAATAAGACCTAATATTAGAACTTTTGCCTTTGAATTAGTTTCACAATCATCAGATCATTCCCATTGTCTAAGATCAAAACCACCTTTTGCCATCAAGGTTTTAGAACTGGAGATGAACTCATTTAATTGGCCTTTAATACCAACACTAGCAACATTTTTAATATACAAACCCTGCAAATGACTTTTCTTGAGACTTTTCAAATCCTTCACATTTTTTGAACATGGTACTCATTTACTGAAACCAAAAGAAAAGGGCTGCAATTCAAACCAAAAACAAGTCTTGTGTGTTCGAAAGGCTCTTGATTTCTTTTCTTCCAAATATTTCTATCTCAAGAATTGTAGGAAATCTCTAACTTCATTACAAATATTTATTTGTCGAAAAATGTAATAATTTTTGGACAAAGCTCAATGCCTTTGTCACACCCTGAATCAAAGAAGAACTTCTGGTATAAGCTCAAAATTAAGACCACATTCCAAGCACTGTGTCAAAGATAGATAATTAGCTAAAACATCAAACTCTGCATGAATTGGAATAGTTATTAATTTATCACTGCAAGGGGAGGTAAATAATTACCATAAGAGATTATTTCGTTCATTGGAACTTCCTCTACTATGCCTTCATCTAACCAATTAAGAAAATTTTCATATTTCTCATACATATTCATACCTACAAGTTTTGAAATAATACAGTCAAGCCTTTTCCTCACAAAAAATCCCAGTTGTCGGGCAAAAGTGACTAATTATCAGACCATGATAAATAAACCTCATATCAGCTACCTTTATCAATTGCCATTGTTTCTAAAAAATGCTCCTTGGTCTGAAGATCAATCTTGTACTTAGATTTCTTCCTCAATATGATTATTGATTCTGATCAAATCCAATGACCATAAATTTGGGATTTCAGAGTCCTTTAGAAATAGTAATAACACTTGCATCGGCAAATTTTCTTTCGAAGATTTTTTCTGTGGTATCTTAGCCATTAAGGTCCATCCTAAAAAAGTTTCTATAGCACAAGACCAGAGGATAAGACTTTTCATTTGCTAGTCAACATTTTCTTCATAACGTTAGTTCAATGAGAATATTGGTAATTTTATAAATATCACTAATGACAGATTAATCTCATTTTCTTCTAATTCTTTTCTCCAAGGACGTTTAAACACTGACCTAATATTGCCACAAATGAATCCAGAAATTCAAACTTACAGCTTATGTATTAGTCAAAATGGATTCCAAAATGAGTGTCAGTCTTAAATATCATCACCAAATTGTCTAAATTCCAAACTATTCAATGTAAACTTTCTCTTGGTATTATTAAAGCTGCAGTAAAATTACAAGAAAATGACTTGCTTCTATTTTGAGGATAGTATTCTTGCTAATTCAATTTCTTTTCAGCTTCAAGTTTCAGTCTTTCAAATTTTTTTTCTATCTTCTTTTTCAGAATCTAGTAATTTTCGTTCTGAAACAACATTACTTAAGAATTCTTGAGATTTCTGGATTATTCTTTCATTCATAACTGTTTAAAATAAAATCTTTTAATCCACCAATTGTAATACTGTTACGGGATTTCCGGGTTCGTTTGGATAGTGGGTGGAGATATATGTTATATGGTGTGGAGAACACTCAATCAGCAGGCAGCAGGAGAAAATGAAACAACGTTTATTTACACGAAGATACACAGGACAGCACAAAGATGACAACTATATACAGCACAGAAGACGATTATCTTCAGCCGAGACGTGCAGCATACAACAGCAGCATACAACAGTATACAAAGCAGCTCTACACCGTCGCTTCCGACTACTCTTCGACTCCAATTCACCACTCGACTCACCACCCCTCTGCTCTGCCGCTTCCGATTGCTTCTCAATTCACCGCTCCGGTTTATGACTGCCCGGCAGCTGCGGATGCTTCCTTTTATAAGTCTCAGGAGGCCGGGCTAGACGCCTCTCAACCAATCAGGAACGTTCGAGGCGTATCTCCGTTCCTACTCGATGGATCGGGAAAATTCTCGATGTTTCGGGTATAATCTATTTTGGCGCCAAAGTTGCCAAGCTCTAGGACCTCCTATGGAACCGACTATGCTGGGAAGCCACCTCACAAATTCGTAACAATACTTTCCGCTACATCGTCTCCAATTTCGGATATAGCATATTTCAAATCTTTTTTTATAACACCTTTTACAATTTGAAACATCTTGATTTATTTGCAAATATCTTTGATTACAAATATTACGTTGCAGGTGCCAAAAAATATTAAAGTTTTGTTTTTTTTTAATTTAAAAGCAAAATTACCATTTTGTTTTGCTTTTATAACTTAAAAAAATCCAAACAAATGCAATCAAATGAATTTATTCCAACTTTGAATTGACCTACAAGTTGCTATCAGCAAAGCAATACAACTAAAAACATTTTTTAAATAACATTGCCATTCTAAAAATAAATAAATAAAAATATTAATACATTTTCAACATACATCTGTCACTCTGAAATTAAAACGACTTGCAGGCAGACAAATGGAAAAAATTTTCAGCCAGAAAAACTTTGACAGTATATGTTTTTAAAATATACTCAACCTCATGAAGAAATTTTAAAAAGTATAAATATAACAACTTTTCTTAGTATTTACATTACAAAGTAATTAATCAAAATTTCAGCTAATGTTTATTTTCAAATGCAACAAAAAAAATACATTCTTTAATTGTTTATAACTTACCTTTTTCTTCTATGCCTTGAATTCTTTTGACTATTTATATTTGGTGATGAGGTCTGATTAGCAAAAAATTCATCAGTAACACTAAAAGTGTCAGTAATTTTCAAAACAAGCTCATTGGTAGATTTGGAAGATGTCGAGTCAAAGGAACAAGTAGTATAAGTTTCATCACAATTTAATAACACTTCATTAACTAGAGAACTTTCAACTGAAACTTCCTTATCTAAATTCTCAGTTTGTGTTTCTTTATCAATCCTTTCTATAAATCCTCCCACATGATCAGACATTTTTTCTCTGTTGCCTTTTAAATCAAAAAAATAAATAAATAAATTATGTATTTTTAAATTAAAATTACAAAATATCCTAAAAATTATAATTTAGTGAGCTTAAAAAGAAAGGTAATTTTTTATAAACAGAAGAGAGGGAGAAGATTGCTTTCAGTTGCTCAATTTCAATAGAAACAAGAAATCTTCAGGGCAACAAAATATTCAAAAAAGAAAATTGCTACAAGTTTCTACATAGACTAATGAAAATTACAACATAAACTACTTTTTAAACATTTAATTGATTTTACTTTTTCAAAATAACTATTACAATTTTTAAAATAACGATTATAGAAATCTTCTCACCTTTTTCACAACAAAGTTCAGCAAGATAATCACACAAGGATTTGTCATTAATATTTAGACAATGGGGCATGCCATTTTTAACAAGGTACCTATGTTCTTCCAGATGTGGACTTTCTTTTAAAAAAATTTCAGCAGACATCCAACATTTCATCTCAATTAGATAGCCTAAAATAAAAATCAAAGTAAGATCATATAAAAATAAAAATTAATACTAAAGTCATAACAAATGATAACAATAATGAAATAATTCAACATCCCATGCTTCCACATAATAAAACTCTAAATCTCAATTCAAACAATGATAATGCATTTTTAAAAATATTAAATAGATTTTTTATAAAGAAACTAAAATTAATTTTACCATACTTAATGCCCTAATTATGAAATAATAGGAATAATAAATAAAAGCAATATTAAAATTAATAACTTATATAACCATTATTTGAATTCTTAAAGATATTTTCAATAATAGTTACTAATAAATTTTTACATGGTACAAGAGTCAGCTTATATAGACAATGCTCCATTTAAACATATACCTTCTTGCAAAATTTAGAAATCTTCCAAAAAATTAATTTTTTCTTTAGATAAATTCTCAGAATTCACTGAGTCATATGTAATGAAATTGTTTGTATAAGCATTGAATCTCCCTAAAATAATAAAGCCATTAATAGAAACTAACCTGGCTGAACAACTGATCTTGTTGGGAATGAAGGTAACCATTATGAATAGTGTTACTATATAGGTATTTCATTGTATGTTGGGGGGGGGGGGATCACAAGTGGAGAATTAATTTAGCATATGTCTTAGGAAAGATTGTAAAAATATTTCCTTTTTTTCCCCCCACATCACTTACACAGAAAATAAATACATTAAAACCTTATATTTATATAAAACCACACAAAACTTATACATAGACAATAAAATAGCAAAAATCATTTGAACATAATTGAACCAGAAATGCATGGCATTTACCAAAATCAAAAGTGTAGAATTATCATATTTCAAAATAATAGCTTACCTAAAACTAGGCGGGCTGTTTCTGATGGATAAAGTATCATATTGAAATAATCTGAAACAAAACCAAATATTAAAAATCACACCAATTTATCCATTTTTTTTTTTTTTCATTACAATAAACTTCAATTGTGAATTTAAAATCTTTCAAGATTATGAAAATGTTCTGCAACTAATAGCAAAGAATTATCAAAGAATCACAACTAATGGTTGTAAAAATGTGAATTTTTTTTCAATAATTTCAATTTTTGAAATTTAAAATATGATCTTGTAGTAATTTTCCAGTAGAAAGTTATGATAAAGAATTTCAGCATAAATTCAGAATTAGAAATGGGGGTTAAAATACACAAAATAATAATTAATAAATATGACAATTCTAAAGTAATAGCTATTTAATTAAAATAATACACTTTATATAACTTAAAATAAGTTACTACAATTTTCTAATTAGAAATAAATAAACAGGAAAAAAGAAAGCAATTTTAAGAAGTAATTAACTGAAGAACGTTATAGTAATGAGATTGGAACTGCAAATTTTTTTTAATGTTTAGGTTTGAAAAAATGATTAATCTGTTAATAAGACAAAATGCATAGCAAAAACTTATACATTGTATATTTGTATATTTGCAAAAAAGATATACAAACTATCATTCAGGAAATTTAATTTTCCGAATCTGGACAGTCTAATATCCCATTTAATACAGACTAATATCCTATATCTCCTTTTATAAAAAGGAAAGTACATTTGAATAAATTATAAGTTACTATGATATGTAATAATAAAAGTTAAATAATTTAATAGAGATCTGAATAAAATCTAAGTAAAAGATTTTCAAATTAGCAATTCAAAAATATTAGCTTTGACATAAAAAGGATTAAAATCAAATAATTTGGATGGCTTTTAAGTAATTTATCAAATTAATATTAAAAGTTTAAATACATAAAAAATGAAATAGAATTTTTATAGGAATTATAGGAATAAATAAAATAAAAATTAGCAGAACACTGAAAACGATGAGCAAAAAGGTTTTAAAGGCTTTTCTCCGAAGTTTATTGAGCTTTCCAAAATTAATTCTATTTCATAATTAGTTTGGAAAAGCAGTATTTATTACATTTTTACTAAAGATAAACAAATTCTTTTGCACTTTAGTCAGCAGGGCCAGCCATCTGGGGGGTGTGACGGGTGCTATGCACCTGGGTCCCATGACAGAAGGAGGCCCCACCGTAATTAAGAATTAATATAGTGTTCTGAACAATACACACATACACGTTTACACATACTGAAAGTGTACAAGTTTGTTAATTTAATTCATTTAATGCTTGGAAAGAATTTTTTAAATGACTAAATTTACTTTCAACTATTGGTAAAATAAATCAACTTAAATTATTCTAATTTTCTAACCTTCCATTTCGAGGAAATCATAAAATAAAAGGATAGCCTAATAATGAAAAATCTTTATGTTTGATCAAATTATTAAGTAAATACGACCCTGTGCTAACGGATCATAAAAACAAAATAATAAATTTGAAAAATAGAATTGTGCATCATTTAGCACACAGTTCTAAAGAACAAATTATCTCTGCAAAAGGAAATCAAGTCCTTAACAAAATTAAACATGATATAAAAGCAGCCATGTACTATAGTATCGAAATAGATTGTACTCCTGGTAGTTCCCATAAGGAACAAACTGCAATCATTATTAGGTATGTAAAATTTTAAGATAATTTAAAACTATAAACGAGTCATTTATAGTTTATTTAAGTAACTGATGTAACTGGAGAAGAACAAAAACTCTATTGAAAAGATTTACTGAGCTTGATTTAGATATTATGAATTGTAGAGGGCAAGCATATGACAATGGTAGTAACATGAAAGGGAAATATAGAGGAGTGAAATCTGGAATTTCTCTAAATCTGCATACAATTTATGTTTTGCCTAACACATTCCTTTAATTTATTAATTTGCAATGCTGCTTCCAGCAGTATATATAGTATACAAAAACTTTTTGGGATATTAAAACGTTTATATTACTTATTTTCTGCAATGGGAAAAAGATGGGAAATTCTACAAAGCATTTAAACATTACTCTTAAACCATATGCGACACTCATTGGAAAGCCAAAATAGATTCAGTTAAAGCTGTGTATACACAGTTTGAACAAACTTGTAATGGCCTAGAAGAATTTATTGTTGTAAATAATGATAATACAGCACTATCCGAAGCTAAAAGTTTATTAGGTGCAAAAAATGCCATTTATTTTATGCTTAATTGTATTGTTTGCAATATTTTCCAGAATTAATACTATCAAACTATTTCAAGCATAAACAATTGTTCTTGACTCTGCTTTCAATTTAGTCAATAAAATTAAAATTGAAATCCAAAATTTAAGAACACATTTTTTGACGAAGCAAAAGTGCTAGCACATAATTTGAACATTTTCCTGAAAAACGAAAAGATTATGTTCTGAAGTTTTATATATATATATATATATATATATATATATATATATATATATGTAACTGTAGAGGAATTTAGATTTTATTTTTATAATACTGTATTTGATACTGTTATTATACAAATAGAAGATGGGTTTAAAAGTATACCAAATTGTATTTCTGATTTCAAATTAATCACTGATATAACAACTTTAGAAAAATATAAATTAGAGAAATATTCTAAAAACATTGTAACACAGATGTAGATGAAAATCTAATCCAAGAAATTTGTTTGTTACTGGATTTGATTTTGAATGAAAAAGATGTAAATAATGCACAAGACATATTGCAATGCATACTAAATAATAATTATAACGAGTTATTTCTAAATGTATTGACTGTGTTAAAACTTTTCTTTACGTTGCCAGTGACTACAGCAAGTGCTGAACTCTCTTTCAGAAAATTAAAATTAAAAAAAGAATTACCTTCAGTGAAGCATGTGTTCCAGAACGCTTAAATGCACTTGGTGTATACGAAAGAAAAGAAAAAGAAATTGCAAAACATTGTAATTTTTCTGAAATAATTGATATAGTAGCAAAAAAAAAAAAAATAATAATCAAGCATTAAATAAATATGCATTAATAACATATTTGGATCAGATTTACTGTACGGTCACCCTTGGCGTGATTTTTTTACATTGGCAATAAATCTTTCTATATGGCAATATAATAGGGTAATTGCATTAACCCTATTGGTCAACTGAATGTAGCCACCATTATTTAATTTTCGTTCGACCACGTTGCACATGTGCTTTTTTAATCTTCAGCTCCCGCATTCTTTTCGTGAAATTTCAGTGATGGCTGCTGCATGGGGAATGTCTGAGGTAAGTGCAAGAATGTTTGGTGAGAATGATGTTATGTGATATGATGAGAATGTTAAGGTATTTGTATTGATTGGATAAAGGTAAGGAAACGTTTGAATTTAGTATGAAAGCGGGTTTGATTGCGAATAAATATGAGTGTTGTAAGTGTGGTAAGGATATGAAATTGGTTGAAAGCCCGATATAAGTGATGGTTTTGAGTGGAGGTGTAAATCAAAGGTGAAAGGACAAATGCATGACGTCAAAAGGAGTGTGAGAAATGGTTCTTTTTTTTAATTGAGTCGAATGACATTGAAAAAGATTTTAGTTCAGGTATATTTGTGGGTGACTCAGAGTAAGGTTGATTTTAATATGAAAGAAAGTAAATGTTCTTCTAAGACTGTGTGTGATTATCGTTCCTATTGCCGTGAGTTTTGTGTAGTAGAGATGATTGAAAGTAGTATGAAAGTGGGTGGAAGTGGCGTGCCTGTTGAGATAGATGAAAGTAAATTTGGAAAACAAATTGAATCGGGGGAAGCATGTAGAAGGTAAATGGATGTTTGGGTCATCGAAGTAGAGGCGGAGTGAGATGGATGGTAGTGGGGGGGGGGGGGCGATAGCAGCAAATAGGAGAGAGGTATGTTTACTGTTCATTATTAACGATTTCAGCGATTTGGCTGCCATTTTATTTTTTTGCGCAGGCAACATTTTCTCTACGCTGTTTTGTTTAAATCTCGTTCCTACAAGAAATCGCCATTTTGACGAGATTTTGAAAAAGTCACCAAGGATGACCGTACAGTAAATTTTTACCATATATTCAAATTTGTGTTTTTTTTTTTTTGATTTACAAAAAATTAAGGCCTTAAATGAATTCTTGCACCCAAGCCCCTTTGAAGAGAAAGCTGGCTCTGTTAGTCAGGTTATTTCTTAGGTGAAACTATCACGTTTCTAATTATGCTTATAAAAAAAAATCCTCCTTTTGTATTATTTTATCAAATGACCACTTGAAAATCCACTTATTATGTGTCCATTACAAGAACACTTCCAGCCAAATGTCTATGTTTTAAATGTATGAGTTACAGAAACAGGTTTCAGTAAGGAAGATTATTTCAATTAGGAGGAATCGGACAGAAGTTTAGGGGTTATATTTTTTTTCTTGGCGTTAATTTGAAGTTATAAAAAAAAAGCTGTCGATGATTTGTCTTTTCACTATACCTACAGTTGTATGTACCTTTACATTAGCTTAGTTTACTTCTTTCATATTTTATTAACCCCTTCTTTTGTTAATATTCAACTGCATTTCATTATTTAATAATTTTTTTTAGTCTCTTAAATTATGACATCCTTCAAAATGACCATTCAATTTAAGAAAGGAGAGACTTGAATCTCAAGTACTTGAATTATTTTCAAATTTAGAATACTTTTACATATAAATTTTTTTGAAGTTAATTATGTTTCAGAAAGCTTGTGCATATTGAAAATGAGTTATTATTGTTCTTATATTAAATTAGACAGATTACATCATGTTTGCTCCAGATAATTTCATATTAATTACATAAATTTAAAATGAATGGAATAAAGACAATTTTTTTATCATGTATGATTCTACTTTAGATTTCTTAACGATTCTTTCTTTTTGTGCAATCATTAGACTTCCGAATTATTCAGTTTCTCCATTTTATTAGCGTTGTTCTTAATATGCATATGGAAGAATATCAGATATATTCAATATTTTCAGCTTTAAATAATTTTGAGTTTAGCAAATCATTTTTTAAATTTGTTTTCAAAAATTAAATGTAATAATAACAAATATTGCAAATTTGGAGCTAAAAGAAACTTAAATGAACTTCTACCTATGAGAAATGAATTCTTCCTATAGTAACTTGTTTCTTTAGCGACCGCCACAAACATAGACGTTTGACAGGAATTATTCTCCTGGTGGATACACAGTACTTAAAATGTGATTATAGAAACACACTAGCAAGATTATTAAATATCCTTAGGTATTCTACTCTAAAAAGTTTTCAGAAAAATTAAAGGGATGAATATACATTTTTTTTTTTTTTTTTTTTTTTTACTGAGTAAGAAATGGATAAATCAAGTAAACAGGTAATAATTTCAACATTTAGTATAAAATGTAAAAATCTGCACTATACATTTAAATGCATTTTTTTTTTCAGATGCTTTAAATTTCATCTCATAAGCAATAAGGAAATAAATTTTTAAAAACTTCAGAAAAAGAAATATATAAAATATAAAGCTTCCAAATCTAGCATAAAATCAAATACATTAGAATAAAAAAGTAAATCAATTATTGTTAAATTAATTCAAATAGAATTTAATATTTAATTATTGTATATTTCTGTTTTGACAACTTCTAAAAATTTATTTCAAACAATAAGATCTTCAACCATTCATAGATTACTGGCCATTTTTATAATTATATTTCTTTGATTTTTTTTTTATTTTCATCAGAAAAATAATGAACTCTAATAGTCAATTTATGCTTATGTGATAAAGTGCACCTCTAATTTGAATTTGGAACCATAGAGTAAAATTACATTTACTGTCCCTAATGTTATAAATAATATTTTTATATTTAAAATAATTGTTTACCTTTTCACATTAACTTTTCTTTGATAATAATTTTAGTTCTGACATTAATTTTTTTTATTAATAGAATTTAATCTGATTATTCATTTATTTAAAATGAATTAAAATCATTCTTATTAATGAATTATTTTTAAATCTTAAAATGAATTAAAATAAAAATCATTCTTATTTTTTTACACTATTTGATCTAGCAAAAATCATTGCATTTTTTACTTTAATTATTTATCATATTTTTTATAAATTTACTAACAAATATATTCTCTAATGAACTGAAAAAAAAAAACCCTTAATGCTTAAAAGAATGCAGTGAACAACATGATGAAAGATTAAAAACCTTGAAAGGGATGTACACAGCCTATATATTAAGAACGTCATATGACAATCATTTTTTTTTTTTTTTTAGAAAGGCGACTTGAAAAAAAAATTTTTTTTTCCAGTTAAAAAGTATATGTAAAATCGAGGTTTAAAGCAAAATGTAAGATTTCCTTTATATCCGACTCATATGCTCTTAAAAAGTAAAGACAAATGCTCCTTAATTCCACATAATAAATGCGCTTCGTAATTTCTCTTGAGAAGCCCTAACTTGAACTCAACCTTAGAAATACTTTGCATAATCTACACTTCAAATCAGGCATACAAGAAAACAATTTTTTTTTAAAATTAATGCATCACTCTAAAAAAACAATTTAAACAATCTTTAAGTCTTACAAATAAAAAATGAGTATGTACGTGAAAGGATTTCACTCGTACATACTCATCATCAAAATTACACTTTTTAATAATCAAATCATTATGCAAAAGGCAATTAATTCATTAGAAAAAATCATTTGAGCATTCTTAGGTATTTCAGTTCTTGCCATTTCTTTTATGGATGTAAATATGTGTCCAAAACAAAAGGCTTTTCATTAACCGTTTAACTAAATTTCAATTTAGAGGGTCAAAGAAAATACTTAAGAATAAAATGCATAATTATAAAAACATATAAATCTATTGACTAATAAAGCATGGAGCAGTAATCACAAATACTGATTGTGATTTTTATTCTATCGTAGTAAGTTAAAACAAAGGTTTTCGCCACCATTTTTTTTTTAGTTCGTAAGCGCCGTTACGATCAGACAAGTAGTAAATAATATACCAACTTACAGTTCAAATATGCTTCAGCTCAGTTCAACTCAACTAATTAATTAGCTATAAAAATATCCTTGACGGAGAAACATTAAAAAAAAAAATCACAGACACATAATTCACTCTGTAAGTTCAATCTGAATTCAGCTCCCAATTTCATGATTGGTTGACTTATTTTGCAAATTCATTTTCACTTCACTTCTAGAAAGGTTTGAAATATCCGATTTGGAAAAATTATCATTGGAATTTATAAAAGAGTCAATTTTACAGTGATTAATTGCATATATTTGTAATTGTATAATTTTAATATATTTTTTAATTATTCCAAGAAGTGAGAATAAAAATATAAATTTTTGTCTCAAGTAACGCATATGTACGCATGGAAATTAGAGAGGCATAATCCACTATTTTTTGAATAACCAATATTTTTGCTATTATCGTTTTTAAATATTTGTTCTTAATAACTATTATTTTAATCACACTTTTAATTAAATATTATTATTTATTATTAATAACAAAATTTATTAATTATAATTAATATTTGATTTATTAATTTAAATAACATGAGATTGACTTCATTTAGATATTTGAGCTAAAGTTTTAACTTCGATTTTTTTTTTCAAATCATTTATTTAATTTATTTATTGGAGTAAAGTATTTTCTGAAAAAATTTGAAATAAAAAAGTCTCATTTCTCTAAAATTTTCACTTTAGTTCTATACTCTACTAATAGATGGCGCCCACTCAATATATGCCAACAGATTCTCATATCATGGGTAATTAAAAATTATTTTCATGGGATACTGGTATTGTCAAGTGCAAAGTTCCTTAAGTCAAGAAATCGCCTATATAAATGAGCAAGCAATGAATTCACACTTACAAACACTTCTTACATAGCCCCAATTATAGTGATTTGCGGTTTCGCATGATTTCAATGATTCTGTATTCTGCTAACCTGAGGTTGAAAGTCTGTTTTGACGTTTCCTGTCCTCTTGCAGGGGACACACTTTCTTTTCCTCCTTTACTCCCCTTCTTTCGGAGGTATCGGTCTGAGGCGATTTCTGCCGGCAGATGTTTTCTGTGGGGATCTTAATTCCCTGATATTGATAAATACTTAGTTTAATGAACTAATTCTATAAAAACTCAGAAGGATTGGACTTTTGCTAGAAAAAAAATGCAGTTAAATAACACGAAATTTGAATACGTTTTATTACGATTGACAACAGGAACCTTTTAACTCATTTTATGAATAAGATATATATTTGAAAAAAACTTCTATCTTTTTTTTTTATAAATAATTGAAGAAAACTTTCTATTTATCATTTATTTATATTCATAAAATCGGATATTTGGGGGATAGAAATATCTTAGATGGTATTCCTTTTCTGTTATTCAATTCTATTGAATTAAATTGAAAACTGATTTATAATTTTGGTTCGAGTAGCTTTCAATTTTCAGTAATCTGTATGGGAATAACAAATATAAATAATATTGTATTTAACTCATCGGATTTATTAAAGAGTTCTTAATAGATGCTATGAATCAAAAACCAAACGTGAGAATTACTTATTTTATATATTAAATTTGTGTAAACTAATTTTATGTGCTATGAGAATTATATAAATCTTATAGACTCGGCTTGATTTTTAAGCTCGTAATGAATAATCAAGCTATAGATAGTATCATTTTTACTAATACCGCTATAAAGAGTTTTAATTTGTAAATTGTATTTTTGAACCATTAGCCAACAGAAGACACATTTTTTTCGAGAATTATACAAATAGAATAAGTTTCATGAGGGCCTCTAATGAACTACCTTGTTAAAGAGTGAAATACACAAAGGGAGGAGGAAACTTTTACAAATTGCAATCTTTAAAACCTTTTATGATTTTTTGAAGTGTATTTTACATTTATATATTTAATTTTAAATATGATATTATTAAGGTTATTACATAAAATTATTATTTATATTAGCGGAATAATGTATTAACTTTAATATTAAATTGTTTTAACTTCTAAAACTATACAGTTTTGAGAACCACAAACATCGCATTTTGCTGTACCTTGCTTAAACACACAACAATACAAATTTGTAAAAAAAAAAAAAAAAAAAAAAAAATCTATGAAATATAGCTAAGAAATGTACTATATTAAAAAAAATTCTATTGTACTTATATTAACATTTAAAACTGGCAATTTGAAGATGCTTTTATTTTGCTAATAAATATTTTGTAATTAATGAAAAATTATGATTTTTTAAAAAATACTCTATGTTTGTTTCACTTATTAAAACTATCTCTGGAAAAATAAAATAAAGTTCAAATAAAAATAATATGTAGATATTATAGACTGACAGACAGTCAATAGGAGGTTATAATCCTTTTTCTTAGATTCCTTTATTTTCAGAAATTTCATTATTATTCGTTTTTTTTAAATACTGAGACTCAGTAAGTATTATCGGGATCTTCTGGAAACAATTTTGTAGCAAATTTATGTGGTACTATATTTTCGAGTCGACAAAACCAATGATTTCATTTCTCTTTCGTGTACCTCTCAAAAACAGTTTATAGTAAAATACATAAGAAACTTTATGTTAAAGTGGAAATTTATTTATCTGCATTACAATTAAGAATACTTTAGAAAAAAAATAGTTTATTGAAAATAAGGAAGAAGCATTAGTTAAATTAAATAATTTTAATGCGAATATTATAATTTTTCCCGCTAAGGAGAAATCCACGTTATACAGAAAATGAAAATATTTTAATAAAAACTTAGAAATGTTAATAAACGAAACTATGATCTTTACCATACTGCAAAACATATTACTGATGATGAATAAAAATCCACGTTACGCTGAAAATGATAATATTATAATAAAAACTTAGACATTTTTGTAAACGAAACTTTGGTCTTTATCGCACTGTCAACCATATTACTGATGATGTATAAAAATCATTGATCGATACCTTATGCCAATATTTATATTTTCTGTTACGTATTTTAAAAAAAGATTCACATGTGAATGAATTTCTATGCATTATCCCAGATGTATTTAAATATCAATGATGGGAAATTTACCAGTCACATTATATTTAAAATATCTCTTTCATTTTTAAATGGACTTAAAAATAAGTCATATATTTGTTTAAAAAAACTGGGCATTCTTTGGCGGCAGGGAATTCTTATATTAACCGGGCACAAACAATTTAATTATGTGAATTTCAAATCATTTCAGTCATTGAAAAAATTAAATGTGTGACAGTTATTATGGCTTTATATCCATTTAAGGCCTATCACATACGGAATTGATATGCTGCATTGAATGTCTGCAAAATCCCTTTAAGAAAAAATAAATAAATATTTTAATATGGAAGGTGAGTGAGAAAAAAATCTGGTTCACGCACAGTGAGATAAGGAGCTCATTGCTTCCAACAATAGTCCTTATCATCAATAGTTCAGGAGAATTTCCGTTCCTTTATGGATATGATCGTAAATCTGCCACCTGATCAGTTGTAGGATTACTCTCGGCCAGAGAAGTTTTCCACAAATTGTCAATGAAATGAACAGATATCAAAGAACCCCGGAAAAACAAAAATGCTTTAGACTGGAGGTGCGAATGGGACTCTTTGTGAAATGAGAAACTCTCTGCTTGTGACCAGTAAGTTCCGCAACAACTATGAGAGAGGGGGGGAGGGTCTTTTCCTGGAATGTGCATCAGTGCGTAAAAGACTTTCTCTATGCTTAAATTGAATTCTTGTTCCTTAGCTGAAATTGTACAGATCGTATCGATTGTTATTTTCAATCATGATCATGTGCCATCAAAAATATAACTTGTAAAAAAACCAAGTCGCGTAACTCAGTTCTTCTATCGTAAAAAGTTATGAGATCCATATAATACCAAGTCGATCAATTTATTCAGTTCATACTTAAGGGTCCTTCTGTCTTAAGTTAAATACGTAATTAGCTAACCTAACAACATCTTATAGTGACCATATCAATATGAAAAATCTTTTCTGGTTTAAATAAATAGATTCACTTGGCCATCGCATGAAAACACAATGTATCTTTACATTAAATTAGAATACATTAACATATTATATTAAATTAGATTGTTTAGTGTGATGGCCAAGTCAATCTTTTTATTTAAACCATAAAAGATTTTTAATATTAATATGGTCACTATAAGATGCTGTTAGGTTAGCTAATTACGTAATAACTTAAGACAGAAGGACCCTTAAGTATGAACTGAATAAATTGACCGACTTGGTATTACATGGATCTCACAACTTTTTAGGATAGAAGAACTGAGTTGCGAGACTTGGTTTTTTTACAAGTTATGTTTTTGATAGCATCTCATTCCTTTTTGTTGATAGTCCTTTTCTTATTTTTGTATGCAGTCTTCTTCTTTTTCTTTTCCGGTACTAATTCTTGAGCTTTAGGTACAGTTTTTCTCAAAGCCTACTCCCTGTCTCTATGGATTTTTCTCGTAAGCTTTAATGTTACAATTTTTGATAAGTCTGGAGGCAAATGCTTCTTAGTCTGTTGTATTCACAAATTGAAGATTCCTGCGCTTTAATACTTCCAAAGTCAACATTTATTAGATGTAAGTCGTCCAGACTTGTAACTCTCGAAAGTGCCACATAAGCTTGACCGGATGTGAATACTGCAGAACCGATATCCATCAGTGCATTATTTAGACTTAGGCTCTGACTTTTGTGCATAATAATAGCATAGGCTATACATATGGGAAACTGTTCGCGATGAACATAAGCTCTATTAATAATTTCAAATTTAGTTTTGACCGGACTAAGCTCGTAAACATGTTCTTTGTTAAATTCAATGTATATTTTCTTAATTATTTTTGTATTTTCAGGATCAACCTTTACTCTTTGTACGATACCGATAGAGCCATTAACTAAACCAAGACTCACGTCAATATTTCGCCCTAACATGACTTTTGCTCCTATTTTTATAATTATGTTCTCTTCCAGGCCTGCAGTCATAGAAGCATCGCCTTCATAATTTTTTATGCATTCATGAGCTCTTTTTGTTAGGTATCTGGGGCAATCCATGCTACCTAGAGCTGTAAGTTTTATTTCGGGATGTGGAAGAGATTTAAGCATTGCAGTATTTAATTGTTGACACATGTTTTTTGTAGGTAATAAGCAAACGGTATCATCAGGAAGTTTCGAGAGGTGTTCAATTATTTCAATTAATCTGTTTTCATTTGAATTGGATTTGAGAGTTATTGAGAGTAAGTCGCGGTCTTTTTGTGTAGTCACACCTAATCTTTTTCTATTTAGCATTTCAACAAAGTCAGAATCATTGAGCTGTCGCACGTTAATTGTCAGTTCATCGTATATGAACAGTTCAATCCACAGATTCGGTATACTGAGGAAATCTAACAACTTGTTAGTTTCAGCAGTGGATAGTTTTTCAAAAGATAACTTTCCTCTTACCGGCGGAAGCTGTAAGAGATCTATGAAAACTACAAAAAGTTTTTTTTTCCAAACCACCTATTCTGATCGTCGCTTGTGTCGAATATTTCAGATAAGTGTAAATGAATATATGTTAAAGTAACGTTGGATATCATCGACACTTCGTCTATGATAAACAACACTACTTCTTTCAAATCTGATCTCAGAACTTGGAGCATTTTATCAGAAAGTGACTTGTACTTCGGTGTTTGCTTGTGTTCTACAGGCAGCTTCAATAGTCTATGTATAGTCAATCCATTCACATTGAATGCAGCTATTCCTGTTGGAGCACTAACTGCCACTCTTTTTGTTTAAATAGCCTTAACCCAAACTTTCAGAGTTTATTAAAAAGCTCTTTCCAGTTCCACTCACAAAACAGCGTAAAACGTCAGCGTTATTATCAGTTGTGCCCATTTTATTTGTGATCATATCGAAGACTCTTTTTTAATCGGCATTAAATTTTGCGATCATACTTTGAAGATCAGTTTACTCTTCTTTTACCAGATTGATTCTCTGAAAGTCACCCATTGCGTTTGCAGCTTCCACAGCTTCAAAATTGAATTATTTCAAATTTCATATTGTTACAAACCTGTAATTTTGCTTCCCAGCGCAAATAGAGTCATCATAAGAAAGACCGTTTTACAGTAATCTATATTGGATGCTGTCGGATGCCGAGCCAGTGATCCCAGAGCTTGGTGACAAAATTGGCGACGAATTTGCCGACAAAATGGATAATGCTCGAAACTTCGAGAAATTTATCGATCCGTCCATTATTTCACACATATTTTAGTTTTTCCTTGATTTATACACTAAACACTAATTGTATTCTAAACTTGAAGCTTCTATGTCTGCTAGAGTCAGTGACAAAATTCACAAACTTTGACTAGTTATAATTCTTAAACTACAGGTTCAAATTTATTGAAATTTGAAATATACCGTGTTTATATAATGCCTGCTTTGTTACTGAAAATTCAGGCTTCTAGTTTTATCCACAACGAAGTTATAGGGGGTCGAAAATGGCCTGAACTGCTTCGAGAAAAGGATGGTACGGCCGTGCCGCTTGTTTTTGCTCGACTTGGCGGGAGCACCGCCGTGCCACCAGATCAAGGATTTGGATCACACCTCTCTTTGACAAGTATTGATCACTGGTATTTGTGACCTTTTGATATTGCTTACATAATAACCGTTCTTAAAATATTCGTCCTCCCTACTGTGCAGGTATAAATTAAAATAGTACAGTGTTGCCACTGATATCAGAAAAAAAATTACTTGTACGTATATTCAAGATAAGAAGAAATGTGCAAATAGCCCTCATGTGCTAGTCATAATGCAATATGATTTTAAGAAGTGGAAAAAGAAGGAAAGGAAACAAAATTTAACAATAATCGAAATAATGTGTAACGTTTCCCCTTTTTCCTCACATGGTAATTGGTATTCAGACAATATGTAATTTCATCCGTTTTCCCACACATAGTTAAGTACATACGGACCAAAAGATGGGGATCCTTTTCACTTGTAGAGTCATTGTGCCTGGTTATTTGTTACTATCCAGGTGTGGTAAAACAGATATGTAGCCAGTCGTTACATAGAGATCCATCATTTTTTTCAAGGGAGAGGAACGTCAAAACATCCAGATGCTAAACTTTACTTCCCTTTATGAAAAGACTCCTCTGGTCATCAAGAAACTATCAATTACCAGCAAACGTTGTCATTAAGTGTGAAATCAGCTGTGTGACTTCAGCCGGCTGAAGTGCTTAGCTGCGATCGGCCACAAAGATAGATCCTTAACAGACACTCCTTCGATCGAGTGGAGATCATTGAAGAAATGTTGCTGAGCAGCTATTGCGTGATAAGGAGCGTAAGTTCCCCAACGAGAGAAATACAATAAGATCTCTGATTTTATTACCATCAGAAGTGGATATCTGATGAAAATAAAATGCGATTTTTTTTTCTTACTCCGTGTGATTTGGATGTCTGCGTTAGGATCTACCTGATCAGTGGAATTTTGGAGCGGCCCAGGAGTAGCTGTTTAGAGCTAACAGCCTGTTAGCATTTTTTTTGGTGACTTATTCACTGTTCTGGTCTAGGAAATATTTTGGGATTGAACTCGTATTTGATTTTTGCATATTAACATAGATGAGAACATGTTGCTTTTTGTACATATATAAAGCTGTAAATAAAAGAATTGCTTTGTTACGCTACTATCTTATTTGATACGTCTTGATCAAGATATTATAATAGCATATTAAAAGATTGGCATTTAAACACACACAAAAAAAAAATATCTTTTATTATCTAGAATTTAGGAAGAGAAAATTTATATATTAAGGGGGAATACATTACCTCTCCTACTCTTTGATTGTAATCCACACAAACTTAAGGACTCGGGTGAAGTAAACACAAAACATTTATGTTTTCGTAATGCAAATCACTTAATTATTTCATTTGTGCCACATCATATACTTTGACATCAATTTCTGCAGATTTTTCATGGAGCTAATGGACCTAATCCGTAACAAATAAAATACGACATTTTTGTACGGCTTAACGTACATTTTTTTAGCTATATCATTTTCAGTGAACATGTGTAAAAATATTTCCGATATATCACTGAATGCATTAAAGTACAAATGTGACGCAACAAGTTTTAATGCCCATAAAAATTCATCTTTAAATGATTTTTCTTGAACTAAAAAGTTTGAATTCAGTTTACTTTCGGACATTAAATTTGACAAGTTATCTTTTCCTGTATTCTTTTTAGATATTAAGTCCAACATCAATTATGTCTCTTTTGATCTGCAGGCAGTCTATCTTATTTGATACGTCTTGATCTTGTATGTTTTCTCTTTTGGCATGATTAGTGCCTGTTTTCCATATTACTTAGGATTATTGTCTCCTTACACAGTGAAAAGTTACCCAACAAATACATTTTGTAGAACTTCTGGAACCTAAGCAGCAAAATCAGGATAGTTGTTTTTTTTATCCGTCCAATTCGTATTAAATGCGGATTTGAGCAGCTCTGGTTTTAAAAAAATTCTCCAATCTACTCTGAGTAAGCTCACAGTTTCTCAAATAATAAACAAACCATTCCATAAACTCAAGTATGGTAGACTAAACGCTACTATGCTACTTACGCAAAGTTAATGCTCCCGCCAGGAAAAATATATTCTATTCTTTCACGCAGTTACAGAAGTCTCGTGCATGCTTAGCTGCAATTCGGGAATCCCATGGAAATAGAGCAGTTGTCTCGCAAATCGGAATTGGACTGATCTATCCTAATAGGGGGGGGGGTCGACATTACGTTATCGCGAATGGTATTATTTTGTTTTTGTAAACAATAACAACAATCTTCACTCTCGCAAGTTTTAGATATCTGCCTTTTTTTTAGATAGGGAAAAAAATAATAATAAAAGGAAACAAAATTCCCTGTATTTTCCCGGTTATTATGAAAATTAATCTTCTTCTTTTTCCCGGCTTTTTAAGTCAATTTTTAAATATCCTGTATTTTTCCGGTGGCGTGGCAACCCTGCATTACTTTTATTTGGTGTAGTAAAATGTAGTTGATCAAAGTTAATTGAAATTCGAAATTATTGCTAATAGTATGGTGATGAACAGCTAGTATGTATTAATAAACAGTTAATAACAAAACAAAAAAAAAAAATGATATATTTTTTGAAAAACATAAGCAATAAATTTACTAATGTTCTTTGATATAAAAAAAAAGTTTTTATTTATAAAAACTTTCAAAATATAATTGCACACATTTTTATCAAAAATTCTTTAGTTCTTCTACAACATGGAATTTCAAAATATAAAACAATAGGTATAAATTTATACCTAAATTACAGAAATATCTTTGCAATTTCAATAGAGAATAGGACGTGTATTAAGACAGATTTAAAGTAATCTATTATAGGTAAATTTACTTAAATAATTACAGATATACTTTTTAATGGAAGTACCTTATAAATGAGGCAGCTAAACAAAGCTGGAACTTCGTAAATATCACAGATTATATTTAACTGACAAAAATCTTTACTCTTGATACAATATACTGCGTTTCAACCCTGAGATAAGAACATTTCAGCTATCATGAAGTCATCGCAATGATCACAATTTAATATTAACTGACATATTTTAACACAAATTAAAAATATTTTATGAACATATCAGACTTATCAGCTACAAAGCCCAATTGAAAGTATAAAATTACTTTTTTTGCTCCTTAAATCAACTGCAATAAATAGCATTAAATTTCTTACAAAATAGTTTGAACTATTTAGATAAAACTGTTTTACATTGTCCAAACTAGATAAATAAATTTTTACGCTTTAAATCATGCTGTATATTAGAATAATTTTAAAGATAAATCCAGATTCTAATAAGATTAATAATAAATAAGATTCTATCAGTAATAATATGCTTTGAAACAAAATTAAGTCAAGATGAAATAAACATTTAGTATTTCTTAAAACTTTCTGACTAAGATCTATTTATAATAATCAACTTTATTTGATTTACATAGAAATATCAATGAAATTACAAGCTGTTTAACCAATTTTTTTTTTGGAAAAAAAAAAGTAAAATTAAGGAAAAAAAAGTTATCTTCTTAATGTTTTTTAAAGAAGTCAAATAAGGTGTAAAATCTGCTAAATTCTATTAAGGTTGAAAAACTATTAAGATATATTTTAAAAAATGGTGGGTAATAAATATTTTAATTAGATTATTCTGAAAATCAAATGTTCGGATTTTGATCCAGATAAAATATTTGGTTACATCCGATAGAGTAAATTCAGAAATGCTTATATTCAATTTCCTAATTTAGAAAATTGAATTCATAATTTAATCTTGCTTAAATATTTACATCATCACACACACTCAATTAAAAGTAGAAATATTTAGAAGGCAATATTATAATTAATATAATTATTCATAGTTACTATAATCATTAATTACTCTTTTGTACTTCAAACTAAAGCACCAGGTAATAAGTGGACAAACAGTTGCATGATTTGCATACAGATATGTTTCATATGAAATATAATGGCAATAATTACGAAAATGAAAATTTCATGATTTCTCAGATGATGGAGATGGAGTATTAATTTATTTAATTACAAAATATTTTATACTCATATCACAATCATTATTTGAAAGAAAAATATGCAAATCGTTTTATCTAATTATTTACTTCATTTAGTGTAAGTTATGTTAAACTAACGCACTTTTATTTTAAGGGAATTCAATTAAATGCTGTTCTAAAATAAATAATTTTTCAATGAATCACAGTAATAGAAACAATTAATATAATTTATTACATACAGTTTATTCCTCTCTCTTTTATTTTTTAACTTTCCTTGAATGAAATAAAAATTCAAGTTATATTACTGCATGAAGCAATAGAGATATTACAAGATATATTAATATTTTACTATCATTTATTTCAGGTGGTATCAAAGGAGTTCCTGCTATTGGTTCTATCTACAGTGAAAAGAAAACTGACACAATAATAATTTGCTAATTAAATTATAATGATTAAAAAATATCTATATTATTCGATTTCTGTATGTATTTCAAGCATCTTTTTCACCTACTTATTTAATTAGGCAGATTGTTTGATTCATTGACAGTAAATAAATTGTTAAGATTATTTATAAACCTAGTTTTTAAGTTGACAGATAGTATTGCTTGAAAGTACATTTCAGATTATAAAAATAACAACATGTAAACATCTGCATCAAAAAAAAAAAAAAAAAAAAATCATCAGCCACAAAAGAATTTTTTTTCTTTCAAAGAGATACTAAAGAAATATAAAAAAAGAAGAAATATGCTTTTTATAGCTTAATGAAGAAATTCAAGAAGAGTCAATGAAGAAGTTATAATGACTAAGATCTCTTTTTAAACAATAAAATTATTCAAAAGTTATATTTCTCG
Source organism: Argiope bruennichi (assembly GCF_947563725.1). Classification (NCBI taxonomy): domain Eukaryota; kingdom Metazoa; phylum Arthropoda; class Arachnida; order Araneae; family Araneidae; genus Argiope; species Argiope bruennichi. The sequence goes on from NC_079159.1 coordinate 9,663,701, forward strand.
ATTTAAAAATACAATAGAATTACATAATTTAAATTGACATATAAAACTAAAACAAATAATACCATTTAAGTAAAATGAAACTATGTTAAAATATTTATAACATAGATTCTGGAGTATACATAGACTAAGAAAATGACACAAATACAAATAATCACAAGAATGTTAGATTTTTATTAAAAAATATTAAATCTGCATGAAAAAGAAAAATTGAGCAATGAAAAGATTAACTTATCAGCTACTCAGTCAAAAGATATAAATAGTTACATATAATATAGATATCAATACTCATTGCAGTATTGTAAATAAAACTATACTACTAGATTTAGACCAGAGATTTTAAAACTCATTCCAAAATAAGAAACTAAAAGCATAGCAGAAGTTGAGAATCAACAATTAAATTTTATACCCGATTATTTTGCAATTTAGAAAGCACCAAGCATGTAAATAACATTCTGACAAAATAAAACATTCATATATTTTTACTTTCATTTATCGAAACTTATTCCTGCCATCACACAGAAAATGATTCAACAGCTTGTCAAGTCATATTTTCAAAACTGCTTTATGCATTTTAAGAATTAGAACGAATAATAACTTGTTATACAACACATTTACAGTTAATGACATGCTGAGGTATCATGTCGCATAACAAATCAAATGTAAGCGTGTGATTTTTTTTAGTGTCATAAAGAACATGTTGATTAAAGCTGTAGTTTTAATTTATTATTTGAAGATTATTAATCTTTATTACTTTAAGAAAGTTTTCACAATACAAAAATTAAAAAAATAAATAAATACATCATAGACATTTTTCCATTCATTCTTCCTGTGCTGTTATGGGATATATATATATATATATATATATTGTCAAACTAGTATATTTGTAGTTCTTTTTATAAGACATAATACCCATGCTTGTGCTTAAAATAATATCTAGATATAATCTCTTTTCAGAAGCCTTTTCATGATAGAAATCTTGATTTTTCACAATAGTTATTGCTTACTCTGGTGATGAGCAGAAAACTGACAAGTCAGATATGCTTTTCTGACTATAGCTGATATGCTTATTGCTGAGAATGTAGTGTTTTCTAAAGATCTGGTTTTATCGAAAGATCGAATGGAAACTCGGTTTTTCTTTTGGAAGCTGAATTTATATTTAATGAAGATTTAAATTTTGTAACTTTCGTAGTTGGTTTACTTTTTGTTACCTTAGAACCCTTTTCATCTTCAGACATTGAAATCATATCAGAATAATTTTTAATTTTAGATTTACTCCATTTGTTAGGAATTTTAACTCCGGCTGGTATCAGTGGAATATTAGCACTTCTTTTCAGGTTGGATTTAGACTTAACTTTAGTTAATAGAGCTGAACAATTAATTGGTGACTTTTTTTTCCGTTGCAGATGTTCTACAGACTTGCTATGAAATGATGAAGTATTATTAGTCTCACAAGATTTCATCTGATCAGAAACTTTGTTAATAAAAATTTCACAATGAGGATTAAAATTGGTAGTAAGGTTTAGTTTATTTTGTAGTTGACATGAAGCTTGAGAAGGTTTTTGTTTACAGGTAAAATTTTTCCTGGGAAATTTTAGGAAGTTTTCTTTGCCAGATAATAAATTAGCATTTTTCAAATGTTTCTGAGAAGAAGGAAATAATGCTGCATTTTCAGATGCTCTTTTGTGAGCTGAAATATTTTCTTGAATAGCCTCAATTCTTGGAAGAAACTTTCTGAAACCATCTTCTTCTGAGGAATCTTTTATGAGAGACAGAGGAAATTTTCTCTGTTGGCTTACATTTTCTGCTTTATTCATTTCAGAAAATATTTTATTTCCAAGGTTTTTCTTTTTATCAAGAAATGCTTTACAAGTATCAGATAGTGGAATATTTTTATCAAGAAGAGTGTCTACAGTACACAAAGAATCTAAAATGGGATCAGGGCTAAGAAGTAAATCACTTTTGTTGGACTTGAGTGTATGACATTTTCTAATAGTATCAATATTAATTGGAGATGAAGGCATTTCTCTAAACTCTGTACTCAAATCAACAGAAATTGTATGTTCTGGAGAATGCAGTTTAGGTGGACAAGTAACCAATTTATTAATCTCTGTATGAGAGGGGTTTCTAGATAAAGGCATTTCATTAGGGTTTAAAGTTGATGTTGCATTTGTTGAAGAAAAAGAAGGAGAAAAAACTTCATCACAAGGAGATTGAATAGGAAACGGAGTTGTTCTTTTTTTGGGAGGATGCAACACTCGTTTCTTGATACTTGGTTTTAAAAGCTTATAATCTCCACTAGATTGCTTAGAATTGACAGCAGCCTCAGAAATAAATGCTATATTATTTCTAAGTTCTGAGCTGACAGTTGATTTCTCTTCATTTTCAATTTCAATAGATGCAGATTTTAATACTTCACTCTCAGTAGGATTCACTGGCACAACTATTTCTGAAGAAAAAAGTTCATGATCAAAAGGAGTATCATCATTTGATACTTCAATTGAATTTCTAGTTGCTACAGTTTGATGCTTAATAGCAGAGTCTGCATAATAACTAGCAGTTACTACACTATTAGGAAGTTTGTTAATTGTCTGATCGTCCTTTTTTAAAGACTTTTCCTTACTAGAAGAATATTGGATAGCACTTAATTTAAGTTTATCACAAATTTTATCAATGTTTCTACTCTTATTTACTGTTCTCAATAAATATTGACTTTTTTTAGGTGAATTTGGATGACAAGTCTCTTTCTCTTTTAGATGGGCTGATATGTAACTCATACTTTTATTCTCAGATATTTGTTTCATCTTCGGGGATGTAATACAGCCATTTTCAGAGGGAGAACAATTTATCTCATTTAACAAAAGTTGATTGTTAGTTTCATTTATGCTTGTTTTCTCTTTAATTGTATTTAAATTTTCTGTTTTTGATTTTTTGTTAGACGATTTCTGTTTTTCTTGTTCCTTATTATAATGTTCTTTTGTTGTTTTATAATTACTTTTTCCAGTTAGGGAACTACACTCTGTATTTTGTGAAAGGTGATCACTAATTTCACCACTTTTAGATGAATTTTCTGTTAGAGATATAGATAAAATCTTTTCCATTGACTTTTTTCTGTTTAAAATTGTTTCTTTTGAAGATTTATTTAATTTTGTACAACATTTGTCATCCCGCAATTTTTTCTTTTGCTCTTTCTTTGATAAGTCACTTTCAGCAGTCAATATCACTTGAGAAGTAACATTTTCATTAACCATTTCAGATGTTTCCATGTCTTCATCACTTTTAAGAATAATCGGATTACATGAAGAATTTCCGATCATTTCATATAAGCAATGAGATATTGATGATTTTTTTCTTCTTGACTTCTTAATGTTTAAAATTATTTCTTTTGAAGAAGAAGTTAATTTTTTACAGAGTTTATCCTTAAATTTTTTCTTCTGTTTTTTCTTTGAGGATTTATTTTTAGTAGTTACCATTAGTTGAGAAGTAACATTTTTATTATCTATTTCAGACATTACTATGTCTTCATCACTTTCAAGAACAATTGGGTTGCATGAAGAATATCCAGTCATTTCAGATAAGTCATGTGATTGCATGACTTTTTCCATTTTTTCACTTTCTTCAGAAGTTTCTTTTTGAATACGATTTAATCTTTTCCATTTCACTTTATTTGAACCACTGCCTTTTCTAGAACTAGAATTGATAAGATAAGACATCCCTTCATCAACAGTTTTTTCTATTTTCTTTTCAACATCTGTATTTTCAGTAGAATTCGAACGAGAACAAAATGATGATTGGCCAGAAGTTTTTTGTTTAAAGCCAATAGATGATTTCTGTTTTGAATTCTTTTGCCTCCTCCTTTTACCAAGTAAATCTTTTGCTTGAATAGTGGAGGCTTTTTTGGTTTTCTTCGGTGCTTTAATAGTTTCTGTCAGAAAATATAAGTAATATAAAAAACATGTTACAATATAAAAAAAAATTGCACACAGATGGCACATGACATTACATATACATATAAAACATTCAAACAATTTGCCCCCAAAATTATAATAAAAGTTATTCAACCTATAAGTAAGAATTTTGAGTCAAAACAGCAAGCTTATAATTATATTATTAAATGTTTACAGAGAAAATTAAAAAAGCTTCCTACAAGGTTTTACTTACATATTTAATGTGTATGAATTGTTTCCATATTTTTTACACATTACTATTATATTTTACATTTCTATTTATAACACAGTTAAAATAATGCATATTTATAAGAAGCCATATTCATTATTCAAGTAAATTGTGGGAGCAGTAAAAAAATATTTATATACACTGAGGTGACAAAAGTTATGAGATAGCAATATGCAAATATACAAATAGAGGTAGTATTGCATAAAAAATGTTTAATTGGGCAGTGCATTGGTAGGATTTACATTTGTATTATTTTCTATTTGTAATGTAAAAGGGTTTCTGGCATGATTATGGCTGTATGATGGGAATTAACAAACTTTGAACACAGAATGGTTGTTGGAGCTAAATGCATAGGAAGTTCTGGAAATTGTTAAGAAATTCAACATTGCAAGAGCCACAGCATCAAAAATGTACCAAGAATTTCAGGCATAACTTCCAGCAATGCAGGGGCCTGCCGCCTGTACTTAATGACCGAGACCAGCGATGTGTACGTAGAATTTTCAGTGTTAACGCACATACAACACAGAGTGAAATCACCGCAGGAGTCAATGTGGGATGTGTTCATTAGGACAGTGTGCGAAATATGGTTTCAATGTGCTACAGCAACAGAAGACCAAAAAATTGGATTTACTAACAGCACAATGTTGGCTCTCCTGGGCTTGTGACCTTATATTGGTTAGATTCTAGAAGACTAGAAAATCGTGGTTTGGCTAAATGAGTCATGATTTCAGTTGGTAAGAATTAATAATAGAGTTTAAAAGTGACGCAGAAGCCATGAACCCATGTTATCAACAAGGCACTGTGCAAGTTAGCATGGTGGAGTGGGCTATTTTACTTGGTCATTTGGCCCAACTGATTCGATCATTGATTGGAAATGGTTATGTTCAACTACTGGAAACCACTTGTAGCCATTTATGGACTTCAAGTCATCTAACAATGATGAAATTTTTATTTATGACAATGCACCACATCACCAGGTTACAACTACTTGTAACTGGTTTGAAGAACATTCCGGACAATTCTAGCAAGTGATTTAGCCATTCAGATTGAACAATATGAATCTCATCGAATAATTATGAGACATAATTAGAGGTCAGTTACTGCACAAAATCCTGCACCAACAACACTTTTGCAATTATGGGCATCTATAGAGGCAGCGTGGCTCAATATTTTTGCATGAGACTTCCAACAACATTGAGTTGCTGCACTCTGCTAGGTAAATGGAGTCTGACTCATTATTAGGAGGTATTCCATGATTTTTGTCACCTACCTGCACATGGAACTATTATATATATTTAATAATTTGTGAGTTTTTATTCTGTATTCAATCCATTCAAGTTATGAAAATTTAACTAACACTTGAATCAACATAAATCTCAATTCTGCCATGCAGTTTTATCAAAATCGGGAGTTTGACAAGCTGAGAAAGAATTGATTATTAATTACAGTTGCATGAAGAAGAAAAATATGATTATGCATAGTTAAAATTTTCAAAATGATCAAGATTTGATAAATGATACATTTTTAAAAAAAAGCTTAGTGAATACTATAAAATAAGATTGAGGTATTTTAGTTTTTTTTAATATTAGAAATATTTTTAAAATTAAGAATAATTAAAATATTTCTTACCAGATGTTATTTTCCCAAAATTGATAACATTGGTTGCTAGGAAAGACTTTGATGGGTCAGAATTATGTGACTTTTTTGTAAGAGATGAATTCATAATAGTTGACTGAGTTACATTTTTAGCAGACACTGGCTGAATTGGAAGAATGATATTATTTGTTAAATTATCATTTGTCCAATTTCTAATATTCATACTACGTGTACAGCATGGTTGCTGAATTACAATTATTTTGGATTGGAAACCATTTAAAGACTGCATAGGAAAGCCAGAAGCAGCGGGATAAGAAAACTGTAAAACAGGTGAAGTTTGAAAATTAGAATTTACAATGCAGTTTTGATTTTGGACAGTTGGTTGAATAGGATTATTTTTATTACTTGGGATAAGTGGCATTTCCCTATTCATTAGAGATGAAGAAGGACAACAACTACTCTTTTGAATCATTGGAATTGATTGGTTAATACTACAAGCAGCTTGAGGGACAATTATTTGAGTTTCAACTTGAAAAGGTGTTCCAATAGGCACTGGTTTTAATATGCTATTTGCACCAAGTTCTGTTGCAGAAGTAGAAACAGAAGTAGAGCTTTCATTTATACTAGATACTGTAAATTGCACATCCTTGACACCATTAGCAGCATCTTTATTTTGTTCATTACTGCAGCTTCCCACTTGGTTTTCAGTAGCTTGTTGTATAATTGACATGTAAGAGTCAAAAGCATCTTTTGAATCAGATTCCTGCATCAAATCAGTGTTAACTTTATCTACTTGCACTGGTTCAGGAGTTTCAATATTAATATCTGTTGGTGTATTGTGGTTAATATCTGATTTATTGCTAAGAGAAACAACCTGAGATGAAGCCAGCAGTTGTAAAGCAGTTTCATTAAAAAAATTTTGCTTATTATTTTTTTCTTCTATATTATTACATTGTTCTGAAGAATCTGTTTCTGGTTCTAAAATCATTGTTTCAACAATTGTAGCTTGCATATTTTTATTTTCATTTGTTTGAGCATCTTCAGCTGTTAAAAAAACTCCCTCTGTACTTTCAATGGCAGATTCTTGAATCTTCAAATCATCACAATCTTTATTATCTGAAAAGATAAACAATATATATATATATCAGATGTGAGGCCAACTTTTATTTGTGCAATACTACAAAAAGATGATTGTAAAATTATAAAATATTTAAACAAACAAACAAAAAAAATTTACAAAAGTTATTAAAACCGTAAATTAAATTAAAAGAAATAGAATATTTAATTCAAGTGCACTACATAATTGCTATTTAATTATGTAGTGTACTATTAATAAATCTGGTAGTTATAAAATATGACATGGCATTAAAACAACTAATCACAATTAATATAGCGGATTGCTTTGTTTAAAATTTATCTGTGTTTAGCTGACATATTAATTAGCTAAAATATATATTTCTAAGCTAATTAAGTATACAGAAAAACAAATGATTATATATATGATTACCTTTGAAACTTCTTTCTACATGATAAAGAGACAAAGTTAACACTTTTCACCATTTCAATTAAAAATACATCTTATACATGTGTTTTGGTTATAGCTAATTCTATTTAAGTTCAAACATTTTTCTTCAATTTATTGATTTAATCACTGATGATATAATACTTGTATCAAATAATTATGTCAGCTAAGTAGCATCTGAATAAATAATTTTTTTTCATGAGAAAATGTTGAACACAGTTTGTTTCTGAAGCTCAAAAAGGGAAAATACAATTTTTTCTTTATTAATGTTGTTTCTAGAAGAAATGTATTTTAAAATTATTATAACAAATGAAATCAATGTACTTACTATGAAAAGGAATGGCATTAAATAAGGAATCTTTTTCAGCTCTGTTCAGATTATTTTGAAATACTGCATCAGAATTTTTAATTTCCTAAAAAATATTTATATTTAACTTTACTCAAAAACTGAATTATACCAGACAGATGAAGTTAATTCAAGGATGTGATAGCTAATATAATGTAAATATAAATGACTTTTTAAAAATCCCTTCTAAAGACTTGCACAAATAATTATATTTGATGTAAAAAGATAAATGAAATGTAAATTTGATGTAAAAAGATGTAAAAGAAAAACTCTCAACAATTATAAAAGAAAATTAGAATATTGATCTATAAAATGATATTTTTTGTAGAGTATATATTTATAGAGATAATATATATTAGTAATGTAGTTTAGAGTAAAATACGCAGAATTTTTTAGACACCAATTTTTTTTTTTGATAACTTATACAAAAGTAAATAAAGTTTCATCATTTAGAATGATACATGAATTGTTATTTTTTCCAATCTTATTAAACACTTTTGAAGCTAAAATAGCAGGAAAATTTTTATCAACTTATATGTATTTTGGTATTAATCTTTATGCAAAAATTCATCCCAACTTTCTTATCCATGCTAAAATTAAAAAAAAAAAAAAAAAAAAAAAAATTCTTGGCCCATAGAAATCATATCACGGCTCGCACCTCTATGCAAGATCACTTCTCTACACGTCTTGCCATTAACTGTTGCTGTTTCAAGTCTCAGTATTAACACTATCTGCTCGAACGACCGGTCTAAGACTAGCGCCATCTGTTTCCACTCTGGGTAACAATATTTCCATCTACAATTTCTACTTTCCAAATGCTGCGGCTTGTAAACTTTTTTTTTGGATTACCCCTCGTAAAAGTGGAGATGCTTATTTGATAATAATGCTGAAATTTGAATCTCACTACAAACCAAATGTTAAAGGGAAAATTAAAAGCTACTGAATTTTTAACCAAGCACATGCAACATTTTATATATGTTATCCTCAGCAAAATCAGCATTTTCGAGTATACCTACAGCAGAATAATTGATACTAAAATGCAACATATGTAGTTGGTAGACACTAGCTGTAACCACTGTCTTCCTCCTTCTAACAAATGTTTCTTAATAGCAAATGTTCTTCAGTGTTTCTTAAAGATCACAATGTATAATGATATCTATTTGATATCAGTAGTGCCATCATTTCATATAATTCTAAAATCATTTAAATTAAAGATAATTAAAAAAAAAAAACCTGAAATTATTTAGATGTGATTGGTCTAAAGCAATAAACTTTTGAAGTCTTTATCTATAGGTTGACTAACAAACTAAAAGTTTTTCAACAAATAATATCTCTTAAAATTAAATAAAAAAAAAATCACCATAAACCCAAATAAATTGAAAAAAAAAAAAAAAAAAAAAAAAAAGATCAGCAAAACTATCACATACTAACAAAAATAAATAAATGCATATTGTGTATATGTATTGCAAAAGATGCTTAAAGCGCAGAATTCTACCAGCTTGCTTCAAAAGAGAGAAGAGATCTAAGACAAACAAGTTCTACAAATCTTAACTTGTGTCTGCATTAGCAAACATATACTGTATAGAATAAAAAATTTTGTAAAACTAAATAAAAAAATTGCCTCTCTAGTACATCCATTACAAACATAGTGATTATAGAATTGGCCATTACATTCTCTTTAAGTGATCTCTTTATGATCATGTTTTATTTAGAATCATTTTCTGGTTATATTGTCATGTAGATACTTTAGTGTGGAGCGCAATGACACACACAAGTAGAGCTAAACCAATTTATTAACTCAACTCTGAACTGAGAACACAGTGACTGACAAATCTTCTGCTTTTATTCTAGCAGGGAACATTCCAGAATACTTTTCTAGAGACAGTAAGAAAAGTCCAGAGCACTTGTCTGGTAAACTAAAGCCCAAAATCTTCTGGAACATGAAATAAAGGAAAACATAAAATCAAGGAATTAAATATTTACACAGACTGTGAATCACGTTGTCTCTAGCGGGATTCGAACTTACAATCTCTTGATTATGAGATCAGTGCTATGAAGATTTAAATAACATTCAAAATTCTGCTTTCAATGAAAATATTCTTGAAACATTATTATTTTGATGCAATTCCTGAAGACTAATTCCATAGACTGGTTTATTAAAATAAAAAAAAATTCTTCAAGATAATTCTTTAAATAGCTTTGCATATTAGAATAATTGATTTTTATTGAATGAATTAAATTCTTATTTCTAGTTTCAGTAAAAAGATTGCTTTTCATTAAATGGGAAGTTTCTTCCTATGATCATGTTTTATTTTGAAATATCCATGATCTATGGAAAAGATTTTAATTTATTACTATTATACCTCTGGCAAAGTATAGAAACAGTAAAACCTCAACAGCTTTTAACATTTCTAGTTTAATAAAAATAAAAACAGTTTTTCCACTTCAGTTTTTAAGCACAATGAACAAAGAAATGATACAAAACTATATATATGAAATATAATGAAGTCATAATGTAAGCATTATGATAAAATAATTCCACACGGGTCAAAAATACATATTGCAATCACAGTAACAACAAAAAATTATAAACAAACAGTTCAGTAATGCAGTTTAAACTTAAACTTTTTCTCATCAATATTTTGATTCTTTATCTGTCCAATCACAAAAAAATGTAATTGTTTCCATTTACCCAAAATTCATTTTGATACAAAGTAGAAAGTCATTTAGATTATGTCTGCAAAGCTGTATTATATGCTAAAAGTCTGTTGTTAAATGTTTAGAATTTTATAGGATTCTTTGCATTTTGAATGAAAATTATTATATTATAAACAAATGTATTTTAGAAAGGTAAATCTAAGGAGAGTCAATTTTAAACATATAAAAATGGATTACAATCGAAGAAATTAGGATATTATTACTAATAAAAATAAACAAAAGCATTACATTACCTCAGTATCATTTGAATTGATCTGCTTAGGATGGGAATATTCAATGAACTTCCTTAAAGTAGGACTGAAAATATAAAATATCTTATATTAATATAAGATACTTACTATTTAATTCTTTTGAAGTGAATGGAAAAAAAAATAGTTATGGCAAAATACTTTTAAATTTGAAATCTGTCAAGCATCACACAGCAGGATACAACAGCATAGTACAATATAAAACAAGAAGTTAACTGAGCACCCTAATTAATCATTTGACTGTATGAATTAATTTAATACTATATGATCTAATTTAATTGACACTGTTTGAATTAATTTAATAGTTCTGAGAAATAAATACCTCACAATTCTGATAATGATCAATGAAATCATAAGAAAATTTGCCTGAACATTTTATATTTAGCATGCTTAATGGCATATAATTCAATCATTGAAAGATTTTAAGCACTTTAAAAGAAGTTAAGTAGCAAATTGTTTTCATCAAGATATAAATCTTTTTTAAGGGAAATCAGAACTATCCAACAAAAAAAAAAAAAAAAAAAAAAAAAAAAAAAATACTTATTCACAATTTTGTTGTTTCTTATGGCACTTGCCATGGACAAGCCTGCTGTTACGAAGACAGCGATTTTAAGCCGGTGGGGGAGCATCTCTTATTTTTATAGTAGTGCCAACTAGGGCCAAGAGTACGACTTTGCTATTCACGCATAACTCATTCGCTTGCTCAACCCCTTTTTACAGGAGGGCACATTCACACATCTCACAGATAGAACAACAACCATGCCCAAACCGGGACTCGAACCCAGGATGCCCAGATGACGGGGAAGATCAGAACACCGGCAATCACAATGTTAATATATGGAACTAAATATTCAAATAACATTTACATATTCGTCAAATATAATCACTATTAATTTTATATACACATAAACATTTTATATAAATGATATGATTCATAAACACAGCAATTACTAAATAATGAAATCTTTCACATAATTATTCTGTTGTACAAAAATCAAGGCGATTTTAAATAATAGGATTATAGATACTTTATTGAGGCTAAAATTTATCACAAAAGCGAATGAAAACATAATTTTTGTTTCATTTTGTAATATGTTTCAGCTTATCATTATATATATATATATATATATATATATATATATTAGCATGTTTGGCATGAAAATTTTTTTGACAAAAATAGGATGGGGAACTTTTACTGCACTAAAAAAGATGCTGAAAGTGGAAGAAATAAGCTCTATCTACAAAGAAAAAAGAAAGGGGGAGGGGCATTTTTAAAACAGCACATTGTCATGAATAGGATAGAAGGTGGATGTTATATAAAAAGTAAAACATATTTGATGTATATTTAAAGTTTTGTATTGATATTATTGTATTTTGTATTTGATATTTGATTTGAGAGTTATGAGAAAATATGAGATAATGTGAAAGATTTAAGGCACATATATATATATTTGGATAATTGATAAATTTCTTATAAATATTTATAGCTATATATACATTTTTAATAGCAGAAAATAACATAGATTTCTAACAGATTAAAAATGAAATAGCAAATTCTTACCTTTTCCTCTTGGGGGAAGTGAACTCTTCATTGCATTGCCTTCTGTCTTTCAATGGTGTTGTCAAAGAAGAAACTCGAGAATGGTGGAAAGAGTGAAACAATTTGGGGGAACTAAAATTTGAAGCTTCAGCATAAGAAGATGATTCAATATCTTGTTGTATTGTTGCAGAATTTTCTTTATTTTCATTTGCTCTGCTTTCAGTTGAAGTGAATACAGCAGTATTGGTAGTAACATTGTTTTCAAATGTCAGAGGCCTTGAGGTATTAAGTGTCTCATCCATGTCTGTTTTCATAAGCTCAATATTTGATTGTAACTGATTTTTAGCACTGTGATTAGGGGAAGTTATAGAATTTGTTAGCTGATGAGAAGATTTAGTGGATATTCTCATTGAGGGTTTTTGATGGCAAGATGAATCTGAAAAAGTTTGGCAACTTCTGCTACTGAAAATTACCTGAGATGTTTTTGTCTGAACCATTTTACTTGATTTTATTGGCTGTCTTTTCACGGAATTGGAATGACTGATTCTTTGTGTTGTAATAGCTTCTCTCGTAGATGGTTGAAATGATGCATGTCTTATAGGAGTTTCAAAGCCATTACTATGAACAGATACAGATTCATCATTTCCTGTAGTGTAAATTAGATTCAAATATTATATTCTAAATTCTGATGAGTAAAAAGGATGAATTTTTCAAATATAAGAAATTGAAAAACATTTCCAAAAAAAATATTAGGAAAAGAAAATTAATAAAAGAAAAGAAAAGAAATGATACATAAGAAAATTTTAAAATGAATTAATTCAATCAACAATCAGATAGTATGCCTAGTGTAAAATATTATTCAGAAAACTTTTGCACAATATATTACACTTCGTATATATGATGAAAGAACATTACTTCATGCAAAATAAAAATTTATATTGATATGTTTTGTTTAGCTAAAAACTTTACATCAAACGAAATAAATATAACAAAATATCAATAAAATTCAATATTTCATTAAATTATGTAATCGATTGCAGTGATGAGCTTAAATACTATTGTTTATGATACTGAGATAATAGATTAACTAATGTGCTCTTCCTATTTTGAAATAAAAAATACTGGCTTTAAAAAATTAAAATGGAGGCAAATAAAATGCTTTATGTTTGAGAATTTTGAAAATTGATAGAAAAACTAGAGCATAACTTGATCCAGATATCAATAACTTTTTTCACACTCCGTTAATCACATGTTTCTTTCAAACAAATGTAGTTGTGATGTGTCCTTCAGATACAGCAGCATAAATTGCTGACAATAGTAAATAATATACTGGCTAATAATGTACTAATACAGCTTAGTAATAGAATAATATAGATATAAAACAATTTTAAGAAGACACAAATAGAAGCACTATTTTTTTTTTCCAAAACGAACGGGAAGATAGCAAAAAAGAAATTCATCTCAGACATAGTGTCTACATGAAAGTGTTTAAGATATAATGTCTAGACATCTAGTTAATCATTATCTATCCGATAAAGTGTGCTTAATGGAACGTTAATATAAAAAAAACCACAAATAAAAATATATTAGAATTTATTTTACAGTACATGAGTTCTAAGTTCATATTTCTAAACAATTTTTTAATGCTGGTATTGGTGGACATTAATATGCAAGAAAGATTTAATATATATATATATATATATATATATATATATATATATATATATATATATATATATATATATACATATATATATATATATATATAACCAACCTAAAGTAAGAAAAAGTTTGAAAACGAAACTAAAATGAAAACGAAACAAAACAGTTTCGCAATCGCAACTAAAATTTATTACCTATTTAAACTAAAACCAAAAAGGAACTTCATAGTATTTAGAGGGCGCAATTGCAGCTACTTCTAAAACACAGATGAATTGATACAAAAGTATTAGAATCAAGTTAATAGGAAAAACAAAAATCAAATAAAAATTAAACCAAAAAAATTATTAAAAAAATATTAAAAAAAGAATCCGGCCTGAAGACTTTTTCAAGGGTCACCCTCAGGCAGGGATTCAAATAAAGGGATTTTTTTCTGTTAGGACATACAGACTTTGTCTAATAATGATTCCTCGTGACCCGAAAATCCCCTGAAATTATGCTCAAGAGATATACCATTTTAACAGAAAGGAAATACAAAATAACAAATTAGAAAAAAAGAACCACAACAAAGTAAAAATACAATAAAAACAATAACAAAAAAACAAAAACAGCATTAAAATTAAAATTAAAAACGAAAAAGCCAGAACATACCATCCAACAGTCAAGGAAACTTGAAACAATCGATTGTGATTTCCTGTTTTTAAAAAAGTTAACGGTAAATTATGTAAACAGAGGTAGGCACCCAGCGTCATCTATTGAGTGATCCAATATGCAAGTAAAGTTCTATTTTTATTTAAGCCAAAGGATTAATCCCAAACCATACCTTGTTTAATTAAAAAATTGACATTACAGTAATTTCTAGGAAAATCATTTTTAATTAAATTTTTAAGGAGGATATTTGATGCTTCAATATAAGAATTTTTATTATTGCAAACCCTTTTGATCCTGTTAACTTGTGAGAAAATTAGATTTTTGAAAATTTTAGAGTTTAGATTGGAATGGTAGTTACATAGTTTTGTTATTTTAAAGTTGAAATCATCCCTTTTATCGTATATACCAACTATTGTTTTATCATTTGCAATTTCGATTTTTAAATCCAGAAAGGTAGCCTCAAGTTGATTTTTATTTGTATCTTTTAGAATTAAATCTTTTGGATAGCAATTAGTAATAATATTAGTATTGTCGAAGTTAATCAAAAGTAGGTCATCAATATATCTCCACCCGTTTATTAAATTATATTTAATTATTTTTTTCTCATAGTAATGCAGGAAAATATTAGCTAAAGCACTTGAGAAAGCTGTCCCCATTGGAATGCCCTTGACTTGTTTATAAAAATTAATACCATTAAAAATTATACCATTAATTTTTGTAAACAAGTCAAGGGCATTCCAATGGGGACAGCTTTCTCAAGTGCTTTAGCTAATATTTTCCTGCATTACTATGAGAAAAAAATAATTAAATATAATTTAATAAACGGGTGGAGATATATTGATGACCTACTTTTGATTAACTTCGACAATACTAATATTATTACTAATTTCTATCCAAAAGATTTAATTCTAAAAGATACAAATAAAAATCAACTTGAGGCTACCTTTCTGGATTTAAAAATCGAAATTGCAAATGATAAAACAATAGTTGGTATATACGATAAAAGGGATGATTTCAACTTTAAAATAACAAAACTATGTAACTACCATTCCAATCTAAACTCTAAAATTTTCAAAAATCTAATTTTCTCACAAGTTAACAGGATCAAAAGGGTTTGCAATAATAAAAATTCTTATATTGAAGCATCAAATATCCTCCTTAAAAATTTAATTAAAAATGATTTTCCTAGAAATTACTGTAATGTCAATTTTTTAATTAAACAAGGTATGGTTTGGGATTAATCCTTTGGCTTAAATAAAAATAGAACTTTACTTGCATATTGGATCACTCAATAGATGGCGCTGGGTGCCTACCTCTGTTTACATAATTTACCGTTAACTTTTTTAAAAACAGGAAATCACAATCGATTGTTTCAAGTTTCCTTGACTGTTGGATGGTATGTTCTGGCTTTTTCGTTTTTAATTTTAATTTTAATGCTGTTTTTGTTTTTTTGTTATTGTTTTTATTGTATTTTTACTTTGTTGTGGTTCTTTTTTTCTAATTTGTTATTTTGTATTTCCTTTCTGTTAAAATGGTATATCTCTTGAGCATAATTTCAGGGGATTTTCGGGTCACGAGGAATCATTATTAGACAAAGTCTGTATGTCCTCACAGAAAAAATCCCTTTATTTGAATCCCTGCCCGAGGGTGACCCTTGAAAAAGTCTTCAGGCCGGATTCTTTTTTTAATAATTTTTTTGGTTTAATTTTTATTTGGTTTTTGTTTTTCCTATTAACTTGATTCTAATACTTTTGTATATATATATATATGGTTAGAGTGCTTATTCTCAATGCTACCACTTTTATACAACAGACTGAAAGAAAACTTATAGTTTACTCATAGGAGATGACACCCAACTCAAAATCCTTAGAATATGCAACTGTATATTTCTATGAGTGTGAATCTTTTTAAATGTATTTAAATTCACTTCTTAAAAGAGAGAATGTGAAATATTCAAGGAAAATAAATCTATATCAAAAAATTTCTGGCAAAACATTGATACTATCAGCATTATGTGAATTTGATAACATTAAGGAATTGATAGTGATAATTGTGATTACATCATGCAAGGCTTCTATGTATGAAGATGACACCAATTTCGTTTAGGATATGCTATTTGGAAATATAAGCTTTAAAAATTTGCAGATATTAATTTTTTTAAAACTTATTTTCAAAGGACTTACCAAAATTTAAAGTTCTTACACAAACTTTCTGCAAATGTCTGGATGAATGTAGTTTAGTAGAAGGAGATACATATGTTTGCACACTCCATAGTGATCTATTTTCTCTTTCTGGCAAACAAACAATGGCTTGCGTCTGAGAAGTCTGATAAATTCGAAAGTTACTACATGCTTCGGTATTATTCTGGAATAAAAATTTGGAAATGTTTATACTTAAAATAAAATGCTACAGTATAATTTTTGTGCGAAACAAATAATATGAGAAGAAAAAATATATTCAATCAATAAAATTTTGTCAGATGCTTAACTTAACCTTATTCGTGCGGCCCAGCACTTCTTAATTCTGTAATCCAATTGGAGGTGACAAAGAAAAATATGAGGATTGCCAATTCTTAGATATAACTTTTTGATTTATTTACAAATTTTTACATACTAATCACAACTTTATTTCCTTTTAGTAACCATTCAAGGATGCTTCATTTTCTTATTTATTTTGCAACTGTGGTTTATATTATAGGCAACTATTATAAACAACATTTAATTTTTTAATTTATTTTGCACAGAAAATTCTTACAAGGAAAAAAGGCCATAAAATATTTTTTTCATCCAAAAAGTAGGCTGCAAGAAAAAATTTTAAAATCTTTGCGAAATATTTGGTTAATAAATCGATAACTGGCCCAAAAAAGTTTAAAAAACAAAGTATTTTTTTTTCTTAAAAAAGTAACAATCTGTATTTCCCCAAATAACGAAATAAAATAACTAATTATCTCTCAGACAATTGAATTATAAAACAATTAAAGAATGACTATGAATTCCCAATAAAAGAAATAGAAAAGTCATAAATTATAAAAAGAAATCAAAACAAATTTGGTAAAATGCATAAATAGCAAGAACAAGTTTCAGCATTTATTAGATAAACCTCAGTAACTCACATTTGAAAAAGTTTATATAAAATTTATGTCCATGAAAAGGAAATAATGATATAACCATTACTGAAAGATGATAAATTACTATATTTAAAATATAAATGAAAACATTTCAAAACCATGGCCTTGAACTTTTAAGGAACATATTATGATAATCATAAAAAGTAAAATAACAATAGCAGGCAACTTTTTACAATCAATAAGAAATAGCTTATAAGTGAAAAAAGAAGAAGAATATTCATAAGAAAAAATAGAGGGAAACAGAAATATATCAATAACACATTTTCAATAAATATATATTTGTTTATATAAATTTTTTAATGTATTTATAAACTTACTGCTTGGAGAATTTTGATATTTTCAGAACAGGAAGCATTTGAATTTCTGTTGCTTGAACTTGCATCAGGATACAAATAATTTAAACTGGCATAACTTGAATTGGATTCATTCCATCTATTTCTTTTAACAATATCTAGATAATCAATTGAATATATGGAATATTAATATGATTATCAGAGTGATTAAAACTTGAGAGTAGAAGCTATTAGTATTTTACCTTTAAAATAACAATATTCACGAAGAATTTCCAAGAGCGACTTTCCTTCTATATTTGTAGAACATGACTTTCCACTTTGCAATAATCGATAGTGCTCTTGAAGATCGATACTTTCTACTAAAAATGCATTCCATGTTTTAGGACAATTTGCTTCTTTTAAATAACCTAAATATAATATTAATGAAATAAAAAATTATTTTAATTACAACAAAGTAATACTGTATTAAAAAACTTTTATCAATTAATCAAAATTCTGACACAATTAAGTATATGAAAAGTAGCGACAATAGAATGATATAATTACAAAATATTAAGTTACAATACTAATTTATAAAAAGCAATATTCATTTTTAAATAATTAGATCCACGATACCAAGAATAATTTAAAACGCTTAATTCTAAAAAGTTTAGAGGCTTTGAAGTATTTTTATTTAAAATTTATAAATTTTCTCCTAATTATTTTATAAAGAACATTTATTTTACCTTTGAAAAATGTAATAAATTTCATATATTAAAAAATACATTTCAATACTTGGAAAATATTTTCAAAAGTTCAACTTCCAGAAAAAATTTTTCAAAATAACTATGGATAGATTATATATATTTTGCATTTCTCTCAAATCAGAATTTTGTTACATGATTGTGACAAACATGAAAAAGAAATGATGTAGAAGTAATACTTTTAAATAAGGAATGTTTTTGCAATAATCAAGTACAGAGAGATTGAAATCAATTATTAATATTTATGTATGGAAAGAACATGATATTCATTCTTTGTTATCTTGATATAATTTTTAAAAAATTTTTTATAGCAATAATCAAATTTTTATTTTACTTCCTTATCTATTTAAAATTATTGCAAGCATACTGTATAGGAAATAATAAATTTAAAGTACAAAATGGAAGGAAAGAATTATATTAGACAAATTTAGCCTTTGAAAGCCATGATTTTTAATAACCAATAATCATCTTTAAAGTTTTAAGTAAATAACTCACATTTTTATGCAAGGAATGACAAAATATGAAAATTATAATAATCATTATCAATACAATTTTTGAATATAATAACAGAAAATATTGATAATAAAGGATTTTAACTACACTTCAATTTTCAAAATTTATCTGATCAATATTTAAAACCTTACCCAAGACCAATCGTGCAACTTCTGATGGGTAATATTCAGTCATAAATTTTTAAAGAGTAAAAATTTAATAAAAATGTTAAACCTGAAACAGAAAAAAATATTGAAAATAATTTGCATCAAATTTTAAAAAATCTCTGCTTTCTAAAATAGAAAATCTTTGAGAAAACAACTAATTGGACTGTTTATTTTTTAAAGTGGTACAAGCCCCCCCCCCCTTTTTTTTTGTTTCGAGATCTCGTAATCACATTGGAGATTTCGCAATTACTCCACAATTTCTTTTAATTGAAGAAAGCATTACCATTTTTTAAAATATTAAATAAATAAATAAAGAGTTTACATCAAATTATATAACATTTCATTTTTTTTTTCAAATTGTCTTAACCACTTTCAAAATAAGCAGTTCAATTAACCATTAAGATGAATCAAAAGTATAATCATTTTTTGGATGTATGCATATCATTGATAGTATATGCTCAACATTGTTATTGAATTCAAAATATTATATGACTTTATATAATGAATATTCTTTCAGACTTCTTTACTTCAGTTCAAGATTGGATGAATGACACAGAGCGAGATTTTATTTATCTTGAAGCCTTCAAATTAGATTTAAAGTTAATGGAACTGTACAGAAGTCATACAATTGAAGGGAGTGAGAAAATAAAACTCAAAATGAATCAAACGCTTCCAGAAAGAAGACCTAATACTTGAAATCAAACCTAAAAGTTCATGCTATCAAAAATGATTCAGTAATTGAAAAATCCAACCACTAACCCTAGAAAACTTAGAAAATCCTATATCCTTCAAGATGCTATAAGTCAAGCCATATATAACTGCATAAAACATACTTAATATCTTAGTTACTGCATTTAATAAACTTTGTAACCCTTAGAATCTTGAATTTTGGCCCAAAAATGTAGTGAAAATTGGTTAGCAAAACTCAGGTAATAAATACTATGAACAATTTGCCAGCTGTTTAAAATGATTTACTTTTTATTTTATTTTTCTCTGATAAAATGATTGTAATTTTTATATTGCAGCTAAAATCTTTTTTAAGAGTCTTTTTTATGAATTCCGATTCATTTTTCTTTTACACTGAAATCATTTAGTGTAAAAGCATCAATTATCAACATTCTAATGAGATTTTTTCTTCCCAATAACTGTTTTATTAATATATCTTAATGTTTCATACTTGCCAATGTTTGTTTTACATATTGTGCTTATAATTTTTGCAAAAATTCTAAAATTTTTCTATTTTTTCTTGAAAAGTGGTAGCAAATTTTTCCTCAATTGTTGACATGAAAAACTAATAATTGAAATTTTTCTTTCAATTATTAGTTTTTCATGTCAACAACACCCTATTCCATTACCAAATAAATTTATTTTAAATAAAATGCTTATGCAAGAGCTACTGAGTATTTTAAACTTAATATACCTAAATATTAAAAAAAAAAAAATGGTCTGGGAAAGAAAATTACCAAGGCAAATTTTTAAACTGATAAATATACTTTGGCATATTTCAATCAATATCTAAAGAATTACGTTATAAAATTTAGTTTTTAAAAATTTCTAAACATTAGACTTTAGTAACAATGTTCTACTCTTTGACTAGCATCTTATTTTCATCAATTTGTAGCAAGTAATAAGCATATTAGCAGCCGTCTTTCCTTCTAAAATCTTCAAAACGTGGCAAAAATTCTATGTCTATTTCTGCTGAAATTCACTCCTTCCATGTTTTTTTCTGTCCAAGTCCTGTTAATGACCATTTTTATTCACACTGTTCTTAGCAAATGCATCACATGAATTGAATGTGATTGATTGTCATCATTCACTGAAACTTTCAGATAAATTCTTGATTTTTTTGGTTTCGATATCTTTTCCCTATCTCTCTGCTGCTTTTTCTAATTTAATCTTCTCTTTTTTTGCTCCCTCCTTTCCTTAACTGTTTTATCCTCCATCACCGTTTTCAAGTAAATTTTACAGTCAGTCAAAATGACTATGCATAGCAAAACTATTCCAATTCTTAATGATCTTTTCACAGACATTAGACTAACTTTGATAGCTTTTGAAAGGTATAAGGTATTAGCTTTTTAAAGAGTTTTGAGCTGATTTGTACCATGGCATCTACAATTATCAACTGGCGTTTCTTAGAATGTGAGGTGCTTGACACCATCAGGAGTACCAATAACTGATATACTCCAATCCAATTATTGACACTTCCACAAACCTGTTATTGACAGCCCTATAAACAATTGGACCCTTCTGCAATTCATAAAAAATAAAAACATTATTCTTTCACAAATGAAAAAAAAAATGTATTAAGCAAAAGTAGTAAAGTTTTATGAAATACCCATTTATTGGCACTTTTTGTAAATAATTGAGGAAACTGGTCATTTTTCAAGATCCCATTATTGACACCCCTGATATCTGCTGCTTTAATAGAAATTATTATTTGAAAATTACATTCATGTCATCAGAAAGTAGTATTAAAATGCATGAAAAAGATCTGAAGCTCGTAAACATAATAGGACAAGATAAAATAGGTAAAATTTTGAGTTACAGAATCAATGAAATCTAAACTGATCACTGATGTGAAATGTTAAAAAATTTGCATTCACAACATCTGTTATCACCCAATGGAGACTAGGTACTGGTTGAAATGGGTGGTCGATTAATGGAATTCTAAAATAATGCCAAATTTGAAATGCCTTCGTAAGCTTATTTGTATAAAATTTATGTTTCAAATATTAATAACAGGTGCCTTTGCCTTATGTTTAGTTGCCATATTAAGTTAATTTGAATCTCCATTTTATTGACATAATATGTGTTTCAGTGAGTAGGAAAAAATCGTCATATCTAAAAAAACTGTAGTGCACAACATGTCAGATTAAAAATTTCAATTACAATATATACAACCAATAGAACTTTTATAACTTCAGATTGTCAAGAGGAAATTTGAAGGATATTTTAATGTGGAAATTATATTTCTCTTTTTAAAATATTAAGGCCTTACCAAAGTCAAAAAGAAAATTGCATAACTTTCCAATTCATTAATTCCAAATTTGGCTCCTTTTCTCTTATTGGATCATTATTGAAATAAACAACAGTGTTTTCATTTCACTTCAGAAAGAGAGTGTGAAATCTAATTTTGTAAAAGTTCCGAAACATAATAATTCAAATCGAAAAATCAGAATAAAAAGTAAAAAGCTGCTTTGATTTTCGATTTATCGAAAAAAAAAAATCTTTTTAATGATTATTTAAAGAAATTAAATTATCGGTAGTATTTAGCTAAACCGTTATCTATGATACATCGTGTTTGTGGTGAAGCTTAGATTCTCCGTTCATTTTTTTGGATCCTGACCCAAAACTCAATTCCTAAGCAAAATTACCTTAATGTTTTCACTTTTGAATTGTAAATAAAATTAAGAATTATTTTATTAATAAATAAAATTTAAATAAAGTTGATTACATTAATATTATCTATTTATTTTTCTTTTATCGATCTTAATTAAAAAAATAACATTTAATTAAAAATTCTGTTAAAATGAATTTGTATTTTTTTAGTTCTTGTGAAATGAATGTTTGATGATGAAAGATTACTATAGTTCGAAATGCATGTAATGATTGGCTATAGCGAGGACCGAACACGCAATGTTTGTAGCCGAGTAACAAGACAAAATCAATTACTAATGTCCCGTAGCTGCTATCTCGCTTATAAAGCTTCACCCCATTACTCCCCCTCCAGCGAGTCGGAGGTGAGATGAACGATACTGTGTCTTGTTTTTGCTGTTATTAGTGGTGATATTGGCAGTTGCGCTTTACCCATTTTTATTGTTTGATTATTTATCAGCTTTGATTTATTTATCAGCTTTGATTTATTTATTGGCTGATTATTTATCAGCTTTGATTTATTCATTGGCTGATTATTTATCAACTTGATTTATTTATTGTCTGATTATTTATCAGCTTTTTTATTTTTATTTATTGTTCGGTTATTTATCAGCTTTTTTATTTACTTTTTTATCTGGTAGAGGGCACCACAACAGCTGTACGAATGTTGTGTTTCTTTTCAGCGTCCTACAAGTCCACAAGACAAAAGTAATTTCTCCTGTCTCTTAGTTGTTATCTGGCTTATAAAGCTTCATCACAGGCAAAGGCTATACTTTTGGTTTGTATTATCATTACTTAGTTTATATGTTGCCTTACTATGAATCTGCTTTTATTTGTTAGCGAAAATATTGAAGCGATCAATGATAAAAAGACATCTGAATTTTCTAATAAAAATCATATTTTTAGTCCTAATTACTCTATACCATAAAAGATTCTTTTTTTGTTCATTACCATGGGAGTCTAAACAACTTTTTGTTACTATTGATGAAACCTCATATATAGTCAAAGTAGTAATTCCATTGACAAAATATTAATTTTCATTCAATATATGGAACTTATTTGATACCAACTTATACTTACAGCAAAAGTTATAACTCTGAACAGTACATAAATAAATAAAGGATTTATCTTAATTCATCCTGATATGAAAAGCACAATAGCAAATAGGAAGAGCGGAAAATCAGTTGCTTGAAAATATTAATGACGCAGATCCAATCTTAATCTTATCCGACACTGTTACGTCTGAGTTCGTTTCAGAAGTGTTTCGATATATCAAGCCCTTTAAATCTACCCGATTTCTTCTTTAATTCGGTGAATTACTCAAAAAGATGATAAAATTTAGCAGCAAATACAATCACTTGTATTTTAAAATCTTTATTCAATTTAGACGCTGCATATTTTTATCAATTCACACTCAAAACACGGCTATGTACAATGCTTAAAAAAACAGTCAGTTACGAAACTGGTTTTTTTTTTTTTTTTTTTTTTTTTTATTGATGGAACAAGAGTTTGCAGGCTCGTGAACAGACCGTTCACTTCAATTTGTTTTTAAACGTGCACGGCTTTCTTCTCAAACACATTATTCTTGTTTCATCTTGTTGGATATACTGATCGATTCGCGATAGACATAGCTTTGAGCTAAGAAGCAAAAAGTGTAATATAATGTCGTAAAATTAGTACAAGTAATATTATTTAATTATATTGTTCCAATATATTTGCCGCAGTATATTGGAACAACGTAAATTGTTGGATTTTTATAACATTGAACATTATTTGTCATGATATTATGTAATTTTCTGTAAAACCCTATAATAGTGTTAAGTGATGAGTACATATCATTGTATAATATTATAGAGTATTGAATAATATCCCACACTATTGAAAGTCTACATTTTCCAATAAATATATGGAAAAAAGATTCAAACCTTATAGCATCACTTGATAATTCTTCAAAATAATAATAATAATTTACTCCCACTTATCCTCCTCTTCCTTTTTATGCACCCTTTATATTTTGCTATGAGTACCAAACTTGACTCCTTTTGACTAGTTAGCCAGCATTAGACTACGACGATGCGTATAAGCGATGGATATATTATGGAACAAAATGACTATTAAAAATTAACGTGGGAACGTGGTTTCCTCATCGAATTTCGAATACTCCTTTAATTTAAATTAATGTTTTGCATTTTTTAGATAATAATGTAATTTGAGGTAAAAGGTGAAGAAATTTTCGCTAGTTACTAAGATTTTCTATGGTAATAAGTTAAAGATTAAAAATGAACTGTTTTAAAAAATACGAGAATTATAATATTTATTTTTTGAAAAATATTTACTGTTTTTTTTTTTTTTAGATTTTATGTAATTTATGAAGTTAAAATTTTCAACATTATTCTGTTTAGGCTAACTATCAAGAACTACGATAAGAAAATCGCGTTTTACAGAAAACTATATAAACCGTTTCTTAATGTTGATATAAATGTGCAATATCGCCATAAAAAGATTTTACAAAATTATCGAAAGCATAAGGTAAAACTACAGTAAACAAAGAATTTAATACCATTTTCTTTATACTATATAGAATGATATGCTGACATCTGTTGGCAACAATGATACTGCAGAAATATAAATTCTATTCATTATAAAACATTTAATACAAATTTCTTTTAATATAATTGGTTCTTTTATTATTATAGCGTAACTGATTTCTATCTATTTCATTAAATTCATTTAATTGTTCAAATATAAGCACCAAAAATCTAATCAAATAAAACTGCGTATAAGCATGACTGCATTAAGCAGTCATGAATCTACAATAAATAATAAAAACATACATATTTTCTTAAAGTACTAATAAACCTAAAATAAAGAATTAACATGTATGAAACTCAATTGATTAGTTTATTAAAAGAGGAACCTCATAATACGTAATGTCCATTGCGCAAAATGCCTCAATCGTTCCCGCATGATTAATCTTTTCGAAAATTTACACTTCAAATAATCTTTTTAAAATTTTGTCATACAATTTTTGTCATTTGTTATTATACGATATAAAGCTTGTTTCCAGCCTAGTAAATGACAAGAAAAACTTAAAATGGATTGCATCTTAATTTCTCATACTTCCAATCATTTTAAATAAATAAATTTAAAAAATTGTAAATATTCTTTTCGTTACTTCAATTTAAGAAATATTTGAAATATCAGCCAATAAGGTTTTTTTCATAACATTTTTATATATAGTACCAATTAAAAAAATCGCTATCCAATAATAACTTTTCTGTTTGTACTATTTTTTGTACAGTTCGCCCAAAAAATTGTCCAAGCTCTTTTCATTATTCAGGAGGTAATCACATTAAAACCAAAATTTTCTTCCATTCTAGAAAAATGTTAATTAATAATGTTGATTGATGTTTCTATTTTAAAATAATTCCAACGTTAAACGTAAAGAAGAAGCAAACAATCAACCCAACAAACAGATTCCATTCATTAGCATTTCATTTCGTCTAAAGCATAAAATTAGCAATTATGCAACCATTTATTACTAATACAGTAAGTATTAATTATTACAATGTTCAAAAGCTTTGGTGTTATATTTATTTCATGTATTAAGTATATATGTATATATATGCATTAAGATTACGATGCATATACCATATATAAATTAATCATAAATCGTATTATGAAAATAATTATATAAAAAATAATGTTTTTTTCCCCTGTGTATTCAAAACTACCCACATTTGGAGACGTTCGTTACGTCAAGATTAATGGTTACTATACATTTCAATTGTTCCCAGCAAACTAATTTTAAATTTCAAATTTTGAGAGACATATAATTTATTTTATTATTTCACAAGTCTTAGAACTTTGCATTGACTTCCGTTATATTTCCTGCCTGCGTCTTTATACATCTAATATATCACAGGAAAAAGCAACAATGTTTAAAAACGACAGTACTTCAAAATTTTTCCATCATTCTGAACTTAAACATTATACAATAATTTTATAACAAAGATAAAAAAGTAAAAGCAGAAAGGGAATCAGAGAGGAAAAAAACGGAAAAGGCAAATACATACTAAAAGATAAATTGCATATAAAACTAATGAGCAAAAAGCTGCAATTCAAGAAACACCAATTTTCAGAGACCCGCACATGAGCGTTCAGTGCTTCGTAAAATAGTGAAGCAAACAGGATATGCATTTTGGATGCCTTTTTGTCAACCTATTGAAACAGAAAATTCTACACCGAATTACAATTTTAATAATGAGGTATGTAATTTAATTTGTCTTAAATTACATACCTCATTATTAAATACCTCATTATACCTTAATTACATACATACCATACATACCTTATTATACCTCAATTACATACCTTAAATTACATACCTCATTATTTGTCTTAAATTACATACCATCATAATTTTAATAATGAGGTATGTAATTTAATTTGTCTTAGTCGTTGCACTCTTGAATTATTGCGTTTACATGCTTGTGCCAGCACAGATGAACAGACGGTCATCTCTTGATGGTTCCAAATCTGATATAATTCATTAATTTAAACGTTAAATCTGTGCATAATAATTTATTTTTTCATGTAGCACTCTTCGTTTTGTAGCTATAGTGTTAACTTATATTCGGATCAACGAATTGACAGACTGCTCTTGAATTTATTTCGCTCAAAATTTGATAGAAATCCACAAATCTGAAGTCTAGTCCATATGCACAATTTCATCCAACAAGCTGAAAGTAGTTTTGAGTCATATTCTCCACAGACAGATATAATTTTCACAAAATGTGTTTCTCAGATTCAGTGAGTTTGGAAGTAAGTGCGGGAGATTAATCAAAATTTTGAGTTCAGATTTTTTTGACGATTAGAAGTATTTCGTATATCAGAAAGTAAGAAGCCATAAAATAAATTGCAATAATTTCAAATACAACTTCATTATGTTCAGTTTCTTTATTATAATCCTAATTTAATATCTTACTTTAAAAAAAATCACTCTTCTTTTGGATAAATATGTGTTGTATATAATGTTCCAGTGCCAGAGAAACCGAGTTTAAAACGGCAGTTATTATTCTTATTATTTTTATTTTTTTTGGTAAAATCGTGTTGTTTTTTTTTGGAGAAAATAATTAGATACGAATTTATATATACGCAAGAATTTCTCACTCAAAGTTATAAGATTTTTAATGAAGCTCGGATATTTACCTCAGTTTGTTTAGGTTCTGTTTGGATTGGTGGCGCCATCTCTTAGACTCTCATAGTTAGTTATTATTTTGTGTGTGTCAGTAATTCTTGGTTTTTCAGAAATGAATTCTATATAGCCGTTTCCGAAATATTTGATATATATATATATATATATATATATATATATATATATATATATATATATATATATATATATATATATATATATATATATATATATATATATATATATATATATATATATAAGAAGCACTCATTTAAAGATATAAGATTGCATAGAATATTAATTACCAATAAATATTTTTATCCGTTTAAGAATACTCATTTTAAAATTTACATAGCTATTTCTCAAGTATTGATGAAGTAAAAACCGCTTTGAAACTATAACGTTTCGTATTAAAGCATCAATTGCTTTCTTTCAATCGATTCTCTCATGCTTACAAAACATGAGGGGATTGATATTTTACTTCAAAGTATGACTGAAAGTTTTTTTTTCTTTTTCTTTTGAACATTTGATCTGAAGTCAGACAGAGTTTGTAGTTTTAATGTAATGGTCATATGACAAAATTTCATATAAGATAAAGAACATGGTATGGAATTTTTTTATCCTTCCTTAAAAGCTAGCCACCACTCTAAAAAAAAGTTAGTAATTAGTAATTTATCTTCATTTGTACAAAGGAAAGTGAAAATGGGGACAATAACGAAACAATAAATATTTAAAACAAAATTTACACAGACAAAAAAAACAAAAAAATTGGGAGAAGAAACAAAAAGAATTCAATCAAACACACATGAAAATTACTGGCCATCTTTATAAAGCTAAAGAGTAATTACAGAATTGAATTTAAAGAATGCTTAAACTATTCTTTACCATGTGTAGAAGTATGAATGTTAATATTGTCCAAATATTTTACAATTTAAAGAATTCATAGTTTTACTTTCTAGTATATGTAGTATAGAGAAAGTATAGTAATCGTTGAAAAATTCGAATTCAAGATTTTGACGAATATTCTCGTTTTAGACCTCCCTGAATTTGAAAAACACATTCTGGGCAGATGTCTATGGGCAACCACACGAAGATGTCTATGTTAGTGACTAAGATAACTCAAAAGCGCTTTGAGCTAGACGGATGAATTTTGGTATACTGTCTTTACATCAAATTGTAGACTTCTATCAAATTTTGAGAAAAAATTCGTTCAGAGGAAGTCTGTCTGTCCGGCTGTTCGAATATAAGTTAACACGATAACTACAAAACGAAGAGAGCTGGATGGATAAAATTCGGCACACATGTTTGATATCTATAGTGTTGAAGTTTATCAAATTTTGATCCAAATCCAAAAAGGGTCCGTACTTTCAGAAGCATGTAGACGCGATAATTCAAAAACGCAATGACTTAAATATATCAAATTTGGTATGTGATTTTGTGACTTACAAGTGCAGATTTTTAACAAATTTTTGTTTCAAGCGATTGGAAAAAAAAGCATCTAAAATACAGATTAGATTTTCGAATATTCTTAATCTCATGCCAAGGATTAATCACCAAATAACTCGCCAAGGATTAATCACCAAATAACTCGCCAAGGATGATAGCATAGATTCAATAAAAGTGCTAAATTTACGGCAATGATTAATATTTCGTAACTATTGTGCACCAATTCCATGAAGGAGTTCTCTGGCATGAAAAGTTTATAACAGAATATACGAGAAAGTATTTTTTTTTTGGGGGGGGGGAATGGACAATTCCTAATGGTTTACAAATTTATTTGGTAACTAGGCTAATAATAAGCCTAGACCCTGATTAATGCCGCTAGGCAGTGGCAGCACCGAAGTTCTCTCGGCACTCTCAGGTAATGGGAGCCTCGGAGAATTCTCTTCGCTTCCCAACTTCCAAAGTCAGATTTAATTCTATTGATTTTAATGTAATCTCTACATAAACAGTTCTAAGTAGCAAATTTTGACAAAATGAAAAAGTAAAGTTTTGAATTCGGATTATTTTCAAGAGATTTGGTTCCAGTGTCGTGTGTTACAAAAATACAAAGTTAAAATTTAAAATCATTTTATGCATGTATGCTCTATATAGGCAGTTTTAAGTAACAAGTTTTGACAAAATGAAAAAGTGAAGTTTTAAATATGGATTATTTTCAAGAGATTTGGTTCCAGTGTCGTGTATTACAAGAATACAAAGTTAGAATTTAAAATCATTTTATGCATGTATGCTCTATATAGGCAGTTTTAAGTAACAAGTTTTGACAAAATGAAAAAGTAAAGTTTTGAATTTGGATTATTTTCAAGAGATTTGGTTCCAGTGTCGTGTATTACAAAAATACAAAGTTAAAATTTAAAATCATTTTATGCACGTATGCTCTATATAGGCAGTTTTAAGTAACAAGTTTTGACAAAATGAAAAAGTAAAGTTTTGAATTTGGATTATTTTCAAGAGATTTGGTTCCAGTGTCGTGTATTACAAGAATATAAAGTTAAAATTTAAAATCATTTTATGCATGTATGCTCTATATAGGCAGTTTTAAGTAACAAGTTTTGACAAAATGAAAAAGTAAAGTTTTACATTTGGATTATTTTCAAGAGATTTGGTTCCAGTGTCGTGTATTACAAGAATACAAAGTTAAAATTTAAAATCATTTTATGCATGTATGCTCTATATAGGCAGTTTTAAGTAACAAGTTTTGACAAAATGAAAAAGTAAAGTTTTGAATTTGGATTATTTTCAAGAGATTTGGTTCCAGTGTCGTGTATTACAAAAATACAAAGTTAAAATTTAAAATCATTTTATGCATGTATGCTCTATATAGGCAGTTTTAAGTAACAAGTTTTGACAAAATGAAAAAGTAAATTTTAAATTCGGATTATTTTGAAGAGCTTTGGTTCCAGTGTCGTGTATTAAAAAAATGTATATTAAAAATTAAAAATTCATTTCATGCGCAATAGCGAAAAAATAATAAAACATATGATCGAACTTTCTTTGAACACAATCTAAATTCTGTTTAATTATAGGATTGAACATTTTTTCTTTTTTGAAATATAAAGAAGTCATATTTTTTTTTTTTTTTTTTTCTGAATTTCAAAGCAACCTAATATAAAATTTGTAAAAGATAATTAGTTAGAAATGTTATTAGAATAATATTCCAAAATCAAAACGAAACTTATTTCAAATTAAGTAAAAATAGTAATGGCTCTAGGGGCAGTATAAGCAAAGCAATTTTAATAAGCATTGGGTCTAGAAATTCAATAAAAATGCAGAATTAAATTGCCCTGAAATTACTGCGAAAAATCGTGAGTCTTCAGCTTACTCCCTCCCCGAAGCTTGCTTCCTTTGTTTATTTAATAATAACGATTTTAGCAGCTGAAATCCGCTAATAAGAAAACATTAATAATAAACATTCATTAACTAAATATGGTTACATTCATTTATTAAGATTGAGAAATGGGCCAGCAAGAATGAAAGAAAATGGGATGAATATACTCATATTTCTTGTGCGAAACTAACATGAAACATAAATATGTTAAGTTGGGATGACTTTTATTAAAGGAAAATAGAATTTTTATTTGAAACCCTAGCAATTCACTCTACGAACTAGAGTTACAACTTCCTTCTTAGCCTACTGAAACCTAATAGTCCAATTTTGAATGATCTATCTAATTTTTTGTTATGTACATTGGAAAAGGGTATTCCCCGTTTTTATATTTAAGGGGATTTCCCTTAAATATAAAAATTTATTACCTTTGCTTAATATAAAAAGAAATATTAGCTTCATTTCTGTAGATTCAACAAATAGCTGAAGCGCTATCCTCTAATTCACGCAGGGGCCAGATATTTGGAAGGTGCGAAAGGGCTTTATATTCGGTACGAAAGCAAATATCACTGAGTTCAAATATGTAAGTGTTTTTACAAATATATATTTTATGTATTTGATGGCTTTGATATCTGCATGGTAATGGAATTTTCTAAGTATTTTAAATTAGAATAAAAATAAACTTTACTTAATTTTAATAAGTAAATATCTTTAAACAGATAATGGTAACATAATATTAACTAGGCAGTAATTTGGTACAACTCAAGTAACATTTTGTATTTACTTTATTCGAAAATATGTATAATTAAAAAAATAACGGATAAATTACAGTCTTACTTCGCGTTTATTGCAAGAAAGAAAGAGTAGAAAGGTTAAGCTAACAGAGAACGAATAAATTATCGACATCACACGGCTTATAGCAATGTTAAATAATGAAATAAATATCAAATTTAAGAAAAGAAACAGGAAATTGTTTTCTAAGCTATATTCTTTACTAGCCGCCTTTGGAGACCAGCCGGTTCGCCAATCTTAATGTTCGTTAAAATTTTAATAATTAAATATTTTATGCAATTCCTACTTTAATAAATTCTTCATCAAAATATTTTAAAACTTCAAATTTTGATAGTCATATAATTTACTCATAATATTATAAAGGCCTTCAGTCATAACGTAATATGTATCTCTCTAAGTTTCTGTTAGCTCTCGTAGAATTTAGGCTTTAAATTAAAGTGGACAGCATGAATCTGCAATTAATATAATAATATTTTTGACTGAAACAAAGCATTTTTTTATAATATGATTACTGAAAACAGTCACTGAGCGTTTAAATTTGATGGGCACTAAAGAATATATATCTTAATTTATGTAATATCTCAAGAATTTGTCAACAAAATTTTCTCAGATTCATCATGAGCAGATCAATTAATTAACAATGTTTAATTTTAAATGCATCAAACACTATGAAAATAAACAGAATCGTTTAAGATAATCGGTTGAAAACAGGTTAAAATAAACTACTTAAAAAACGATATACTTGAAACTATAAGCAAAATGAAATGATGAGATTGAAAATGAAAAGATTTCTTTAGCGGGAAAGTTAGTTTTAAATTAATAATTAAAATTCTAATTAAAAATTCATAAAGAGGGACCCCAGGTGCACATTCCCGACCTCCAAGGTATACATGTACCAAAATTGGTAACTTTAGGTCAAACGGCTTGGCCTGTTGAACGCCAACAGACACGCACACACACACATTGCACTTTATATAAGTATAGATAGATAGATGGAAGCGGTGTGTTTAGAAATTAAAAGAACGGAAAAAGTCAACATCTGAAGTATTTAATAAAAAATTAATAAATCTATTCGTATTTCCGATATTATATATTAGCTGATATTAATTTGGATGACTGATATTCGGAAAACGTAATAGCTTAATATTTATTTCAAATTATTTATAACACTTTACGATTGCTTTTGGCGATGATAACTTGCACGCTAAATATACACTTAATATTGTAGCAATGCGGGTGTGTATAAATATAGTAATTAAAACAATGAAAAGTATCGCTGCAAAAGATTAAAAAATTTTTTTTAAATGTACTAAAACTAGAGCATTTGTGAGAAAAAAAATATCTGTATCGCTCATAAGTTAAGTTTTTGGATTTTAAAAGGACTTAAAAAATGGTTTAAAGGCAATAATATGCTTTGAAGTTATAGGTAAAACGCTAATTCGATTTATTCTGAATAAATTTGATTGCTTCTAAAGTAAAAATTGCTAACCAAAGTTAATGCTTTTTTTCTTCTCTTTTTTTTTTTACGCTCTAACAATAAAATTCTAATTCAAACAAAAAATTGAATTAAGAACAATGATTTACAATAA
Source organism: Argiope bruennichi (assembly GCF_947563725.1). Lineage (NCBI taxonomy): Eukaryota > Metazoa > Arthropoda > Arachnida > Araneae > Araneidae > Argiope > Argiope bruennichi. The sequence continues at coordinate 9,697,254 of NC_079159.1, forward strand.
ATATTCATTATAATGAGTACATTTAATATGAAACGTACTCAAAAGTTTTTATAATTAAAAGAATTTTTTTTATTGTTTTTGTTTTCTAATGAATAAATTTAAAACTGTAAAATTGTGGAACAAGAGATTTCAAGATTTTTTTCATTTACAATCAACGAGAGCAAAGATTGCGAATATATTTAATAGGGAAAGTAATTCTGAAATAAAAACAGTTCATTACAATTTTTAATTCTGTCTTGGAATTAACAGAAAGGAATTCGAATTTTTAAATGATATTTTAACATTATATTAATAGGAAATTGAAAGAATCAAAAGGGAAACCAACCCAAATCATTAATGAATTTGAATTGAAATTTTAGAATTAGCCAAACGCTACATAGTATAAAACTTCAGCGGAATTAGCCATCTCTAAAATTTCTCACATACTCTCTAATAAAGGTGTTATTCCTCTCTTCCTGTATAAAGTCGTGAACATTGAGCAAGGCAATGAGTGCTACGAGTGCTCAGATTTTTATCTTCAGTGTCCTGAGTTCAGCACATATTTTTATTTTCAGATCCATACTTAATATTAATACTTGTGTTTTGTAGTATAGCAAGAAAAAAAAAGTACTTGTACATTAACTGAAGTGGCATTAACGAATAATAATAACGAAATAATGATATTTGGCATGAATTAATAATGAATTCTTTGGCATTAATTGGCATTTAGAATTTTTTCGCCGATTTATCTTTGGCATGCTATTATTATAGATCAGCAAGAAAATCGAATGTGTATTTTAGGTGTCTTTTTTCCTACCTATTAAAACTAAAATTTGGCTCAGAATTACAATTATAGTCACAGAATTTCATGCTAAATTTCATTTATTTAAGTCCTTCCGTTTTATCGATATAGCTCTTTATATTTTGTATCCAACTGAAAATGGAATTGGATCACGAAATAAGAAAAAAATTTAGAATGAAGTTACGATGGGCTAAATTAAAATAAAATCTTGGAAATTAATTAAATTGAAATTAAAATTGAAATATCATTACATATATATATATACTAGCCGCCTTTGGCGACCAGCCGGTTCGCCAATCTTAATGCTCGTTAAAATTTTAATAATTAAATATTTTATGTAATTCCTACTTTAATAGCTTCTTCATCAAATATTTTAAAGCTTCAAATTTTGATAGTCATGTAATTCACTCATAATAATATAAAGTTTTTCAGCCATAACATAATAAGTATCTCTCTAATTTTCTGTTAGTTCTGGTAGAATTTATGCTTAAAATTAAAATGGAAATGACTAAACTGCAATTAATAAAATAATATTTTTTACTGAAACAAAGCATTTTTTTTAATAATATGATTACTGATAACAGAGTCACTGAGCGTTTAAACTTTATGGGCACTAAAGAATATCTTTCTTAATTTATGTAATATCTCAAGAATTTGTCAACAAAATATTATCAGATTCATCATGAACAGATCGATTCATTTACAATGTTTCATTTTAAATGCATCAAACTTTAAGAAAATAAAATGAATCGTTTAAAATAATCGGTCGAAAACAGGTTTAAAAAACTACTTAAAAAACGATGTACTTAAAACTATAAGCATATACAAAAAATATATAACTAACATAAATACAATTTACTTACAAAAGCATGCAACTAACCTAAAAATAATTTAAATCATCCGTTAATAACAGTTGTCATGGCAACAATCAGAATGCGCATGCTTGAATTTTCTTCGTCAGCTCCGGTAACGCAAATGCTTGAATTTTTCTACGCCAGTTGGGGTAACGCTATACAGATTATACATTTTTAATTTCCTTTATTCTGTGTTATTTTAATTCAAAAGTACTTCAGAATGAATCTGAAACATGGATTAATTAGCAATGTTTAATTTTAAATGCATAAAACATTAAGAAAATAAACAGAATCGTTTGAATTAATCCGCCGAAAAATGTTAACCCTAGCCTCATTACTGTTGGGAGAAAAAGCCTTACTCATTTGGCGGTGGGGAAAATGGAAGATTATTTTGGCGGAAAAGTTGGCGGTGGGGAAAATGGAAGATTTTTTTGGCGGGAAAGTTAATTTTTTATTAATAATTAAAATTTCAAATAAAGGGACCCCAGGTGCACATTCCCAACCTCTAAGGTATACATGTACCAAATTTGATAGCTGTATGTCAAATGACCTGGCCTGTAGAGCGCCAACACACACGCACACACATTGAGCTTTATTATAAGTATAGATATATAATTGCTTAAACTGTTTAATGTCTTAAATTAATTAAGACAAAAAATGACTTAAAAACGATAATGTTCTCATATGATAACATGAAATTTGTGATAGCAGATTTCAATTTTTTCCCTTTTATTTCCTTTTTTCTTTCTTTTTTTTCTGCTTTTAGGACTCACTTAAATCTTTCGCTGATTCTTTTCTTTGTGGCTGTTTCTCAAGCAACGTTGAATGGCGCTCCCACATGTGAAGAGAACGACAGATCATCATCTTACCTAGATAGTGCTTTGGATATGCTCACTAAAACGAAGCTTCACTTCCATCCCTGTAAATAGCTAATTAGAAATGTTTGATAATTCAAAAATAGACAATGAACCCATTCGGAGTATCTCCGCCTGACTTATTCATGAACTAACACTATATGGTATTTTCTGTTCGTTTTCCTTTATAAGAATCTGTATGTCATATTGTGTCTAAAATCGTAGCATGCATTCCATACTCAGTCTTGCGTTCCACATCTCTATATTCTTAAGCTTTTGCTTGTTTTCCATATTCAGTCAATGGGTCATTTCGAGTTCTCAATTTCTGTATTAATGAATGGTTGCATGTTTTCCATACACAGTCAATGTGTCATCTCTTGTTCACTTTCTCAATACTCTTAACCTGTTGTATACTGCTTTCCGTGCATAGTCAATGGATCATCACGTGTTCACGATCTCAATATTTACTAACTATTGCATGTTTTCAATACACAGTTAATGGGCCATTTCGAATTTATCTCTGTATTAGTGAATGGTTGCATGTTTTCCGCACAGAGTCAACGTGTCATCTCTTGTTCACCATCTCAATATTCTTAACCTGTTGCATAATGCTTTTCATGCACAGTCATTGGATCACCTCGTGTTCACTATCTGAATATTCGCTAACTGTAGTATGTTTGCCATTCACAGTCAATGGATTATCTTGCTTCCGCCATCTCAACAATAATAAACTGTTAAATGCTTTTTGTACATAGTCAGTAAAACGTGTTCGCCATGTTTCCCATGTAGTCAATGGGTCATGTGTTCGCAATCTCTACACGAACTGTTGAAGAGATTGGGAACTCGACTAGTTCATTGACTTCACACTTGTTTACCCTTTATTAGATAGAATTCTCATGATGAAATCTAATTACTGCGATGATGAATCATTTGCATCTCAATTTGTCGTTTATTGATAATCAAGCCGTGTTATTTTGATAGATTTCCGTATGTTGTTTTCACTACATACTTCAACCATCCAAATAGAGTAGAGTCGAATAATATCATAGATTGCCATAAAAAATGTTTTTCATTATATCATTAGAAATTTAACTTTCTAATTCATTTATCTTCTCGCTATTAAATTTAATGATAAATTATTAGAAAAATTCCGAAGTCTCAGTCATTTAGTTAATCTAATGAATGAGGTAAAATAATTTATCTGATAGGTTGAACAATTTGTTAGTTTAGGAGTTTGTGGTTTGAGACTCCAAGTAGTCCTTAAAAGTTCCGTCCTTATCGGTTTTTTTTCCACCTTTAACTTCCTTTTTTTATTTTTCACATACATTAATCAAATATTGAAAATGATTTTTTTTATAGTTTTCAACAATGGAAGAAATCACGCGATTGGATATTTGATGAAACAATGAAAGCGGTGTAAATTTCAGTGTAATAATTAAATCTGTTTTGAAAATAAAATACAAAGAAATATTTTGAAAAAAAATGTAGAAATTCAAGGAATATTTGCATGATAACTAAATTAGTATTATTAATAAAACAATTTTTACTTTTTAAAAGGGCGTAAAAATCAACTTTGTCGAATAATATAGGAGAAAAAAGTCAAAAATTCAGCTAACTATTGAATTAATTAAAATTCTAATTTGGAGCTTAAAAAAGTAGCTGCACGTTCTCATTTTTCACAAAATGCGTTATTATAGTTTCATTTTTCAGAATGGAATGCATTGTCCTATTTTACATGGTATTCTACAAATAAATTGTTTTGCTTACTCAAGTTTCGCATTACGAGAAAAATTCGGAAACGAATTATGCTTGTTAAGTGAGGTCCAATAATATATAAGCCAAATTTAGAAGCTCTAGATTAGCGGTGGGCAGACTTTTCTAGGGGAACTTTTCTTCTATTTCTAATTTTTTGAAGGTTTCGCGATCCATCCAGTGGCGTAGGTGTGGTGAGCTAAAAAAAAAAAAAAAAAAAAAAAAAAGGTCTGCTTTGTTTTTGTTTTGTGTTGGTTTCTGGCGCAAGAGCCATGCTTGGCTATGCTGCGGAAAAAAAAAAGTCTGCAATATTTATTATAACTTAATGATAAATACAGAATATGTACTTACTTACATAACTACAAACATAACAGCAAAATACAAACATAATAATAATAGCAACAAATATAATAATATCAAATGATGCATTTAATATCAAACAATTCAAAATGCAATAAAAGATAAATCATTTTCATCTAAAGTTAGTTTTCGTTGTAATAGTTAGTAGAAGACTGATTCTGCGTACTGGCCGACAATCTTGAATGTCTCGGTACATAATTATTAACTGCTAATCTTGCACTGGATTCTAAGTGGTTCGTCTGTGAGACGAAAACAATGTATTGTCTTAATTATATTCATTGTTGAAAATGCAGATTCACACAGGTAGGGAGAATCAATGTACGATTATTAAATGATATGCAACTTTTTTTAAATTTGGAGGCTTTACTTCGTCCATTAGATTCCAAAAGTTATTCTTAGTTTCTGAACTACTTTAATTCTTTCAGCTTTTATTTTAAAATTGTCATTCTGAAGAAGAAAAACTTCGTTTTCCCCCAAGTGATAAAGAGAATATATAATTTATATTTTTAATTATTTCTTCCACATCAACTTTGCCAAATGGGTAACATATGAATGTAATAACAATTGGTTTCTTTCAGTATGCGCGTCTTAGGTCTTGGTAAAGGCAGTCAGCCCAAAATGTCTTGGTGGTCCACCGGTGGATCGCGATCGACTTAATGCCCATCCATGCTCTAGATGTAACATTCTATCATTAGAGAGCCATCACATGTGTTTATTATTAGGAGAAATAATCGAATCTGTATACATTTGAATACATTTTTCTACTATTACTATGATTTTTTTCTTATGATTTCTGTAATTCGTCAGCTTTTATTTTTGAATCCCTTTCAGGTCCTACCGCACCACGACCAATGGATTGCGCAGAAATGTTAAAAAATGGCTATAATGAAAGTGGCGTATACACCATCTGGCCGAGAAATAGAGTGAATGAAAATAAACAATTGGAGGTGTATTGCGACATGGAGACAGATGGCGGAGGTTGGACGGTAAAATCAATAGTGATAATCTATTTCTGATTAAGATATTATATTAGAATGGCTCATTTCAAATTCAAAATTTATATTTTCTGCCTTTATCTATTTTTTTCTTCCCAAAAACTTTATCATCATTGGTTTACAAGCTATAAAATTATATTTTATTCATTAAAATGGTAGTTAATGCATGCATTCAAAATAGAAAAAGGGGGGAAAAATAAAGTAGTTCACGCCTTAATGTAATTTCACCAATTTTTTTATTGGTAAAAAAAATTAATGGCTCTTTTCTTCACTTACTCTCCATTTCCTAAAAAATCTTCAAAAACAGTATTGAAATGTACATTATCTACAGAGGTAAAACAAAACAAAACACACAATAGTGTTTTTCAGCCATAACCACAACATCGATTGACAGTAGAAATTTTATTTTTTCCGAAATCTCTTGACTCATAAATATGAGTCCACCAATGATATTCTGTTCCCACAGTTTTAAAGATATTTAAGTTTCAAAGTAAAAGAGTTGGAAAGAGAGAGAAAAGGGAACTTTTGGCAGAGTCCTCAGCCTTAACAACAGGAAAGCCTTTCTCCCTTTTGCAGACATTGCTAACCAATCAGAATGCTCTATCCTTTTTTTTCTACATTTAATTTAAAATAATTTGTTCTTTTATTGTGGTAAGATACAGCTCTTCGAAGTTAACTGACATGACTAGACTAATAAATACTATTAATTAACTTGACGAGTAACTGGTCTCCGAAGGCGGCTAATGACTAATGAAACTAGAATTTTAGAACTAGTAATTCTTCTTATACTCAAAAGTTTCTTGTTAGAATTTAGAGTTAGGAATTTTTGATATACTCAAGTTTTGTTTTATATGTAAGAGATGTATATATTTCATTTCAGATTGGGATTTTTCATATTTAATAACATTTCATCTTAGGTTCTGCAAAGGCGAGTTAACTTCAGTAGACCGAATGACTATTTCTTCAAAGACTGGGAAAGTTACAAAATTGGATTTGGTGACATTGAAAAAGATTTTTGGCTAGGTACTTTTTGTTATGATAAAAATCATGATTGCTTGTTGAAATGTTATCAAACTTGCCAGGAAAAAAAATTTAAGATAAAAAATCTTCCATGTGGATATTATCAGAATATAATAAATCCATAGTCCTACAACCCCTCTAGATTTCGATCCACACCAAAATTAAAAAATTCCGTCCATGATGTAGCTGTAATATAATTAATTAGAGCATAAACTTTTTAAACTTGTATTTATCCGATCAAAGTCAGCTGAAAGCAAAAAATAACATTAATAGATAAATAAGAAATGACAGCAAAATTTTAAAAATAAAGAATTTTGCCTAGTTTATCTGTCACCCTTTTTCTGAAAGCAAAATTTGTTTATATAGTAGGTTTTGTTAATTGTTATAATTAGCCGTCCTTTAATGACCAGCTGGTTCGCCGGGATTAATGATCTCTAAAATTATAAATCAAATATTTTGTGTAACTTGGTCTTAAATGGTTTCTTCAGCAAAATAGTTTAAGTGTGAAATTTGGATAAAATATGATTCGCGATATTTTAGAATCCTTACACAATTCTGTACATTTTGTTATGCATTCCCTTTATTTTCTGTCAGATCCTCTAAAATTCATAAAAAAATGGATAAACTTTGTTATTTCTAACCTTTTTACCATGTAACAAATTTTAAGCTAAAAAAATGCCAATCTTGGCACTTTTAAATGGTATTTTTAATATAAATTTAGGTCTTTTACAGATTTTTTTCAAAATTAAGTAAATACATTCTGAACGAACATCACACATCTCACGAACAATAACAAAAAAAGCGTAAGAATTCTGGAACAAAACTTAAGCTATTGTTAAAAGTCGTTATTAAAGTTACAGATATTTTTTCATTCTTGTTTTGTAATTGGGATAACTATAGACATTAAAATAAAAAATAATGAAACGTGCAAATTGATGAAGTTCAAATTCTTAACACAAATTATTATTTAATAAACAGATTTTATTAAAGCAAGAGATACGTTTACTTAATTCCGAGAAGAATCTGTAAAATGTTTAAATTTATATTATTAGAATAATATTAATATGAAGAAAAATGCGAAATTTTATATTATATCCAGTTAGAATCTAAGTTACATTGCCAGAAAGCTTGAAATAACAGTGTAACCCACTTTTTGCGAATATTAGGGAAACTGATAGAAAATAGGAGAAATGCTTGGTAAAATGAACAGAACGAGGTAAAGCTTCTAAAATAATATGAATTATATATCTATCAATTATTAAAAGTATTTTGCTGAAAAAGGCTTTTAAGATCAAGTTACATAAAAACCAATTAATTGAAAATTTTAGCGGCCTTTAATCTCGGCTAATCAACTGGTCTCCAAAGGCGGCTAGTTAATAAATAAAATTAAAATATATTATATTTTTACACATTTTTCAAAATTTAAAACATTAACATTATAGTGAGGAAGTACCCATTAGCAGAAGTTATGTTTAGGTTTCATTTCTTTAGTTTTTCAAGAAGAAATTGCTTTACAAAAGTATAGATTATCCCTGGCTCTCAGGAAAAGGCGACTGCCTTCGATTTCATTCTGACGAATGCATTTTCTGACAGGGAGAAAAGAACAAACAAATCTTTAATTTCTACTAGTCCCCCTCTCCATTTCGCCCTTTTCTACCTCTCTGTGAATGCATTCGTCTATATGAAATCCAAGATCAGTCGACATTTCTTGAGAGCCGGGAAAAATCAATGATGTATCTAGGATAGGTGGCGAAAAGATCTAATTAGTTTCTCTTCTAACTATTTTAAAACGAGACAAATACGTAACTATATTATCTTCACTGCACTTCCTAAAACTGATGTAACGGGTATTTATTATCAGTATTTATCAGTACGGGTATTTATTATTATTTGAAAAATAATTTCAACATTCGTCGTTAGGGCATTGTGGGACACATATTATTCAAGAATTTATAATATTGCTGTTTCTAAAAAGGTTATTTCTGCATTTTAACCACACTATTTCTTGAATTCCAGGCAATGATAACATATTCGCTTTAACCAATCAACAACTGTATTCTATCCGATTCGATTTGACGGATGTAAAGGGAGAGAAAAGATACGCCATCTACGACAAGTTCTGGATTGAAGACGAAGAACGTAAATACACTTTGCACATCAAAGATTATAGAGGCAATGCAGGTAAACTGACATATTTATTTGATAGATAATGGAAATGAAAATTTGTCTAAATGTTTTTCTCTGAAATATTTATTTTAATTTGTTTCATGTTTGTAGAGTGTGGAATTCTATAATTGATTTTTTTTCTCTCATTTCCTGGCGTATTAGAATTCTGAAATTTCGTATTCCGATGATAATAAGATATTTTAATAATTTCAGATTATCTGTTAATAGATTTACTTTTAATTAGATTTTGGATTTCAAGTGAAAAGCTTACTCTAGCTGTGAATTTGAGGGAATTGAACTCGTGATTTTATAATATTTAAAATAATGTGCTGTGAAATATATTAAAGACCTAAGTGATGAAAATAAAAAAGGCTTTTAAATCAATCTTTTATTAAAGTGATCGCTTATTATTTTCGTATAAATGATTTTTTTTATCAATAATAGGAAAATCAAAATCAATCATAAAAGAATAAGGCACTGAAAATATTAAATAAAATTAACCAAAATAAAAATCATTAAGCACGGAATTCCTAAAAATTCATTTAAAAAAATATATTATAAATGTGTAAAATATGTAATGTTATAATGCATTTTAGTATGTTAAAGTATAAAATGTGTAATAAATATGCAACATTCAAATTTGATTTAGAGTATTTTTATGTATTGATCTTAACCTCTATATTTTCGATAAAAATGAATGCTTTACCGCTTTATAGTAAGTTCATAAAATATTTTATTTAATTTCTATTATTTAACGACTGACTTCATTCTATTCTATGAGCTTAGATAATATGAAGTGCGCTTTTAGAATATGCGTATGTTCTTTTTTCCCCCTTCAAGTTTATAGTATCGTAAAAAATGCAACAAATGCATATTCATATATAAAGTTTAAAAAATAGAATCAATAAAAGAACACACTCAGAAATTAACCATGATCTTATTCAATAAAAGTTTCATTCAACATATAATGAACAAGTGATATTTCTGCCATAATTGTTCTAAAAAGTCTCATTATTTATCTCGCATGAGATAAATAATGGGGGCAATTAGTAGTAATCTTCTTACCACATTTTTTAAATATATTGCAATACAGCGTGCTTGTGTTAAGTTTCATAAGACAATAAAAATGGGTCGAGTATGTGTTTGTACCGTTTCTTTATGGTCAATGGAGTTCAAAATTTGATGTAGATTTCATATGTTTATGTCAAAAACACATACTAAATTTCAATTCTATAACTTGAGCATTTTTGAATTATTACGTATACATATCTTCCCATGTACATACGGACACCATGAAAAATTGAAGGGGGTACTGATCTTTTCACTTTCTCGAGTAAGAAGTATAAATTCTTAAATGTCCATGTTGTTGCTTCGAATCAGTTAAGCTCTCTTGACACCTAACTTTTCCTGTCAGAAAGTTGAACTTAGCCGTTTCAGATCAGATCAAAATGACTGATGCTAAATTAAATTATATTTTCAACCGATTCTGAATATTTGAATCTGACATGGATACTTGTCTCACGTTATGAAATTTGAAATAAATGAAAGAGGATTGTGAAATGGACTCATTTTTATCATCCATCAGTAATTACTGATAAGGAAATTTACTGTTTCATACACTATAAGGGGTTATTATATATATTTTAATTCAGGGTTTCTGACTTATTTCACTGTTACAAATCCTTTCTAGATGTCTAATAGCAACTTCAATTGTTGTTCTTCCCTATATTCTTGTATTACTTGTATTATTATTTTGTTTTCTTGTACACGAAAGATACAATATCGTAATCGTCAAAAATTCGAACTCCAGATTTGACGAATTTCTAATATTTCAGACCACCCTGAATTCGAAAAAGGAATTTTAGGTATTATATTTATCTTTCTGAGTATATAATAATTCAAAAACGCTTGAAGCTTCATGCCTGAACGTAACAGAAACTTAATAGATTTCTATCAAATTTTGAGCGAAATACATTCACAGGTAGTCTGTCTGCTGGATGTTCAGTACAGGTGAAGTCGATAACTGCAAAACGTTAAGAATTAAATACAGGAAATTCGGTACAGATTTTTAATATCTAAGATGTAGATACATACCAAATCTGGAATCAAACCTATCAAGAAGTTGACCGTCTGTCGGTGTGTACTTTCATATATATGTAAATGTAATAACTCAATAACTCTTTACGAAATGGTTTAAATAAATAAAATTTGGTATGATTTTGTGAATACAGTTGTAATTCCGTATCAAATTTTGGTTTCAATCGGGCATCCAAAATACACATTCGATTTTCCTGTTCTTCTATATTATCCGCAGGCCAACAATGAATCACCAAAAAAATTCGCCAAAGATCTCACGTTGGATTCATGCCAAAGATCGATCTTTCTTAACTTTTGAGGCCGCGGTGGCCTGGTGTCGGCCTCGGAACCGGAGAGTTGCAGGTTCGGGACCCGATTCCACCGAAGAACCGTTATGTAAGGGGTTCTGTTGCACGTTAAATCCGTCCTGACCAAACGTCCTCTCGCTGGTGTGGAGTGGAGAGGAGGGTGCCAGTTCAGATTTCATCCTCGTCATCTGACCGTGGTTCAAAATTACGAGGTCCGTCCCAAAATAGCCCTGGTGTTACTTCAAACGGGACGTTAATATAGCTAAAACTAAACTAAACTCCTTAACTATTGATTGATAATATCATTCAATTGATACAGATGTAAAGGATTCTTACAATACTGTGAAGCATGAAAGTCTCAGTTATAGCACTCAAATTAAAAATTTGAGTACTCGTGTTGCATTTATGGTTTTGCCAAAGGTCCACAATTTTACGCGTGTGTAGAACACCTTTATTAGAGAGCATAAGGAAAGTCTGGGAGAAACCCTCCTATTGGATAACTTTCAAAAATTACCGGTTTTTGTTACTGTTCATGGACGTTGCTTTATTCATTTCAAATAATCTTTCTCAGGCATAATTAAAAGAAAAATCTTTATTAATATTTATCGAGTGATACATGTGTTCTATTTTTTTTCTCCCTTTATTGTTCCATATTGTACAGATTTAATCTCAGATAATCATTTATCTGTTTTAATCTTTTATATTACATTTAATTATTTTTATTTCCATTTGCATTCTTTAAACATTCAAATTCGATGCAGCATCACCAAAGCTGGCCTTTTTGCCATAATATTCCGACAAAAATAAATGAATTCGAACTTGTCTAAGAATGAGATGAGATTGTGCCAGGTAGAATTGGAATGTGCCATTATTTTTTTTTATCAAATTGCACCCTAATAGCTTCCAGCGAAAGCTAGAAATCATTTTGGTTGCCACAAATGACCGTTGTCTGTCACTGTAAGGCCGTATGTACACGTTAGCAGAAAACTATCGAACCAGTTTCATTCAACCTGGTAAAATCTCACCTTATTTTCCTTGTAATTAAGATAAGCTTTCACAGTCAAGCATGGATACTTTAACATTACTTATCTTTAAAAATATTTATTTTAAAGGAGATTCAATGACAAATCATAACTCAAGACCTAGCTTGCGCTTTATCCCCTCAATCACATCACACGACAATCAGATGTTTTCCACTAAGGATCAAGATAATGACAATGCCGATCACAACTGTGCTGATTCGTATAAAGGTGGCTGGTGGTACAATTCTTGTCATGCGGCCAACCTGAATGGCCTTTATTTGAGAGGAAAGCACGAAAGTTATGCGGATGGAATCAACTGGCATAGTTGGAAGGGATATCACGAGTCGCTAGAGACTTCCGAAATGAAGATACGTCCTAAAAATTTCAAGAAATTGTGAACCAATGCTTACTTTTTCGCTGAAAATCCTGATTTGCTGAATGCAGGATTTTTTATTGTTTATCACAAAAATAATTTTAACTATTGTCTAAAATTGTCCAGAATAACTATGCAAAATCATGTATTTTATTGTTGTTTTATGCTTTTAAAATAAAATTTATGAATAAATGATAAAAAAAAATTATGAATTAATTTTGTATGAATTTATATTGTACGCTTCATCTTTCCTCTGTTATTTTCATAAATCTAGAAAACTGCTGTGAGACAATAATACACATGAAATTGGAATATGAAATGAATTAATTGAACGGCTTAGTCCATTTATCTAATAAATTGTATCAATTTGAAATCATTGTACAGTAAGTATAAGAAATCACGTGATTGTTTTCTTCTGCCTTTTGAATAAAATTTATGAATAAAGAATACAAAAAAAGGTTTAGTAAATTTTGTATCAATTTATAATGTGCGTTCCATCTTCATCTGCTATTTTTAAAAACCTTGAAAACTGTTTTGAAACATATAAAAAAAGTGGAAATGCAGAATTAACTAATTGATTAGTTAAATCCATTCATCTAATAAATTGTATCAATTTCAAATAATTAGAACACTAATTTCTGAAGTTTTTCTTTATTTATTACTAGCCGCCTTTGATGACCAGTTGGTTTGGTTTGAATGTTACAAATTTCAATTAAATACTTCCTACAGGGTATCCCACCAATGATTGAAATGCGGTTTAATTCTTTGCCTATTAGAGATAAATGGGTAATATAAATTGCAAAGTAGTTCAAAATAAAGTACGGAATACAACCACGTTAGTAAAAATTTTTCCTGTTAATTTTTTTTAAAGATATACTTTTTCAATTTTTATGCAACCCCTCTTGACAAATGTAGGCAATTGGAAAGCTTTAAATTTTTAGGCAATAACATCATTACAAAAGATCGCATATCCGTATCTTTAAAATTGTGTGAGTTATACATAATTGAAAACTGAATGCGCTGGTTAGGGCCCATATATAAAAATAGAAATAAAACTTGTTACATATCATAAAAATATAAAATGTATAATAATATTTACATTAAAACCCCTTTTTAATTATTTAAGGCTTATTTGCGGCACCGTTACATATTTTTAAGGTTTTTTTTAGTGTTCAGACTGCTATTTTTATTTGCAACAATTAAAGTACAAAATAAATGCGTGCCAGTAATTTGTTGTCAAATTTATCATAATTTTACAAAACGATATTCGAACCGATTAATTCATAGACGACTTTTTTCTTTCCTTTAACTGTAATTTAGCCGTTTCAAATATTTTTATTATTTTTTTTTAACTGCACAGTGAAATGCACACGATTTTCCTTTATCACAAGATTTTTCTAAAATACGTTTTATAAAATATCTACCTGTTTGTATGCAAGATTTCTTTTATATATGCGCCAACTGAGAGACAAAATAAAATGAAGTTGAGAGCGACATGCGTCCCGTTGCTCGCATAGGCAGGCCATTGTTTTTCTTTATTTATTAAAGTTTTATATAAGGGCATTTGGGATTTTTTTGACAAAAGCTGTCGCATTTTTTATCTAAAAATTTCCATTATCAATTTGCATATGGCCCCTATTTTTACCTAAGAAATAACATTTGTTTTACGTGATGTGAAAAGTGGTAAAAATCAATTTATGTTTTCTGTATCATAATTCATTTGGTTTTAAAGATACAGTTCTGCTGTTTTTCTAATGATCTTATTGGAAGAAAAGGAAAATCTTTCTAACTGGCCAAATTTGTCTATTGGGATCAGTTGCCTAAAAATTTATAAAAAGGTAACTTTTCGAAAATTAATAGCAAATTTTTTTACTAAGCAAGTCTTATTCTGTATCTTATTTTGAACTATTATGCAGTTTACATCTTCCTCTCATCTCTAATGGATGAAGAACTAAACTGCGTTTCCATCTTTTTAGGCCTTTATATAATTTTGTTTAGTGTCTTCCCCAGACAAATATTTTAAAGCTTCCATTTCTGATAGACATATATTCATATCATTTTAGAAACTTTCACCATTTTGTTCATTGTGTTAGGTATTTCCTTACATGTCAATATTTTTATACGTCCAATTATATGAGGAAAAGAAAAAGTATTTAAAAATTGACATTATAAAAAGTTTTGGCCATTGCTTTATTCTGATCTTTTATCTTGATTGCATGCACAACAAAATTTTGAAGTCATACCCTATATTGAAGACTACTTAACATGGGGAAATGAACCGAATCTTCCAAGATGAAATATTAATAGAAACAATTAAAATAATTGGAGTTTCGTTTCGACACTACAACAAATTGTTGTTCAAATCCACTTAAAATAATTACTAAAAATTCATTAAAAATAGAAAAAAAAATTCATATGGCAAATAAATTAGTATAATAGAAAATGTATAAAAATGTATTTTTAATTTAAAAATAATATAAGATTGTAATATTTTTGCAAGTTATTGTGAAGAAAAGGCTAAATCCTACTTAATTTTTAATTAATTAAAATTCTAATTAATTTTTGAAATTAACTATAGCCCCATATGCTTAGTTTTATCTTTTCTTATGGCTAAATACCTTACGGTAGGGAAGAGTAATTTCTTATTTGCATGATCATTTATCACCCTTAAGGAGTCATAACTGAGAATTGTAACGGCACAAGATTTTCATTGTAAGTCTAGTCCAGTTTCATTGGATTTTTACTTTCTTTTCTTACTTAATTTTACTTCTTTCTTATTAAGAAAAATGTAGCATTGAAACGATTTTTCATTCTTTCCTTGATTGACTCGAGTTCCGAAATCCTATTCAGTTATATGTCTTCGATGACAACGCATCATTTTAATTTTCCAAAACAGAAAGCCTGTCCCACTAATACAGACACAGATCAAAAATGACATTCCAAGCTAAAATACCTTTCACTTCAAAAACGACTGATATTATTTAATTGATTTATTTGATTTTATTGTAAAAAATATTAGAAAATGTCAAAAAACCGGGCAAAACTTTAAAAAAAATTAAAAATTGCCCGTCCCATAAATATAGAAATCGTCTAACTTTACTTGAAATTAGATCATTATTTTTCAGCATATAATAATTATTTTTTTACATTTTTTTAAAGTATTTATTGGTGGAGTATCACTTTTCGGCTTATTTTTGATTAACAAATCGATGTTTTTATAAATTTATCAAGATGACTAGACCTAAAGAGACTTCAGAAAAGGAGATAATCAAATTTCAGACTTAAAACTTAAAGAAAACTCACTCAAAAGATATATTCAAGATTTTAAAGAGATCTTTAAAAAGTGTTTACAAAACTTTGCATTACGGCAATTGGTGATCTAGTAAGAAAAGATTAATATGACAGAATGACAGAATCATTCTAACCAGTGAATCTAGAAAAAAAATGTCATTGCGACAAATTGAATCCAAAAATCATTCACAAAAGAATACTGGAATCTTAGCTAATAATTTCAAGAAAATAATAAAGAAACCATGTTTAAAATTGCACCACAAAACTGGACGTTTAAACAGGGTAAAGAAAATAATGTCTTAAGATGATAAATAGCTGCCAACAATATTTAGTGATAAAAAAAAGTTGGGCTAGATGGATATAAATTTTAACGGCATGATGTAAGAAGCGGACCAAGAGTGTTTGTCGTGGCTGGTTCGTGAGTACTTTGAATAAATAGAAAACTTAACAAATTTATTGCAGATTCGTTCGAGTTACTCTGCTCAGTAACTCCTTCTCCTCCAAGAGCAAACACTAGAATGACATCACTCTTTTAATTACACTCGCGCTAGTTGTCTAACGCCATCTATGAACGTTTATTTCCTAACACTTCAAAATCCAATCAATACAGTGTTTTTTTTAGTTTAGTTTAGTAGGCAGCAAGGTAGAGGATAAGTAATGCCTTGGGATAGTTTTGAATTTAATGGGCAAATATTTTTGATATTTGTAGCAAGAAAATGAACTCCCAGAACTATAAGCAAATATTAGAGGACCATTTTATTCCCCAACAAGATTTGTTGGGAAGATATTTTAACAAGACAGGAAACTATTCCTGTGTCGAATTCGATAAATATGGGGATCAACATGAATAATACCAATGTTATGGATTAGCCATCACTTAATCGCGTGACGGCAATGAGACAATGGCAATTATGCGGACGGCAATGCAAACTACCATCAAATAGCTCCATAGTACAACAGTACCCGGTAAGTAATCAGAAAGACTAACTGAAGATAATCAATTAATTTTTAACTTTAAGGCCTGCCGAAATATCACTTTGTAAAATAATTCCTATAGGAATATCTACTTTGCCCTATACATTCGTCAGCAAATCCTTAGTATTATTGACAATATCTAAAAGGTAAAAATTCTATTATATATAAAAGATAAATAGTTTGATTTTAGATTGGGTTGAAGAGAAGTTATTTATGAAATTTTAAGGTGATAGAAGGATTTCTTTTACAGAGGAAATGATAGTTGCATAGATCAGTAAATCTTTAATCGGTCAGTGTTTCCAGTTAATTAGCCATTTATTTCTTTCTCTTTGTCAAAGGTTACATTATTTAATGAGGAGATCAATCATGTCCACTGCCTTTCCACACTCACATCTGTTGTTTTTTACTTAAAAAATCTCACATTGTGAATTTTAGAAATCCCATGTTGTGAGAATTTGGCCGAGAAAAAAAATCGCCCTTTATTCAATCGAATTCGACTTTTTTTTCAAAAAATTATCTTGTGTTCAGTTTTTTTCAAAATATTGTTTCATTTTTTTTTTTTCAAAATATTGTTTCATTTTTTTTTTCAAAAAATTTCCTTGTTTCAATTTCAATTTTTTTTTTTCTTTTTCAGTAATTTTTCAACAATATTTTTCATATGCCTTTAATTCTATATCTGATTTCTTTTCTAATCTGTACAATAGATATATTGCAGTACAGTATAATAAATTTAATTTGGTAGAAGAACTGATTTGGCTAATTTATCTCTTTTATATTCACATACTGCCTTTGGTGGGCTCGTATTCACATTTGTTGCAAATCATACTCTCTTTCTTTATTATAATCTTTTAATTTGCTAATTGCGTTTACGAAATTTACCATAATTTCTGATCAGAATCTTAAATAATTTAAACTTTTTAAGAATTATTTTCGCTAACAAGTCAATTTCTCATTTAAGTGCAACATATTGTTTTTTTCCAATTGCTTTTCCCTTTTTGAAGAACAACAAATTCACAATTCATGTTGATGTCCATCATCCAGCGAAAACCGTAATTACAGTTATCCTCCTCCTCATACAATACCCTTATCATTCCATGGTAATGATATTGTTACAAACCTGTAATTTTGCTTCCCAGTGCGAATAGTGTCATCATAAGAAAGACTGTTTTACACTCATCTGTATTGGATGCTGTCGAATGCCAATCCAGTAATCCTAGAATTTGGCGACCAATTTGGCGACAAAATGGATAATACTCGAAACTTCGAGAATTTTGTCGATCCGTCCATTAGGAACCGAGATACGCCTGATTGGTCTAGAAGCTTCTAGCCCCGCCTCCCGGGAGCTATATAAGGCCGGCACTCTCAAGCTGTGGTGAATGGAAGAGCAGTCGGAGAAGTAACGAGCCTTCCAGAGAATAGCGAAGCAGCGGCGAATTACCAGCGTTGTGTGGAGCGGGTATTGAACTGCTGTGTGCCGAATCCTGTTGTCTACTGTGGAGGCAGCGTCGTATGTTGTGTATAGCCAATTGTGAGTCGGCAGCTAAAGCGAGAAGTTCAGCCATTGCAACGACGGTAGAGCGAAGCTCCGAGGAACCCCTCTCCTGCTGGATTCTGTCTAGCCGCTTCGTGTGCTGTGAACGATTACTACTTGTGGACTACTGTCGTTTGTAGTGTGCTGTCCTGTGTTCGTCTCGGCTGTAAATATTTCTCGTCTGTGTATTCGTCGTTTTTGTGTACTCGTGTCTTCGTATAAATAAACGTCATCGTCGTTTTCTACTGTCACCTGCTGATTGTGTTTTTTCACACCATATCACTATCATTATCAATACAAGAGGAAAATCCGTAACAATATAGCTTTCCAAGTAGCTTCCAACATTCATAAACAAAATCTACAATTCCATTTATAAATTGATCCTTTTTGCTTGTTTAATATTTTAAGCCATTTTGTTTTCAACATACATTTTAATACCAATTGTTCGGTAGAAATTGAGAATTTAGAGTTCTTCATTCAAAACTGTTCTATATATTTTTATAATAGCTAGTAATGGCCCACATTGAATTTGTAAGATTTTTTTCCTTTGTTTTATGAACTTTCGTTTTATCAGACCGTTATATGTCTGAGCCATGCATTATCATTCTTTTCGAAACAATTTTATACATTTCTTTTACAGCAAATGGACTGAGATTTCAAGCTTGGCTTTCCATTAATTTTTACCAATTTTCTCTTCAATATGATTGAGATGGGAAATAAAAGAAAATATTGCGTCGGAGGTCATTCAAAGTTCATAAGCTTCCTTGAATAACTAATTCTATTTCAGGAGTTTAATATCCCGAAAATAGGTGGTAACTTTTCATTTTTTTAAAATTAAAAATTTTGATATAGTTAAAAAAAGAAGGACATATTTTCAGTCCTGATTCTGTATATTGCAAAACATATATTGATCATATGTCTCACAAGACTGCAATCAACATTCATATTAAGCTGCATCCTCACAGTATTTTAATCAGCAACTGAGAGAAGTGCATAGCGAGTCTCAATGAAATCGTTCTAGGCGTGTCAGAATGAATATTAGTTGTCTCCTTTAAATCGAAATGATTCCGTATTTATCGTATCATGAGGAATTTAATTCGGATTTATTTATCCTTATAATAGTTTTAGTTAGTCAAAATCAAACCTGCACCAAATCAACTAAATAATCAAACAATAAAAATTAACCAAATCACTATTGCCGTATTTAATTTTATGTCAGTCGACTGTTTATTGCATGTGTTGAAGCAACTTTGGTTTTAATTTCGGATAAATCAAACTCCTAAACCTACTTTCAGTCGGCCATTTAAGATTAAGCTTATCATCAAAATTTCCTTGGCACTTTGGGAATGTTAATAATGCTGACATATACCCATATACATACACACAATTTTTTATAAGCATGTTCAAAAAGTCTAACATATACGTTTACATGTTTATATCTATATTATGCAAAAATGCAGCAAGAAAACGAGGCACTTTTTTGTTGGCACATATTTCCAGCGTGGCTCCTAAATTTTTGTTTCATACCATTATTTTCAAGAATCTAAAAGATGATGCTTGTTGGAGCTTGGAAAAGATTGTGCGAGAAATTTTCATTCTGTAATCTTGACATACGACCTTTAGTTTCAAATTCTTAGCATTTTTTTCACATGGGATTTTTTTTTTTTGAAAAATTGCCTTACAGATATCTTATTATAACTTGGAAGATTTAGAGACTGTATCATTACTGATTTTCAATTCATGGTTCCTCAAATTGTAATTTTTTTCAAGTACCCTCGGATTGCCATGAATAGGCAAATTCCTCATTTAGTACTTTAAAAAGTAAAAATATATTTCGATAAGAAGGACTTTGTTTAATTATCTAGCGTGGTCCACAAAATTTATGCATTGGCATTCATTTGCCTTTGCGTTTGGAAAGTTCGGAATAAATAATCCTTATTCATATGGCTTAAAAATTCTTGCTTTTTAAAGAAATAGATTTTTAATTAAAAATGCATTTATATTCAATGTATAAGTGCATACTAGAAAAATATTCAGCGTTGCAAAAAAAGTCAGTTAAATCAACTGAAAACAAAAAATCTCAGATTAGCTACCACAAAATTATTGAATTTACAATGCTACAATGTTTTCAATTGATAAAGTTTAAAGAATCGAATAGCATGATATTTATCATGAATCGTCTAAACATGGACCAAATGTGGGAATTCTTTTTTAAAAAGAAATCTCTCACTTAAATTCATTAAAAGTTGAAAGGAAGTAAACATAATTTTTTCGAAATTCCATCATTTCTTTTTTTTTTTTTTTTTCTACTGAAACGCATTTATATGATTTTGATTTTTAAAGAGTTTTTAATATTTCAAACAGAAAATGGAGTTTTGATATAAAAAAAATACAGTTATTTTAATTATAACTTCTTATGTAATAAAAAAAAGTGTAAAAACTTCGTACGTGTAAAAAAAGAATTCAAACAAATGAATTATTATCGATCACTCTTCATCATTTAAAATATATTTCTGATACAATTTTAAATGTAAAAATTTTTGAAAGATTTTTGTATGCATTCGTGACTGCACGTTTCTACTTTACAGGCAGACGGTTTCCAGTAAAGTTATCAGATTTGTTATAATTTAGGAAATTGAGGCGATTAAGTTGCAATTTTTTTAAAATTTTAGATGGAATTGTAATAAATTAATCTTTGATAAAAAAAAATGTAAATTCTATACATGCAGCGTTTAGTAAATAATTTCAATCTCGTAAATGGATTTTTCATAATATTATTAAACTTATAAAAACAATGAAATTTACGCAAAAAAATTTTTAGCATTGGGGAAAAAAAAACAAAAAAACGTTAAATATGCATTGCAAATAATGTTAAATTTTGTCGTGTTAGTGCAAATGGTTGGGAAAAATATATCATTCTGTTTGTATATAGGAACTTTATTAACAAAATTTCTATCTTAAATGTAAAAATGTTAATTTACATTGCAGTACATTTTAAGTGGTAGTAAATGTTTCCAATCCCATTTGATCTTGTGAAATCCGGGAATTGTGATATAAAGAAGGTGTGGCATCATTTGCTAGTCAAAGTGACCTTGGAGCATCAAGGTATCATTTGCAAATCAAAGCGACCTTAAAGCATAAGTGTGTTATCAGCGAGTCAAAGCGACCTTGGAGCCTCAGAGTGTCATCTGTGAGCCAAGATGACCTTGGTCGTTTGACCAGCAGATCCTACTTGATCTAGTCAAATCCTTGAATTGCGATATGAAGAAGGTGTGGCATCGTTTGGTGGATCAAAGAGACCTTGGAGCAATAGGATATCATCTGCCGAATTAAACCGACCTTGAATAGCCAGAATGTCATCTGCCAGTCAAAAGGACCTTGGAGCACCGAGATATCATCTGAATTCATTCCCATTAATGAATATAAATTCCGTACGATATTACACGCACGATTTGCGTAAAAGAAATGGATGAAGAGCATTTCATATTTGACGGGATTATAAATCAGGGCAGCCTCAGTATATATATTCCATTCCAGTCAGAATTCGTTTCAGGATAGCAAGCATTTCAGAGAGAAAAAATGTCTTGTAGAAATGCTTCAAAAATCTTGATATAGATCAATTATAAAGTTAATTACATGCAACAAATCAACATCCACAATCATCAGTTTAATTTCTTATTCTTTATAAACTGATGCCATGAAAATCATGTAAAATTGATTTCAAATTAAAATATGAATTATAATACTTTGGATTTTGGATAATACTTTCAAAATTCAAACAACCTTTCCTTTTTTTTTTAAAAAAAAAAAACAAAAAAACTTCATTATTTCAAAGGGCTTGTGGAGAATCGACTTTGATGAAATTTTTTCTGAAATCCTTGGGGCGTATCTTCATTTCGGTGGTATCGAGGGATTCATGGTAGCCCCTCCAGCTGTTCCAGTTCACTCCATTCGCATAGCTTTCGTGCTTTCCTCTCAGGTAGAGGCCATTCAGATTGGATGAATGGCAAGCGCTGTACCACCATCCGCCTTTGTACGATTCAGCACAGCTAGCACCTTTGTAGGAGTCGTTGTCTTGATCTTTCGTAGAGAATTTCTGATTGTTATGGGATGCAGTCATTGAATCCCCTATTAAAGAATCAGAGCATTTTAAATTAAAAACAATTATTATTAAAAAAAATTCTTAATAATATGAACAAATTCTTTTTCTCCACTAGGGAAATCAGTTTCTATTTATAAAATGCTAATGTACATGCCACAGAAATCACTCTTATTACTTATTGTCGAATGGCATCACTCAAATGCAATGGTGTCTTTCAGGATGCCAAGCATTTGATATTTAAATGCACCAAATTTATTCCCGAAAGACGAAAATTTAGAAATTGCCTTCTAAAGAACAATATAGCTTGGTCAAATCCTAGTATCCGTTACACGATTGGCGCGATTTTGAAAAATGTTGCCAACGCTTAAATGACGCCTCCATGCTCATCATCAGGAAAATCAAACCGCCATACAACGAATGCAAATGCAAAATGGCTAAAAAGTAATAACCCCCTGTTGCCAGGTTGTAAAAAGTAATAGTAAACAACTACAGATTGCAAACTTTATCGCTCTCCCAAATCTCGCCAATGTCGCCAAATCGTCCTCGTAACGGATACTAGGATTAATCCTATAGCTTGACCTCCTTATTTATTTGCCTTTGTACAGAGTAAATAATCTTTCATTTCCTTTTGTACATATATTAATAGTATTTTCCCCCGTATTATTTAGACTTTATTTCTGTGCGTTTGCCTACATATATTTGCATATATACTTTTATGCTTTTTGTATGTGTATTATCTTTTTTATTTTATTATGCTTCTCCAATTGTATTATATCATTTACTGTATGTTTCCGTTAGTATGTGAGCAATTTTGTTTTAATTTTCGTTTGTATTTGTGTATTTTCTTGTTTCCCCCATTTTTCTTTGCATTTGTGACTACGTCCTTTATATTTCAAATCGCTTCCATTATGAATTGTGTACTGACTTAAATTTGTAAGCTTTGTGGTGTACCTGTTGGAACACAAGGAGTTTTTACATCGAGAATAATAATAAAAATGATTCATCATATGATTTGTTTACTGTTTCATTGAACATTTTTACAGCATCGCTTAGCTAATGGAATTTCAAAATATTACTAGAAATGTTCTGAAAATAGTTCGCCATGTCATCAAAAAATATAATCAGAGGAAAGAAGATACAAAAGAAATTTTTTTTTAAATGATGCAAACATAAGGTTTAATCGAGTGCAAAATAAACTTAATCGTTAGTATGTGAGCAATTTTGTTTTATTTTTCGTTTGTATTTGTGTATGTTCTTGAGTATGTATGTGTTATGTATGTGTTGAGGCCATTCTTGACCAGATGGTTAATCGTTATGATTTGCCAACGGAAATTGATGTTCATGTCTTTTTAATCAATTATCTAACAGAAATAGTCTCTATTATCTTAAGACTCAAGGAGTTACCTTTTTAATGATATCAATTTTATTTCTGTATAAATTTTCCACTTTAATAACATTTTTAATTGATACATTACCTAAAATAATGTTTTTCAATTCATCTTTTGAAACATTCAATTGTGTATTTTTGCCAAACATTCACTCCTTAGTTGGATTTTTAATTTACGATTTTATTTAATATATACACGTTTTAATTTGCAGTACAAGATTCAACTGAATTTATGTTTTTTAGTCATATCAAGTAATAAGGTGAAAGATTTAAAAAAAATGCAGTTCATATTAAGCGTTTTACTGCCTAAAAAGTCAACAATTTAGGCGAACAAGCAGATCGCCTAAATATCTTTAAATCAATTAAGGCGTAGCATTGATGAAGAATTTAAACACTATAATGCAAAATTTGTCATCACGACGGTTGACTTTTGAACTGAATTATCAAATAGGCAAATGCTTAAAGGCTCTGAAACCTAGGGATTTTTTTCGGTATTTTCAGAGTAATATAATTTTATATATTCATTTAATTGATAAGGACCATTTATTTAAACATATTCAAATTGAAATCAAGAGACGTTTAAATTACAGAGCATCAGACATAAGACATTTTTTCATATTTTCAAATACTCTTGCAAGTCAGCGAGACTCAAACTTTTTTTTCTCGTTTGAATGACTGGCTTTCGAATCAAGAAAACATTGCATTTATTTATTTAAAATTCGAACTAGGTCTACAATTTTTCATAGAAAATAGTAATGAAAAACATTTTTTTATGTTTCCAACATTTTGTTTAAAATTACGTTGAAATTAAAAGCTTGAATTCATCTCTTTTGAAAGTGATCTTCAATTACATGTTTTGTTATTTTATCGTAAAATTGTGACATGAAAGCTGCTCATGTAAATACTAAATTATAATGAATAAAAGATATTTGTCTTTTAAAGATTGGAAAGAAAAAAAAGAACTCAGAAATGTACATTACATACGGGTTTTTACATAGCTTTATACAGCCGTAACTTATTCTACTGCGAAACAAATTGGACAGTACTTATTTTTTCTAAAGAATTCGAAAACATGAAAATAACTCAAGAACAGTACTTTGAAATTTAAAAACGATTTAATTGCAATTTCCATAATTTTTTTCCTTTTAAAAACCAGTGGCAGTGATCTCCCGAAAACTTTCTCGCGTATTCTTTAATAAAGGTGTTAAAGGTAAACCCCCTCACAAAATTGTGGACCTTTGGAAAGGGCGCAAGTATCTTGCATTGCATTGGCGAACACTAATTACGAAATACGAATCTTTGGTGAGAATTTAGCATTTTTACTGAATTTTTTGTATGACGATTTTTTGACAGTATTCAAAAATTGAATATACATTTTTGCACCTTTTATTATTTTGAAAACAAAAATCTGGCATAGAACTACAACTGTAGTCACAGAATCACATACCAAATTCCCTTTATTTAAGTCATTGCACTTTTGAAGTTTACATGTTGCGAAAGTACGAACTACAGACAGTAACTCCTTTGTCAGATTTGGTTCAAAATTTGTAAAGAATCTGCATTTTAAATGTGCTGAATCTGTGTATCAAATTTTATTTATTTAGCTTTTTAGGTTTTGTACTTAAATTGGAAATGCATCAAAATTCACCAGGGAACATCCTGTGGATTGAAGACTCACTTTTACGTGAGAACACAGTGAAAACACAAAATTACCGTATCTGGCTCATTGAGAATCCTCACAAGATTTAATAAATGGCCCAACATTCTACGCATGAATGTAGAGATATTTGTTAATATATGGATTACTATATGAATTGACTTAGAGTACTTCCAATTACTTACTAGCTATTTTTTTTTTGAGGAAATCACCCCTCAGGGATCAAAAACTTAACTGCAGCATATTATCGGGACGTGTTGCAAGATGTGGTCATTCCAAAACTCCATCAGTATGAATAACTTACAACAGCAGCATTCTAACCAGGCAATGCGTCTCTTCACACTGCACATGCAGTTCAACAATTGCTGTTACGACTTTTCACAGAGCTTTTCGCATTATCAGCTGTGCATTTCCTACAAGATGGCTTCCATGTTATCATGACATAAGTCGTGTGATTTTTGTCTTTGTGGTAATCTCAAAGATAAAGTTTAATGAGGAAATATTGTAAATCTGGCGGATTTGAAGAACTAGATCCAATACACAATATCAGCTGCAATAAGTTTCACGCGGTTGTAGATCATACTGCAACACGTTTTTCACATGCTTGCCCCGAAATAAAACCACCTGTGAAGTCTCTTTGTGCTCTGATTTTCGTTTGCGTTGCTATTGAAATTTTTTTAGGATTGACAATTTGTTGTAAAAAATGTAATAATAATGTTAATTATAGACACCTCGCATTTTATTCTCTATTAGTATTTTCATTACCTTATACAGCTCCTCATTTTCCTGAGTGGTCTTTCTTACAATTAGTTTTTTGTCCCAATTAATTTCTTATGGTCTGATATGTATATCCTTAAAATATAAAGACATTAAGTCCATTATTTATATATCCAAGCCGTCCCAAACAGAAATATTTTAATTTGAATCATCCTGTATATAAACAGACAGATAACTTCAAAAATAAAATTTAGAACTTACCTGAATCGCCGCTGTAATCTTTAATATGTAAAGTGTATTTATGAGTTTCGTCATCAATCCAAAAACTGTCGTAGAGGGCGTATCTCTTCTCCCCATCCACGGCCTTCAAATCGAATCTGATCGAGTAGAGTCGTTGATTGGTTAAGGCGAATATGTTATCATTGCCTAGAATCCAAGATAAAATTTATTTAAAATAGAGAGACAATATTCGTAGAAGTAGTAACACTTATAATTTATCAAAAGTGTGTAATTGCCAGTGATGTAGCATCACAGGATGGTCGATAATGGGAATGTAGTTTGCAAATCTGTGCCAACTCGTATGTCTTAAAGCACATGAAGAGGTTAATTAATCCATAAATATTATTTATCATAATCTAATTCTATGTAAGGGTTTGAAAGAAATCACTCTACATTTATAATCAATAATATAACTTTATATTTTACAACCAACAACATCACGCTCTCTGTGACACAAGAATGCTAAGTCATACTGCGTCTTAATGCAATTGGATGATTAACGGATATGAAGCACACGTCACACTTTGGGGCGCTTTCTCAGAGAGAATTAGAACGATCGTTACGCACATTACACAGGTCGATAATGGGAGTGTAGTTGCCTTGTGTGCCAATCTTAAAACTCATTGCAGATGTCTATAATGGGAATGTAGTTGCCTCGTGTGCCAATTTTAAGCTCATTGCACATGTCTGTAATGTTAATGTAGTTGCCTCGTGTGCCAATCTTAAAGCTCATTGCACAGGTTGATAATGCGAGTGTAGTTGCCCCGTGTGCCAAAACACTTTGCACATATTCGATTTATTTGTCACTATTTGATTAACCGATGCTTCTTTAGAAGTTGGACAGTACGCGCATATCTCTGATAACGCTACGGCGATGGGCATTCAAAAAGAGTTGTCTTGCATTTCTGTCGGACAACAAATTAATGACAAATATAACATATGCATACTAGGAGTAATAAGTAACAAGGAGAAAAAATAGTAACGTATATGGTGTTTGTTTTACTTTTTTAAAAT
This sequence comes from Argiope bruennichi, assembly GCF_947563725.1. Taxonomy (NCBI): domain Eukaryota; kingdom Metazoa; phylum Arthropoda; class Arachnida; order Araneae; family Araneidae; genus Argiope; species Argiope bruennichi. The sequence continues at coordinate 9,724,768 of NC_079159.1, forward strand.
TATATATGACCGATAAGGATGAAAAATTGCTACATTTGATATTTTATGGAACAATGTCAGCTTTAAATACTATGGATAGGAAATTCAACTTTTCGTTCATTTCTTCTACAAGAATTTTCGTTTCTTTGAAATAAGAACTTTTATTTACTCTGTCCATTATAAGAAGTATACCTGTCTCAATTTTCAAATGGGAAGAAATAAGCGGAAATGTTCCTCACGAAACTTCCTGCATACTCGTAATGATTGTGTTATCCCCCCCTCCCCACCCATCCACACATATACATACAAATGCACACCGGCATAGCACTTTAGGCAAGATCAGCAATATCACGAATGCTCAGAGAATCCCACACATGAGCACTTTACAATTCTTAAAATAATGTATAGAAAAAGTATGTATTCTGAAGGCCTTTTTTCTCCCTACTAATTGAAGTTACAATTTGATACAGAACCATCATTTTATATTAGATCATATCATTTAGATTATATACCAGTATTATTAATGCAAGATTATATGCCAAATTTTATATACTAAGTCATCACGTTCTTAAATTATCGCATTTACATGAATGCAAATGTAAGGACTAACAAAGGGCAATAGACCTCGGTTCTAAATCTGATTTGGATTTACACTTCAGATACAAAATTGCGCATCGAATTTTATTAATCTAGCTCTTTACATTTTGTAATTATCGTGTTCACTTCCCTACGGACAAACAGATAGAGTCAGTTCCTAAGAAAAGATTTCGTTCAAAATTTGATAGAAAATACAAAATTGGTGTTAAATTCACATATCAAATGTTAAGCTCCTGTTTTGCTTAAAACATTTTGAATTATTATGTTCATAATTCTAAAAATGTGTTTTTAGAATTATGTCTGCTCGGATTCTTGGAGATCTGACATATAGAGATGCGTTAAACTCTTGGCTTATTTGACGGTTACTCCGCTTTTTCTTTGTATACTTCTCTACTTCTCACACGAGAAAGTAAATAATGTAGAGTGAGATAAGGCAAGATTCATTGTTTTAAAACTCTGTGCTTATTTCCTATTTATCTACTAATGCTATTAGGTAGATTCTCAAAGGGATATTACTTATTGCAATGGTTCTCATGACAAGACATCGAGAAAATTTCTTCAATTCTTCACCGATCATGATCTCTAGGACCCAAAAACATTTTCTCCCTCTCTCTCTCTCTGTATATATATATATATATATATATATATATATATATATATATATATATATATATATATGTATATATATACTAGAGTAATTAGTATACTTGAGTAGAGTAGTAGTAAACTAGAGTAATTTTGTTTGGATTTTAACTGACTAGGAATATGTTGTTTGAAATGTAAAAATCTCAGACGAGTTCGTAAATGACCCATCTAGCTCAAAGAGGGTGGAAATAGTGGGGGATTGAAATTTTCATTTCGCTATAATTTTTCTTAATATTGAAGATAGAAAAATAAATCAAATGAGCCAAAATGAATGCCTTTTTAAGAAACAACGTTTGAATTTGACGTATTTCGATAACTGCATATCTTAGAAGTTAGGGGTTGAAAAGTGATTTTAAAGTCCTAATTTTGTCTGTCTCTAACATCAACAATTTATGTTTCCAGAAATTAACTTAGATGTAAAGGAATCTACCTTGTTTGCCCCCCCCCCTTCAGCTAATTTTGACTACATAAATATAACTCTTACACACACAAAGCTTATTAATAATTAGTTATATTGCAGTATTTTATGAAAGCCATACCTCACAAGAAATTTTTAAACATTGATATAGATCGAATTGTACAAACATTTAAATGGTGCTAACAATATCTACGTGGTAGAGTTTTGATTTTTCAAAATTGTCTGCTGTTAAGTTTGATAACATTCTAGAAGTAATCATAAATATTATTATAAAGAAACATACCTAGCCAAAAATCTTTTTCAATATCACCAAATCCAATTTTGTAACTTGCCCAATCTTTGAAGAAATAGTCGGTCGGTCTGTTGAAATTTCCTCTTCTTTGCAGAACCTAAGAAAAAATTATGCTTATCTATACAAAAAATATTTTCGATTAAGAAGCTGAAGACTAAAAGATTTGTATTCGGACTAATCGACGGAGAACATACTGGCACAAAACCTATGCATAAAAATAAGCGTGTCTATCTAAAACTTTCCCGTATACTCATTATTAAAGTTATTCTTTTCCTGCCTTCCGCATAAATATTGTGGACCTTGGAGAAGACCGTGAATGCCTTGGGTGCTCAAATTTTTATTTTCAGAGTCCTGAAAATAATAATCTTAGCATAAAGCACTTCGTAGAATGCTAAGTAAAAAACTGAGTGTGTTCGTTTTAGGCGTCTTATTTCCAGTCGAAGGAATTATAATATATATAATGATATATTGATATAATTTTGCAATTTTTGCTCAGTAAATTTTTAAGGTATCATATAATTTTATTACAATTTAAGTAACGAGATCACAAAATAATTGTAATCCCAAAATCGAATAATAATCGAGGCTTTTAATCGTAATAATCGAGATCACAAAATAATCGTAATAATTTAAATCATTGCGTTTTTGAGTTATTGCATTTATATGCGAAAGTATAGACCGACAGACAATCTGCCCTTTGAAGAATTTAGCTTAAAATTTTAATAAATCTACATCTTAGATAATATATCAATCTCTGGTGGATGAAATTTACATCTTTGATACACATTTCAGCCATATAGCTCTATAAATTTTGTACTTATCATGTTATCTTGCACTAATATAAACAAGCTTCTTTTATATGGTTTTCATTCAAAATTTGGCAGAAATATACAAATTAAATATAAAGGCCGCATACCAGCTTTCATGCACCTAGCTCAATACGGTTTTGAGTTATTGCGTTCACATGCATATGAAAACACAGCCTGACAGACGGTTAATCCTATGAAAGATTTAATTAAAAATTAGAACGGATCCACATTTTAGATAATACATCCATCGATGATTGAAGGAATTTATATCTTAGATGCAAATTTCATCCATTTAGCTCTTTAAGATATGTATTTATCATGTTCTCTTACATTCAAATAGACAGGCTTCATTTGCGTGCATTTTGAGAAATATTTGTTGGAAATCTAACGATTTAAGTATAAACCAAACCATATACTAATTTTCATGCAGCTAGTTCAATGCATTTTATAGTTCACAAACAGACATAATTCAAAAAATGTGTTTTTCGGGCTCAGGGAAGATTCGTGAAGATGCGTCAAAATCTCGAAGTCAAATTTCTGATGATTAAAATGCCTTATCTTCATACAGAAAGTAAAAAGAAATTTGCTGTCAAAAGAATGCTTACTATCCATCCTCCTCCATCAGTTTCCATGTCACAAAATACATCTATTGGTTTGTCGTTAATCAATCTGCTCTTCGGCCAGATGCTGTAGACGCCACTTTCGTTATAACCATTGCGCAGTACTTCTGTGCAATCGATCGGATTAGCTGTTCTATTGGCAGGTACATTTGGACCTTCAAATTCAAATAAATAATAAAAAAAAAAAATTGAAATCTGCTATCACAAATTTCATGTTGTCATGTGAGAATATTATTATTTTTAAGCCATTCTTTGTCTTAATTAATTTAAGTCATTAATCAGTTTAAAACGGTTTGAAACAATCACGTGACGACGCATACGACAATATTTAAAAAAATGTTTTTTTTTTTTTTTTTTTCCCATTTCAAAAATGATCGAGCTCCAAAACTTTTTCACTTTATATATATATATATATATATATATATATATATATATATATATATATATATATATATATATATATATATATATGTGTGTGTGTGTGTGTGTGTGTGTGTGTGTATTTTAATAATAGGTTTTAATTACATAATGCTTATATTTTTGGCTACTTATATATATATATATATATATATATATATATATATATATATATATATATATATATATATATATATATATATATATATATATATATATATATATATATATATATATTATAATCGTTGCGTCCTGCCTTTATTGGCCAGACAGGAAAATCAGACACAAGGCGGACATTCGTGCCAAGTTATAACAATATGTTGTATATAAGTCACCAAATATGGTAACATTTATCATTTTCTAATAACCCATTTTCTAATGTTTATCGCTTCCTAATAACCCTAAAAGCGAAAAATTGATGCGTCAAAAGCGATAAATCTCCATTTTTCTGTTCGTGTTTCTTGTGGCTTCAAAAATCTCAAGCCAAAAAGTTTTCTCACATGATAAAAAATTAATGCAAACCAAATTTAAATATAAAATGTCAGTATTTCAGTCAATGTCTGAAACTCTTTTATAGGCTTTTAATCAGTGGTTAATTTCGATATTTTACTACATTAAGAAGCTCTTTTTTAAATAACTGATTATTTTATTTTAATATTTTCAATAAACTTTGCATGTTAATGAGTCACTTAAATCTAATTTTTTTTCGCAATGTTTTGAAAAGTATTTTTTTTTCATTTTTTATAAGTATATTTTTAAAAAAAAAAAATGACTAAAATAAATCAACCTTAATTATAAATTAATGATTTTCATAAATAGAAATAAGAACATTTAATCATTATGACAGATCATAAATAATTAATAAAATTAATAATTAACAAATATAACAATAAAAATTATTGTTTTACGGGAGTTGGCAAGTTGAATATGATATAACTAGCTAAAAGAATGAATTGATATTTCAATATATCGTATATAATTAGCTCATTTTACTTAAATTCATTTATTAAGAATTAGTTGTAATAGTTTATAATTTATAAAATTTGTATTTTTTGCATTTATTTATTTGGAAGAAAGGCTAATATTTTTTGATCAACTTGCCCGTGCCCTTTCGCTTCAACTCAGAGGTTCTGGTTATCTATCTTGCCTATTTAGTTAGAAATACGCCATTGTGTTAAATATTAGCTGCTATCCATTGTCTAGTATAAAATGGTTTTAAAAGGACTGTCCCCATAGAAAATACCAAATTTGGTTAGAAATAGAATGACCCTCGTTCTGATGATGGTCCGAAATATGATGACATAGTTCTCTATTAAGTAATATTTACGATATGCTAACAGACTATATTGGTTATTCTTTAATGTTTTATTAATATGTTTCCAGCCTTCTTGTGACAGATATTTTTAGGTTTCCTGTTACTCATTATTATGTTATCAAAGAATATCTGCCATGAATATACACAATGGCAGATTTCAGATTAGGCAGACTAGGAAACTATCTAGGCCCCACTAGTTGAAAAGAAACCGCAGGTAGGTCGATTAAAAGGCCTTTTTTCCCTAATTTCCAGATAAGTAAATTAGTAAAAAATTATAAATTCTGCGAGTTATAAAGTAATGAGATAATATTAACATTTTTATCAAGTATAGTTAGTTAGATTTCTATTTGTCCTAAAAGTATAATAACATTTACTTTGTTGGAATAATTATTAACCCCAAACCTCTTTTTCAATAATATTGTGCGCAAATGTGGATTTCAGGAAGTTTGGGCTGATAATAGATAAATAAAGCCAAACATATTTTCATAAAATTAAAATAAAAAAAGAAGAAGAAATTTTAGTAAATTACTAATATGTTTAAAATATGAAGCTAAATCGAATAGTTTAATAAACAAGGCGCTTCATAATATATTCTGCTTAGGACAAAAAATAAAATTCCTCAATACACAATATCAAAATGCGAACAAATTTCACTTTATAAACTTTAAAATGTACTTACAGACAGGATAGGTATCTTTCGCTTTTATAACCATATCCAAAGCGGCATCTAAGTATGATAACGACTTGTCATTCTGATTACACTTGGGGGTTTCATGTCCAGTAGTTTGTAAAATCACCATAGAGATCACAAATGATGATATATGCAACCAATACCTATAAAATGAGTGAAATACTGCTATTTCAAATTACTTTTTCCAGTAATATGCAGGGTGATTCAAAATTCAACATAAAAGTTGTTGAATCAGTGAACTCAAAAGCAGAAACAAAAATGCACTAAATATGCATGATAAGAAATGCCATCTCTATATTTAAAATAATAAGGAAAGTAAAGGAACCAATCGTCCAGACCCGATTACTAAACTAATTTCGCCACTTTTTGCTTCATATGAAAGCTCATGACTCTAGATACGTCACCACTCTATTAGAGCAAAATTCCGAGCACTAATGCTACGATATCTACCCAATTCAACATCCAGAAAATCGAACAACGTCGTGGTTCTTGTACTAAGAGGTTTAAGAGCGAATTCGCCATAAATTAATTAACTTGTTGTTTGAAAGATGGATGATAATACTTTAAAGCTAATAATTCTAAATTAATGTAGAGCTCTTAAAATGTATCAAATAATAAAAATATTCATTTTTCATTATTAATTTGCGTTCTTTGTTTTCCAATGAAAATATGTTCTCGGAACCCAAAGAGAAATTTAGCTAAAATAAGGTGGAGTAAAATTTGAAATTTTATAAAAAGAATCGTGAGAAGAAAGAATTTAAAATGAATTAAAATCTTGCAAAATTAGTTTCGATAAAAGTAGTCCGAAAATAAAATGAAGAATTTCATCCCACATCTTTCCATACATAAATTAATACAATCATTAGATACACATTAAAAATACTTACATATTGGAGCTCGATAAGTTTCTTTCTTCGAAATTCAAAACAGTTTGACAGAATAGTTTAACTCGAAAATCTTTTAAACCCTCAAAGTGAAAGTAAAAGTAAAGATAAAAAGTTTAGATAATTTTCTGAAGACCTAAAAAATTACTGATAGCGGGAAAAAACTTTTCCCGATATCGAATATGAAATGAAATAAATCGGAAAGAAGAAGTTGCCATTCGGTTTCAGCAGACTGATAACAGCTTCAGAGAAGGAAGCTCTAAATCACATTCGTGGAATGAGTTATCACTCTCGAGATTTTTATTTCTTTACGCGCTGGTTCTATGGGACTGAGATAAAAGGTGTCACCGCTTTCAGCTTTCATTTCGTTTTATTTCCCGTGTCTGAGAAGAATGAGATAATGTTTGTTGAAGTTTTTATAATGCATTTTTATACGGCAAATGCTTTCAAATTACTCATTCCAAGATGTAAAAGCAAATCTGTATTTTTCTTATCAATTGATTCGGATTAAATTCGCAATATTATTTCACTTGTACGCTCTAGAACAGAAACTGAGTCACTTCGAAATCAGCGGGAATGGTCTCTTCGAAGCTTTCTCTCACACTCCCATAAAAATCTTAGCTCCCCCCCTTCCGTCGCATAAAATTATAAGCCTTAAGTAAAGTCCCGTTTCGACGGCCTGTCGCCTTTACGGATATGGTCGTAAATCTGACAACTGACCCATTGTAGAACAAACCTCGCCTGCGAACGTCAGTGGAGAACTTCCCGCAAATTGTCGGTAAAATGAACAGACATCAAAGAACCTAGGAAAACCCGAATAGTGGAGAAAGAGGGGAAAATGTGCCTCTCCGAAGATGAGCAAGGTCCGTCAGAAAGGCCGCAAACACCTTGCCTGTTATTAGCAAACAGCAGTTATAAAATATAACCTTTGGCTTAATCTAACATTTTTACTGAATCACATCGTGCAAATATGTATTTTGAACGTTTTTTTTTTTTTTTTTTTTTTTTTTTTTGCCAACCAAATGAAACCAAAATTTTATATGTAGCTACAGTTGTAGTCACAAGATAGCTTACCGAATTTCATTGATGTAAGACATTCCTTTTATCATTATTGCATTTACATGTCTACGAAAGTACAGATCGACAGACGGCCAACCATTTAGCAGATATGGTTCAAAATTTGATAAGAATCTATACTTTAGATGTGAACCTGTGTGCCAAATTTTACCAACTCAGCTGTTTGCATTTTGGAATTATCAAGTTCAGTTGTAATTGAACAGTGAGACATACAGACTTCCTGCGAATGGATTTCGTTTAAAATTTTATAGAAATCTACTGATTTGGTCGTGAGTCCATATACCAAATTTCATCTATTTGACTGAAAGCATTTTCGAGCTGTGGTGTTGACATACAGCAGACAGATATAATGTCAAAATTGTGTTTTTCAAACTCAAGGAGATCTGAAATGTGGAGTTTCGTCAAAATCTCGAGTTCGAGTTTTTTGTCGAAATCTTCATATACGAGAAAATGAAAAACTTGTATGTGTATTGCAGGTTTTCACGGCTTTCGGTAACCATGTTTATAACCCGTTTTTTTTTTAACTCATTGAATGTTTTTCCATCGCTTCATTAATTGATTCATAAAATTTCACTTTTCTCATGAATGGTCACGATTGTAGCAGCTCTAACATTGGAATTTCAAGAATTAGCGCCGAAAAACCTCGAAATTAATGAAGTCAAAAATGACAATGAGAAAATGGCGTTTTCTGAAATTGGACCAAACGGATATTTGAATTCTTTTAAAGAATTTTTATGGGTACCAAATTACAATTCTTGATTTCAGAACGCACAGAAGCATTAACGTTTGATTAAAAATAGCATCAATGAATAGAAATATCAATGAAACTACCAATAACATATGAAAAATGATGTGTGGCGAAAATCACATATATCAAAATAGATAAAATGTTGGTGTGACATTTGGAGCCACTAACGGCATTTGTCATTTTGTACGAGTTTAAACAATCACGTACAATATAGGAGTCGATGAAGTTCATGTAAACTGTATTCAATTCCATTGTATTGTGCAGAGAATCGAGAAAGCATTTTAGAATACTATAACTTCGACTAACCAATTCGTCAAAAAATTTGTCAATCTACAATTTGTTTAAAGATTGAAATTCAAACAAATTTCATTTAAGTTTTTGAATTCTTGAACAAAAACATCATGCCGACAAACATTCAATCTGATGATGAATGTGATCTAAAATTTAATATATATATATATATATATATATATATATATGCAATTTTAATGATAAAGACACGAATTAAATTCCGAACATCTGTTTTGGTAAAATCGAATCGTTACTGGACTGCTAACCAAAAGGTCCCAGGTTCTATTCTAACGCGTCTTATACCTCTTCAGTATATCAAATTGAATTAAAAATATTATTAAAATTAAGGCGAAGATTGTACGGACATGAAAATGATATTATTGAAAACGTAATTTTAAAAAAATCTTAAGATAATATAAATACTAATTTTGTAAGATGACGGTTTTGAAAGATATGAACATCAATTTCCGTAGGCAAGTCCGAACGATTACTTATCTAAATAAGAATATTTATGAGCTCGATTAAACTTTTTATTTGATTTCTTTTATAATTACTTTCATTGGACTGAATAATCTAGATATAGATACAGATATTATTTCATTATTTTTAAAAAATGTTAATTTTTTCTTAATCATTAGGTACTATTTATTTAAACTGTTAAATATTATGAACGAATCACTCTTCGCCAATTTTAGTTTAAAATTCGCCGTTTATTCGTGCTGTATTTCATCTTAATTCAAATTTTTAGATGAATTGAGTTTTTGTGCCTTTTTGCGCAATTTGTTTACAAAAAGAATATAATTCGTATTGAAAGATCTAAGAAAGTTCTGTAATTGTTATAGAAATATAAGCTACTGTTCGTTTCAGTATTCTCAGATGACCACTTTTCGACGATTCTATCTCATTAAAGGGTGACACGCGGAAGGATGTGCGGAATTTACTTTATTGTTAAATGTAAATATCTTCTCCTTTTCTCTTTCCTCTCACCCCTATTTTGCCGAATGAAACGCATCCTAACGCATGCGCTAAAAGACCTAGTATTTTAGAATCCGTTGGCAAACAATATCATCAAAAGATTATAATAAAATAAATAAATGAAAAATAAAAAATGTTTCAAATATCCAAATGAAAAATAAGAGGATTTTTGTTCCTTTGTTTTATTTTTGTTTGAAAGTTATTGGTATAATAATGATGACTGGAAATTCAACTTAAGTTCAAAACAACAAGATAATTATTTTTTGTTCTTTACAGTAATGTTTATAGTCTGAAACAATACAAATGAATACCTTTCTTTTATTTAAATAATAATAAAAACTTTTATTTAAATATGAAAATTATTTAATTTTATAAATCATGTATTTTATATGCATTTTTATGTCTCTTTCTACTGTACTTTGTAATGGGATTCTCAACGGAGTTATTAAAAGAGACCTTTCCTTGTAATATAATTTTCATTCACGATTTAATGTAACAGAGTTTTGAAATTGTACAAAGTTTGTGTTCTCTATAACTATACGCAGAATCCAGAATTTACTTTAGAAGAAATTTTTGTCAGGATTTATTTTAGAATTGATCTATTTGGTTCTCTCAATTTTAATTACACAAGAATAGTAACATTTAGTAAAGAATTCGGCGGGGTGAGGATTCATTTGAAGATTCCAAAATGTATATAACAATAATTAATGATTGAAAATACAAAGCAAATAAAATAAATTATATTTTTTAATTCACTAATAAATATATTTAAAAAATGTTTATTATTATTAAAATTAGTTTATATTCTAGATGAAAGTTGTTGGAGAGTCAGGCCCTATGATGAAATTGTTTCTAGTCCATTAAGTTCCAGCTCTTCCGCCCATGTATGCATATATGTTATTATACCAAAACCATAGTGCTGTGCGATGTAGAAATTCGGATAAGGGGTCCCAGATAGTTCATGCCATATTCAATTGACTATTCTTTGGCCATATGTGGTTCAAATCGAAGGAGTTTAGATATAACGGGATACTTATCTTCTGTTCTAAACCCTTACCTGGGAAAACCTATTAAATTCACTGCAATTTTTTAATAAATAAAAAAAACAATGTATGAAATTTTTATACATGACAGTTTATATTCATGAGACATTACGAATAACTGTATTCTAAGTTCTTTCGCTCACAGATGTCTTTGTTACATTCATTCTAAATAACATTTTTGAAACTACAATGCCAGATATTTTTAAAAAAATTGTCTTTACAATTTTGCTTCAAGATATGATTCTGATTTACAGAAATTTACACCTCCGTCAATTATCTATATTAAACAGATTCTTCTTAAATATCAGATACGACTAATACTTAGAGGCGAAGATATTAAGCCTGATATTTAAGAGAAATTTTCATAATGAAACATTGTAAACTGGATATATTTTCTCCGTTATATAATTTTTGGTCTGAATTCTTCTAAAATCTGAAATTCTTCTCTTTTTGTAAATAGAGTAGGAAAATATTTTACATTTTTGGAATTTCCTCCGTAATAGATAATCTTAAGAAATTTTTTTATTTTTTTATAGCAGGAAAAACTCCGTTATCTCTCTTTAGTTTATAAAAGAAAGGAAATTATTGAGCCAGTTAGCTTACTAAAACAAACATCATAATGATCTGCGAGCAAATTTGAAAATATGAAATAATTAAAAAAAATATCCTTTAATTTAAACAATGTTGATTTCAATGGGTGTATTTTCGAGTACAAATCAAGTATAAATCAAGATCAATGAATAAATAATAATGTCCTGTTGTTGTTGCTTATCCCATTTGGATTGAACTCCAATTCAAACCAAGTAAGAGATCGGTGAAAGAGAGATGCAGTAGCTTCTGAGGGAAAGGAAGGCAAAAGTCCGTCTTTAGCTCATGTAAAGATGACACTCACACATTCGCTTGCACAACCTCACACACACTTCACAGATAGAACAACCCTGCCCAAACCAGGACTTTAACCCGGGATGCCGACCTCATAAGGAACCTGTGGTGAATTGCAAATAAGCCAGTAACAACTCTTCGACCCGAGCAGCTGGTTTGGAATAATTGTTAAGTTACTGGACTGCAAACCGCAAGGTCCCAGGTTCTATCTTTGCGCATCGCTTGTCGCTTCAAACCCTTACTACGTTTTTTAGCCAGATTGAAAACAATTTTTTTAGTCAACGTAAAAAAAAGAAAAAAAAAAAAGAAAAAAAAGAAAGAAAAAAAAAAGGAAAAAAATTGTACATTCTTTTTTATTGCTTGAGATTCGCAATCCTTGGATATAATTCTTGAAGGAAAAAAAAAAGCTAGATTTGAATCTTGATTCTGGAGTTGCTTCCCTACACAGCTTCTGTTGATTTTAGCTACGAATGCCTAGACCAAACTGAGAGTCCATGAAGCCTTTTTCTACCCTCTCAAAATTTTCATCTTTTTTCCTTGGAAATTTATGCAGATGATATTCTGTTTATACTTTTTTTGTTGCAACTTTCCAGCAAAATATAGGGATGCCAAGATTTGCTTGAAATTAGTTATGTTACATTTATATGAAGTTCGTTTTTATACAATAACTAAAGCGCCCATGATAGTAACTATTTTGAAAAAATAGACTACTGTCTTAGGTTGATTTTCAAAGCTACAAAATTGAAAGGAATGCCTAATTTTCAATATATTCTAATATAAAAATTGCAAAAAGAATTTTAGCATGCTTTCAAGAACTAATGTGCCGATCAGGTCAACAACAACTATAACAAATAAAATAATAATAAAAAAAACCCTGATTTATACTGTTTATTTTTTTTAACTGTTAACTGTCATACAAATAAACTTTCCGTCTGTTTATTTTTATTGAGGTTTTTATCGCTCGAGTTTTAAGTGAATTTTAAGTTATTTTTGATATATACTATTTTTCAAAATGTCTAGTATCAGTATTTGCTTTTCAAGAAACTTATTTAGAAAAAGCGCTGTTGTTTCACGTATATGTTCGAAACCCTTGAGTACATCAAGTGTTCGACAAAAGATTTTTAAAATACAAGATGAAAAAGATTTTGAAAATATGGTTTTAAAGAGTGATCTACCTGTTGTTGTTGATTTTAAAGCAAGGTTCGATTTTATAATATTATGATTTTAATATAATGAAATATGTTAAAAAAATTATTCATTTTTCTTTTATACTCTATTTCACCTTAACTTGGCAGTAGAGTATATTCTAGGCATGCCGAATCACAGTCGTTGTCAGGGGAACTGGGTTACTTTAAACTACAAAGTTACTAGAAATGCAGATCGCGGGTGAAACTTTATCTTGCAAATTTTTCGCCAAATAGTAAATATTTATAAACTTTATTATCAGTTTAACCCTTTAAAGAGCCATTTTTTTGTATTCATATTATGTTAAAATATTTTTAGGCTTGAAATTAGAATAAGAAAAAGGATTCATTTAGCTTATTAGATAAATTTAATTTGATTAATTAATTAATTTGGTTAATTAATAATTAAGTACAAATCAAGACACATCATTTTGTGTGAGAAAAAGAACTGAAGTTTGTTAGTTTCTGTTTTACTAAAAAAAAATGTGTCAGAACTTATGCTAAACTACATAATTTCATACAAAGATTGATAAATTTGGTGGGAAGCATACTTCCCATGGACCTAGAAAGGGTTAAATCAGAGAATAAATTTTTTTCATTATTTTGTTCAATATTATTGATACATTATTTTAATAAATCATTAAAGTTATTTCATTACGTTTCATCATTTTTCAAAAGAAAACCCCCAAATCTTTCAATATTCTGTAAAGCATAGCTCGGCTAATGTTTTTCGAAAAGATATCTGTATCATCGTTCACATCTTTTAAAACTTTATCTAATGTTGGGATCTCATTTCTCCGAAAAAAATGTATGGATTTTTCATCAAATACAGGATAATGTAAAATCATCATATTTTACAAGACTTGTTTACCTACTGAGCCTGGTCATTTCTTTCCATGAGTACTTAAAGGACTGGATGCCTTTATTGCTTTTTTCAAGCGGAAAACTGTTCTTTGCGAAACACCTGTAAGGTGCGAAATTTTATTGAGGATTTGATTGATAGAATCTTGAGGGTTTTCTTCTCAGAGTCAAGAATAAACATTTAACATGTTTATGCGTGCTGTACTTTTTGTTGGTTTCACTCGTCTTGAATGTGTGTACAGCGCAGTTGTTGATAACACTTTTTCAGACATTTTAGCAGTGAATAGAAATGACAAATTGAATAAATATTCAACAATCAAAACTAATAACTACTAACAGTATCAAAAATATCAGCTGGTAAAAAAGCGAGAATAAAAAAGTACGAGTTATGATAATAACGATTGCGAATGCGAACTGAATGAAGCAAAGTTGGCGGAAACATACAAGAAAAATGTGCCAAATATTTGACCTTGAAGACCGGTTCTAGCCAAAGTGGAATTCATTATGTCAATCGTTTCGTTCCCTTTATTTACAAAATACTTAACAGATAAGCACCTCTAATAATAATTGAGAATAATTTTAAATGCATGCTGATAAAAAAAGGATTTCTGTAATTTATTATATTACTTGATAAATTTCTGCGCATTTTAGCTATTTTAAAGTCAAAATTGATGGGGAACTCTTTCCCAATGCAGAGCGTCACATTTTCTGCCTTTTGCAGTACTGCCAAGTTAGGGTGAAATAGACTATAGTGACTAAGCTTTGATATACAGTCATTTGGCGCCTTGCGAGGTTAGTAATTTTTCGATGGCACTTTGTTTGGAGTTACGATTGGAAATACTGTTGCTGCCGTTCTCGCCACTTGTGGCCATTTCACTAAAATTGGGCTATTAGCTATATTTTTGGCGAAAATGACTGTATATCAAAGCTGTTAAGTTTTTAAAAAATATTACTGAAATCTTGAAACCATCCTACCTGCTCAAAGGATGGAAATCTCTAATTTAAAATATCTTTATAGTTGAAAAAATTCACATTTTTACATTGTCTTTAGTAATTTAATATTTCAGATCTTGCATTAATTTATTATACTACATATAAATTATAAAGCTATTTAGTTGTTATCAATCAAATACAGTAATTAATGCAATAATACTTTGTGTTATAAATTTTTTACGGGAATTTAATTAGCATGCAATTTAGGTTATTACTTAATGATAAAATTGTGTCTGGATGATAAATTGCATTATGCTTGTTTATTAAGTTACTAGTACTTTTTATTTTTAAATTTATTTCTTTACAATAGTGCTTCTAAATTCTTGTAATTAGTTAAATCATTTTTTTTAAATTTTATACATAAGTTAACAGATTATCTTTGTTTATTCATGTCGTTTAAAATTGAAAATTCGTTTCTTTCAGCATACTTACTAGCATGAGTTGCTAGGTTACTGTTTTCATTGTTAGTAAGAAGGTAGAATATCATTTAAAATAAATAAATAATAATAGTAATGAAAAAAAAAACTACACCCTATGCCTATTTTAAATATTTCAGGTAACATGTACAAAATGGTATTTTTATACTTATTATATGTCATTGGCAGGGTTTAAGTTTAATTGCATGCCGTTGACAAACATAATCAATAGACTAACATTATATATGTTAGTCTTCGCTGGTTCCAGTATGCTTAATAATTGATAACTTTGGCAATTTTGTTAACAATTAATCATTGGCAACCAGTTAATGCATAAGTACCTAAAGAATATTTGCTTGAGACCTAGTACTTTACCTATTTTTTAACTCGTAATATCTGAGGAGGAGATTGGCCTGGCAGTTTGGAAACTGTGCCTAATTGTGATTTGAAGCATGTCTTCATTATCTTTTGAACTGTAGTGTCAGTAAGCTCAGAATTCAAGAAAATAATTGTTATTGAACTGATATCAGTAGGAGTTCAAAATTATTGACATCATATATCAATGAATTATATTAATTAAATGAAATAGATGTTTTAAAAAAATTCCTTGCTTAATAAATGAGAATAATAATAAAGCAATGTAAGCTTTTAATAAATAACAGAAATACTTCTAGCAAACTTCTCAAAAGAAATTTATCTACATTTACATTTCTGTGAATCATTCACTTCCAAGAAAGCAGCATAGAATTATATTAATGGTAGTTTTCCCAATTTAATTGATTGGCAAATATAGCAATATGAATTTAAAACAAGCAGTTTATTTGACATTTGTACCAATCTATATCAGGGTGTCTTAGTTTCATGAAAAGTGCTTGGATTTGAAAACCATTTTTAGGTACCTTAAAAGTGCTTGATTGAAAAATAGTTCCTTAAAAAGTTCTTAATTTTCTGAAGACGTGCAAAGAAAACTTTTTATTTTGTTTCTTCATACTTTGTATATAATAAATTGAAAGCATGGTTATAAAGGTTTACTTACTGGATATATCAAGAAAGAAAAGAACAAACTACTGGCTTCAAAAAATACTTTTTTAAAAACGTATCTACTAGCACTTTATTCTCATTTTATTTCTCAATGCAAAGCTGGCATCTTTTTTTAACTTTGTAAGTTTGTTTCTGTTATTTATGAAGACTAGGAATTGGGAAATAATTTTCATTTCTTTTTAAATATATATTATAAAAATTTAAAAAAAAAATGTACATCTAAAGATTTTTTTTTTTTTTGCATATAGCTTAAAATGCAGGTTTATATTAAATTTTTAAAATGATGTGGAATGTAAAAAAAAAAAAAAAAAAAAAAAAAAAAAAAAAAACTCTTTACTAAACTTTTGAAATAAAAAGCGATAATTTTTTGTAGCTTGACCATTTTTGTATTTAAAAAATTGATCTAAAAAACCCAATTAGAACATGGCATTGTTCTCTTGTCAAATTTTACCACTTATTCCAATCTTATGATGGCAGTTACCCTAGAAAGCTTAAGCTATTAGCTTTATAAGGCCACAAATAAAATGTGCTAAAATATAGTGAGTTTGTACTGGAGGAAATTTATATTTTCCATTCCAGCCTATGCCGAATTGTATTTGTTGCTACATATATAAAAATCAAGTAAAAAATTTTACACTATGCTATGCTTCTATATCAATGTTGACATTTCTGAAAATGATGTATCCATCCAAATCCATTGTTAATTTTTAAAAAAAAATTGTTGAAAAAGACATGAGAGTTTTACTGTTAAATTTTTAAAAGTTAACATTTTTTTTTTGGTTATTTTACAATTTTTGGGTAATCTAATATATAAAAATGAGTTTTGTTTCGTATTTTATGCACTGCTGTACCATTCAACTAATTATAACAAAACTTGGTCAACTTATTGCTTGCACTTGTGCGAAGGTTATAGGCATAGTAGAGTTATCATATTTAATATATAAAAATGAATTTTTGTTTGTTAGTATTTTTTGCGCTGCCTATCCTCTAATATATACATTGTCTATTCTAAAGTGAATAATAAAGTCAAGAAATAGAATAAATATTATTTATACATCATTAAATTTCAATGAATATATTCATTGTCAACAAGAAAATAAATATAATTCTTTCTATCATTCCCATTAAACAAGATAGTTATTTCAAATGATATTTCCAAAATTATTTCTTTTGCGGCAGCAAACGTCAGGTATCAGCTAATGATATATAAATATGTATATTTTATTTTTGTACAACCAAAAATTTGTTTTACAACAGAAGACATTATTCTTCTGCAATGGCTAAGAAATAAATACTAAAATTATAAAAAAAAATACTATTTAAAATTAGTTATTTAAACATTTTTCAATCAAAACAATGCATTATTATAAAACAGAAAAATTTATATGCTTAGAAAATATGCAAGTTTACATATGCATAAATGTGAATAGGTACTTTTTTTTTTGGCTACAGTGCTTAATTTTTGTAGCAATTTCTCACTATGCACCCCAGTATATATAAAAAGTGAAAAATCACAGTTTATGTATAGTAAAAATTCTACACATTAGAATTTTTTTTTTCAAAATTTACTCATTTATGCCATGAAGATTATATGATTATTAATTAAAAAACATTTTTTTTCTATAAAATTATCTTTAATACTGCTATTCTTGTTGGATAAAAAAATAAGTATTTTAAACAATTTTATTTGCTTCTGAATTGCCCCTTACAATGTTTAATAATTTATGGAATAAGCAAGTTTTCAATTGTTTTTAAAAATCATTTGATATAGTATGACATTTTAAAAAGCTACAAGATTTCATGCTTGTTTATTATTATTCATTTTGATTAAAAAGGATGTTCCAGACCATAAAGTGGATTTTGTGCATTATATTGAATTATATAATAATGTTTTAATTCTGTTTAATGCACAGATGTATAAGCTGATAGTTTATATAAACATAAATTAAACAAGTTAAAAAATTTCAATGTTTTAAGCATGAAAATGTCATTTAATTTGATGAGATTACCAGATAATATTACTATTTGTTTCAAAATTACGCCAGGTAAATTTTTATTTTTTAAAATTTGGACAATATGCAAATTTACATAAGATTATACTATACTATAGAGAAGTAGGTAGCATTCTTGCCTTTATATATATACATATGTAAGAAAAAGTTGAGTTACAGTTCTGTAGGCTTCTAAAATATGATAATCGAAATATAAGATTATGAAAGTTTTTAAAAATATTCTTTTGTGTACTGTCAATTTTGTCATAAATTTGAAATTTTTTATTTTAGCTGGTGTGGACCTTGTAAAATGCTTGAACCAAGACTTGAAATTGTTGTTAGTAAATATGCTGAGAAAGTGCATTTGGCAAAAGTAGATATCGATGAAAATTCAGAAATTGCTATGAATCATGATGTAAGTTAATTTATTAATTTTTTTTATCCAAAATAGTGAAAGGGGGAAAAAATTTAATTATAATGAGAACTGTAAAAGCAAATTATTGGAATGAGATAAATTTATAATTTTTGCAAATCATTTCTAAATATACCATAATTAGTGACAATTCAAGAGAGAATTATGGAGGGCTACACACTATATCAATATGCCCAATTAATGAATTCTGAATATGATTGATTTTATTATATTTAAATATAATATCTAAACACAGGTAATCATTATGCTTAAAGCAATAGTTATATATTTTTACACATCTGTTTTTATAACTATGATACATAAATCAGGTATTATGCTTTTCGTTAGGTGAGGATTTGTTTATAATTTCAGATGGAACCTCATTTTATTTACATTTTCTTTTGGAGATTTACAATCAGTTATTTTAAATGGAATTCTTGTTTTTGTCTATTTTTTAAAAAAATATTTCATAAATAATGCATTTAACAGAATTTGTTTATTCAGATTTGTAAATATTTATTAATGAAGGAAAAATATAAGCAATTAAGTCATTCAATGAAACAATTTTATTTATGGCTATTGTCACGTCTTTTCCTAGAAATAATTGCTTAACATAATCATGTTGAATAAAGAAACTGAAGGGAAATGTAAATACATTTTTAAAATAAAATTTTCACTAAGTACTTATGTCTATTTATGGTTGTGATTAATTTCTTTCTTGAAAATTATATTGCAGTTCATATTTGATATTTTGATCCACAGGTACAGGCAGTGCCTCATGTTCTTGGTTATCGAAATGGACAGCCACAGAAAAGTTTTACTGGCTTAAAAGATGAAGACCAGATTGAAAGTTTTGTAAAGGAACTAATTGGCAGCTAACAATGCAGATTGATAGGCAGTTTTTCTAAATTATGATTGTTACCATTCTTCTAGCTTAATAAAAATATTTGCAATAAAATAATTTTTTGAAAAATCCATATAAAATAAATTTTATGGTGACCCATCATCACCTAAAGTATTGTGTAGTATAAATGTTAATTTTTTCATAGGCTTAAAAAAGTAACATTATTTATTAAAATATTTACAATATAATTTACATTTAAAATATCTCAACCAAATGCTACAACAGGCCGCTCTATTCTTTTCCTGTTCTTTCGTTTCTTTATCAACTCACTAAACATGGACACTTCTTCTCGAGCTTCAAGTGAGCGCTGATGGAGACTAGTTACCACTTTTGCAAAGCCTAAGTCTTCCTAAAAGTATATTTGAAATAAATAAATAAAATGAATGGCATTACATATAATTATAACTTTTCTGTAATCAAGTAAAAAGATATTACTTTAAAATACATTCTTATGTACAACTGTACATTTCAATTATTATTTAATTCCAATGCCAAAATTAGTTAAGTTTAATTATTTATGATTTTATGAAAAAAAAACTGCATGATGATCAAAATTATGATAAAACTAATATAAAATTACATGCAATTTTATTCTGATGTACACCTTTAAAGTTGCTTTACGAATACTAGAAATCCAGCACACAGGTTCTACAAGATACAACATTTGTGAAGTATGTAAACTGCTGAGTTTTCACTGTGATTCTCATCGTACATTTTTTCCTGTTGTTTAATAATAATTATTATTTTTTGTAAATTTTCTGCAATCTTAAAAACTTTTGGTATCAAAGAATATATGTTTCTCTGTTTTTAAATTAGAGCTCATTGAACAACTACACATTCTCTGAACACTTTATTAGTAAAAGCTTAAAGCATAATTGGAATAAAAAGATAAATAATTGTTTAATGTATGAAGTTTAATAAAAATGGAATAGAAAAGACTCCATATTGTGTATATTAAAAAAGTACTTTTTAAATGTATAATACATTTTTATGTATTTCTTCAAAAGAGAAAGTTATTAACATCAATTTATTTTAATTTTACTGTTAAACAAAAATAAATATAGAAAGAAAATTTAAAATGTTTAATGAAAAAAATTGAACAAATAAGACAATATATCTTATTGTACTTTCAAAAAAAAAATTTACTAACAAAATTACAAGTAATTTATAAAGTGATACTCACTTCAATACTATACATTTGTTGAAACAGCTTTTCTTGTAGTTTTTCCATTACTGGACGGAAGTTACGGGTTGTGGAAATTTGCCCAAAATGGATTCTATATAAAAATTAAAAAAGGATTTTGATTATCCAGCTAGTAGTTTTCCTTCCATGGATTATTTTAAAAAGTTATGCAATATAAGAGATTTTGAATAAATAAAATATCGCGCAACATTTGTTTATTATCCTCACAACTGCCAATAAATCTTAGAACTAATATCAAATCTTACGCTTCAGTTTTATTTTCTATTCTTATAATCATATTTCACCAATCCTTACTCTAAAGCATGGGTGTGCACTGGGCAAACCACTGTTCTAGATAAAGTTTATGCATACCAAGGCAGTGAGCTTAGTTATATATTAATGAAAAATTATACATAGACATGAAATATTTCCATGAAAACATGGATTTCAATGTCTTTAGGATTGTACACTATTATTTTTCAGATTGATGAATTTTCTTTTTATTTAATATCTCAAGCACTTTTTTTGTATAATTTTATTCATTTTATTGTTCAATTAATTAATTATATTTATATTTTAGTGTTAATGTTTGACACAATATATTAATTCCAAGTCTATGCCATGTCTGTACACAGAAAATCAAGCTTTCATGTTTATTAATTTTTTAAGGGTTATATAATATATATAAGTTCTGGAAAATGAGCAGGTGATGAGTTCTCTTTAAATAGGTTAATTTTTTTGAATTTTAAAAAGAGTTCAGTTTTATTTATTACATATATATGCCATTTGCATATTATGTATCCACATAAATACTTATGGCAGTTAAAGGGTTAATATTTAACACATTAATTGTTAAAAAATCACTTTAGCTGATAATAAAACCAAGAAAACAGAAAGCAAAATTTTTTTAAAAAAACCAAATATATAAAATTTTTTTGGTAAAAATTAAAATATAAATTCTGTGATTTTTTCTGTCTTAAAATATAATGAAATTAATGCAGATATTTTTGATACAATTTTTTCTGACTAATAGGAAATTGAACTGATGATCTTCTAATACTTTTTAACTGCATCAAATATTTAATACTGTAAAAAAATTTGATACCATCTTCAAAATGAAATGTTTTCCTTGATTTGGGGGGGGGGGGGAGGGACTGACATATTTTCTCTTTCAAAAATTTTCTAGTTACTTTTTTTAACTTTCTATCTATTCCAATTTTTCTAAATTTCTTTCCCAATGAATAGTAATTTTATTTAATTATAACTATAATTATATTAACCTTAAAAATATAGGTTCCAAGTCATAAAATATAAGCACATATTAAAAAAAAAACTTCAGGCATCCAAATTATAAATCCTGCAATTTTTTACACTCTTAAAATATGATAAATAAATGCCTCTGTAAATTAGCATTGCTGCTTACATACCTCAAGAATTAATTAAAGTTACTGACATGCATGGAATTTATTGAACTTTCAACTTTGGTATATTCATAAACAAATAGAAAAATAACATTTTATTTAATAAAATATCCTTTCTATTACAGATGTCATATAAAAAAATTTGTTAATTTAATATCAGATATTTCATCTCATGATACTGAATTAAGAATTTTATTTTTACTTACCTAATTAAAAATGTTGTACACTTTTCACAAAATTCTGTTTCCCACCCGTGGTCAGCAAATTCAGCAATTATTTTAAAAAAATCTAATACGAAATTGAATGGTAGATGGAGAAGAGTTCCTTCTAGCTCACTATAAAATAAAAGCATATATATATTTTTAAAAAAGTATAATGGTTACAGTTCTTAAATGACAAGTTTTAAATGGTGCTAAATAACATTCCAAATGTAATTGCTATTTGGAAACTTGAACAGAAAAGCTTGGATGGCGCTTAAGGATAGCATGTAACAAAATTGGATGGATAAATTAAAACAACACTAAGTGCAACATATAATAATGATATTGGGAATAAATTTAAAAGTACAGAGCATTCACAGAAGAAACAAGAAAACGGAAGAGAGTTAAAAAGAATAATAATAATAAGTTCAGAATAATATTTTTTCTGATATAAATGATACTATGGAATTTCATATTTATTTATATCACATTTTCAATATGTTCTCAATAAATGTAAACAGTTAATTATGAAAGCAGGTTAAATAATAGCCATTAAATATTACACACACGATTCAAAACTATCTGAGTAAAAATACAAACTTCATCTCCAAACAAAGAATATCAGATTTTGAAGACACGATAGTAGTTCAAAATCAGAAATATTTTTATTTTATTTAAAGTGGCAATGCATTATTATTTATCCTATGCAGGTAAAAATTTACTTTAGTGTTTTATAAAATATATATAAAAAGATAACTTTTATTGGCTTCAGCATACTTAACATTTTAATTAACAAAATATAAATAATTGTTTCTTTCTGAAACTAAAAATTAATAGATTTCAAAATTTTAAGTATCTACTCCTTTGTTAATGACATTTTCAATTGCTTAAGAGATTTACAAAAACATTTAAAAAAGAGTATAAATAATAATACAGCAACATTTAGATATAAAAATAAATTCAAACTGTAAAAATTACCTTGACTTTATTTTGAGAACTGCTTTTCTCATGTATTCAATGGGACAGCTAACATTGTATGCAGTAAACAATGGATGTAATGGAGGAGGAGCTGGCTGTTAAGAGAAAGAGTAGAGTAAGTGCATCACAAATGCTTAGTGAATAATGTAATTTTACAAACTTCTAAAGTAAAAATTATACCTTTTTATCAGATTTCTCACAAAGTAAATTGTATTCTTCCAATTGTCGAGTTTCAGCTTTATATAATTCCAATGCTTCTATCAACTGATCCACCTGGATTTCAAAGAGTAGAATATGCAGTAAAGCTTTATTCCATTAAAAAAGTGGTTTCATTGAATAATTAAAAATATTTACAAGTGCAATAAGTAACTATTAATAAAGAATTAATGATTCTCAAACATTAAAATGATATGGAAGCTATATTAAGATTGATATATATCAGATTTGTATCACAGACATATACCAGTCACCATAAAAAGGAAAAAAAAAAAAAAAACCATTTCTGAACTACTGTTGATCAAATTTGACTTAAATTGTTTAACATTACATTATCTAAATCATTTTTTTAACAAAAATAAATTAAAAAAAAAAAAGCTATGGAACAAATTTATTTCAGGAATCTTAAAATTCATTTAAAATGAAAAATAATCAGAGTATAAATTACCAGAAAGAATAAAATCTTTAAATAATTTTTGAAGAAATTAAAAACAAAATTTGAAATTAGCATCTTAATTAAATTTAAAATATATTTAAATTTTAAAAAATCTAGATATTTCAAAAACGAAATAAAACCAGCAAGTGAATAAACCTTACAGTTTTTATTGTTTGAGGAGTCTTCATTCCAGATAAGGCTACTTCTTTATTCACCTCTCCTGGTACCTAAATATGAATAAAATTCAATAAATGTTTTTAGAAGAAAGGACTAATTATTTTTAGTGTATAACAGAAGGCACAGAATTAATTATATCAAAAATCAGTTTGAAATAATTTTTTTTAACCTGCTGCTGATTCAAACAATGCAAGTCTTGTATGATATTACATCTTGAACCAGCAACTTATCAATTCCAGAGTTAAGATACCATCAGACTATATTATCACTGTTCCGTTATTGGATAAAAGTATAGAGAGGATAATACATTTAAAAACGTAGCAGTACAAAATTTGCATTCATTAATTTATGTATGGTACAGTGACACAGAGAAATTAGGTAAAAGAATTTTGCACATTATATCCTATTTGTTTTGTATAACAATATTAAAATTGATATTCAAAAACAAAATATTAAACACTTGGGAATTAAATGAATACGAGTCTCTTGGGAAATTTTGAAAGAGAAGTTAATACGATGTTAAGGATAAAAGAAATAAACCGTACGAATGAAATAAATAAATAACTTACAGTTGGTAAATCTTCCGTTTCTTTTTCTCTCTCTTCTGCTTCCTATAAGTGAAAGTGATTCAAATTATTTTGGAAACAGCAAAATAAATGACAATGTTATTGTTACATAAAAAAATCTGTAGCATTAAAAACACACACACACTGAATAGAATTTGTTTCTATTCTCGGCAGATATAGGAAACTATATTACCAATTTTTTGGGTGAAATTTCAAAGAATAAAAGTCTTATCTTATCATTGTTCTTATATCTTAGGTTCATTGTATTTAATAACACTTTTAATTTTGAAAAAAAATTAATTGCTGCTTTGATGAATCTAAGATTTATAAAATGATTTTAAAAAATATACTGCATGCTTAGATACAACTTACAATTTCTTGTTCTTCTTCCAATACTAATGGCTCTAGAGTTTTTTCCCATGTTCTAATGGACCTGTCTTTAGATGCAGTTACAATAAATGTACCATCTGGACTTGCAGCCATTGCTGTTATTTCATTTTGATGGCCCTGAGAAAAATATAAAACAAAACTAACATGGATAACAAGAAAACAATTCATCTTTTTTTTTTTCTCACCAAAAATGACTTAATAATTTGATAGAAATAACAACAAAAATATCAAAATTCTTATTTTAAATAATTTTTTAATAAATTTTTTAAAAAAATTGACAAATATAATAAATTGAATCGAAATGTAGGACTTTCCACTTCCAAAACCAAATATAAACAAACCTTAATTTTCACTTTTTATGCAGTCATTTTATTCAGTTGAAATAATATTTATATTGTATATAAATTATATACAATATATAATATTGTATATATAATATTATAATAAAGTAGTTCCATTTTTTGAAAAATAAGCGTTCAAAAGGCAGGAAGGAATAAAGCTGATAATTAAAGATCATCAGATTATACAAAATAATTTTTGTGGAATTCAACATGTGGAATAAAAAAAAAATGACTCTTAAATGAGGGTTTTTTTTTTTTTTAAATCAAAAACTTTAAACTGTATTCTTAAAATGGACCTTCAGTCTAAAAGCTCACAAAATTGTTATAAAACATTTGAAACAAATCAGATATAGGGTGAATTGTAAATACTAGTATGTTTATAATTCTACTTGCTGCCTCTCCATGAAAGACTAATTCTTCAATCATTTTTGTGAAGACTTGCATAACTTGTTGAACAGTTTGATAATTTGCTGCTGGGAATAATTATCTTTTCTTTCTTTTTTTTTAATATTATCATTTGGGAAGAATTAAAAAAATCTATTACAGAAAGACTTGAAAAGACAAGACTAAGATCCGAACATATAGTAGATAATGATGAAATACATGAAGTTTAGAAAAGTAAAATACAAAGGCAGTAAGAAATATCTCACCAGCACTGTCAATATATGAGATGATTTAGTAAATAATTGATACTTTTTTAAAACAATTTTTTTTAAACCATTAAATACATTTTTCGAAAAACATAATCGACTTACTTTAAGAGTGATAATTTTTTGAAAATTATCAGCATCCCACTGTCGAACTAAATGATCTTTGCTTCCAGAGAAAAATAAATGAGTTTTTGGTAAAAACTGTAGACATGTGATGCTATAGAAAACAATAAAAGGTTAAGTATATCATTTATAAGTGTAATATGATTTCTATTATCTATAAAGCATGTAATAAATACATTTGCCAAAAATTTTGAATAAAGTTACCATAGTACTTCTTTCTTCTTTATAATTATAAGAATGTAGCTCATTCATTAAGGCATTGAAGTGATGAAAAATTCATAAATATTATTCAAGCATATAAAAAATATTGGTAATTTTGATTTTTGAAATAAAAAATAGTATAAAAAACTTTATTTAGGAAAACAGTACGAAAGTATTTAAGGAAAATTAAATATTTATTAGTAACAACCTTATAATGGATAAATGAACAGACATCAAGTAACTTTTCCTCAAAAATATTTTCTATAAATTCACCAGCAAGACCTTTTTAGTGACAAAAGTATTATACTTTAAAATTAATCCATTACAGGTCTCCCCCTCCCTACACTCATGGTATATAAAAATATTTTTGGAACCAAGTTTAGTTTGATTTAGTTTACTTGATAAAATGAATTTAATTTGTTAATAAATTGATTTTTAATCAATTAATAAAGTAAGGACTTTGATATAGTTTGAGACAAATACTAAAATATCTTGATTTCATAAAAACCTTTGGAGAGCTTATGTCTGTTTTCCTTTCAGCACTGGGTAATGGCAGATTACAATTTCAAAACAGTTATTACTATTCAAATTTCAAAAATTAATTTGAATAATCACAAAATGTGAACTAACAAAGTATTCTTCATTTTTCTTCTTTTGTGATTTTTCAAGCAAAGGCAACTTTGAATTGTGAAATAAAGTTGTTTACTATATGCATTTAAAATTATATATGATAAACATATTTCTTGCAACATTAGCAAGGATTAAATATGAAAATATTATGTAGATTAATAATTTATTCCATATATAGTAATGGACATGAGTATGAAATTACAATTACCCTTTATCATTTGGAAGGCCCTTTTCATTAGCTATTTTTAGACGCCTATTACAACTTCCAAATTCCATACTCCAAATTCGAATAGTCCTATCATTTGAACCAGTAACAATTAATGTACTATCATAGGAGATGTCCAGACATGTGACAGGAAATTCATGTCCATATAAGGAAAAGGCAAGCTGAAAAGAAAAAAAAGTCATAAATTTAGAGGAAAAATAATGATAAGAGTAATTCACATTCACTTTTAACAAGATGCTTATTGGTACATAAGAATTTCTAAGAATCTTATTTTTATGAATCGATGCTAAAGTTTTGATAACTTATACTGAAATTTGAATGGTCTAATTCCTCATCAGAAAATGTTTTGTTAACAAAAATTATAAAACATAAAAGGATCTCTCATTATATGATAAATGTTTAAAAAAGAAGAGATTTATAAAAAAATATTAGTGACACAAACTAGATAGAACTTAGATGAAAAATGCATCTTACAATACATAAATAAAAAGTACAATAATAATTACATTACATTCAAAAGAATTAACATAATTTTCCAGATCAGAATGAAATAATTCTCCAAGAGAGGTTTGAAATATTGCTTTTTAGTACACAATGTATAAAAAGAGAAAGCACCGCATTCAGCCAAAAATTTGACCTCATGATTTGGGAAATCCATGTTTGATAATGAGGTAGATCTCATCAATTTTTAGACATGTGCTTGTCTGTCAGTTTGGCTGCCTTTGAGCATGAAAATTTGAAGAAAAAGTGAGCTAGACAAATAAAATTTGATAGGAAATCTTAAAACCCAAATTGCAGATATCTGTTAAATTTTGGATAAAATCTGTCAATAGAAAATTTGTCTAAGTACAGGTGAACACAATAACTTAAAAATGCAAGAGTTAGGAAAATAAAATTGAAGATCAATTTTATCATCAGATTTTTAGTTCTGTATGAAGTTTTGAACTAAAATTATAAATTGGAAGACTCCTTTTATTTCCATGTACATTAATGTAAAAACTCCAAAAAGTATATTTATTTAGATAAATGAAATAAGGTAGGCAGTCTTGCGTCCAAAAGTGCAAATTTGAATGAAATGTAGGATCTAATTGGTTACAAGAAAGATATTTAAAAGCAATGTCAATATTTTCCCGCCATTATATTAAAAAGCACAAAATATATCATATTGTATCAGTATAAGCCACAGGCATGTTACATTATCCTGGCAAGTGACCCACTTGTGTGTCTTGCTGCATTTCAAGAAAGTCAAGGGTTACATTCTCAATGATTTTTATATCTGCCTAAATTTAAAGCTATTTTCTTAGCATGTGCCTGTAAAAATAAAAATAGCTTATCTATCTCTAAATCTAAGAAAATTAATTTCATAATACAGAATATAAAATATATATTCAAAATACAGTTTCCCTATATAATTAATTTTCTCTGGTATTTATTCAAAAGTACCTAAGAAATGACAACCCTTTTCTACTTAAAAAAAACAGGAAACATTTTTAAAACTCTCAGATAAATGATACAATAAGAGTCCAGAAGTAATAAAACTATTATTATCTGAACAACAGTTATTATAAGGAAACAATATTTCATCATATTATTATTTGCTATGACTCAATTCTTCAGCTACACTGATACACAAAAATGGAAAAGGTGACAAGATTAAATCATACAATTTTGCTTTAAAAATGTAAACTCTGTACAAGTCCATAAAATAAAATTAAAAGAATGTTAATATTTGAGATTGAATTAAAGTTAAAATTATAGCTTCAGATGAATTGCAATAAAATTAAATGTACAAATTTCATATAATAATAATAATAATAACAATAATAAAGAATATCAGAATATTGAGTTGAGAAAAATAAGTTGCCATTAAGCCTTTAAAAAGTTATGTTATATACACATTTTATAAATGATCACTACAAGGAATTTTCTGCAGATTGGAAAATTTTAAAAGGAAGTAAATACAACTTGGAATAATATCTATTTGGTAGTATTTATCAGATTTATATGCTTTTAAACTGGGAGGAGAAGATATTGACTGACAACTCTCTAATTAAGCAGTCTGAATGATTATATAATATTTCAACTGAAAGAATTAAAAATAAGAACTATTAAACTCAGCTGATACAATTATAAATGTTTTAGTTTGAGATAATAGAAATTTATAGACATATTTTACAGATTAATTAAAATAATGCTAACAACTTACTTTTAAACTGTCAGCAAATAATACTTGTACAGTAGAATCCAACAAAGCTATAGCAAGCTTTTTACCATCAGGGCTGATTAAAAAAAATTTAAATAATAGGAAGCAAACAAAAATATAAACAAATATAATTTAAAATTTTTTACTTCCAATACATTAGTTGAAAAATTATAGAAAGTTTCAGAATGCTTTCATTAAATGAATAAATATACATTATATATATTAGAAAAATATTTTGCTATACTTGGCAACATTTTATTATTGATTAAATTTATTTTAATATTCCATTTCTGCAATTTTGACTATACTTCAATCAATAAACAGGCAAAATTGAAATATTATATTTTGACCAGTTATGAATATTAGAACTTAAATAATAATAAAAAAAATTAAGATATAAAATTTTCAGAGAATTAAATAATTTACATGCATTGATCCATATTTTTCTCATAAAAATAAATTTGATAGGTTTAGTTGTGCTTAATGACTGTAGCTCTATTTTCTAATGAATTATTTAATGAAGCTCTAAGAGTTCATAAGCAAGTTTATCAAATCAAAATAATACAACAATATCTTTTTGAAACTAAGACAAAATAAGAGAAAATATTTCATTGTATGGTACTTTTTTTTTTTTTTTTTTACATTTATAAACAAAAAATCTTACAGGATTTCAATTATTCTACATAGTTTACATTATTATAAGGTTAATATAGTAACAATGTGATAACTAACCTGTACTTCAAACACAAAACTTCTTCTGGCATTTGAAGAGTTTTTCTCAGGGCTAAAGATAGCACTTTTCTAAAAAATGAATTATAATGATAAGTGATCAAGCTTTTGATTAATAATGAGTGATAAATACAAATAATAAATCAAATCAAACATACATTGAATGTTTTTCTTCATTGACAAGATTCCAAAACTTAACTTCTTTATCACTACCTCCACTTGTTACACCTCTCTAAAAATAAGAAAGAAAATCAAAAATGAAATACCTAGAATCTCCAGTATTAACATGTTTTTTCAAGAATAGTTGATCTTAAGCTTGAAAGTTTTTCCTAGATATCCCTCCCAACAGTAGCAAAATGAATAATTCCTAGTTTGCACAATTTTTAATTTTACCAGAAAATGAGTAAATAAAATAGCAAGAGATAGTAAAATTATAATATTGTATTTAAATGAGTGTAAATGGACCCTTAAATTTATTGGAATGAAGAAAATTTAAAAATATTTTGTTCTGTCATTCAAAAGAATTTCTAAATTTTCAAAATATTCGAAGAAAATCTATTTAATGTAGAAGATAAACCAAAACCACCCAATACAAATTTGCATCAGAGTTTATTATTATAACGTGCAGCAGAAAATTTTCATCATTAACAATTTATAGAGAAAATTAAGTTAATAATTCACTGTTATAACATACATTAATCTAAATTTCATCCCTCCCCTCGGAAGTTTGCTAACATACCCTGAAGGCATATTTCCAATTGTATATATCAGTCTGAATTCTAATCAGACAAATATTATAACTTATGCTATTTTATTGAGTGGTTTGTTTGAAAAACAAACAATATAAAAAATCCCTGAATTTTCAATTAATATTTTTAAAGATATTTTAGTATAACTTTTTTCTTCTATTGGATGAAAATAGAGCAATTAATGAATAAAAACAAAATTACTTAAATATAATTTTCATAATAAATTTATTATTAAAACAGAATTAATTAAGAGTTAATTTTTAAAAAAATTGACATTATGTATCATAAAATTTTAGACAACTATTCTGGATTATTATGAGCCTTTTAAACCTTCTGATCTATTGCAAAATGACAATAATAATATACACTTACATTTAAAGTGTGTCCCAAAATTAGGCAAGCTTTGAATTTGCCCCCATTCATGCAGTAAAATGTTACACACTAGATATTATATATATGATAGTTTAGGATTAGTAAAAGTGGAGCATTTCAAAATAGAGCAGCATGTTTTCATTATTGAACAATATTTAAAAAAATAATGAAAGTGTGGTGGGATTTTTTATGGAATTATTTGAAGTCAAAGGTCTATGCTAACAAGCTCACAAGAATTGAAAGAGGCCATTCAATGCAAATTTCGACAAAAGAGTACATATTCTATATATAACACTAACTTGTGTACTTTACAATTCAATAAAAATATAAAAGTTCAAAGAAAAAAAAAACTGTTTTTTATTTATGTCAAATCTTCCATTAATACGCTCTATCATTAATGCTACCATTTTTATTAACCCTAAGCTATCAGCTGTAAAATGTTTTTTTTAAATAGGTTTGTCAACACGTTACTGCACGAATGGAGGCAAATTCAAATCTTGAATTAATTTTGGGGCACCTTTCGCATTCACTCACTCAGCCTTTAGATCGCCAACACTCACTCACTCAGACACACACACGCTTGTGAACTTATTAACATTTTAGACTACTTGCGCTACTCCAAAGCAAGACACAGTAAATATAAAAAAAATCAATTATTTAATTTGCACTAGTTTCAACAGGTAAAAGATTTATTTTACAGTTTAGATACTTTTATAAATATTTCACAACAATTGTTAAAATACTAAAATTTCATGGCTTGAAATTACGAATTAAAATATTCTCTAAATATAAAATGAAGCAGCTAGTTACAAACTAAATTTTTAACAGTTTTGAATTAAATCATCAACAAAATATAAAAAAACTACTGAGTACTGTTAAAATAAATAAATGCTAACAAATATTAATGATATGCATTTTAATGGTAGGTAATCAGGGCGTCCCCCAAGAAGTGAGACAAGCCTTCTCCTGCCCCAAATATTGCAACTCGACATATACTTTCAGTAATAAAGTTCCATTAAATAAAGTGGGTAATTGTATGAAAACACTTTGGAGCTGTTGTAGATTTAAATAGTAAAAAAGATTTTTGATTGAATTTTTATAAATTCCCTATAGTGTAAAAATATCAATTAATAAAATGTTTCTCTTATATTCATCTATGCACACATAAAATTTAACACTTCTATTCACAAAATTTGCAGATATATTCCTATTTTTAAATTTAGAGAGGCAAATTATAAATTTATATAAAAACTTATATCAAAAATGAAAATTTATTAAATATAAAAGAACTGTCATGTATAAATATTTGTTCAGTGGCACATAATTAAATCATCATGACTTAGCAAAAATTTTTAAGCAGTTTAATTTATGTATTATGGGACATTTTTTTTAATTAAAAAGAAGTTAAAATATGCATTATTGTTTTCTGATCCTATCTTTTAAATAATTTTTCAGGATCTGAATACTTACCTTGAAAATGACAATAAAAAATCAATAAATTTGCTTTTTTAAGAACTCAGAAAATTTTACAGAAATAAGAATTAAACTTGGAATACTTAGAGATGAACAAAAGAAATACATTTTACTGACTGATTCTTTATTGCAATGAAGGTTATAAAAAAAATCTTTTTATAACTCTTGCCTATTTTTATTACAATAGTTTTAAATAATAAACATTTATTTTATTCATTACATTGAAAGTCCATAATTAATGGTCTTAAATTAAAGTTGTCTACAGATAAAACTATTAATCAGGAAATTGTGATTTTTTTTAAAGACATAATGAAGCGATGAAAATTTGTTTGAGCAAATAAAAAAAATTGCCAGAGGACTTTATGTTATTGAACAACATATCTAGCATACATTTATGACAGTTTACAGATTCTAATACAACATAACTATTATTTTCAGCAACAATTCGGAATCATAAGATAGCATGAGTGTTCTGACCAACATGACGAAAATATGTTCAGGGAAAAGTTCTGGAGATGCCATGAAAGGAAAGACCAAGGAAAGTTTTTTGACTGTAACGACATATGCTCCAAAAGGTGAAAGTCACATAGATTAAGGTTAAGAGATCAGGGAGGCCATAGATTAGGTAAGTAGTAACTGATGAACTATTATTGTGTGAACTGATTTTTGAGAACGCCATTAGCAAAAAGGCTGAGGTGTGAAGATGTTCCATCTGGCGTAAAAGGTGTATGTGAAAGGCACTGTTAACTTAAAGATCCAAACAAATTTATTCTGTAAAATTAAGCATAAAGCTGCCCAGTGATTAAGCATGTTACTGAACTTCCAGAACTTAATTCCGAGAAGAAATACAGACCATGAATAATTGATGCAGTAAACTGGAAATGCAGTATCAAGGGACCTTTTGGTTGTTTGAACGTTTTTTACTTCTCATTAACCATTAAAATGACTGCTTTTTTATTAGTTTCGTTGAAAGTAGTGAGCTGTGGAAGGTGTAGCCAAGAGGACTTTTAATTATTTCAATTAAAATTTACAGTTCTCTTTAGAGATTGTGTACTTTAATGAGTATGAGTTATAGGGTTAGAATACTTATGGATAAAATATTAGGTGAAATCTAAATGAATAATCAACCATAAATATGTAACCCTTGCCATTTGGCCATTACACTCTACACAAAATTTCATAACTTTCTGAGAATAATGGTTTTATCTAAATTTTGGTATAATTGTTGTTTTAAAAATTAAAAATAAAATAAGATAATATAAAATAAATTAAAAATAAAGGATCGTTTATTTATGGGCATTCCATACTCCAATTACAGTTATAGCAATTTGTTGTAAATTAAAATAGCTGCAGTAATATTTAAGCTGGCAATATCAGTGAAAGGGTTATATTAAGATACTTAAAACCAGAAGACATTTCAGCTCATTAAATATATTTTTTATGTAAATACCTAAGTTATTAAAAACTCTTTAGTATAAAAAAAAAAAAAAAAAAAAAAAAAAACTTTACACTTACCAGATCAGGAGAAAGACAAATGCACTTCACAAAACCATCATGAGATTCAATGCTGTTCACTAACTCTCTCTTATCAACATCACAGATATTCAACAATCCATTCTGAAAGAACCATTCTTTTTTTAGATACCAAGCATATTTCCATTTAAAACTGATTCAACATTTTCAAATTGTTCTAAGTTAAATGTTTTAATAATCATTTTGAATTGAACCAAGAAAATTGACAGATAAATTAAAAACAATTACAAATACAACAATACAGGAATGCATTTTGAAAAAAACTACAAAACAATTTGCTTTATGATTATTCAAGCATGATAACAAACAACGATTATATAATAACACGAGACTAATGTCAAGCATTTTTAAACAATTCTGTTCATACCTTAGTTCCAACAATGCAATGCTTATTCCCAGGAAGAAACACTGAACACAAAGAAACTTCACAAGGCATTGTAGTGGTACATTTTTGCTCGTCATTTAAGCTATCCAAGAGTAAATAAGTATGTTAAAAAACAATTTATACTTCAAATGCTAAATGTAAAATGTGCAAAAAAACATTACAAAGTAATAGAAAATGCAACAATTATTAATTAATTAAGTTGGCTATTCGAAATATGTGATATTTTGATTAAACAAAACAATAATCTTTTTAGCAAGCTGATAAAAAATTTTTAATATGTATTTTTAAAAATTACTTATTTTGTAACAAATATAACATGTCAGTAATAATTTAGATGCCAGTATTTCTGAACATAATCGATAATCAGGGCTTAAGATAGCATCAGATTTAATTTTGATTACAGTTACTATAGAGCTTAGCTTAGTTATATCACATCCCATTTTAAAACAGTACTAGGGCTATTTTGGGAAGGACATTATAATTTTGAACCACATTCAGATGACGAGGATGACATCTGAGTTGTCAACCTTCTCTCCCAAGCCAGTGGGAGACGTTTGGTCTCGACAGATTTAATGTGCACCAGACACATTTACACAACAGTTCTGCAGTGGAATCGGGTCTCAAACCTGAAACCTTCCGGTTGTGAAGTCGAGACCTTACCACCATGGCCCAAGTTACTATAGAAATCTCAATTTCTATTGGTCATATTTATTTAGTTCTTTTAAACATAGTACAAAACTGGAAAACTATTTTCTCTGTCTCACACACATTCATCGAATAAAATTAATTTCATGTTTTTAGATTTTTAATGAATTTTTGAACAACACTACTTTAACAGTCTTTCAGAAGTAATGGGACATATTATATATATATATATATATATATATATATATATATATATATATATATATATATATATTGAAGCAGAGTGCAGGTTTGAAGACATTGAAAAAAAATGTTATATTTTAAAATTAATTTTAATATCCATTTCATGAAAGCATATTATTTACAAGCAGACGCGAAACAACAACAGAAGTAAGAAAAAAAAGGCCGAAACAAATGATCATTAGTCTTATATAAAATGCGATTTCTGCCCAGGCACCAATTCAATACACGTGGTGACCTTTGACACCTTTTCAAGGACACCAAAAGGATCACTTTCATTTGATACGTAGTACTGATGGCACATTATTTTTACAAAATTAATTATACCGTAAGTGGAACTGGATCACGAAATAAGAGAATATTTTAGATTGAAGTTACGATGGGCTAAATTAAGATAAAGTTTTGGAAATTAATTTGGATTAAATTAAGAGTTTAAAATATCATTATATATATATATATATATATATATATAGGGAGAGAGAGGTGTAAAAGGATATTAGAAATTTCTTGATCCAAGCTCTTTTAAATGGATGTTATAAAATATGTAATAACTATTTAATTTACAGACATACAGCATTAATCCACACTAAGTTAATAATGATATTCGATACTTTATATTTCATTCTTAGCCATGGAAATATATTCCACATTCCTAATGAATATTATAAATGATTACTTATGCAATTAATAAATTAGTTTATGTTTAACTATTATTCCATGTATTATTTCATATCATCATAGCAAAAATTTAGGGTCTAAGGCCCTACTGTCATGGCAAATCAACTGAATTGCTGTTTAAAACTGTTTACAACATGATGGTCAGTGTTATAAATCTAAAATTGATATTATAAATCATCTTCAAAGAGCTATTGTACATAAAGCTACAGGTGCTACACAAAAAATAATTATTTAGAACAAAACAAATAAATAAATAACAATAATAAAACTGTAAGGGAAAGGTTTTATATTTTCAATCACCAGAAATTTATGCAAGAACTATTTTTTCAAATATCATATTCCAATAAGAAAACTTTTAATAGTACATGCAATAACAAATCTTTTAAAACTAGGTGAAATGCCCTTTTCTACATGGAGCACAAATATAAAATCAACAACTTTTTTTCCTGCCCTCAGAAGACAATTAAAAGAACATTTCAAAGAATATATAATGAATTTACAAAGAAACAATATCTTACCCTCTCCTCCATATCTTGACAGATTCATCTGAAGCTGATAATATAGAAGAGCCATTTGAACAGCAACTTAGAGTTCTAACAAAACTCCGATGTCCAGGTATGCTAATGCTTTTTTTGATTTCAGCCATATTATGTTTTAATTTAATATCAAGTTCATATTGGACAATAGTGTTATTTTTCAGCAATGCAGTTATCTAAAAAGATTGAATAAAATTTATAGATAATTATCAAGCATTATGCATGTAATTATATCTAATCATCTATTTTTTAAAAATAATTTTCTAATTACTCAAACACCAGTTTTATTTAAATTGAGTTGTGCAGGCTTTTATTTTCATACAATGACTTTAAAAATGTGCTGGACAAAAATTTCTCATATTGCACACTTTCTTGTTGATTCAAGCAGATACATCTTTCTAAAAGCCATATTATTAGTAAAAATACTATATTTTCAACAAAATGTTCATTCATAATAAAAGTTCAGCATATTTTAATAATTAATATAAGAACTAGCAATATTCTGCTATTTATAAGGTGCATATCAATAACATATGATTTATATATTTTTCTTTGAATTCATAGATAAAAAAGATTCTGAGGTTTTGATACATACTGTACATTCAATGTATAATTAATTACTATCTTGATTTTAAAGATTGTATTCAAATGTTTAGCACTGAATTTTAACTAAATGTTTCATATGTGCTAATAATATAAAATTTTATGTACAAGAAATTTCAAACAGTTAAACATTTACATATGGCCTATTAATAGTTAAACTTGCATGTATAGTAGATTTAAAGGTCATTCTATGCTTCAAAATGAAATTCAACTTAAAAAGTAAGTTAGAATAAAACCTATACGAATGGTACAATTTTAACCTATTTCAAAATTAACATTTAATACTTAACATAATTAGAAAACTGGTAGATTTTAGCTGATAAAATTCTTCATTTGCTTACCATTGCAACATCAGATTCATTGACAGAAATGCAGAATGAATCTACTTTAGAGGTTAATTGAATGGGTTTAAGAGTTCGAAATTCATCTTCAATTGTTGAAGATTCATCATAACCACTATCATCTTCATCTCCAACACTAAAAATTAAACAAAATAATAATAAAGAGAATAAATAGACAAGATAATAGAAAAGATGAATAAAAAAGGAAACTTGCCTTTTTCTTTTTGCTTCTTTTGCCTTTTTCTTGCGAAGTTTCTTTTTAATTTCATTATCAGTGAGGATTTTGAAAAGATGCAAGAGTTTTGTAGAACCCTGGAGAAAAAAATATTACAATCAAACATTTTTTTTGGCAATTATATTAAAAAAATAATTTTGCATTAAAAAAAAATGCAAACTCTTGATCATAAAAATTTTCATATAAAGATACAATAGATTTATATTTGAAAGTTTAAAGTAAACACATTTTGCTTCCTTTATTTTATTATAAATGTTCAATAAAAGCAATAAATAGAAGCAAAGAAAATTTAAAACAATATTTTTGAAACATTCAGAAGAATTACAAACTGAATCACAGTCCTTCCCTTCATGTAAGTGGAAATACGAAAGAAATTTAAAAAACAAAATTTTTGATAGATTTAATCACCACTAATTTAGTAAAGATTTCACTCAAAGAGTAAAATAATAATAATAATAATAGAAAATGTCATTTTGTCATAATTTCATTTATCAATCCTATATATTAGCACATACTTTTATAATTAATGTTAAAGCCTTTTCATGGAATTTTAACCTTAATTCCTACCTATTTCTGTAATGAAAAATAATAAAAAAATTATTTTTATTTGTAAACAAATACAAATGATAACATTTGAAATACAGAGGTATGCTACTTAATCAATTTTAGGCTTCATTAAAGAATTTAATACAATATGATTAAAAAAGTATCTGACTCAGTTTAATGGTATGCCAGACTTATCTATATAAATGAATTTTACATAGAAAAACAGATGAGAATGTTAAATGGTCAAAAAGTACAAAAACAATAAATTCAGGTATAATTTACAAAACTAAAAAATAGTGCATAATACAGTAGACTCCCGATTATCCGCGGGTGGGTTATCCGCGCCTGCCGCACAAAGTTTTTTTTTTTTTTTTGACTGATTTTTTCAAAAAGGTGCAGTTTTACAGTTATGCTTTTGTAATTACATAATACATTACAGTATTAAAACAGTACATATGTATTAATTTTTCTGTGTATCCTTGACGCCTCTCGTAAATACAAATCACTTTTCTGTTTTCATTAACAAAATGCATTTTAGGTTAGTTTTGTGTGATATACTAAAATATAAAGCGTTAGTTAAACATTTCCTGCTGTTTATTTTACGTTTTATTGTACATAAAACGATTTTTCAAAGTTGGAATGACTGTTTTCTTTTTTGCTATACCCGTTTTTAGCTTTTTTCGGATTATCCGCGATTTTTGTTATCCGCGGCTGCCGCGCCACCCAATTCCGCGGATAATCGGGAGTGTACTGTATTAAAGAAGGCAGCTAAAATTGTTGTCTATTGTAACAATGTAAATCTCTCAAAAATGAATTAACAAATGGTTTCAAATATTCCAAATCTGTTACAGATGTGCTGCTGTTTTAACAACTCTTATTAAAATATCCATAGAGGCAAGTAGGTCTAGGGATGGGTCCTCTCTTATTATGTGTATCCTCTCTTATATTTGTGTTCTCTGTGATACATAAGTCACAGAGAACACAAACAATAAACCATATTGTAGTGGAGAATGCCTGCTATCTTTGCATAATTCTCCCCCACTTTATTTAAAGTGTGAAGCAATTGCATAGCATGGTTTGATTTTTAGAGCATTATTGAATTAGCACAATCCAATCAAAGTTTGGACAAATAATGTCTTTTCAAATATAAATATGACATTCCTGCCTATATGATTTAAAGGAAACAAATCTGTTTTGGAATGCTTGGTCCATTCTTAATCTAATTTTTCACTACTCCATATTAACAAAGTGAAGAAATTCCACTGTTCAAATCTAACAAAATGTGGAACAGAAAGTTGGATATCTGCAGTGCCCATATTTCCACTATTCCCCTTGGAATGGGAACTGAATAAATGTAGGCAAAGAAGGAGAGGATTGGGATGTATTGAAGGAGAATTGTAATATTTATTGACAGGCATGGAGTGAAGCTGGAATGCTTGTGAATGATTGGCCCAAAAGAATAAGTTAAAAAAAAATGAATAAATGAATTTAGGATTGCCACAATTGCATTGTTGGGGCAAGGAGTGATCATAAATTTGTCAGAACTCTTTCAAAAGACTTAATACATAACATAACAAAACAGGTAATAAATTATATAAAGAGCTAAAATCTGAATATACATACATGAATTCCCATAAGTCTTTCAGTTGAGTCTACAACTATTGCACAGATTTTGTTTTCAGTGTTTGGCAGATCATTAAGTTCAACTGTCTTGCATTTGAACTATATAAAAATAAACGAATAAACATACAGTTTCATTCCTAAATAACACATGAAATGATAAATTCATTCATCAAAGATTTAAAAAAACAAAACATGAAAATTATTTAATATAAAATATATACCAGTAATAAAAATAAATTTAAATTCAAAAAGTTACATTAATCATTTACAAAATGCATTTG
Organism: Argiope bruennichi; assembly: GCF_947563725.1. Taxonomy (NCBI): domain Eukaryota; kingdom Metazoa; phylum Arthropoda; class Arachnida; order Araneae; family Araneidae; genus Argiope; species Argiope bruennichi. The sequence continues at coordinate 9,765,163 of NC_079159.1, forward strand.
CTATTTTATATCACTTATTAAGGCTGCAAACAATAAAAGCATTGGTACTCTTGCAAAAATTATGCAAATAATAACTAAACACATTCAATAATTTTATTATATATATATATATATATATATATATATATATATATATATATATATAAGTAACCAATCTTAAGTAAGAAGTTAAAGTTAAGTAAGTAAGTAAGAAGTTAAGTTTCTTCTTATTTGTTGTTTTATATTTCCTTTCTGTTAAAATGGTATATCTCTTGAGCATAATTTCAGGGGATTTTTGGGTCACGAGGAATCATTTTTAGACAATGTCTGTTTTTCCTCACAGAAAAAATCCCTGCCTGAGGGTGACCCTTGAAAAAGTCTTCAGGCCGGATTCTTTTTTTTATAATTTTTTTGGTTTTATTTTTTTAATTTTTGTTTTTCCTATTAACTTGATTCTAATACTTTTATATATATATATATATATATATATATATATATATATATATATATATATATATATATAATGCTATCTCGCAAAGATAGATAAGCAGAAGTTTTAAATTGTTTTCAAAAGGGTTGATTTAAAAGTATTCAGATAGAATGAATTTAAGTTTGCAAATTTAATATAAAAACCATTCATTTAAAAAAAAAAATCAAATTATTATATGCAAGAAGTTAGCTATTGTAAATATACAGGCAAATATTAAAGTTCTAGTTATTATATTGGAAATGCATTACATTTAATCAAAATTTTTTATTAAATCATATTTTAATACTGCATTAAAATTCACATTTGAAAATTGAAGAATTAGCAGTGAATTTGCTATGATTCATATTTTTGACACTGCAAATAATTATTGAACTTTTATTATTTGACATCTTATACTTTTACTACTTATCACATAAAAGTGGAAATAAATTTTTTAGCTTATTGATTATTATATAAATTAATTAATAACTTATATAAATAACATTTGAACAGAAAAGCAAAATTTTTAAAATTGCAATTGGTACTTTTTAACTATTTGGACACAAATGGAAGGTTGCCAGTTAATTTAAATCTGTGCTAAAAAAAAAAAAAAAAAAAAAAAAAAAAAAAAACAAATGCTAAGAGCCCCACCAAATTATGTACAAATGTACTGTTACAACTTTTATTTTTGACACAAGTCTAAATTATTTGGTGACCTTTTGCTTGTACTCGGGTAACTGAAAAGTACATTTCAACTATTTCAGTGTACGTAGTGAGAAACTGTTGTAAAAATTAAGTACTTTTAAGCACTTTTTAAGCATATTAGCTCTGAAAATTAAACACCCTTGTATAAGTATGTAGACGTAAACTGCATATTTTCTAAGAATGGTATTTTTTTCTGTTTTATAACAATGCATAGCTTTTATTGAAAACAAAATTCATAAGATTTATTTTTAAATGGTTATTTTTTAAATTTTAATATTTATTTCTGTATTTGCACATCTACAATTGTAAAATTATGTCGTTTTGGATTTGACAAAAACATAGAAATAATCATAGGAATGGAGGGAAAAAAAAAAACACTTGTTGTTTTGTTAACTTTTATAAGATAACAATAAAGATCTGTGAGCTTTTCCAACATTTCTTAAAATTAAAATAAAATATCAGATAGATACAATATTTCTGAAAATGTTGATAATGATGGAGAAGCTCAGTATGACCAAAATTTTGTATTTGATTTTTATATAAGCAACAACAATTAAGATCCAACATGGCTGAGATGGTGAGAATAAATTTCTCCCTGAACTGTCTCATTCTGTTAAGTAATTTTGTTTGCCATCTTATGAAGATAAGAACTAAAGCATTCTCATGGCTATCATCATATGAACTGGCAAAACTGCCATGAAATTGATGATAGAACAATGCAATTTTCTAAATAAGTTTTTAATGTCATTTTTTGACAGAAAATAATAGCAGGGTTCACAAATGATCAGGCTAAAAAGAAATTGTCTTATATTTCTAAAGTGGTGTAGCAAGTCTTTTTTTTAACGTTTACCGTTCTTACAATTTAATGAAAGCCTCCTTTTCAACCTATAAGCAAAAATTCTTTTAAAAATTACAGAAGAAACGAAATATATATATATATATATATATATATATATATATATTGTTACGGATTTTCCTTCGCCGGGTTCATTTGATAGTGGGTGTAAGGCGTGAGAAGACAATCAGAAGACCTAAGTAAAAAAAAAAAAAAAAAAAAAGTCGTTTATTTACACGAAGAACACGAGTACACAAAGGCGACGAACATACAGACCACAAATATTTACAGCCGAGACTAACACAGTACAGTACACAGCAGCAGACAGTAGCCCACAAGTAGTAATTGACCACAGCACACGAAGCGGTTAGACAGAATCCAGCAGGAGAGGGGATCCTCGGAGCTTCGCTCTACCGTCTCTAAAATGGCTTAACTTGTCTCTTCTTGCTTTAGCTGCCGACTCACTACTTCTCACAACTGACTATTACACAAAAGATACGACGTTGCTTCCCCAGTAAACAAAAGAATTCGGCACACAGCAGTTCAGAACTCGCTCCACGCAATGCTGGCACTCCGCTGTTGCTTCGCTATCCTCTCGAAGATTCGTTACTTGTCGGCGACTCCGACTACAATTCACGTCGACCACCCACCAGCTTGAGAGTGCCGGTCTTTTATAGTTCAAGGGAGGCGGGCCTAGAAACTTCTAGATCAATCAGGCGTATCTCGGTTCCTAATGTACAGATCGACAAAATTCTCGAAGATTCGAGCATTATCCATTTTGCCGCCAAGCTCTGGGATCACTGACTCGGCATCCGACAGCATCGAATACAGATGATTGTAAAACGGTCTTTATGATGACACTATTCGTGATATGAAGCAAAATTACAGGTTTGTAATATTGCTCCCCTCTTCAAGGACTGACGTCGCGGCAGTTGGCGTAGGCTTCCGCTCGCTGTAAACAATCCTTTCGTTGGGCAACTTCCCCACTTTCGAAGATGACATCATTCACTAATTTGGCAACAACTAAAGATCCCTCCGAACCTTCTCAATGCTTTTGACTTAGACCTCGTCATCGCTTCGGATTGTACATCTAAACTTAATTACTTTCTTTAAAATACAAAGTGTCCCATGGAGCCAATTTTTGTATCGTAACAGGACTCACCGAAGCAAATTCTAGCCAGGTTGGTCTACTTTGAACTTCCTCCATCGAACCAACCGAATATCAGGATTGTCCAAAAATGCTTTCCGGAGTTCACTTGAAAACCTGAGATTCGCTTTCGTCGTCAAAGCTTTCACGGATTACGTCTGCCTATTCACAGCTCATTCTCGATATTCGAGAATTGGTAGCAGCTCTCAACAAAGAATCTTCTAAAGAGCTCATCTGCCTTTGTTGGAAGGGTCCCTCTGCTTAGGAGATTCCTTGGCTCCTATTTGCATCACACTTCTATGTATCCGCAACAAAGTCGACTTCTTGAAGGAAATCGAGGCCGAAACTACGGCGATTCCAGCCACGTAGTCTTCATACATATCATTACGTAAGGAGATACCAAGAGGCTTGCAGAGAAATTGTCCCTTTAACCTCTGGAACGAATCCATTCCAAACAGGGTCGCATCAACTCCTACATACATAGGCATCGAGCATGGGTCGCTACAAACAGAACCCGACCAAAGAAAGTTCATCTTCTCCATCGACAAGCGCCTGCACTTCCGATTCCACTTTAGGGGACTCATTCGGCTCTGCAATTATTTGACAATCTCGTGTCTCTCCGTATTGAACTTCAGTTCATCCTCAGGATCACTAAGCTCATTTTAGCTGACACTGCTCTCCATTCGATTTTCGGTCGTTTCTTCTTCCACTAGAAGCTCGCCGTTTATTTCAATTTCTTCTGTGACATTTTGGACGTCTTCTTTTTGGATATCTCTCACTCTGTCGACATTATCTATAAATTGGTCGCATTGACTTTCAATATGATTTTTAAGTTCGTCGCATTTTTTTTTTTGCTGAATGCTTTGAACTCTTACATTTCCTCTCGCCAAGCTTGACACTCTTCCAATATTTTTTTAATAAAAAGTTCACATCGACGTTTTCTGCCATTTTTTCGTGGGATCTCCTCAGCACCATATACTGTTAATCACTATCCCACTGCTGACATTACAGAAAACACATTAAAATTCTATTTTTCAATTAAACTTTGAATGAAATGTTTGAGAAATCCATTCTTAGTGTGTCTCTAATGTCCAAAAAACAACTTCCCAAATTTCATGCTCCTCAATGGCTTTATGCTGGGCGTTGCTCAGAACAAGACTTTAAATATAAAGAGAGATTTCATTGGGGAAAAAATTTCTATAGGAGTTATAAAAAGAAAGAAAATCATTATAAAATAGCAAAACCTAAATCCTAAGAAAAAATTGTAAAAAACTTTTTTTTATTTCTTTAAAAATATTTTAGTACCATTATCCAACAGTTTTCTTTTCTTTTATCTAAACGAATTTGGCAAGATTACTCAAACAAATAAAAATGTTCAAATGAACGGGGACTTCCAAAAAAGTACTGCGAAAGATATCACGATCATTGAAAATTTAAGGCTTTAAGTTAAGAATTTTATCATACTAGATTTTACGTGATTGACTAACGTAATTATATACTGTAATTAATTACAAATCTGTACAATACAGTTGAATACCTGTAATAGGTTGTTCAAGCGCCAGTTTGATTATCGAATATGCTATGTTTTTAAAGCACCTTTTCCAAGTTCATTTTGGGGCATCAAATTCATCCTGCTATTTTCATATTTTCCGTTGATTGGACCATATTTCATATTCTTCTTTAACAACACTTAAAACTTTAAATATATACTTACAGGCATAACTTAAATAAATTCTCTTCAACATCTAAAACATTAAAAATTGAAATTAGAATGTTTTTCAATTCACAATAAGTATGACATAGTACACATTTCATACTGCTCCTTCTAGATAACTATTCCTGTATTTTAATAAATAGCAATGCACATTGTTGAAGAAAAAAGGAGCAGGAAAAAAAAAAAAAAAAAAAAAAAAAAGTGTGAAAGGAAAAAAGGGGGGGGGAGGGGGGGGGGAAGAATCATCAAGCATTATCTTAATATGTGCTGGAACTCCTGGAATACTTCTACAAATTCTTCTCTTTTGTTGGTTTTCTTTTTTAATACATCCGGTATACAAGCCTTTACGACCATGATTTCGAATTATCATATTCAACTTGTGGGGAAACAAGACTAAATGAAAAGCTTTCTTCATCTTCATGAGAAAATTAAGCACTTTTTAAGAACCTTTTCTGAAAATTAAGCACTTTCAAGATGCTAAAAAATGGTTTTAAAATTTAAACACTTTTCATGATGCTATGCACCTTGTATTTATTAAACTCTATTTTTAATAAAATATTACTGTATACACTGCACAGTCATCCACACACAATGCTTGCAATATCTGAACCCTTTAATTTATCAGTAAAGTTTAAAAATTGATATCAGCTTTTTATCAAACTCTTAATAAATTACTACAAACTTATTAAAAGAATGTTTATATTTGACATTATGGATTTTTATGATATAAACAATTTTTTTTAATTAATATATTTACCCAGCTAAATCATATATGACTTATTTACAATGCTTATCTACATACACGTTGAGCAACCTAGTAGAATTTTTGCTTGCAAGGACTGAGAATTACCTTACAATCCTGGATAAAAGCCTATACAGTTATAATCTGACTCCAAACATAAAGGAAACATTTCATAGTATCGGTTTTTAAGCTTGTTTAAAGATGTTTCTTAAATGCCACAGATTGCTTCATCCGATTTATTAACATAAATTGTTTTATTTTTGGTAGTTTATAACATCTCTGATAATAGATTACAGATAATAGTGGTGATACAACAAAGAATGTAAACATTTCAAGTAGATACATAAGCTGCATTGACTGTAATTAATGGCTGCCACTATTTAATATCTATTTTTATTGATAATTAAATAATGGCACCAAATGAATAAACACAAGTTAAATATTTTTTTTTTTAAAGATGGCATTACAATAGACAATCTTGACATCCATTTGTTTTTATTTTCTGAAAACATATTTTAATAAAAAGAAAAGAAAACATACTATATAATTAATTAAACCTTACAACAGCTAAAAACATAAGCCATTTTAAAATACAGATTCAATAAGTATTTTCAAAATATACAAAAAAAATTTAAAATAGTACTAACCTCACTATTTTCTTCATCTTCATCTTCAGTTAATTTTTCATCTTGTTCAAGATCTGAACCTTCTTGCTCATTGGTCTTTAATTTTTTGGGGAGTGGAGTGTTACTCGAAGACTAAAAATAAAACAAAATATTTATAAAAAAATTGAACACCTCTAAATTATATTCACAGCTATAGACTGTCCACTATTATCAGTTTAAAAAACAAATTTATGAATTTCAAAAATAAAGAATATAATTAATTTTAATTTGAAATTACATGAAAAAACTTACATCACATTCAGCAAATATATTCCATGCTCTCAGTCTCTGATTATTAAGTCCTACAATTAGTCTAGTTCCTCTTATTAAAGCCATGTCTAAAATCTAAAAATATTAGTATTCATTATTAATTTTTGTTTAGTCAAACACGAGACAGAAAACAATATAAATTACAAATCAGATATTTAACTAAGGCAAAAAAAAAAAAAAAACATATGAAAATTTATATTGATAATTCAGTACATTTTCAATATTGAACAAAAATAATACATGTTTCAGTTTCTTCTCATGTATTATTTTAATGATATTTATTAGATATATGCAAATTAATTTAGAATAATAAGTACAAACTATTGCAAATTCAAAACCTTCAACACTTGATTCCAAAATTTAAATTTAAAAGTACATGGTCTAAATATTTGAGATTAGCATTTTAATTTGCAAAACTAATTTATATAATTCAACAATTCTTATTATTTGTAAGTTGGATACAGGTAGAACAGTAAATAAAAGGGAAAAAAATATTGTCAGCAAATAGAAAGATTCTATTTGTCTGAAGATTTAAAGAAAATAGCAATTCACTGCATCTATCATTTTCTATTCTTTTTCATATGGATTGGAATTAATAATAATAATTTTAAAAAACTGAATGCAAGTGACAAGAGATTCCCAATAGGATGTTAAATACTAAGTTAAAAATGTACATTTGTTACATTACTTTTTAATCAAAAGTTAGTTTTTTGAGTTCTAGGGATCCTGATTAATAAAGATAAGCAAAAATAGTTTTGAAATTATGCCATAAGAGCCCCCATATAAGGCAATAGCAATCATTAAAGAATCGAATCACCCCTTCAGTTTTAAGAGATAAATAAATCTATTTGATAAGAGACATTATAATTTGCAGCCAGAACATAATTTAAGAGTAAGCTATTTTCTTCTTTGTATAAATAATATAAATAATCAATTTTCAAGTTATGAAATCAAAATTACTAAGAAGCTCTTGTATTCATTTAAAAGAAAGCTTTGTAGTTATAAAGTTTTCATTTCACATGCAGTATGCAAATATATTCAACAAATCTTATGTGACCCATTTCAGTATGGGCTACCTTATTATCAGTTCTATATACTTTCTAATTTCAAGCACCATTAAAGAGTTTTATATATTGTAACACAAAATGTTCACAAATTTTTTTTTCATGAATTATATGCAACATTAATAATAAAGTTTAAGTTGAGTGGAAGAAAAGGAAATATTGCACTTTTAATATTTTATAGTTCTAAAATAAAATACATTATCAAGCATCTAGATTCTATTATTTTATTATTCATTTGCCAAAACAGTGCATAAAAAAAATGATATCTGAAAAAATAAAAGCTATAAATAAAAATTTACCTCATACTGACTACCAACTAAAGTGTGAAAGCAATGCTGTGTATCAAGATCCCAAAATTTAATATATGTATCCTTAGAGCTGAAAAAAAATTTATACATTATCGAACAATTTTGAGAAATAATAATAATAAAAAAAAATCTACTTAATATGGAGTCATGACAGTTTTTAGACACTAATTATATAAATTTAATAACCAAATACAAAATATCTTTAAATAAGCATTTTTATCTATTATTACGTTTAATAAACATTTTGCTAATTATGCTCTTTTTTAAATAATTATTCATTTTGATTATTAATGATTTTTACTGAGGTAAGCAGAGAATACTGATACTCAAAAAGTTAACTTTATGTGAATGATTAAATCCTATTTAAAAATAAAATTCTGTATATTTTGTTGATAATAATTATAAACTATATAATTTTTTAAAATAAAGTCATACTTATAAATTTAAGAACTTACCTGGAAATTAAACAGTTTCGAGGACGATAGAAAATACATTTACTTATTGGACCTTTATGCCCTTTCAATCTAAATAAGCCAGCTTCATCTATTACATTCCATACAACAATTTCAGAATCCTGAAAAAGAAATTATCAAATATGTAAGTATCATGTTCAGAAATGCAACTCAGATCAGTTTCAAACCGATATCATTTTTAATCATTCTGACATAAATGATTTAATTTTTATAATAGAGAAGAATTGTCTTTCCTTTCATAAGAAAAATTCAATAATTCAGATTTCATAGTAAAAACTAGAACAGATTATTAAAAGCTCGAATGAAAAAGAGGGCTTAAATATTCCGATTTACATTACTTTGTATGAAACTAAAATCTATAATTTAAAACACAAATGTTCAATTCATACATTACTTAAATTTTACATTATTGTAATTACAAACTAAACCACTCCAACCCACTGGAAAGTACATGGAAAAATTTGAATGATCGGACAGCCGCAGCAGCAACACTGAATCCTAAGGGCCATCACCGGCCAAGGTACAATCATTCACTAAGGAAGTATGCCCCGTCATTGACAGGAGGAGACAGACCCCCATCTTTTCCTGTATCCACAAGGGTGAAGAGAACCAACCACCATGCCGGAAGCTTCTCATCAGCAACTATCCCTCCTTCTCTCACGAGACTTCACAATACTGTAAATCTACTTATTTGTCTTGTAAACTACACAGACATAAAGCAGAATCCTTCTTCCTTACCTTTTAACAGTGGGAGAAAATCATGTAATTCAGTATTTTATGAAACAATGAAAAAGTTCGGATTTTAGGACAACAATGTGAAAATCAGGCAAAAAATAATTTAAAAAAAATGCTGTGTTATTAAATTAGGATAATTAAAAAAGAAGTTTAAAATTTTGGAATAGTATAAAAATCATCTGTAAGCAATAATGTTTTTGAAAATTATAGCAGAAAAATGTCAACCTTTCGCTAACTTTTTAATTAAAATTAAAAAAAAAAAAATCTCTATCTGCACATTTCCAACCTCCAAAGTATATGTTCAAAATTTCGTAGCTGGAGATCAAACAGTCTAGCCTGTAGTGTGGCAATGCACAAGCACAGATATATATGATTTATTATTAGTGTACACACACACACAATAGATAATGAAATAAAGAAATTATCAGTAATACATTTTGATGGAATTTATAATGGATAACATAAATATTAAAAGCTCATACATACTATACATAGCTATTCAGAAAATATTGGAAAGATACTGAAAAATCTATACAGATCTAACACATAAAATTTATGGAAGAGTAATAGGTATCTATCAAGAAACAGAGATTGATGGATACACCATTAACATAATTAAAAACTATGAAACTAGTATACCTTTCCTCCTGAAGCTAAATTTGAACCTCCATCTTCAAAGGTTAAACAGGAGACAGCAGTTTTATGACCAATAAATGATACGGTACATTCACCATCTCGGATATTGAAGATTCGTATCATGCCATCAGCATATCCAACAGCGATGTTTTTCTGACTGGAATCAGCGACTAAACATGTCACAATGGAATTTTCTCCATTAAAAACTACATTCTGAAGAAATAAAATAATTATTGAATTAAAATCCTGAAACATAGTAGTCAATACAAAAGCAAATTTTCAATTAAATATCATTATTAAATTTTGAGTCTTACTGAATGCTATATATCATAAACAGAAATTAAAACAATTATTGATTTTAAAATTAGACTAATTAATTGTGAATGATTAATAAAATGACAATCTTAATCTCTCTAATATCCGATTATTGGCAGTAATAAACCAAAAGAAATTTCAAGATTGATTTAATACTTAAATTTATAATTACTATTAATTATATATCACAAGAAATTTGATATTTTTATTGAAAAGATTAGCATTAATTGTAGATTTTGTGATGTTATCTATGACGAAGCAGTCTATATTTGAGCTGGCATTCTTTCTATTTTAATAAAAGTTAAATGGATAACATATTTAAATATCAATTTTTTTTCTTTACTTCAGTGCTTTGAAATTTGTAGTTTGGAACTGCTTCTTACTCTTTCATCATGGACTCCAGAAGTGTTTCTTTCAATGACTTACATAACATTTAAGGAGAATTTACAGAAAAACTCTATAAGTTATAGCTTACATCCACACGATTGCTGTTCCTCTGAGAAAAAACAAACAAACTATCATCTATTAAGTATCATATATATCAAATGAATTTAACTATTGCTACTTAGATGGATTTAAAAAGGGCCATATCTCAGCTTGCGGCCCGATCATGGATAAATCTTACAATGATAACACCATATAATATCAGATTTTTTTTTTTCTCTTTTTGAATTCTGAAGAGAGATGTTTCATAGAAACAAGAAGCACATGAGAATGAATGACAACAATATTTAAAAGTGAAAAAAATTATAAGCATTCTGATGGAAATTTTAACCACCATATGTTGCTCCCATTTCATCCTTTGGACTGGAAGTAAAAAGCCATTATTTCAAAGCTTCTGAAAATCTACTGAATTCTCATCAATATTATCTTTATAATGCAATGCAGATATCAAAATAGTGCTACCAATTTTCTTAATTTACGTAAGGGATAATAACTTTTCTTTTTCTCCCAAAATGTAACCATTGCTTACAATAAATTCAATATACTTTTTGAAATAGAATAGTCAATAAGGTATACAATTATAAAATTTAATCAGAAATAATTTTTGTGAAAGCTGATACGATGCATAATAGTTGAGCATGATTACATATGTTCATAATTAAATAAATTTTACTTCATTTTAATGATATTTCCTGTATTATTCCTAATATGTCTGAATTGCTGTATAAATCAAAGTTTTAGAGTCATAGAATGTTTTTGAAACTACTTGCTTTCTGAATATAACAAAAAACATATAGATATATTATCCTATCATTTAAAATTTTTAAAAATGCAAAAAATTGTTTCACATTTTTTTAGCTGAATTATGATTTTAAAAAAATTGGGATTTTATTTTTTGAGATAGGTTTGGAATGTGACATTAATGGTAGCTAGCATAGATTTGACACACTTCAATCAAAAGAAGCCAAGGATTCACGAATTAAAGATACCTCACGGTCTGATCACAAATTTCAGCATATTGAAATACTATTAAAAAACATGTATCCCTAGATTATTTGTTAACTTACATTTATTTCTGTGAATGGCAGTTACTAATGCAAATATTAAGATGAAATTGACCAAACTCTCGTCTTATAAAGTGATACAATACATATTCCTTACAGTAACATGATAAACAAATTAAATAAATATTAGTAGCTATTTTCAGTAATTGAAGTAGAGCAATTAATGAATCAAATTTTAAGTAGCATAAAAATCTTAAAAAACTAATATTTGCATGAATTTACCTTTTCTTTGGTTCGTAAATTCCAAATATATACATTTTCACATGCCGGTACCGCAAAGAAATTGTTTTTCAGGTTCCCTCCATCATTTTGTTTTATTGGAATGATACTAGCAGTTGAACTAGCAACAACACCAAATATTTGGCCTGGAGAAAATCTTAGATACTGCTTTGTTGTCATATCTAAATCATTAGAAATTTTAATTTACGAAGAAAAAAATGTTGACAGAATGTTTTCAATTTTTCTGCTCTCACACGTGTTTGCAGATTTGTTTAGTGTCTGATTCTTTGATTGAATCTGTTGCCAAAAAGGGATGGATATTTTGATAAAGAAACAATTAATAAATACATATCTTTACAAAATCTATTATATTTAATTATGCTCAGATATTGCTTTATTTATTGGATGAAGTTTATTTTGGAAGTAAAAATAAAAAAAAAACTATCTAAAATATCACTAAAATATTTTTATGAAACTTTCTGAATTGAATAGAACTGAAATGAAATAATTTATCAGATTCTTCCGCTTTGTCGAAGAGTTGTTCATGTGGCTTCTTGTTAAATAAATTATCAATTATCTAATTCAAAATAGTAAAATGGAAAACAAAAAGGGCGGTAGGTATCATGTTTTATTGTAAACTTAACTTTAAATGCTTTCGAACTTCCGTCTTATTACTTGATATTATTGATTTGGTCGTGAAGTTTACTCTTCCTCTGCTGTTTTTTTGTAACCATTCCAAATTCCCATCCCTTAAGATCAGCTTCGTTTTTCTTATATTTTTGCAAGTATTCACTCTCGATATGTATCAGCTATAAAATTTTGCATATTTTAATTGAAAGAAATAATATGTAATAGATATTTTTTAATATTGACTTGTTTTAGTAACCTTCAACATCACATAAATATGACGATTAAAAATAGGAAATTTTCATAACGCATAAAAGTAATGAATATAAGTAGCCAATTATGGAAATTTTTAATTAAGACAGAATAATTAAATATAGAATTTATGCTTAAAGTGCTTACATGTTTTTAATAAAATACAATTGCAAAATACCTTTTGATTGTTGGTAGTTTTCTTCTTAAAGATAAATATCATTCATTGGTTTATGAAGTTTCCTTTTTATTAACTGTATTTTTTCTAAATTATTCAACTTCTCATTGATGCCATATAGTTATATAAAACCTGTTATAATTATGCAATTTATCTATTACTAACAAAGCACTTAAATAGTTTTTTTATCTTCTGGAATCTGAATTAAATTTAATAGAACTGTACAGATTCTGTTACTTTACAATATATCTTGTATTCCATAAATTAACTGTTAGATGAGGAATAATTTTATTACATAACCTTTTGGAGGATGACTTGCAAAATCAATTTGCATACAAAGAAATTAGTATACTCATAAAGAAAATTTTAAACATAAAGTATAAATATAAGCTTTTAAATGTGAATTTAAATAAATATACTGCATGTATTTTCTTCATCTTGCTATAAAAAAGTATTTCATATTATTAAACAGCAAGTGGTTTAGTTTCATTATCAAATCATTATAAATTAGATCTATTTAACATTTGTTATAATTGATATTTATGAACTTAAATCTATTTTTTGTTTTAATTGCTTGTGTACATAGTCCCAATGCATCAATTTTGTTATTAGAATTTCACATTTATAATAATTTTTTATGTTTTTATGGTTTTTCATACAGACACACATATGTATATATATTGGAAATAGTTATATCATTAAAGTATGTTGTATTAAAATTAAAACAAATCAAAATTAGGAGGGGAAAAAACTTGTTAGATAGATTTTTTTTTTTTTTTACTCATTCAAAATTCAACCATCAAGATTTTTTTTATTTCCTCTTTAGGATATCCATGGAACTTCTAAATGATTGTTGCATAATATTTCATTGTTTGGAAAAATGTCTAATATAATGAATATGTTTAAACTTGGACATTTAAATTTGTCAAATAAAATTGGCTGTATTTATAAAGCAAATCCTTTGGCATCTGTTATCAAGTCTCAAGCAGTTGGCCATTCGCATGTTTGGAACAGATATATTTCAAGTATATGGTTATTAATTTATAATATAAGTGTTGCAATGAACTTTAAAGTGTGCTAATGAAATTTCAAATTTTAAAAAGATTTATATAATTCAAAGATTTTTATGATAGATTCCTATATTTTGCATTTTAAATATTAACAAATATTTTATTTTGAAAACCTTTTTGTATCATATTCATTTAATTTTGTTAGAGTAATGAAGAAAATAAGGGGAAAAAAACCTACCACTTAACTTTGTGTGAACTAAAGTTTACTGCATTAAAAAGATAAGAAATTATAAAATCTTTTATCTGTATAATTTATTCTTGTGTGATGAAATTTCTCAAAGAAATTATCTTAATATATTTAAAAATAAAATCTTCAATGATTAAAAACTTCAGGTCTTAAAGTTTTCAATGTCAATATATAAAATTGATGTTCATATAATTATTATATATAATGATAAATAAAGTTTTGAAGAAATTAAAATTATTTTGTTGTACTTTCCATAATTTGAAATAATTTAGTGATTACATTCCATGTTTTCATACAAGCATGTTTAACTGAAATTGCTTTTCAATATTAATTTTAAAGAGAAAAACTGTAAAATATTCTAATAATTATCATTTATTAAGTTGGTTATTATTTAGGTTGCAATTTACAATGTAATTTTTTAAATGAGTAAGGTATTATTATTTTACTCTTCATGTGTTCTATATTCCTTATTGTAAATTTATTATCCGTGAAATTTTTTTAGTTTTAAGTGATGCAATATTTTTTATTTATGCATAATGAGTATAGTATTTTTAAATGTGAACAAGCTGCACATTATTTCTGAATCCAGATTAAAATATTTTTGTATCATGTATCTTATTTATAAAAATAGGATTTATAAATGGGCCTTAGAAATTAAAATACTTTGTAAAAAATATATATAAAAGCTAAACCTCATTTAATTTTGAAAATAAGAATTTTCTAGTTTCTTAATTACAGTAAACTGAGGTAAAATTATTCTTTGAATTATTTTTGTTGATTCTTGGCTTTGTAAATTTGAGGTGGAACTCTTGAAATAATATTAAATTGGTAATTGTGGGTAAATGTTTAAATTTGGAAAGTTAATAATAAAATATAAAAATCAGATCATGGAAAGTATAAGACAGTAAATTTACTAAAGATTTTTTTAAAACTTTTTTTTTTTTTTTTTTTTTTTTTTTTTGCTATTTAACTGATAATTGAGATTTCATTTTTGGCATAACTACTGTCAGATTAGCAGAAAAATATTCTGAGAAGCTATTAGCATAAATGTGTGTTTGGTATTTCAGTTATATATATGCATTTTATCTTTTACAGTTCTCACTCCTGAAATTTTAAAGCAATTTAGAAAAAATTTAGAATCTGATCCAAAAAATCTTTTGGCTCTAAATGCATGTGCTAAAACAGATCCTCTTGAAGTATGCCAGCAAAGACATATTGTAGAAAGCTCAAGTCATGTATTCACACATAAGGTAAGTTAATTCTTATATATTCTTAGTTCAGGAAGTAATATTCAGTAAATTTTGTATATTTATTGATTTGTAGGGAATCAGATTTGTTCACAATTGTAGATCTGTAAAAAGAGCTATTATGTATAAAAGGAAACAAGGAGAATATATTTAATGTATAAAAATGTAAGGTCAATTCAAACCTTTAGCATTTCATGATATTGTTTTAGTCTTAATTCAACTATCTTTATTGGTTAAAATTTCTTATAATTATACACTTCGATAAAATTCATGGAATACTTCCTTCAAACGTTGTGCCTCTTTTAGCCTTGTGAAGTGCAGCTACTCAGTATGGACTCAATAAGTCGTTGGAAGGATTGCAAAAATATTGTGTCATGCTATCTCTACAGACCCATAATTGTAAAAATGTTACCAATGCAAGTTTTTATGTACGAATTGATCTCTTGGTTATGTTAATTGTTATAGATTATTATGTTAAATGCTCAATTTGATTCAGATTGGGTGATCTAGGTAGCCAAATCATTTACTGGAATTGTTCAGAATGTTCTCCAAACCAATTCTGAATTGTTGTAGTCAGCAATATAGCACATGGTCAACCATAAAAATTCCATTGTTGTTTGGATACTTAAAACCCATGAATAGCTGTAAGTGGTCTCTAAGTAGCTGAACAGAACCATTTCCAGTTAATGATCGATTCTGGTACCAGAGGCCTCAGTCCTTCCCATGTAAAAACAGCCACCATTAACTTGTGCTTTGCCTTATTGAACAACTTGGGTCCATGGTTTTGTGGGATCTGCCACACCCAGAACCTATAATTAGTTCTTATCAAATGAAATCATGATTCATCGGACCAGGCCACAGTTCCCCATTTGCCGAGGATCAAACTAGTATGGTCAGAAGAATCATTGGCATGCTGTTAGTAGAGGTATTTGAGTCAGTCTGAGTTGCCATAGCTCAGTAAAGCTAAATTTTGCCATACTGTCCTAATGGTCACATCTCATGATTATTTCTTTGCAGTGTTGCTTGCCTGTTAATATTGAAATTCTACACACATGTTGCTGATCTCACTTGTTAATTGGCATCATGGGAAGTCATTAAGTTGTCCATGATGGGAGGTTATGCCTTAAATTAAATATTCTCAACATACTCTTGGCATTATAGAGCTCAGAAGGTTGAATTCCCCAACTGTTTCCAAAATCGAATGTCCTATATGTGTAGCTCCAACTATCATTCAAAATCTGTTAATTCCCTTCACATGACTATAATCATGTCAGATTTTTTCAAATAAAGCTTTTGAGTACAAGTGAAGGCCATGCCAGTGCACTGCCTATTTATATATTTAGTAATTGATACTACTATTGTCTCTATATTTGCATATTGCTGTCCCATAACTTTTGTAACCTCAATGTGTAATATTGTGCATACACAAGAAAAATGTAATTAATACTGTTACATCATGCATGAATTTGAAACTTGTAATTAAAGAAATAAAAAATAATATAAATTATATTTATAATATTTTTTTAAATGCATATTAAAGTTAGAGAAAAAAATAGTATGGAAATGTTACTGAAAAACTTAGTATGTTTCATATTTGATTAATTTCTTATTAAAATTTTAAAAAGCTTTTTCATAGTGAATATTTTCTATCCAGGAAGCAACTACATGCCTAATTTCATAATCCTGGATCCTGTGATTTCTTTTATAGAGTATTGTAAATATTGCTTCTATCATGCATGGTATAAACCACAGTTAATAAACTAATCTTTTTATATTATCAGTTTAAAAAAATATCATCATAATTAAAAATTACTTGCAGTTATAAAGTGCTATAGAAATATTTGTAATAGATAGTTCAGAATTATTGCTAATGTTTGGTAACTCTATATCTGAGACTAATGGCTAGTGTCAAATGAACTCCAATAATTTATAATATGTGCACAGTTTTATGTAATATTAGAATTCAAGGCTTTCTAGGACATTCTCCAAGCAATTCAGCTTTGCAATTCAATAAGTCACCTAATACTTTTTGTTTTCAGCTCTTCACATAAGATCAATTTATATACCAAAAAACGACAAACCATTATAAGTTTATTAAACTTTAGCTAATGTATGCTGTTATAAAGATTGAATTCAGCTAAAAAAATATTATATTAGAAGAAAAATAATTTGCAATAATATTGATTTGAAATAGACTAATGTAAAAATCATTGTTTTCAAGAACTGACTCAATTTCATCACAATCTATGCACTTTTGTATTTAAAATAGATTTTCTGTTACTTTAAGAATGAGTAACCTTTGTTTTATTAAAAAGATTTAAGTTAATGAAAATATTTATAATAAGAAAATGGAAAGTTAAATATAATTCATATTTTTTTGTTTCTTTTAGGTTGACTCTGAAATCAAACCAGTTACCAACCAGAAAAATTCTGGTAGATGTTGGTTGTTTGCAGCTCTCAATGTTTTGCGAATTCCTTTCGTAAAACAACATCAGCTCGAAGACTTTGAATTCAGCCAGAGTTATCTTTTCTTTTGGGATAAGGTATATTTATATAATTAAAGATTTTGATGCCAATATACATTTTGGTTAATGTAATGTAGTAAAAGAGTTTATGTATTGTTTTAATCAATCAAATCGTAAGTTTTTCGTATTTTATTTTTGCTAGTTTAGAAATATTAAAAATATTTATTTTGTAACATAATATGGCTGTATCATTTACCCTCCCCCCCTTCTTAAGAATGAAAATTTTTATATTTTATGTGTGTGCATCAAATTAGTTTCGTCTATAAAGAATGCTTTCTTGTATGTGAATAAATTTGTTTATTTCAGAAATTAAATCAATATATTAGTTCAGTGTGAAATTTTGTTGATTGCATTAAGAAAGTAAATGCTTGCCCATATAGGAAGAAAATTTTGAAGGAATTTTTGAAGTTTTGTTTGTGTTCATAAAAATTCCTTTATGTGACTTAATTTGGTCACACAGATGCCATCTGCTAGTTCTAGCAATAATAATAAATAATTGAATTTTAGCATGCTTTTTTTTTTTTACCAAACAAGCAAAATTTTAACTAATTAAAAAAATTCAGAGAATTTTATGATTTTATTGTTCATTATTTAAATTGACTGTTAATTCTGAAAGTATTGCTTGAAGTAATATAATTACAAATTCTCTCTCTCTCTCTCTGTTTTTTTTTTTTTTGAGGGGGGGGGGGTTGGATTCCAGCTACTAGTGTAATTATTGGAATAGTTAATTTTATTTTAAAAGGTGTTTGAATTTTTGTTTCTGAAATTTTTTTCGTGACATTTTCAGGTTGAGCGATGTAATTTCTACTTACACACAATTGTGAGTGTTCTCCAAAGAGGGGAGCCTGTTGATGGTCGTCTAGTATCTTTCCTCTTGCATGATCCCGTTGCTGATGGTGGTCAGTGGGATATGGTTGTAAACATAATTAAGCGATATGGTGTTGTTCCCAAGAAATGCTTTCCAGAATCCTTTTGTTGTGAAACTTCTGGACGTTTAAATGCTATTTTAAAGACTAAGGTAAATTTTCATTTCTAATTTTTCTTTAAACTTTTTAATGCATAATATGTATAAATGATAGAGAAATTTGAAAATCATATTCCAAAAGTGCAGATATATATTTAGCATGGATTTAATACTAAATCTTATATGCAGATCTGTATTTTCCAAACTTCTCTTTCTGCATACCTAAATAAATCTACTAATTTAAAGTCATTTAATTTAGCCTTCCTATCTTTCCTATGTATTATTGCCATTTAAGATTTCAAGATCTTGTCAAAGATACACTTAAAAAGTAATACATAAGGCAAATATTCTCTGCATGTTCCCATCATTCATGATGCAGTTAAAACTTACAGTTTTATATTGTAAGATCATAGGTTTTAAAAAATTTTTAAGGAAAATCTTATATAATGTAAGCACATATTTTTGAGCAGTTTTGGGATTGAATACAGAGAAGACACTTTGAATTTTTAAACTTCTCTTTTATTCCATCCTGGGAGGCATAATTTATATACAAGCAAAAAACAATGAAATATGTCAGTTTACAGCACGACACAAGAGAAAAAGAACGCCGAAATACTTTTCCCAGTAGTTTTATATTATGATATTCTGATAGGGATTTCTTTACACATGTTGATTTAGGTAAGGGAATTATAGGTATATTTTAAAAGCATTTGAAAAGAAAGTAAGAAATCATACAAAATCATCTAAATCAATATCCAGAAAGCTGAATGGTAATTGGGGAAACTGTCATAAATATTTTATACTAACTTTTACTATTGGAAAAATCTTTAAAATATTTGCATGTGATTGATTGATTAGTGTGATAAATTAAATTGTATATTTTTCCTTTTAGACAAGAGAATACACCAAAGAACTGAATCTGTTGGTTCAAAAGAAAAGTAGCCAAGAAAAACTGGATGAAAAAATTCTTGAATTTATGGATGAGGTATTTATTCTTTTGTAAAAATTTTGTTTAAGGGGAAGATTTTATATATTCTGTTAACTAATTGAAATCCAACTGTAAATAAATGTAGTAATAGTTGAATTTTCTCCAAATGTTTTTTCTTTATGTATAAATAAGTTAGAAACTTAATTTATTTTATTCATAATGTAATATAATTTTGTTTTTAAAAAAATTATGTAGAAATTTCTATTTTAAAATTAACAATTTACTAATTGTTCCTCTACTATCAGGAGATAAACAACATATATATATTGGCAGTATTCATTCTACTCTAATCTATGGTTTAAGAAAGGAATCTCTGAAAAAATTAGTCTACTGAAATCATTTAGTTGAAGAGACAAGTATTATAATAAGCCACTCTATCTTTAATATTTTCATGGAATGAATCATCAGGTGAATTGTTAATAATGTGTCAACTAATTTACTCAGATATATTTTTCATTAAGAATTGTCATTTTTTGAGGAATTAAATTACACATTTTTGTTCTAAAACTTAAATTTTAAAATGGACAGTTTAACTAGATAAATATTCACTTTGCTATTAAAGCTGAATAATAAGGGGGAAATAGAGAGAGGGCCATTTCCAGATTAAAATATTTATATTCTAGTAAATATCTGGTCTAAAATAGATCTTAATTCATAACTTAGAATGCAATTATTTGTAATGTTCACTTACTTAGTCTCTTAGTATCTTGCTTTTTTTTATATTGATTTTAATTAAAAATATAAATAAAATGTTCATTAATATATCTTTCATAAATATCAAAATCAATTTAGATTAATATCTCTCGTTATGTTTTAAAATATCTGTGGATTATTTAATATTTAGATTCTATCTATAGTTTTGTGTAGTACCAATTTATTTAAGAGCATATCTTGCTAGCAATTATACTTTATTTTATATATTTTTTGAATTGTATGTATAATTTTTAATTAATCAGTCTAAATATATTTTAAAATCTATTGCAGCTTTATCGAATAATTGCCATATGCTTAGGAGTCCCTCCAGAAACTTTCACTTGGGAATATTATAATAAAAGTAAAGCATATTGTGTTGTTGGCCCAATAACACCTGTTAAATTCTATGAAGAATATGTAAAGCCTTACTGTGATGTAGAAAACAAGGTAAGTTTTAATTTCTATAACCTTTTTTTTTTTTTCCCTTTTTCTAATAACTAATGAAATTTATAAGACTTGTTTAAAAAGTAACAATTAAATAATTAATTTTCATTCACATCTTGATATGAACTGTTGCAACTGTTTTATTAAACATAATTACAGTTATTGTTGAAAGATAGTTAGGTTTATGTTCAAGCTTCTTATTCTAAAGGAATTTTCTACCTCATAGCAAAAAGTAAAATTCAACTTCATACCATTAAGAATTTTCTTGGACACTTTTGCATTTTCTTGTACATATATATATTTCACTTGCATTGCTTATTCATAATATTCCCATGCCCAAAAACATTTTTTTTATGGTTATCCATTGAACATATATTTTTTGCTTTAAAAGATGACTTATGAATACTTTTAGCAAAATTCTCTATTGATCTAAGAGCCTGCTGTGGTCTGCTAGTATGGTTTTGGCCTCGAAGTTGAAAGGCTTCAAGTTGAAAACCTATTTCCACTGAAGAGCCATCATGTAGGCTGAGAACACCAGTAATCCAGCAGGATCGAATGTCCTACTGGTGTGGAAATTTAGTGTGTGTGGGGGGGTGTACCTTGTCTTCATCATCTGACTGTAGTTCATAATCCAAAATTCAAGTTGGGATGTAAATTTCCAATTAAAAAAAATTAAATACCATTGACATAGGCATTGTAAACATTATGAATTATTTAATTAAATTAAACCTGACACTGAATAAACGATGGTGATAGAAGATGCAGTCAGATCAATGTCAAAAGTAGGATTCATAACATTCTTTAATATATTGACTTTTTGCCCATCAGATATCCTTTATTTTTTTAACCTACCTCATGCATGTATGAAATATAATAGAATATTCATGCATATGCTCACATTACTTGCTCATGTTGAGAATTGCATTTTTATTAATATTTACTACATTGTAAATCTGAAGATATTTTTTTATATATAAAATATAACAATCTCTATTTATAGTAAATATAAACTGCATTAATATATGACAAACTAATAAATTTTAGAGTAGAATAAATTATAATTCTATAATTTATTTTATGTATGATAAATAAAATATTTGTATTTGATAATAGTCTCAATCCTATATTCATTATAGCTTTCATAAGTAAGCTGCTATTTCTTGGGTATTTTGTCTGATAAAAAATAAGTTTAGTTTTTTATTAGCTAGATGTTCAAAGTGTCTGTTTCAAATATACGAAAATTTTTCTTACTAACTTACCTTTCCTTCCTTATATTTAAATTAAAAAAATTTCGCTAACTTTACTGAACAAAAACAATATTTATTAATCTATTTTGTTTTCAAACATAA
The DNA here is from genome assembly GCF_947563725.1 of Argiope bruennichi. Taxonomy (NCBI): domain Eukaryota; kingdom Metazoa; phylum Arthropoda; class Arachnida; order Araneae; family Araneidae; genus Argiope; species Argiope bruennichi. The sequence continues at coordinate 9,787,468 of NC_079159.1, forward strand.
AATCGATTTTGTTTGTTTGCACAAAATTTAAGTTGTTTTAGGAAATAAAATAGCTCCAATTTTTGGATTTTTATCATAAGCATTTGTAAATTCAACAAAAGCATTTCGTAATTTTAAATGTAACTAAAAAAAGGCACAAAGAAAGGAAGTTTTAAAAACTGAAGATTGATTAGGATTTGGAGTTATTTATTCAAAACAGAAAAGAAAATGCAATTATTATTTAATTACTACTTATTGACCATATATTTGGTTTATTTTTGATTTTTTAAAAAACTTTTAATAACTATCAATCTTGTATCACCTGTCTGATATCCCGTGGACTTAATATATTTTTCTCCTTGTTTTTATTATTATTATATATTTATTTTACAATTAATATGGCAATGCGCTTTTTAACAAAGGTTTAATTTATTTTATTTCTAATTTTTCATTTTAAAATTTTCTTTCCCATAATAGTTTTAAATGAACACTTTAAAGGAAGATTTTTATTTTATGAATTGTATGAATAAATCCCTCTCCTTCACTAAAGTTTTGATTTTTTAATTATACTTTTTCTGGGTAATAAACTGTAGTAAAATAAATTGTGAGAAAAAAAAAAGTGATTTGAGAAAATTCTGATAAAAATGATTTTGAGAGTCTGTTATTGAAAATAACAATTGATTATATAGGAGATTATATTTCTGAGTATTCTAATATTTTTGAATTCTGACTCATGTGAAAGTTAGGTATCAGTTTCAAATTACATTAAAAATGTACCGAAATTAAGATATTTATCTTCTTTCTAAAATAATACTTTGACAAAAGAATTTTTTTTAAATTTATTTTTAGCTTTGTTTTGTGAATGACCCGAGACCAGAAAATCCTTATGGGTGCACCTATACTGTTGATTGTTTAGGCAATATGGTTGGAGGGCGTCGAACTCTTTATATAAATCAGAAAACTGAAGATATATTAAAATATGCTGCAGAATCCATAAAGAACAATGAGGTAAGTTTTAAACTGCAATAAAATTTCGTAGGTTATTATTTTCTTGAATGCTCATCTCATAATTCTAATTATTATTCTTAATTATTATAATCCTCATCTCATTAATGCAAAGCTTTATGTAATAAAAATGTTTTCTTTTTCATTCATCTGTGAAGTTACAATATGATTATGATGAGTTACATTAAGTTACAACATGATTATGATGAATGCATATGACAAATGAAAATATTTGAATAATTTTTCTCCTTATAGTAAAAGATGATTAGCATTTTATTTAAGGTTCTCCTTTGAGTAATTCATTTGGTATTTGAATTTTGTGCAATTTTTTTCTCTAAAATTATGTTTTATTTATTATAGAATTTCTTTAGACATTAAAATCATAACGAATTTATATTTTTTTTCTCCTAACTTAATAACTGTGGTTGCTTTATTGTAAACTCTTTAATATATAATAAACATTATGATTTTGTTTTCTAGCCAGTCTGGTTTGGTTGTGAAGTTGGCAAAAGATATGCTCTGAAATTAGGCATTCAAGATCTCAGAATGTAAGTTTTTTTTTTTTTTTTTTGTATTATTTATGGAGTATGATTTCATTAGTATTGAAGAAATATAATAATCCTCTTCCTTAAATTTTGCAGTAAATTTAGATTTCAAGTTCCATTGTTTGCTGTCTCAAATAAATCAAGTGAATATATTTTCAATACTTTATTTTTTAGCCATGATTACAAGTTGCTATTTGGAGTAGACATTAATAAAAGTATGTCAAAGGCTGAGCGCTTAACTTATGGAGATTCTTCAATGAATCATGCTATGGTTTTTACTGCTGTTTCTTTAGATGTAAGTGATTTTTTTTTTTTTTTTTTTTGAAATTATGCCATAAAATTTATGAATTGGTTAATTTTTATATTGACAACCCATGGCTTGATTTTGTGTGATGGGAAAAATTGATTAATTACATAATATGGCCAATGGAAATATTCATTGGAAGAATGCTGAAATTTTTTATGTCAACTTAGTTTTTCTTTATTTGCTTTTAAGAATGATTTTAAAACAAAATATTTTAATTACTCATAAAATTGAAAGGATAAAAACTAGTGCTTACTGAATAATGAAATAAAAATTATATTTTATAAAATAACTGTTTTATAGGCTAATGGCAAACCTACAAAATGGAGGATTGAGAATTCTTGGGGTGATGACAGGGGAGATAAAGGTAAATTTTTTTATATATAATACTCTATACACTTAAATATTGATTTTTTTAAATTTCATTTCTAGAAAATTGTTGCATTATCAAGTGCTTTTATGTATTTTGACAATATATCTGACTTTCATCTTTTCAAGAACTGTATGTTCAAAATAACCCTCACCTTCCCCACACACATATACACTCCCCTTTTCTTCTAAAAAATGTCTTCAGTGATTATTTTTTTTTTCTTGATAATTGTCCTCTTCATTCTCTTTGAATAAACAGCATTACATTACCCGGGGGGGGGGACATAAAATTTGCTGATTTTGCAATATCATTAGTTTTATTTTGGGATAATTCTGTAAAGAGTTAATTTCAAATATAAATAGGGATTTCTTTTGGTTTAATCATACTCAAATAATGATACAATAGTATTCTTGAATTAGTATTACTATTGTATTGTTGTCTAAGGTGATGCAAATGAGTGAAACTGAAACTTGCTGAAACTCACAAATTTCATAGAAAATTGCTAATACTAATTTTGGATTATATTTACATCTCATTTGTTTTAATTATATTTTATTTTTACTGGTATCATAAAATATTTAGAAATAGGCAGACTTTTACAACTTTTGTTACTAAGTTGTCCCAAGTTATTTTTATAATTTGATATTATAGCTTCATAATTCTATTTATTATTTTTTTTTTCTTAAAAATTCTTGGAATTTTTTAAAAATCTATTTAAAGCTAAGATACATTGTAAATAAAATTATCACAAGAATCAACGTGTCTTTTATTATATATAAGACTTAGATTTGAAATTTTTTTTCTTACAGGATACATGCTGATGACTACTGAATGGTTTGAAGAATTTGGGTTTGAAGTTGTTGTTGATAAGCAATATGTACCTAAAGAAGTAGCAGACCTTATAAAAATGGATCCAAAAGTGTTACCTGCTTGGGATCCTATGGGTACTCTAGCTTCATAACTGTGCAAAAATTGCCATTAAATCATAATTGCCTGTTATGTTCAAAAGAAATTTATATGAAGCCACTGTAATTTTCAAAACATAATTTAATTATTTATTTTATATTACATAGATGTTTTATATTTCTATTATAAGTAAAATTACAATCTATGTAAATCAATGCACCATCAAATGTTTTTATCATGTCTTAAATATAATTTGCTTTATAAATATTTTAAGGTCACAGTATTTTTAATTGTGGAATATGTATACTTTTTTTAGTCCGAGAATAGTAGTGAACAACTCTCGATTTAATTATCTTTATTGATACATACATATACATGTATATATATTTCATTTTTATTTGAAGTATTGAAGATATTTCAATATAATTAAGTGGTTGGTGCAAAAATTGTTTGAAAGTTAATTTCTCAATTAGATATTAATAAATTTGAATCAAAATTTGCTTATAAGGATGTTCATTGTTTGTGTTTAACACAATGAATAGAAATTTGTTGAATTATATTAAAATCATAAAACAAGATATTATGATCAAATTGTTTTTGTACTTATTTTAGTGATGTTTATTTACCATTCTCATTTTAAGTTTACAAAACTTGACATAAAGCAATAAACATAAGTTAATTGTGCTATATGAAATGCATTAAGATGAAGTTTGAATAACCTGCCATTTGAAATTAAATATATCATAGAACTTGAAAAGCTCATTTTTCTTTATGTGAAGAATCTGATCTATTTCTATACTTGTGCGGTTTTGCTAATCATGTACTTAATACCTACACTGAGTTTGTTGTAATACGGTATGTGAAAATAAATTTTGGAAGAATATAATGTGTGTCTGTTTTCATTGTCTCATTCGAAAAGTAAAAGACATTGCTAATCTAAAGACAAATTATACTGCAGTTAACAATTAATGTTTAATGCACTAGCATAGTTTTTTGGGTTTTTTTTTGTCTAATCATAATATTTATAATCAAGATATTTTAAAATTCTTCCATAAAATTCAATATTTAACTCTTAAGAAATAATTGTAAATTTATTGAATGCAAAATTTAATTTTGAAAAGATAATCTTATTAAGACTTATATATTTTTATTATATTTTATATCTATCAAGTTCAAAATATTTCATTTAAAAAGAAAGTTACAGTTCCTAATTCAAATTGAAGTATTTTAAATACCTATTAGTTAAAGTACTTTTGCTATTTTTTTGAAACTCTGGTTTTAAAGATAATCAAATATTGTCCATTTCAAAATTCTGAAGAAAGTACTTTTCAATTATAGTACTTCGCTAAGGGGTGTTTAGCAGAAAATTGCTGTTTTATTACTCCTCCTAATTCTGTGAATAATCGAAATTCACCCACCTCCTAAATGAAAATTTTTTTTTTTCACTTTTTTTTTTTATGACAAAATAAAGAACCCTGATACAGTACATGTACAAAAGCCTGGTGATTTTTTGAATGTAAGAATGAATAGTAAGAGGTAACTATTCTGATTCTTAAAACTACTCAGCCATATAAGTCTGATATGCAACTGGATTAAAATAAGTGTGTATTCGATGTAATTTTTTTATTGCAGGAATATATGCAATATTTGCCACTTATGAACACTTTGTTGGCAGAATAAATAAATAAAAATTGAAATATTTCATAAATTAAAAGCTTTCTGCAATATACATGATCACAAAATTTGCACAAACATTTTAAGGTGAGGAGGTTCAAGTCATTTTTCTAGTATAAATTTTAGGGTTTTAATGAAACTGGATTTGTTATAAATAAACTGCATTGTCAATTTTTAAGAAAAAAATATTTCCTTGGATGTCAATCAAATTTAATTTGCTTTTTTTTTTATAATTCCAAGCAGTTTGATGATTTATTTAATAAAATAGCTTCGGTATATAAGACATCTTCAATTCAAATTATTTTTGAAAATTCAGTGGAAGGCTTAAGACTTTAAGCCATTTTTAAATTGGCAAGAAGCTGATCCTTCAGAATAGCTAATGCATATATCTAAATATTTAAAAAGGATAGAGAAATTTTAAATTGATAGTTCTCATATATTTTTATATCTAAACATAATATTTTTTGTCATACTGATTGGTTAGCCTTTATTTTTTAAAGGATTGTAGATATATTAGTTTCTTTGAATTTAAACTCAGTCATCCAGATTTTGAAGATGTATAAAAAGATTCAATAAAAATTTATCTGATAGTAGAATCAGTAAGTTTTAAACAATTTTAGATGAAAACTGAGTAAGTAACTCAAATCTTCCGAAGTAAGAATGATTCTTACTTTGTTACATGATAAAAATATATATACACTCATGTCCATAAATTAAGGATAATTCAGAGTCATGCAGAAATTGAACTTTAAAATCATATATCACCTGTAAAATGACTACACACATCTTTAAAAATCATATGCAAATTGCAGGAAGCCACCAGATGACACCGATAGTACGTCACAATGACGAGAGTGATGCATAAGGAATGCAGGCAAACAAGTAAAATAAGCCTTTCAATGCAATAATCGAATAGTTATGACACAAAAGGACGCATTTGGATGATTTTTTTACGTGGTAGAATTATCGGCCGTCTGGAATCTGGGCGTACCCGACTGGAAGTATCCGAGGAACTTGGAATCGTCCAGAGTGTCATCTCCAGGCTTTGGCAACGATTCCAAGATGATGGTAATGTGAGTAGACGATACAGCACAGGTCGCTCCGAGTTACAACGCCGAATGAGGACCGGTATTTGGCAGTTACTGCCAAAAGAAACAGAAGGAGCACAGCATCAGACCTGTCTCTTCAGCCACTGGTACGACATTCTCATGGCAGACCGTGTACAGACGCTTAGGGCAGATTGGTCTATATGCTCGTAGGCCTGTCAGATGTGTTTCACTTACTGCAACTCACTGTCGCCTGCGGTTAGCCTGGAGTAGAGAGCATGCATTGTGGACACCGCAACAGTGGGCTTGTGTGATGTTTTCCGACGAGTCCAGGTTTAGCTTGCAGTCTGATTCTCACCGGACTTTCATATGGAAAGCGCCAGGTACTTGTTACCACCAAGATAACATCATTGAACAACACTGTTACGGTGGTGCAGGATTGCTCGTTTGGGGAGGAATTATTCTGGGTTCCAGAACTGACCTGCACGTTCAGATTTGAACCGTACAAACATCGTAAATGAATACCTTCGAACGGAGGATATCACCCGCATGAACTGGCCAGCATTTTCACTCGACTTAAATCCAGTAGAACATGTGTGGGACAACTTGGCCAACGAGTTACAGCCTCAACCACCTCCTGCATGTCTACCGGAACTTCGGAGAGCATTGCTTGATGAGTGATGTATTTCCCAAGATCAGATCGATAATTTGATACTCAACATACCAAGGCGTTGTACGGATTACATTGAAACGTCTGGAAGACATACTATGTATTAACCATCATACAAACCACATAATATTGATTTTTGTAAATAGTTTTTTTAAAATTTGCTCCAGAGAGCCAAAAAATGCAATTTTTATCAATGATATCAAACATATAGCATCTTTTTTACTCTTTACCTTTTGTTTAATAAATAGTTTTACAAATAAGTCACATTTGTTTTGCTTCTGACTCTTTCTTTTCCTGAGCTTGGACTGTCCTTAATTTATGGACTTGAGTGTATTTTAAACTTTAGAATAAAATACACAACTTTTAATTTGAAAAATTATTTGTAAACCTTATATTTAAAATGAATGTACAATGCAATTTTTTTTTTTTTATTAAAACACCAAATCACAGAATATAGTTACGGTAAATAATTTATGAAAAAATATTTTATTCTGTTACATTTATCAATCCAATTTATATAATCACTGAGTAATTTCCTTTTTACAACCTGAATGAGATCCAGTTGGTATTGCTTTTTGAGACAGTTCATATTTTAGTTTGTTCCATACTGCTATACACATATTTTTTAGTCTGAAATCTTTTGAGCCTTCTGGACCTATTGAAAATTTGTACAATTCCCTAAAAAGAAAAGATAAGAATTAACAAATATTGTAAATTCATTAACAGCATGATCAAAATGAAAGATCTTTATTTATTATTCATTTCATTACAATTCAACAATTAATTTGGTATAAAAATAACGAGATGGAAAAAAAAACCATAGAGATATTTACAATTTTTTAAATGATTCTTTTAAGGTGGTATATAACAGCTATACACACATACGATTCTAGTATTTTAGAAAGTCACACATTAATTTCTATATTGACTTATTATTCTATTTTAAATGTGTGTGCCTCAAAAAACTTGGGGAACAATATAAAGTGAATAAAAAATTATAAATTCATACTTTTAATTATCTGACATTATTAATTATGCAGCAATACCTTTTGGATAACAATTAAGAAGAACAATTATTTTAGTGCGAATATTCAGTTTTATTTAGAAATGTTAGTGTTAAAATTCTCTAAAACTGAATTCTTCACCAATTTTTTTTCTATTCATAGAATTTTATAATTTAAATTGATGTAATCAATCTGAAAGGAAAGCAAGAAAATAAGTTTGTCCTTATAATTGTACTATTAATGCACCACATTCCACAAAATCCCCCATTCTCCAGTAATTTAATATTTTTAGTACAATCTGTGACTACGTAACAGAATTCAAATTTTCTAAAAAATGATTTTATAACTATGCCCTGAACAGTTGTAATACCCATAATGTTATCAAATATGCTGCATATAATTAAAAAATGCTTCCTGTTCATGCTAAAATATCTGTTTGTGCTCTGTGAAATTCTCAAAAATATTTCTTATTGAGACAGGTGTAAAAAAATACAAAGAAAAACTTTATTGATTCTTTTTTAAAGGCACGAAGTGGCCTGTTAAATACAACAAAAAGAAAATGTAGACCAAGTTTGGTTATTAAAACTATATACTTAAACAATCTTAAAAATATTGTGGCGGATTTTAATAAGCGAGGATAGAACCTGGAACCTTGCAGTTCGCAGTCCAGTAACATGACCACAATACAAAAGCAATTGCTCAGGTAGCGCAGCTGTTAACTGGTTTATAAGCTTTCATCACAATATGCATGCAATTTTGTGATGGAAAAGATCAACAATGTTTCATTGTGCTTTCTGAGTTCAGCTAAAAGAAAACAAAAGCAAAAAACATCTATGATTTATTTCATTCTCTAGAATGCATGCTTTATTTTATCCTGTTTCATTTTGTAAAAATTTCTAACTATGGAATCAAACATTTGATATTTTGTGCTTTCCAATGGTTCTATGGGATAAGGTAGCATCATGCCTGATAAATATAAATTGATGGAAGAAGTTTAGTACTTTTATTCTCTTTATATTTATTTACTTTTAACTGGCATTAGTGAAAAACTTGTACACCAATGTGTCTTCTAACTTTTCTCCTCATGATATATATATATAAGTAACCAATCTAAAGTAAGAATTATTTTGAAAAAGAAACGAAATAGTTTCGGATTTTTTTTTAATCCCTGCCTGAGGGTGATCCATGAAAAAGTCTTCAGGCCAGACTCTTTTTTTATTTGGTTTATAAGATTTTCCTATTAATTTGATTTTAATACTTTTGTACATATATATAAGTGAGCTTTCCCTGAAGTAAAACCACTGATTTTTCTTGAAGACAACTTTTTTCCATGTTGAAGCTAAGATAGACTTCAACTTCAGATGCTCCAAGATTATTTAGAACAACAGCTTCCTTTTCATCATAGGCCTTGGTATATAGAGTAAATATGCATAACCAAGTAAGATAGAACCAACACCACCAATTTTGATTTTTTTAATTTACTGTTTCTAATACTTTAATAACTTATATAAACATTAAAAAAATGTTACTAAAGTAAAAAAACATACATTTATTTCCAGCAAAAGATAATTTAGTCATTCATTTTAATTAATGTAGAGACATTTATTGCAAAAATTTTAATTAAATTTAGTTTTAATACTTTGCCAAAACTTGCAGATTAAATTCTGCATTTAGATTGGAATCGGGATAAAGTTAAATGGTGGTGTTAAAATGTTATAGAAATCTGCCATAATCAATAAAGTCAAAAAAATCATGCAAGCATATAATATGAAACAGATTCTAAAAGTATAATTGTCATTCTCAAACATGTACATACCTGATCATCTTTTTTGTTTTGCGATAGTATCCTCTTTGAAGAAGACTCATAGATAAGTATATTTTACATCGGCAAATTGTGAGTGGATCCCCAAGTCTTAAAGCTAAACGAAATTGCTGCACAGATATTAAACCAGCCTTTTCTGCCTTGAAATAAAATTCAAATATTTTATTTTTCCAATAAACAATAATTTAATATGAGATATTAAAAAAAACTTTTGTAGTTTACAGAGGCAGTTAATTTTAGAAAACTGAAATTACAGATTTAATTTTTTCTCCAAAAATATTTATTAATGATGAAAAATAAAAGAAATTGTATGGTACAAATTTCACATTTGATGCAAATTATACAAGCAGTTTAAATATTATTAATTAGGTCATATTTTATGTTCATATCCATCATTCTTAAAATAACAAACAATATTCAGGGTTGCCACGCCACCGGGAGAACAGGGAATTTAAAAATTGTCTTAAAAAACTTGGAAAATGCAGGAAAACTTCAAAATTTTCATAGAAACAGGTAAAATACAGGGGATTTTAGTTTCTTAGTAATTTTTTTTCATCTAAAACATACCGATTTCTAATGATTACAAGTATAAAAGATCGTAGTCATAGATTCCAAAAATGAAACAATACTATTCGAGATTATGTAATGCGGAAACTCGTCCCTTTTTTCCTCCTTTTCTTTTTTTCGGTAGAGATCATTCCAGTTTCGATTTGCGAGACAATTTTTCTTTTTCCCAAGCCATTCCCGAATTGCAGTTAATGAGCATGTGCGAAACTTCGGCAACTGCGCGAAAGAATGGAATACATTTTTCTGTTTCATTCATTCAACGGAAGCAGTGCCATGGTGTTCAGTCTACCATACTAGAGTTTAGTGCATAGTTTGTTTATTATTTGAGAAACTATAACCTTAATCAGAGTAGATTAGAAAATATTTTTAAATCATTGAGCTGCTCAAAATCCGTATATAATACGAATTGAATGGATAAAATTAATCAATCCTGATTTTACTGAATTGGTTCCAGAAGTTCCACAAATCAATTTGTTGTGTACTGCTCGCTTTGTAAAAAGACAATAAGCCTAAGTAATATGGGAACACAGGCACTTGCTACTCATGCCAAAAGAGTTAAGCATACACGACTGAGTGCCAGTTCAAAAGCGTCATCATTGATGCTGGAAATATCTAAAAGGAATGACACGTCAAATCGCGAAAACGTCAGATTCACTGTCTGAAAATAAACTGATTTCGAACTTATTAGTTCAAGAAAAATAATTTAAAGCTGAATTTTTACGGACATTAAAAGTAAATTTATATATATCATATTTATATATTATCATATTCGTCCTTTAATTTATTCAATAATATATCGGAAATATTTTCACATGTTCATTGAAAGTGAAATAGCTAAAAAATGTACCTTAAACCATACAGAAATACTGAACTTTATTTGTTACGGATTAGGTCCATTAGCTTCATGAAACTGGTGGCTGAAAAATCTGCAGAAGTTAAAAAAACTGATGTCCAAATACTTGAATTCGCAAATTTAAATAAATAAATAAAAATGTAATTATCGTGTTCTGTAAGGGTTTTTTTTTTTTTTTTTTTTTTTGTCATGTAGTCATTATATGATTTGCATCATGATAACAAAAATGTTTTGAGTTTTATTTTACTCGAGTTCTTAATTTTGTGTGACTTACAATTAAAAAGCTTGAGAGGTAATACAGTCTCTCCCTTAATATATAAATTTTGTCTTGCTAAATTCTAGATTATAAATAAAAAGAAATTATATTTTTTTCTGTATGTAAATATATATGTCCTTTTAATGTGCTATTATTTCAAATAATGTTAAATTATTGCTTCCTTTTCTTGCTTTTTCCAATCCTTAAAATCATATTGCATTATAACTAGTACATGAGTGCTGTTTGCGCATTTCCTCGTATTTCGAATTTACAAACAAGGAAAACATTGCGAATTTTTTTTAGAGATTTGAGTGGCAACTCTGATATCATACTTATCAGATGAATACCTGATGATAGTTATCTTTATAATTAAGATATAGGTCACTTCAAATAATACAAATACATAAATAAAGAGTAGAATATATATATATATATATATATATATATATATATATTAGCAGAAATACTGAACATAAAATATAGTATTATGTTGAAACTAAATTTTTATGATTGAAAATATAATATCTAAGAAATAATGATAGATTGTTTAATATACGAGTGAATTGGGAATTGCAGAATACAACAATAAATTCAAATAAATAAAACTAACTTTAATCAACCCAGTTAAAATATCTTTCAAGAAGTCTTAGACTAATATGCTATTGCTGAAACCAATACACTTTCTTGCAATTTCCATGCTGATGATTCATTTAGGAAGGATAATTATAAACCTATATAGTGCTTTGATTTAGCTACTCCACTCCCATTCCACAGAATTCTTTTAATGGAGCGTATAATTAACAACTAAGCTTTTGTTTAAAATAATCAGCATTTTTTATAACAGATATTCAGTGAAAGAATATTTGATGAAAAAAAAATCTACTGAATAAGATGGTATATATTAAGGGCAAAAGTTTTTTTTTTTTTTTTCTGTTAAATACATACTCTCCTTTAATAATTTTTTTTTTCGCAAAACCTTCACTATGAATGATATTTATTTGCTATTTCTAGTAGTTAAAAATAATTTCTACTTGATACAGATTTTATGTTTTGCTTATTTTAAATTTTTGGAACTTCTCATTTTTTAAAACTTTAAATCTACCAAATCTCCTACAAAGACCTTATGTATCTTGCTCTATTAAAAAACATATAACTACTAATTTTCTCCATGCTGATGAAGACATTGTGATTACTGAATCTCCTATGGGGCAAATTATTGCAAAATGCTACAAAAATTTTTACAAGGAGCAACTCTAATAACCTTTCAGGCAATCATAAGAGATTCACAATTCAACAAAAGTGGAAGATAAAGTGTTTTAATCTTTACAGAAGAATAAAAATTTTAATGAAAAATTTGTTTTTAATATTAAACTTGAAGAAAGCATGATTGCAAACACGTTAACTGTTTAAAACAAAATAAAACAGATAGGTAGCTATTTTATTTTATTACTTTAACTTAATTTACATATCTATTTAATTAATATTCTTTGTGGTAAAGCTTTTAGATGAAATAAGAAGGTTTCATTAAACCGAACCTTGAATGTATTATTTCCTAAATATATAAAAAGTACTTAATAAAATTGAAATATTGAATAATTGTAAGCAGAATTGAATATTAAAAACATAAAAATACAGTTTATTTACTTACACAATCTTCAAAATAGTCACCTAATGCTGAAAAGGCTCCACCCAATGTAGACAACCATGCCATGGCATTTTCTAGCTCACATTTTTCATGCACTAGAATTTCTAATCTTTTGTTCCTGTACATATTAAAGGATATTGGAACACATAAATTACAAAGATGCAATCAACAAAATATAAATTCCATTGTAAACTAAAAAAAAATATTAATAAATGTAAGCCTTATACGCTATCTACCATAAGTAATTGGGCATCTGTGATAAAGGAAATAAACACCATTTACTCATATTCAATAGTTGATTGAGCCTCCACCTTAGCCTCCAGGGGCATACTTTACACAAGTGCTTGAATGATTGACAGAGGTATTTTCTTCCTCTTGGCTTGGAGAAGACATGCAAGTCTTTCATCAATTTTGGACAATTGTTGCACCCTTTAATTCAGAAATCTAATTTGTCCCAGAGGGTTTCTATAGGATATAAATCTGAACTCTGGGCAGACCAGTCCAGTTGATTCACACCATTGTCATTATACCAATCCATGGTGAACCTCACAACATGACAACTCACATTCATCCTGGAAATAACAATGATCCAACCCGTAAAATTGCCACAGTGTAGAAAGCACATTGTTGTCTAGAATAATGGAGTAGGAGTTGAGCCAACCATGAATTGGGATCAAGGGTCCTATCCATACGATGAGAAACATCCCTAGACCATAATTCCACCCCTGCAAAACTTTACTGTAAGCACAATGTATTCTGGCAAAATTCATTCTTCATGCATGCTCCAAACCAAAGCTCTTTTCCTCCGACTGGTACAGATTGAACCTTGAAATCATCACGAGAGAATCAGTTTCCACTCATCTACAGTTCAATTTTGACATGCCTTGCACCATCTCAACCGAGCAGCATGATTGGATTTTGTAATCAAAGGCTTATGGGCGGTAGAAGCCCATAGTTACCTAGCAAATGTGCTTCCTTGTGGATGTTATATATCGAAACAAAAGTCTCGGATTCTTGTTGGAACTTCTAGAGTATATGGACTATTGGTTTGATGTGGGTTTTCCGAATTTCTTTGGACAGCATTCGTTGGTCTCTATCGCTTAGTTTCGTGATTCTGCTCTGTCGAAGCATATTCTGACAATCACCACTCATCTTCTTCTTCTTAATCGCAAAAGCTACTGTCAGTTTTGAAATATTTCACTCACTATATATGTCCCTTAAAAATCGACCATTTTTATGATATCTGACAACTACCCCTTTCTCGAGGTCAGAAAGCTCAGAATTTCGAGGTATCTTGCATGTGATTAATGCCAATGCTGTTTCCTACATGATATTCTAGCACAAAAGGCATGACATAGATCAGGACAGCAGATATGCTCATTAGTATGGGCATCCAAATACTTATTGGTAGATAGTATAATTTTCAGAAATAATCAACAGAGCTTCCAGTAATGAAAAAAATCGACCATTTTTATGATATCTGACAACTACCCCTTTCTCGAGGTCAGAAAGCTCAGAATTTCGAGGTATCTTGCATGCGATTAATGCCAATGCTGTTTCCTACATGATATTCTAGCACAAAAGGTATGACATAGATCAGATCAACAGATATGCTCATTAGTATGGGCATCCAAATACTTATTGGTAGATAGTATAATTTTCAGAAATAATCAACAGAGCTTCCAGTAATAAATACTGCAATGCTTAAATATTCAAAAAAGTTTTAATTACTTGATTTTGCTTAGTTATAACATAGTATAAAACTAAATTATAAAACTACGAAAGAAATTTTTAGATCTCTTCCAGAAAAGACTATCAAATGATAGTAGATCATGTAGCATAGTTTCAGATTTTGCATAAAAATTTATATTTGCAAATCAGTAAATTGCTAAACAATATTATTTTAAACATAATTGTTCAAATAAATTTTTAGTTTATTAAAATCACAAAAATTATTTTGCTATATTTAAGAAAAAACAATATTTTTCCATTTACTCGATAGAGAGATTTTGCTAAGCAAAATACTGGTTGCAAACATTTTTTGTAGTTAATATAATATATCTCTATTGTAGAGCAATTTATCATAAAAATGATTTTGCATTATAAAATTAAGCAATTTCTGGATAAAGTATATCACATTAAGTCAGTACATTTATTATTTACTGAGAATTATAATATAAGTTTAATTTAAAATGTTAAAATAATGAAAATAATTTCTGAACAAAATATTAGTAAATAAAACTTCCTGTACATTCATTAAAAAATTTACAGGAGAATTCGAATTTTTCAAATGAAACATTATAACATGATAAAGTTTTAGAATTGATTAATCTATTTTTTTATTATTTTGACAATTTACTTTTGATCTTACTAATTATAACACACACATAAAAAGTATATTTAATATCAAGATGCATCGTATAAATTTACTAATTGAATAGAAGCCTTGTTATGAAATATATGTTAAATATTTTGAAAAAATGTATTAAAATTAGAGAAAAACTTTACTAAAATAAAACTGTCACTAAAAAGTTTTTCTTTCTTTCTTTTTTAATTTAAAAGATGTGTAAAAATAGAATTTTTGGTGAATTGTTGTTGTTACTGGTATTATAATTCCAGTAAAAATATTACTTTATCACTCAATGGAACATATTTTGCATTTGATTATGAACAGATGAAAACAAAATAAAGCAGGAAAATTTCATTGAAAATTCTTGAATCTTTTAAATCTTGAACCTTTGAAATAATTCAAAAATCTGCTTCTAACTCAACAGCTCTTTTGAATATTTCAATAAATACTAACTTCATTTAATCAAGAAAAAAAAATTATCACATTTATGTAAAAAGTTCTATATCCATTACCAAAAATTGTTTAGCTGGAAATTCAAAATAGTACTAAGGACTCTGCTTTGAATTATCCAATGGACTAGGAGCAATATAAGAAACATTATTTAAATTGAAATAATCAGATTCTAAGGATTTCAATGGATGAAGTATGCTCTGTTACTTTACTCCCAAAGTAATAAACACTAATTAATACAGCAAGAGATAAGAAATTCATTGTAGTAAAGTAGTAAACAGTGAGTGAGACTTGGAAGACCTGGGTACAATTTTCCTGGGGACTTGAAAGCACAATATCAGCAAATATATTTGTTCTTTAAAATCAAATTTTGTTAAAAAGAGGTGAATAAACTTTTTTTTAATGATGATGCCATTTATCCTTGCAATAGCACTGTTCATGCCATAAGCACCAGTCTTGTAAGCATTGTAGAAACAAAGTAAAAGCATTTTTATTTTACTTTTTAAAGTCAAATACAGGGATGAGGGAGACAGTAGGACAAAAAAGGAATATTTTATTCCAAGTGCCATTTATTCTTACTGAGCAGCCACTGAGTGCCATTTATTCTTGCTGAGCATATAGGCAAAATCAAGCAGTACAGAAAAATATATATTATGTAATGAATGCTAGCATACATTGCATTCCAGATAACAAGTAGCTGGTGAGCTGACAAAAGCAACAACAGATACTAATAATATATCAATCTTGTTACTTTTTATGATACAAGCACAAAACATATTTTAAGAGTGAAGGAGAAAAAGTGCCAAGAAAAATCAACATATTTGTGAAATTAACACAAATTCACAATTTACAAAAACAACAGCAATGACATAATACTTTAAAAGTATGAAAATTAATAGAAATGGGGGAAAAAAATCACGCAGTGCATGATCAACTAAAGGAAGGGGAAGGGATCCACTACTATATACCTATATATAGGTTATGTAAAAGCAAAAAACTGTGATCTCATTTTTTTTCATAAATATTTGTTTTTAAGTATTCTAGATTTATTTATTCTTTTATAAGAGTTAGCATCTAAAAAAATTTTAAAACCTGACAAGATACACCAGATTTTGTTATGCTTAACTACACAATGCATAATAATAAATTGGATATTAAATGACATTTTATAATAATTCATTAAAAGAGAAAGCATTCATTATAATAAATACCTCTGCATGTAAACCTTTTTATATCTTAAAAGTAATCTTTTAGCACATTCTTTTTTTTTTTGATAAAGATTTAAATCAATTCAATAACAAATCATACCATAGGAAAATATTTTTCGGCTAAAAATTTTTTCTGTTCATAATATTAAGTTTTAAAAGAAATTTCATTTTTGTTCATATGCAACATATAATGGGCTGCAAACAGGATAATAAAAGAAGAAAGAAATCATTAAATACAACTGAAAAGAATCCTAGTACATATATAAAATTATATAATTTTAACATAGTTTTTAACTATTATTTAAGACTATAGAAAATATTCTAATTAATAATAATTAATTAATAAAAGCTCATTTTAATCAAGCTTATTTAAACGGTTAAAAAAGTTCGATGTAATATTTCATGCAGGAGATCAGATTAAAAATTTTGTCTTACATAAAAAATTTTACGTACCATTTATGATCAATAATGTTTTTGTTGGGTAATTTCAAATATACAGTAACACACAATATCCATAACAATCTTTGGCATAATGTGCATGTTATTTTCTGACCAGCAAATCTTTTCCTCGAAAAAGAATAGAAGTTTGAAAGAACATTTGAACGAAATACTTTTGAGTTTCTCAATTCCCACGTGATGATCGAAAATAAAAGTGCATCCAATTTAATATTCAACTTTCTAGAGTAATTATCATTGACTGCATTTATGATACAAGGACAAACAGTTAGACTCGGAAAATATTCAGTGACATGACCATTTGATGCATCGTCAGAGAAGTGATGAGTGTCAAAATCATCAGTAAAATAATCTGGTTGTTCTAAACTGTTAATAAGATCAAGTGGTAAGTAAAAATCGACAGTCAAGACGTATTCCTCCAACACAATAGAATCAAATACTGGAGTAATTTTACAGATAGGATAGATGTGACTACGGTAACTCATGATGATTACAAAATTTGTAAAATAAATAGAATGGTTCAATAAACAAAATTTAAAACTGAGTATCGTGCTTCATTCTCAACAAAATATTGATGAATTGAACCTAAACTGAAATTGAATTCCAAAATAGTAATAATTCGATTTCAGAAAATTTTTTGGTACATAAGCATAATCTGAATGAAATGTCAACACATATTTACATTTCATAAATAAAAGGAAAAAATATTAAATGACATCGCTCCAGGAGGCATGTTTATTTACACCGCTGAAACATCAGAATCATTTTCAAATGACAGTTACAGTCAAAGGAAAAAATTATTTCTGGAAACGTATTCAGATGCTCTTTAATATATATATATATTCTTTAATATATATACCTTGTCATAGCTATATAAAATTATTGTTTTCTTAGCTCTTCTTTTTCCATTGCAGCTTTAAAGAACTAGATATTAATATCTTAATCATGTTAAATAATTTAATCTAATTTAAATTTATTGTAAGTGCACTGAAGAAAATGTAAAGTTCTTAGAAAACAAAACTGGATTTTTAATTTCTTTTGTTAAAAAGTTTGGTTGACAGAGGTGTGAACTAGGGATGACGAATATTTTACTGACGGTTATTACGTAACCAATATTAAAATGTCACACATACCAGTGATCAATACTTTTCAAAGAGAGGTGTGATTCAAATCCTTTATAGAGATGCATAATCCACGAATTTTTGAATAACAAATAATTTTGCTATTGTTATTTTTAAATATTTGTTCCAAATATCTGTTATTTCAATTATATTATTAATTAAAAATTATTAATTAGTATTAAATATAAAATTAATTGTAATTATTACTTAATTTACTAATTTAAGTAACGTGTGATTGAGTTAATTTATCTATTTCAACTTACTTCTTAAATTTGATTTTTTTCAAAACTATATATTTAATTTCTTCATTAGAGTAAACCTTTTTCTGAAAATTTTGAATTAAATATATATGTCATTTCTTTAAAATGTTTACTTTAGTTCTCTATTCTACCAATAGATGGCGCCAGCAATAGAATATATGCAATCACAGTCATGTCACATGCTATTAAAAATCATCTTTATGGAATAGTGCATCGTCAAATGCGAATATCGGAAAGACAAGGTTACTCTCATGAAGTGGAGCGGTGACTTCACACTTTGCAGTGAAGCCTCACACTTTCCAGTGAAGTCACCACTCCGATAAGTTTCAGTGATATGCAATTCAATGATACGATAATTCCAAGAATAACCGGTCCATTCACTTCAGTGGGTAAAGGACTTTCCCTATGCATGATTGAATTCTTGTTCGAGAACTTCCATTGAACAGTTCGTATCGATTGTTACTTTCTATCGTGATCCAAGACCTGTAATCGGAATATCACCAGTAAGATAGTATTAAGGATTTGAATCATACCCCTCTTTGAAAAGTATTGATCAGTATTATTTGTGACTTTTTGATATTGGTTACGTAATAACCGCTCGTAAAATATTCGTCATCCCTAATCCTTGATACTATCTTACTGGTGATATTTCGATTACAGGTCTTGGATCACGGTAGAAAGTAACAATCGATATGATTTGTCCAATAGAAGCTCCAGAACAAGAGTTCAATCATGCATAGGAAACGTCCCTTACCCACTGATGCACTTTCCAGGAACAAGACCTCCCACAAACAGTTGTGGCGGGCAGTGGGACCTATTGATCACAAGTAGAGGGCTTCCTATTTCACTGAGTCAGATCCGAGCTCTCCTTATCCTATCGCATGATAACGACTATCGCCGGAAGCTATACACGGCTTGCTTCATTATACAAAAACAAGTTTTCTTTCGCACTCAAGTCTCCACAGAAAAATATTTATTCTGGGAGAAAAACTCTGAAAAAGAGGATCAAAATCTTTAAATAGGCAATTACTAAACACATGTGGACACTTAAATATGTTTTTTCTACACAACTCTCTCTGATATTTTATTTTGTTTCGGCTTTTTGCCTCTTTAAATGCTTTAATTTTAAATAAAATAAAAAATTGTAATTAGAATAATTTTATTTTATTGTTCACCAAATTTGAAATTGATAATTTTTTAAGAATCTCTTTTCAAAACATCTGGCGAATATATTTGATTCAGTAATCTTGATTGGGATTATTGTAGATTTCAATACAAAAAAAAAATATGATTTAGCTGACTTAATGTTAAAAAAAAAAGCTAAAATGCAAGATTGCTGGTGACTATACGATTTTATGCAAAAAAGACAGTAATAAAGCATTTAAAAAAAAAAACGTGTTTAAATGACTTTTGGATGAATATTAGGCAGTTTTTGTTTGCTTGAAAACTTCATTCCAAGTAGTGATAATTATTAAATTTGTCGCTTAAATTTGTCGATGTACAACTGCATTAAAATTCAAATTATACCATTTGTTATAATTTGAATTAAATATAATGCAGTTGTACATCGTATAAGATTCTTACTTAGTTATTATTTTATTGTAAAATCAAATTAGTCTCCTCTTTATTTTTATGAACACAAAAGAATAAATACATTCATATTTTTGGCAATGCAACAGGAAATTTAGCCCATAGAAAAGTTGTGAAAAAAGTTCAAAGCCTTAGTCCTTCTACGAAAAACTTGCAGAATAGTGTAGTAGAATAAGACTACTAATGAAAAAAAAATAATACAGTAAAAATCTTATTTTTCTGGAGATTCCGAGAAGCAAACATAATATTCGCAACATTTTAGTGAATACTATAAAGAAATGGGGTATAATTAAAATTAATAAAATGCAGAGTAAATAATTAAGACTTTTATTCATTAATGCTTATAAAATATTCTAAGAATACTATTTTGTCGATACTATGAAATTAAATCAGTTCTACTTAGTCTTAAAAATGCACGCGCGAGCACACACACATATACACACACACACACACACACAAAAACAAAAAACAAACAAAAAAAAAAACAGATCGAAATATTTTAATTGTAGAACAAGAAATAAATCTACCCAATATAAAAATTATGCAAAAATATACATATTTTTTTTTTGTTTCAGAAATTAAATCTTTCTCCCTAATTTTGAGAAATAATTTTACATTTCAATGTAATAAAAATGTTTTAATAAGTGTAAGCATTTTTAAAAAATTCATGAAATCGGACACGTTTAATTATTAATAACTAGAACCTTATCAAAGCAAAAATTATATATATATATATATATATATATATATATATATATATATATATATATATATATATATATATATATATATATATATATATATATATATATAATGTAAGTTTTATGCAGTGTTATTTGAAATATGATTTGCTGCGTTTTGAAACTATAAGACAATTTTAATTTTTCTCAGAAAACGAAAAAGAGAAGGATCTATTCTTCTCACAAAGCGAAAATTCGACGTGAGAAGCAACACTGACACTGCTTTCGGATGGCTGGGAATTAATTAGCATTTTTATTTGGTTGAAAATCTCCAGAAGGGGAAAGCAATATCTTTGCCTAATATGTGTCACTTAAAAGTAGTAAACAATGTAGGAAGTGGAGAAATTCAATTTTAAAAGAATCGCATTTCAGAGTAATGCATAAATATATTAAGTCACCAATCCTTAAAAAATCAAATTTAAAGCAGACATTTCAAAAAAAAAAATGTACATTTTTTTCCAAATGCTTTTTAAAAATTCTAAAAAAGCCTATAAAGGGAATATAAGATTAGTTATGTTTAGAATAATCCATTCATCTAATGATTCTTTCTAACTAAATAGAAGAAATGAATGGTTTCATTTACAAAAATCTATGAGATCACAACCATAAAAGTATGTATTTTATATGAGAAATATTTACACGATAACATTTTTTTTCAAAATATGTTTAACAAAAAAGAATATAAGACCTCTTTGTTGTTTAATACGTGGAAAATAATCTATTTAAAAAAACATATTATTATTAATATAATTATTAATATAAAATTAATCATTCCCTGTTTAATGTACCATGAAACCTCATGATAAATACTAACAATGCCTCTTTATTAAAAACAGCAGAAAAGAGATAGAATTATCAATTACAAATTCAAGTAAAATGAATCTCAAGTTTCTTCAGTATTGATATTTTTACGCTGAAATACTGAAAAATGTATTGGAAAAAAAAAAATTATTCATAATGCTTAAAAATTTATACACGATCGATCATTCTTAAGTGAATGTACCGAGAAGACATCGAAGGAGTCAGTCGATTTCAATTTTGTATACGATATTAATATAAAATCTTAAAGTCAGCAATAGGCAAATATGTTGTAAGTGGAAAAGGAATAAAAAGAGTCTCGCATTCCTCCAATCTAATATCGCAAATGAACAACTCCCCGTATTGACATTACACTATCAAAACTTAAGCGGTCCGAGCCTACATTTCTGAAAGAAAAGAAGGGGTATTGGCTGATCCCCCCCCCCAGAGGGCGGAAAGGAAATCCCAGAAATAAAAACATTCTTCTCTTGTGTCCTGAGAGTCCATCTCCTTAACGCGAATAAAGGGAAAAGAAGAAATTTGTGAATGGGTTGAAAAGTGTACGGACTGGTTATTCTAGAAATTATTGTATCATTGAATTGCATATCACTGAAATTTATCAAAGCAGTGACTTTACTGGAAAGTGTGAAGTCACCACTCCCCTTAATGGGAGCGACCTTGACTTTCCGATATTCGCATTTGACAATGCACTATCCCAAAGCGATCATTTTGAGCTGCTTGCGACATGACTTCCTGATTGCACATATTTTGTTCACTACTGGCGCCATCTATTAGTACAATATAGAACTAAAGTAAACATTTTAAAGAAATGACATATTTTTAATTCAACTTTTTCAGGAAATGGTTTACTCCAATAAATAAATTAAATAAATAGTTTTGAAAAAATCGAATTTAAACAGTAAGCTGAAATAGATAAATTAATCCAATCGCACTTTACTTAAAGTAGTAAATTAAGTATTAATTACAATTAATAAATTTATATTTAATACTAATTAATAATTTTTAATTAATAATGTGATTGAAATAATAGATAGCAAATTTACCTTTGGTATAAATTTGTTTTCAAATAAGTCATTATGTCAATGAATTTTATTTAAGAGAGTACTATTAAATTAAAAAAAGAAAAACTTTCTCCCGCAAGTTGTTTCTGAGCCCAATGTGCACAATTTTAACAAATTGCAATATAAATTCCAAATAAATAAAATAACAGTTTATCATGTCAAGGACAAATTTATCTTGGATTAGAATTCTCACAACGATCCTAGAATTTTATCGGTATCAAAATCAGGCAGTAATTCTTTAGTCCCAAATCCCCAACTTTCCTGGAGAAATTGCAAGTCAAACTTTATTCTATTATTAATTAAAGTTCATATTGTCCTCTGTTGAGACTCCTTGCTCTCTTATTATTTATTTTTGACTTTTGTTTGTTGTTTGCTTAATCCGGTTTCAGCTGACTTGCTGAGAGGGGATCTACCCTCTTTTGCTGAGAAAAATATTTTTCTTAGCAAAAGTATATACTTGCCACTTTAATGACAATGCGATTAAAATTCCATTGAAATTTGCTATTAACATTTCGTGCATAACATCATCTCCGCACAATGACCTTGAAGAGAAAGATTTCTCTAAGCAATACATAAGAAGCTGGATAAATTAAAAAGAAAAAAAAGAGCTAGCTATGCACTTGTAAACATTTGAAAGAAAATATGCATCATAATTGTAATAATATAGTACATATAGTAGCAATAACAATAAGATATATGAAACAATTCCAAATAAGATTAAATTATACTAAATAAGATAATAATTAATATAGTAAATGTCGTATTGGTAGTCTTGATTGGACACTGCTGTTTATCTAAAAAAGTTAAGAATTTCAGAAACGAAATTTCAAGATTGTTATTTTTTTAAATTTCTACTTTAGAATGTATCAGTGCCAGCCTTTAGTCGCCTAGGACCAATTAGCGCCAATAGGGTTTCTGGAGTTCAGGTGTCACCTGTGATCTTATTTATTGGAGATAATTGTTGGGGACTCTGCACCAAAGTGCTACAAAAATGTATTCGAACTTATTCAAAATGCAATCAAATATCGGTTTATTTTCAGATAATGAATTATAGGATTTTTATGTTTTTAATTTCATTTGCTGAGTTATGATTCTTTTTTTTTTTCATAGCTATGGGTTTTATTAAGTGTAAGAGAGAAAATAAATGAATAAAATATATCCTTTAGTCACTTTTCGCAAGAACGCTGTTTCCTACATAAAAGAATAGTTTCTCTTTATGTAGAAGAGATTGTGTGTAACATAAAATTTATAACCATTCATTTACTCGTTTGAGAAAAGGCCTGGAAAATTCTAGAATTTTTTGCAAGATCAAGTTTTTTTCTTATTCTCTCTCTCTCTCACACACACATCCTAGAGAGTCCATATTATTGTAAATAAATGTAAAGGGACCTATTTGTCATTGGGTAAGTAGATAATCTGATCAGGCGGCAATTGGTGTAATTCTATGATATCTTCGGATTGCAACATTTGTGAAATCGGGGCATTCATTTCAGCTTCATAGATTTTTGGTCGAACATGGCTAATATGATCGTTTTTAACTCTAATTCGTTGACGATTCAAATTTTTCTCTGCCTCTTAAATTTCTTATTAATATAATGTTAAAATATCTATCGCGAGGTGAATTTTGTTTTGCTTAGTTTAAAGTCAAGCCAGTAAATAATAACTTTTTAAAAAGTTCTGTGTTATTTCCATCATATTAACAATCAGCTTAACTTATTAGTTAGCAGATTATTATATTAATTTCAATATACAAATTTATAATTAATTATATTAATAATAATGTAATGTTAATGATTAGTTACAGCCATATTTTATGCTCATAATGAGAATTAAAAAAAAAAGAAGCTTTCTAAAGCCCTTATTTCCCTAACGCACTTGATTACTCTTCAGAATGCCCCCCCCCCTCCCCACCCAAAAAAGAAGTAAAAATTATCTTAATTTTTTTAATTAAGTAAGTTTATTATAATAGTTAGTATAAATTTATTAAAATTCTTATCAACAAATACTATTTAATTATTTGTTAAAACTTCATGGCTTATTTATTCATTATGTGCTATTTATTAAAATTAAATATTATGAACGAATCACTCTTTGTAAATTTTTCTTTAAAACTGTTTGTTTACTTAACCTACATCCTTAGAAGTTTTTCTTAATACAAATTTTACGGTTAAATTGAGTTTTTGAGATAGCTTCGAATTAATCAAATTTCACTCCTTTCATTATTTGAATTTTTTTTTAACATTATTTGCTTATGAAAACATTATTTGTTTAAATAGACCTGTAAATGCATACACATATAAACTATCATTGGATATTCATAATAAAATAAATAAATCAGAAACGAAGGGGAAAATGTTCAAATATTGGAATGAAAAAATAAGTTTTTCTTTCTTTTCTTTTCTTTTTTCTTTTTGGAAAAATAAGTGTTTTTTTTTGTTATAGACATAATAACGATGAAGAAAAATTCAATCTGAGTTGAATTTTGAAACAATTTTTTTTAAACATCAAGATCATTACTTTTTTTTGTCCTTAATAACAATTTTGAAAATCTGAAATATTATTATATCCTTTTAGTGTCATTTAAATAATGAAATTTTTTTTCAATTTTAGAAAATATGCGTTTTTATTAGTCATACATTTGATATATATTACTTACTTTTTACAGTTCTTTGTAATGGAATTCTTGATAGGTGTAATTAATGTAATGTGTTTCTTTATATTGGAATTTTAATTCACTAGTAGTGAAACTTTAAAATCATAAACAATTTTTTTTTCAAAATTTGCTTATGAATTCGATCTATTAATATAATTCCATAATAGGGGCACTTCTTGATAGCGAGTTTGAAAACAAATTTCATTTTAAGATTCCATTATGTGTAAAAGAATAATTAATGAGCAAAAATAAAAAAATAATTAAAAAATTAAATTAAAATTAATTAATTAATTTTAAAATTAAAAAATAATTAAAATTAAATTAAAATAAAAAAGAAAATTCTGCTTTCTTTGTTCACTAATCAATATACTTTTCCTTAAAAAGATTAAATGTATTTTATATTCTGGGTGAAAGTTGGCTGTGAACTAGGTACTGTTGAAAATTGTTGGCAGTTGGGTCCCGTACATCCTAAGGCCTGTCCCAACATGTATAAATGCATGGAAAATAAAAACTCCTAAGCATTGTCTGCTTATTGCTTTTCTTCTCTTTTGGTCAAGATTATTTTGGTTTTCAAGAACTTTTTCTTTCCCAACTGACTTATTTTAATTATTAACAGAATCGTCACTTTTTCTGATCCGTTTATTCTAAACGCCTTGATCCCAACAATGTATGCTAGCCATTTCAAATTTATTCTTTGATTTTTCCAACTACTTTGATTTTTTTCTGTATAGATTTCTGTCATCAACATCTTTATTGTCTGAGCTTTCTTTGTATTCTGAACCTTGACTTTTGTAACATCATCATCATTATTATTTAACTTCGTCCGATTCTGAATCTGCCCTTAAATCATCTTCATTTATTTATCATAAATATCGTGCCTAACAACACTCACAAATGCGAATCTTATTCTAACCTTTTCTCTGATGAATTTCGGTACTTTCTAGTTTGACCAAAGAAGAATAATTATTTTTATTAGCTTGATTCCCTTTTATTGTTGTTACTTATAGCACCGATTTAAGCCGAGTGAGCGTCTCTTGTTTTTTCAGTAGCACCAAATAGGGTAAAGGGCACGACTTAGCTACTTCATGCGTCACATTCACCTGAACAGCACCTTTTTACATGGGGGCACATTCACACATCTTGCAGATAGAACACAGAAGAAGAACAACCATGCGCGGGAACCGAGACTCGAACGCGGGAAGCCCAGATCACTGGGAAGACGCGCTATCCCTATGCCAGAACGCCGGCCTCTAGCACTGTTTGTACCTCTTCCTGGAGAATTTTGTTTCTCATCAGAAAGTTACATTAACTATCTTCAGCACTACTGTCACTGACGAAATTTTTGAGTCAGTTTCGGATTTTATTGGAAAAAAAAAGCGCGTATCTATTTTTTTACAGCATTAAGCGTTAGAAATATATATATACAAGAATGATTATTTCAGGATCAAATAATATTTAATAAATTAGAATTATGTTTACAGATATTGAAATCATTAACAACTCTATTATCATAAAATGTCCAATAACATTGTTACGATATTTTCATTATATTACACGGCATTCAAAATATATCGAGGAGCATCGTAATGCGTCATGTGCTAATAGGAAAAATATCGTCATCATTTTTTTTTTTCGTGGAGGTATTTATCTTACCAAAACAAGCAAACAAACAAAATGTTTTTGTTTCTGTACGATTTTGTAATGATCCCTTCCCGTTTCAGAAATTTTCTTTTTGTTCAAATACTTGTGAGTTGTGTTATGATTGTTGGCCTTTAACGAGTAAACATTTGTCTGGATCAACATGATATTATCTAATTATCTAATCTATTTGATGCTGTACAATTAATTCAAACATTGCTGTACAGTTAACCATCTTAAGTCCCAAGACTCACATGTATCACACTGCTCTTCATTCGAAGTAAAGGCAGCAATCTTACTAATCTTGCTTTAATTTCAGTTAGCGATTCGATTTTTTACTGTCGGAAATAAGCTTTATATTTCATACGTTAAGATGAGATTTACCTCTTCATATCTATCTTATCTTACTTATTTCGTTCACATGTTCGAGTGAGTAAATACTTTCGTTTCTTTAAAACACTGTAATAGAAGATCACCTAATTTTGATGAGAATGTAATCATTGCTCATTTATTAGCAACAAACTCATGAACTCCATTGCCCGCATTCATTTTTTCTATCTGATTCATTTAAAGAGCTTGTAGTGAATAGCTTATAAGCCAGTTAACAGCTACGCTACACAAGCAGTTGCTTTTGTATCGTGGTCATGTTACTGGACTGCGAACCACAAGGTCTCAGGTTCTATCCTCGCTCATCGCACATCCCAATCCGCCACAAGCTGATTTTTCAGTGAATTAAAGGTGGGCTTACACTCAGCCAGCTACAATCTATCCAGTAAGACCACGCATGCACAGAAATAGCACTTGTCCAGTCGTGACAAGAACTTTCTATTGTGTGCTCTTTCAGAACTTGTGCAATCTAATTTCGATGCATGCGTGACTTACTGGAATCTTATAACTAGCTGAGTGTAAATGCACTTTAATGCTTTTCACTTTCATTCCCTTCAGTAGTCTTAAGTAACTTCTTAATTGAAATGCTGCATCTGTGGTCGAACTCTCTATCTTTAATGTTAAACAAATTACAAAAGGAAGGTTTCTGGACTTAGCTTCCCAAGCTATTCATTTAACATTTTCAAAAATTCATGAAGGCAGTTCTTATGTTTGCATAAGAACGTTGTTATCTTGGTTAAACTATAATCCATTAAATGTCTATAACAAATTCAATTTAATACGGCTTTTAAAATAAATTATTTTTAACGATGCTTAATTTTTAAAACCAAACTCACTTCTAATTCAGTAAAAATATTTTAACTTACCAAGTCGTGCATGTCTTATTTTTCTCACACTTTTCAAATCTACCCCCCCCCCAAAGTTAATTATTTTAACAAAAATGAGGAGATACCAGGCTTCAAGTATATTTTCCACGACAATTATTTGCTTTGAACACCTTTTCGATATACTTTGTGAGCTGAATTTTAATAAAAGTAAGCATTGAATTTATTTAAATGACCATCTAAGAAGCTGAAAATAGCATTTTATCTATTTCTAAAAATATACCAAAAAAATTTATTTTTGATAATCAAGGAATCAATTTTTTTAGAAAGATATTTGTACTTTATAATTGAATCGTGTATTTCAAGAGATATTTTATATCACCAGCATATTTAAAATGTAGGATATAAAGCGTAATGTAAATTCAATTAAACTGTTCAAATATTTAGAAATGAATGCAACTTTGAAATTAATTTCCTTTCTATGCGTCCGATTTGAAATTCCTTATATTAAGCAATTGGTTGCCAAAAGTTTCGAAGCCTAATTTTGTAAAACATTGGAATTCTATTTTGGATATATATGATTGCTTCAGGAATTGTTATTTGAGTTCATAAAAATTAAATATGAAACATTAAATTTTTTTATGTAATCAGAATTTGTAAAAAAAGTTGGCCATGACGTAATGAATATCATTGAATCTTAACCAGAATGATATAAAATGAAATTATGGAAACGATGCAAACATATAATGTTAATTTTGGACATTTATTTTTCTTAATGGCATTGACGTTGCTGGATGAATTACAGACCATAAAAAGTGAAAATAATGACTGAAAATGAAGATGCACGAGTGAGAAAGAAGCAGGGAGAGAAGAAAGAAAGAGGGAGAGGAGAGAGAGAAAGATATATATATATATATATAGAGAGAGAGAGAGAGGGAATTGAGTGAGAGAGTAAAAGAGAGGAGATAGCTAGATAGAGGGTGAGATAATGAAAATAAAGAGCTTGCTTTAAGTGAAGCTAGTAGGATTTAAACTAAATAAAATTGTTAAAAGATTAAATCAAAGCAATCTTCATGATTCTTGACCATCTCGAATTCGGCTCCTTGTCAAATCAGAGAAAAATAAAATTTCTCCCCACGAATTCGAGTTCTCCGCTGCGAATCAGGAAAGAAGACTTTTGAACTCATCAGGAAAATAATTAATTTATCGAAATATCTTTCTTAAAACTCATTTAAGAAAAGTATTTTCATCTTTATTGTTTGAAATAAAAGAGAAATGTTCGGAAATGACCTTAAAGATTTTGAAAAAAAAAAAAAAAAGAGTTTAAGTAGAAGAATAGTTGCTGGAATTTTAGTTTTAGCATTTTAAGGAAAAAGTATTTTCTTTAAAGAAAATTTCTCGAAGTTCTGTAAATTAAGCCAAAAGACTTTTTTTTTAGTACGACAATTGCTTGTTCTCTCTGATGGTGCTCTGACTTCCTCCGTACACTCTTTAGAAACAATATTTTGGACAAATATATGTGAAAAATCATCCGAAATAATACAAAATAATAAATTAAAAAAAAACGTAATATTAGGGATGTATATATGTAATATTGGGGATACGAGTTGCATTCATTTGCCATTACTACTATCTGTGTGCCAATTTTCATGGTTGTAAATTCGATAGAATTGTCTAAGAAATGTAGAGAAGCACATAAGAACTTTCTTTTATAAAGATATGTATAGTTTTGTTTATTTAATTGTTAGGATGCTACAAGAAATACTAAATAATCTTTAACTAATTAATGTAATTTTATTTTAAGATATTAAGAGATGAAATTAATTCATATGAAGACAAACTGTTTGAAATGATGCAACTTTGTTTACTCTATTGTACTTACTTTTTTAAAGCTGAAGATCAAAATATTTTAAGTTAAAATTCCTTATAATTTAAATAAAAATTCATTATAAAGAAACTAACACGAAATAAACAAAGCCTATTACTCTAGAATTTTGTTATAATTTCTAGAAAAATTAACTTTATATTCAATATTTTGGGCTTCGAACATTGGTTGGAACTCATTACTCAGAAACGAGTTATGTTTCTCAAGATTCACGCATTGTCAATGAAGTGATTAAAAATTTAAGTAGCTAAATTTTTTAAATTTTAAATATCTAAATAGTATTTTTTTTTTTTTTTTTTTTTTGCTGAGTGATTTTTCACAAAAGAAAGCGAATTACAAATCTGTAATATTACTTTCCTGCAATGATTGTCTCATTACTGGAAAAAGATATTTACAGGTGTTAATGTCTCCGGCTTTTAATCTGATTAATGACAAACTTGGCGATTTGGTGATGAATTTGAAGTAAAAAAAAAAAAAAAAAACGAAGGTTCTTGAAATGCAAGAATTATGCCTCTTACTCTATTAGGATCCGAAATTCCCCAAAAAAAACTTTATGTTTAGCCACGGCCTATCGGAATTTTTTATAAGAGGAGGCGCGCACACAAAAAGCAATTCTCTCTTTGAAGTGCTATGAAGCTGAGTGCTGTTGTATGTGCAGTTATTTAATTGGCGATTTGTAGCTTGCTTCTGGAAAATGGTTAGAATTTAGAAGTGCTGTTCATTGTGTACACTTACCATTGTTATCTGTGTGTCATGCTTTTGGTGGAATTAACACCAATTTTTCATTATCCAGTTTGTTGGATATGTTGGATAATAAACGTACACTCCTCGGATGATTTTTCTTAACCAGGTATCTTAAACAAATTGAATGGAACAACATAAAAACGAAATCCAAACAAACAATAAAAAACGGTGAATAAAATAAACGAAATAAAATAAATTAGGAATGTGAAAGTGAACTAGAGACAGAGAGAAAGATATGATAGAGTAACATAACATCTTCCTGGTTCCTTTTACTATTCATTCTCGGGTTCAGAAAACCTCCGCGTCTTGACGCATGCGTCAGGAGACATTTATTTTATAAGAAAAGGGGTGAGGGAAAAAGTGAAAAGAGGAGATGTTTACATTCAGCAATAAGGTCAATTCAGATAATATGCGGAATCTGAAGGCATAATAACTGCCTATCTTTCTGCGTAAAATCCCTTATCGAAGTACAGTCGTCGGAAATTGCTAGTCATGGGATCCTGAAATGAACATCAGGTTAGTGCACATCTGACTTTTATCGGGCAAGCAATTATTTAAAACTTGAAGTTTATTGACAGTTGAATAGGGCATACATACCTTTCGCGACGCACCTGTGAGGGATAAGTCATTAACGAACGATTTGTTTAACACCTTCTATAAAGGTTCCTTCCAAAGAGCTTCATTCCATAGAAAGTGGAATAGATCCGCTTTCAACTCGTGTAAAATGACTGTTTTGTTTAATAGTAAATTAGTATAGTAGGTATGATGCTTAATGTACACGGACAACAGCTGAACAGGGCACACATAACCCGGCATTTTTTAAAAAAAATATCTGACAAGTAATAAACGGAATGGGAATTCAAAAAGAATTTTATCTTTATGCATGGCGACGTGATAATTCAGAAGCATAGTGACCCAGATGGAGGAAATTCGTCGACAAATCTTCATATGAATTGTTTAACAAAAAGAGGTACGTAAAAAGAAATAAATATTTTCTTGTATTTTTTAACCTTTACAAAAACAAGCCAGAATTATTATAAATATACTTACGGCTTATGATTTTAGATTATTCTAAATTATTAATTATTATTATTACTTATTATTTAGAATTATTCTAAATATATTTACGTCTTAAAGTAAATTAAAATTTGCATATGGTGAAAAAGATAACTTGGACCCTGTGAATGCTCGATCTTATGACGATCTACCTACTATGAATTTTGACCCATTTTTAGTGAGCTAAACTTTTATCATTTAGATTTAAAAATTAAAATTAAAAGTTCTTTTAATTTTTTTAATTTTACTAATTTATTTTTGAAACAAAATCTAAATCTTCAAGTACTAAAGCACATTTTTAAAAACACCCCTTAATATTTTTTTTTTTAAATCAAGCTTTTAACTTCGTCGAAGATATAACAAAATAATAAATTAATTAACTTTTCTTAAAGAGTGCGATTTGCTCCACTTTCCAACAGAATTTCTTTCGCATTTATAAAAGCTAATAAATTAAAAATAAATTAGATCTAAAGCTGCAATGATGCATCTTATTTAACAGAACTATGTGAACAAATTTATTTCTATTACCATTATCATGCAACAAACGATATATGTGAAGAAATTTTTTAGCCTGTGCGTTGCCATTTATAATTATTGAAACTATACAAAATTTTAATTATTTAATTAATTTACTATCTGTGCGTTGCCATTCATCTCCAAGGTAAATATTGTAATTATTTTTGTTAGTACATTAATTCGCGTTGCCGTGGTGGAATTAAATACATTTCTTCATAGAACAGTTCCAGTTTTTTAATAAATAAAACAGAGATGAAAGTAGAATATATAAATAAAATCTACATTTTATCGTTCAAATTGCGCATCTTTCTTTTCACTATCTATCGTCTGCGAGGGAAAAGCGAATAACTCAGATTTGCTCATCTGTGATTGGCCGAATATCTGAGGCCGCGAAAGGAACCGGACGTTTTAGCGATCCGTCGACAAAACGAGTCTTCTTACTTAGCGCAGACGATGTTTTTATTTACATCTGAAAACATGTGGTGGTTCGTACTCGGATGTGTGACTTTATTGCATTTCCAGGTAAGAAATTTTCGCTTCCATCTGACATCCGGTGAAAAATGAACTTCTTATTTCAGCTTCGTCATATTCAGTTATTTATGTCTTAACGGATGCTTATATTAAGTAATATTTTGATTAAAATATGGCATTCTTCAGCCAGTGATAATTTTAGATTTAATTACTGTAAAAATCATTCTCTTAATTTTATTTGCATTTCTTGAATGTATTTAGATTAAAATGTGTGTTTTCACACACTTTAAAGCTAAATAATATATTTACATCCATTTTCCATTATAAAATAAGAAATATTTATCTTATGAAAATTATTTACAATTTGTTAGTACTGAATGAGAAATGATTAAATTCGTTTGCTAATGGTTTTTAGTGATATAAAATTTATTTAGTACAAAAATAATTATAATCCATTTTTTCAGTCTGAAAATGAAATAT
This sequence comes from Argiope bruennichi, assembly GCF_947563725.1. Taxonomy (NCBI): domain Eukaryota; kingdom Metazoa; phylum Arthropoda; class Arachnida; order Araneae; family Araneidae; genus Argiope; species Argiope bruennichi. The sequence continues at coordinate 9,820,823 of NC_079159.1, forward strand.
TTTTGATGAAGTATTGTTAATTTTGTTTTTTTTAAACAAAGTATAATCTTAATCAAAAAACTTTAGCATTTTAATTAAAGAAAGAGAGAGGTAGGAGATTTTATTGTTGCAATATATATATATATATATTTCTTTTTTTATTTTCAAAAGCTACTTTATTTTACTCTGAAAAATAGCTTTGTGGAAATGTAGTGAATGGAATGAAATTATATGCAAATGTTATGAAATAAAGTGGCCACAACTTTGATTCTATTATTCAAACAAAATTACATGCGATCAAAACATTAAAAGAGTGTTATTAAATTAAGATGATATTGTACGAGTTTTTATTTGTTACAAATAAAGCATTCCTTCGAAAAAATGCTTTATTATACGAAAAAAAAAATTACTTTTTTTGTGATTTGTACTTAAGACTTAGAATTGGAAGAATATTTCTTTGATAAAGCATTTGATCTGAAATATTCACATTCAAATTCCACTGCAATATTAAGCACATTCTGTATTTAACTAGCTTAGAAGTATTCTCCAATTCTTCCGTAATCATAGTGAATTACTACATTTATTATTTGCACAGCTTGCAATTATTGAACTCTTTGAGCCACTTCTATAAATAGGTAGATTCTTGTAAAGGATAACGTTATTTCACAAAAAGCGAAGATTCCTAAATAGATTGCGACAAAAATATCAATTATTGAGTTAGCCTACGATTTGATCACAAAAGAGCAAAGATAAATGCAAGTCGAATAGTCGACTGTAGGATCTCTAAACAAGGTCTGGTCCACTTCTCCACCCATTTTGAGTAAACTCCCACACTGTAGTGCAACAACCACACATTCTTCAGCTTGATATTCAAGTTCTGCAAATGCAAGTATAACGTTCTTGTTCTTATTTCTTGTTTGTAATCAGAAAATTTATTTACTTAAGAAGCAATTCCTAGGAATTTCATTTAATATTGGTATTTGAAATAAGAAAAATTTAGAAAGTAGGTCTGATTTTTAAGCGCAGTTCGGCAATTAAATTTTAAATATTGGAATTAAGAATAATATTGTTGCCGTGTAAATTCTTAAAATATGATGTTTCTCTTTTTTTATGGGATCTCATAAATTGGAGAAAATATGGAATTGTTAGTAGGCGGATTTAATTTTTTAAAATCTAAGTTTAAATCTGTTGATTTGCATAGGTTATCAAGAAGGCAGATATGACTTCGGTTCGAATATGATTAGGCAATATGTAAAAATATCAGACGGTATTCTATTTGCATAGCTGCCTTATACAAATTTAAAAAAAAAATCGAGATTTAAGAAGAGGGAAAATATGATTTTTATGTTATATGTTTCAAAACTGTTCAAGTTTTAGGGTAGAATACAATGAGACAGCAAACCAAATTTAGTGAGAGTCAAAATTAAAATTATATTTTGAAATAAAGAATCGAGAATTATTCTTTTCGATGACGCTTAAAAATAACGCACTGATAAATTCCAGAACTCGTCTGTATTTGAAGTTACCGATATGCGAAAAACTTGGAGGCCCCAAATAGATTACAGATTAATGTAGGAGATAAAGAATTTTTATAATGGTTGGTCAATTTTTTTTCAAAGATGCACTCATCTCTTTGAAAATATGCCTATAATCCAAGTGAAAGATGATCATAAATGATGGATTAATTTTGGCAATTCTAATTTCAAAATTATACATAAAAGCGATGGGTCTTTAATTTTTTTTGCATGTGTAAATTTTGTAAGAGCTCTTGACAGCTTCCATCACCATCAAAGTTATCGTTTAAAAGCGAAAACCACTCCAAATTTAATTTGATATCTCAAACTAAAAATTTTGCATTTACCTCAAGAATACATATATTGCGAGGATTTCTATTAATTATAACAGAAATATGATTATTTCCAAACTTTTTGTACATCTAAGATTGTATTAAATTACAGCTACTTAAGACGGAATGCCATATTGGAGGATTTTAATTTAAAAATGGATGACTTATGTTTTAAATGAACAAAATAGCATCATCATGAAACTTATTTTTATTTTCAAATCCTTTAATATCAAAATGGCTCAGATAGTTCTATTTTTTTCAAAATTAATCAAATATTTATTTTTAGAAGGATGCATTTTGCTTAAAGAAAATAACTTATCTAAATTATTTTTTTGTACGAAATTTCATTCTTAAAATATAGTTTTTTAATAAAATAAATTTTTAAAATACTTTTTTTTTTCTCGATTAATATGTTTTTAAGAATTGCCCAAATAGCCAGAACGTTTTCTTTTAAATAATAACTTTTTTCCTACTAAATATTATTAAGTAATTGAATTTTCAAGAATTTCCTTCTCTAATATATTCTATTGTTTTTTAAGTGATTTCATTAGAAAAATAAAATTCTGCTGTAAAAACCAAGATTCTTCTCATGTTTCCAATGCTAATAATAATAGATAAGATTTTATTGCAATGGCCTTCAATTGAGTAGAATTTCTCTTATAATCATTCTTGTCTTTGTAAAATCTTTCGTAGAAACGTACTTTTTGTCAATTTGATATAAAGAGGTTATTTATGAATAAATGAATACAGCATATCTTGGAAAATTAAGGCAAGAAATTCCTATTTATTTTTCTGTGTTTAATTTAGTATTCATCTTTACATGATTCCGATCAAGTGAAATCACAACCTTCAAAAATGACTAAGAACAATCTGTTTCTCGATCAGCACGCTATAAAAATACAAATTATTTCATCATGATTCTTAAATCCAAAGAATTTTCAATCTTTGATCTGAAAATTTTTTAAAAAAAAAGAAGAAAGGAACGCTTTTGTCTGTTGCATATGGTTTCCAAGGAATTACTTTTACAAATTAAACTAATTAAATGATTATTGGCGAATTATTTGATAAAAAAATTAGCATTTTGAAAAGGGAGTCAGCTCAGAATAGAGAAAATTCCCTTTCAAATGATATTCGTCCAATCCATGATATATATATATATATATATATATATATATATATATATATATATATATATATATATATATATATATATATATATATATATATATATATATATATATATATATATATATATATACCAAAGTTTAAGCAGATAAAAGATGAGGAAATGACCAAGTACTAGACGCCCAGTAAGCTTAAAAAAACAAAGTAAAAGTGCAAAGCTGTGATTAAACTAAAGAATAAAATCCACTGAATTTTTTTTAAATGAAATTTCTATTGTGAAATAGACTGTTAATTTTGCATGGAGATAAAATGAGACGTCATAGCCCAGCATGAAATAATGCTATGTTTGGCATATAACAGAACTGTCTCGGGGTTCAAACCACTCTCCAACTAGATTTTTGTAATATTGCGATTTCATTTTAAAAGAAAAAAAAGTGAACAAGGAAAAAAAAAAAAAATAACGGAAACTTTGTAAAGATCTTTTGGAAATAGCAATAAAAATTCGACTGAGTTTGAATCCTTCTTCAAATATTAAACATGGTGTATCTTCAAAATGTAATAAAATTTTTAACAAATAAAAATATTGCATGTTCTTTCTTTCAAATAACGTTTATTATAAGTAGTTCATCGCATAATGAGTGATTCAATGCGCTATCAAAACAATTTCAAATATGAAACACGCCCAAAATTTTATATTTGTAAGGATTTTTCACTAAGAAAGAGCAACAGAATACACAAGAGCAACAGAACGTGAAAGATCTGAAGCATTCATGGATTATGTAATGTTATGCAAATTTTCCCGTCTCGGGGATTTAAACGACAGGAAGAACAGCAGAACAAATGTAAAAATCTACTAGTTCCTCGTTTTCTACATCTAACGAACAATGACCTGCTGATTAATAACAAATAATCCGATTGTATCTATTGTTTTCACTTGTGTGCATTAAAATCGAAAAGTATATTAAAGTTATAATTTGTTTTTAAAGGGCAACGGATATAGAGATTACGGAATTGTTGTTTCCTTGAATCTTGCTCCTCCTCATAATAATTAAGATAAGAATTTTTAAACATTACAAAAATGAAGTAGCAATTGAATAAAGTCTTTTTTTCCCAATAAGGCGATATTTAATCATTCTTTGACTTGTTTACATTGATCCAGCGAAAGTGCTCCATTCTCAAATTTTCGTATTACGAATATCGTAAGCCTCATATCGATTTTGAACTTTTTCTATTTGGGCGATGAAATTTAAACATTGCGATTTACAGTTTTGACCATAAGACAAACGTATAAAGTTTATTTATTTTCAGATAACGTAAGCAAAAAATAATAACAGACAAAGAAATTGAAAATAAAATAAACAAACAGTAAAATTAGATACATATGAATGTGGTGAAAAGCTACATACTGACATTTACTTATTATTAATTAGTGGCCACCTTTGAGACCAACTGCTTTGCTCGGAGTATTGGTTATATTTAATTTTATTTAAATCATATAGACATAACTTCATGATTTCGCCAAATTATCAGACATTCAAGCCGTGTTATTTTAAGTACCTTGCATGTTTACTATGTACATGAATATTTCAATGAAAATTAATGTCATGACATAATAGCACTATTAAAAATTCAACGTTCAGTTTATCTATCTAATTTTCACGGTATTATGCCGCCAATTCTTTTTATCCTTCTCGTAAATTATACGTATACTAAACAAAATCCTTTTTTAGCTTTAAACAAAGGAAAAAAAATACGTCATCAGATAGATGACAAAACAATGAAAACGGTTTGAACTTAAGGGCAGCAATTATTGTAGAAAATTAGGCAAACAATATTTTTAAATTTTGTCAAAATTCAGGAAAATTTCACTTGCTTATTAAATTGGTATTATGAAAAGGACAATTGTTTAAATTTTGAAATGCTGTAAAATTCATTTTTGTGTGATAATACTTTCGGTGTTGCAGAAAAACGCCAAAATTCAGCTTCATTTTTAATTAATTGTAATTCTAATTAAAATTCACCCTCCAGCACAATTTTACCCTCTGAGGAATACGTGTGCCAAATTTGGTAACTGTTGGTCAAACGGTCTAGCCTGTACAGCGCCACCACATAAACACACACATATTCAACTTTGTTGTTTGTTAGTCAAATTGATTTATTATTTTAATGATGAAACAAAGTACAAAATTTTATTCATCAATTTGCGTCGTGCTTTTGAATTATCATCTTCATATACTACATACTGTTTAGCCAGTAGATGGTTCTTGTGCCATTTAAACTTACAACTAACCAACCATATACACAAATGTATATCGCCGGAAGCTTGATAGAATTTTACAGTTTCGATAATAAGAACACATTCTACTCATCATTTGTAAAGTCTGTAGTGTTTTTTTTTTTTTTTTTTTTGATTATTATTGTCACAGATAGACAACAATACTTTCAAAATTGCTTTAATCGGAGCTTGAGAAGTTGAAAGCTGGACCCTTCCAATTACTTCAAATAATACAAATCAGATCTTAAATCTGTCAGAATTGGCATGGTGTGGAGTGAAATGCTAAATGTTCAAATTTTCATCATTCCTTTTCCGTCATGACTTTTGAATTGGAACTCAATGAATGCAGGCATTCCTCTACTTGGATCGGACGTTCAAATAACAAAGGGAGGAAGAAACATGGAAAGTAAAGGTGACTTGAGATGCATTCTAGAAAGAAATTCACCGAGAGAGTTGGACTGAAGTTGATTTGGCATGTTTGACATAAATGAATATTCTTAAAGTGGAATGGCGTGTAGGGATTGTGAATGACCGATTTAAAACAAGAAGATTCATTAAAATCGCAATGTCGAATATTTCACCAGCTGGCAAAAATTTCTCAGTGTATATTTGGTATAAGAGAAAGTAAAAGAAAACCAAGAAATTCGAAGACGCGGTAAAGTAATATGACTATAATTTACTAAAGTGAAGAAATATTTAAAAAAAATTCTTTGGCGTGATTTAAGATGGTGCCTAGGAGAAAATTTGCTAATTATGGGTTTTTGAACATGCTGACGTCATACGCAACGTTCTAAAAATAAAAATAATCAAAGAAATCTAAAATTTTAAATTGCAGCTTATTTCACATCATAATATGCAACTTGGAGTTATCTAAAATTTAACCTCCTGGTTTACCATAAGTGTTTACTTTTGTATTAAATTAAGGAGTTTCGAATTAAAATTTTTAATTAAGTTGAAATAGAAACTGCAAGACAAAAATATCACTTGGTGCGATTTGGTATTTCAGGTCATTTATTTGTTTATATAAACTAAAATAACAATGTATATATAAAAAAGTATTGTCTATAGTAAAGTAAAAAAAGTAAAGTATCTTTATAGAAAATTAATTCTTAGATCAAATATTCTGTGTTTAAATAGTGGAAACAAAGTATGATTGTATAATTTATTGTTTAATTTCACAGCTTTGCTATTTTTGGAAAATTGAGATATATAATATCTGATTAAGAAAATTAATAACATATTTTTAAAAAGCTTGTTTTTATTATATTTTAAAATAAAGAAAATAATTTTATGTTCACAAATCAAGAGGTCAATGTAAAAATGGGAGGCTCTGATATAAATACGCTAAATAAAATGGAATTTTATTTATATTTATAGTACATTTAAATTTTAACTTGCTGCCTTCGCTGACTAACTTTTCACACGCGATATTAATAATATCAATTTATTAAAGTCAATCCATTCTATCATAACAAAAAAAAGTTTGACTTTAAATCTATACAACGAATATAAAGCAATCTTGTTAATTAGCTGGGTTTGCAAATTGTTGAAATTGATAGGAAAAATCGCTCGATTACTTGAGGCAATTTTATTTTATAAAATTCGAGGATGGTGATGAATAAGCGACAAATGGTGATGTATCTAGAGTTTCATATGAAACATATAAGATAATCAGATCAGTGGTTGGACTTGGAACATTAGTATAAGTTCTTTGGTTTTCCTAATTATTTTGGATACACAGATAACTACATTACTTTGACATTCATTAAGGCGTAATTTTATTAACATGTTTTTTGCGCACCATGCTTCGATTTTTTATGTTTTTGTATTTTAATGCATCTATAAAAATTTTTTTATTCCATTTATAATTTATTACCATCATTATTGTTGATTATTTATCATTTTTCTTAAAATTCACTATCAGATAAATCTTTTTTTTATGTTAAAAATTAATTAAATTGCACAATTGACTGACACTTAATTTTTGAAAATCTGGAAATATCTCAAATTAATGTGTACACCTTTTACGGAATTTCAGAATTCTAGTATATTCGAAAACGTGTGAAAAATGTGTTACAAAATTACATGTTTAAGAGCATATTAGGAGTCAAGTTAAATAAAAGTATGTAGAAACGACCGAAATTTCAGATTTCTATTCAAATATTTTGTATTATTCTATTTATATATTATATTAATAAAACGGAAAGTACTTTTTTTTTTCAGAATCAGTTTCTGCGCTAACTGAATACGACAATAGTTAAATATGGCATTTAAAGATATATCATTTTAGAGAAAACTGAACTACCACTGAATTAGAATTTCATTTGTTCAGTCTTTACATTTTAGATCGGTTGAGAAAGTCTTAAGAAAATTGTTTGATGAAAAGAAAATTTCAAGTCTTATTGCCAATGAATAACAGTACACTTGTTCAACTTTTCATTAGATTCCTTTAAAATCAACTGAAAAGATCATAGACCGAAAATTTTTGAAGTAACTGAGACAATAACAACAACAATTTTTTTTTTTGCATTATTGTTTCCTGTCTGTATAAATGCAGCATTAGATTTTATTTTTTCCTGTTCATTATAATTTTTGCTTCTTTATAAAGTTAGGACCATGGATAGGCCCAAGCTTTAGTTACACTACTGGCAATTTTGAAGAATATGGATTTTAATTTCAGACATAATTCATAATTTTAAATTATAGTCAGATGACGAGGACGATTTCTAAACCGGTACTCTTTTTCCGAACTTCTGTGCCATTCTAACTGGAAAACGCTTTCTTCGACATTAGACTTAAAATACATTCTAACTGGAAAAAGCTTTCTTCGACATTAGACTTAAAATACATTCTAACTGGAAAAAGCTTTCTTCGACATTAGACTTAAAATACATTCTAACTGAAAAACGCTTTCTTCAACATTAGACTTAAAATACATTCTAACTGAAAAACTCTTTCTTCGACATTAGACTTAAAATACATTCTAACTGAAAAACTCTTTCTTCGACATTAGACTTAAAATACATTCTAACTGGAAAAAGCTTTCCTGGACATTAGATTTAAAATACACCAAGCACACATAAACGATGGAATTGATCTTTGAACTTGCCTGAGTTATCATCAAGCCATTGCGGTTTTGGCAGCGAAGTATGATGCTAGTCTGGTTCTTGAATCTAAAACGAAGACAATTGTTTTTTTAGTGAAAATTCAACCTGTGCCAAGCACTCTTTAAATCTGTACATGGCATCATATTGTTACGAATCTACTATATTGCTTCTCTGCATATATGGCCTCCTATTATTGAAGGGAGTTTTATAGATATCTTAAAAGGATACTGAATAAATGTCAGATCAATGATATCCGGCCTTGGTAGTCATTTGAGGACGAATTTGGTGTTTGGCGAAAGAAATGAAGAACACCAATATTGGCGATGTCTCTATTAGGTCTCATATTTCAGGACTCGTTGTAGAACATTGAGTGCTTTGTCAAAGAAGCTATAAAAGCAAAGGAACACAGACGAGATTAAGTTAAATCGAATGAAAAGTAATTGAATGAAAATCTCTTTTTAGATAACAATCCAAAGAGAGATTTTCACTCGCTTATTCATATGAATCTTCTCAGACAGCTCTGTACTGCTGCACTTGTTTATGTTATCTATGGTTTTATGCTTTCTTCTCAAAATGAGAATTGTTATTTGCCTTCAAGTTTGTTAGATTTTTCATCATATATCCATCGGATGGGATTTTCCTCAATAATATTCTCTCACGTCTGTCTGATGTTAAAATATGAAGTGCAAAGTATCGTTTTAGCATCTGCTCTACAGTGGAAAATACAGATTCTATTTCTAATAGACTTCGTTTAGTTTCAAAACGAAACATTAATAAAACTGTTTATTAAAATAAGAAGAAAGATCACTATGTAATAAATAATTGTTCTCTCCTTTTGCCTGACTTGGTAATCCTGTTTATTTATTAAAATTAGCTTGCTTATATGTGAATAAAGACGGCTAAAGCTCTCTTCAGACGTCTATAAAACGTATAAATTTATTTAATCTTATAACTTTAAACGAGCAATTCTTGTATATATATATATATATATATATATATATATATATATATATATATATATATATATATATATATATATATATATATATATATATATATATATAATTTACCCGCGTAAAAGAAGCAAAACTGCTAAGCGAAGCTCGGCCTTTAGTGATATCAACATATTAATGAGACCACGAAATAGAGGATTAAAAAATGTTCATATGAAAGAAAAATATTTGATTTAACTTGCATCAAAAATAAACATGGAGCAATTATCATTAGAAGACAAATAAAAGACGGTTCTGTATTCGAAATTATTCATTTGCGAACTAAATCTGTATTAAGAAGAGTAAATACATGTAATTGAACATTTAAAAATAGTTTGTGCGCTATAGAATTAATGACTAGATTTTCTTAAAATTATTTTCAAAGATGATATAAAGATTAGGGAAGAGTTTTGTGAATGCATCTTGACAAATCATCAACTACATTTTTTTTTTTATTATTTAAAAGTTGTGTTCCATATATAGAAGAGATTATTTTATTATTTTTACTAATGCTATGCCTATTGAATGAAAATATTATACATGTTTTAAATATCTCATTCATTTACTTCCGAATTATTTAGTTGAATTTTGTAATTTTCTTTTAAAATTATTAATAATCTATGGAAGAATGACCAGGTTTTAAAAATCGTTTGGCTGGAATTTTTCTAGAAGCTTAAAAGATTAAGCAAAACTAAAAAAATAATATTTTGCAATTGATATTTTTATTTAAAACACAATACTAAATTAAATTCAATGAAAACAATTTTGACAAACAAAATAAATTTCTAAACATTTATTTTTAACATTATAATATGTAATAAAATGTATGTAAGTGATAAAATGTATAATCATTTTATTATAATCAAGTTTGCTTTATTAAAAGTATATTTAAAGGCATTTTTCTAGAAGCTACGTAATTTAAAAAATAATTTGTTGCACTTGATATTTCCAGTTTAAACACAATATTATAGTAAAATTGAAAACAATTACTGCAAACAATTATTAATTTTATTATTATCATATTGCTTCATAACAAGCATTCTTAAGAATGAGCTGAAATTATCTATGAAAAAATTTATGCTTCTAACTATGGACGATTTCAGCATCGCATTTAAAGTCTGCGTTGTATTTTTAAAAATGACTTTTTTAAAGATGTCGCAATATTTTTTGTCTTACAGTCGCATCCTAGCTCATTGCTCTTGTACTCGTTGGACCGGTTGCGCCTTACCTTTTTTGTGACCTTTAGTGAAATGTCTTTATCGTACATCTTTTGACCGCGGGGAAAATGAGAGGTGTAAGCTAGTTTGAGGTTTGAGACAAAACAAAAACGGAAATAGAGAGTGAATTTCTTTGTCTTTAAAAGGAAACTCATTCTGATGAAAACAACCTTCAAAATTGACGTCGTCGATAAAGATTTATATGGTGTTTCAAAGAATGCACATCCTTATGTAGCGAAACATTTAGTATATTTATGAGATTTATTTCAAATATTAAATATTACTCAGCTTCAGCTGTCCGATTTGCCTTTTTTTTCTTGTTCAATCAAGAAATCCATCAACAAGAAAGTAATCCTTGCTAATCTCTATTAATAATAAAGATGAAAGTGTGTGTGTGTGCTGGTTCTCTACATGCCAAATCGTTTGATCTAAAACTACCAAACCTGGCACTTGAAGGGTAAAATTGTGCATCTAGGAGGAATTTTTTTTTTTCGAATTGTAACTAAAACTTTAATTAAAAACTAAACAAAATTTTGACATCTGTCTGCGGTACTTTTTAAAAATGTTACAGTACAAGGAACTTTACATCATCTTTAAATTTAAAAAAGCTTCTTTTCAATAATATCTATTATCTTGAACACTTTTTATTTTTCAATTTTCAGTTAATTAAAAAATATTTTAATCATAATTCTTAACGATATATTTCATACACACACAAAAATAACATTTAACCTGCACGAGCACGTTATACTTGTATGAAAAATAACTACTATAGGCCAAACCACATTGACCTGAAACTGGCAAACTTAGCACATATATACTTTCGTGGGTGGAATTGTGCACAAGGGAGCAATTTAAAAAAAATCTTAGTTAGAATTTTAATTAATTAACCTGTTAACCGGGTAATTAACTTATATTCAATTCGTTTTGCATCGAAATATTTCGTCATTCCCAGTTAACAGGTTAAAAAGTAAGCAAAAGTAAAAAGTAATTACAAAAATTATCCTTTTGAGGTTATTAATTTAATAGCACGCAAATGTTTTCTGAATTTTGGAATTATATATATATATATATATTTCCAATGATTCCAGCGATGAACCGATTTTCCAAAGATGAACTACATTGTTGCCCTGAAATTCAAACCGTTATCATTGTTTCAACAATTTTTCATGATTTTTTTTTCATTCTTGAAAGCTAAAGAGGAGGGATTTTCTTTAATATTTGTGTAGTTTAGACAAGTAAAAAAGTGAAATTAAAATACAGCGAAATTTAAAAAAGATCGAATATTTTCAGAGATGAATTGAATGATATTTTTGTTTTTAAGAGCACAATAGGGTTATGACATTGTTTTTATTAGAAAAATACATGTATATAAAAAACAGTATTTAAGTAAAACAATTAAAATAACACAGCGTTAAATGTCGGATAGTCCGGCGGAATTATGGAAAGTTATATCTAATAGATTTGTCTGACATCGAATGTAACCAATATTCCGACGAACTGAATGGTCGCCTGAAGCGGCTAAACAAAAATATAGAGATAATTTATTTATGTGTATCGAAAATTATGAAAACATACAAAACTAAATTCATAGGTCTTATACTACTTATTGACTCCAATTCTTAAACCATATAGGGCAAACGATAATGATTATTTTCATCAATTTTCTTTTTGTCAGTGGTTGATGTTTGAAAAATATTTTGATGTTTTTGATGGAGAAAAAAAAATTGTTTATCTAAATTAAAAAAAAAAAAAAAAGGATAGATAGCATCCTAAGAGCTTTCGTATTTTTAAATAAGACAAAATTTAATATGACGTCTTGATTTGCTATTTTTTTTATTAGGAATGTTTCAACTGTATATGCATACATTAAAAAATGCATGACCAACTCTATATAAGAATAATTTACCTAAATTTGTATTTGATCCTTTCTTTAATTTGTGAGAAAAAGCAAATCAGCTGAATTAAAGTTGAATGGAGAGAATATTATACTTAATATCAAAATACATTCCACATTAATTATTAGATCACTATTTTTTTCTCTTAATATCCATTTTATATTTCATTAAAAACGAAGTAGAATGCACAGGATTTGAGCATAGAATTAAAAAAGTCACAAGCTAATTTTTCTCGCATAAATTTGAGCAGTCCCAGACGATTCTCTATACAACAGCATTGTATTTAAACTTCATCGAGGTTAAAAGTTATCTCACTGCAACGGCTTAAGAGTATGGAGAAGAAAGGATGCATGTCCAAGTTAAGGTTAAAAGTTAATTGGTTCTTTATTAAAAAGCCCTCCGATTTTTCAGAATAGGAAACTAATATGACTAGACTAGAATATTGTTACATTTTAGAAGTGGAATCAATGCTATTTTAATACAATACTGAAAAATTGTCACATAAAAATTCACTTTCTCTCGCTCAAATTTGAAAAGGGGTATTTCCTGTAGCAATCCTTGAGTTTTGATCGAAACAACCAACTCTCGGTTGATATTTATCTGATACACAATTAGAATCTGGATTATAAACTCATAAATCTAGTTTTTTCTATATCCTTATTATGATTTTTATCTAGAATTTTTATTATTAATAACAATTCTATATTTTTTCAATAATTTTTATTGGATTTAGAAAATTCTTAAAAGATGCAGATTCATGAACTTTTCTTTTGACTAAACTGTAATTTCGTTTTGTATATTTAATGCACAGTAAAATAAAAAAAGTATAAATTTCTTTCATTCCGCCTTTACAAAATACTTTTCTATACAGTATTGGATAGAAACAAAAATGGACTAACTACAAACTTTCGTTTTTTTGTAGAAAATAAACTGAACAAACTCGTCTCATTGTTGAGTCCTACATTTCAATGATTTCAACTCAACATGCGACCATTTTTTATGTTGCTTATCATGCATCCTGTCCAACCACAAGAGTAAAATATGATTTTTAATCACTCTCGCGTGCGCTTTTGTGCAAGCTACTTTTCCAGTTCAGGTCTGTAGACAGGTGTATGTAGGTCACAAAGAATTTGTTAGAGCGTTTAGCTGACATGATATAGAAGAAACGATCAGCAGATGCTACTCTAGCAGAAAGCAAATCTTTTTAGTGCGCTTCTTTGATCGTTTTCATTGATTTGAAAAATAATCGTATATTGTGAATTAGTGAAGAGGCAATTTGGTATTATTCATCCGCTGTTTTATAGAGCTGGTGATTCCATTTTTCATGAAGCGTTGAAAGGAAAGTCATTGAAAGTCAAGGGACGTGATAAAGGCTCTGCTCTAATGAACAAAAGAGTTTCTGCTAAATCTAAAGCAGCCAAATGTTTTAGGTTAGTTGAGACGGAAGTTATCCAATAAAATGAAGAAAGGAAAATGACATTAAATCTCGTATTGATAGTAATTCGAAAAATCTTCTAAATTGTGATAAAAAAATGTTTAAAAATTTGATACGCTTTTTCTTAAATTATCGAAATAATCTATCTTTCTATTCTACTCTGGAATTATTAATATGAAGTTTTTGGGATACAATAATAGTTTGATTAATTTAAAAAGTCGAATTAAAATAAATTAAACAAACATTAAAACAAATTAATAAATAAAACATTAAAACAAAAAAATTATATCAAATTAATAAATTAAACACTGAAACAAAAAAATTGAGCAATATTAGAATAAAAGATTTATTTTTTAATCCGTAACAATTTTAATAAATAATATTTAATTAATAAATAAATCGTAAGTAATTTTAAAGAATAAAACAATAACAACTATCGTTAAAAATTGATTATTATAAAATAATTTCGTGAAATAATTAATGGTTTTTAATAAAAAAACGGCACATATTACTTTTAAGAGAACAACTGCACAAATAATACCTTAAAATAAAGAGTAAACTTCACACGTAATTCTAAAATACTGAATATATATATATATATTATGTTTTCTTTCTTTTTATTCAGATTACCGCAAAGCAATCAAATCGTCTTCTAAATTAAAATGTATTCACTTACAATCTCTGAGAATGCTAACTGATAAAATGCAGCATTTGATTAATGAAATCAATTCAGAAGTAAAAAATAATCTTTTATAATTCTTAGCTTTGATTTCAAATAAAACACAATAAACTCCCGTAATAAAATATATTTTACATCGTGTTGATAGAAATTGAAAGAACAAAAAAAAAAAAAAAAATTTAAAATATTCGAATTAGATAAATTCCTTACTGCTTTGGTGGAATTGCGGTTTCTTCTTGCCAACCTTGACCTCGAAGTTGGAGGTTCTCTGATTTGAGACAAGATTCTTTGAGCATCGGCTATGTGTATGTTTGACTATAGTATGCATTAAGTTTGTCGTGAAAGAATCAGTTTGGAAATGGTCGAAATTCGGAGAGTGATTTTCTAATAATAGTGTCATAAACTATCAAAATTACATGATCAGGCCAAAAAATATGATCCTTATTTGATAATAAAATGCGGACGTAATTCTTATTAATAAATTCAGTGTCTATGCCTAAACATAGCGCAAGGAAACCACTCAAACTTATTCTCTCTCGCAGTATTTACGTGGTAAACTTATTAGACTATCTAAAAACTTTCTTACTGACAAATCCAAAGTCTATGATTAAACCTGGTACAAGGAAGCTATCCAAACTTATTCATTGAAGCGCCAGTTCTCGAAATAGTAGTTACGCGATAAATATATAATACTATCTAAAGATATTCTTCATGGCGCAGAATTCTCTTCAAGATATTCTATGTAATGCTTAGACATAGACATTGGATTAACAAATCCAATGTCTATGCCTACACATGGTGCAAGGAAGCCATCCAAACTTATTCTCTATAGGGCCAGTTTTCATCGCAGTAGTGATACAGCAAACACAGCGACATACTAAGCCCAGTTACTGTACAATCTTTTAATTCTTGTAGATGCT
Organism: Argiope bruennichi; assembly: GCF_947563725.1. Taxonomy (NCBI): domain Eukaryota; kingdom Metazoa; phylum Arthropoda; class Arachnida; order Araneae; family Araneidae; genus Argiope; species Argiope bruennichi. Next base: position 9,836,296 of record NC_079159.1, read on the forward strand.
CAGATGTTATTGTCATCATACGTTTATAGTTCACATTAAATTTGCCAAAATGATTTTCATATATGTTAGTGCAGGACACTAAAATAATTATGCTAAACTAAATTCATAATTCAAAAATATCTATTCTCTCTTAAGAGACAGTTTTCACAGCAGTAATACGTTACTAAAATTCTTAAGAATTTGAATTTTATAAAAAAAAAATTAATTTTTACTGTGACTAATGTGTGCGAAATCTCTTTTTTGCTAAGATGATATTCTATGAAATTTGATTAAAATTTCAAGTTTTTATCAACCATAAGCGAATATATTCTTAAAATTTTCTAAGATATTTCAAATGCGTAAGTTTTCGAATGAAAATGTACCAAATGATTTTAATGCAAACGTTTCAGTGTTTTATTTCATTTTCACATGAAGTGAAGTGAAAGAAACAATACTTATTGTTTAATAAAAAATTTTAAATTGTTTTTATTTGTTTTAAATTTATATTGGTATTGAAAATGAGTTCGATTTTGTGAAATAATGGGTAATTAAACAAAAATTTAAAAAAAAAAACAGACAACTTAAAAAAATAAAATGCAAATAAAACTACGTTTTTTAATGAGTTATTGTTTCTTTAAAAAAAAGTTTACTTATTTATCTGGTAATGAAATAAATTTTTTTAAAGCAAATACTAAATATTTAATATCGTGATTTGAAGTTAAGAAAAGTGAATTTGAAAGAGAAAATAATAATTCATATAATATTTATCCTTATAAGTATCCGTAATTAAAAGAGATCTGTATAATAAAACTCACTTGAAAAAAAACCAATAATTTATTTTAACTTCTAAATGATATAAATACGAATATTAGAACGCATCGTAAACAAGAATACTGAAGTGAAGCTGTTATCTGAATTCGTTTATAAACTTTTATTGCGTGCAAGATGTGAATAATAATTTTCTCATCTGACATAAACATCAACCTTAGAATGCGTCACAAACAAGAATACAAACGAAGAAACAGTGGACAGAATACATTAATAAATTTCGGAAGGCAGCTGAAAAAAAATTAAAAGCAGACAATCTACAGATGATTAACTATTTCGAGTGGAACAGACATCATTAAAATCATGAAAGTTGTAATGAATATTCAAAAAGGAACATGCCTTGATACTAGGAGCATGCCATTTCCCTGGCAGATAAAAGCAAAAGATAGAGAATTATTGTCTTCTAATTTAAGAAAATGATTTAAATGGAATGCGTTATTTTAGAATAACCCCCCCAAAAAAAGTACTCTAGTAATTAAAAATTTTAGGGTTTTGGATGTTTCAGAATACATACGCATTCCATATGTCTGAAATAAGGAGGAATGGATGAAAATAAAAATTGAAGCAAAAATAGTTTGAATGAGTATCCGCGTTTAGCGAAAAAAATTTATAGAATATGTATGATATAAATTCATGAACCGATTTTATTTTATTACAGTCCATAATAAGATAATTAGAGCTATTCATCGGAAAAACCTCGCCTTAGCACGAAACCTCGTGCCTCTGAACATCTCGTCCGGTGAATACGAATGCTGCTGCGAACAATAAACCGGATCTAAGACCAGTAACAAAATAAACATAATCGCTCCATGCACCAACCCCTCTTTAAGGTGGCCTGATCTGGCATTCGAATGTATCTTTTATTGGAATCAATACTATCAAAACATCATGAATTATTATACCCTCCGGGGAAGCGAGATCTGATCATTTAAATGTGACTGCAGCAATGAACTCAGATGTTCCCATACTAGAAGGACAGAAGTAAGGATTTATATGATGATGGTTTCTAATTTGAATATACACAAAATGGAAGATCTTCAATATTATTAAAACTCCACTCCCCTGATTCAGCATTAACAATCTGAAATACCAGTTTAAAATCGAAACACGATCTTTATTTGATTAAATTGAGAAAACTCTCATTCACCCTTAGCTTAAAAAAAAAAAAAAAAAAAGGAAATGTGGTGTTGCAAACTTCTTGTGCATGTTCCGAATATGGGTCAAGAAAACATTTCAATATGCGGGTAACGATCAATTGACTTATGCAAGGGTTGCGCATGATATTGCACCACAGGGCTGAAGGCATGCAGGTACACGATATCAGTATAAATGTGTGTATTAATAACTGACACAAATTAATGAATCGATTGCCCCATTTATTTTATAGAATATTTTAGAAAGATTTTACTCTCTATTTATTATATTGTTGATTAGTGATAATAATTACATTTAATTGCTGACAAGATTTTTCTCTTGCTGTTGATTTTTCTAATCTACTCTTGACAACAGGTATAAAGTTAACTAATTTTCTTACTAATTAAAAAGTAATTTATTAGAACAGAATTAGCAGACAAAATGTTGTCATCTCTTAGATTTACCAAGTTTTTTTTTTTAATTTCTTTTTCACATTACTTTCACATTGTTTTTATGAATTATTTATTTCATTCGTACTAAATTTTCAAAAGAGAAGATGTTTCAGAATGTTCAACAAATTTCTATCGTTTCAATTATTTGTTACAACTTTCACTAAAGAATACTTTATAATTTAATGTGATAAAGTTAAAAAATGTTATTAAAATGCTAGATTAAATTTTGGAATATTATTTACATAAGCAGCTGGTAATTTAACTAATTAATATACATATAATTTGATTAAATATTACCAGAATCAATAACATTCCAATTTTTTTAGATCATTGTTAGCAACACAAATTTAGTGCTTTCTCAATTGACAGATGTGATCAAAATATTGGTTAGATACTGTCTATCACGTTCTGAAAAGGTAAATGCTTCTAAGCTTATTTAGTGGCGTAGCTATGGGGAGGGTAAGAGAAGTAGAACATTAGGCGAGGATTTTGTGGTTATTTTTTTTAGTTTTGATATAAAATATATCGAGATATTAGGAAATAAATTAAAACTAAAGAACACAGTACCTATTTTTTCCTAACCTCTGTCAAATCGTGCCAAGCAGTAGAAAACTGTCCAACTATTAATTAAAAAATACACTTAGGTTATAATAATAAGCAATTTGTACATTTAAAAAATTACATTGTATCGTATTCTTTAGTTTAGCGGATATATAATACTTTATTCAGGGATCCAGTAGTCCTCCCGCTGGTGTGGTGTAGAAGTTTGGAGAGAGGGGGATGCCAGCTCAGGTGTCGTCTGCGTCATCTGACCAGGGGTTCAAAATTATGAGGTTTGTCCCAAAATAGACCTAGTGTTGTTTTAAAACGCGACGTTAATATAAAACTAAAACTAAACTAAATTCTGGGATCCATTAACTCTGAATATCACCGAGTATATTAAGGAAATTGTTCGACACTTGCACGATAAAAGAAATCCGAAAAACTTGACAGCAGAAAACGATGCTTTATTCCACAAGTAGAACCTACTAAAATGCTGATTAAGACAGTATTCGCAGAAATCAACAACAAATTAGCAGATAGCAAACTGCTGTTTATTAGCAGCTCAGTACAACAGCGTTAAGGGTAAAACAGTTGGATATCTCTATCTGTGATTAGAATTCTTTTGACTGACCCGCTTGAACTATGTCTCTCATTTATGTAGACTTCTTTGAGGCTGTAAACATTTTTCTAGAAAGAATAATCGAATTTCGAGTCCTCAACTAAGATATCGCTGTAATTCTCGCACTTTCTAAAATCCCCATTTTTGTCTCCAAAACCGCCAAATTCGTCGCAAAATCAGAATTCAGTTACCTGGAATCCATTAATATATCTGAAAAATCTCTCTTTTCTGTCTCTGAACATGATATTAAATGCGCAAGGAAGCAATTTTACAGATTCGTAAGCATATCAATTGGTATTTTGGCACATTCTTTTTCTCTTGGTATTCTTTAAACAAATTTTTAAGCTGCATTGTTTGATGTTTTCTGAAAAAGAAATTCATCAGGCCCGAGATCCAGTAAATATATGTGAGGTAGAGAAGAATAAGGGATAAAGTTTTCTTCCTAATATGGTTGAAATTATTGCTTGAACTATAATTTCATTAAAATAGATCTTTTATTTAATTCGTCAATCAAACACAATATATTCTAATAACAATTAATGTATTTATAAACAAGAGTTATAAATTTATAATGCCTTTTGTTAATTCTTAATACAAAAGTTATTAAATTTGAGTAAACTTTTTTGGAAATTTTTTTTTATCTTAGTAGGTAATTTAAATTTACAAATAATAACGAAACAAATAAAAAGTGAAGGAAGAAAAATGTGTTACGAAGAAAGAGCCTTGCAATTTTATTATAAGATTCATTTGTTCAAATTTAGTACAATTGATGAGAAAATAATTTGTTGGTTAATTGATTCACAATAATGATCTATGTTGAAGAAATGCGTGATAACCACCTGCCTTTGACATTGGGGTTACAACGCGTTTCATCTCGTTTATACTAAAAATTATTTAACGCTGTGTTATAATTTATAAGCAGTTGAGGTTTTTTTTTCTTTGTTTAATTTTAAAAGAATTGATTTATCCCTTTAAGAAATATTTTAATCACAGTTTACCTAATTATCTCAAGCTTTTTAAAAATTTGATTTTATGATTTCAAGAAAGTAAATAAGAATCTTCTGAATTTAAAAAATATTTATCATTTAATCAGAATTAAGTTGGATGTAAGCTTTTAATTAGTCGTAAAATCAAGTATAAGAGGATTCAGAATTGCGTAATGATCAGTTAGTTCAGATAATTAGCGTTTCAGAGTACAAGTCACCTTATTTATTATTTTGTTTCAATTAATAATGAGATCATTGATAAATGTTATTATTTTTTTTTCGAAAATAGAAATAAATGTCTTACAGATCGACATTAACATTGCAATCATTGCTATGCGAAACTTTTTTTCTGAAAAGAAATGAAAAATGCTTTAAATTTCAGTTTCATTTTTAATGTTTGGATAAGTACAAAATTATTTTATCTTTTAGCCTGAGTTCATTACATATGCTTTCAAAATAACAGCGAATATTCAGTTATTTTTGTATATTATCCAAAGAAACTGCTGTTTTCTCTTATTCTTAATGATTAATTTTTAAATTGTTTGTATTTTATGTTATTTTTTTAAAATTATTACAAACTAGCCGCTTTCGTCGACTGATTGTTTATTCCTGGTATTAATAAAATTAACTTGGTAATGTCTATAAACTTTGAATATTTACATATTTATCAAATTGAATGAACATACTAATTTAGCTTGTTCTTTTACAAAAAACATAGAAGATTAGGCTTTGTTAGTTATGCACATAAAGTAGCGAAATGAATTGTCGAATTCTTTGCAATTGTTGAGACTGAAGGCCGTGTCAATATTTTATTTTGCAGGGGGGGATAGGTAACTATTGATGAAAGACTTAGGAGGTGATCTTTCATATAAAATAAAAATTGACGAAATTTCAATATTGGTTAAATCTGGGGAATTGATTCTTTGTTGTTTATTTATTTTAAATATTTAGATAACATCATTCAAAATAACTAAAAGAGCTGAACAATCGAAATGAAAGACCATGAGCTCAAATGTTAATATATATATATATATATATATATATATATATATATATATACTAGCTGACCCAGCAAACGTTGTTCTGCCATATAAATTATTTCTAGTGAATATTTTGGTTGTTAATTAAAAAATAACGAATGTATTGTAAGTGTTTGGGGATGGGATCTATGACAGAAAGAGGAATGGAGCGCTGTAGACGATGATCGCCGATAAATACAAAAAAACACCAAACATTCATTTTCTCAATACAATGCATTTCATTAACGTAACAAACAAATACATTGTTTGATCTCTTAAAAGTTAAACGTAAAGTGAAAAAAGTAATATATATTTTTTTTATCCTTAAGTATAAAAATGAAATAAAGAAAATCAATATTCATTTCGAAGAACAATTGAGTGTACGATATTTTTTGTCAGTCCGTCTTTAGCCAACACAAATAAGCTCGATGATTTGCCCACGCGAGATCATGCCACGTATAATTGTCCGTGTGAAAGACATGGTGTGCCCAAATCTAAGCCGCAAACAGACATCGTTTGGCCTTGCGACTTATTGATTGTCATTGCGAATGCCAATCTAATAGGAAATTGAATGCGTTTGAATTCAATTGGCACGTCTGTGAGAATCATTGGAATGCGTGGCAGCAAAACATTTTCGGCTTGGAATTTACCATTCAAAATGGTGGCTTCGACAACGTTTTTCGTCAATTTTTTAATGACCAATCGCGTGCCATTGCCCCGCCGTTGTGGGTTCAAATTTCGAAATAAAATAACCGAGATCCAACTTTCTGTCGTAGAAGGTGTGGTGACATGCCTGGCAAGTCCAGTGAGTTCAAAAACTGTGTTGGATAATTTACAGTTTCGTTTGCATCATAAATTTATGATACCAAGTCACCTGGCAACGACTGCTATATCTTGAAGTTTAAATCATCGACGTCCACATTTTTTGCTGCCAAAATGGCTCTTTCTGCCAGCCACGCATGATTTATGTATTGTGTGCTTACATCGGGAAATATGCGGTCAATGAGAGCATTTTTACGAATCAACGATAGGGCAGAAATGAGTGGGCAATTTTATGCATCCAGTATTTTCATAGACAGCAACTTTTCCATCGCCGATATCTAACAATTGGCCCGAGAATGTGTCAGTAGATAGATCTGGTAGCATTTGGACACGCATGTTTATTTTTAACTGGACTTTTTCAACATTAAGCCACAGTGGCGATGATTTCAATAAAGCGTTTCCATCAGCGTACGTTGAACGTGGATAGGGACACCCTAATTACTTAGAGTTATGAAATATAGTTTACGACCTATTATCATACCTACCAAATACACATAAAAAATTTCATAAAAATCTGTCGAGCCGTTTCGGAGGAGTACGAACACAAACACCGTGACACGATATATATATATATATATATATAGTCAAAAAATTATTTCTATTTATTCTTTAAATACTAACAATAAATGAAATATTTTTAGTGAAGTTGATTAAATTTCTATTCCGTCACATTGCACATTTTCCTCCAAATAACACATTTTATAAACAGATTTTATACGCATTTTATTTAACTTGTATTAATTTGTGATTTGTTTCGTTTATACAGATTAAATTTTTTAATTTTTTTTTTCAGTTTTGATATGATATGAAATTAGATATTTTACAGTTATGTATTTCCGATCATAACGCAAATTTTTACATATTCATCGGAGCAGCTTACTTGCCAATTCAGTCGTTTAATTTTAATTACGTTTCTATTTCATGTATATGGTCGTAAAGTTGTGAAAAATTGATTTTAAGATTTCATAATATTTTTTTTAATAATGAATAATACAACATATTTAAGAATAAAAAGTAGGAAACATTTTTATCAAGAATATAAATGTCGAAATAAAATCATAAACGTTTTGAAACATTTCTTTAAAGAATCTGAGCAATAATGAATATTATATTATAAATGCCATTAAATTTTCAATTTGTATAGAGTATTTCAAAGCGTTGGAATTCATTAAACCTCGTGCTGTTGGATTTTTTTTTTGACATCCTTACTTTTTGATATAAAATTATTACTAAAAAATTGAAAAGAACTTTTTTTTGCACTATTTAATGCGCATATAAAAGTTTATTTTATTTTTGTTTCACTTAATATATGTGTACTATATTCTTAGAAAAACTTAAATTTCACCAGTTTAATAAAATATTTTCTACACAATAATCACCGTCTAACAATGTGCTGAATGAAAACATCAATTTTCAAATGAAAAATAAAGTAAATAAGACAGGAAAATAAATGATTCTAAGAAAAATTTACTGTTGTTATAAAGGTACTTGAGCATTTCGAAATATATAGTTATTGTCAGCAATAGCCATTGATGAAGGAAGCAATCCTTGAAAATTATCTTTACCAGACACAAAAGAATCTAGCAGACGTAGCGCGCAAAGAAAGATTGCAGATAAAAGAATCTTGTTTGTTATCTACTCGTAACTATCTTTTTTTTTTTCTATGTTCACAACAATTACAATGTTATAAATAAACATGATACATTTGTTGGCAATGTATACTTCTACAAACCCGTCAATATGAGTTAAGAATGGCAAGAATAATCGATACGAGTGAGCAAGTTCAAAGAAAAAATGAGCAAGTTGTGCATCGTTGCTTGAAGACAGCGATACGTCTGCCTTGGCAGGAACGGTGAGCAACGACCTCAGGCGTTGATTTATGATACAACATTGAAAAACTCAGTATCTCATGCTTGACATGCATAAAAAAATCACAAGGGTCAATCATGGGTTTTCTTAAGGTTGAATAATGGGCAAGCATAATCAAAAACTTTGTCTATTGTGTTAAATAGCATATAACAGAAGGTCAATTTTTATTTGCAAAAAGGATACTTGTAACAAAAGAAGAGATATTTTATTATTTATAACAACACTCGATATGTTCAGTATCAAGGTACTTAAAAAAAATTTTATGGTTTAATAAGGATGATCCCGGAACAGTCGTAAGATATGATCCAGAAGTTACTGATGGAGTCAGTTCTTGGATAAATTTTCTAAGGTATTCAGTCCTCATTATAGGAGTCAAGGTCAAAGTGTTAACAATTAGTTGAAATGCTAATTAAAAATATATTGTGACCAAATTTCTTTATTTTTTTGGACCTTTTATTTGATGCTAGATTTGGAGATTACTTTGCTCGCCGATAATATTTATTGTCAGTGGCAGACTTAACTATTGTAAGGGCTCAGGCGGTACTCATTATGAGGCCCGTCTTTTGATAACTCAATTTAGTTTCATACTTCACCAAATTTTTTAATTTAATCAATGTGTTAATAATTTATTTTGATTTAATTTCTGCTTACTTCAATAACTTTATGAAAATAAAAGTTTTTATTTCTATTTTTAATGTACATATCATAAAAAAGAAAAAAAAAAATAACGAAATTCTTGAAAAATTAAACATAATTATTAATTAATGATTTCCTGAATAACAAATAAAGATATTCAATTATTATGATAAATTATAAGGAAATAATAAGCCTCAATCAAATATAGCATTGAAAATGCAATTTTAGAGGAGTTGCCAAGTAGAATACAACCTAAGCAGTTAGACAATTAGTATCCCAATATATATAACAAATAGATAAATTATACTACAATTTTTTTAAAAATAAGTTTAATAACTAAGCGTAAACATATTGTAGTTTTAGTATTTTATAATTCAGAGAATTTGAAATATTCTTTATAAATTTATTTATTCAACAATTAGGCTAATAATAATAGTCGGATAGTTACGAACCGGATTCTCGGGAGTGTGCTGTATATAGCAGTAGAAAATAATGTAGCTATAAATTATGTAAAATGTAGCTGTTATAAATATGAATATTATACCACACCCTTAGTAAGTTTTAGTATATGATTTGAAGGAATTAATGACTTCTAATTTTTCTTTCTTTCTTTAGAATGCAAAAGCACAAGGTGTCTATGAATTTCCTGGAAGATTCAGCGTGAACCGGTCATACGCAGTGTATCCAAACAATCCTACTTATGAAAGAGTCTATTCCAGTAATACTGGTAATGGAAGAATCTATCAAAGTGGGAGTGGCATAACTAGAGTAGTCTACCCAAGCTATAGAGGTACAGGATGGGTCTACCAAGACAGTGTTTCTTCTGGAGGAGTCTATCCAAACTATGGTATCAGAAGAATAATGTATCCGACGAATGGTGTAGCATATTCAAATAATGCTGCCAACAGACCAGCTTACCCAATCAATGGTGCTGCCAATATACCATATCAAAGCAATAGCCGTGTTGGAATTGTGAATCCGAATGTTGCCAGTGGAACTACTTATTCAAATAGTGGCGTTGTAAGTACACCATATCAAAGCAACAGAGGTACTGGAATAGTTTATCCAAACAATGGTGCTGTTGGTACATCATATCAAACCCCAAACAGTATTGGAGATAGAAATCCGAATAATGTTGCTGGATCAATCAACCCGAACACAAATTCTGTAGGCGGAACATATCCTAATTCAAATAGTGGTGGATCAGTAAGACCAAATACTAATACTGTAAGAGGAACCAATCCAGATTCTAGTGGAACCAGAATTTTTACACCTTCATCATCACAGCAGCAAAAAGTTCATCTGGATGTCTATTATGAGACAAATTGTCCAGACAGCAAGCGATTTATAACAGATCAGCTGACTCCAGTTTACAGAGATTTCAAAGATATTCTCGAAATTCGTTTGGTACCTTTTGGGAAAGCTCAGGTGAGTATAAGCTGTTTTTGGAAAATCTAAAATTCTTGAGGAAGAATCATTTTTCTTATATAGGTATCACAAATAAATATTTGCAGATTAAAAGAGAGTAAGAAATTGTAACTTTTTAAAAATAAATTATTTTAAATGAAAATTAAATACAATAATTTAAATAATTGCTTTACGAATTCTTATTTACTCACAATCTAGCTATATACAAAAGCAGAACTTCCTACCGTTTCAAGATATGGAGAACAAATTGATTTCAGAGTTAATTTCATATCGAAAAATAAATTTAAAATTACGAATTAAAAAAATAATTTAAAATTATGAAACATTAATTAAAAATCGAATATTTTCTCTCTGAATTAATATTTCTTACTAGAGAGGACGAGAAAAGTAATAATATAAATATAATTTTAAAAGTTAGTTTATGCAGAATTCTCTTTACCATTTCTATTTTTCACAGATTATGCCAACCCTATTTTAAGGAATAACGATACTTTAAAGGCGCTAATTTGTTTAAAAATTAATTTTTATTATGGGAAAGCTTGATTAATATGGATAGTCCCGTTTGTCAATCTTGATTCCAGTTTAGTATCATCTCTCTTTTCCAAAATCCAAGCATCCCGAATAGAGTAAGAAAATCTCCTTTACTTATAATATTTCCGTGACTAATAAAGCTCACGAGTTGCAACTAAGCGGAAAAACTTCAAGTGAACGACGCGGTGATATCAACTAATAATGATTTATTGTTGTTTGTCAAAGAAATTCAAGGACTCATTAAGATAAGTAGACATAATAAGATTTCTTGTCGAATGCGCCTAATAAAACTTGATGGCGGTTTACAGATTAGATAGCCATGAATCAATAATGTTTCTTTTCATAGTCTTTACATATCGTTTATCTCCTTTGAATGACTTGTTCCTCATTTGTTTACTGTTTAAATTATGAATAAATATGTTCTATTTTTTTTATCGAGGGTCTTTTACTATCATGAAGGTTAGATTATTTTATAAGAATTAAGAGAACGCAAGAAACGATGTTTATCAATAAAGTCAAACTGTTTCATTGAGGCAAGAAAAAAAATAAATATTACAGTGCCTGGATATGCTCGAATGTTTTTCTATTTGGGATGCTGATTGGAAAGAGTATATACAAAATATTTAAATATATATAGGTATGATGGTGAATTTAAGCATTTTGTGATCTTAGGCAGTGAGCATTATTAGATTTTTTAAAATTAACAAACAGAATTTAATCTCGCATTTCAATCCATATTTCACTTAATCAGCATGTTAATTATTTGTTCTAGATTAATTGTTTTTATTTAAGTAACTTTATGAGAAAACATTATTATTTATTATGATTCATGACCGTATAACATCCATGTTTGCACTTAATATCATTTAAGCAGAAGTTCGGTGATTATAAATAATATAATAATAAACTAAGCTTAATGAAATAAATAAGAATCTGACCAATTATACTTGCCAACGTGTTAATATTATGATATTATTTTTATTTTTACAAATTTATTTATATAACAGCCAAGATAATATTTTTAAAATCGATCTGATTGTGATTCCCTTTCTTTGAATGACCCTCATCAGAAATTCTCCACTATGTAGATAAAGAAATAAGTAAATAAAAAAATTCAGAAACAATGAAATATTTGTCTTTTATATCAAAAAGATTGCAAAAAGACTAAATAATGTACCTTGTCATTAGCCCTATTAGTTACATCGGGATAATTATATTCATTATATAATAAAATTGAGACAGAGGCTGTTTCAGCAGCTTACTTATTCAGACATGACTTTCAGACATGTTTTTATGAAAAACTTTTAATTTATACATATATATGTAATAATTTCTAATTAATCTAAGCACTAACATTTTTTTTTCTACCATTCGAATTCCGGTTTATCTGTAACTTTAATTTCTGAGTTGCATAAGTTATTATTTTCCCCTTATTTCTAATTTTTTAAAAAAATTATATGAGCTTCGAATTCTTACTGACAGTTTGTTTTTTTCTGCCTTCCTATTCGCTACACTACCCTTCAGCATGACTTGGACAAAGAAATTCTGTGAAAAGATAACATTTGCACTATTTCATTAAAAGTTGGTAGAATATTTTCAACGGTTTCATCAAAACACGTTTCACCAACACAAACGCGTTCATTTAGACAATAGAAATTATTCCAACCAAATTAACCGACAATCCAGAATAGCTAATCACTTTATAAGGTTAGGAAAAAAATGCGATTTTAAAATTATAAACTTAAAAACTAATTTAAATAAGCTAGTAATCCGATTTTTTTAAAAAGATAATTTGAGTTATACAATAAGCACTTCACTCTAACAAACACCCTTTCTGTTGCAAGTTTTTTAATACCTTAAAAGATAGAAGATGAAAAGTGATTTTCAACACTCTGCCTTCGAGAGTTTTGAACCTTGTTTGTGACACCTTAAAATTTTCATCAACTTCATGCATTTCCATATTATTTGATAATTAAATTCTGCCTTCTGGTTCGTCATAATTCATATATTTAAATCAAAATCATTAAATCGTTTGTCAAAATTCATATATTTAAAGTTTTTTTTTTTTTTTTGCTTTTTATGAAGTGATTTCTACAAAACTCTCTAACAAGTTTTCTAATAAACATGGTATTTCCCAACCTCAAAAAATAAAATTATAGACAACGAACAAGATCATTAACACCACGGGAGTCCAGATTTTTATTTCAGAGTATTGAGCATGAGAGTTTAGTGCTTCGATATAGTAGTAGAAATAACCGCCTATATATTTAGATGCCTTTCTTTTCGATCGATTGGAATCACAATTAGACACAGAACTACAATGCTAGTCAAAAGTTCACATATAAAATTCGAGTTAATTTAATTCATGCGAAATTACCAACCAGTGGATGGCTTACCTATAGATAGATTTGATTCAAAATTTGGTAAGTGTCTATTATTTAGATGCTAACAATGTGTACCAAAATTCATTTAACAAAGCTGTTATGTTTTTGAATTATCGCGTTGATATGCATGCGGAAGAAAAGACCAATAAGCGTTCGAAGTCACTGGAAAATCTTAAATCTAAAGATTCGTCAAAATCTCGAGTTCAACTGTTTTGACTATTATAATAGTTTCTTGTATACTTTGTTCATAAGAAAAAAAAAAAAAAGTAGAGTGCTTTTAAAATTTTACAATACATTATTATTTCAATTTTTTTTCAGGCCTTTTATGATGCTAACTCCAAACAATATCAATTCCGATGTCATCATGGTCCGGCTGAATGCTATGGAAATACAGTACAGGTAAAAAAGAAATTCCATGAATTTTTTAATATGTCACAAATATAAAGTTCCATCAGTTTTTTAAATATCATATCACATATATAAAAACGCTGTATCATGCCTTGGAATTCTGAATTACTGTCAGAGTAATTCAGAATTCTAGAGTAATTTTTAAAAATAACAATTCATAAATGAAGGAAGGTAAAATGGTACTATTAGCACAGGGGGGAAAACACCCCCCCCCATATATATATATACTTTGTTCATAAGAAGATATATATATATATATAATCACAAAACTAGAATTCATCAATAACATAGCTTATATAATATAAGCACACAATTCCAATTGTTGTCTTATTTATAATATAGGATAAGACGATGAACGGTGTAATGGCTTCAAAATATTCAATGTGTCTAATATCTGTTTATGAATTGTGTTTGTGAAGATGCTGTAACATTGAAATACATTTTATGTAATGATGCCTTTCAACATAATTTAAATTTTGCCTTTTCTAATCAGTTTTGAATGACTTAACTAATTAACCATAGAAAATTTTTGATTTGATGTAACTAAATTTTAGTAAAGAAACTGTACTAATCAATTAGTAATTTTTAGTTGATTTTAATTAAAAATTAAATTTCAAAATAATTGTTTTCGATCATTTTTCATAGATCCCTTACTCTGCTTTATTAAGATAACTGCGGCTGAACAATAAGAAAAATCATGAAAACATACCATTAAATATACAGATGTTACTTTCATATTATTACGAATCTATTATTAGTTTTGAATCTAAAAGAGCCAACATCCTGCCCATGCATTTAGGCCCTATTTAGAGTTAAAAAAAAAAAAAAAAATGTATTTTTTTATGTATGTGATCTTAAGAACTCCTCTTTCCTACGACCGAAATTATCAAAAGATAGAAGAAATTGAAAGAATAATTCTATGAACAAAGTATTTAATTCTGGTGATTCTAAATGGGTTCCCATTTGACTTTATTCAATTCTTCAACATTACAAACTGGTAATTTGTTTTAATGATTATTAAAAATCTGTTTATTTGTATTTATATTGCTGATTAGAAAATTTGTTGTCTTAATAATTGAATAATAATGCAAAGAAATTTGCTTTTTTACTATGACAGGGCTGTTCTATGTCTTTTTATCCCGATATTGAAACACATCTAAATTTCATCGACTGCATGGAGGCATATCCACGACCATCAGACAGTGGACAAAAAGCAAGTCATTTTATTTAATTTAATACCCCATTATAACCTCAAACATTTATGACATTTTTATTGCATATACCTTTATAGTTATCCTTTTCCTAGTTTTCATATAGCTCACAAGTCCAGTAAGTCTATCAAGACCACAAATAATACTTAGAACAATATTTAAGGTTCATAATACAGAATGAATCAGCATACCAAGATATAGTCTTTTAAGGTCCATAGACACATTGTTCAAGGAATTAGCTTATCAAGACATAATATTTTAAGTTAACGGATGTACTGTTTTGGGAATTAGTTTTCTAAAACATTGTTTCTTAAGGTCCATAGACATAATGCTCAGGAAAACATGGCAAATTGAACAACTTACAGGATTAAGTTAATAGAAAATATGTGTTTGTACATTACTGATCAATATTATACAAGCATATTAGTAAAGTAGGCATGTTCTTCCTTGAACTCGCTGGAATCCAGATACATTGAAATGAATTTTGTGTTAAGTTCTGTAGTTTATAGCGATGTGATAAATTTCAACCCTTTCCCAGTACAATGACTCAGCATTTTACATAGATTTAAAAAGTTTGGGTCAAGGTCTAATTTTATTCATCTAGCTAGCTGTGACTTTGAACTACATCATATTTAGTATATATAGATAGAGAAAAACATCTCTCATTGCACCGATTTAGTTTAAAAAATCAGAGACAGATTTATTATTTTTATGTGATGACCA
Source organism: Argiope bruennichi (assembly GCF_947563725.1). Classification (NCBI taxonomy): domain Eukaryota; kingdom Metazoa; phylum Arthropoda; class Arachnida; order Araneae; family Araneidae; genus Argiope; species Argiope bruennichi. The sequence goes on from NC_079159.1 coordinate 9,851,868, forward strand.
ATTATCAAAATTTCATATTTAACTTCTTGCATTTTTGGGTTATTGTGCTCACACATGAAGAGAAAAATTAACGGACACATTCTATTGGTGGATTTAGTCCAAATAATTTGTTGTAACAAGTCTAAAATTCCAATAATAAAACAATAGGCTGAATTTCACTAATCCATATTGTTGTAATTTGAATTACCATGATATTGTCAGATTCACAGATATAATTCAATAAATGTTGTTTAGATGCAAAGAAGTTTAAACAGATGATATTGCTTTGTCAGATGAGGAGGATGACTATGTGTTTGAACTGGAATCCTTTTCTTATATTTCTTTACCATACTAGTGGAAGGGAGTCTGATCTTTGACATCATATTTAACTAACATAGACTCACAAGCATGGCGGATCAGGTTTCAAGCCTGCTTCTTTCCAAATCCAAAATTTAAACCATGCCAGTCGACCATTAATCTATAAATAATTCTTTTAAGCAGCTTCCAACTAAAATCTGGAAAATGAACAAATTAAATAGAAATATTCTTCCTAACACAATAATCCTCAAACAAAATTATTATTTGCATATTTAACCTAATTAAGAGATAAACACTGTATAGATAAAATATTAATCGAAAAAAAAAATGAATGCTTCTTCATTAAAAAACAGAAGAATTAAGACATAAGAATATAGAGGTTATTGAGTCCAGCACACTTATACATTTCTGCTAGGCACATCAAATGAAGAATTTATTTTCATTTTATTAATATTTTTTAGTTCATTTCATACATATCTTTACTGGCAGATATAATGAATTTAGATTGTTTTAGTGCGCTCGAAGGCAAAGTCTGGATTGGAAGTCTCTCTCTAAATGTGTAGATGGTGAAGAAGGCAAACGAATTCTCTATAGGAATGGAGAATTAACGAAAGCATTGCAACCACCTGTGACCTTTGTCCCTTGGATTAATATTAATAGGGTGAGTTATGTATTTTTCTATACACTCAAAATGCCTTCACAAGATTATTAATAAGTAAGATTGGTATCCTTAATAAAGAAATATCATAAAGTACAATATCTTATTGATCAGTGATAATTGCTTATAGATGATATCACAAATAAAAATATGAAAATAAATCAAGAACCAAAAATGAAAGTTGAAACTGTGCAGCTAACAGCCAATGAAAATATTTAGATGGTTCACTTCTCACACAACTGAGTAATTTATCTGAAGGCCAAAAGCAATCCTTTCTTCCTTTGAATTTAAGGACACTAGAGCTGCAGTCAGAGCAGACCCAGTTGGGAGTGCAGACAAATGACCTCTTTGTTGTTTTCATTCCTATCCAATGTTCGATTTTGATCTTCAATACGTTTTTGTCTTACTTTATTGGCTATTTATGCATTTCGGTTTCCTCTTTACTGCCTGAAGGGAACAGTGGACTTTAAAATAAATAAAAATAGATGAAAGTTTGAAAGTCAATTTAAATTGTTTCATTGCCAAAATATGTTTATATTCAAATAAAAAAGTATTATAAAATATATTGTTCCATAAAATAAATATTTGAAAGGCACAGAGAAATAATACATTTTAATGACCTTTCTAAAATCTGTTCTAATTATATTTAAATATCTTTAAAACATTATAGGTGTCTTAATTTTTGAAGAAATTAAATAAAATTTATAATGAAGATTTTGATTAATCATTTAAATGTATGCATTTCAAGTCCTTTTAGGCAGTTAAAAATCAGTTTAAGTACAGAAAAATGTAACTTATATAAATTTAGTGCATGCGGATGCAAATATTTCTAAAAAATTAACTTTAATTGGAATTACAAAATCATAGTCTTATTACAAATACATTTATATAGGTAAAAATAATTTTAAAAAATTAAAAATTAAGTCACCTAGAATATTTCGAAATTTAATTTTTGAAATAGTATAAATTGTTTTAAAAAGCATTTTTATAGATATTTGATGTATTTATGTTTTAATACATACACATAAAAAATTTCATTGCTTTAAGTGAATAATTGACAAAAGTACCTAAACAAGTCCACTGTCCTCTTAATGGAAACCCAAATGGTTTAATGAATATTCATTTTTTAAGTTAAAGGCCACTTTTCAAAAAGAAAAAAAATATGCAAATAATTTTCTAAAATGTTACTTAAACAAAATTTTTTAAAGGGTTTAGTTATTACAAGTAAAAATATGGTGAATGTAGCAGATCATTTAATGAACATATTATTTATTACTTACTTTTGGATGAGTGTTGGTGAGTTCACTGCGCTAAGATGGAAATGTTTGTGAAGAGCAGGATTTGATATTTTTATCTGCTGAATCTTCATTTTAACATTCACATAATTTTCTAGAAACTGCAAAAGAATTTATATCATCATACTGCTTATTTAAGATGTTCGAAATGCAACAAATTTCATATCTGATTTTGAGATTTACTTAAGTTACCTATGGGTTAAATTGTTATTTTTAAAAGCTATTATTTTTTGATAAATATTTTTAGCTACACTGCTAATTTCTGAGTTGATAAGATTCCACTGTTTACAATATCTTTTAATATAAGACAGATTATATATGTACCAAAAATGCATATAGAAGTATTTCTGTTAAATCAATTTTGTAATTCCATATTTTATAGATATATTAATATTTTCACCTGCACAGTGCAGAGGAGCAACAGTGATAGGCAATTAGAATTGAGCTATTGCTAAAAAAATATTTAATCAAAAAAGTACATTTATGATATCTTATGAACAGTATAATTAATTTATTTGAACATTAAAAGAAATGAAATATAAATACTTAAGATGTAAAATGGACACAGTCAGAATTATACATTAAATATCAGCATTTTATAGCATGGCAAAACAACAACAAACTGATAAATGAATTACCAACATAAAAATAAAAAAATTATCAATGCACTTTTAGATTTTTATATTACATGTTATATGAAATATTAAGTAATTTTTGTATACTAATATTTAAATAATTTGTATTACATTCTATTATATTTTGTAAATTACAGAATACTAAATATAATTTTACATTAAAAAAAAAGCAATGCCTTCTGCAAATCAAATTTTACACATTTAAAAGCACCACAGAGCTGTTTTCATGTCATGTTGTCAAAATGAAAATACAGAAAACCCCTGCCTTCTGAATATAAGTAAATTATAAATCACAAAATTAATACATAATTAAATTGCAAAATCATATTTATTATATTTAAAAAACTTACATTTATTTATTAAATTTATTCAACATAATATTAATATATTATATTGAATATTTTAGGTACATACAAATGAAATCCAGAGACGCTCATTACAAGATTTGAAATCTGTTGTGTGTGAAGCTTATAAAGTAAGATAATTATATTTTTGAAGTGCATTTAATAGTAAAACCAAAAAGTAGCATACTTTTGGTTCTACTATTAAATAATTATTATAAACAGAAAAAAAAGATTGGGGTCAAAACAAAATTATAAATACCTCCATCAATAATTTAATTTATCAATAAATTAATTTTTAATAATTATTTAGACATTTTCTACTTGTAACACACAATGTGTAATAATTTTATTACTTATAGTGCTTCAAGATTTTATAATTTTGTTTTGAACTTTAGATTTTGATATATTTTTTAAGTGAATTTTTAATACTAAGCATATTTACTTACATGTTTTATTATTGTTCAATTTTTAATCTTAAAAATATTTTATAATTAGTTATTATATATTTAAAAGAATAGCAAAATATTTGTTTTTCAAATTCATTCTCGAATAATACTTCCATATAGAATGAATTAATTATATGAGAATTAGTTTCTGAAAGGTATAAAATATATTGCATTCAAGAGCCCATAACTGTGCAAAATTTAATAGAACTTTTGAATCCTAAGAAAATGAGTTAAAACAATATGTAAAATTTTTTAAATGTAATTATAAAAAAAGTTTTAATGTCGTTATTTTAAGCTTGGCATTCACTAAACCTCCACATAGCACTTTTTTTCTTTAAAGGCCGAAGTTTCATTTAGATAATACTGACAGGCTTAGTTTTATTTTAGTTGCATGACAGATAAAGGGAGCATTAAAAAAAAAATCACATTTAATTAAAACTGGCAACTTACCCAAAAGGCAAATAGAAACTATGTTATCATTTAAAGTATTTTCTATTCCAGTTCAAAATAAACATCAGAAATAAATGGACCAAGGGAAAATAAAAAGCATAGAATTTGAGAGATTTACAAAATTATCCTCTTTTTACTTTCCTGTTGTTTATAACACATTTTATAGGTTCCTTCAAGTTTTAGTCAAAATAATTTTAAGTAATAATTTTAGTTCTATTATTATTCTGATCTATTGAAAAGTGTAAAAGAATATTTTGAAATCATTAACATCAATATATTCACAATAGGTGAAATATTTCAGATACAATATCACTAAAACATTCCTGGCAAGCTGGGAAAAAAAAAATAGATGCGGTATTATCTAAGTTATAGTTTCCAAATTGCTTTTAATTCTTTGAAGCCATGATCATCACTGAAAGAAGCAGCATTGACAGGATTTGTTTTTATTGATCAGCAATCAGCCACCACAAATCCTGTTGATACTGTTTCAATCAGTTATAATCAGCTGTACATAAGAAGAATTTATTGATAAAAATATTGAATTTTAACGCAATCAAAGATAACTTTATTGTTATTGCACAATTCAGTGTTTATTATAAAATAATATTTAGGCAGCAAGTTTTATAAAATACAGACTTGTCTGTTTTTTAAATATATTATTAAAACCTTTTAAGTCCCCCCCCCAAGAGCTATCAGCTAAGAACTTTAATGTCTGTATTTTAAACATATTTTAAGAAATTGTTGCACTTATTCCATTTTCAATTAAATGCAGAGTGTAATATTTTATGATACTAATTAAGAATTTATTTAACTTTTCAATTATATTGGAAAAAATAACTTTTGCTTTTTCTTAAATAATATTGGAATTAAGCTTTTATCTAATGCATTAATATTTCAAGTTAACTTATTAATTGCAATAAAAGGAAGTATATCATCAGTTTTGAAAATATATATACATATTCATATTAAGGCTTTAATGGTTTCTTTTTTTTTAAAATGGTATATTTATTCTCAGTAATTTGGTGGACGTCAGGGTAGAGGACAGCAAGATGAACAAAAACTCTAGATTAATGAAATTCATTTTTAGAAAAATACATTTAAATAAAATATTTATGTTTACTGTCCAAATTATACAAAATTATTCCACATGTACTAAATATTACAAAATGTAATTACGACCTGACACATACTTTACTAAATAAATGCCAATTACTGGCAAAGTAACTGACATCCATTAAATAAATTTGCTGACCCCTATGCAAATCAATTTCGTAATTGAAAATTTTCTACTCAAAGAAAAAATACCTATCCTTCCGCCAGCATTTAATTATGTTTAAAGAAGCAGTCCATTGTCTAAGAAACAAACACTTGCAAAATTTCATGTATCTGGTCTTGATGATTAAGTAGATTATAGCCTTTATGTATACTGCCTAGAAAAAAATACATTTTCAGAAATAATAATAATAATAAAGGCTTATTTTAAAAGGTAATGAAATCACAACAAACAAAAATACTCACTTTTCTGGATAAAGATTACAATAAAATGCATTCAAAAGAATTGCAGCATATACAGCTTCTGGCATTTACAATTAAAACTGATAATTTTTATATAATACTATATATAAATATTTTCATTCCTTTATTTTTTTATGTTATTAGCTTGCTTCAAGCTATTACACTTTACTTTACATATATTTAAACAATACCAAAGTCAAGAAAAAATTACACATAGAATGTTTTCTCTCCCACCAATTGAAAAAGAGGACCATGTTAAAAATAGATAAAATTAAGTGTGAAAATAGTAATTTCATTTATTTTCCTTCCTTCACTCGTAAGGAAGTTATGAAGAAAATTTCAACTGCCATCATTTTTACAGCCTCTGAATTATATAACCAATCCACAAAGTCATCCGAAAATTTTACTCTCCAAACGACAACTGATAAGTTAAAACCCAATCAAAATTACTCTAGTTTAATGCTAACACAATAACATGGGCAAAGCCTTATATATATATATAAATTTTTGATTAGAAGATGATTTTGGTTTCTAAGGATCATGATTTGCAAAGATGAAAATTTTTTCCCTCAGTCAGGTCATAAAAACAATTTCCATAGGCAATCTTCCTAAGAGGATTCTACCTAAAACAACAATAATGATTTATTCTTTCTCTCTCTATATATGTATATATTTCAGGAAACAAAGCTAAGCATCTTGGCTAAATATTTGCAGAACAAATATTTAAACAATACAAAAATCTAACATTTCTGATTTACTTTTTGATTGAATACACTGTACTCAAGCAAGTACTTAATGGAATTAATATTTAAGCTATTCACTAGCAAACATAGAGGACACAAAATTCAAACATATTCAATTAACAGAAATAACTTTTAATTTTGAATTAAACAAAATAAAAAAAATTATAGATGCTTTTTTTAAAGTTATATTCATAGGAAATTCAAGGACTCTTGAAAAAAAATTATTGATTAGTTTGATTGAAAAAAATTCAAATTATTTTAGTTCTACAATATTTTTGAATTACAAAATATTGTTTGGCAAGGACTGATAATAAATATCATTTCAATACTTAAAAATTTAGAATTAACATATATTTACATTTCAACTAAGGAAATAATAGAATTTAAAACAATTTGAAAATCCAAACCTTAAAAAAAAAAATACAAATCGAAATGAGAGATCTTTATTTAATAATAATCTTTTCGAGTTTGAGAAAAATATGTAGTAATTGTAAAGAAAAGAAACAAAAATACTTCAAGGAGCAACCAAGTCATAAAAGAAACCAAATAACAATAAATTATCATTTATTTTAATATATGCTTTTTCTTTTTACAGGCCACACATCCCAAGTGCTAAACAAGAGAACTTGACAGGATAAGAAATATTCTGCCAAAATTTTTGTTTATTTATAATTTTTTAATGTGTATTGTCAAGTACAATTTTTTTTGTAATAAAAATTTTAAATAACATACTTGTTTATATTTTCCCCCTCTTTCTTTACATGTACATTTTAAATAATGAATGAATTTGTAATATTTTTAAGAGCTATAAACAATTGTTTATTTCCTATAACGACTTTGTTATCTTTCATCTTCGAAATATTTAAAGGACTACATTACATTAACTATATTACCACAATTTTAATTATTTACTAAAGTAATTAAAGGGAAAAACAACCAAATGCATCTTATAAAATTAAATCTTGAATATAGAGAATATGATGAAGTTGACAAAATTTAACTATATAAGAAATTTATTTGCACCAACATTATATGTTTTTCTTAGACATTTATGTTTATCTGATGCACCTGATTAGAGAATACAAAACTGAGTTTCCTTCATTAAGATTCTGGAAAACTGGAAGTAATAAGGGTTGGTTTAACTTTTATAGCTACAGCAGAATTGAAGTAAAAATATGATTTACCTAAAGATTTGAATTAAGAAAATGCAAGTAAAATTAAGTACAACTAGAGAAAATAACATTTGAACCAAAATTGTAAGCAAATTTTTTAAAACATGTAGCAGTTCTAATAAAGAAACAGTGATTTTATTGAGTAAAATATTAATTACTTTTCCACTTTATCTTAGTAAGTAAATTATATCCACAAATAACAAGTAAACTATTGTGCAATGAAATTTTATTGTGAAGCAACAAATCCTGAAATGAATTAAGTGCCTTAAAAATTATTATGAGCATTAAGAATACAAGGCATTTAACTAATGAAAATTATTCTTAAGAGAATAAAACTCCTAAATAGTTTTTATTTAGAAGTTTTAGTTTTAAACTTGAATTAATAAAATAAAAGCAATTTATAATTATTGTACATAACAATGTTACAATAATTAGAAATTAAAGGCAGCGAAAAAAATGTGTAAATTATCAAAAAATTTAAAAAAAAATGCTGTAATGAATTAAGTGTCCCTGTACAGTTAATATGATGTTATAAGACAGATGGCATCAACAATCCTGTTTGAAATGTTATTAAATTTTTAATTCTGCCAATACTCTTAATTTTTTATTTATATTCAAAAGCACACACAATAACATTCATATGATTAGCATAAGCAATCAAATTGCATCAACTGGTGAAAAACTTATTTTAAAATGAGTAATAATTTATATAGAAAAAAAATATTTAAGAAGATAAACTAAATAACAATAAAATCAACCAAATATTTTCTCTTGCAGGTTGCATTTTCATAATTCATTTACATTCATAGTTGTAAATCTTATGTATTTTCAGGCACTTCTGTTTTTCTTAAAGTTAAGAAAAATGTGAAATGGGCATTTGATTATTTTATTTTAATTATTTCTAAAATGTAATACTAAAGTAAATTGAACAGTTTATTTCATTCATACAATGAAGAAATGAAATAAAGCAGGCAAAGGTATGGATAATAACGATAAAGGAAATATACTATTTTGAATTAAGAATGAAAATGTAGTAAAAAACAGCCCCAAAATCATTAAAAAAAAATGTATCACAGAAGTGAATGAACAAAATTCTTTCTAGTTATGCTTTTGTATTATTTCTATTTTGCAAAAATTCTTTTGATTAATGAGAAATAATCTGAATTTTCAAAAAAAAAAAAAAAAAAAAAAAAATGTTAATAAAGGTTCATTTCTATGATACAATGGAAAAGAAATTTCAGAATGATGAGTCTTACATTTGATGTGCACAGTCAGACCATGGATGAAGGGAGATTTCCTCTATAGTTGTAATAATGCATGAGTTAAACCTAATGACAGTTACTTTCATTTAAATAATTGAACTAAGTCACTGCCATGAGGTTAAAATCATGTATGATAATGTTGTGAAGCAGAAGTTGCATAGCCCATGTTGCAGTTATAAGACGAAGATTTTATCCATCTGAAATAAAAAAGGTAAATATAAACTTTTAATTGAAATTTGTAAAATTAATTTAAAAAAATAAAACAATTTAAATTACAAAAAGAGTAAGAAAATATTGTAGAATAGATAAAATGAGTAAAGGAAACTAAGGTATAAACACAGCTCTCTTGACTTGAGTAAAGTTACGGTTAACGATAATAATTGCAGAATTAATAATAATCTGAATAAATAATTTGAGCGAAAGATAGAAAGGAACAACGAAAGATATACAAACATTTTTACATTTTCACCTCAGCAGAGTTTAAATTGTTGATCTGTCTTTTCAGAGTGAGCCACAATTTCCTACAATATAATAGAAAATAAAAATATCTGGAACCATTGAGAAAAAAAATTCACAAATTTCACTCCGGCATTTGGCAGATGATTGTAGCGCCATCTCAGTTTTTTTTAAACAAAATTTTCGAGATAAAACGCCCTCTCTATTTATAAACCGTCGTTAAATCAACTAAATAATAATAATAATAATAATAAAAAGACTGATAAATGACGAAATTATAATATAATAATCTTGGTATCCAATGTAAAACTGAGCTTGATGTAATATGAAAATCACCAAATAAACCAGAGACCGTAAATATTAGCAACGAATATCTCTCGATGTTATAAATAGAAATGCATAATCCACGATTTTTTAAATAACAAATAATTTTGCTATTGTTATTTTAAAATATTTGTTGCAAGTATCTATTATTTCAATCACATTATTAATTAAAAATTATTAATTAGTATTTAATATAAAATTTATTAATTGTAATTAATACTTAATTTACTACTTTAAGTAAAGTGTGATTGGATTAATTTATCTATTTCAGCTTACTGTTTAAATTCGATTTTTTCAAAACTATTTATTTATTGGAGTAAACCATTTCCTGAAAGAGTCGAATAAAAAATATGTCATTTCTTTAAAATGATTACTTTAGTTCTATATTCTACCAATAGATGGCGCCAGCAGTGAACAAAATATATACAATCAGAAAGTCATGTCACAAGCAGCTCAAAATGATCGTTTTGGGATAGTGCATTGTCAAATGCGAATATCGGAAAGTCAAAGTCGCTCCCATTAAGGGGAGTGGTGACTTCACACTTTCCAGTGAAGTCACTGCTCCGATAAATTTCAGTGATATGCAATTCAATGATACGATAATTCCTAGAATAACCAGTCCATTCACTTTTCAACCCATTCACAAATTTCTTCTTTTCCCTTTATTCGCGTTAAGGGGATGGGACCCTCAGGACACAAGAGAAGCATGTTTTTATTTCTGGGATTTCCTTTCCGCCCCTTGGAGGGTCGGAAATCAGCCGATACTCCTACTTTTCTTTCAGAAATATGGGCTCCGGCCGCTTATGTTTTGATAGCGTAATGTTAATAGGGGGAGTTGTTCATTTGCGGTATTAGATTGATGGGAATTCACGACTCTTTTTATTCTTTTTCCACTTACAACATATTGGCCTACAGATGATGTCAGATGTCAAACAAAATTTACTTCCAGGAATTATCCTTTCCGAAATGTAAGCTGACATCAGCACTTACATCGTTTGGGCATTAGGTGATGGATGACTAATCATTTTCTCCTTACTTCATTTGGGAGTGAGACGTCATTAATTAATTTGTCATTATTTCTATTGTTCTATTAATGCAATTTATGTTGAAGAGAAGAGAATCTTTCAATATTTGTTATCATATTAACTTGTTTTAATAATATATCTCCTTATTTATCCAAAGTATTAGCTATGTTTTTTTATATTTATTATATTTTTTATGTTACATTTTATTTTTCCGATATTTAAGAATAGTATCCATGAACGTACTAATTAGAGTTAAGTTAGAGTTGCTCAGTATTCAGTGACATTTTTAACTTGACATTTGTAATTTATTTGTTGATCTTATAAAAATCGTGAAAGAATTTCCTTATAATAAATTTAATATTTTCTTTTTCTGCTTTGGTTGTTCCTTTCTAATTTGTTCAGAACTTTGTCATTATTACTAGTCTTTTTTTAAGGAATATCATTTTTTATCACTGTCTTGCAATGAAGGTTCTTTTTATTTGTAATTCTATGATTAAATATTTCAATAAATATATATCTGTGGATCATTTTGATTTCCATTTGGACATTGTTTTTCAAAAATTGAAACCCTGAACCAAAAATCGGAAGATTAGCTAGAAAAATTCCTGTACACAAGAATTATGACTATGTTTAATGCATACTGGAACAAATAACGGAATTTTGAATGGTAATGAAGTAATATTACAAAAGCATAAAAGTTTGGCCAATCAGGTATTATTGCATAATCCAGTTGCAAAAATAATGTTTTTCTATAGTTATTATTAATTCAACGAGATTTTGATTAAAAAAGAGTATTGGAAAACTAAATTTTTACAAATATCAAACAACAATATTCAGGCAATAAGCAATGCACTCAAAGAAGAATGCTTTTATCAAGTCGTTTTCTTTAGCAGCTCTTACCAGTCATCCAGGAATAATTATCTTTCAATAGATGATTTGCGTTGAAATAAATGTGATAACAGGCTCCTAGATGGCAGTTTTCTTAGTTCTTGAAAATGTGCATTTTCGGGTAATACATTTAAATTTAAATCTATATTTAAAATTTATGTACAACCTGCAAACAATACATTCTAATTAGTTTTTGCTTGATTTTTACAGACCGCAATGTTTTGATGCTTCTGATTTCCTCCCATTTTCTTCTCCTGTAATCTTGAATATTTCAGTTTGGCTGCAATAAGTGTAGCCAATTTTTTGGTCTCAGCAAAAGTATACTTCTCAGTAGCAAGAATCTGCCGGATCAATTTCTTGGCTGGTGTAAGAGTCTACTTGGATGGTTTCTCTGCATAAGTTAGATATTTCTCCTCTACTGTTTTTTCCTCTGTTCAGTTCCATTTATAAATAATATCCACTTTGTAATACTTGTAATGCCATATACTCCATTTTCTTGATCTAGTATCTTTTCCTCTATCTCTTTCTGTTCCTTCACCTGTTCTTCCGCTGCTGTTTTTTACGGTTCCTGCACCTGTTTTTCCACCGTAACCTTTTATAGATTGAAATATCGTTCAATTCAAAGATCCGACTCAAAGTCGTTCGTTCACCATTTTGACCAGTTCATTTCAAACGTTTGCGAACAAACGATGAGTATAGAATGTCTACACTTAGAGAAATATCTTTCGTTCGCTAAAGAATGAGGGTGTTCTTCCGTTGCAAACTAATGAAACTAATTCGCGAACTGATGAATTGGATTTATCCGTTCGCAGACTAACGATTTTACTCTTTCGTTATTTGCAATTCGATAAGTCACTGGCCAAACTGGTAGAGAATGAACGTCATATTCAGATATTGATGACATCTTTCAATCAAATGATCCGTTCTTTTCGAAATTCGTTCATTCGCGAACGACTCATCTGTATTACCTCATTTAACTGCCTCCACCTATTCTTTCCATGCTACCTCTTTCAGTTCCTCCACCTATTCTTACAACGCTACCTCTTTCACTTCCTCCAACTGTTCTTACATTGTTACCCCTTTTGTTTCTTCACTATCTCCATCATGTAAAATGTATTAGAAAAGCTATCTTACGTGTAGAAAATATTCAGATTCTCAAACTATTAGTTAACGACTGTCAGTTCTTTCGAAACTAAAGGATGATGCTAAATCAGGTGACCATTGATAAAATATCCAGAGGTCATGAGCCTTTCATATAAAATAAAAGGGAGCAGAATCAGAAGTGATTATTTTAAATAGGAAAAGCGAGTTATTTAAAAAAAAATCAGAAGTATTTAAATGCCTATTGAAATAATTGAATACAAACTTATTGAATACAAAGTTACATGCGTTACACTTTTATTTTTACCGCTTTCTTTTTTCTTTTCAATTTAAAAAGCAGTAGTAAATTTGAAAAGTTTGTATGATATTATTTTATTTTAGTTTCGTTTACCTTATTTAGGAGCCTAACAAAATTATTTTTGTATGAGCATAATTTCAAGATTTGGGCAGTTAAAGGAAATTAAATCTTATCTAACACGAATTTGCTAATTTCCGTATAACGTAAGCGATTTTGTACTGGTGCATAAGCGACTGGCGTTGTATATACTGAGTGTCCCAAAAAGGACTGATGAATTTGAAAATCACCACCACCACCACTAACAATAATAACAAGATGATATGTGTTAGAAATTAGATAAATTTCCCAAACATAATTTACAGCCTTATGCTTGGTAAATCAGGAATTTTATTATACCAAGTTGCAAATTTAGTTAACATTGCCACCAACAGGTGCCGCTGCAAATGAATCTGCAGCAAGTGTAGTTAAAACAATGTTTTTCAGATGAAAATTTAAACCTCAGATTGCGCAACGTTGTTGCTACAAAGGGGGGGATGTTGCATTGAAAACATCATTATTTAATTTTTTTCCAGCAGTCCTTGCAACACCTTAATACCAGTTTTTATTTTTTCTATTTTTGCAGCATCACTTGTCGTAGCATTGTTAACTAAATTTTCAATTTGATGGGAAAAAATTTCCTGATTTCTTAAGCGTAAGGTCACAAACGATTCTATTGAATTCCATCTTTTTCTCTATTATTGATTTTCTATAGGTCATTTTTGGGACACCTAATATATGCTTATAAAAATAAATATATTTTCATATTTGATCTTCATTAATAGTCATAATCCTCTCATCCCCAACACCAGCACTTCAACTGGGAAAATAATCCTAAATTTGATTAGAGAGATTGCTTATAATACTGCATTAAAAAACAGATGTTGCCATTTTATGATCATATATTTTAGATTTGTTTATGATGTATGACTTTAGTAAATGCCATTTTTAAGGTATGATGTATCATTTTTGAAAAAAAAATAATATAAAAAAACAACTTACGTAAAATGATAAAATTGGGATAATCACATAAGATCCTAACTGAAGTAAATAATAAAACTAAAACAATAAAATTTCATTCTTAAACTTTATTCAATATATACAGGGTAGTTCAAAATTATTAAGTGCATTTCATGCTTGACAAAAAAAAAAAAAAAAAAAAAGAACGCTATGAGATACATAAGTGTTTATTGATTTGTTAGAAAGAAAATTTATAACAGTTTAAACGTTACAAATTGTTTAATAGTAAAACAATTTAAATATCTTAAACGTTAAATAATTTCCACTCAAGTTTCATCTGTGACACGTAAAATAGCTAGCTTATTCACTATCATGCCAAATACTTTGCAAGTTGATTTTAGGTGGGAATTAATGGAGTGCTGTAATTTAAAGGTTCTTCATCTCCGCTTTATAAGAGTGCTAAAAGAAAATAGATGCAGAGGTGAAGAGTCTTTGAATTCAAGTATTCTGTTAACTTCCACCTAAAATCGGCCAGTAAAATGGCATGAAATTGAATATCTGCTAGATATTTTGCGTACCACAAATGCAGCTTATGTGGAAGTTATTTAATGTGTCAAAATTTTACCGTGAAAAGCTGTTAAAATGTTGTACGTATTTTACCTGGTTCTTTTTTGCTTCAAACATGAAATGCACTCAATAATTTCGGACCACCCTAGATATGTTATCTTTTATTTCCGATGAGTGTCCTATATATTTGCAAAATCAATATTTTAGAATAATTTCATTAAAAAAAAAGTTTGAAATTTTTTATTTTTTTTTATTTTCCTATTTACCTAATTTTCTACCTTTAGTCCGCATATTGGAGCATGATAATGTTTAAGGCTTGATTAGTCCATATTTGTTTTTATTTCCATAATTTATCTTTAAAATTTTCTAAATTAAATAATGATAATTAAATGATTGAATAGATCAAAAAATGCATTGAATATAGGTGCAACGCACGTGAGCATAAATCCAATAACTTGAAAAATGAGAAGTATTAAAGCAAATTATACTTAAAAATCCTTTTTGAATTTAATAAAATTAGAGCAAAAATAGTATAGAAATCTTATATTTTGAATTTTAGAATAGCGTGGAAAGGGTGACTAATTTAAAAAAAAATTCAAACTATTTAGTAAAAGTGTTGCAGTTTTGATTTCATTAATTTGTACTTAAAATTTGAAGAAACCTTTCCTAGTAAGTACTTACTACTCAAAAAGGAGCTGCGATTCTGTAAACAATTTTTGCTTTATGTAATTCCAACTTACAAATAGTATGCAAACGAATAAAGTTATTAATTATTCTGTTAAGTTTGCAAGTCGATAAAAAATTGAATTTATAAATTTGCAACATTTTTAGTTCTCTACAAGAAAATTGAAAGTTATTACGGTTGTAAAATATTTATATGCAGACATCAGTAATTTTATTTATTACATTAGAAGTGATACACATAATGGTGTATAGTATTGATTACAAGCGATGCAGAAGAGTTGCTAACAGAAATAGAGTTATTTGGAGAAGCTAAATAATTTTTATTAACTTTTCAGCTTTTTAATAAATTATTGCTAAAATCTTTACAATTAGAATTTTAAGTAAATAACAATAAAATTATGTCCTTAAAGTCCGTAAGTCCTCAAAGTAAATTTTTTGTTTAAAGAATTTTGTTTTTGTTCTTTTGTTACATAGTCTTCAAAATAACTATATTTTCATGGTACAAGGATGCTCTATATTTTGTTTTAGTATCAATCATATGATTAATATCTGAATGCAATCTGAAAATGGCATAATAATTATTCTTAATAAACATGTGAAAGATGAATCAATACTAAACAAATGTGGAATTCTTGTTTTATCATTATTACTACAGCTCCTGAAAAAACAAAAACAAACAAACAAACAAACAATGAATTTTATTCTCTTTTATTTAACTTCACATGCTTCAGGTGTAAAATTTGAAATGTGTAATCTTTAAATATCCTCCTGTAGTATAATGTTTAACTGTTAACTTTAAAGTTTCGCACTCTTGTGTTCTTTTGATGCAGCATATTAATATTTTCAGAAATTAATTATCATTTAATTGAATAACTAAAATACATTTTGATTCTTCAATTGCAGTACTACTTCCTGCTGAATTACTATAAAATATTATTCTAAATTTCCATAAAAAGACTAAAAAATGTGAAATGAAAAAATATTTTTTAGCATGCTATTAAATGCAGGTTATGATAACCAATAAGAAATTCCAGTGTGATAGTATGTTACATCAGTTCAAAGGCTTCTAAACATTTTATCTGCATTATTAAGAACAGTTTTCAGTACTTGATCATTTGTAAAGATTACAAAATAAACAATTTTAAATGATTTATTTGGCTTTAGACATTTTAAATTACATGAAGTTTGTAAATGATAACAAAATTATGAGAATTGAATATTCAAGTCAAGTTTACCATAGTAATCATATCAGCATCAAAAAAGCAGAAAAGTATTGTTCTGATAATATAATATAATAAAATATGAGTACTAATAATTTCACAAAAGATATCTTTCTTAATTTTAACTCAAATAATTTAATATAAAATTTATATTAGTCAAAGAATAAAATTTGAATTGAAAAAACATTTTAACCCAAATAAAAATTTAAATTATAATCAAAATTATATAGCTGATTATTAATACTTTGTAAAAATTTATTATATATTTAACATTTATTATATATTATATTTATTTATTAGAGTTTCTTGGCACAGATTCAATGAAATCCTTTTTCGTAGGAAGAAACAAGTAATTTTTTGAAATTTTTTTTTCAAGAACGTTTACTAAATTAAATTTTTTACTACACGTTCTATTTTAACTTCTATTAACTTTCAATGTAATTGCCACTGATTCCAGAGAAATCGACTAGGGAAGTATTTTCATAAATTCAGAGTTTAAAATAATTTTTATATTTTATGACGATCATGGTAGTTAAAATAATTGTCTTCCTGAAATTTTTTAAACAAGAAATCGTTTTCATTTTTTTTCTTACTGGAAACCCTTTTAAGTACCTAATTTCATTTTAATGACAAATCAATTTCCCTACAATTCATTCAAATATAATTTAATATCCAAGAATATATCAATATAAATCAATTCTCATTGATTATATCAATATACTTGTGCCAAGCGTAAGCATATTAAACAGAGTTCCTTTTTGATTTTGTTTAGCATTTGTTTTGGGGAATTTAAACCACCTCATACTTCTTTAAAAGCTAAATTTTGTTGTAAAGGTCAAAGGAATTTCATCATTAATAATGAGTTTTTTTCCCTTTTTGTAAGGCTTAAATGAATTTCATCATTAATAATGAGTTTTTTGCCCAAACATCAAAGACTTATGTCTACAAAATCTTGCACTATTATGTGACTTTTATTTCTCGTTCTTTACGCAAATGCTATACTCTCTCTTTCTTTTTTTTACTTTTACCCATATAATTAATTCGACATACAGATTTCTATCTTGCTGTTGGGTGAAATAAGATTAATAGAAAATGCTGCAATATTAATTACTACTTTATTGGCAAAAAGTATTCAACCTGATTCTGAATTATTCAAATTAATTGCTATTATTTATATTTATATTCATACTTATTACTTATTTATATTTATACTTATACTTGTTTTTATATTTATACTTATTACTTCGCAAAAAAAAAAAAAAAAAAAAAAAAGAGAAATTATAAAGTATGACTTCAAAAATTCATGTTGAAACAGATGGTATTCATTTTTCTCAATTTTTTGGTATCACTTTATTATAACAAAAAATTACATAAAACATATATCATTTATTGGAACTTTAGAAAGTTTTGAAGAGACAACTCCCGCTCGTTTTAATCGCATGCATTTAACCTGACTTGTTTGATGTTTGAAATCTCTTGATTAATTTTCCATTCACTTTATGACTTACTAGAGTTTTGATTTTTTGAATACACTTAGGTGTATCAATGACAATTCTCTTATTATAATATTTTCTTATATTTTCCAAAACTTATATTTTCAGAATTTAATTATTATCGATTATTTTTATTGAGATTTTCATCTCATATGAAAATTTAGCACTGAATTTTAGAAATATTTATTTCAAAATATCAAAATATTTGAATAACGAATTTAAAAGGTAATAAATAGTTAAAATAAAAGATTTTCTTAGTTCACTAACAAAATTGTACTTTTAAAAATTGTTTTTATTCAGATTATTTTTACATTAGAATTTACCTTCAGTGATAAATTATTAAATTTGATAGTCAAAACTGTTAACGATTGGCAACTCTATATTTATTATTCAATGGAAAATATTTCTATAATTACTCTTAAGATTAGTAAAAGAGCCTTTAACCTGTTTTTAAGGTTAGTAACACTGTGTGCTTTATTTTGTAAAAATATTGTTGTGATTGCTCTCATAATTATTAAATAAATCCTATTAACAATTTTGTATTAAATATAATTATTTCAAAAAATGAAATACTTTATGAAATACTTTTTCAAAATATTTTACTCAATGCGCTGTAGAGCTAAAATCCTATGAGTATTCTTTAATGAAATTAATTCATTTTTTTTTTATTTAATCTTATTTCGATCAAAAGTTACTTAAGAATTCAAAACTTTTCTTGTGACCATTTCTAATACCATTTATTGATCTCCAATCAACACTTTTAATATTTCTTTAGACTTTCAATATTTATTGTTATTTTTTGTATTTTTTTAATTTTAAAAGATCATGCATTTAGGTTAGAAAATACTTCATGCACTGAAAAAAAGAATACGAAGATTTGAAGTTATTCTTAATAAATTTGCATGGTTATTTTTCGTAAACTTGTCATTCAAAATCCTCTACGTATTTTATATATTTATGTTTTTTTTTTAATAAAAAAGTGTTCCAAACTTTAAGGATACAAAAGGACACAAAGTGTTTTATTCGATTTTTTGAAATAATGTTTAATATACAAATTTAAACGTAAGATATCTCATGATGGTTCAAACAGCACTTGTACAGTTTATAATTTTTTTTTCAATCTTTGAATTCTCAGATTGCATGTGATCGTTAGTAAATATTATAAAAACTGTTAGTAAACTTTCCTCCTTTAAATATGTAAACACAATGAAAATACTTAAACTTTATGATGCAAAATAGAGAAAAAGACTCTTTCAACAAAAGAAACTTTTAAAACTGTTGATTCAAATTTTTGGAACGAGTTCAGCATTACGGGTCAGTAAATAAAAGATTTCTATCCTTATAAAATCAGCTGATTTGAGAGTTCCGTTATTTTTATAACCATGCCAGCGGTCCAACAACTTCTACGGGTAGCTACTGTACTGGCTTTCATGGTCGCTTGGAGGCTTACTTTTGAGCCAGAAAAAGAAGATCCCATCGTAGAGGTGTTGGAGGAAATAGTGCACACATACGAAGAAACCAAATCACTGTATGATCTGCTGGCTCATTTTCCGGTCGATAACAGTAAGCAATGTTTATGTTCAATTTAGCAAAGATCGAATTATTTTTTTATCAGTTATGTTTTTCTTTGCGTTGGTATTTAAATAGTGTTGTGAAATTATGTGGGAATTCAGTGATTCGATTGGATTAATCAACCGCCTAACAACTATTTTCGCCTCTTTGGATTAGAGACTAATGTTTAACCTCGGTTTTTATCCAGTGGTTTTTGGAATTTTTAACGATTTACATTAAAATAATTTTTGTATAATTTTTGTTTTTAAAACTATTTATTAGGGTCGGGTTTTATTTGTATGGTGCTTAACTTGTTCACTCTTAATGTTTCCATTCCTAGTCATTAAACTATTAATAAATAATGTACTTAATTAAAATTTCTTCTTGTTACTTAATAAGACTGAAAAATATGAATTTAATGGAATAGTGTATTACAAATTACTGCGCCCTTGAATTAAAAAGTGTGTATAAAACGAAATAAAAACAGAAAACCTACTTTAGAATTCTTCCCAAATAAAGCAATTTTTTAAAAAAATCCTGATTTTAACTTTGATAAAGGTATGTGATTGAACTGTTTGATAAAATTATGAAATTAACTTGATTTTTGTCATAACAATATGTCAATAGAATGTGAGTGAAAAAAAAATACTAAAATTAGAGAAAATATTGCACTCAAATGAAATTGGTGTTACTAAAATGGTAATTTTTTTGTATTTTAAGATGGTGTAAATATAATTTTTGAGATAAATTATGTAGCTGAAAAACTTTGGTAACTTGCTTATTTAACTTATTAATTAACTTATATTTAAATTATGAATAAGGAATATAAATATTTAAATTATGAATTAATTTATATTTAAATTACGAATAAGGAATATAAATATTTAAATTATGAATTAATTTATATTTAAATTACGAATAAGGAATATAAATATTTAAATTATGAATAAGGAATATAAATATTTAAATTATGAATTAACTTGTATTTAAATTAATTTTTAAGCTTTGGGAAATTGATAGCGACCTTCTTCAAATCTTGAAGATCACTAGCTTTAAATTTCATCAAAATTGGACAAATATTTATCTTTACGCACACACGCACTCACGCACACACACACACACACACACACACACACACACACACACACACACACACACACACACACACACACACACACACACACACACACACACACACACACACACACACACACACACACACACTTCCATTTTACTACTATCTTTTTAATGTAAATTCTAAAGAAGTTATAATTCTTAAAATAAGCGTTTTATAAATCTTTCAAAATATTTCCAAAAGTGATCCAAAGTACAGAAACTGATCACCATTTTCTTTTCTGTAAAATGAGAATTATGAGCACTAACGTCGTTCAATGATATGCGATCAGTTAGAATATTTTCATTCGAATTTATCGTATATTACAGTGTTTACCGTTTTTTTAAACCATAGAATGTCAAAAAGTGAGTGAGTATTCTACACTCGTTTGTTTCGACCCAACATTCGATAAAGATCCACAATTTGTACAAGAATATCATAAAAGAAATTTCATTTATTTAAATCGTCATTTTTGTAGTTATCCGCTCACAAGCACGGGAATAAGTAGACAGATATATGGAAAATCCTTCGGGGGAATTAAAAAAAATTATCTATATTTACAATGACAAAACTAGAAGCTAAATTAAAAAAAATCTTTCTCACTCTTACTATCTTTGAACTATCTTGTCCATATGCACACTAGCGCATCTACCAATTGTAAATGTATTTCGTTCAAACTGATAAATATTTACAATTTTGATATGAGAATTTCATGCTAAATTTCAACCATGTAAATCTTTTGTGCCTTTGAATTAAGGTCACTATAATAGAAGTTGGCAGACAGATTTGATGATAAAAAAAAAATGGTAGGGACTTATGGAGTTTCAAAACCAGGATATTCTTTAAACTTTGGATGTAAGATTTTTTTTACGATTACAATTATTTCTATTTTTAGTTTCTCGTATGCGAAGTATAGAGAAAATATTGTTATTGCCAAAAAATTTGAACTTGATGTTTTAATGAATCTCTACGTTTTAGAATTCCTTGAGTTCAAAAAAATATTTTTTCGGCATTATGCCCTACCCTGTGTTCATACTTAAATCTGTTCTTCTGCTTATTCTTGAAAAAGATAGCTCAAAACCAGTTTGATCTAGACAGATTAAATTTCGTATATAATCATTTGACCAAATCTGTTGAGTTTGTCAAATTTTGAGAAAAATCTAACAAAGAGTTGACCGTTTGTCAGAAGCGTGTAAATGCGATGACTGAACAATGCAGTGACTTAAGTATATCAAATTTGGTATGAGACTTTGTGACAACAAATGTAATTCTTATGTGTCAAATTTTTGCTTCAAGCGATTGAGAAAAAATACGACTAAAATATAAATTCGATTTTCGGATGCTATTAATCGCATTCCAAGGAATAATTGTCAAATACCTCGCCAAAGATCACATGGTAGATTCAGTAAAAATGCTAAATGAACGTCAAAGGTTAATTCATAAGTCATGTAATAGTTCTTTGGAATAACAACTTTATTAAAGAGTATGCGAGGCAGTTCTGAGCAGACCACTCAAAGTATTGTACTTATAATTCAAGAAAGCAATATGACATTTTTGAGGTGAAAAATACGATTATGACCATACTGAACTGTAATAAAATGCCTTATAAAAATAAATTGTAAAATTTTTTTATTTGAAATAATTTGTGCATGGAATAAGTAAAAAGAATTTATCATTTAAAGTGATGCATTTAACATGTTCTTTATTTCCAGATATTGTCTGTCCAGAACGAGATGTACACTTGCCCTATCCTGGAGACTGTACGCGATACATCACGTGCAGAAATTACAAAGCTCACATAAGAGGTTGTCCTCGCTTCATGAAATTCGACAATGTTGCTCTCAGGTGTCGATTTGCAACTGATGCAAAATGCAGTGACACGGAAAACATCGAGAGTAAGACTTATTGTTTTTGAAATTTCTGAAATTCTTAACGGACTAACATGTTAATGAATCATTAGATTTCAGAAGAATAATTTCTGATGATAACTTTAACGTGATATTTTTCTTGTGTTTTGAAACTTATTTGCTCAGAAACTTTAAAAGCAGAATGTTTTAGAAATTTGAAGTAATTTTAAAAACTAATTATTTTCAGATAAATAATAATAAAAAGATGCCATTTGAATACAGAGGGTGACAATTAAAATAAATTTTTTGTCTTATTAATTTTTTTATGTGCCATTCGTTTTCCCATGTTTTGAAATCCATACAAAAGAAATTTGCTATTTTTATACCAATTTTTTGTGTAGAGTTCCGTTAAAAAGTATAATGGAATTCTTACTCTCTTTCAATAATAACCTTTATCCTTTCATATTTAAATTATGAAATTAAGGTATGTCACTACGTTAGGGAAGAATTTTTTGAAAACCGCTCTAAAAATTAAATTAAATTAAAAAATTATTTTAAATTTTTGAAAAAAAAAGATTGAAAAAAAAAAAAAGGCATCTGTACAAACCAAAATATATCAACTAAAATAAATAAATATATCAACTAAATAATAATAAAAATTGACAAGAGGTTTTAAAAAAAAAGAACGAAAAAAGGGCCTTTTTTTGGTTAAAAATAAATAAAGAGCAAAAATTTTGTTGTTTAGAGATTTATCAAATGATTTGCCTAACATTTGGTAGATAACCTAAGAAATATATTATCTAGTTTCTGAACTAAAAACTAAACTGTGTATCTTTCCGTTTTTTAAATATTGGGGTTCGAGTGATAAATAAAATGAAATTTTCAATTTTTTTTTTTTGCATTGCGAAACATTAAAATAACTATAAAATATTTCTAAATGAATGGATTATTTATTCTTTTCATTAACTGCAGAAAATATTGAAAAATTATTTCACTAAATTTGAAAAAAATATACATAAGAATTATATTTTAATTTATGCGGTTTTTCGTTAGAAAATTTTATCAAAATTTTTTTTGAGAAAATCGCTTTTAAAGATGCAAAAACTTAAAATGTGTATAAATGCGAATATAAAATTCAATGTAACTTCCTAAAAGATAGATTTAGAAACAAATTCAGACGATTTTATAAAGCAAACGGATAAAAATGTAAGAATATTAAATAAAAAGATTCATATGTTTGCAAAAGAAAGTCTACTTTTTAACGTAGTCATCTTTAATGAAGATTTTCCCTCTTCTAATTAAGCTTATCTACCCATATAATGAATTTATTCTAATCAGAAAAATTATTTCCCCTTCTTTCGCCAATTTCTGAAAATAATTTTCAGAAATATTTGAGAAATGGTCTACATGGTTAAAATTAGTCTGAGATTTTATTAAATTTTCAATGAATTTATAAATTTTATAAAAAGTATACTGACCACTTATTTTCCAATTAGTACAATTTCTTTATCACCAGTGCTTAAATGCACCATTTAGGGATACACATTATTAAAAAGAAATGAAATCTGCTATTGCAAATTTCATGTTATCATGTGAGAACATTATTATTTTTTTAAGTTACGTGGTATCATCTCATTATCAGAAATTTTTTTCTTGAAAAACCAGTTTAAACCGGTTTGAAACAATTATGTGACTTTCAGATTACGTATGCGTCAATATTTAGAAAAACGATGGGTTTTTTTTACATCTCAAAATTGTTCAAATTTCAAAACTTTTTCTCAAGGCCTGCTTTTTTTTTTTTTTTTTGCAAAAATCCGGTTTAAAAGGGTTTGATGATCCTGTTAAAAGGATTTGATGATGATCACGTTACTTTTGTGTTGTGTAATCATCAACTTTTAAAAAAGCGATGGCTTTTTTTTTTTCATCTCAAAATCCTTTGAGCTCCGAAATATTTTTCGCCAGCTAGAAAAATTGAAAATTAAAAAAAATATATATTTACACACCTTTTGATAACTCTCCACAATGTTTCGCATTGATTCCCGTTTTTTTTCTTTTCTTTTTGCTTCTTCTGGCGATAACTTCTTACGATCCATGCCCTTTATTTTCTACCCGCTTATTTTGAAGCTTCAAAAAAGCCCAAAACAACATCATGTCCTCACATAATAATAATAATAAAAAAAGAGGGGGCTTATTTTAACACTCTTTATTATCCTTGATAGAAATTTTTCTAACATTCTGTATAAAGATACGAAATACGAAGCTGCAGTTAAAAAGGCGTACAGCAAATATCTGCACCTTTTTAACTGCAGCCTTACCAAACATATGAAGAAAATTGTGAAATACTTACGCATATTAAAATATTGCGTATCATTTTTTAGAAAAATGTGGATCGAATGAAGTTTACCTGGAATGCAAGCAAGGATGTGAGCAAACATGTGAAGAGAATTCAAACGATTATATAGACTGTCCCGAGGATTGTGTCAAGGGATGCTTCTGCAAGGAAGGCTTTGTGCGAGGTCCGCTACGAAACTGTATTCCCCCAAGAAAGTGCAACACCACTGATTCTCTTGAGCCATGGTTTCTCATTAATTCAAGAAGAAAACACTCAGAAGCAAGTCCGTCTGAAAGGAATGACGTGCAATTCATCATTCATTCCTAGAAATTAGAAAACAATAATGTCCTCTACTTAATATCATCAAATGATGCTGTAATTAAAAGTGATTACTTGAATATGGATTAAAGATGTGTTACTTTTTATACCATAACATACTGATTTACAATTTTTTACCATATTGATTTACCATTTTTTACCATATTGATTTACCATTTTTTTGCCATAGTAATTCTTACTACTGTGAGTTGATTCAATTTCATCCATAAGTATGAATAACTTTCCACACAACTACAATAGAAGAACTATGAAATTAAATCGATTATTTTCATAGTTTTATTTCTGGCTATTTATCTTCATAATTTTTTTCTTACGGTTTTTTTTTATTACAAATAGAAAACATCAATTTCTTGTTGCCATTCGATTTTAAAACTGTTTAACAAATTTTACTAAGAACACAGAATAATGTATATTTGATGAGAATGTTCAAATAAGACAAATGGAGCATTCCTATTGAAAATTATGTATGTTATTTACAATCATGAATTAAAACAACTGGATCATAAAATAAATTTAAATAATACTACTGCACGCTATTTTCAAAGATTTGCAAAAGCCTGTATTTTAAATATTATAGAATGGAAGCAATATTAATAAATCCTCATTACTATCTCTATGTCCGTTAAAGTGCTTATTATCGAAAACAGAGAAAGTGTTTCTCCTGAAAGCTTCCTCGCATTTAAAATAAAGATTTCATTCCCCACCCACTGCATAAAATTGTGAACTTCAAGACTGCTCAGAATTTTATTTTCAATATCCCACTTGCAAATTTATATGATTCGTATTACATTAAGCAAAACCGACATTTGTAAATTAATCGCATGCCATTGGAGACAAAATGGCTACGAAAAACTTCGAAAGATATATTAACGTGGTATCTCAAGTGATTTTTTTCAATCTTAATTTCGTGGCATGCTGTAAATACATAAGTCTCAGGAAATATAATATATATTTTAGGCGTTTATTTTCTATCGATTCTAAACAAAATTTTACACAAATTTTCAATTGCAGTTAAAACAAACCGAATTGTATTAATTTAAGTCATTGTGACATCATTTTCACATTTACATGCATGCTCTTTTGATAAATTTATTAAAAAATGGATAAGATTTTGTATTTTAAATTTACCAAATATCTGTGGTATGTATCAAATGAGGTATGAGACAAACAACAAACTTCATGTTATCAAACCCCATGTGCAACCCTGGCCCTCATTAGCGAACAGAAAAGCGGATACTGTCTTAACACGATTACGAATTGGACACACTCGATTCACCCATATTCATTTGTTGTTAGGTGAACAACCACCACCGTGTTCGCGATGCCATTGTCAAATGTCTGTTCAACATATTTTATCAGAATGCCCAAATTTCAATGCTCAGCGTTTACAGTTTTTTCAAAAGTCTTGCCTTTCATTATCTTCCCTGCTTGATAAGACACCTTATGTCCAAATTTTTGCTTTTTTAAAGTCCATAAAGTTTTATTCATTGATTTAAACCTTGTTAACCTTTTAGCTTCTCATATTCCCTTCGATTACTGTTTTAAATGATATAATTTTACCCATTGTTTGGCTTAGCATGGTCAACATCATGGCTCTTGCGCCATAAAACCTCAAACAAACTCAATGTATCAAATTTTATTAACTTATGTGGCATCTTTCTTGAGTTTTCGCGTTAATATGCATGCGAAAACACAGACCGACAGACGATAATACTCGGGACAAATTTGATTCAAGATTTGATTAGAATTAACATTTTTGATGCTAAATTTGTGTACCAAATTTCATTCAACTAGCTCTTTACGCTTTTTTAGTTACAGTGTTCACTTGTATTTGGATTGGCAGACATAATCATTTCTTTCTAGAGCCTGCGAGTCATTTCTTTCTAAATTTAATAGAAATATACAAATTTGGTGTAAAGACCGTATACTAAAATTCACCAATCTAGCTCAAAGTTTTTTGAGTTGTGATGTCCGCAGACAGACAGGCAGACAGAACGAAGCCAAAGAAAAATAATTGTCATTAAATTGATTTATAGACGAAAAGTTTATTTTAGTTTGGAAGCATATTTGTTGGTTTATAATGCTGTTCAATAGAAAGAAATGCTGCAAAGTTGTCTCAATTTATGGTAATCGAATACAGCATTCAAAGTTCAGGAGAGATAGAACATCCAAAATTTTTGCGAAAACCCGCGTTTTATATTAATCTAAAATCCTTCCAAAAATTTGCTAACAGTTTCTGTAATAGATAAATTATTTTTGAATCAGATATAATAACAAATGTTATCAACTGCCGACAGTATGTCAGCAAATTAAGAAACTCAAACGCGCAAAACTCAGCATCGGATCATGTTTAAAGAATCATACCTTATACTCTGCTTCAGTAGAATCGACACTAAGGTTAAGGTTCCGAAAATTATATAAGCAACAACATTTCAGAAGAAGGGTTTCCAACTGATAAACATGGCGGCGAATTCACTTCTCCTTTTCTTACTAACCACAGGACTGACTACTCCTCCAGATGAGTCAGTGACAACAGAGAGCAATTTTGGTAAGAAAAAAAGATCTTAATATTTTTAATTTATTAAAAAGTGTATATTTCTATTTTTACTAATAGTGTGTTGTGGGTTTGTTACGTATTTGTATCTCTGTATGCGTATTTGTTGACACCCTAGAAGTACGCCGTTTGAACTAAAGCTCTAAAATTTGGCATATAAATACAGGGTGATTATGATTAAATTGCAGGTGTTTGAAGGCCTGTAAAAGAAAAACTACTTGGAGAATGTTGAAGAAATTTGGTGTATGTTATATTTACAACATGGAGAAATGAATTGCACAATAAAAATAGTTCTTTTATCATAGGTGGCGCTTTTAAATGACAATATTTTATACATTGTAATTATAACATTTTTCTTTGTTAAAATATGAAATGCGTAATTTGTTCAATATGGAATCATTCAAATCCTATCAAATGCTGTAGATGTAAGACAGCGTGATCCAAAATAGCATCTAATGTTTCCTGCTGAATTTCTAGGACATGTCTAGTAATGATGCTTTTTAAAGCAACAACAGAGTTAAATTTGTTTTTCTAGACGCGATCTTTTAAGTATCCCCACAACTGGAAATCTCAAGGATTCAGATCAGGTGAACGAAGTGGCCACGGATTTTAGAAACATCTGCTAACTATACGATCCTCATTAAAAGCTCGGTGAAGCAGTTGTGTAACACAATGAGCAATGTGAGGTGGTGCTCCATCTGCATGAATATTGTTGAATCGAGGCAGTTTCTGTCTTGCAAAGCAGGGATCACATTACTTTCTAAAGTTTTAGTGTAACTAGTGCCTGATACGGTGCAGCGAACTAGCACTGTGTAAGATTTTCGCAAAAAATGGACCAATCCTAAAGTCAGCAGTCATACCATATCAAACTATAACAAACGTTGAATGCAAGGGTTTCCCAAAAAACAATATGCGGGTTGGATGACTCCCACATTCTACAGTTATGGGTGCTGTCTTGTCCGGATAAAGTAAAATGCGCTTCACCAGTCCACAAAATCTTTCGAATCCATGATTCGTCTTCATCCATTTTGGCAAGAATGAAGTTGACAAAATCAATTCTTTGTTGTGGATCGCCTGGTTGCAAGTGCTGCAAAATTGTAATTTTATACGGATAGCGTCTTAAAATGTAGAACAAGACTTTGCGTACGGACACTCATGGCTTTGATAAAGTCCTTGCTACACTTTTAGTGCTTACAATTCGCTGATCCACTAACCCTGAATCAACTGCTTCCCTAATCTCTTCCACAACTTCCTGATTCATAGATCTTCTTCCTCTAGTTCAAGAGAGCATTCCGAGTTCTCCTGTAGCTTCAAATTTATTAATCATTTTCTTTAAGCCATTCACAGACATCGGTCATTATCTCAAGTCTTTAAGACGGCGATATTCTTTCAAAGTAGCACTATAATTGCTATTCTTTTGGTAATAACATTTTACTAATAGAGCACGTTCTTCTTTTAACAAAGTCATGGCTATAGGTTAAAGATGCATGACTTTCATCATCATAATAATTTTAAAATTGAAGTGGTATTCATTTTGACAGAGTACAGAGCAAAAACAACGTTTTAATAATCTAATGCGCCATCTATTGCTAAAAAATGAGCTAAAAGTTTTTATTGTGTAATTCATTTCTTCATGTTGTAAATATAACATATACCAAATTTATTAAACGTACACTAGTTATTCTTTTACAGTCCTTCAAGCACTTGCACTTTAATTATAACCACCCTGTATTTACATTTTGGAAAGTAAAACTGCTCACTTCCAAACGATTTTTTAACATTTTTAATTAGTATTTTAATGAATTAAAAATTAATCAGAAATCTGAAGTTTTTTCACTATCACTTCTGAAAATATTGCTGCACTAAAATGACTTTTACATTATCTTAAAATTCAAAAAATTATGCCTTTAATAGTATCGATTTTTTACTACATAATTTATTTCTATTTTCAATTAATTTTGTAAAATATTTGGAGCATGTTTTAGAAAAATCTATTTAATTGTTAAAGTGAAACTACAATCTTAGTATTGGTTCATACAAATATTTCATCCCAGCAATTTTTCTATTGTTCATGATAAATATATGAAGGTTCAGCTTATTTGGGCTTGTTGAGTAGTTTTCAGTATAAGGAATGCTTTTCCCCTAATTTTTGTAATTTTTCTCAATTAGAATTAAAGTTCAACTTCAGAATTAAGCAATTATGAAACAATTTTAAATCGCGTCTATTTTTAATTCTTTATTTGACCTGGTGTCTCAGAAGCAGCTTGTTTTCATTATCTTTTATGAAAGATCTACGAATCCAGATGATTTAAGTAGGTATTATAAGCACGCTTTCGTATATAGACGTCTGCGTCATGATTAAAATAATTTCAATGATATAAATTAAGAAAAATAAATAAATAAATAATTTTTTGAAGGAACATGTAAATGTATTATGCATATTCTAATTATTATAAGAACCCTGAAATTTTTTCTATAATTTTTCTTTATTTGCTGTTATCAGTGGTGTAATTAGTATATTGAATAGAAAATCAAGGGAAAGCATAATATAAGGCAGTGAATGGTGTCTTAAATACAAAGAATTATATGTTTACCAAAATTTGAAATATAAGAATATATTGCTGAAGAAGCGATTAATACAAAGTAAAGTGAAAAATTTAAATGAAACTTTTAGAAAGGCATTAATTTGGTTGACACGATTGGTTGCCAAAGGCGCATAAAAAGTAATAAATACAATTTTTTTAATCGCTACTAACAAATGCAAACTATGTGAAATGTAAATAATGCAAATTATGTGAGTGTAAATGCTCTATGATCAGATTGTTTGACCTGAAGTTATCCAAAATGGCACGAATGTATTTAGGGTATTTAAGAGAAAGACAATGAATTTTTTTTTACATCGGAGCGCCTTATAATTAGTCGTCGGACAGTTTTCTCTAAATTTAGAGAAATCGTTCAATTTAACGATTTTTGAATTTATTTAGCGATTTTATTTTTCATCATTATAACAAAGTTCAAAGAGTTTACGTTATTTCTGATAAATTCTGACAACGTTAAAGTTTGAACGAAAAAATTACTCCTTTGCCGTTAATTGAAAAAAGGTTTTTAAACCCATATATTACCTTATTTTATCATGTTTATTAGTATGGGATTTTGTAATCAAATTTACTTCTAAGGAATTAGAAAGCTGAAATTTTGACGACAATGCATTCTGGATAATTATATGCTATTTCAAGTTTTCCAAAGTTTAATTATCGCTTAATCAGTTATTTAATTTCGATTCTTCCAGAACCGTTTCCTCATAGTCAGTTTAAGAAAAAACAAATTTAGAAAGTTTTTTTTTTTTTTTTTTTTTTTTTTAAAAGCACTGTTTAGTATTGAAATAAAATGGTTCCAATTATAACTTATTTTGCGATTTTCATCGACAGATTTCGGTTTTTCTTTCTCACTCAATCATGCCTGATTTGAAAACCAACATTATAGATTTAGTTTTTTCAATATCGATACTGGTAGTGAAGTCGTATCACTGACTCTCCAAACCTCCTTGAAGACACACAGATAAAAATATCTCAATGACCGGACCTCCGCAACAGCAACACTGGCGTGAACTGTGGTTGAATTCTAAGGGCCCTAACCGGCCACGTTACAATCCTTCCCTAAGACAATACGTCCCGTCATTGATGGGAGGAGCCAGACCCCCACCTTTTTGTGTTTCCACCAGGGTGGTGAATACCTACCATCATGCCGAAATCTTCTAATTCGCAATGACGAGGTGCCCTCCGGGGGGATGATGCTGGTAATGAAGACACGATATCCCCTGATCCAAACCCAGAATGATTTTTTTACTTCCATCAAATCTAAGTTAATATACAAGACATCAAGTCCTTTTCAAAGCAAACTAAACTTTACTTTAAATTCTGTTAACTCAATTTTCAACATCAAATGCACTATTTTATTTGACTGTATCGTGTACTATAGTATAGCATTTAACATATATATTTCTTTTTTTCAATAAATATTTCTGAGTATATGCATTCAATTGATAAAGGTGTATACTATAGCAAAAAGAATAAAAGAAAGTAGTGATAAAATAGATCTATAAGGTTTGGCAAGAACTGCATTACAATATTGAACGTTTGTGATGTTTGCATTCAAATTGGAATATATTACCTCTTGAGGTATGTATATTTAAAAAAAAATCAATAACTATCTGTAACATAATAAAACTATAAAATCTATTTTGATTTACCCTGAACATTAGAGTAAAATGTTATCTCTTGAATTAAAAAAAATAATAATATTAGCATTATTTACCTACAAATTCGTATAAATAAAAATTTTACATGTTTTTAAAACGCTCGTTGCCACGATTATTGTTGGATATTGAGATAACCTATCTAATTAGATGAGTCCTTTTTTGCTATGTTTTTACTTTTGTGCACAAGGAATCATTTAATTTTATAGATGGTTTGGTACAGTTAAATAGGCGTTGAGAACCACATGTAAGTCGTGTGATGATCAATGTCAGTGAAAGTCTCCAGTTAAATTTCAAAATCATTGCGTTTTCATTTTAACAGATCTTTTCAATCAATGCTGAACTAACAAAATCCTTTGAAAAAAAAAGAATTGAGAAACCTTATCAATAAGGAATGTACAAGAACAGTTTACGATTTTGAAAAACACTGATTAAGGAATGTTTTCAGACAAATTCAAAATCCACACTCAACATTGAAATAATAATAACAACAATCAATATTACTGAATGCCTTGTTAAATAACGTTTATCAAATTCTATCTGTAAAAAAAAGTAAAAAGTAGTTTGTCTATTGAAATTAAAGCCCTGCAATCCTTTTGGATTTTTTGTAAGAAATTGAACCGGTCATTTTTTGTGAACATCAGATTTTATACTAAGCCAATACATGAATATAATTACATAACAAATAGATATTTTTTTATTTTCAAGGTCTAAATACTATATATACAGAAGAGGATGCAGCCCGATGGTATGGTCAAACTCGATGGCCGGATCATGGTCAAGGACCTGAAGATATTAGTGTGCGTTGGCGACAAGAACCAAGATATACCACTGAAAATCCCTATGGTCAATTTCCAGATACGCCTGTAACAGAAGGTGAGTGTACAAATCCAAGGATAGCAAGAAGACACGATTTAGAGTGCTATAAAAGTCTAAACGAGATGTCCTTAGCCTCTCAAATATTCATGGCAATTTGTTTTGTTCCTTTTTCAATGATTTTTTAAAATCTTTAAATACTTGCATTAAAATAATTTTTTGCTTCTTATATGCATTTTAGTTGGTAGATAAAGAAAATTCATCTAACGTTTTTTAAACGACTTAAACGTTTCTTGAAATGGGATGGATGTATTATCTTAACCGTAAAAAGATGAGCGAAATTTTGTGTTTCAAAAAAAAAAAAAAAAAAAAAAAAAAAAAAAGAAAGAAAGAAAAGGGCATTCTTTTAGAGTGGGGATTACACGTGTTTATTTTCCATAAACGGTACTTTATTTTTGGGTAAAAGCGAAATGATTTTGTACATGATACAATTTTGCATTTTTTAGTCTATTTAAAAATGGGGTACATAATAATCCAAACATATGTGAAAAAGCGTATTGTAATTCACGAGTTGAGACAACCACGACAAAGATGCCTACCTCATAGATGTTTGTTCGTCATTAAGAGAAAAGTAGCAATGTCTAAACAAATAAGTTTTGCATGCGCTCATTTTACTTTCTGAGATGCATTATAAAGTATGCTTGAGAGAAGTAATTATTACTGAGTAATGATCTTAAACTGAGGTGATGATAAATTTCACAACTGCAAGATAACTAAATTGTCTATATTTGTTTGCCATTAAGGAGACATTTCCAACATTTCAGTAGAAAAACACTGAAAGCATTCATCTTATTCACTGAGACGCCCTGCAGAGGCGGATCTGAGAAAGGCTCAAAAAGCCGTGATTGTTGCTGATTATTAAACTTGAATCATGGTGATGGTACATTTCGAATCTGCAAGATAACCAAGTTGTCTACATTTTTTTGCCATTAAGAGAAAAGTTTCAACAGATAGTTCTTCTGCTTGTGTGCATTTTCTCTTTAAGACACGCTGTAGAACAAGATCTGAGAAAAGTGGAAAGAGTTGTAACTATTATTGAGAATTAAGTTTGAATGTGAGAGATAATACATTTCGCAACTTTAAGACAAACAAGTCATCTGCCATAAATATCTGCCATCTATTTGCATTAATGGGGAAGCTTCAATGTTTCAACAGATAATTATTAAAGCGCGTCTCAAAAGTATATGGGCAGGCGATTTTTTGAAATAACAGTTCAAAAAATGAAGCAATTATCATGAAAATAATAAGCATTTGTAATCTTAATATAAGTTTATTACAACAAAGAAATACAGTATAGTTTTTATAGAATATGTGTAAAATAATAATAATAATAATTGGCTGTCCCATAAATATATGGACTTTTCAAATATTTTGTATTTAAATTCAGATTTTGGATCCATTGCTTTTAATTATATTGAAAATCCTATCAGGCATGCTTCGAACTACATTTTGAAGAAAGTGCGGCTCTAAAGAGAACCAACTCTACTCTACTTGTTGCTTTAATTCCCGAATAGTTGAGAACTGACAACCATGAGCATACATATCCCGTGCAAGTACTCCCCAAAAGTTTTCCATGGGATTCAGGTCTGGGCTAATAGCTGGCCAGTCTATAACAGTCACTTGATTCTGAGTAAACTAAGCTGTTGTTGAGTGCGAGGTGTGAATCGACGCATTATCCTGTTGGAATTTCCAGTTTTTCCCTCCTAGCATATTTCCAATTGGAAGTAGATTGCTTTTGATGACATTTTGATAATCTTCAGAGGTCTGTCGACCATCCAGAAAAGCAATATCGGTTGTTTCGTTGAAGCAGAACGCGCCCCACACCATGAGTGAACCCCCTCCTTGTTGTCGACTAAAGAACTCCAGAGGTTCTCGTCGTAAATCATGCCAGTAGTATGCCCAGCCATCAGGGCCATCTAAATTGAATTTTTTTCCGTCACTAAAGAAAACATTTAACCATTCATCCGTCCAATGCATGTACTTTTTAGCCCAAAGGACGCGTGCTTTTCTGTGGTGCAATTTCAGCATAGGTGTCCGAAGCATTCTGCGATATCTATGAAATTTGCTTGACTGTATGCGACGATGAACTGTAGATCTTGATATTGGAAACGCTAAAGTCCTCGTGATTTCACGAATAGACTTCTTCTGGGTTGAAACTGCGCTCAAAATCTCTCTGTCTTGTCGCTGGGATGTTTTTATTAGTCTTCCTGAACGCTTTCTTACAATAAAATTTGCATCTTTCGACAAAATTTCATAAATTTCAGACCTTTTATGCTTCATTTGTTTAGCAATATCAGAAACTTTAACATTTTGAGCTTTTAAACACCAAATTTTAGCTATATCAGCAGCAGAGAATTGAACGTTGCGAGGCATTTTTCAACCACTAGAGAATTGAAGAACGAGCTGCGATTTTATACTCCGAAATTGTTACGTCAGATGTACAGATAGCAAAATATGCAAATGTTTTGGTACAGAAGAAATAAAAGCGATTTTTTTTTCATTGTCCATATATTTTAGGAATATCATATTTTGAATTTTATTTTTTTACACACAATCTGCGACACAAGTATAATATTTTTGTATTGTAATATACGTATTTTATGATTCCATATGCTAATTATTTTTTTTTCGTGATCATTGCTTTATTCTTTCAACGGTTACTTCAAAAAATCGCATGTCCATATACTTTTGAGACGCACTTTATATTAGCGCATCTTACTTTTTTGAAGAACGCTGTAGAACAAAATTTGAGACCTGCCCGAAGGACTATGATGTTGTTGAGTGTTGAGCATGAATATGGTTGCTAGTAAAACCAAATTTTTTTAGAACATATTTCTAAATTACCTACGCAGAAAATTTTAGAAAGTGTATTTGTTTTTCAACAGTCCTGCTATTTAACAAGTACACTCAAGTATACCATCTGTTTTCAAAGTCTATTGTTTACTGTGAAAGAGAACAACAGCTAAGTATTATGTGCACTTATTTCAGTTTCCGAGAAACACTACAATGCCAAATTTGTGAGGTTTTCAAAGAGTTATCACTATTGAAGTGCATATGTTGAAGTCTATGTGATGGAAACACTAAACATTTTGATATAGTATCAATCGTTTATTATGACTGCTTAGAAAAGGTGGTCAGATTACTTGGTGGTTTTTGTATTTCAGCAAAAGTTGTAGCTGGAATACTAAGCTCATTAATAAAGATATATAGGTTTTTGTATCATTGGCGAAAGCGCACGAATCTTCCGATATTATATAATCAGGTTTTCGAGTTACCAAAATTTGTCTTTAACAATGATGTTAATAATTTTTTTAATGTCTTCTTAGATTTCAATGACTTTTTTATTAGTTAAATCTTTTTTAACGCTTTCTCAATTTGAAAGGTTAAATATCTTTATTGGTTTAGCTGCTTTTGGAAAAATGAAATTTTTATCTCTCTTATTATTTTTGTGAGTGAATTAAAGATTTAAAATGTGATTTACCCAGAATTTAATGTTGAAAGAATTTCTTCCTTTTCTTCTTTAAGTTCACCCTAATATGCAAATTGAATATTAATTGGTATGTATAGGAATAATTAATTTTTTGTAATAAAAAATTAAGTTTCTGGTGTAAAGTATTGTAATACTGTTTGTATAAAGAATTTTCCGATACTGCAATGTGCTAGTCACGTGTGTGATTCCATAAATAGCATATGTGACAAATTCCCTTAACGTCTTTTTAAATTTTTTAAGCAAGAATGCTGTTATTTATTAGTTGCTATTTATACCATATTCTCACACTATGCGACCATTTGTAGAGTCAGATGATAAAACCTATCGACCTTACGATTGGCCAAGAGTAACGGAAGAGCCCGAAGAGGAAAGAGAAAGAACTACATTGATTCCATTGGCAACAGAAGAGCCTGAAAGTGAAACTGAACAATCTGAAATGCGACAAAAAAGAGGTGAGTTTTATCATGCGAATGTTAAGAATTTGTCTTGTAAAGTGAACTGAATTTTTAAATGCCTCGTGATGTTGTTCTCAAATCCTAAGCATTTGTGTTCCATCATTCCAAAAAAAATTTACTTCATCTCTTTTTCCTATTTAAAAATTATGTTTTTATATTACTATTTTTCAAAATATAAATAATTTATACACAAATTACTTTTGCACTCCTTATAAACATTTATTCATTGTGTGGTAATACATATATCTTGATTTAAATTCAAATAAATTTCGAAATTTTTATTTAAAATTAGTTAACTTTATTCGAAAATGTTCTGTTATTTCAAGATCCAATTCCCAATTTTTATTTAATTACTTTTTACACGCTCTCTAGAAAACTAATGACGTCAGCATTTTCTCAAAAACCGAGTAAAGGGATAAAAATCCCTATTGCTTACAACATTCTATTAAAAATACCTAAGATTCTCTTTCTTGTGTCGACACGTGTAAAAAAATTCCCTATCAAAATCTCATAGTAAAAATTTCTGTTTAGTTCTTGCGTCACTATGTAGACTGATGCGTCTCTTACTACTTTTTCTTTGTACAAAGTACACCTCCTGTGATAAAAATATATCGAAATTAAAATTCAAAAAATGCCTCCTTTTCTACCCCCCCCCCCTGTTAAAATATGCTTATATTACAAATATATTTTAACACACACACACACACACACACACACACACACACACACACACACACACACACACACACACACACACACACACACACACACACACACACACACACACACACACACACACACACACACACACACACACACATATATATAAACATATTTTTATAAATTTTATTGCGAAATATGAGTCATATGTGAACATGAAGTTTTTCTGTCTGATTGATGCCAAATGATTTTAAAAAAATGCTAAATCACTAAATATTGAACCTCAGCTTACTGAAGTAGGATGGAGAAAGACAAATCTCTCTTTTAGGCTTGAATTGACTTTGGAGGGTTTGCTACATCCCTTTCCATGATATATTCAGGAGATGCCGAATATATATATATATATATATATATATATATATATATATATATATATAATTTTTCAAACCTCTTTTCTTGGCTGTTTCGCGTTCA
Source organism: Argiope bruennichi (assembly GCF_947563725.1). Taxonomy (NCBI): domain Eukaryota; kingdom Metazoa; phylum Arthropoda; class Arachnida; order Araneae; family Araneidae; genus Argiope; species Argiope bruennichi. Next base: position 9,889,684 of record NC_079159.1, read on the forward strand.
TTTCCATTTTCTTCCCTGTGCCTCTTCGGGCACTAGCTTCTTACGCCCCTGCCTTTTATTGGCCAGGTAGGAGAATCGGGTACATGGCGGATATTCGGGCCAAATTGTAACTTTTTATTGGCGATAAATCGCTAAATGTGACAATTTTTTTTTAATTTTTTAATAACCCTAAAAGCAAAAAATTAATACCAAAAAAAAAGGATCATTTTGTGGCTTCAAAAACCTTAAAACCAAACAACATCATGTTCTCACATGATAAAAAAAGAAAGAAAATTCAATTAAAAAAATTATAAAAGTCTTTCTTAAATATAAAGTGATCATTTACAACCAGAAGAATCTAAAACAGCAGAAGTACTTTCTTCTTTATTTTCACAACCAAGCATGTTTAGCTCTTAGTTTCGTAGTGCAGAATAGAAAATTGATATGCATTTCGAACTTCTTTCTTCCATCAACTGGATTCAAAATTTCATTTCTATCTACAAATTTGGTGATAATATCCCATACCAAATTTCATCCATCTTATTGAATTCGATTTTGAAATCTGATTATATGCTCACAAATCGCGGAACAAAAACGCTTCCAATAAAAGGATTTTGTCTGCTACTCAGACGAAAATAAAATTTGGTGAAAATAAAAGCCCATCAAATTTCGTTCATTTTACATCTTTTTCTCAGATTAGAAGGCATGTAGGCGGACTTCCAAAAATGTCTTTTTCCGGATTTAGAAAGTTCTAAAAGTTGGGGTTTCATCATATCTAGAGATCAAATATTTTAAAGAGTACTGTAATTCCATCTGTATACCTCGTTTAGTAAAAAAAAAAAAAAAAAAAAAAAAAGAAATGGAATTTGTTTATAAATTTTTTCCTTGAATCGAAATCTTCCGGCCAAATTCAATGTAAAATTCTAGGAAAGATAATTATAGAAAATAAAGCAAACAATATTATAAATATCATTGGAAGTAAGTTGGGAAAATTGTAAGTGTTTTTTTCTCCCCCAAGTGTTATTTATCCTAAAACATCAGAAGGTGTGATTTCTTTTCACCAAAATTAATTTAAACGAAATATTAGATGCAAACACGAGATCTACGTTCTTTTTAAACAAACAAACCTTATTTTCTTGTTTAGGAAGTATACAAAAAGAAACTGTTGTAATCAACAAAGAATTCAATCTCTCGTATTCCAACAATTCTCCAGCTTATTTTTGGGAACTATGTATATCATCTGTGAACTCGATTATTCAAAAAACGTATTGAGCAAGAGTAATGAAATTTGGTGTGTCATTTTAGCTCCAAATTTGTTGATTTTTTATCAAAATATAAAAAATGAAATCCATTGATAAAAACTTATCTATCTGCCCGAGTACTAAAGAACACAATATCACAAAAACATGAAAAGCGGTATATGTGAACCCGTAATCTGAAAAAACCCATTTTCTTAGATGAATGAAATTAGGCATGTAAACTGGTAGCCAAAACTGTAGGTCAAATTTTGGATCTGTTTTGTGGTAAGAAAAGTATCCAAAATGATATTACAAGCACAAAATGGGCCATAGCGTTACTACACTAGAAAATCATGGCGGGGGGGGGATTGTTAGCTTAAGCTTGCGGACTTCACTGACCTTCGAGGGTTTATCACAATCCTTCCTACAGTATCCAAAAGGGCCTCGGTGGCCTGATAGTAAGGTTTTGATTTTGGACCTTAGGGTTCCAGTTTCGACACTTGATTCTTCCGGAAGAGCTACCACGCTAAATCCGCCTGGGACAAAAGTTCTTCCGTTCGTGTGACGCAGGAGCTTGGAGAAGGAGATGTCAGCTCCAGTGCCATCCTCGTCATATGATTGGTGTCTCAGTTTTTCTTTATAAAAATGGCATGGTGACATGATTAAACTAAACCTACTGTATCCAACCACTCATATATATGCTGAGGGAATGTAGATTATAGAAGGGGGACAAAAAAAAAGTGCTGAATTATATAAGTATACAAGAAAGTCGAGGAGAGAAAAATTCCATTAGTTTTTGCAAAAACTTGTCAGTTTTCGTTTTCGTAGAATAAACAGTACGTCCATCATTAAACATTTCAATTTGGCATGAATTTCTTTTATAAAATACACTACCACTTTAATTGTTTTTGGAAAGAAATATTAAAAATAAATAAACATTTAAAGCGTGTTTTTATGCCTGCATTGGAAAGTTCGGAATAATTTTTAATGAAAGTCAGGAAGTTAAAATCAAATCGCAGAAATATGAAATGTCTATAGAAATATTCACTGAAAAATTGGAATTTTAATTACACTTAAAACATATTTTTCATTTTTATAGCATTTTTAAATTTAAAAAAACAACTGCAAATCTTATTACTTATGATATTTATTGTGGCTTGATTTCTGTACAACAATATATTCATAGTCTCACGCTTTTGCGATTTTTATTATATTTTTTTGACATTCAAGATTATTTTCTTCTTGCTACCTCCATTTTATTAATAAAAGTGTGTTTTAAAATTTTTTCTTATTTTTTATTGTTTACTTACTAATCTTAAATATATTTCATAATCCATTATCATAAATATTATGGAGCCCTATAAATCGAATTTTTCTCAAATACACTATTAGTTGTTGCTTTTGATACGAAATAAAAAATTAATTAAAATGGATCGAATTACTCATAATTAAGTTTAGAAATTTTTAGATATTACATTTTCAAGTGGAGTATGAAATTCCAAAATTTCAGAATTCAAATATATCAGAAAGTAAGACACGAATATAATTCGAATATTAAATTGTATCTTTACATATATGAAACTTATAAACTGAAAAAAAAAAAAGAAAATGGCGAGTGAAAATCTTATTTAAATATATTTTTATTTAAGTTAATAGAGGAAAATATTACAAATTGACAGAAAATAGAAATATGGTTGACTGATGACGAATCTGTTCTGCTTTAAATTTCAATACAAACACTCATAATGCTTAAATTTTTAAGAATTTTGAAAGTAAAAAAAAATATAATTCCAGATCATAAAAAGTTTAATACATGCTGAAAACAAAGTTTATCCAATTTAAAGTCTCATTTTTCAGAGCCGCAGAAGGTACATTCATTTTATTCATTGCAAAGGTTTCAAGCAGTTCAATCGAGACCCGATTCCTCCGAATAACCGTCGTGTAAGCGGGTCTGGGAAACGTTAAATCCATTGGGGCCAAACGTCCTCCCATTGCTGTGGTGTGGAAGTTTGGAGAGGGGAGATGCCAGATCAGGTGTAGTTTTCGTCATCTGACCGGGGTTCAAAATCACAAAGTCTGTTCCAAAATAGCCCATTGTTGCTTTAAAATGGGACGTTGATAAAACTAAACTAAACTAATCCAGTAGTCCTCTTCCAGGCGATCTTCAAGACCTTACGCCCTTTCTGGTAGGCGAGTCGTCATGGCGTAGACCAAGACCAATCCAGCAGCTCAAAATATATTATTAATAAAATGTAGAAGTTATTTATAGATAATCAAGAATATTGATTCGTTATCAAGCTTAATTTTAAAATAGATCTTGTTTTATAAATGGAATAACTAACGAAGATTTCTACAGTGAATGCGACGCAATTAATCTTGCTGTCATGATATTAAAAATTAATTTGAAACATTGGCACAGCTAATAACAAAAAGGTGAATTTGTTTAAAATGATTTATTTAAGTAAGCATTACAGATAACGGTGATAGAGTATTTTGTCCTCGTATGTTTTTTTTCTTTTTCATATGGTTAATTTGAAGTAAATTATGTGAAATGTAAAATTGATTAATGTAGACAGATTAAGCGAAGATGATTAATTCGCATCTTTTTTTTAATAAAAAAAGGAATGCATAAAACTGATAATGCTTAGGTATAAAGAATAATATCTTGCACACGAAATCAAATTTAACGATGTAAAGGAAATGTCAATTGCTCATCATAATGCTTGCTAATCTGACAAAATAAGTATTATTTCATATACATTTCTATTTAAAGAGTATACTATAATTTCAGCATAAATGCAACATAGCTGAATTTAAAATCTCAGAGAATGAAAAGTGTTTGGTGAACCATACTTCTACGACCCTTTAATTTATGTGAAAAGAAAATTAATTTAAAGTAATCATATTTAAAATATGAAAATAAAAATTCATATATCCCAACTAAAATCCTTACAAAATATAAGATTGTTTGATATGGGATTATTTGAAAGAGCTGATTTATCAAACCTCAATCACGACAAAAAATCTTAGCTTCATGCTTCTGAATCATTTAAAAAAAATCGTTGTGAAAATGCTTCACTTCTTATTCCACGAACTGCCAACATTTGTCCACACTCATTCCGCACTTTTTCCTCAAACTGAACTATTTGGCATATCAAAATGTCGTGACTAGAAGAACAACTATGTTTTGATATGCCAAACAAATTTAGTTTAAAACTTTGTTTCTAAACAATTTTTCTTCATGTGTGTACATTGTTCTTGATATTTTAAACAAAATGTTTTCGTTATAGGATGATATATCAGCAATTTTTTTAAAAACAATTTTTTCGAAAACTAGGGTCAGAATTATTTGGTGAATCGTATGATATGGAGCTTTGGAAAGAACTGCAATACTCTCGCTTTATCAGATATAAAAGCAGATTAAAAATATTGTATGCATTTCTATTAAGACACTCAGTGACTCTTTGATGTCTTTTCGTTAAACAGATTAGCATGGAGATGCGAATAACTATTAGACCAAAATATATTTGATGCACCAGAAAGTTATTTCTTTTTGTTTGAAGTTCAAAATTCACGTGAGACTTTCACAAGTTCCTGAAGAGGAATAAATTGCACTTTATAACTTTTTATGGAATCTGCCTTCAAATTTTAAAAGTTTCAGTATATTAAAATTTTTCACATCAGTAAAATAAATTAATATGTAAATGTAGATTTCTTTATGATTTAGGGAGATTCTCCATTTTTCGTCATTATATCATTGTTATGTATGACCATTCCTTTTAAAATGCAAGAATCTGTGATATTTCGTTAATTTTCAACGTAGGATCTTTTGCTTGTCCTCAGAACGAACACTACAAACGTTGTGGATCACCTTGCCCTCAAACCTGTTTCGAAACACCCCCTTGCCCTTCTAATTGCTGTTTAGAGGGTTGCTTTTGCAACAAAGATTTAGTGAGAAGTCCTTTTGGAAATTGTATAAAACCAGAGGATTGCCCACTGGATACCAAAGATGAAAAAGGTACGAAATCAATAATTTGAATTTCATCATGTATGCATCATGCTGAAATTCATAGAGAAATTCATGCTGAAATGCACATGCTTCGACTTCATTGTCGAACAATGAATTGATCTTGTACTCCGATACATTTAAAGTCTATATGGGTATGTTGCATGCTATCCTGAAAACTTAACTTCTGCTGGTTAGAGATGGAAAGGGAAATTACAAATATCATTGTCTATTAACTGTATTTCTTGTTATCTGACTGATAATAAAATCATGCTCTCCAAACAGAATTGGGAAAAGTGAAATACGTTCATGAGATGGATTTTCACTTATTCATTGTTTTCTGAAGATTATTTTTAAAAACGGATCTGATCTAACTAAGCGTATATCGATCAAAAAGGATTTTTTTATTAAAACTTTTAAAATATTTTTTAAACACATTACGTGACATTTAGAAGAAGATTTATTCTTTAAAAAAATGTTTCAAAACTCAGATGATAATATTATATATTCCTCCTAATAATTCTCCGTTAAGTATCCTGTTACAAAGCTTATTTTAACGGACTATTTTTAATATCTGTCTCCAGTAATTAATTATACAACACCAACAGACTCATAGATTATTTTTGCATACAGTTCATGAAATATTTTTGAATGTAACACCATGAAGGATTTGTATTTTCTTCAAATAAAACTCATGAGATTTGTTCCTATCAGTTCGCTGTGAAGTACTGAAAAGAAACTTGGATTCCTTTTCGAAACATTCAATAGGTTTCTCTCCAACAATTCAATATGCGGTACTAAGAGCATTGTTTCTAGATAAATAATATTCACGATAGTTGTTCAAAACAGCTCGTTATAGAGCTATTTGAGAGATACCGATATTTTCATAGAAACTTTACACACTTTATACTCAGTACCTCATTTTAAAGCATTAAGAATACATAATCTCTTTATGTTTCAACGAGGTTATGTAATAGTTTCTGCCCATCAAGTTTCTCTTGCACATATAATTCATTCAATTATGAGTAAAATCTAAAATTTTTTTTAGATTCTTTTGTTTTTTACGTCATGTCTTTTACAAATTCATCATATGAATCTGTCAAGTATTAAAAGATATGCCTTTACTTACACACTCAATCGTGACTAAAGATTCAAATAAATAAGCTCTTTTGTTCTCGATTAAAAAAAAACAACAGGTGGCAGTCATTCCCTTGAAGCTTTCTTGCATACCAGCTAATAACGGTCTTATCCCCTTTTCTCTGCATAAAATTATGAAGTTTGCATAAGGTCGCGAATTCCTTGCTAATAATTGGTGGACGATACTTATGAAATATAGACTATAGGCGTTAATTTAGTGTTTTTATTGAATTTTTTGAGAGAATATGTATTTTCGGAACCTTTTTGAAACCAAAATAGGGCACAAAACTAAAGTTGTGATCACAAGATAACATGCCGAATTTCATTGATTTAATTTTTGATGAGCTATTACACTTACAGGCATGTGAAAGTGCAGACCTACAAACGGTCAAATATTTAATAAATTTGGTTCAAAATTTGATAAGAATATAAATTTTGTACGCTAAATTTGTGCATAAAATTTTATTTACCTAATGTCACTTGTATTCGAATAGACAGACAGATTTCCCGTAAATAACTTTCTCACAAAATTTGATAGATATCTACACATTTGGTCGCAAATCCATACACCAAATTTCAGTCGTCTAGTTTAAAATGTTTCTAAATTATCGTATTCACAGACAGACTGACGGAATGCCAAAAATGAGTCTCTCGGACTCAAGGAAATCCGAAACGTGGAAATTCGTATACAATCTCGAGTATGAAATTTCTGACAATTTCAATACTTCTTCTATATTTTGTGTAAGAGGAGGTAAAAAAGAACCCATTATTGGCAAGGGACTAATTTGTATATGGCAAAAGGATCCAACACTTGGCTAAACATAAACTATTATGCAGAAAACCCTATTTAACTATCTTCTTATTTTCGAGATCCCATTACGTTTAAAATGCTTATAGAAGTAAATTATGGGATTTTTACACATAAAAGCTTGGTGAAAATAAATTCAACCATTGCATACAACCATACACGTATCTATTGGGAATAACAGAAATTTTCATCTTAATCATTTTATTTCAAGTGCTACAAAAACTGATTTCTTTTCGGTAACATTTTATATTTCTTAGTAAAAAATTGGTCTTACTGATTCGTGTCATGTACATTTCAACCTCTTCAAACAGTTGCGTTTCAATGGATTAAAAAAATCAAAAATGTATATAGAGTTAAATTATGAAACTAATATGAATAAACTATGAATAAACATTTTTTGGTTTATTATCTTTTTTTAATCATGTGAGAACATAATGTTCTTTTGATTTAAGGTTTTTAAAGGAAAAAAAAAAAAAAAAAAAAATGTTAAAAAAAAAATACTTTTTTTTTGGCCTCGAGGAAAGTTTTGGAGCTTGACCGATTTTTATATGGGGGGAAAAACCCCATCGTTTTTTAAATATCTACGCGTGTGTAATCTGATCTGTTTGGTTGTTTCAAACCGGTTTAAACTGGTTAATGATTTATATTTAATTAAGACAAACAATGATTTAAAAAATAATGATGTTTTCACATGATAAAATGAAACTTGTGATAGCAGATTTCAATTTTTGAAAAAAAAATCTCATTTCAGATAAGTGTCCTCCAAGAGAACATTTCACAAAATGCCACAAAAACTGCGAGAAGACTTGTGCTAATTACAACAAGCGGCATCCTTGTCCAAAATTGTGCAAGAAAGGATGCGTGTGTGATGGTGGGTTAGTCAGAAACCGAGAAGGAAAATGCGTTCCCCGTGACCAATGTCCAAGTACGATAATGTTTACAAGTTATTTATTAGATAACTTTGTTTTTGACAATTTATTTTTGCATTTCGTTTACTGTGCTTCAAACTGATGATATGACGTAATTGATGATACGATAAAATTATAATGATACAGCCGGTTCCTGCATTTTATTGACTAGTACCGAATCAATGAAATGAGGCATTATAAATTAGACAATTTGATTATCAATCTGTTTTTGAGTTTTGTAAATTGCGCCCCAAATTGATGCAGTGCTTTAATTATATATTTGGAGTTTAATTGACAATTTATCCTGGAATTTCTTTAATTGTGTTACCAGTTGATGAAATGATGTAAGCATATATTAGGATCTCTAATTGTGAATCCATTATTAAATTTCTTTAACTGATCTTTGTATTGATGAAATAATACATATATCTGTCCTTTGATTCCGTTAATTGCGTCTCGAATTGACAATCTGTCCTAACAATTTCTTTAACTATGTTCCGAATTGACGAAATGATGCAGTTATGTATTAAGATCTCTAATTGTCAATCGATTAATGCATTTCTTTAACTGCGTTCTGCATTGAGAAAATGCTACCATTATATATTAGGATCTCTAATTGTTAATCTATTGAGGAATTTATTTAACTGCGTTCTGCATTGAGAAAATGCTACCATTATATATTAGGATCTCTAATTGTTAATCTATTGAAGAATTTCTTTAACTGCGTTCTGCATTGAGAAAATGCTACCATTATATATTAGGATCTCTAATTGTTAATCTATTGATGAATTTCTTTAACTGCATTTTGCATTGATGAAAGGATACATATTAATGTCCTTGATTGAAAACTATCCTTTCATTCCGTTAATTGCTTCCCGAATTATTGATATAGTATATGATATACAAGGATATTTATTTGACAATATGTCCTTGCGTTTCTTTAGCTATGTTTTGATTTGATGAAATGAATTAATTATGTATCATGATCTTTAATTGACAATCGTTCCCTGCATTTCGTTAACTGCGTTTTGTATTCATGAAATGATGCAATTACATATTGAGATCACTAATTGTCAGTTTATTAATTCATTTCTTTAACTGCATTCTGCAATGATGAAATGATTATTAGGATCTGGATGATGGAATTATATATTAGGATCTCTAATTGTTAATCTATTGATGAATTTCTTTAACCGCATTTGGCATTGATGAAAGGATGCATATTAATGTCTTTAATTTATCCTTCCATTCCGTTAATTGCCTCCCGGATTTTTTTAAAAAAGTGTATTATTTGCTAGTATCCTTGATTGACAGTCTGTCCTTGCATTTCTTTAGCTATGTTTTGATTTGATGAAATGATGCAATAATGTATTAAGATCTTTAATTGGCAATTGTTCCCTGCATTTCATTAACTGAGTTTTGAATTTATGAAAAGGGGCAACTATATATTTATGTCTTTAATTAAAACACATTCTTTCATTCGTTAATTGCATTCTGAATTGATAAAATACTGTATTATATATCTATATCTTTCATAGACTATGTGCCTTTGCATTTTGTTAATACGCCTTGAATTGATTAAATAATGTATTATATATCTATATCTTTCATAGACTATGTGCCTTTGCATTTTGTTAATACGCCTCGAATTGATTAAATAATGTATTATATATTAGTTTTTTATTGTCAATATTTTTAATTAGTTAATTGCGTTCTGAATCGATGAAATGATGTAATTGCATACAAGATTTTTTAACTGATAATCTTTCGTTGCATTTCGTTTATTATGTTCCAAAATTATCTATCTTTAGTATGTGAAAGTTTCGTTTTGTTATTGGAAAAAATTTAAGCTGTTTTAACAAAACATAATTCTTCGATTTAAAAAAAAAAACAAAAACACCTTGTTTGAAACAGAAAACCTTGTTGGCCAAACAGAATTTGTTTTGCCATAATCTAAAGTTTATTAGCTTTCACTAATTGGGAGATTTTGCTTTTATTTAGAAAAGATGATGGCCGATGAAGATGATGATTCTCACGGTTGTCCCTACGAATATACCTGCGATGTCTATTGCGTCACACAAGGTAAGATAAGTGGATTCTGCGAAGGAAATGTTTGCAAATGCCGAGGCAAAGAGAGGGATTAATCAAGAGGGATTGGATATTTGAAATGATAATTTGGCTGTAAATTTTATCTCAATGTATACAGAAAAAGAAACATTTGATTAGATTGAACATTAGTTTTATTTTTACAGAATTTCAATATGAATAAAAAATATATTATGTTTTCTGAAAATTCCGTTACTTTTTTTTTGTTCTGTTATTTTTATTTATGAATTATTATTATTATTATTATTTTGAAATGACTATTGCTGTTTGCAAACTGTGCGACTGCAATGTTGATTGTAATTTTATCTTGGTTTCAATTCATAGAAATGTTAATAAATTCTTATTATAAATTATTATTGATTAAAATATAAATTAACATTTATTTATTATTATTTATTTTTATTGAAGTATTAATAAATTAAATACTTTTTCAAATCAAATAATTCAATCAAAAGCTGTAGATATTTGTATCCTTTCAGATCAACTTTTTATTCAATAAGCATTTATATAAAAAAAAAATCTTCGTCACATTAAAAATAATGAACTAAATAAGAGAATTAAGAAAAATTACTAAATGATATTAAATCGAGGCACACATTAGTGTATCGTAGCACCGACAATTGTTAATTGTTTTATCCGAGATTAACAACTGATCTTTTTAGCGAATCTATTGAGTGATCTACATGAGTATTAAATCTCACGAGTGAAAGTTGGCAATTAAAATATTGATTTGACGCTGCTTCGCATCGAGTGGAGAAAACAAACAAACAACAAGAATAAAACACACACACATACAAGAAAACCGACGTCAAGGATGAGAAAAACTGTGACTCTTAAAGAGAAATATAAAGATGACGATTTTGACTTTTTTTAATGAGGCATTAAGGTTGTGGAGTTGGAGAAAGTTAACAGCTCAAATCATCCATGGTCATATTTCCAACAAATCAATATATTGATCTATCACATTGAAGGTATCAGACGAATGACCATTATTCCTTCATCTGAGCATTTGATGACGGTATCCAACTGAATATGACATGTTTGAAGAGCAATAATTGGACTAAATCCAAAGTTGCTTTGGGGGCTATTGATAATTTTACAATTTTTTAGAGTTATATAAAAGATATAGTATAACATCCTACCACTGAGTATAATTTTTCATGCAGTATTTACGTCATGGAGAAAGTAAATTGAACATACGGCTTGAAATGGGAATTCTGTTTTCTACTATTAAACTGAACTATTAGTTTTTATTTATTTTGATTTAAGTTTCTAAATCTTAGATATTTCGTTGTCGTGTCTCATAAGGGTTAGCCATTCCTGTTTTTATAAAGATTCATTTTCCAATTTTTCCTAATAAAATTGGGATAGAATGGTTATAAATTATATCAAATTAAAGAGATTAAATTTGTTATGATGAGGGATAGGCTACGAAATAGAATCTATTTTTTTAATTGAAAGACAATAAAAAAAAACAGGACTTTGAGGTACTTGGGAATGGACTGCAAACTAAATTATTTGATAATAAATAATAATCATTATAAATAAATTTTCTTCAAATCAATTTTGTTACTATGATCAAACACCTGTGTGCTTGTCCCAAATGACCTCATATTTTTCAGGAATTATTGGCCACATATCGGGGTAATTATGAATGTTGCTATAATTATGAGTAGCTACTATTAAATTAATTTGGGACAAAGGCATTGTTTAATGAGCCCTACAGAACATGATTATACCGGGTGAGGTATAAATTCATGTAAACTTCAAAAAATCATTAAAAAAAAAGTAATGTAAAAGTAAAGTAAAAAATTGCGATTTGCAGGAATATGTTCAGAGAGTCTTTGGATTTTGTTATTTCCATTAAAAAATGTATTTAAAAAATGACCGATAGATGGCGCTCACACGGTCATACCGAGACGGTTTATGCAAATCAGGAAAACAGAGCACAGTAACATTATAGTACATTTTATTTTAAAGCAAAAGATGCTCAACAATGACCGCCACCACAAGGTATTAAGCAAGTGAGGCGCGTAAGTACGCCTATTACATCCGCGTGTAACCTGTCGGCATCGATGCCGCAAACGGAAAATTGAATGCATCTTTCAGTTCCCCCAAAGTGGCAGGAGAGCCGCGGTAGACACGAGACTTCAGGTATCCCCACAACCAAACGTCCGCTGGAGAAAGATCTGGCGATCGTGAGGGCCACTCATTCTTACATCCTTTGCTTATCACTCTGTCCTCAGTGAATGTGTCTAGGAGGAACGTCTCAGCGGAACTAGCAACGTGGGGTGGGGCACCATCCTGCATGAAGGTGACGGAAGATAAAGCACGACTTTGCTGCAAAGCAGGCATAACGTGGTCTCGCAAAAGTCTAAGATAGCGTTCTGCAGTGACGGAACAGGTTTTCCAACCAGATGCAGGGCAACGCTCTTCAAAAAAGAAAGGATTTAGAATGAAGGACGCAGTGAGACCGCATGAAATAGTCACATGTGGAGAATGTAGTGGTTTGGTCGTGTACGCACGAGGGTTTGATTCTGCCCAGATACGACTGTTTTGCGTATTGACGTCATCATGAAATGAAAAGTGGGCTTCATCTTTTCACATGATGTTCAGTAACCATTGTGGGTTCACGTTCCATTTGTGCGAGCACCCATGTTGCAAAGGCTTGTCTTTTCTCACAATCTGCTGGCAACAACTGGTGAAATGCCCCGATCTTGTAAGGATGCAGCTTCAAAATTTCGCGCAGAATGCGTCGGATCGACCTTCCCGGAATTCCTGTTATTTTTCCCGCTTCACGTGCACTGGACCTCCCCGTTGAAGTCTCGGCTGCTACATTTCTCATGACCCTTTGGACAACAGGGATGCGGTCAGTGCTGACGGATGGTCTGCCACTTCGTGGACGATCCTCTAATCTTCCCGTTTCCTCAAAACGACGAACTAAATTCAATATCCCATTCAATGAAATTGGGATTTTCTTCGCCTTAATTCCTTTCACCGTCCGTAACTGTCGCAATGCTTTAGTCGCGTATTCACCGTTCTTATAGAACAATTTCACCACTAATGCTCGATCCGGTAGCGATAGCATGCTACTGGCGTCGAAGGGCAGATGCATTTCTAGCCTTGTGTTTTATAGCTATACTGATTTGCATTAACAGTCTCAGTATGACGTATGAGCGCCATCTCTAGGTCATTTTTTAAATACCCTTTTTTTTAAATGGAAATAACAAAATCCAAAGGCTCTCTGAACATATTCCCGCAAACCGCAATTTTTTTCGAGCATTACCTTCTTTATTATGATTTTTTGAAGTTTACACGAAATTACGAATTACAGGAACCCGGTACACTCACATACATTATAGGCTTAATTCTGTCTCATACAATCATTTCAAATCTTAGAAAAGAACAATTTCTGCAAAATTAGTTAGAAATTATCTGAAATGAACCTATATTTTTCTAATAAAAAAAAAGCAAGGTATAAGTTTTCTCAGACATATTTAATCTCAAAACAGCATACTTTTCAAGGGATTAAAGGAATAATGAGTAGAATAGAGGAAAAGCTTTAATCAGGAGATATCACTTAGAGAAGCAAAAAAGTTGAATGTTTCACAGTAGTATAGTATTAATATTAGAAAATTTTTGCATGCTTTGTTATTGTTTCACCTACTTGCCTGATATAAATATCTAAGGTTTGCTAATTATTGATACTACTCTGCCATTGTAATTCTTCTTATTCACAAGTTGGGAAAGGATAGTTAAGATAATGTCTATTAGACAAGATAACTAATTAATTTAAGATAGTTTGGATAATTTTATATTAAATTTCGCCTCAAAAATGTTCTTTCTCTACTTGAAATATTTAAATTTTCTTATTGTACAATAAAAAGTATTATTCTTACAATATTAATAAACATTTATTCTAGGTGAAAGATACATTTGTTATTCAAATATTCTATCTGAAATTTATCTCTGTATGCATCTGTCATTTCTTAAACCCTGTAATTATATTTCAACTGATAAATTATTTTCATTTTCTTCTGCTGTTGTCGCTATGGTTACTTGAAGTATTTTTATTTGATTATGAATCTATTTTGAATTCATTTTGTTTTCATTCGAATAGTTGAATCTGGTGTAAATGCGGCAACTACAATATTTCAAAAATTTAAACTTAATGGTTTTTAATACATTGCAAACGTCAGAATTTCATTAATAAAGTAGAAAATCAAAAAAGTAACAAAAGGATATAAAAACAAAAAAATAACAATGGAAAAACGTTAAAGATGGGAACTTAAAAGTTGTTCTATTAACTCAAAATGGACAACAATATTGTTAGGATATCTTAGCAATATTGTATAACATTCTAAATATCGAACTGCATCATTGAGATATAGGACAATATTTTCTGATAATAGGAGATAAAGTAATGTAATAAGTATTTAAAAATAAAATAAATTTAAATTAATATTGCCACTTCGAGAATTCAAAAACAAATCTGAATATTGTGAATTATTATTTCGTAAATGAAGCTGAAGATGATTAAACTTAAAAGAAAAATCATTTTTCTGTAAGTAATTTAAAACATCGAAGCCTTTGTATAGTTAAATGATCGAATGTTTCCAAATTTTATCAATAAATGATAAAATTTTTCCGAATTTTATCATGATAAATAAATAAATGTATATCATTCAAATATTATGAACTTTTTTTAAATTCAGAATAGTATTGAGACTGCAAAAAATGTATCGATAGGAATAATGAGAAAAAATTACGATAGAATTATGCAAGATGTCCTAAAAAACTAGAGCACACTATAAACGTGTGCTAGTACTGTCTAGAGGCGATATTCCGTTAAATGTCACCTCTAGACACGTACTTCCAACTATAAATTTTCATTAAATAAGAGGTAATTGGTGAAAATTTTATAGGCTTCTGTGGATGTTAATGGTAAAATTACAAGATAAAATATATACACGACCTGTACCGTAAAAGTATCATTAGTAAAATATTTCTCTTATATTCATCTACGCACACAAAAAGTTCCATTGTTCTATCTCCAAATCTTTCAAAGATATTTTTATTTTTAAATTTTGAGGAACGGATCATAAATGAAGATGGAAGATTTATTATAGAATTAGAAATTTATTTACAACAGAAAAACTATTATATGCAAATATTTGCTAATATATCATTTAATCATAATGAATTGAAATAGATGTTCAAATCAGACATACTGATATCCAGTTTGATTGGTCGGCAGTTGTAATTCCAGTTTTATTAAGGAAGGAAGGAGAACGTGAGAAAATGAGAATAGAGGATTCTTTACTCACGATTATGTGCGTGTTACCAAACTTTTCAATAGAAAAAAAAACGCGTTGTGTTTTGGTGACGATGAATGGTTTGAATATTGATGCTATATGCAAAAGTAATGCATTTGCAAATGCTTGAAAATATTGTTAAAAGAATAAAACTTTGCCAAAAATGTTTTTTTGAATGTTATAAAAATATTATGAGAATTTATTTGAATTTATATAAATTATTTAAGATTTAAGAAAAAATTAATTTTTTTAAATTTAAGGAAAAAAAAATGTGTTATCATTTTTTTATTCTGCTCTTTTTAACAAAATATTATTATATGAACATTATCCCTGAAATGTACTACAAACGATTGTTTCGATACCAATCAGAGATATAAAAAGTGGTCTAAGTCAATAAATTTATATTTCAATATCTTCAGAAATTTCAAAGAAAGAAACCTGAAGATTTGTATGTGCATAGTTAATTGTAATTCTTTTTATTAATTGAAACTTTTTAACTATGGGACACGTATCAAAGTTCAATTTTTAAATTTTTATTATAAATGTTCCAAAGTATTTTCTTACAATTGCCCAGCTTATTTAAAGAAATCATTTATTTGGAAGCATGCATTCAGATGCAATATTTAAGGAAATACACGGTAATTAATTTTATTTAGTCAACTTAAATAAAATAAATTTAATGATAACATAAAAAACAGTTTTACTGTTTACCTTAATCAATAAATAAATCATATTCCAAGAATTGCGCATGTAATTTTTCATGTGACTCTGAAGTATCAAACATGGATTGTTTCACTATCAAAACTGGAATAAAACATTTTCACAGTTCAGTTTAAAGACTTTAAGTGCTTCATTTAAGGGAAGGACAATACACTCAGTTTACACAATCAGTTGAAAAAAATATTTTCATTTTGAAAAACTAAATGATGAATATTTGTTGATTGCTAAAACAGAAACTACAAATTCAAGAAAATTAGTTTTATCATTTCTTTACATCACAAATAAGATGAAATAATAGCTTAATAAATAAGCGCATGATTAATTGATGACTTAATTTACAGCTAAAAAGTTTTAAAAAATTTGCTTTTATCCCCAGATTTTATGAAGAAAAAGGAGCTTGAATAGAAAAAAAATTATGTTAATGATGAAACCAGTGAGAGTAATCTCTTGAAATGTTTCCGTGCATTCCCAATGAAAGTGTTATACCTCCCCTCCACCTCCCACCCCTAGTCTAATTTAGTCGTGGACTGTGAACTTGAACGCTACGAATGCACAAAGTCTCGCATATGAACAGGGATAGTGAAAAAAAGTCTAAGGTGCATTTTGAAAGTCTCTTAACTAACTGTTTTGGAACAAAATGTGACGCAGAAGAACAATTTTATTAACAAGATCACACAGGGAATTTCATTTACATAAGACTATTACAATCATCATCCATTCTCAAGTTGACTATCGTGTCAGAAAAGGCTATTATAAGAGGTCGTAACAATGCTAAGATTTAAACATAGGAAACTGAAATGCCATTTTGTGTTTAGATTTGTCACACAGTAATGACAAACCAATATATATTTAGTCTGTTTTCCTAAGATTAAATGGATCCAGAATTTTCAAAAAAATCTGTAATTATAACATCAAAATTTTGTACTAAATAGTTTATTTTAATAGTTTTGTTTTTAAGTTATCAAGTTATATGCATACACATATCGATAAACAGTCAAACTGATGATGGGTTTTGTCCGATAGAAAATTTGATATACATCATCGCCTAAGTTAATACAATCTAGTCTTCTTTTATCTTAAACTGCATGTTTAACGAAATTTTCTATTGAACAAAATTTTCTACAGAATCCTGCTGCTGTTTACTCTACGTGTTACAAAATATAAATTCTATTTCTTTTTCGAAAATTTTTCGGTTGATCTTTTGAAGTATTTTAGAACCTCTTATTTTTAAAATTTCATCAAAATCTAAAAACTGGATTGTCCTGATTTCATGCATATTATAAAGTGTAGTTGAAAGTAGCTGGGATAGACAGAATAGCGAGTAATAAAGATGACAACAAAGAGGTTATTAAAATGACTGCGTAAGCAGAGATGTTGACATCATTTGAGACATCACGATGAGAAGTACAATTTCAACAAACTGTTACAGTTAAAGTATTCAAAACTAAATATTTTGTTTGTTTGGAACCCGATTATAGACATTTTCGCTGTTTAAGTTGTAAAAAGTAATTAAAGTAAAAGTAAAAGACACATTTTTGGAAAATTTCTCGTTGTCTGTAACATAAGAAACTTAAAAACGGTTTGAGCTAGAAGGATGAAATTTAGTATATGTTATTTTCACCAAAGTTGAAGATTTCTATCCGATTTGAGCAAAACTTAATTATAGAACGTCTGTCTGATCGGCTTTACGGATATAACTCAGTGCGATAACTATAAAACGAAGAGAGCTAGATGGATAAAACTCAGTATACATATTTAACTTTGATATTATAGACATGTATGAAATTTAGAGCCAAATCCAACAAAAAGTTGACTGTCTGTCGGTCTGTATTTACTGAAGCATGTAAACGCGATAACTCAGAAACACAATGACTTAAATATATCAAATTTGCTTTGTAATTTTAAAACTGCCAAATTTTGCCAAATTTTCATTTCAATCGGTTGGAAAGAAAAGCGTTTAAAGTGCAAAGTCACCTTTATTAGAAATCGGAATCATTGTAAAACCAGCTGCAGGATGAGGCCACTACCTCTGATTTTACAATTAAGTTTTGAAATCGTACGATGAGATTTTATTATATAAAACTCAAATGTAATTCCGAAAATATTTTTCGTTCTTAGGAACTATAAATCGTGAATATTCAAAAAATTTCAAAAAGAAATTTTATTTTGAAAATTAGAATATATTGTATACGAAAAGTATAATACAAGTGGGAATGCTTTTTTTTTCTCGCAATTTTCCCTAGTATTTTCACAAAAAGGTGAAGAACGAGTCAGAGGGTGACGTCGAGAAGAGAGTGAGAACGAGTGATCCAAACACAGACACAGCCACATGCTCAGGAAAAGTATAAATAAAATATCTCAAATCCTCGGAAGTAGCTTTTCTACTGACGGCTTATTTTTTTGCTTTTCTATTTCGCAATTTTGTTTTTAGTCAGTTTATTTATGTAAATATTATTGCCAGAATATTGTTTTTACACTGCTTTAAAAGTCAAATCGGAAAACAAAAATATTTATTCAATGATGCCCTTTTCCACTAGTTATTCCTTATAGCATGATTTCCATGATTTTTAAAACAGATTTTCAGTTGTGTGACCTCTTATTTTCACAAATTAATAAAAATTAATTGTGAATTATAACCCTACTGCCTTAGAGATTAGTAAACGTGTTTAATATTTTTACTAAACTTGTAAATAAATTCGATAGTAAGAAATGATGCAGGGTGGCCATAAAATATTTTCAAATTTAAGGAACTAAATTGAAATTTTAATGAAAATTATAATTAATGAATTATCTTCAGTCAAAATTAATGAACGAAGCAAAATCAAACTTCATGTGCAAACTGTGGACGAACTGGGCAAATAAATGCCGTATAAAAGTAGATATATAAACTTGAAGCTACCAATTAATTATCTTGTACTAAGCAAAGATCAGCATGTGGCACGCATGGGTCAGGAACTCTAAAGTGGGTTTTTAAAAAAGTTTAAAAGTTACAACATTATATCATTCTTATTCATATGCGCTTTTTCTTATGTATCGAAAAATCGATGAAATTTTGCTTAATTCATTCTCTTTGCGTTCATTATAATGAATTATTGACCTGTTTTCGATCTAAAAGTGCCAAAATCTCACCTAAAGCTTATTTTTTGTCATAATGGTTTTTTTCAGAATCAATCTTTCGATATTTTTATAGTTTTCACATGAAGTTTGGTTTCATTCCTTTCTTTTAGCGATAAATTCCAATAAAAAAACTATTTAATATCGTATATAATACGATTTTTAGGCTCTGTGAGCTTCAGACGGAATTCTTAAAGAGGAAATGCTACTTCATTTTGACCTAAAATAGATCTGATTTCCTTGTACATTGCCCCTTTTTGACATAATAAATAAATATCAAATTATAGTTACTATTTGAGTTTTTATTTTAATCAATTATTCTTCATTCTTGATTCTTTTATATCTATTTTTGATTTTAAATATACTTAGTTGTTTTTTTCCATAACGAATTTAACGATTTGAAAAATAGCCAATTAGAATCGTTGAATTGGTCATGCAGTGCAGTTCTAAAAATCTTTATTATATTTTTAGAATATTTTTAGAAATACTAGATCTACACTTATATTTTTATTACATATTTAAACTTTGACTTTTAGAAAATTTTATGCTTCCCGTGTCTTTAATAAAAAAATTAATAAAGACAGACAAATCGAGTTTAATTATCATGCAACAATGTTTTCGACCAGACGTTCAAATATTTTTTAAATCTTCTAGTAGTAATGCTTTTCCATTTAAATTTCATGAAAATAATATACAAAACAGGCAAAAAAAAAAAAAAAAAAAAAAAAAAACAGCAACCAACAACAATTTTCGAAGCCTGGGGATATACGCTGCTTTAAAAAAAGAATGAAACCAAATTTCATATACACACTATAAAAGGATAGAAAGGCAGTTTCTGAAAAAAATACCCATTATGACAAAAAAAAGTTTTAGGTAAGATTTTGGCATCTTTAGAGCGAAAACAGGTCAATAATTAATTATAATGAACGCAAAGAAATTGAATTATTTAAAATTTGTTTTTGATATATAAGTATTTCTTTTTGATTTTTCAATATATAAGAAAATGTGCACATGAATAAGAATGATATAATGTTGTAACTTTTAAAATTCACTTTAGAGTTCCTGACTCATGTGCGCCACATGCTGATCTTTGCTTAGTACAAGATAATTAATTGGCAGCTTCAGGTTTATATTTCTACTTTTAAACAGTATTTATTGATCCAGCTCGTCCACAGTTTGCACATGAAGTTTGATTTCGCTTCGTTCGTTTATTTTAATTGCAGATAAATCAAAAGAGGAAAAATGGTTCATAATGAAATTTGTAATATTTTAATTTATAAATTTGAACACGATATATTTTTTGTGGCATCTAGGATGAAAAGTTTCTTGATATTAATTATCATGAAGATATTAAGATGTCATAAATAATGTTCTGTTCTTGTTATAATATAGATAAGTATTTTTTTATCATGCCTTTAATATAATAGTAAAGTGGAAAGCTAAATTAGAACCGCTGTTTTGTTCTCATACAAAAGACGTCGCATTTTTATGTAATAATATATAGTATTTGATGGAATGCGTAATATTTGATGTAAAAGGATCACATACGATGAAAATTTTCTTGATATTAATTTGCATTATAACATTAAAATTTTAGAAATGCTGTTGATGTTATTGGATAATATCTTTTAAAGCATTTTTCACATTAAAATTTTAATGTATTTACATTGTATAAAGTTTAATTAAGACATAAATCGAAATTGGCCCATTAAATATGCACATTGTAGTTCTGAAACTAGCGGGAGTGATTATCGTAATGATTTTGTTATCTCCGTCAACCGGCATAAAATTTTATACCTTGGCTAAAATTGCAAATACCTTCTATGTCAATGGTGAACAATAATTATAAAATATTAATCTTTTGCTTAAAATTTGCATTTTTAGTCATTATATCCGTGGTAGTTATTATTTTTGGGGGGGGGGGTTAAATTCCGGCATGCTGCTAATTGCACCAGAAAATCGAATTTGAATTTAAGACGCTTTTTTCCAACCTATCGAAATTAAAATTTCGCGCAGAATTACAATAATAATCACAAAATAACATTCCGAATTTGGTATGATATATTTTTTGAGCTATCGTGCCTACATTCTTCTGAAAGTTCAGACCGACAGACAGCCAACTTCATGTTAAATATGGATGAAAATTTAAAAAAAGTGTTTACTCTATAGACGCTAAATTTGTGTGATGAATTTTATCTATTTAACTGCTTTTGTTTCGCATTCATCATATTAACTTATATATGAACAACTGGACAGATAATCTTCCTCAAATTATAATTTCTTTGAAATTTGATAGAAATTGACAACTTTGTTGTAATGGCCATATACCAAATTTCATCTGTCTAGCTTAAAGAGATTTTGAGTTATCTTTTTCACAGATAGACTATGCCAAAAGTGTTTTTCGAATTTAAGGAGATCCAAAATGAGAAATCATGAAAGTCTCGAGCTGAGATTTTTTTTTGATGATTACATTAATTTTTTTTTATATTTCGTGCAAGAGGAAGTAAAAAAAAATATCTGTCGGAATTTGTAATTTTTGGTATGAAAAAAAAATGAAAGAATTAGAAGAAAAAATTCTGGATATTAATATAATTTATAATATTAAATATCATAATTGATACAGACATTCTTGAAACAATATATTCTGAATTATTTCTAAATTATGTTTTTTGTACAATAAAGCTATAAAAAAACAGAACGAAAATCGTTGAACTGAACTATAATATTGTATATTAGGGTGAAACGAAAATGGCCTTAAAATGTTTTTTTTTATTTATTTTTTTTTTTTTATTTTAGCTTGGTAATGGTGGGGAAAAGTTGCCTTTTAGGTTCAAAAAGAATTAAAAAAAAAAAAAAAAAAAAAAAAAAACTTGATTGCAATACAACAAAGTGCCGCAAAGAACTTAAAGTTTGTAAAAAATTGAAAATTTTTTAAATGGGTCTTTAAAAAATTTGTTTAGATTCTAGTTTGTTAATAGAAGGGAAAAGTTGCCTTTTAGGTTCAAAAAGAATTAAAAAAAATTTGGTTGCAATACTACAGCATCTTGACGTTGCAGCAAAGAGCTTAAAGTTTGTAAAAAATATTCAAAAATTATAAACTTTGAGAAAGTATTTTTAATGAAATTTTCTTACATATGTCACAAAGGATGTTTTTAAATACATATATTAGCACTAGAACCAAAAAGCCGGCTTCCTGGTTTTCCCCCGTAATTTAGGCATCTCGGGTTCGAGTCCTGTTTCGGGCAGGGTTGTTCTTTATCCTATGTTCTATATGTGTGGTGTGTGTGGAAGAGCCCCCATGTAAAAAGGGGTTGTGCAAGTGAGTGTCATCTTCATATGTGCTTGAAGTCAGACTACTGCCTTCGGGTGCTCCGGAGCGTATACCCTCTGAAGCTACTGCACAAACTCGGCTTAAATCACTGACTGCGCCAGAGGCTTGTTGTCATAAGTAACAGCAATTAAAAAATATTATTTACAAAATACAATAATAGTAATAAAATATTTTTTAATGACAAACTTTGTGTTTCTTATTTCTGTATCCTTAATGATTTCAAATGTTACAATTGCAAAATGTTTGTTTCTTCTTCATTGTAACATTTGACTTTCTTTTTTTTGTATTAACTTTTGGCATAGTAACATGTTAATCAATTTTCGCTGTTACGTATCTTTTTCTTGCGATTAAACCATAGACATTTTTAGCAGATTCTGTCTCGATTTTGCAGCTCTTTCCACTGCTTGCGTGTGACATGGAAACCGGAGAATATTGATAACAAGGTTTACTATACTATTTGACTCAGCTTTAGATGCCTTGCATATAAATATAATATTACCAGTTTAATATAATATTAATATTACCTAAGTGGTTGACCCTCGGGGGGGCACCTCGAAATGAGGATGAGATGCTTCCGGCATGGTGGTTGGATCTCTCCACCCTGGAGGGTACACTAATAGGTGGGGGATCTGGCTCCTCCCATCGATGACGGGACGTACTTCCTTCGGGGAGGGGTGTACCGTGGCCGGTGACGGCCCTTAGGACTCAACCACAGTTCCCGCCAATTGCTGTAGCGGCGGTCCGATCATTCAGTTTTATGGTTTAAATCCGTGTGCCTTAGGGCGGGTCGGAGAGTTAGAAGGTTGACTTACCTAAGTGGTTATGGGTAATATTTTTACCTAGTTAGCTATCACAAGCACTTTGAGGAAGAAAGAAGCAGGAAAAAGTAAATAACTACAAAAAATAGTTAAGTTTAATCAAGAACAGACAAAAAATATTAGTGTTACATGAACGGTTACTGGTGACATTGACAACCTTGAACATTAACAGTGTTCTTAATAAAAGAGGCAAACTAACCAGATCCTTTAAATATATCTTAAGATTTTGGCTGAGTGCATTCTGACAGTGTATGTGTTTGTGTGGTTTAATATTAAGTTAAAACCTTCACAATATTTATGATCACCTTATCTCATATTCAAGATGTCTCTGTGACGATCTTAAGAACGTTATAGACCCGATTATTCAAAGAAATGGGTACTTTGCTGCCCTAGAAAATATCCTTTTGTCTTTGTCCATGCTAAGTTATGAACTTAGAATGCAACGAGGACTTGGATTACGACTTGTTTAAAAAGCAAGAACAGAAAGTAGAGGCGGAGTCAGAAGGTTTAAAGTTCCAAAAATAAAATTCGATGCAAAGTCTTACATCGGCATGATCTCATGACTTGAAAATGACGTATGACGTAACTGAACCAATATTTTTCATATCTCCAATATTTTTCCAATTTTTCTCCAATATTTTCCAAAACTCTCCAATATTTTTCATATTTTTAATTTATCTTATCTCTACTAAAAGGCAACTTTTCCACGATGTTACAAATTAAAAATCAAAAGGTGATTTTTTCGTTCCACCCCATTGTACATGCATTGCAATTCAAAAAGTAGAATATCTGATGAAACTTTTTAATATTCGATGTGAAAAGAAAATGAAATAAACGAAGGACAAAATTCCGAATTCTAACATCAATTATATTATTAAATGATATAATTGATATTGATATTCTTAGCAAGATATTCTGAATTATTTTTACACTGCGATTTTGATACAATATAGAGAACAGAATTAAAGTAATTGAACTAGTCTCATAGAATATGCTCTGTAATTTTAGAAATAGAGTACTTGAGAAAATTTATAGTAATTGATGTAAAAAAATAACATTAGAAGGATAATTTTCGCGATATTAACATCAATTATAATATTAAAAGATATAATTCATATTGATATTCTTGGAATAATATATTCTGAATTGTTTTTCCGCTATAATTTTTTTAAAAAAAGTGAATAGTTGAATTTTCTCATGGACCACGCACTATAATTCTAAAAATATTGAACATCTGAGGATTTTCAGTGACCAATTTCATATGGCGAGAAAATAACGTATAGGATGATGTTACAATTTTTTCCGGATAAACATTAGAAGTACCGATGATTTCTGATGAAACGGATATTTTCTGAGACAATCTGGTTTGCCCGCTATCAGTAATAGCCAAGGAGTCAGCAAAATGAGAGTAAAAAAAAGAAAACCTTGTTTTGATTCTGGAAGGAATCGCATTTCACGAGACGCGCACGGCGAGCAAGAAAATTGCAGTATCAACGTTTAATAGTTGCGATGTTCATAAACAATCCTAGATCTATATAAAAGGACAAAGTCTCAAGAAAATCGCGCTGTCTTGGAAATAAGTCAATCAATATGGTTGCTGCCAATTCATTGACGTACTTGCTCTACTCGTTGCTGTCATTGGCTGCTCATGATGAGCCAACAACCGATCCTTCACTAAATGGTAAATCATTTTGATTTTTTTTTTTTGAAATTTTAATGATAGACTCTTGGAAAATTATTTTTCAAAAATTAGTTCATATTCATTCTGCTATTTTTTTAAATTTCTATTGTTCGTTAAGATTCAATTGTTTGTTGGAAAATATGATTTGAACTTACCAGTTCTTCATTTTGTATTACTAAAAGTAAAAAAAAAAAAAAAAAAAAAAAAAAAAAAAAAAAATCACTGGGAGAGGTTTTTTTCAAAACTTTCTCGCGTACACTTTAATATCTTATGCCAGAGAACGTCTTATATGACATTGACAAACAATATTCATTTATATCGTGAATTTAGCATTTTTACTGAATCTATCGCCAACCTGCTTCTTGAATTATTCGGCGCTTAATACCTGGCATGCATTAATGCATATCTAAAAAAACCCGAATTTTCTTAATCGATTGAAACAAAAATTTTGCATGAAATTCGATTATAATCACAAATCCCATACCAAATTTGACATATTTAATCTGCCGCGTTTTTAAATGATTGCATTTACATGTTTATGAAAATACACATCGACAGACGGTGAACTCGTATTTGGATTTGACTCAAAATATGACAGGCATCGACACTGTAAATGCTAAATATATACAGAATTTTATCTATCTAGCTCTCATCGTTTTGTAATAATCGTGTTAACTTTTATTCCAGAAGGCTGACAGATAAACTTCCACTGAACAGATTTCACTCAAAATTTGATAGAAAAATGTGTTTGATATAACGACCGTATACTAAATTTCAACCGTCTAGCTCAAAGCATATTTTTTAGTTATCTTTGTCACATATAGACAGATGGAAATTTTCCATAAATGTTTTTCGAATTCAGGTAGGTCTAAAATGTGAAGATTCGTCAAAATCTCGAGTTTGAATATTTTGACGATTACAATGCTTTCCCTATACTATGTATACGTGAAAGTAAAAAAATGAAAGAAGCTCTGAAATTGAAAATTAAAAGTCAGTGTGATTTAGTTTCATCATTATATAGCAATGTTTAATGTTTAATTTTAATTGTTATTCGATAAATAACGATTCATTTGAATTACGCAGAGAAAATTGAAAAAAAAAATTGAATGTAAATTTAATTGAATATTTTTAAATATTCGCATATTTTTTGATGTATTGCTTTCAACATTACTTTTGAATGCATTAAAACACTATATCATGATGAAAATCTTAAGTATCTTACGGAGAAACTCCCGTTTAAAAAATACAATATCACTTGTTTATAAAAGGGTATGAATTAAAAAAAATAAGTTTAGACTTTTCGAAATGGTAATCATATTTAAAATTAAATTTAAATAGCCTAAAAATAGTAGAATTTTTTAAAAAAAAAATTGGAAGATATTTGCAGAATGAAACATTTTATCTTAAAATATTTATAATACAACACAAAGCAAAATAATAATTTATCTTTAAAAATCGTTACATTGAAACATTTCACTACAAATATATAAAGCATCATGATTTGGCCACATCAAATGAGGTTATATGCAAATTCAAATGTAAATAACCATTTTTAAAGCCTTAAACAGATAAAAAAATGTATATATAAAAGTTTTTTAAGACTTTAGTCTTAAAATATTGATTCACATGCATTAGTAATTCATTTTTCTACCTTAAATTCGAAGTAATTCCAATAGATATTATGAACTCCTATTGGGTTTCTGCTCTATTCAAACTATATACCATATTCTAAATATGCCTTATATTTTAATTTAACACTCTTTTAAAAATAATTTATCAGGACGTGGAAAATATTTATATTGCTTTCTAATAGTCGTTTTAATATATTTTAGTCCCTATTATTATTTAATAATTCGCATTGATTTTATATTATTTTATGTTATTATGTTTTGAATTAATAACTCTTATTTTCGAAGTATTCGTAATTCATTTTTCTCAGACTCCAAAAATTCTATAATTTTTATTTAAAGACCTCCTGTTTTAGAAAATGAGTTTCAATTCTACTTTTCCATTTGAACCATTTTTTCCCCTATTTCTTACTCTTCTGTTTGACCAAGTGGTATTTTTGCATTTATTTTCTTTTCTTGTTTCGATTCAAGCAACCAATACTGCTCTCTCTTTTTAAGTGTTTTGTGTGTGAATATTCCTTTTTTAATCATTACGAATTCTATTTTTTAACTATTTCATTTCTGTTATTCATTTTGAACTCAACAATCGTATGTTTTCCACTTCTATATAGCATTTAATGTCAGCTTTAATTCTATCTTATTTTTTATTATAATTTTCTTCTTATTGCCAGTCTTTTTTTTACCAGAAAAACATTTTCTTCTTGCTTTTTGTTTTATATTTGTTTCGGTATTTATTGTTATTATTATTTTCCTTTTATTTATAGTACTTTCGGCATTTATTACAATTTTTCTTTTTTGAATATCCATTTGTTTTTTTATTTTGAATTGCATTATTACATTATGTTAATTTTTCCAATATTAAATGTTTGTATTTTAGCCAAGAATTTTTATTTTGTATTTTTTCTGTGCTTTTATCAACGTCAATTTATTTTTTGTTTTCTTTTTCGGATCAAATGCTTTGTGATATATTATTTTCATAATGCCATCCATCATAATCTATGCTTTTTTGCAACAATCATTATTTCTTTTAGATTATCTAAATTCAAAAATATATTTTATGATTGCAATTTTTCTCATACAGGAAGCTCTCTCGACTTGCATTCAATTTTCACACTATTTTGCTTGATCATTTGGCCCAAATGATGGCATGTGATCGATTCATCATATCTTTTATTGGGAGCATGGCTTCCTCTTCCTTTTATTTGTATTCATCTATAAACAGGAACCCTTCTGATTCTCGAACTCATCTGTATACACCAAGGTTAATATTATTCCTATTCCATGCTATTTTGGAATGGATTTATAGAATCGGGAACAAACCCTCATATTTTGAGAATTATTGTAAAAGGACTAATCTTTGGCGTTCTTCGGAAAACTAACCCATTTATGCTGCTTATAACATAATAATATCGTTTAAAACAAGCGTAAGTGGTCCTCCTCAAATTTTTATGCATACCCTCTGTTACAGCTTCACGCCGATAGATGGCGTATCTGTCGAGTACAAAGTTCCTGTTAATTCTTTTTGTATCAGAACGTAGAGTGTGTAAGAACGATTCTGTGAGAGAGACGAGGCATCCAACTGTGAGAGGTGTCCTAATCTGTAACGGTCTACATGAAATGGCACAAAAAATGTGTCCGAAAATAAAATGATGTTCACCAGAAAGAAATGAGTAATTATTTGTAGAGAATTACACCCTCTAATAAACTTTTTATTTCAGAGAACGCCTTACGTGGCATTGGTGTAAGAGATAATTTTTGGTCTGAATTTAGCATTTTTACTGAATCTATCGTGTGATCCTTGGCGAGTTATTTGGCGATTAACTCCTGGCATGCGATTAATAGAATCAGAAAATTGATAATTAGAATTAATAGGATTTTTTCCCAACCGATTGAAACTAAAATTTGACACAGAACTATAATGGTAGTCAAAAAATCCCATACCAAATTCGATATATTTAAGTAACTGCGTTTTTGATTTACCGCGTTTACATATTTATGAAAGTACAGACCGACAGACAGTCAACCCGTGTTGGATATAGATCAAAATTTGATAGATCTCTATACTATAGATGTTAAATCTGTGTACCAAATTTTATCTATCTCTTCGTTTTGTCGTTCTCGTTTTAATTTATGTCCGAAAAGATGCTCAGAGGGACTTCATCTGAATAAATGCGACTCAAATTTTGATATAAATCTGCAATATTTTACTAAATTTGATATAAATCTACAATATGTTGTAAAAGACCATATGCTAAATTTCAGCTGTCTAGACCAAAGCATTTTTGAGTTATTTTAGTTACAGACAGACATTTTTAAAAATGTGTTTTTTGAGCTCTGGGTGGTTTAAAATGTGGACATTTTTATACTAGGTATACGAGAAGGTAAAAAAAGCAGCATTTGAATTTTTCTGTAGGGTTATGCAAAAAATCGCATGAATTTAATTTCTGTATTAGAAGGGCTAAGTAAATTCAAAAATGAATTTAAGAATTCAACTCTTCTGATATATGATCGGCTCTTCTTCTCATTAAGAGAGGCCTGTTCAGCTCATCATTTATATCTATAAAACAAACAAGAACTCTTCTATTCATTGAGTTCAGGGGCATGTAGAGGCGCTGTTGTTAGTGTTCTGTGACGTTACTTTAAAATAGTTTTATGAAGCCAGGTTTAAAACACCAGATTTTTAGTTGAACCATCTTTTAATAATTGTTAGTATTATGAGAAACTAAGCTTTTTCAAATTCTCTGCTTATACGATGGGTGATCAAAAAAAAAAGTTTACAAGAAGCAGTATTTGGAAAGTAGAAGTTGTGGATGGGGATATTGTTACCAAAAGTGAAGAGAGATGGCCCTAGTTGTCTTAGACCGCTCGTTCGAGCAGATAGTGAGATCTGAAACAACGACAGTAATGACAAGACGTCTATAGAAGTGGTATCGTGCGAGACATAATACGATTTCTATGGGCCAAGAATGTGTCCTCATCGGACATTCACATGCAAATCGCTGAAATGGACGGGGACGAAGCAATGAGTAGACAACAGGGGATGGAATGGTGTTATTCTTTTGAAGAAGGCAGAGAGATTGCTGGAAACGTTTAAGTGGGAGGTTTCGAGCCAACCCCCATACAGCCCCGCTTTGGCTCCCAGTGACTATTTCTTTTTCCTGGCAATGCAGAAACACTTATCCGAAACAAGATTCATATGAGACGGTGATGTTCAAAAAGGTGCCGAGAACTGGCTCAATAGCCAGGGACCTGATTATTACCAAGACGGATTAAACAAATTGATCCAACGGAGTTATAAATGCCTCAACAGGTTTGGTGATTATGTAGAGAAGTGACCGCCACATATCTCTTAATTACCATTTGTATCCTGTGTCTATTTTTGATAAAGCATTTTTCCTTTGCCTTGTAAACTTTTTTTTTGGATCACCCCTCGTACATAGCAATAATGTTTGACAAATAAAGCATTTGAATTTTGAAGCCACTCCAAGCAAAGTATCTCATGTAAATTTGAAGTTTCTTTTTTGGGAAACATATTCGATTGTATTATTCTGTATTAATCAGTTCAGAAAATGTTTGGGATTAGATTCAATGGGAAGTCAAAAAGAAATTTAAAAAAAATACCGGTAGTTTTCTATTCGTATTTTCCCTCTAAAAGTGACTTTAGAGTCTCAGAGAAAGAATTATTTTTCTTTAAACAATTTTCCCTTTTCATGTGGAGAATCACAATTAATATCTCTGAATGAAGCTATCTGTCTAGAGTTATATTTTTTGTCGTATAGTGTCATTGTAAGTGCAACTACTTGAATAACAGTACTGTTAACAACCGCGCATAGTTATTTTATATATAATTCATTCACTGGTGGTTGAATAACTCAGGTGGTCCAACTCAGTAAATAATTGACTACAATCTAATCTACAATTCATCGCATTTTCCTTCTCTACCTTTTGACTTAGATTAGCGTACTCTTATCGCCATTTTTAGATTATTTGAAAATCTTTGCAAGAAAGCTGTATTATTCCTATCCGAGAAATCTTCAGTCCTTCTTCTTCTGTTTTAACGAAGCAACTCGTTCTTTCCTATATTTATATCATTTGAAGAATAAAATATAACATCATACTTATAAATCTATTGAATGCTGAAGATTCTATTTTTTGAGATGCCTTAGTTTATTATTATCAAATGCGTTCTATGATTTGCATCTTTATTTTAATCATCAGTAACTATAACAACCATCTAGCTGATGATTTTAATTATAAATTGTTTTGGGCTTATAACCAATTCTGCAAGCTCACTGAAAATTATTTTAAGGCTTATTGCTTAGTTAGATTATGTTTTTTCAGATACATGATATACAATTTATGTCATGTTGTTTAAATTATGAAGGAATTGTAGATTTGTCATATTAAAAAGAAACTAAAGGTTATGACTCGGCAAAGATGTGCGTGAAATGACATGTACAATAATTCTTGCTAGATAATAATAACATGAATAAAATGAATTAAATTTAAATTACCTGTCCTAAAATAGCACTCGAATAGAGTGAATTAAATCGGCGCAGGATCTTCTGAAACAAATATGTTTATTCAATGCATTTTACTCGTATTTGTTACCTCTACTACTAATAAAGATGGTTGTGTGTGTGTTTGGCATCTTAGAAGCCAAACTGTTTAATCTAGAACTATTAAATTAATTCATAGAAGCGTGCGCGCGCACACACACACACACTACAGGGAGGCAGTGTGCACTTTAGTATTTTTTTTTAATCTTTTAAAAGTTAAGAGATGTCTTAACGTTTTCTTCGTCATAATCTCAAAAACAAATTTCCGACTAAACATGATTTGTTGCATCATATTAGAATGCAAAAAAAAATATATTTTCAACATTGCCAATTCCTTTGGATTACGATACTTTTTCATTTTTTAATTAGTTAAAAATAGTTTAGGGCTGTTTTGCAATATTATATATAGAATATTCATGAAGTGAAATTCAAATTACTTCCATTGTTGCAACTATTATTTAATACTTTTTTCATTGTTAATGATCAAGGTATGAAGATTCGGCTAATCTTACCATGTTGGGAAGCTTTCAATACAAGGCTTGCTTTAAAAATAGTTGAATTTTGTTGAATTGCAATTAAATTTTAACATTAGATTTAAGTAAAGGCGATATTTTTTAAAATTACATCTATTTTTAAACATTACTCTCGTACCTGTGAAATATTTGAGTTATATAATCATAAACGAGTTCCCAGAAACGCCCTGAGGCACACGGAAAAATCTGAATGACCAGAATGTTGTAACAGCATTGAAAGGAATTATGATTGAATCCTAACTCCCATCACCGTTTACGGTACAACCCCTCCAATAGGAGGTACATACCATTATCAGTAGAGGGTAGTCGACACAACGCTATTTCTGTAACCACCAAGTAGGCGAGAATATTTGATTTCTCTATAATTAATTAAGAGATTAAATTAACTAAGAGATTATAATTAAGATTAATTATAAGAATTATAATTAATTAAGAGATTAAGAAAAGTAACAAAACGCCTATGACAAAGAGTAGAACGGTGTAATGTTTCTGTAATAATATTAACTATATATCTATCAAAATCTGAAGTTTAAAAATATTTTCCTAAGAATATTAAAAAAATTCCTTAAAATATTTTAATTAAAATTTGTATCAACCATCGCCAAAAAACCTTAGTTTTTTTTTTTTTTTTTTTGAAAGAGTGCTACTAGGAACCAACTACCATTTCCTGAATTTTGGATTTATGACTGTAAAAATGTATCCAAATGTGTTTACTTGCTGAGAAAAATTGCATTATAGATAGTTATAGTCCATTGAGTTATAGACTATTTTTAAATGATAATTCATGCGGAAAAAAAATCAGAATTCTTTCCGGTAACTTTTTTTCCTTAACATCCATAGAACTGGTAACAAATGGATATTTTTTAAGTAATATTTGGGAGAACCGGATATATTTCATAGTCTATATTTGGGATATCATTCTTCATTGTATAATTGTATTCGACTGCGTGATATGATCACCAACATTTTAATTGAAACAATCTCTTTTTAGCTTGGGAAATTGTTCCTGAGCCACCGGTTACTGAAGCATGGCCACCACAATCCCTCGTAGCAAAATGTAAGTACCTTAAGAATGAAATAATATAATTTGTATTTATTTCCCTTTAGGGTTATAGCATTTAATTGTTATGATTTAAGTAGACACTTAATCATAACAATTGATATGAAGAGAGAATAAAATAAATAAATAAATTAGCATTGAAATTATAAAAAATATCAAGAAAAGAAAAGAAACATGTCTGTTATTCTTTACTGAGTTTTCACTAGGAAAAGGACAAAGAATTTTCATAATTGTTTCATAATCGTATTACAGGAAATGCAACCATCATCAATATTATTAAGTCACTAGGAGGGAAATGAAATTATAAATTTTAGAGTTGTGAAAAAACATATCGGCATAAAGAAGAATATAGATTGTAAATGGGGAAAAGGGTACTTTCACATACAACGTGCACTGAAAGAAATTACAATGAGTGTCTTAGCGGCTAACAAGGCATTTAAAGTCAATCTTTGTCAATAACAATAACTATCGTTCTTGTAGGGACTTCATAATCTTCAGTAGTCGTACTGTGTATCTTTTATCTCAAGCAATATTTTAACATCAGATAAATAAGGAAGAGTTTCCTATCTTGGAAAAAGAGGCTTGGAAAAATGAAAGATTTTTTGTTACAGGACAGATTGTAACGTAATAATTCGAATCTCTCTAGTCGTCAAAGACACAGCGAATGTGGGAACATAAGCTGAATCCGTTGAGGTAGGTCATAAAGTGACTATGCCTTGCGATGAATAGCTTTAATTTTGAGCAGGAAGAAGCTCGTTTAGTATTAATGTAGAATACAAATATAAAAGTTCGATGCTTTTCCCCAAAGGATTCCATTTATGTTGAGAAATTTTAACACGTTGACTAAAAGTTCTCATTTAGTGTAGAATCTGATGCGAATAGAATACGCCCAAGTTTAGTTTATATCTTCTTTTTTATTGATACGTATGAATGTCGGTTATTCGCATTTACCATCTAATCAGATATTCTATTCTCTATTACAATTAAGGTATAGCAAAGGAACAGGCATCTTATTTCATAGTGGTCAGAATCATAGGCAAGAATCTTGATAGCGAATATGTTAAAAGAAAACTCTCTGCATTTTTTTTTCTTCTTAAGATATAATTTAGGGAGATCAATCTCTATGCTCAGCAAGAGTAGCAAGCCAATTTGGGTAACTAATCAACAAACTTCGTTTCCCAGTACAGTTTCGAGTGTAATAATCAATGTTTGATTTGGAAACTCTTCGATGTTATTGAGTGAAAAATGTGTAAGGATGGAATTTGTCATCTTTTTTTTAGACAATGAAGAAAGTTGTCCTCCAGGCGAGACATGGAGTGACTGCGATGCTGGATGCGAGAACACCTGCGAAAATGCTGGAGAAGTAGTCATTTGTCCTCGAATTTGTATACCCGGTTGTGTATGTGAAAAACCAGGAGCAGTCAGAGGACCCAATAAAAAATGCATCGATCCACCACTCTGCCCATCAGCCGCCCAGTGTAAGATGATTTTTCTCATTTGTAATTTAATAGCAAATTTCAGAAATCTTTAAAAATCGGAATCAGGTTTATAATGATTTCTTTTGGTTCATTGATTAAAAATTGATTTGGTTAAAATTGATTTGTTTAAAAATTGATTGTTCATTGATTTAGAAATCCATTGAGAAAAGAATACCTCCTTTTTGAACCTTTGAAATATTCGTTTAGTACCGAAATCTCATTAACGACGAACTAAACTAACCGAAATCTCACTATAGGAGATTTCTAAAGTAAAAACTTGGAAAGTATGGCAGCACTAACATTATTGGCGGGATTTGTCAGCAGTAAAATGTGATGCTTCATAACAGCACATGAAGCCACAATATACGGGTGATTTCGTGGGGTGGTAGGGAATATCTCAGGAAGTATTTTTCACATAGGAAGGTATGTCTGCAAACTTCATCTGCATGGACAAATAGGACAAGTGAAGTGAACACTAGGAAACAGTAAAGTTAAGTGATAACGAAGGTGACGTTTATTCTAAAAAGGTAAAGTACATTCGTTATCAGTAGTTGCTTCATAGAAGGTTCACAAAATTGCGATCATTTACACGAACACGGGATTCACAGCGCCGTTGCATAGACCACCGAACATTTTCAGAAACGCCTGCCATATCACGGATAATGCCTGTGGCATATCCGCCGAGGTATGTGGTATCAACATGGCGGAACACCACACCATAGCACAACTATTGCGTGTGATTGTCTGAACCGAACATTCGAAGTTCAATGGCTTGGTAGAGGTGGTCCAATCGTTTGGCCACCCAGATCACGGTAAGGAACGATAAGTTTGGAATCAAATTTTGAATCTTTATTTCCTTATTTTCTTGTTCATGCTATTTTAATAAAAATGTAACCATCTTCGCAAGAATAACTTATCTTACAATATTAAATACTTTATGTTTGACACTGAATTGTAAAATCTGACTTTTAATATTATAAAATTGCAATCAATGAGTCAATTGAAATAATAATATTGTACTATTAGTACAAACTATCTTGTTCATAAAAAATTAATAAATAATTTAACACAGAAAATTTTTTAATAAGATCCTGCAATAATAAATATACAATAATAAAATCCTATTCTAATGAAAGTAAATATTTGATTTTTATAGATCCTCCCGTTCAGCCTCTTGCTGAACAATACCCAGACTATCCATATGCAGCCAGAGTAACTAAATGTAAGTAATAATAATGGTGCAGTTTTGATGGGGATGTCTTTTGAAGTAAAAATACGAGGTAATGATAATATGGAAAATTCAAAGCATTCTTACTGGTAATAAACATTGTAGACGTTGGTTTTCAGTTACCTTATATAATTAAAGAAGAATGATTGATTGGTTGATTTGGTATCATTCCTTCAAGCAAAGATAATATAATTAAATCCATCACATGTAAGGTGATGAACTCAAAATGTCTCTAAAATCTTCTGAGGGATTGTACCAATTTTTTAGAATTAAACTATGAAGTTTTCTAACAATTCGCATCTTAGCTTATCAGAGATTTTGGAGATATATCGAAAATAAAAAGTATTTTACTGTTGTTGGTTTTGATATTCTTATTTTCTTCTACATCATTATTGTTATTTCATCATTACTTTTTTTGTTATTTATATAATAATTTAAATATTTTTACTAAAGTAACATATTTTATTATAGTAAGCACATTCTTCTTGGATAATCAGATCTGAATTTTATTCTATTAAATTCAATTAAACAATCAATTGATAGAAATATTAATACTATGCGTTTACGAATAACGATTTTAACTGTCAAAAATTATTAAATAATTCAAAACAAAACAAAAATAACAAAATTATTCAACTGTAAATGTGCGATCATAATAATAATTAAAAAAATCGATTGTAATGAAAATGTTTGATTTTCATAAATTTTCCAACAAAGCCTTATGCTGAACAAGATCCAGTCTACCCACATGCAACTAGATTAACCAAATGTGAGTAATATTTATTAATTGTAAGGAATCTGCAGAAAAATTATAAGCATTCTTACTCTTAATAAACATTGTAGAAGTTGGTGATCATCTACCCAAGATAACTAACAATAAAGGGACCAATATGGTTGACTTAGTATTTTTCAGTCGACCAAAGGTGATGAAATTAAATCCATTACGTAAAAATTGATGAACGCAAAATGTTTTAAAATCATTTAAGTGATTGAAACAATTTTAAGAATTTTAATATGAAATATTTTAAGAACTTCAAGAATTTACATACTAGCCTATTAGAATTATTGGAGATAAACTGAAGAAAAAAATGGTTTAATTGGAAATTGGTTTTGGAAGTTTTGTTTCATTTGATTTTGTTTTCTGGAATCGTAAGATTGTTATTTCATCATCGCTTATTTTTTTGTTATTTTTAATAATATCGTAAATATCTTTGTTAAAGTTACTTATTTGAATACTGTAAGCACTGTGGGCTTTGGGCAGAATTGGAAAAAACCTGACTTTTGGCTATAAATATTCATTCAATCAATCAATTGAAATAAGAATATTTAAGTAATAATTCAATATTTTTATAATTTAATTATTGAAATAATAATTCTATATTTTTACAAGTAACGATCTGGTTAGTCAAAAATTAATAAGTAATTTAACACAGAAAATAGTAATGTCCAATGATAAATATACAATAATAATAATAATAAAATTCCGATTGTAATGAAAAAATTTGATTTTCATAGATCCTCCAACCCAGCCTTATGCTGAACAAGACCCAGACTACTCACATGCAGCCAGAGTAACCAAATGTAAGTAATACTTACTTAATAATGACAAAGGCATATTCTTCAGTCAGAGGCATATTCTTAAGGGAGAAATGAGGCATGAAAAATAACGATATAAAAGTAATCTTAATGTTAATAAACATCGTAAAAGCTGGTATTCAGTTACTCGATGATGTAATTAATAATGAATGAGCAGATATGGTGCATTGTATTTAACATTAGTCACTCGAGCAAAATTGATAAAATTAAATCCATCTCTTAAAAGTTGATGAACGCAAAATATTGCTAAGGTCCTTTGAACGATTACAACAATTTTGAGAATTTAACTATGAAATTTTTCGATAATGCTTATCAGAATTATTGGTGATATTTGGAAGATAAAATTCTTTTATTGCAGAAATTGGCTTTGATAATTTGATTTGGTTTAATCTTGCTTTCATGGACTTCATTATTGTTGTTTCTTCGTTGCTTGTTTTATTTCTGTTATTTGAATAACAATGTAAATACCTTTACTTATTATTACTTATTTACTTACTTTAAGTTATTTGATTTTGCTAAGTCCCTTAGGATTAGCGCAGAATCTTTAAACCCGACATTAATTTCATGAAAATAAACTCAGTCAATCGATTAAAGTTATAATATTGTACAGTCGTCAACAAAAAGATGGGACACTTCTATAATTTTTTTATTTATTGTCACATCTTCACCAAATTGGTGGAGATGGAAAAGACTCGAGCGAACAGGTTTATTCCAACCGACAAACTGATTAACCGAGTTAATTAACTACTTCCTCAAAAATTTTCCATTCAAATAATTATTTTTAACTAAATCTATCGATTAGTTTGTGATTAACTTTAAAACTTTATGAAATTCTGATGATAATTTCGAGAATTATAGGGTCTTGAAAAATCTTGCTTCGAATATTAAATCTCGATTCTGTAATGGGAATAAAAAATCTCGATTCCCGTAATGGAAAAAATTCTAGATAGTAATTAATTAACCATGTTAATGAACTCGGTTAATAAATTTGTCTATTTCAACAAACCTGTCCCTTTAATATATTTTCATCTACACCAATTTTGTGAAGATGGGACCATAAATAAAAAGTCACAGATTTGTCCCATTTTTTTTGTTGAATGACTGTACTTTCATTAATAACGAACTAGTTTCTCAGAAGTCAATATATATTTTAACACAGAAAAATAGTAGGATGATGCAATAATTAATATAAAATAATAATAAAAAACTATTCTGATGAAAACAAATGTTTGATATTTTACAGATCCTCCAATCGAACCTTATGCTGAACAAGACCCAGACTACTCGGATGCAGCCAGAGTAACCAACTGTAAGTAATACTTCTTTAATTATGACACATAATTTGTAGTAGGCGTCGTCTTGGACGAATAAGCAGTGTAGCGACGATATGGGAAATTCTAAGCATTCATACCGTTAATAAGCATTACATTATTCGTATTCAATTATACTAGAAAATTAATGATGCACGAGTCTATATAATAGAATAAGTATTTTCAGTCTATAAACAAACTGGTAGCACGGATTCTGTCATATAGGAACTGATATCTATTGCACGCGTGCAATTCGAAACGATACTTAAAGCGCAATGGGTGGTGCATAATTTTTTTAAAAAGAAAATCATTCAAAAAAATACGGCATGAGATCAGAAGGCAGCTGAGTGCACTAATTGGTAGTGTCATAGAAAAAGTTAGCGGCTCTTGGATTATGGTTGGATATTATTCAATTTCATTGTTCATTGGTGGCTAAGTAAATACAAATCCTGGCCATAGAGTAATTTTTTTACTATTGTTTAGTGAATGAATTTTTTAAAAAAATGCATGATATAAATAGACAAAGATTCGCCTGTCAGTAATACTTTTCGCCCTAGATAATTACTTTGTCTTACTCTGGAAAGCCAAACTTACAAACCAATAATCATAACTTTATGTTTTGAGTTGTTGATATAAAAAATTGAAACAGAAGAATAATGTAATGTATTTACTCATTTATACATAATCAGAATGATAATGTATAAATAAGAAAATAATAATATATTAAAAAATTTCTTGAGTGAAAATTGTTTGATTTTACTAATTCTCTAGCATTTTTAAAATTTCAAGTATAATAATCAATGTTTGATTTGGAAACTCTTCCGTTGTTATTGAGTGAAAAATGTGTCAGGATGGAATTTGTCCTCTATTTTGTAGACGGTGAAGAAAGTTGTCCTCCAGGCGAGACATGGAGTGACTGCGATGCTGGATGCGAGAACACCTGCGAAAATGCTGGTGAAGTAGTCATTTGCCCTCGAATTTGTGTACCCGGTTGTGTATGTGAAGAACCAGGAGCAGTCAGAGGACCCAATAAAAAATGTATCGCTCCACCACTCTGCCCATCAGCCGCCCAGTGTAAGATGATTTTTCTCATTTGTAATTTAATAGCAAATTTCAGAAATCTCTAAAAATCGGAACCAGGTTTATAATGATTTCTTTTGGTTCATTGATTAGAAATTGATTTGGTTAAAATTGATTTGATTAAAAATTGATTGTTCATTGATTTAGAAATCCATTGAGAAAAGAATACCTCCTTTTTGAACATTTGAAATATTCGTTTAGTACCGAAATCTCATTAACGACGAACTAAAATAACCGAAATCTCACTATAGGAGATTTCTAAAGTAAAAACTTGGAAAGTATGGCAGCACTAACATTATTGGCGGGATTTGTCAGCAGTAAAATGTGATACTTCATAACAGCACATGAAGCCACAACATACGGGTGATTTCGTGGGGTGGTAGGGAATATCTCAGGAAGTCTTTTTCACATAGGAAAGTATGTCCGCAAACTTCATCTGCATGGACAAAATGGACAAATGAAGTGAACACAAGGAAACAGTAAAGTTAAGTGATAAAGAAGGTGACATTTATTCTAAAAAGGTGAAGCACATTCGTTATCAGTAGTTGCTTCACAGAAGGGTCTCAAAATGGCGACCATTTACACGAACACGAGATTCACAGCGCCGTTGCATAGGCCACCGAACATATTCAGAAACGCCTGGCACACCTCAATAACTTTTTTACTTATTATCACACCTTAACCAAATTGGTGTAGATGGAAAAGACTCGAGCGAATAGGTTTATTCCAACCGACAAATTGATTAACCGAGTTAATTAACTACTTCCTCAAAAATTTTCCATTAAAAAAAATTGAGATTTTTTACTAAATCGATCGATTAGTTAAAGAGGTGTCCCATTTTTCTTTTTTTTGTTGAACGACTGTACTTTCATTAATATCGATCTAGTTTCTCAGAAGTCAATATATATTTTAACACAGAAAAATAGTAGGATGATGCAATAATTAATATAAAATAATAATAAAAGAACTATTCTGATGAAAACAAATGTTTGATCTTTCACAGATCCTCCAATCGTGCCTTATGCTGAACAAGACCCAGACTACTCGGATGCAGCCAGAGTAACCGACTGTAAGTAATACTTGTTTAATTATGACACATAACTTGTAGTAGGCGTCGTCTTGGACGAATAAGCAGTGTAGCAACGATATGGGAAATTCTAAGCATTCATACCGTTAATAAGCATTACATTATTCGTATTCAATTATACTAGAAAATTAATGATGCACGAGTCTATATAATGGAATAAGTATTTTCAGTCTATAAACAAACTGGTAGCACGAATTCTGTCATATAGGAACTGATATCTATTGCACGTGTGCAATTCGAAACGATACTTAAAGCGCAATGGGTGGTGCATAGTTTTTTTAAAAAAGAAAATCCTTCAAAAAAAAAAAATACGGCATGAGATCAGAAGGCAGCTGAGTGCACTAATTGGTAGTGTCATAGAAAAGGTTCGCGGCTCTTGGATTATGGTTGGATATTCTTAAATTTCATTGTTCATTGGTGGCTAAGTAAATACAAATCCGGGGCATAGAATAATTTTTTTACTATTGTTTAGTGAATGAATTTTAAAAATTATGGCTGATACGAATAAACCAAGATTCGCCTTTCAGTAATACTTTCCCCCCTTGGTAATTACTTTGTCTTATTCTGGAAAGCCAAACTTACAAACCAATAATCATAACTTTATGTTTTGAGTTGTTGATATAAAAAATTGAAGCAGAAGAATAATGTAATGTATTTACTCATTTATACATAATCAGAATGATAATATATAAATAAGAAAATAATAATATATTAAAAAAATTTTCTTGAGTGAAAATTGTTTGATTTTACTAATTTTCCAGCATTTTAAAAATTAATTAATATCATTTTTGATGTATGAAATGCTCTACTATTATTAAAGTAAATTAATGCTATTAATAGTAAATTACTATTTATTATTTAACCAGGAGAGTAAAATATTTAATGAAGAAACTTATTAATCATTATTAGTGAATTATATATAAACAAAAAAGTTATATGAAAGAAATAATTGTTATAAGATAATTGTTTGATTTTACTAATTCTCCAGCATTTTAAAAATTAATTAATATCATTTTTGATGTATGAAATGCTCTACTATTATTAAAGTAAATTAATGCTATTAATAGTAAATTACTATTTATTATTTAACCAGGAGAGTAAAATATTTAATGAAGAAACTTATTAATCATTATTAGTGAATTATATATAAACAAAAAAGTTATATGAAAGAAATAATTGTTATAAGATAATTGTTTGATTTTACTAATTCTCCAGCATTTTAAAAATTAATTAATATCATTTTTGATGTATGAAATGCTCTACTATTATTAAAGTAAATTAATGCTATTAATAGTAAATTACTATTTATTATTTAACCAGGAGAGTAAAATATTTAATGAAGAAACTTATTAATCATTATTAGTGAATTATATATAAACAAAAAAGTTATATGAAAGAAATAATTGTTATAAGATAATTGTTTGATTTTACTAATTCTCCAGCATTTTAAAAATTAATTAATATCATTTTTGATGTATGAAATGCTCTACTATTATTAAAGTAAATTAATGCTATTAATAGTAAATTACTATTTATTATTTAACCAGGAGAGTAAAATATTTAATGAAGAAACTTATTAATCATTATTAGTGAATTATATA
This sequence comes from Argiope bruennichi, assembly GCF_947563725.1. Lineage (NCBI taxonomy): Eukaryota > Metazoa > Arthropoda > Arachnida > Araneae > Araneidae > Argiope > Argiope bruennichi. Next base: position 9,932,005 of record NC_079159.1, read on the forward strand.
TAAACAAAAAAGTTATATGAAAGAAATAATTGTTATAAGATAATTGTTTGATTTTACTAATTCTCCAGCATTTTAAAAATTAATTAATATCATTTTTGATGTATGAAATGCTCTACTATTATTAAAGTAAATTAATGCTATTAATAGTAAATTACTATTTATTATTTAACCAGGAGAGTAAAATATTTAATGAAGAAACTTATTAATCATTATTAGTGAATTATATATAAACAAAAAAGTTATATGAAAGAAATAATTGTTATAAGATAATTGTTTGATTTTACTAATTCTCCAGCATTTTAAAAATTAATTAATATCATTTTTGATGTATGAAATGCTCTACTATTATTAAAGTAAATTAATGCTATTAATAGTAAATTACTATTTATTATTTAACCAGGAGAGTAAAATATTTAATGAAGAAACTTATTAATCATTATTAGTGAATTATATATAAACAAAAAAGTTATATGAAAGAAATAATTGTTATAAGATAATTGTTTGATTTTACTAATTCTCCAGCATTTTAAAAATTAATTAATATCATTTTTGATGTATGAAATGCTCTACTATTATTAAAGTAAATTAATGCTATTAATAGTAAATTACTATTTATTATTTAACCAGGAGAGTAAAATATTTAATGAAGAAACTTATTAATCATTATTAGTGAATTATATATAAACAAAAAAAGTTATATGAAAGAAATAATTGTTATAAGATAATTGTTTGATTTTACAGACCCTCCAGTACAGCCTCTAGCTGAGCAAGATCCTGACTATTCTAGAGCTGCCCAGGGTATGTAAAATTTAATAAATTACTACATAATTAAAATAAAAATACTTACAGAACACATTTATCATTGAAAACGAGCAAAAATATATTGAATAAATATTGAAATATTGAATAATATCAAAACGTGCAGTTTAAATCATAAAAATAAACAATAGAATCTAGATGTGAAAATATTTTTTTTTTTTTTTTTTTTTTTTTTTTTTTTTTTGTAATAGAAAAGATAGTTACTTTCCTATTTGATCATGATGAACCAGTTGGGGCAAAATAATATCCCAATGCTGTTACTGAATGTAAGATATCCTTTAGCAATTTTTACACGATTTCTTAAGACGTTTCATGTTATTTATTCTCTGAATAGTAAAATGACAAAAAAAAGTTTTTCGGAAAAAAATATTCATGAATCTAAAATTTATAAGTGTCATTTCAGTATTGCAAAACTGTTTATGTGTTACGCATTTATGAATGAAAATAAGCAATATTTAGAATATGTATAATTTAGACAGAAAACAATATAATTTAAATATGAAATAATTTTTTTGTAATAAAAAAAAGGTTGCTTTCAGAATTGAACCTAATCAATCAGTCTAGGCAAAACAGTGTCCCACATCGCGTAAGAAGATTTTCCTTTAAAAATTCCTTCCAATTTCTTAAGTGATCTGCTATTTTATGTTTCAACAATAAAATATTAGGTCATTTTTCTTTAACCCGTAACTGGAGACATGAAGTCAAAATGACTCCATTGTTATTTTTCTTTTTTGTGTTTTGGAATTTATTTTGGGAGCACAATACATTCTGGAAATCATGTTGTAAACCAAAAAATTAAAAATGTTAAATGTTATAATATTAAATATTAAAAAAATGTTATAAGAAAAACCTAAACAATCTTTTAATGAGTATTTACTTCGTTTAGATATCACGGAATTAAACTAATGTTAATAAGTGTTAGAATTTTACAAACAAAAATGAAGAATACAATTTATTGAAATATTATTATAAGAATATTTCTTTATTCTTTTTGCATTATTGAAATTAAAAGCAGTTTCAGAGACATGGATGCAATGACTTCATAAATAACAACAAAAATTTTGAAAATGAATAACTCGTTTATACGCACGTTTTACGCACTTAGATTTTGACCAACGTACTTCTGAAAGAACAACTTGAAAGAACTGAGAAGATGATTGCATTCAAATACATTATGTCACGTGACATTCAGAACTAATGAATAATGCAGAGTTATTTTGACTCCCGTTTCCAATTAGGGGTTAAGTTTATTTATATGTTGAGGAGTTAAAAACTCATAATAAACAAAGTACATTGATGGTCTTATAGACATGTCTTTTTCACAATTTCTAGATAACGTCGAACAATATCCTAAAAGCAGTCAATATCCCAGAAGCAGTCAATATCCCAGAAGCAGTCAATATCCTGGAAGCAGTCAATATCCTCGAAGCAGTCAGTATCCTCGAAGCAGTCAGTATCCTCGAAGCAGTCAGTATCCTCGAAGCAGTTAGTATCCTATTTTCCCAATAAGTACAGCAGAACAATATCCCAGTGTCACAGGAAATAAGATTTAAAAAAAATAATATTACGAAAATATCAAACAAATTATGTTATTTTCTAATTAAATGTTAATACATGAGGAATAATTTATTTTCTTTTTAGATTGAGAAGTTGTAAATTTATATAATTTTTTTCATATATTCGGCAGATACTTCTTTTAAAGCCTCTTCTATATTTTTTATACACAAAAAAGTATTTCTTTACATATTTCTTTAGCAAGCATATCCTAGTAGCAATATCCTAGTAGCGTACAATATCCTTACATCGCAAAAAAAAAGATTCTCTTTAAAAAATTCAGTTTAATTTCTTAAATGATCTTATGTTATTTCATTTTTGAAAAATAAAGCATCGAGAAATTTTACATTTTTTTTATTTTATGCATCGGGAAGCTAAACCCTACAGAAGACTTTTTTCTTACATTAACTAGACTGATGGTTTCATACATTTGAATTTTGCAACATTTAGACAGAGAAAATCCCAGAAGCAGAAAATATCCTAGTGTTCCATTAAGAAAAACAGAACAATATACAATCGTCAAGGGAGTCAGGACTTCTTTTAATAATATCCTGACAATTTCTTAATCAAATTATGTTACTTTCTATTTGAAGATAATATACACGTCATATTTAATTTAATTTTCTTTTTTGATTGAAAAATTATTAATTCATGTAAAATACTCTATTGTGTAAATTTTTTTTAATATATATTTTTGTATTAAAATTTTAGATAGAGCAGCACAATATCCCAGCAGCATGCAATATCCTAGCTTCACGAAAAGTAGATTTCCTTTAATAGTTTTCAGTTTTTCAAAAAGTAACAAATTTTTTTATGCATGAACATTAAAACAAGAAGAAAACTCTCATTTTTTGCTTCAAACAAAATAAATGCATTGCAATAATCGAAAACGGAGATCTTGTGATTTTGACACATTTTCGCGTTTCAGATCTTCCTGAGTTGAAAATTCCATTTTTGGATCTATGTGTATATATTTACCTGTTGATGCCTCAGTTTATTTGTCTGGTTCTCCGTGAGCGTCATAACTCGAAACGGCTTTAAGATAGATAGATGAAAATGAATAAGCATCTTTAAACTGAATTCGTAAAATTCTATTCTTTCTGAATAGTGTAGAATAGTATTCTTTCTGAATTCGTAGAATAAAATTGAATTCGTAGAAATTTTGAACGAAATTTTTCAAAAGAATTATTGTGTATCTGACTGAATGCAGGGAGACATTATAATTACAGAACGTAAATAATGGGAGGAATGAATGGTAATATAATGGAATTGAACAGTAGTATAGTATAGCTTTAATATAGTAGAAAGAGTAATTGGGAATAAGGAGTAATTCGGAACAGTGTCTTTACTAGTGCTGTCCGACCTTTCAGTATCCGAGCTTTGGTCAAGAAAAATATATTAGTTACGTGATGAAATAGGGATCCTAAGCTCCTTCAAAATAGGCCTCTTGCGCCTTCATACACTTATCGATCCTCCCATTCCAGAAAACACTATTGGAAGGCTTTTTTTAGAATGCTGTTCATCTCCTTTGTCGAGTTCTGCATTATCTCTTCGCTATTTTCAAACTTTATATCCTTTCAACAGCATCTTCAATTTTAGAAACAATCAAAAGTCGCAAGGAGCCATATCTGGAGAGTAGGGAGGTTAGGACAGGATTTCGTCAAGAAAGTTTGGATCAGGTGTGACGAATGAGCCGGAGCATTGTCAACTGAATGCAACTGAAAGTTTTTCACTCAGAGGTGTGGTCATTTGAGCTGAACTGCATCTCTGAGTCGGTGTTCAATTTGTTAGTAGTACTCTTTTGTCAATATTTATCCTTCCGGTGCATATTCGTGACCATCTAAACCGATGTGCGGCCATTTTTGAATTGGTTAAACCACTCATTCACTTGTGTTATCTTCATAACATTATCTCCAAACATTCTCTGAATCTTGCGAATTATTTTTCTGTGAGACTCACCAGACTTTAGATAAAATTTTAAGCAGTATATCTTTGCTCAACTCGTTCAGTCATCTTGAGAGAAATAAAAAATCCGACGATCACTTATAATAACACCTTACTCAGATACCAACAGGCAGCCAATGACACACTCGAATACGGAGATATGAATACGTATGATGACGAATACGGAGATCATTACTGTACGCAGGAATATTAAAAGTCGGTAGAATTATTCAAGGTCATTTAGACAGCCCTCGTATATGCACCAGTGAAGCCTTTGCAATCTGGGAAATATATCCATCCTTTAAGGCACTTTACAGAAAGAAACAAATCGTTCCTCCTCCTTTTTTTTCAGTGTTACTTTCTAATGTTTGCTTTCATTAGCCGGAATCATATTCAATAAAAGTGAAACCAAAACTTTCTTATGTATCACATTATGTATAAAATTATTATTGCTTACATCTCTTGATCGATAGTTTTGAAAGGTTACGAGAAAGATTTAATTTTCATTTTTAAACTTTCTACCTGGGAACAGGATAGTTTTCTGAATTATCCTTGGGAATTTTCATTCTTGATGTAAAACGCAATAAGTATTTAACGGAGTAAAAATTTATATTTTTCATACATTTGGAATAATTTGTTAAACTATACGAAGTGATAAAGGATGTTCCAAAATTCACGCAAGATTTAAATTTGCCGCCATTCATGCAGTAAGGTGTTGGCAATTCAATTAAAAAAATCAATTGACAGCTGATAATTTAAAGTTAATAAAAATGGAGCTTTATACTAAAGAATAATGAGTTAACGCAAAATTTGAATTAAATATAAAAACATAGTCTTTTTTTCTTTAAATCGTTATACTTTTATTGAATCCCAAATTACACAGTAATACATATGTCCTCCGCGGCTTTGCTGGCATCTAAGCACTCTTTTGTGGAAATTTTCCATGATCATTTTACATAAATGTGGCTGAATTTCGTCGATGTAGCGTTGAATCTTCTCCTTCAGTGCAAGCGTGCTTGTGGACTTGTTGACCTTTGATTTCAAATAACCCCAAAAAAGTAATCCGATGATGTTAAATTGTACGATCTAGAGAACCACTTTCGAAATTTTTGAATTGTGGCCGCCATAATTTAATTATTTTTCAAATATTGTTTAATAATGAAAACACGTTGTTCTATCGTGCAATGCTCCATTTTTACTAACCCTAAACTATCACCGGTCCAATGTATTACTGCGCGAATGGTATTAATTTTGGGAAATCCTTTATAAAATGTAGGAAAGCTGTGGCGTCAGAACTCGCCATTAATGTTTACCATTTTATAATAAATTAACAGCTGAAATTTCTACAGAATCTATGCTACGAAACGTAAAAAAAACCCCGATAAGAATGAAATTACTCTTTAATTCTCACATACGAAAATAATGTTTAATAAAGATTGGAAGAAGACCTTTGTTCCTTCTTGTCATGGAAGGAAGAAAAGTGGTTCTAAGAGGAGAATCTGAAGATTATACTTTTGAATTTCCCAAAAGTAAACAAAAATTGAGAAATTTGAGAATTTAATTTTGGATAATGTATTGTTAATTTTAAAATGAAAATGTATACTTTGATTCATGATATTAAGGGTATTTGAATAAATATATATTCATTAATTGAGTAATTGACAGAATTTTCCGTGATTAGTTGAATGTAATAGATATGAACAGCACACCAATTTCACTGAATCAAAATTTTTATGTGTGGTTAATGATAGTTTTCTAATTTCGAGATTCCGATAAAATCTATATAACCAGATCTAATAGTTAAAGTAGCTTTTTCAGGTAAAGTAAATATTTGAGACAAATGAGTTTAATAAAAGTTTGAATGTTTTACTTGAAGAGATCGCTCTACTTTCTATTTTTAATTTGAACTACTTGTCCTTATTCTAAAGTGCATTTCAATGTCTTTCATACATTTTCTTCTTACGTCCCATAGTTTCTAGCCATTTCTGTTTTTATAAAAATTCCTTTTAAGATTTTTTTGTACGAATTTGGGGCTGAAATGATTATAAATTACATTAAATAAAAGATATTAAATAGTTATGACAGTTTATATGCAATGTTCCAAGATACAGAATTTTTCTATTAATCTTATAAAATCACTTGTTTCTCTATTTAAAAATATTTTGCTCCGGACAATATTGAAGATAAAATGATTAAAATTGCTTCAGATAGAAGATATTAAGTGGTTATAACCCTTTATATGCGATATTACAAAAAGTATAAAGTATTGTTATTATAATAAAATAAAAAAAAGCAGTCCTTATAATAATAAAAATGATTTTTTTTTTACAGTTGATCCTGATGATTTAGCTCAGGCTGAGCAATATCCCAGTGTGTCCAGAGGTAAGACTTTCTTTAATAATATTTAATGCAATTTCTTAAAAGCAATTAAGTTAATTTATAAATGGATATCAATAACTGAGGTAATTTTGCTAGTTTTCTGAATATATTTAAAAATTATAAATTCTTAAAAGTTATAATTTGTATTGTATATTACACTCAAAAGTTGCAATTTGTATTGTATATTACACTTATTAAACTCAAAAGTTGCAATTTGTATTGTATATTACACTTATTAAACTCAAAAGTTGCAATTTGTATTGTATATTCTTGTATTTATTAATATTTCTAATTTTTTTCATTGATTTCCATTTAATTTATTTATTTATATCAGAGCTGAGACTATCATCTGCATTATGGAAAATTAGTTTTTTTCCTCCAGTTACAAACTTTGTTTTTTCGACCTTAATTATTGCATTTGAAAACAAATAGCGAGTTAAATTTAGCATAAAGCCTATGTTCGTAATTAGCTTTCCCTAACATCAATAGGTCTATTATTTATCCACATCAGAAGGAATAAGAGAGAGGATCAACAGAAGAGAGATGAAAAGAGACAGGATCAACGGTGACTTGTGCATGAACTTAATCATGTGATTTCAAATAAAAAACAACAACAGAAACAATAGCGGTTGTTCTTGCCCAGGGAATATGAAATTTGTTCATTCACGAATTGCTGCATTATAAGTTAGAAATAAGCAGTTTAAAAAAGTATTCTTATAATCTGTTTATATGCCACAGAAAGTCCAGGGCTGCTGTGGCCTGGTGATAAGGTCTCGGCTTCGGAACCGGAGGGTTTCAGGCTCGTGACCCGATTCCACCGAAGAACCGTCGTGTAAGGGGGTCTATTGCGCGTTAAATCCGTCATGACCAAACGTCCTCCCGCTGGTATGGAGAGGGGGTGCCAGGTCAGGCGTCGTCCTCGTCATCTGACCGCGGTTCAAAATTACGAGGTCCGTCCCAAAATAGCCCTAGTGTTGCTTCAAACGGGACGTTAATATAACCAAACCAAACCAAGCCATAGAAAGTTCTTTTGTTTGTTAGAAATCAATATGATTTTATACTTCTGATGGATTCACACAAAATTCAAAGAGCTAGTTCGTTGAAACTTGTGAAGATAAATTGCACTATTAAAAGCTCATTTAAGGAGGAAGAAAGAGGATAAAACAATTTTACTTTTTACCTCCATAATTTTGGAGCATACAATTAAAAGAAGAACATTTTTCACTATTTTAAAATTTGAAAGATAAACTTTTCAGTGACGTCAATTTTACTTCCATTCACTGTTTCATTGAATTTTAATTAATTTTTTAATTTAAATTAAAAAAATATAAAATCAATTATTTGTCGCAATATTAAACTTATTTCATTTAGGATTTGACGGTTTTTCAAACCCGGTTTTTTTAAAGTAAATCTGTCACATTTGAAAACTGATTTTTAAATCAAGAAAACCTGTTTAAAGAATTCATATTATTATGTAAATACTAATTTTAAACTTATTTGATTTGCTATTCATCTTATGCAACGGGCAGCAAACACATTTTTCTGACAGTAAAAGAATGTGTTGCTTTAGCATTGAATGATATTGGTTCTTTTTATATGTGGAATGAAGCTGAATATACTAAACTTTTAGAACTTCATAAAGTTTCTAGCAGCTGAAGGCTTAGGACGACGAGATGCCAATTTATTAACAAGTGAAGGTATATTCGAATTTCTGTTAAATGAACCAAACACTTGAGACACAGTTTGAAATTATTATATGCTTTAGAAGAACGAATTCAAGACAGAAGACAAGTAGAATTAACAGCTTTTTTTGCTGTAATTTGCAAAATCCACTAAACATTTCTAGTTCAGCGAAGAAATCTAATGTACTTTCTTTAGCTTCAAAAACCAAAATTATGAAGTTATCTGGAAAGATACTGTCTAGAATATTTCCAAATTCTTGCGTGGAAATCAATTCTGATGAAGAGAAAATCGAAGAAACTCCTCATCAGAGTAATGCTTTTTTTTTAAAAGAAGCTATGTAAAAATCAATTCATAAGTTTTTTGAAGGCCCTGAAGAAAAACTTACAAACTCGAAGACACTGAAAGCTAAATTAACATTATTTGAGGCAACGAGTAAAAGTACAAAAGACTCAGATTTGTTATTTGATGCCATGAAAACTATAAACCAAGCTCAGTAACTAGTGAACGTGTATTTTCAATTTCAGGCAATATTGCGCCCAAAATAAGAACAAGACCCTGCCGCCGTTCAGTGGATATTTTATGTTTTTTAAAATCCTATTTTCTTAAAAGACATTAAAATTACGAAAAATAATATAAATATTATTTGAAATTTTTGTTTGAGTTTTCGTTATTTTGTGTAAGTAATATGTATATGTAATTCTTAATTTTTTTAATATTTTGACTTTTATATTGATTTTTTTTTGTTATTTTATAAGAATTAACTTAAATATTTTCCCCCATTCTATTTTTTTTGACAAAAATTCGAAAACCGGCTACAACCGGTCTTTTTGGAAATATTGAATTCGAAAACTGGTTTTTCAAAAAGTTGGTTTTTGTATAAACCCTAATTTAATTGTTTAATTACCTTTGTGTTTCATGTGCTTTTTATAATGTTAATCAGCTAAGACCAAAAAAGCCTTTATTTACCTACTCTTTACATCACCTTGAGAATTGCAATATTCTGGAGTAGGGAAATTCTAAGAAATCCTTCTTGAGTATGCACGAAATTTATGGATAGAAATGTCTTTTATTCGAAATATTTGGATCAATAATTGATTGGAATTTAATGGTCTCAAAACTTTTTAGTTGATTAAATATATAAAAAAAGTATAAGACAAAAAAGTATATACATTTAACACATATAAGACAGAAAAAAAGCTGGCGAAGCCGAGGGTTCAGTAGCTAGTAACAAAATTAAAAATGTAAAAATTTTATATTATATTTTTTTACTTTTTTTATTTAATTTATAATACATATTATAAAATTCATGGTCTCAATATATATTCCCAAAATTTGCCTCCAGATGGCGCTGTTACCAAGGAATAGAAACTAAATTAAATTATAAGAATATTTTAGAAAATTTGAGACAGTGTTCATAGTAATTAAAAATGGGAAAGTTTTCGTTATATATTTTTCTACTTTTTGTATTTAATTTATAATATAAGTTATAAAATTTATGGTATCAATCTATATTTTCAAAAATTCACTATCAGATGGCACTAATAGCAAGAAATAAAAATTAGATTAAAATAATTGATTAAACGATAAGAATTTTTCGAAAAGTTTAAAATAGTATACATCATTAATACGCAAATATATAATAATTCAAAACTCTATTTCATCAGTACGTGAAAGAAAAATCGATTTAAATATTTTATCTTTACAAATATGAAACTTGGAAAATTAAATAAAAGTGTAAAAAAATGATGATACAGAAAAGCATCAGCAAAATGTTGCACGAAATATTAAATTACAATTCGCTTATGTGATAGCAACATGTTTTATTGTAATCAAAATTAATAATTTACAATAGAAATGAAGAATTCTGAGATATCTTTTTTCATAAATTTTATCGTCTGAGGTGAAAATGTGAAAATGCCCAAGTAAATGGTGGCGACAGTTGGATAAACCCAGTAATGAATATTCACTTCATTACTTTGTTTTTCTTTAGGGAAAAAATGTAATATACGTTAGAAAATAATACTTTTTTTGTAATAATTGGAAAAACTTTTGATTTTACAGTGGATCCTGATGAATTAGCCCAAGCTGCACAATATCCCAGAAGCATGCAGTATCCAAGAGGCAAGATTTCTTTATTGATATTAAATGCAATTTTCTCATAAAACCTTAATTTCTAATTGAATAATATCACTTGAAACAATTTTGCTGCAATTTCCTTTATGCATTGACAAGTTAGAAATTTGCATGAATCACTCTTTTTTCTTTTTGGTATGGATATCTTTATATATTTTTAATTTTATCCTGACTGGTATTGAACTAACCACTCATATCCATCCTGAATTTATTTTAGTAGCATGGGAAATCATTATTGTTTTCCATGAAAACTAATTATATATATGCATAAAATTTGTTATGTTTTGAATTAAGGTTCATTATTTATTGTAATAGAATAGAAAGACGAAGGGAAATAGCAAAATAATAATTTGGGCAACTTTTTTGAAATTTATGCACATATTCCAATTGTACAGGAAAGAAAAAAAATCTTTCCATCTTTTCTCAATACTAATAAGAGAGTGTTTAATGATTTTTACTTTTTGTTCTTTTCTCCTATATTTTTTAGATTTTCATATATTTTTTAGATATATTGCATGCTGTACAATTATAAATATAGGAATTCATAACTAAATATTTTCAAGTTGACTTCTAGATGGCGCCACCTGCATTAAATTAAAATGGAGTCAAATTGATACATTAATTGATAATTAGAAGCTTTTATTTTTTTAAATGTTTCACTATTCATGGTTTCAAATCCCTTGTTAGTCAATTTTATAATATGAAACTTTTGAAAATTTTACTGGCAGTGTTAAATATGTTATTTACCCTCACTTATCTTTTTTGAGAGGAACGAAGGATAAGAATTCTGAGGATAGTTTGTACTTCAACATAATCGTTTTTCTTTAAAAAAAAAAAAATCTGTAATTTAATTGCTCTAAGAGTTCGGAAAAAAGCGGATAAGTCTAAACACAGCAAATAATTTTTTCAATTTTTCTTTTCCTCTTAGAAAAAAGTAATGTAATTAAGAGCATCTTGTTTATGTAATAATAAGAAAACCATTCGACTTTACAGTTGACCCTGATGAATTAACTCAGGCTGAGCAATATCCCAGTGTCTCAAGAGGTAAGATTACCCTTACATTTTTCAACGCAATTTCTTTTGTGACATATTGTTGGATTTTTAATTGAACATTAATAAGCTGTAAAATTTACTTAATTTCTCTTTGAATCAGAAAGCTATAAAATCCCATTTAATAATCTTTTTATTTTCTACGGCAGATTTTCTATACATTTCTTATTTATGTTGTATGCATCGACTTTATTTACTGCTGTCAGTGACCAGAATGTTCGTGAATGATATTTTGTTTCGTTTTTGAAAATTGAGGCAGGAATCATTTTTTCAGCAGAATATGTGTGAGAACTTTTACAATAAAATAAACTCCTTACAGAAATTTGTGAGGCGAATAATATATGGACAAGAGCCTATGATTGACATACTTAAGTTAACTGATTAAAATATGTTTCTAAGGGATTAAAGAAGATCTAAGAAGAAGGGAAACCGATATGAGGGGAAAATATTTAAGTTAACTGATTATGTTTCTAAGGGATTAAAGAAGATCTAAGAAGAAGGGATCTGAGGGAAAAATATTTAAGTTAACTGATTAAAATATGTTGCTAAGGGATTAAAGAAGATCTAAGAAGAAAGGAAAGGGATCTAAGGGAAAAATGTTCTAATAGAATTAAAGAAGATTGAATATAACTCAGGTAACTTGTGCATAAATTTAATGAATGAAATGATACGAAGAAAAATAAAGAATGCCAGATGGCTTATGCAGAAACAGAATAGATCCGTACATGGGCGTTAATCGCTTTTGTTAATTTCTCTACTAAAAAAATTGATAGTAGATATGAACTTCTTTTAAATAATAATTATAGAAATTTTAGATTTCATAATTAATCCTGATAAGCTCAGGCAGAACCGCAACCTATTGTTACTAGAGAAAAGATTTCCTTCATTGATTTGAGTGAAAATTTCTTATGTAATAATCGAATACTATTTTTTCTTATTTGAAAATGAATTCATCAGACGATTTTGTTGTAGTTTTTTTTCAGCATTGGAATGTTATCTAAATTTACATATATTACGCTTTATAAATTGAATGCTTTTATGTATTTCTAATTTTGCACTGGAAAGTATTAGACTAATATATATATATATATATATATATATATATATATATATATATATATATATATATATGCTCCTCAGTATTAAATATGTAAATTGTGTTATGGCAAATTTTTATTATTCTCCTTTCATACTGTAACCATACTTCCATACTGAATGTAAACTTTGTTATATCAGCTTGATTTAATGTGCACCTAATGTTTTGACAGAAAAAAAAAACACTGCCGGAAAATAGCAAAGTAAATTTAGTATAGATTACAACCGGTATTTTATTTTTTTCCACATTCATTCTTCATGAAAGGAATAAAGAATTGTGGTAATACACTATATGTCAATTAAGTGATAAGCTTGAATGCGAAAAAAATTTAGTGAGCTCACTGCAGAAGTATGTGGCGAAAAAAGGGATTGATTCGAACTTAACAAGCAATTCTTCAATTTCTTTGAAAGGAAAATATAATAAAAATAAGTAAATAAATTTGTTTATCTAATAATAATAAAATGTAATGTTCGATTTTACAGTTGATCCTGACGAATTAGCTGAAGTTGAACAATATCCTAGTGCCTCAAGTGGTAAGATTTAATAAATTCATTACATTTTCTTACAAAAAATTATATTACTTTCTACTTGAAAATTTAAACATAGGGAATGTCTATTCTAGACGTCGTCTCACATTAGAACATATACTATATATTCATATCACCTTACTTTATCCTTGTATGCACATTTCGAATCTTGCACTGCTTTTATGCATTGCACATTACGTGATGGAATTGTTTTTCTTGTTTTAATAAATTCTTTTATTTGTGACTGAAAATAAACATAATGGTTTTATTTTTATTCATATGCTTGTTGAATTATGCAATATAAGAATATATGGAAGAAGTAACAGGAAATAGAGAAATGTAAAATAATTTGGGTAAGTTCACACTTCTATAATGGCAGGGATATTTAAGGTCACAACACTTGTATAATGGCAGGAACATTTAATTTTATTCTTCCATATTCATTTTTTTTTACTATCAGAGAAGATAAAATTGAAATGTCTTTGCTCATCAAATTGTTCAAGTATTTCCAAATATCACTTCAATCAATTCGTATCTTGCAAGCTTGGCTAGAAGGATAGTCCAAAACTTATAAATAATTCCTACAGTATATTGCTTTCTTCCTTTCGATTAATTGAGTTGTCACTTGATGTTATTACTGTAATAGGTTTTGAATGCTTCCTTTGATTAGTAGGGGGTATCATTATGTCTCAATTTCATTTCAGTGCAATAAGAGATAATTTAGTAAAAGCAGCAATACAACTTTTCATGACGGACGTCTTGAGATCTGAGCACTTCTTGATGCTCAACTTCAGATAATGCTTTTCCTTTTCTGTTTTAAGATTTTTTTTTTTTGCCCAATAAGACTTTGTGTTTAGTTGTGTATAAATTAGTTTTTTATACTCTATTCATAAACCATTCAGAAGTTTTTTTAAAATCAAATGTCTAAAGTAACATATTTCAATTATTAAAATTTTTATGTATATCTAAAATCTTTTCAAAAACAAAACTATTAACAAGCTATTAACTACTTTTATTTAAACAAAACTATTAAATTAATTAATTATATAAATTAAATTACTACTATAAATTAAATTAATTAATTAAACTATTAAATTAAATTATTATATTATTATTATATCTTTATTTTCAGTCAATATACAAATTATGGTATAGACAAATTGATACTTTTTTCGACTTGTACTTTCGACGATACTTTTTTTTTTTGTCATGATACTTTATTCATTAAAAAACAGTTACATTGAGCTTAAAAGTTTATCTTTATAAAAACCTTAACTACATTAAAAATTAATTATTGTTAGGATATCAATAAAATCATGAATAAAATGAAAGTCTTGGCAACATAATTATTGATATGCTTTTAATTCTAAGTTTACATTCATATTTGTAGAGTCATTGTGTAAATGTCACGTGTAGTGTCATTGGGAATTCCTAAAGAGAGATTTTGTAATTGCGCATGCGCGGAAGCCATTAATATGCAGAAATCATATTTTGTTTATGAATTTAATGAGGAATAGAAGTCATGACATAGAGGCAGCTTGGCATATTGGCGCTTCGAAATTTCAAGACATAATCGCGCCAAGCACCTTGCGGTACAATCAGTCTATTGGATTTCTGGAGATCTTATAATGATGTAGAGAATGTTACATTAATGATCGTTTATGCATTTTCGAACATTTTTATGCATCATCATGCAATTATCAAGTGCCTTGTTAATATGAAGTGATACTGTAGAACAATTTTTGGGATCTTAAGTCAATGGTTATTTTCTATTTGCGCAGATTTCACTCATTTTTGAGAAGGAATGTACCAAAAAATTCTTGATGGTATCAGCCTTATAACTTAGTACATTGCAATATCAACTAATTGTCACTATAAAGACCGGGTTCTATAATTTGTTATCGATTCACCCAGTCATTTGGAAAAAGTTTGTCGCACATACAGTGACGTGAATTTAATAATTGTTTATGAATTCTCACACATTTGTGCGTATCATTATATAGTTGTCACATATTATTTTAATGCCGAGAAAATTTTATAATTAGTTTATTGTGATCTCACTTATGTAGTAGTCTTTTACTACTACTTAAGGGAATTAAAAATTAATCAAATTAATTAGTTGTAACTTAAATTGCGTTCTTTTTGTAAATATAATGAATTCGATATTCCTGGATGATATCTTGATTTGTTACACTGCGTTTGTCCTGATTATCTATTGTAAGTATCATTTCTGTTTTGGTTTCTGTCTGTCTTCACTTATTGGTTTTTTCTATTCGATCTGAGTTCATTCGAAACTGTTAAACATATAACAGATGTCAAAAATGTTAAATTAATGTTTGTTCATACATTTTCACACAAATGTATATATTACTATATAGTTAATACATGATGTGTTAAAATCGGGAACAATTTTGATAAATATTTGCTATCCCGTGTGAGTGTATGTATCATTTACACAAATTGCATTTATGACAAATTGATTATGACGTAACAAAAATCTTTTGGTGCTATTAAATCTATGCCACTTAATGACTGCATTTCACCTTCTAAATAAACAAATCTTAGTTACAACAAACTCGTGCAAGCTGATCGTCATCTGTGCTTTTTCTTTCATGATTTAATGTGTCTTCAGTCAAATTTATTAAGAAAGTTTACAGAATGAGTTGCTATTTCAGACATTCTCCTTGCTTTTATATATTACCACTTCTAAGCGTTATATTTCGTAACAGAAAGCAATCTTGACTCTTCAAAATTGAGAACTTATCTATTAAAGCAGATCTTCAAATATTTCGGCGCCGCTGGTGGTAAGGTCTCGTTTTCGGGACCTGAGGGTTTCAGGTTCGAGATCTGATTCCACCGAAGAACCGGTGTGGAAGCGGGTCTGGTGCATGTTAAATCCGTCGGGGCCAAATGCCCCCTCCCCCCTGGTGTTGCGTGGATGTTTGGAAAGGGTTAATGCCGGCTCAGGTGTCATCATCTCATCTGACCGAGGTTCAAAATTACTAGGTCCGTCTGAAAATAGCTCTTTTGTTGCTTTAAAAAAGGGACATTAATATAACTAAACTAAACTAAGTCTTAGTTACAGTAAATTCGTATTACGACCTGGAGCAAGCTGATAGTATTATGTGCTTTTTCTTTCATGATTTAATGTGTCTTTAGCCAAATTTATTAAGAAAATTTACAGAATAAGTTGCTATTTGAGATATTCTCCTTGGCTCTATATACTACCACTTGTTTTACTTTTGTTCACTAGATATTAATCTTGTAAACAAAAGCAATCGTGACTCTTCAAAACTGAGTACTTACCTGATGAAGCAGATCTTCAAACAATTCTTTTTCTTTCAATTAATCACTATATATAATATCCAATGGATTAATATGTCTTTTGTAAGGAATATATTTCCTAGCTAGTTAGTTACTTAATTTTTGAATCGAAGAAGATTAAAACGTTTCTCAAATGCTACGAAATTATTTCTATTAATCTTCCTAAAATTGATCAGAGCGAGTCATTAATGCATGTTTCAAATGAAAAAAAGATTGTGGTTTCCTCTCTTAAAATCTAAGGTGCTTCTTAAGATGGCTATATTTTTGAACACAATATAGAAATTGATATGAAGTTGGAACAGATTTTCTTGATGTTTTCCTGACAAAGTAAATTCTAGGGATTGTTCCAGATCTTGCATGTTACAAGGATATAAATGGGGAACTTGCTCTGGACCCGGCAAGAAAGCTTGCCACTGTTATAAACACTTGCCAACGAAATAAATTGATCTGTTTTGAATTTTCTTAATGGGCAATGATAAACATCAAATAAGAATACAGAGAAAAAAATATATCCGAAATTATAAAAAACATTACAAATAATGGGATAAAATTGTATTTTGTTATGGATGGTTAGACTTTCTTTATAAATTTATTTTAGATCACAAATATAATAAAAGTGAATATTTTCTTGCATCGATTGTATTGATTTTCCCCCATTCTTTAGCAAACGTTTTTAATTAAATTTCAAATCTTGTATTTTAATTTATATAATTTCGGTGTTCCTTGAATATGTCGGAAAGATGAAATCTTAGTGCATCTATAACAGGAAGATGCCGGCAGTTTTTACTTTCTCGTATATTTAGTGTAGAGATAGTATATTAATATTCAAAAAATTCGAACTCGAGATTTTGAGAAATCTCCATGTTTTACACCACCCTGAGTTCGAAAAACACATTTTTGAAAACATTGATCCGCTTTGAGCTAAATCAATGAAATTTAGTATAAGGCCTATACACCAAATTTGTAAATTTTTATCTAATTTTGAGTAAAATGCATTCAGGGGAAGTCTGTCTGATCGACTGCTCGAAAATAACTATAAAATAATAACTATACTGAATAACTATAGTGATAACTATAAAACGAAAAGAGCTAGATAGGTAAAATTCGGTACACAAATTTTTACATCTACAGGGAGATATTTATATACACAAATTTAACATTTCTAGTGTAGATAGCTTGAAATTGAATACCGCACATTTTGAGCTAAATTCATCCATGGGTTGTCTGTCCGTCTGTACTTTCAGAAACATGTATACTCAATCATTCAAAAACGCAATGGCTTAAATATATCAAATTTTGTCTGGGATTTTGTGAATACAAGTGCAGTTTTGTGACAAATTTTTGTTTTAATCGACTGAAAAAAATGTGTTTTAAACCCATATTTGATTTTTTGGATACTATTAACGCATTCTAGGGTTTAATCGCAATACAAATTTGAAATGAATTTAGTTTGATGTTTTCCAGGCAAATTAATTCCTGGTGGTTGTCCCAGTTCAACAGATTGCTCCAGATCTTGCAAATCAGAAGGATATAAATGGGGAATGTGCGTTGGACCCGACAAGAGAACTTGTTACTGTTTTAGACACATGGAAATGAAATAAATTGATCTGTTTTTAATCTTCCTAATGGACAAGGATAAACATAAAATAAGAATACAGAGGAAGAATATATCTGAAATTATAAAAACGTCACAAATAATGTGATAAAATTGTATTTTGTTATGGACGGTTAGACACTTTGTGTTCGCTTATTTATTAAGTTATTTTAGCTCAAAGATCTAATAAAATTGAATATTTACGTGCATCTATTGCATTGATTTTTCCCATTCTTTAGCAACCCCTTTTAATTACATTTCAAACCTTGCATTTTCATTTATATAATATCGGGATTCCTCGAAATATGTCTGATAGATGAAACCTTAGCGTATCAGTAATAGGAAGATGCCGGTGCTTTTTACTCTCTCGTATACATAGTATAGAAAAGGTAAAGTAATCGTCAAAAAAATTCGAACTCGAAATTTTGATGAATCTTCAAGTTTTAGGCCTCCCTGATTCGAAAAAGTCATTTTTAGGAAATGTCCATCTGTGGCAATGACAACTCAAAAACGCTTTGAGTTAGGCAGATGAAATTTAGTATACGGTCTGTACACCAAATTTTTATATTTCTATCAAATTTTGAGCAAACCTTGCCCAGAGGAAGTCTGTCTGTCCGGCTATTCAAATATAAGTTAACATGATAATTTTAAAAAGAAAAGATCTAGATAAAATTCGGAACACACATTTAACATCTATAGTATAGTCATATATCATATTTTAAGCAAAATCCAACAAAGGGATGATCGTCTGTCAGTCTGTGTTTTCAGAAATATATAATCTCAATAACTCAAAAGCGTAGTCAGTTAAATACGTTAAATTTGGCATGGGATTTTGTGACTACAAGTTTAGCTTTTTAACGAATTTTTGAATCAAGCGATTCAGAAAAACGGATTTAAATCACAGATTCGATTTTAGGATGTTATTAACTGGATGTCAGGGTTTAATCACCAAACTCTCACCAAGAATAACACGATAAATTCAGTAAAAAAGCTAAATTCCCGCCAAAGATTAGTATTTCGTAATTATTGTCCGCGAATACCACGCAAGGCATTTTCTATTGTAACACCTTCATTAGAAAGTATGCTAGAAAATCTTTGGGAAATCACTCCTTCTGGTTAAACCAACAAATAAATTTCATTAATTACACTTAGTGGTGTATGTGTACCCCCATTGACTTTATGGTATACTACCTCTGTATGGGGCGTTTTAAGTTAAGCTCCGTTTTAAAGTGACAAGATATAAGCATATGATAACTTCGGAAAACTTTGATCTTTCTAGATTTAGCTTCGTTTTAAATAGATATAAGACACCCTTCCATTTAAATAGTTCCTTTTTCTGTTATCAGTTTTAATACAAAACCTGAAACAGATATAATGTTGATATAAAGCCCTTACATTGAAAATCATTCATCTACCTGGTTTTGATGCTCAATTTTCGTGTTTCAAACAGGACCGAGAAGTAAGTAGGCAATTAACACTGCGATAGTTTGATCGTTCTGGGTTTAGCTTTGTCGTAACCAGATTATAGACCAGCATACAGTTTCGATTTCTTCGTATTCTACTCCTGAATATCATCTTTTAAAATCTAAATATCATCTGTAAAATGACGACAAATTATGGTAGATATTTATCGTGTAAAATTTCGCCTCGTGATTAACAGATAATACGCTATCAGGCATTTTAGGACACTTTCTATTCTTCTAAGCCGTTTTAATCTAAAACTGGAAACGGATGTATTATATTAACATGTTGACCTTACACAGAATTTCATCTATCTACCTAATTCCGATATTCAGCTAGCGTGCTACCACGCATAGGATTGATAAAGGGATAGAAGATCTACTTTTTAATAGAGGCTTAATCGTTCTACGTTAAGCTTCCTCGTAAACAGCCGATAAGACAACTTGCATTTTAGACCTATTATTTACCTTTTAAATCCAAAATTTGGTATGCTTATTACCTTGATGGAAAGGCGTTAATCAGTTTGCAAATCTAGCTAATCCAATCCTAAGACCAATTCCTGTTTCTTTTAATCTTTTTAATCCAAAATTTGATATGGATCTATAACCTTGATTTAAAGACCTTACACAATTCATCTGTCTAGCTAGTTCTGTAGCTCAATTATTGCGTGGCCACACTCAGAATTGTAGATAAACAAAGAGTTGATCCTTTTACGGATAATTTAATAACTTGATACTTCATCACTATTAACGAAATTGAACCATTTGACTATAAACTTCCGAAGAACGTCAAAAGACCTTGTAACTTTATTCTTGCATAGAATCTAATTTTATCTTTATTATGCTTACATGAATTTTGGCCGGTTTTGCCGAAAACATCTTAAGTAAAATTCTCCAGATTTCTTTCTGGAAATATTATTAATATTTTATTATTACTGCTCAATATAATTGCCAATAATCTTTTTAATGCACAACCACATATTAAGTAATTTCAATGCCGTGTTATTACCCTTATCATCTGTTCTGTCCAGTAGTTAAGAACATCCAGTTCAAAAACTCTGTGACCCATCCCTCAAAATGGGTAATTCGATACAGATCCAAAATTTTGTAGGTAGACAATTTGCCGAATTTCATTCTTCTAGATGATTATGACTTTGAGTTATCATGTTCATGTTCTTATTGATAGACAGAAAAATTTCCCTTTCGTTGGATTTAATTCAAAATGCATAGTAGAGATTTGCAAGTTTGGTGAGAAAATGACTCGAAAATTTCGTTAGTCTATAGTTATTATGTTCATAAGAATGCAAGTAAACATGCATAATGCTACCTACCATCATATACCTGTACCTATAATAATTTAAATAATGGAATAGTTTCACGCCTTAGACATAGATGTATGAATTCAAATATTTTCTATAAAGAATGGTCGGAGCTTGGAATTCCACCAAAATCTTTAAGTAGAATTTTTCGACGATTGTGATACTTGTTATTTATGTGCTTTTGTATGTATAAATATTCATTGACAATAATGATTTATTATTCGAGAAAAAAAGACGTGGCATAAATATCAGGTATTAAATGATTTGATTCTATTTAGCAATCTATCTTATTATAATCAAGATCGATATTTCGTAAGGAGATTAATTTTGGCAGTATGTGTTGCATTTCTTTGACTATTATAGCTATTCATTAGTTTATAACCTTATTGGATGTTCTATCGGAATTATTTTATCGCATGTCTTATTCATTATATTGAAGGAGATACAGTCTTACGATTCTAGAGAAGTAAATAATACTTCATGCACTGATGCTTATACAAGTACAGAGTATTACGTAACAAACGCATTAAATACTTATTACAAATGCCAAATTAGTTGCTAACTATTCTTGTCATTTTCAGAAACTGATAAATTTAGACTATTCTTAACATTTCCAGAATCCGATGAATTTAAATTATTCTTGTCATTTCCAGAAAGTGATAAATTTAAACTATTCTTATCATTTCCAGAAACCGATAAATTTAAACTATTCTTATCATTTCCAGAATCCGATTAATTTAAATTATTCTTGTCATTTCCAGAAACTGATAAATGTAAACTATTCTTAT
The DNA here is from genome assembly GCF_947563725.1 of Argiope bruennichi. Taxonomy (NCBI): domain Eukaryota; kingdom Metazoa; phylum Arthropoda; class Arachnida; order Araneae; family Araneidae; genus Argiope; species Argiope bruennichi. The sequence continues at coordinate 9,953,675 of NC_079159.1, forward strand.
CATTTCCAGAATCCGATTAATTTAAATTATTCTTGTCATTTCCAGAAACTGATAAATTTAAACTATTCTTGTCATTTCCAGAATCCGATTAATTTAAATTATTCTTGTCATTTCCAGAATTCGATAAATTTAAATTGGAATTTAGTTCACCAACTTTTTATGGAAGTCTCTCTGCAACAACCTAAAACAAACAGTAAAATGCGAATAATTGACTCATATAAGAATGAAACCAATAAAATAATACCAGCTGTACGCAATTTATTTTATTTTTATTTGCAATAAGGCAGGAAATATTAATTTCTTTGAACAGGAAATATTTATTTCTTTTCAAGCATTAAATGATTAATTTCATTGAATGGGGTGAAAGATAAGATAAAACACATAAAGTAAGAGCCACTTCGATGAACCATTTGGATTCTAACCAATTTTGTAAGGCAAGTCTAGTTTAGCTATATTAATGACATATTTGAAAACAATACAATGACTATTTTTGGATCCATACATAATCTTGATTCTCGGTAAGATAACGAGTTTATTTGTGAAAGAATTGCTATAAGGAGGAAACAACTCTTTTTAGATTAATAAAAGTAAATTTGAAGAGAGATTGATTAACATCTAATATATGTGGGTAAGCTGTCTTTCTGGGAGACTTTTAACGGGGCTTTGTATAAAATAAAAACATAGAAAACTCCTATCCTATTCTGTTCACTTTTAGCAATTTTTGCTAAAGGTTAATCTATTTAACAAAAATTCTGGTTGAGGGCCAAATCCAAAAATGGATCTCATTATTTTTTCGCACGAATTCCTACTATACTCTTCAGCCATGCCATGCTTCAACCCTCTTGGGCATAAGAAGGCCCTTTAAGATCATGATTCATTTTGTAGATTTGGAAATCTTCAGCTTTAGGAGACGAGTTACCATTGGCCATTGCATGGCGAAATTGGTAGGAAAGTTGGAAATAATTTTTTTGGTATTTTCTAGGCATTCTTTATACTGGTGGTTGCCCCAGCGATTTTGCTTGCACGAGGATTTGCAGACGTGTAGGATTCGTGTTTGGGTTATGCATCGAAAACAATAAACAGCTGTGCCATTGTTTCAGACATTTCATAAACGAATAAATTGATTTATTCAAGATATATATAATCAATATAGAACCGTACTGAAAAAAAAAAGATTCGTAAAAAATTGACCAGAATTTTTTAAATAATAAAATTTCTACTATACTCTGAGTGATACATATTTTGTTTACTTATTTTGAACTATTCATAGATTTTAGTAATGTAATACATTATACATGTATACATAAATTGTAATTTTTTTCATTGCTATTTTTTAATCACATATGTTATTCTCCGCGTTTTTATTCCTTTTAAAATTAAATGTATAAAATGATAATATTATTAAATTTTAAAAGGAACACTACTAAATATGCATGAAGTTTTTAGATGGATGGCAGTTATTTTGTTATTATCGAAAATTTCTTTATAAGTAGAGAAATTCTAAATGTCAAAATAATTACGAAATGTTTAATTACAAATTAAAATATAGAAACTTAATTAATATTGTAACTGATCTCCTAAATTATAAATAAAACAAAATAATTACAGGTAGGACAGTTGAAATCCTAATTAGTGTTGAATTGTCATTTTCAAAACCAGCAATATTTAAAAATGCATTCCTAAGGATTAAAATATGCATGTTAAATGGGTCCTGCAGGCTTATCAGTTTCAAAAATAAATATTTAAATTTAAAGTCAGATCTAACTACTTCCATTATTTTTAAAAAATTGCCTTACATGAATTATTAATCTTACTAAAATAGATAAAGGTAATATGAAATAGTAAGATCGAGACGAAAGTGTTTTTTTGGATGCTTAGTTTATAAAATGTTTTACAGTGTAATAGCTGTATAACTTAGCAAAAATTCTATATAATCTACGAACACTTATCTTTCTGTTAGTGGTTTGCTCATCCTCAAAATAAAATGAAAATGTTTATATCAAATTACCTTGACAATCTTTCTTAAATTTCAATTGTAGAAAAACAAAACGCATATTCGAAGTTTCGAGGAAGTTATGCATCTCCCGCTCCTAAAAAATATCTTAAAAGCAAGCAGCACTATAAAATTATTGAAAATATGTTGAAAAGCCCAAATGTAATTACTAGCTGACTACTCTGACCCTTCCTGAGGCACACGGATAAAACTGAATGATCGCACCAATGAGATAACAACACTGGCGAGAACTGTGGTTGAGTTCTAAGGACCATCACTGGCCACGGTACAACCCTTCCCTTGGGAAATACATTCCATCATCGATAGGAGGTAGCCAACCCTGACCTCTTTCTGCACCCACCAGAGAGGCAAGAACCCAACCACCGTTCCGGAAGCTTCTCATCCTCATTTTTGAGGTGCTCCCCATGGGGATAACCAAGTTATAAGGTCCGTTCCCGGCCTCGGTACAGCCCTTCCCTTAGGAAATACGTTCCGTCATCGATAGGAGGTAACCAACATCCATCTCTGTCTGCACCCACTAGGGTGACAAGTACCAACCACCATTTCGGGAGTTTCTCATTTTTGAGGTGCCCCCTCCCCTAGTGGGATAAGCCCAAAATGTAAAAATAAATTTTATGACGTAAGATAACACATTTATCTAAAAAAAGAAGATTGATTAAATATCCCATTGGGAAAGAGGGCTGAGGGATCAAGTACCCGAGAACATACTGGGAAAAAGAATAATACAGTAGCTCATGATTATAAATTGGTATATAAAAATGTTAGAAAGTTGAATTGGGAACATAAAGTAAGCAAAGGCAATTTACTTAATCAATCAATGGATTCCTGATGAGTAATATGCTACATTCTAGTAATATGCTACATGATGCGTATATCATGGACAAGTTGAAATATATTTTATTGATGCTGTTGTAGAGGACGAGTAATAAAGTAATAAAGGCAGGAGCATTAATATTTTCTGTTTTTTTTTTCCTTTTAGATGTAATGCGTACCGGTGGTTGTCCCAATGGCAGAGCGTGTACAGAGCATTGCATTAAGGTACGTGGGAAGAGGGCTGGATCTTGCCAAGGATATCAACGCCTGCAATGTCTGTGCTATGATTACTGATAAAAGACGGAAGATATAGAAGGTCAAAATATACCACAAAGTAGACTGAATGGAATAAGCCGAAAATAAATAATTAAAAATGAAATTGATGTACCAAAGAAAACTGAGACTTTTTACCAACTTTATGCCTGAAAATTAAGCATTTTGTACCTCTCTCTATAAATATTTCATTTTATTTATATTATTATATAATATTTTTTATTCTTTTCATATTTTATTTATGTCTTTATTTTTTTGACCTATAATTTGATGAAAAATAAATTGAGTATATTCTATTGCTAGTTGTTTGTGTTTTTTTATGTGTGTAATACTAGTAATAGAAATAAGCGGGAAAGTTCTCACTTTCCGATTTTTAGATACATTTTCACAACATAGAGCGCTTACAAGAAACTTTTTTTTTTCATTTTCTAAATTATACTTCCGATGAATTGTATAACATTTGGGAGAAAATGTTTAATGTGACAGCATTAATATGTTAGAAAATCTTTTATAATAATAGGTGACATATGAAATTTTTTTTCTTTATTTAAAAAATTTTTCATTTAGAAATTTCTGGATTTAAAAAAGTGTAGGCTCAATTTTATCAAATTTCATTTATCATAATACTCCAAACGAATGTAGAGGGCTGCGAGTGCTTATTGGTGAGGTCTCGGCTACGGAATCGTTGGGTTTCAAGCTGGAGACCCGATTGAACCGAAGAACCATCGTGTAAGCAGGTCTGGTGCACGTTAAATACGTCGGGTACAAACGTCCTCCCGCTGGTGTGGTGTGGAAGTTTGAAGGGGGGAGGGTGCCAGCTCAGATGTCATCCTCGTCATCAAACCATCGTTCAAAATTACGAAGTTAGTCCCAAAATAGTCCTAGTGTTGTTTTAAAATGGGACGTTAATATAACTAAACTAAACCAAACCAAAGAAATGTAGAACATGGATACTTATAAGACAGACGCCATATTAAATTAAAAATTATTTGTTATATTTAAATGAAAATACTTCTAAGTCTTTAGCATTGGGAAAATATTTCTGAAAATGTTAAGCTACAGGTGTTAGATTTACATTTATAAATTACTCTATGGTTTAGGAAAGTTAGGAAGCTAATATACTATGCTCTATTTTGTTCCTGGCATTTCTTACTCAACTTTGATATGAAGAGTCTTTTTTACATAAAAATATCCTGTTAATGATTTCAAAAAAATTAAAAAAACATGTAAATGGGGGGGGGGTCTGCCTATTCAAACTGTTACTGAATAGTTATGTATATTGAATAATCAAAATATTTGGAGTACTGTATATCCAAAATTTGCAACGTATCTACGTTTCTACATTTATAAAGCCTTTCTTGGTCAGGAGTGCCATCAAATGTCTACGTTATTCTTTTTATAGAGTAAAATGCATCCATAGATGATGTCATGATTGTGGATGGGTGTCGAAAATGGTTATATTATTATTTGGTTCTAATTTTCTCTGCGCCCGCTAGACTTTAATCAGAGAAATAGGAGCAGGTAACAAACATGCCTTGCGTGCAAAAGCAGATGAGCATTGCCAAAGAAAGGGAGTCAGGTGACTGACATGCATCGTGTGCAGAAGCAGATGAGCAATGCCAGAGAAAGAGGAATCAGATGACTGGCAGGCATAGTGTACAGTAAACAAATGACCAATGTCAGAGAAATAGGAATCAGAGGATTGACATCATTGTCAGAGCAGATAAGCATTGTCAGAAAAAGAGGAGCAGTTAACAAACAAGCATTCTGTGTGGCAGCAGATGAGCATTGTCAAAGGAAAGGAGACAGGTGACTAACATGCATCCTGTGCAGCAGCAGATGAGCAATGCCAGAGAAAGAGGAATCAGGTGATTGACATGCATTATCAGAGAAAGGGGAGTTAGCCTTATGCATCATGCATTATGCACAGCAGCAGATCAAGAGTGTCGAAGAAAGAGAGTCAGGTGACTGATATGCATCGCGTGCAGAAGCAGATGAGCAATGCCAGAGAAAGAGGAATCAGATGACTGGCAGGCATAGTGTACAGTAAACAAATGACCAATGTCAGAGAAATAGGAATCAGAGGATTGACATCATTGTCAGAGCAGATAAGCATTGTCAGAAAAAGAGGAGCAGTTAACAAACAAGCATTCTGTGTGGCAGCAGATGAGCATTGTCAAAGGAAAGGAGACAGGTGACTAACATGCATCCTGTGCAGCAGCAGATGAGCAATGTCAGAGAAAGAGGAATCAGGTGATTGACATGCATTATCAGAGAAAGGGGAGTTAGCCTTATGCATCATGCATTATGCACAGCAGCAGATCAAGAGTGTCGAAGAAAGGGAGTCAGGTGACTGACATGCATCGTGTGCAGAAGCAGATGAGCAATGCCAGAGAAAGAGGAATCAGATGACTGGCAGGCATAGTGTACAGTAAACAAATGACCAATGTCAGAGAAATAGGAATCAGAGGATTGACATCATTGTCAGAGCAGATAAGCATTGTCAGAAAAAGAGGAGCAGTTAACAAACAAGCATTCTGTGTGGCAGCAGATGAGCATTGTCAAAGGAAAGGAGACAGGTGACTAACATGCATCCTGTGCAGCAGCAGATGAGCAATGCCAGAGAAAGAGGAATCAGGTGATTGACATGCATTATCAGAGAAAGGGGAGTTAGCCTTATGCATCATGCATTATGCACAGCAGCAGATCAAGAGTGTCGAAGAAAGAGAGTCAGGTGACTGATATGCATCGCGTGCAGCAGCAGATGAGCTATGTCAGAGAAAAATGATTGACATGCATTGTGTACAACTGCAGATGAGAAATGCCAGAGAAAGAGGAATCAGATGACATGCGTTGTGTCACCTGATTCCCTTTTTAATTTTTAAAACGACTGAAATTTCAGTTGCAAGTAAGGGACAAAAAGTACTTTGATTTTGTTAGAAGAACAACAAAAATATGCTTTTTCTTGGTAAAGATCTTGGAGGGCATTTGTTGAGTTGAAAAAGATTGTCTGATCTCATATTGTAGATTTTTTCTGTTATTTCGTTAGTAGAGTACGTGAGTGAGAATAGCAATTCACAGATTATGATTCAAAGCGAGGGAATTAAAAGTTTTTTTGTTTACATGGGTTACTATTCCCCCTCAACGGCTTTAGCAACTGATGTAGTCTGTACCTAGTATAATGTTTGCTATCATTAATGTCATACAGACTTAGTACTAATAGGAAGCATCCATAAGAACCCAATCTTGTAGTATTGGAAGGATTGAAACTATTACCATTCAGCTTGAGGGAACTAAGAATTTCCATTTTGTGAGCCAGCGCAACTATTTCATTTCAATGATTTCAGCAACTGGTTGATTCTATATAACAGAATATTTGCTGTCAACAGAGCTAGAGAAATGTTAACATTATTAGTGCAGTAGAGCAGGTCGTTCTTAATATTTTGATTACTCAGTGCGCAGTTTAATGAATCTGAAAAATGGAGGTTAAATATTTGAACACACAGAATGGCTGTTGTCAGTTTTTAACATTATATAGAATGGCCTAAAATTAACACTGTGTAATAATCCAGTATAATACAGGATATTTTTATTTATACTAAATTTTTTTTATAAAAAATCATATTTTGTCAAAATGGACTATTTTTTCGACTTATCATTATTTTTCTTCTATAATCCTATGACATATCAATTGTTTGAATACACAGAAGGGCTATCATCAATTTTTAACAATATATAGAATAGCCTAAAATTAACACTGCGTAATAATCCAGTATAATACAGGATATTTTTATTTATACTAAATTTTTTTAATAAAAAATCATATTTTGTCAAAATGGACTATTTTTTCGACTTATCATTATTTTTCTTCTATAATCCTATGACATATCATTTGTTTGAATACACAGAAGGGCTATCATCAATTTTTAAAAATATATAGAATAGCCTAAAATTAACACTGTGTAATAATCCAGTATAATACAGGATATTTTTATTTATACTAAATTTTTTTTATAAAAAATCATATTTTGTCAAAATGGACTATTTTTTCGACTTATCATTATTTTTCTTCTATAATCCTATGACATATCATTTGTTTGAATACACAGAAGGGCTATCATCAATTTTTAAGAATATATAGAATAGCCTAAAATTAACACTGTGTAATAATCCAGTATAATACAGGATATTTTTATTTATACTAAATTTTTTTTATAAAAAATCATATTTTGTCAAAATGGACTATTTTTTCGACTTATCATTATTTTTCTTCTATAATCCTATGACATATCATTTGTTTGATTACACAGAAGGGCTATCATCAATTTTTAACAATATATAGAATAGCCTAAAATTAACACTGTGTAATAATCCAGTATAATACAGGATATTTTTATTTATACTAAATTTTTTTTATAAAAAATCATATTTTGTCAAAATGGACTATTTTTTCGACTTATCATTATTTTTCTTCTATAATCCTATGACATATCATTTGTTTGAATACACAGAAGGGCTATCATCAATTTTTAAGAATATATAGAATAGCCTAAAATTAACACTGTGTAATAATCCAGTATAATACAGGATATTTTTATTTATACTAAATTTTTTTTATAAAAAATCATATTTTGTCAAAATGGACTATTTTTTCGACTTATCATTATTTTTCTTCTATAATCCTATGACATATCATTTGTTTGAATACACAGAAGGGCTATCATCAATTTTTAAGAATGTATAGAATAGCCTAAAATTAACACTGTGTAATAATCCATTATAATACAGGATATTTTTATTTATACTAAATTTTTTTTATAAAAAATCATATTTTGTCAAAATGGACTATTTTTTCGACTTATCATTATTTTTCTTCTATAATCCTATGACATATCATTTGTTTGAATACACAGAAGGGCTATCATCAATTTTTAACAATATATAGAATAGCCTAAAATTAACACTGTGTAATAATCCAGTATAATACAGGATATTTTTATTTATACTAAATTTTTTTTTATAAAAAATCATATTTTGTCAAAATGGACTATTTTTTCGACTTATCATTATTTTTCTTCTATAATCCTATGACATATCATTTGTTTGAATACACAGAAGGGCTATCATCAATTTTTAAGAATATATAGAATAGCCTAAAATTAACACTGTGTAATAATCCAGTATAATACAGGATATTTTTATTTATACTAAATTTTTTTTATAAAAAATCATATTTTGTCAAAATGGACTATTTTTTTGACTTATCATTATTTTTCTTCTATAATCCTATGACATATCATTTGTTTGAATACACAGAAGGGCTATCATCAATTTTTAAGAATATATAGAATAGCCTAAAATTAACACTGTGTAATAATCCAGTATAATACAGGATATTTTTATTTATACTAAATTTTTTTTATAAAAAATCATATTTTGTCAAAATGGACTATTTATGCGACTTATTGTGTTCACTATTTTTTTTTGTAGTCCTATGACATATCTTTTGAGCTAGGTGATGTAACCAATAATTAGACACATGATATAATGTCAAAATTTGTTAAAATGTAATTCATAACTATGTAATTTTTCTTTTTTCAGATAATCATGATAATTCTGATGGTTTCCCGGACAGAAACGCCTGTTCTGATTACTGCAAACCAAAATTGGGCGTGTGTTTTGGAAGGATTTGTTTTTGTGCCAATTTATATGATATCCTGTAACGACTAAGAGACAATAAAGAAATCTTCCAAATGCTTCTTATTGTATTATGTGACAATGTAGCTGATATCCTGTAATCACTAAGAGACAATAAAGAAAATCTAAATTATTCTTATTGCATTATATGATAATGTAGATGCTATCCTGCAATCACTAAGGGACAATAAAGATATAACCTTTTTCATTATATTATAATGTAGTTATTTATATTTTGATTCGAATTGGCAAACATTACACGATTATTATAAAATCATTGATTTATTCCAGATAAAAAAAACACAGAAATAAATAAATAATGCTTTAATCTAATTTTAATCTACAAATAGTAGTTAGAAATTTCTTAATCTCGGTTGAATGCATTAAGAAATTTATTAAAAAAAATTATGACTTTATACAGTAAAATACATATACTCTTACTTACCACTTTTTCAACCTTCTGACAATCAACGGACTACATATGTGAAACCTTAACTTAACATTCGTAGCTAAAGGGTTATACCTATGATAGAATAATTTTCATGTTCGATATTTTTTAAAAAAATTATCTAATACATTTATTGACAATTTTTATCTTTTTTTATGAAGAAGGGTTGAAAATAATTTCCATGGCAATAAAACAAGACAGTAAAAATATTAAATCATATAAATATTGAATCATATTTTATTATCAATGCTGAACTATCTATTTAATTTTTATGTTTTTATTTGCTAAAATATTAATTTTCAAAGAATTCAATTAGCGTCTCTCGACAAAAACAGTTGAACACGCCAAATGAAGAATGTCACAAAAAAATGAAGAGTATGTATGAATGAAATGTATGTATATACATATCTCAGGCGGTATAATTTACATATCAGAAGCGCTAACAAAATTGCCGTCCGTTCACAAGCGATGCAAGAGCAGACGTAAACAAAAAAAGGACAGAAACATCTATATCGGTCATTATATAGAATGATGTTTGTATGTACATACATAAATACATCATATCCGGGATATGTATGTACATACATAAATACATCATATCCGGGATATGTATGTACATACATAAATACATCATAAAGTGTATATGTATGTACATACATAAATACATCATATCCGGGATATGTATGTACATACATAAATACATCATATCCGGGATATCCGGTATATGTATGTGCATACATAAATACATCATATCCGGGATATGTATGTACATACATAAATACATCATATCCGGGATATGTATGTACATACATAAATACATCATATCCGGGATATGTATGTACATACATAAATACATCATATCCGGTATATGTATGTACATACATAAATACATCATATCTGGGATATGTATGTGCATACATATATTTGGATTTCGATCTAGGATAAGCAAATCCAGGTATCTTTTAAAAAGAATTCGCTTAGGTTGACAATTTTTTATCCCCCCACTCGAAGCACGAATACTTAATATTCCTTTTCCTACGTCTACACATGTCATAAAAATCTCTGTCGGAATCTCTTAATAAAAAAACCTAGGGAAAAATTTCTTAAATTTTAGCTGTTGTTCCGGATGGAAGAATGAGTATCACTGCTTCTCCACCTGTATAAATCATGCGTCCAGTTGAAAATGAAGTTTATTCTAAAACTGTAATCTTTTTGGCCAAAATAATGCTACTAATATAACGTGGAAACTAATCTTGTCTAACTGATGCAAGAAATAATTAAAAATACTGTTACGAAATTTCCCGGGGTTCGTTTGGATAGTGGGAGTTATATGGTGTGGAGAACACTCAATCACGAGGCGGCAGTAGAAAATAAAACAATGACGTTTATTTACACGAAGACACACAGGACAGCACAAAGACAACTATATACAGCACACAATTATCTTCAGCCGAGACGTGCAGCATACAACAGTATACACAGAAGCGTACAACAGTATACACAGAAGCGTACAACAGTATACACAGAAGCGTACAACAGTATACACAGCAGCTCTACTCCGTCGCTGCTCCGCTAGTCCCTGGAAGATGAGCTCTTCACCGTCGCTTCCGACTACTCTTCGACTCCACTGGTCCACGACTCAAATCACCACTGCTGGGTCATGACTCAATTCACCACGACTACTATGGTTCACTATACTGTGCTCTGATCTGCCGCTTCCGACTTCTCCTCAATTCACCGCTCCGGTTCACGACTGCCCGGCAGCTGCGGCTGCTTCCTTTTATAGGTCTCAGGAGGCGGGGCTAGACGCCTCTCAACCAATCAGGGACGTTCGAGGCGCATCTCCGTTCCTACTCGACGGATCGGGAAAATTCTCGATGTTTCGGGTATAATCTATTTTGGAGCCAAAGTCGCCAAATTCGTCGCCAAGTCTCCAAATGATCGCCAAGTTTGTCGCCAAGCTCTGGGACCTCCTATGGAACCAGCTATGCTGGGAAGCCGCATCACAGGTTCGTAACAATACTTAGAAAAATGTGGATTTTTTTAACCCATTTGTGATTAAAGTAAGCAATCGTTAGAAAAAAAAACATTGTAAATAGCTGGAAAGATTTGTTAGTTTTCCTTTACAATACCTTAAAGATGACACATGGATTAACTGAAACGTCATTAATAACCAAATAACTTTTATTTTAATCAAATTGGGATTATTCAAACTTGTCACTTTCATCTCAACACCATCTTTCCTCAGACGACCTAATAATGGAAATGGATTTCACCCAAGAATTGATACATACCTCCAATTTTGAAGAAAAAAATCATACCCCAATTTTAATATTGTTTTGACATGCACACTGGTAGATATATGATTAGACATTAGTTTAATGGATTTCCTCCACAGTTTCATGAAGATCTGTAAATTCTGATGGTAAGATTTAACCTTGCTATTTGTGTGTGCCATTTTCATAAAAAAAGAAGAAAAAACTTGTTTTTCCCAACACAGATAATTCTCTTGAAATTTATAATTAACGGTTGTATTTGTAACAGAAATCTAAATCTTCTCTACAAATCTGAAGGTCGAATTTTTTGACGATTATAATAGTTTGTATTTAGACGATATATCAGAAATGAAAACAAAAATGACCCTTTTTCTAAAATTGCATGCCTTTTTGTGAAGTAAGTTATCATTCTTAATTTCATAAATTTTGGGCAAAATTTACAAAAATATTTTTTAAGCAAAATGTTATCTTTTTTTTCTTCTCATTTCTGCTGCCGAAAGAATACTGGCAGAAAATAAAAAAGTACATTTTTAATAATGAATCTTTGTAGAAATAAAGTAAGAAAGACAAAAATTTATCTAAAAAGTTCTACAGTTCCCAGTGTAACAATATTGTGAATTAAAATACTGACGAAAAATAAAAATGTACATTGCTATTAGTGCCTCTTCATAGAAATAAAATCAGGAAGACAAAAGTTTCACCAGAAAGTTTTACAGTTTCCTGTGAAAAATTATTGTGAATTAAAATAATGACAGAAAATAAAAACGTACATTGTTAATAGTGACTCTTTTTAGGAACAAAGTAATAAGAAATGACACAAGTTTAATCAGAAAATTTTACACTTTCCAGTGCAACATTATTGTGAATTCAAATGTGATCTAAAAATAAACGACGAATTAATAGAATTAGTGAATTTAAACTCTAAAATACACAAAGATGCAATGTTATGCTAAATATCATTTTTTTCCTGTCTGACTTAAAATTCCCTCGAGATAAAAACAATCTCATTTTAGAAAAGTAATGTAAACATTTTAACAGCAGAATCGCAGACCTGGATAAACTTGATGTTCAAAGTATAAAGTACGAAATTCGCATAAAATTTTAAATTGTTAAGAAAAAGACAAACTGCACGTGTAAAAAACCAAAGAATTATCATGGCTGCTCTAAATTCGCTTGTTTACTTGTTACTTACATCAACTTTGACGATTCCACCTGAAAAGGCAGTAACAACAGAAGTTAATCAGAATGGTAAGATATTTTTTTTCTTAAATTTTGGTATATATTATTCTGTTAATTCCAAAAATATTTAATTATTAGTAAAACGTTTTGAAATTTATCGTATATTTCTTTGCCAAAATTAATTTGGTATTGTTTAATTAATTATTAATTTGGAAAATTAAATTGCTTAGTTAAAAATTAATTTTGAATCAATTGCTTCTTAAATTTGGAATGACTTTCTCCAAAGTTAGACGTACTATTTTCAGAAATCAAGATATACAATATATATTTATTTCGAAATATATACAAGCATATAAAAACATTTAGATGTCTTATCATCATATATATTATTCCTATCGTCAATATTCCTTTTTATTTGCTCGTTTACAAATATGCGAAAAGAAAGGAATGTAACCGACAAAAATGAAAGAATTCGAGGTATCGAAGGCTGTCAAAATCTCAGATATGTCTGAAGCCCTCCCAAAAATTTGTGAAACTATGTCTGTCTTTCTTTGAACACCATAATTCAAAAACGCTTTGAGGTACAAATAACCAAACTAATAGATTTTTATTGCATTTTAAATGAAATCTAGTTACAGAAGTGTGTCAATCTGTCTGACTAGTGTTAACAGAACATTGGCCAACATTTGGTATTTAAAATGAAGAAATGTATCATATTTTGAACAAAATCCCTCAAAGGGTTAATGGATTAATTGGTCATTTATATGCCTATAAAAATGCAATGACTTAGTTAAATGTCATTTGGTATGTGACATTGTTTCTTAGCTAATACAAAATCTGCAGAAATATATAAGGTATTAGGGAATAGGATTTCTTACAGACATCTCGTATTACGTATTGAGTTTATATAAAAGTACATTGGTTGTGGAGAGTGAGATGAAGAAATTAAAATGTGTGAAAGTTTTTCTCATATTTATTAATCCTAGGTATTGTTCCAACAGTCTTTTTTCTTAATTAATGCGAAAGCTGCATGAAGATTTACTGGATAGGATATTTTATTGTGTTTTCACACTTTTCACACACTATTCTCCTTTTAAGTTAAAACAAATGTTTTTTAAATTGAAATTGAGATAAAAATTAATATATTATACAGGGTGATTCCAAATTTATGAAACAAACTTGGAGGGAAAGTGGAAGACAAAGATAAGAATAATATTCACATAGGAAACCCAAGTCGCAATTCATTTCTTTAGTCTTAAATACAGGGCGTCTTAATTCAACTGAAACACGATTTTTTGTTTCTAAATTCTACACACGTGAAAATATTTTAATGAAATTTTCAACAGGGAAAAGGAAAACATTATCGTCTGGCGAATTTCAAATGGTGACTATGTGAATGATGACCATAACCGCAAAATGTCGACATATGGCAGTCATATTAAATATGTAATCTATACTAATAAAAAAGATGAATATGTGTGTGCGTATGTTGGCTCTCTACAGGATAGGCTGCTTGATCTATAGCTACCAAGTTTTCGTAGATACGCATCTTGTAGGATGGGAATGTGCAACACGTAGCGATATTTTTGAAATTCTAATTAGAATATTAAGTAATTAAAAAATAAATTGAATTTTGATGTTTTTTTCGTGATAACTTCCAAAATATTATTGCGCAAAAACAAATTTCACACGTTACAAAATTAAATTTTTTCTTTAATGATACCAATGTAATAATCATGAGAATTTTTGCTGAATATGCAATTTTTTTGCCTACACTCCAACGATAGCTCACATAAATGCTTTGAAATTCAAATTGTTTTATTAAATATTTAATCACATGATTTTCTTCCATCTGGCTGCCAAAGGCGGCTACTATCAAATGTAGTTTGAAACGGGGAGCTCAGATAAATAATTTTGATTACATATTTTATAGAAATTGATCCTCGTTGTCCTCCAAATGAAGAATACAGAAAATGTGACAACACAGTATGCATTCTTGAATGTGTCTGCAAAGCAGGGTTTGTCCGAGGACGTCACGGGTCGTGCGTCAAACCTCAAAAGATTTTAACTTCAAGTGATGAACAGAAATTCCAATCAGGTATAAAATTTTACTGTTCAAATATAGAATTAAACAGGGAAGAAACTTTTGAAAAATATTTAAGAACTAAAAAAAAATTAAATATCAATTGATTTCATTGAATAAAAGTCTAGAAATTAAAAAATGATATTAAATCATTCTAACATTTTTATTTTTCCTTGTACGAATTATACAAGAAGGAAGAATTATAATCGTAAAAAATTCGATTTCGAGGTTTTTAAACAATAGTCACATTTTGGAACTCCCTGAGTTCAAACAGTATATTTTTGGAATACATTTCAAAAACGTTTTGAGCTAGACGGATGAAATTTGGTATGCGGTTTTAGTTCCAAATTTGTAGACTTTTATTACATGTTGTATGAAATTAATTTGCAGAATTCCTATTTGTCTATCTGTCCGAGTACAAGGAAATTCGATAATTGGAAAAGATAAAGAGCCAGACGAATAAAATCTGATTCACAGATTTAACCACCTAAAAATTAAATTTATACTAAAGAAATTTTTGAAGCAAGGTTCTCAATGGATTAATTATTTATCAAAATATACTTGAATTTACATGTAACTGAGATAACTCAAAGGCCAACGATTTAAATTCGAAAGGATGTTATAAAGATTTTCATTTAATATCTAAAATGCAAATAATTATAAAATTTTGACTAAAATGCAAATAATTATAAAACTTTGATTTCTGTCAAAACGTTGAACTTACACATTCATAGTTGATCCAGCTATGAAATAAAATACAATAATTCTATAATTTAAAACAGAGATGAATTATATAATTGAAAAATGATTTCAACTCAATAATTCAAAGCAACTAAAAATTAAATAATTGAAAGTTGGCACTTGATCTTGTTTCATATATATATTTCAAACGAAATTCATTTTTCTAGGTGTTGATCCCGACATTAATGGTGGATGCCCGGATATTGACGCCTGTTTTGATCACTGTGGACCAAAAATGGGAATATGCATGTTCCCCGATATTTGCGTTTGTTTTTAAATTGTTTTGCTTGATAACTGAATAAAGAAAAAATAACGAAAAGAAATGATTATTTATGATAAGAAATTTTTGTGAACTAAGTATTCAAAAATCTGTGAAAATAAAATGAAATATATTTTTTCAATAGCCATTTCTCATTTTTGAAAATAATCTTCCACCAAAACTTTGGAAAATTAGTTTACTTTAGCTACGTTGATGACTCTCTTTGAAACAACTGAAGAGCTACTTCGGTATAGACTTCATAATTTTAAGTACTGATCAGTTAAGGAGGACGACACTTGATTTGGTGTCCATTTCTCAAGTATTCACATCACATCAACAGGAAGATGTGTAGACCGTTTATACTAAGATTTAACGTGCCCCAGCCTCACATACATAACAAATCCTTTAAATGAATCTTGTATCGAATTTGAAACCCCGACCCCGAAATCGGAACTTTACAATAAGGTATTGCAGAGACTAGTAGATCACAGGATATTTGAACGAATCTGTTTTCTGATTGGACGTTAAGTTACTTTCGATGCATGCAATAAAATCATATATATATATATATATATAGCACTTCTGAAACAATTATGAA
The DNA here is from genome assembly GCF_947563725.1 of Argiope bruennichi. Taxonomy (NCBI): domain Eukaryota; kingdom Metazoa; phylum Arthropoda; class Arachnida; order Araneae; family Araneidae; genus Argiope; species Argiope bruennichi. Next base: position 9,970,056 of record NC_079159.1, read on the forward strand.
TTCTAAATTTTATACAGTCCTTTAATCCTGTAATTCATATCCAGTAAAATTATCTTAACAATCTAATGTTTCTATCAAGCGATCAAGCCCAACTAAGTTGAAAAGCTTTGAATGTCATTATTTTAGTACAATCAACAAGTTTTATTATTTTAGACAATCAGTCTCGGGAAAAGTTCTAGCGTTTAGTGGCTATTTTCTTCAAGACGGTCGATCGAGAGATCTAAAATCGCGCGTTTTTATAGGAATAAAATAGAGATATTAAAATCTTCACAATTATGTCAGTTTTAATTCCCAAACAGTGGAACTTTTGTTATTTAAAATATTAGTGCCGCAAGAATATTTTATTAAACATGACACACAAAACAGAGGAGCTATAAAAAAAATATAAAATTCGTAATTTATTAAAACATTTATTGATTCAAACTGCATAAAATATGTCTAAATGTCTACAGGCCATTTTGTTAGCAAATGTGGTGTGTCTATTACTAAAGATTTGCAATTAGCTGTTGGTCCCTGATTAGAGTGGATCTCTTTTGTATATTAAACTTAGTGTATATTACATTCTTAGGAATTTGTGTATATTACATTCTTAGGAATTTGTGTATATTACATTCTTAGGAATTTGTGTATATTACATTCTTAGGAATTTGTGTATATTACATTCTTAGGAATTTGTGTATATTACATTCTTAGGAAATGTCACATTTCAAATTTACTGCAGTTCATGCAGACAGTGCTGAAAATTGAATGCGATAGCTTAAAAATGCTTTGAGTTGAAAAAATGCTTTGCTACTTGTTTGCACTATATTTATAGATTTCTATCGCACGTGTTGAATGAAATATGTTGACAGGAAATTTTTGTTTTTACTTGTCCGTGTGCAAGTGAACGCGATGATTAAAAATGGAAAAAAAGATCTAATTGAATTTAAATTCTAGATCCGAATCAAGTTTTAAATTTAATATGCCAAGGAATTATTCGTTTGTCGGTCTGAACTTTCGTATGCTTGTAAAACGTATTAATTCAAAAATATAAAAATGTAAGTAAATGACGTTAGATATATGATATTATTAAAAAATGTCACTAATAATCAAAATTTAGTTTTAATCAGGCAATAAAAAATCTTCCAAATGTCTTATATTGGGAGTGATAAAACTTTCATATACGGGTTTCTGAAAATAAGAAGCTGAGCACTTGTGTCATTCATGGCTTTGCCCAAGGTACACAATTTTCATCTGAGGGAGAGGATGAATAATAATTTTATCAATAAATATGCAAGAAAGTTTAAGGGAGACCACACTTTCTGGTTACAATAGCTTTTTAAATGACTCTGTTGATGAAAAACGCTTAAAAAGACAATATTTTAAGAAAATGCTGTGCTTCAATTTTCCCAATTAATTTTTACTACCCATGTGCATTTTTGGGGTTTAGGGGTTTCATTTCTTAACTGATTGGATATAATAGCAAAATTATCTTTATTTTAATGTAACATTTTACATGGTTTTGTTTTATTTATGGATATGTAATTATTAATTCCTAATGAATTTTTAGAACTTTTAATAGGCGATTTCATTTTTTTTTCATTCATGTATTTAAAAGTTTTGCTTTGCTTGCTCCTTTTTGCTTTCTCGCATGCGTAGTATGCAGAAAGTGCAGTATTCTTCAAAAGATTAGAACTTGAATTGACGAATCTCCACGTTTTAGATCTGCCGGAGTTCGAAAAACACATTTTTGGAAAATATGCCTGTGTCACCTGTCTGTCTGTGACAAAGATAACTCCAACGGGCTTTGATCTAGACGGATGAAATTTAGTTCACTATTCTTACATCATATTTATTGATTTCTATGAAATTTCGAATAACATTTGTTTTGATAAAATCCATCTGACCGGCTATTCGAATATAAATTAACACGCTAATTACAAAACGAATACAATTCAGTGCGCAGATTTAAAATGCAGACACCTGTCTAATTTGTGTAAAATTCAACAAGGGATTGACCGTCGGTCGGTCTTTACTTTTAAAAACATGTAAACTTGATAACGTAAAAGCGTAACATCTGAAATATATCCAATTTGGTATGTGGTTTTGTGATTACAAGTGTCATTTTTACCAAATTTTTATTTCAATGGATTGGGATTTACGCGTCTAAAACAGAGATTCAATTTTCGGACATTATTAACCTCATACCAGGGATTAATCATGGTACAACTCGCCAAGGATGAAATGATAGATTCAGCAGAAATGTTAAATTCCGGCCACAGGCTAATATTTTGTAACTGTTATACGCCAAAGCGTTCCTTGGGAAAAAAAACCTTTATTAGAGAGTATATTAGAAAACTTGGGGAACTCCATTGCCACTTATTTTTAAGCTGCTACTTTCTATGCTATGAATTGGATCAACTTACTCAAACATAGCTCTTGTAGTAAATATAAATAGTCATTCAACGTAATTGTTCTTGACAGAAATTGATTTCATAATTTGATAACGACTTATAATTAAAATTTTTTTAAGAGAAAAAAAATTTGCTAAAGAGCAGTTAGCCATTCAGTACACTAATGCAAGTGTGTTTTTAAAAGTTTTTATAAAATTTAATTTTTCCCTTCAGCTTTTCAGAACTGATGGATGATATCAAATATAAGAATTTTATCTAAAAAAATAGTTTAAATGTGAGGAAAGAAAATTTTGAATTTTAAAATTATTCAAGTTTGATAAGCCGATCTCTAATCAGTGAAAAATATTTATAATTATCCAAAATGCTGCTTTTTAAATGATATGCTGAAATTTTTTTGAAGAAATAATTTCTGTGACAGCTAAACAGTTAAGAGATGATATGTCAGCAAGAAATATATTGAACGCCTTAACTCAGTATCGGATCATATATCATCAGACGTGGATAAAGAAAAGGAAAAAAAAAATCAAAATTGTTGATGCATGGTCTATTCCTGTATAAACAGATAAAATAATGATACGAGCAGACAGAAAATAGAGAAAAAAATTTTAATCTTCAGGTCAGGATTGGGCGTTTAACATGGCGTCCACTATACACTTTTTGATTTTCACAGGATTTATTATTGCTATCATACAAATAGTTACATCCGAAATTTCAGATGGTAAGTAAATGATGTAAAAATTTATATATTTACGTTTTCTTTGAATATTAAAAGCCTTATATGATATTTTTTGTTTTTGAAAGTCAAGCTTCAGTTTTCATGAGTGTTTAATAACATTTACAACATATGTAACATGTTTGATAACATTTACAATCTTCGCAATATTGCAGTGTGTAGTCTCAAGATATATAATTAAAACGAACATTTGGGGTACCATTTTTTTTGTTACATTAATGTCTAGTTTTGAGATAAAACGAGGGTTATTTCAGAACATACCCTTTACATGTGGCAGAATTTTAGACTTTGCAGAATAGGTAGTTGCTTAGGAATATTAGGTAGAGGTTTTTAAAAGTTGAGGTTGATAGTATGTATTGCCTAGAGCCACTCATCTTCCACTGCCTTTACTTTGCAATTGAATTTAAAGGCTAGGACAATACTCACCATGGTAACAGTCAAACCAAGATAACAAGAATATGCTTGAAGTCTGATTCATATAATATCCGCTTACAGGATATAATATTGGTGAAATCAAGCTCTGAATCTGTGTTTATCTAAGTTTGATGTACAGATCATATTATTAGATCACTATGGCTGTAAGAAGATTTGTACAAGGATACGAGGAAATGAGATAGGAAATGCTTCCCCAACATTTCAAAAAATTGGAGCACGCGCGTTTTAATGGAGATAAAAGGATTTATAGTTGTACTTATCTCAAATACTATCATTAATATATGGTATTAATTTACTATGTAATACCATATGTGACAAAAGACAGTCTATGAAATAAAATACAACCCTTGCTGCAATACAGTATTTAAAAATAAAAACTGGAAAAAATTAAAAAGAAAACTAGAATCGCAAATTTCAAGCTATCATGTGAGAACATTATTATTTTTTAAATCATTATTTATCTTAATTAATCTAAGCCACTAACCAGTTTAAACCGGTTTGAAACAATCACGAGACCTCTCTATCGGTCTCCCTCTATGCATATATATATATATATATATATATATATATATATATATATATATATATATATATAGAATACATATATCCTTTTTTATCATCAATAAGAGCAGCCAACATGTATATGGGAAATTTAGAGGAACATCATAGTAAATTGGTTTATATGTAGATTAACGAAGTAACAAAACTAATTTCTTAGAAATGCCACCGAAATCCTAATGCATTAATAGTACGCCTTTGGTATCGTCCTCAAAAAATGTTGATTATTTGGATCTTCATGTGTTGTTATAAATTTGATCTAAATTGAAATTTGCATGATTATTTCATAATTGATCTTTATAGATTCTTACAAGGAACTAATCTAACAGTTATTGCTCTTACTAGTTAATTAAATTTTTCCTACATATCCTTGGATAAAGAGAAAAAAAAATCTTTGGAATTTTTCCATAAAAGGTAATTGATTACAAAATTAATTTATTACGTAGATACGAGATACGATAATTGATAGTTGATTACGCAGGCACGTGATATTTAAAACGCGATACTTAAAAATGTAGGAATGAGTGAATGCTTTTTCTGGTTTCAATGTTTAATCAATCAATGTAAAATCTGAGCAAAAAAAAAGTTGTTAAAATAGGAATTTTTATTATTTAGCTTTTGATTAACAAATCTACAAGCAGTTCTAAATTTTTTTTATTATTCACGAATATGAAAAGTACAAGTAATATTATCTTTTATATTAATTGATAATTCAAGAAAATATAAAAAATTTGAGATGTAAGTTCCTAGTTTCGTTTAAAATGTTTTCGAACAGTTTTTAGGGAATTAAACTTTAATCAGACAAAATATTTTCATTGAATATTTTAAGACTCAAACTACTGTACAAAATAAGAATATTACTTTCAAGATTCACATTTAATATCAAATTTCTATTTATTACATATTTGTTTTTAATAAAATGATAAGCTACTGAAGCAATGAACGCCTTTCGCTTTTTAATTGGCATTCATTGTATTTTATATACTGTGACAGAAATATGCTTCTGCGGTACAGATATATTCGTTAATTTTTTTTCTAACAAAGAATTATCATTGCAAAAATCAGATTTTTAACAAAGAATTAATCAACAGCTTCAGGAACAGAAATATGTGAGTTAAAAATAATAACAAGAACAATTTCATAATGTCTTTATTTAATTTGAATATGCTAAAAATTCTAATAAATTAATTTTTTTCTTAAGATATCAAAGATTTATACACGTATTCTGTTTTTAAGCTTAACTGTCTTTTTTAAATTTTAAATTCATAATTGATTGGTGTTTTTTTATTGGAACGTTATATTTTTATGTTAAGAGTATTAATCATTCTAATTTTCTGTTTATTTCGAGTATCAACTGCATTTTTCTTACATATTTTACAATAGTTTAATGCATTATTTTCGTTTTCGCCATCAATCGGCACCATAAAAAAATATATTTTTTTCTCTGTAGTATACTTTTTGAAATTCTTAAAATATATAAAGCTAATATGGGAAAAATGGTACTAGTCTAAGCCTAATCATTTTGAAATGAATAATAGTTTTTAAAATTTTAATAATAAGATTTTAGCTAATTGAAAATTTTAAAGAAATTAATTCTGTTGGTTACTCATATAATGTCCTATTCTAGAGTTCAACATAATATGAAAGAGGAGAAAACATATGATTGATGTGATTTCACAATGTTTTTTATGTCGGAGCCTTTTCCTCTAGTAAAATTTTCAATTTTAAACTAATTAATTTAAAAAAAATCAAGATCAGATAGAAATTTTGCGCAAGTGTTTTTGTTAACATTCCAGACTTAATAAAGAAAATTCGTGTAACATTTTAAACCTATGACTACCACAGTCATCCCTTGGCCTTTCATCTGCGTCATTCGGAACTGAATCCGAAATTTAGTTCTCATGACACAGCAGACGAAATGGAAAAAGCAATTAAATACGAATGGGTAAATTTGACCTTCAGGTCACTCAGAAGAATTTAATACTCTGGTGACATCTATTGACATATTTTTCAATTTAAAGTACTTTAGACATTCCAACATTTCTGTCGTTGAAAATCTTAAAATCTTGGCATTTACACACGTTTTAATGATGTAATTTATATATATTAACATTTCTTCGTTAGTTACTATTGATTGTTTTAGCAATTGAAAACTTAGGATAAAAACAGTACAAAAAGAAATTAAACTGAATTAAATCCAGTACTAAAATGTGCACTTTTGGATAAAATTATTTTTAAATCATATTCATGATTTGTCTTAGCAGAAATAGTATTGCAAACTGAAAAAAAAATCAGAATGCTGAATTATTTGCCATAAATTATTTCGTCTGTTTGGATACTAAGGAATTTTTAATTTCAAAATTTAAGTTCAAAATTCTATAGTTTCATTAAAGATTAATCTGTGATAGACAAGAGTATTAGCGCTGATTGGAGTAAGTAACAAATTTCTATTAAGAATGATTTCTTTGAGAGTCCTAATTTTTTCTTATTTAATTCTGCATGGTTAACAAACAAAATGTTAAAAAAATAAGATTAAATTAAAATAAAACATTTTAAACTTTTAAAAAAATAATCAATTGTTGCAGTTAGGGTTTATGTCTTTAATTCTTTCTTGTAAAGCCTCTATTAACGCCTCTATTTAAAGTGATTTGCTTCATTCTTTTAAAGATGGAATTTTGAGATCTATTTTTCATTCATTTCTTGATACGCAGAAATATTTTAAGCATGAATATGCCCTTCCAATAAAAATATAATATTTATATATTTTAAGAAATTAATTATTAATTAATCGCTTTATTTTATTTCAGTTTGAATCAGTATGTGAAGGATCATATAAAAATGATTTAAAGAAAAAATGATAACAAGATTCCGTAATAATTATAATAATGGATTATGCAATCTATTAAAGAATAAAAAAATATAAAAAAAAGGATATTTAAATAATTTCATCTATTAGAGAATAAAAAAAATATTTCTAATAAAAATTTTGAAAATAAAAAAAAGTCGAATGCATATAAATTCTCTCACATTAATTAAAAAAATTTGAGTACAGAAGTTCTACTATTCAATAAACTTCCATTTTGCTGTGCTTCCTATACATATATAAAATTTCTATCGGACCTTGAGTTTTGAACGACAGTTTCATGTCTTGTAGCATGTCACAGTTGCATGTAATTTATTATCTTTATTACGGAATATTTTTGATATGAACAGCTTGAGATTTTTTCCGTTGCCATTTTATGTTTATCCAATGTCTGATTCAGTTTCCCATAGTGAATATGAAATCATTTAATTTTAGAATGGAACGTGGAGAGATCTTCAGTGAATCCACTTTCATACACAGATGAAGACCGTTATTCCGATCATTGGACAACCGAGAATCCTTTGTTAGCATTCTCTCGAAAAAGTGAGTACTGCATGACTATCAATATTTTACAGAAATTCATCCGAGGTGGGGGGGGGGTGGAGAGTATATGTTGCAAGAAATTTGATAAACATATCAGAAGATAACGATACTTTATTCAAAGAAAAAAACATAAAATACTCGCAACAAAAACATAAATTAGATGTACGCAAATAAAAACACTAGTAGAAATTAACAACACACAAACAGACGGCAAATTGCTGCTTAAATAATAGCAGCAACGCAGTGGTGGGATAACGAAAGAAAGAAAGAGATAATTCACTTAACTTGCTTCAGCGTTTCACTTTTATATAGTTTTTCTCAGAGTGTATTGGATTTTGAAAGATTAGCCTCTAAATCTCAGTTCTTTATAGATAATTTTTTTTTTGTATTTTCCGGAACTTTTATTTTTGTCAGAAAAACCATTAAATTCATCGCCAGGTTGCCAAATAATTATAAAGGTTTCTCGCCTAAGGCGGGATTATTGATCTGGCATTCATCAACTCTACCTGCAATTCTCTCTTTTTTACTTCGAGAATAACTGCATTGTGAAACAATGTTATAGATTTGTAACAATACTATCTAATTTATTCATTGTTATAGTTTTGAAAAAAGTACATAATTCTTGAACATCTATTAACTAATGAAATATTTTGTATTGATATACACTGAAGCGCCATTAACCGTAAAAATATTGCACCCACTCTATCTAGACATCTGGGGTTTATTTACATTATCGCGTTTCGGCAGATGCATAGAAACTGAGGATAGAGTTTTAATGACTATGATTTCAGTTCTCCCAGGAAGAAGTTTATTCATTTATAAGGTTACTCAAACCATAACTGTGTCCATCGAGAAAATGATAACCTGCTTATTTACCTTTCAAATTTTCTTTCCCTTAAGTATGGCTTCTTCATCGTCCAGTGGAAGATGAAATGACAGTAATGGTATATTTATGCTAATCGTTTGTTTACAATGAAAATGTTATTTTTTTTGGGGGGGGGGGAGAGGCATTTTTCTTTATTTGTATAAGCAGAAATTGTAACTTTTCTTTCAATTCCTGATTTATTAGAAACCAGAAATTTTCTTAATTGTGTATTCTCGATGATAATACAATATTTTGAAATTTTCCTAATATAATTATCAGTTATGATTAATTCTAATAAAATTTGATATTCGTATGACAAGCCTTATCTATTATGAAAGAGGAGAAAGATACTACAATACTTATAATGATGGTTTACAAAATATATTAAAGATAAAAGAGTAGAAAATACCGAAAATAAAAAAAAAAAAGTTTCTGGAAACATATATTCATTAACATGGATGTTAAAACAAAATTGTAAAACCATGAATCGAATTAAACAATGTGACCAGAGAAAGAAAATATAGTTTATATCTTTAGAAAAAAGTATTAAACACTCATGAAATATCAAAAAATATGTATGAAGCTATGTATTATGTACTTTTTTTACATATACATATGAACACTCATGAAAAAATATGTATATCTATGAATCGTTTTTTTTTTCATGTTCTGATAGGCCATAAGAAAAGACAAGAGTGAAGAACACAATGAACTTATTACTGAATATTATGCACCATGATGGTTCATTTGCGATATAATCGCCATAAAGTTCCAGTTACTTGTCATATCGGTGGATCGGATTTCTGATCCTTTCTTTGAAAAGCGTTACTGTAGTACTGTAGATCATATAAGATGGATTTGAACTTTCCTTTGATGCTTCTCGTTATTCTGGAATTATCATTTTGGTTTTCAAGTGAGTTAACCAATTCAGAGAAAAGAAGAAAATCACTCGGCTTTAAGTCGGTTTCTCAATGGAGGAGGAGAAGGATTCAAAATTTTCGCAACAGAAGATAGTGAAATAGAAGATCCTGAAATCCCAGGCAAAAACTTAACTTATCAGAGTGTCAAAATTGTGACTTTTGAGATTATTTAGATATTTCTCCTCCGTATTATTTCTTAAAAAATTTTTAAGAACTTCCAGACTGATGGGGAGTTTTAAAGAATAAGATGATAAGGCCCATCTTATATCATTGGAGGCAGTGTTCTTCGAAAAGGGCATCTGAAATTTGACCTACAGTTATGATAAAAGCTTCTATCTTCACAGTGTTGATGTCGAAAAGTAAAAGTAAACGTGTTTCTATAAAACTTTTGTTAATCAATTTGTTTTGCTCTTTACGTATAATTTTTTATATGGTTCATGAGAATCAAAATTGCGATTTTGAAGAATGGCTATTTAGACATTGTTACTCCATACTCTATCTTTAAAAAATATGTAGACTGATCAATGATTTAAGGGATGTTGAGGCCCATCTTTCACAAATGGCAAAAACACTTTTTGAAGAAGAGACCGGAATCTGGACTATAGATTTCACAAATGGCCGAATCTTCATGTCAATTACGTTGAAACGTAAACATGTTTGTGTGTATATTTGATAATAAATTCAATTCATGATTTTATGTGGTATATCGGAGTTTTAAAAATTACAACCCTAATATTATAAAATCTGTTAAAATTCCTATTCATTAAAACTGATTTTTATCAGCAAGTCACGTTTTTACGATTTTGTTTTAACCTCCATACTTTTTCTAAAAATATTTTCTACTACAGTACACTCCCGAGTGTCCGGTTCGCGACTATCTGGCTTCCGTACTATCCGGCATAGTTTTCTTTATCGTAATTAATTGAAGAAGGCAAGGCATTGAAAGCGGGCGTCTGCTACGATCCTCTTACGTGTCGTGTGCTTGTGTGAAAGTACGAGTTGTGACAGGAAAAAGGAAGCATTCTGTTCGTTGTTCATTGCTTTGTCAGTGTGTAATGGATCCCAATTGTTGCCGTTGTTCCTGATTATAACTGCACAGTATGTACATGATTCGTAAATTGTTCTTGGGGTGTGCTTAATGTTTTTTTTTAAGTATACCACAGTGAAACGTACAGAATTCATGTTAAAATGCGAACAGTTTATTTTCCTTAATTTACTTTGGTATAAAAACTTTGTGTTCTGGTACTGGTGGGCAAAAAAATGAGTTTATATAACTCCGGCTTATCCTTTTATTTTATTATCCGGCTTGTCCTTGCTGCTGGATACTCGGGTGTACTGTATATTATACATTTAATAAAAACGAGTTTTTAAAATCTTATTTTTTTATTGTTTTACTACGCCGTTTAATACCAATCCTCTTACAGGAACGAAGTGTCCGGAAAATGAACATTTCACTCGCTGCGATGCCAACTGTCAGATGACCTGCGATAGCTACAACAAGCCCATTTTATGTCCAAGGATTTGTTTATGGGGTTGTATCTGCGATTTAGGATTCGTCAGGGGACCTGATAAAAAGTGCATAAAGCCAGAGGAATGCCCAAATAAGCAACATTCCGAAATTCAGCGTGAGTATCAATTATGAATAAAGAAAGCACCTAATTAGTTAAATGTGGATATGACATCTAATAATCAACTGCCTTTGATTTAGAAAATGATTCTTGAAATGCAAGGTGATTATAAATTTTTGTAAAAGATTTGAAAGTTAAATAACATTAAATATTGAAATGCACTAGACGTGTAACAGAATTTTAGAGTTACAAAAGTTCTTGAATCAAACATTAATATCATATTTTTATCATTAAAAAGCAGTTATTTAGTTACGAGCATCTTATTTTGAAACATCGAGATACAATCTGTCAGATAAGCTTTTAAATGGAATATTTTTTTTATACGCCTTGCTTTAAAAATTTACTTATGCATATTATTTTCTTTTAACATTAGTCAGGACTTCAAAGAAATTATTCTATTTAAAAAGGTAATACGAGGAAGAAAAGTTGTAATACGTTATACAACTTATTTAATGGGAAATTTATTTAATAATTTGAATTTAAAGGAAATTCAAGAGGTAATCGTGTTGCATAAAATTATATACGCATAATAAAAGCTCAATCAGATGATAATGCATTAGTTTTATATGCTTTATTAGTTTATATGTTTCTTTTATTATTTTTTTGAAAGTGTAGTTGATTTTTATCAATAACTTGAACTTCGATATGTTATTCTAGAGATTTATCTGGTGTTATCTTTTTTGTCTTATTTCCCACATTTATTTATTTCCTTATTTCTTTATTTACTTTTTAGTACTGAAATATGCTATGTGGAATCTAATTATTCGATAAAATTTTCTTCCAATATGTTTTCAACTGAAATATTATGTTTTTCATTGATTTGATTTTCTTATAACTACAAAAAGGCTCAAAATTCTCCAATAGAGGGCGCAAAAACATACTCCAAAATGAAGGATATAACAAACACCCTCATGCATTTCGAGTATTCAACATAAAACATTCAAAGGAGGTTAAAGTAATAATAATATCATTTAGATATATCCTTTTTTTTACAGGGATATATATATATATATAATCATACCTTTTCATAACTTCAAAATTAATATAAAACATCAATAACTTGTTTTTTTACTGTAAAACAATTTATTGACTCATAATAAAACAACACATACCGTTATGAATGATAAAAAATTCACTGCATAATCTTAATCATAGCAGAAGAAATAACTTATTAATGTTTTTTGAGAAGCATAATTTTTTCATTTATTTACACTTTTACCATTAGTTACATCTTTCCGAGGTGGGTTAATATGTATACTACCATGAATAAAAAGTTAATAAAAGGTGGAATGGCTTTTAAGATACTTTGTCTCAAATATTTAAATGATAAAAAATATGTTTTTTTTGAGGCAATAAATGTATTGTTGCAAAAAATAAATTGTATAAATTTTGAAAAATTTTCCTGTTTTTTTAAAATCATTCTTAATTAAATGGTTTTGTGTTTATTATATGTATGAACCCATGCATGTTATTAAAATTAGGTTTAAGTTTTTGCAATTAAATCCGACCGAATTATGATGCATTGAATTTCATCATTATAAGCCAATCATCCTTCGCCTCAAGTAAGCACGCTCATTGATTGGTGGCTTTTCCTCAAAATATGGCCTAAAATCGCAAATCGTAATATTCAAAGCCTCATTACTTTGTCAATCTTGATAACTGATAAACATTTCTTTAAAATTTTAGTGTCCAAACGATATTTTACTTAATATTGTTAATGAGAGTTGCATCAAAATGTAAACATTATTACAGTACTGTGCAAATTAATTGGGACAAACACAAAAATTTTCAAATATGTTGTTTAATTAGTATAGGTTAACGTACATACACAGTATAGCAATCTAATACAAAATATGTCCTCCTCTAGCTTGAATGAGATCTTTACACGGTTTGGCATGGATTCCGCTAAATTAGAACATAAATTTTTTATCTCGTCATCACGAAACCAAACTTTTATAGCATTCTCAATCATTGTTTTCTTTGTTGAGCAGTCCACTTTACTCACATATTTCTTCACAATGCTACACAAATTTTCGATCGGATTTACATCAGGAGAATTACCAGGCCAATCCAAAACCGTTATTTTCTGTTTTTGAAAAAAATTCGTTGTTAGCTTAGAAGTATGACATGGAGCAAGATCTTATTGAAAGCAACCAACACAACCAGCGAACGTTTGCATCAAATGCACAATTTTACTTTCTATTATAGAAATGTATTGTTTAAAGTTCATCATCCCTTCAACTGGTACTAAGCTGCCAGGTCCTTCAGAAGTAAAATAACCCCAAGACATCTGTTTCTGAGGGTGCTTAACTGTTTGAATAAGATGTTGTTCCCTGATGGGTTCTCCACTGTTTCACCTGACAAATCTTGGTCGAACCCTTGCACTCGAAACCCTTTCCCAAGAAAATGCGTTTCATCGCTGAATACAACCTTCTTCCAATCTTGTGCAGTCCAGGATTAATATTTCCTGGCCCAATTAAAACATTATTTCTTCATTGCAGGTGTTAATAACTGTTTTCGGATTGGTTTTCTTGCAAATCTCCCAGCTTCAATAAGCCTTCGCCAAACTGTCGATGAATACACGCTCACACTAGTAACTAATAATTCTCTCTGAAGATCTCTACTTGTTTTGTAAGGATGTATTGTACTATTTCGTACAAGAAATTTGTCTGTTCGAGGTGTGATCTTGTGTTTGCATCCACATTTACTCTTTCGTTTTGGTGACACTGTTCCAAATTTTTTTTGCTGATTAATAATCCTAGAAACACTAGATTTTTCAACTCCAACTGCTGCAGCAATATCCCTCACAGTCATAGAAATATGCTGACTAAGGGTAACAATTCTAATTCTTTTCCTGAGAGTGATATCCATTTTTTAAATACACATCAGAAGGAGACAATTCACACAAGCGATCACTTCTTACAGCAACTGAAGGAAAACATTTTCGACATGTCCAGATCACGTGGTCAAACTGGTTTAGACTAGTCAAGGGCAGTCGCACGTTGTAAGAAAATGCAGATGAAACCGGTGTGAGGCAGAAACTCTCCGAGAAAGGAACAATTTTCTTAAAAAATATGCTTGTCCCAATTAATTTACACAGTACTGTATTTATTTAGAACATTTTTTGATTTAAACAATTTAAAATATAATCCTCTATATTTTAAAACATTTTTTTTAATTGGAGGTATGTACCTTCATCTAACAGTTTAGATATTAATTATTTAATCAAAATTATAATGTACATCCTGTATATATATATATTCTTATCGGATGAAATCTAGATTTTGTTAGGAAGAAGAGGGATGATAAAATATAATCGTCACTTTCGAATATGTTTAATATAGTTTGAAATCATAATCCTTTTAATATCTTTCTAATATAAATATCGAGTTTGGCATTGTTGGCATCTTTGGCGAAGTGGAGGAACCTATTAAATAGATGCCAACTAAATTTGTTTGTTTACTTGAATATATTCTTTAACTACCATTTTTGTGTGCAATTATTTCTTAATAATTTGAATTCATTTCCCTATCTTTACGTAGCCTTGAAATATTTTTCGTTCGCTGATGACAATCGTATTTCAGAATTGACGACAGAAAGACCACAATATGAGGAAACAGAAAATCCACAGTTTGAGAGAACTAAATTGCCACCATACACAGGGAAAGAAAATCGGGAATCCTCATCATCAGATAAGCAAGTTTATTAAATGATCGCGATTTGAATATAAGGCTTTTTAACTACACAATCATAAAATTCCCCCCAAAAATTAACTAAATATTGTTACAACTTGGCGACGAATTTGGTGACTTTATGGAGAAAATGGATGATACTGGAATCTTCAAGAAATTTGGTGGTAGAGATAATAGAAGCTGAAATATGCTTGATTGTTCCAGAACCTTCTCTGCACTGCTACGGGAACTTGAAAACGCCAGCAATTCAAGTCGAAGACAGTCGTGTAGAGAGGTTTAGAGTCGATTGGTGAATCAAAGGAGAATAGTTGTGCCACTCCAGTGAAACTCAAGCGTTGAATGGAGCTTAAATGATTGATGATTTGAGCTGTTTGCACGAGTTCATTATAGAAGCAGCATCGAGTCGTGTGAGGAGTAGGCAATTGTGCAGTAGTGAATCGGTAGTTGGATACAATTAAAGCGAGGAGACAATGGAGAGTTGATAGCGTTTGGAGACTGTAGATAGTAGCTACGTAGATTTCCTACTCCTCCTGAATTCTGTTTGGCCGTTTTGTATATTATGTTTGTTGTTAGCTACCGATTATTACTTTTGGGCTGTTGTTTGTTTTAAGTGGGGTGCTGTGTGTTGCTTGTGTATTTGTTGTCTGTGTATTCGTGTCTATTTGTTAATAAAGTCGTCATTTGTTAATGAGGCCTGTTGATTGTGTTAGAGCATACAACCAATACAAACGAACCCGTTGACTTACGGAATTAGCGGAGAAAGTTCTGTAACAATATGTTTATTTGTAAAGATACTATTTCTGGAATGATGTTTTTTTGGAAAACCAAATGTGTTTAAATATTTAAATTCAGAATCATTAAAATCCATTGGAGTCAAAATTTATGAGTTGAATTTTATCTCTTATTTACGGGGGAAGGGAAGGGTGTAAATTTATTTGCTACCAACAGAATTTTACGAATCTGTTTACTGACTGCATAAGATTTTATGCAGTTGGAGTTTTGCCAGATTAGAAACAAGTAATACAGAAAAAAATCAATAAAATAAAAGCGAAATACAATTAAAAATTGCCTTATCTCTAACTATCCCCCCCCCCCGACGGGCACCTCGAAATGAGAATGAGAAGCTTCTGGCATGGGGGTTGGTTCCCACCACCCTGGAGGGTACATGAAAAGGTGGGGGTCTGGCATCTCCCATCGATGATGGGAGGTACTTCCTAAGGGAAGGGTTGCACCGTGGCCGGTAAAGGTCCTTAGGACTCAACCACAGTTCCAACAGTCAGTGTTACCATAGCGGTGGTTCGGGCATTCAGTTTTATTATCCATGCGCTTTCGGGCGGTCAGAGAGTTAGTGTTATGGCTTAGCTCTAATTAATTAAATTTTTTAATTATGATAATATTATTATAATAATTTATTGGGTAAATATGCAGTGAGAAATCTAAAAAGCCCGATAACGGATGACTACGCCTACCTTAACTAGAATTCTAGAAACAGGAGTAGAAAATTGCTGAAGTATGCACAAATATAGCATGAACCGAAATAAACACATATGCTATCAGCAAATCATTATGAAACCATGGCGACAACTCATAAAGCATCAAGATTACAGTTAGAGAGCACGCTCCTTGATCGTTTAATCTCTTCGCATTTAGCTAGGTTTTCAAGTAAGGCTTAGAACTTTCTAGAAGAATCGATGGGTATTAGATGATAACAGGAATACTGCCATAATTCTTGCATTTTATAGAATTCTCCTTTTTTCGTGAAAGTCGTGGCGCTCTTTTAATGGCTCAGGCATCCATTAAGAGTATATGTAAAAAAATTGAATTCCTACTTATTTTCTTATATTATTTATATAGTATATCTTATATTATTTGTGATCGGGTGTCGCGTCAGTAATCTCAGGGCATGGCGACAAACTTGGCGACATGGTGACGGATTTAGCGACTTTGGTGACCAAATAGAAATTACTGGACAAATTTAATTAATTAATTAATATTTAAAAATATATGTATTATTAACATCAAGTGTCATCCACTACAGGCTTAAAAAATGTATTTGAACTTGAGTGGAGGAATAAAAAGTATTTTATTTAAGACTGAAAATTTGAGCAAGATATATATATATATATATATATATATATATATATATATATATATATATATATATATATATATATATATATATATATATATATATATATATATATATATATATATATATATATATATATATATATATATATATATATATATATATATATATATATATATATATATATATATAGTGAGAGTGTGAACTAATAGTAGGAATTGAAAAAAGAGCAATGTTTTAAAAAATATAAGCGAGGATAACAGCTCTACAAAATTAATGGAAAAGTCGACGCTAGTTACACCATTTTCGCAAGAATTTCTTTTTTTTTTATTTTATGAATCATACGTAATTTCATTTCCCTTACCAGATAGCTTTATTCCCCAATTCTATTTATAAGTGCTTCATATTAAATTATAGCTCGTCTCTTTCATACTTGTTTGAATTAACCAGCAAATAAAATTGCACTTCACAAGGTGATGTAGATCTTTACGTTCACAAAATGATGCAGATTTTTAAGCTCACAAGGTGATGCAGATTTTTACGTTTTGTAATTCAATTTTTTTTCTAGAGGATTTCATCTAAACAAGCCTACTAAAGCACACCAAACTATTTGGTTTAAATTTTAGTTAATACAAACAGCAATCTGGTGAAACAGAAGAAAATTTTAGAATTTCTAATGCATTTGCAAGAATTACGCTGAGTGGTGAAGGATTGTTAGAATATTGTAGACTTTGTTCTTTAGCTCTAAAATTTTGAATTTTGAATAGCCATCCATGGGGCAATGTATTTTTTAATTGACTTTTAATATTTCTGGATTTTTAATTTGATATTGTTACAAGAATTGATAACTAATTTTTTGAAAATAGCTGTATCTTCTGAAATTGTAAAGGTTTTCTGTATTTTCATTTTTGTTTTTATATATTTTCTGTAAATTAATTTTGAAATAATGTTAATTTTTGTTTCCGCTTTGCAATTTTGTTTTTTGTACTTAAATTCTCCCCCGTTCTCTCTCAAGTGCCTTACAACATAAAGGTGGCAGTATCGATGCTGGCAAATGATTAAATATGCTAATTTAAATAGGATGATTATTATAATGGAATAAAAAAAATATGCACCCATGAGATGTCGAAACATAGAATTTTCATTGACATAAAATTCTTCTTTGAACCGTAGAATTTCAAATGACATAAAAAGAAGAAAATAAACTTCTTTTTCTACTTTATTTTTAAAAATGTTTTCAACTAGGATACAATTTATTTCCAATATGTACATTTTAATCTCAATATTCTCATATATTTCCCCCATATGACATGCTTTTCATTTAGTGTCGTTGTACAAAAAAAGATCAGATTTGCCTTTTTTTGTTTGGTTCACGGCGCACAAAAATGGTCTCAGATCGAGGTTTTTTTAAAATTAAATCCACATATCAAATTATATAAATTTAGCTTGTTGTATTTATAAATTATTGTTGTATTTATATAATTATTATTATTGAATTCAAATAAATTCAAACCGACAAATCTAAGGACACCTAATCTGTAGATGGAGTAGGTGTAGAATTTATTTCATATCTACTGATCTGACGATAAAATCATACTTTGATTTTCATTCACCAATATCGTAGATTTTTGAATTTTTGAATCCAAATTCTCATCAAGAAATAGATTTCGATCAAAATCTGATGCAGAACTCAAAGTTTGGAGTAAAATAAAACCGAGTGCCGAACTTCGTCAGTCTAACTCCTTTCATTTCGGCGTTTTTAAGTTCACAGAAAAATATAATTCTAAGTATAATTTTTCAGAAAATTTGAAGAAATTTTTTTCAGAATATTAATTTATGAAAATTTTGTGATAATTATTATATTTTTTCTTTGTAATATCTTAAAACCAACATAATTTTTCTTTGTTTCTTGGTAACTTAGTTTTTTCAGGTTCAGAGAAATTTGAAATATAGATTGGTTTGGTTTGGTTTTATGGCACAAGGAATAGATTTGGTCATTCTGCGTCAAACATTTGTTAGATATGGTTTTTAGATTAAAAATTAAAGCATTCTTAAAAAGATACAATTAAATATTAGTATTAATAAAATCTGAAGTGTAGAGAATCTTAACAGAATTTTAGAGAATCTTTATAGTAGTATCTGAAGTGTAGAGAATCACAAGAACTAATTAGTCCAATTTCTTTTTATTGGTAACATTTGACATTTACTATATTTTTTCCTGGTAGCGTTTGACAATTATTCTATTTTTTGGTGATATTTGTCAATTACCATATTTTGTTTGGTCACATTTGCTAGTTCCTACATTTTTTCTTGATAACATGGTTTCTACAGACTGAGTGAAGTCTGAAACTTGGAAGCTCATACGTATGTTTTGAGCACATTTTTTTGAAGATTATCTTATTTTCTCTTGGTAGATTTGATGATTACCATATTTTTTCTTAGTGGCAAGGATACTAGGTTTGTGGAGTGTGAAGCTCAGAGATTCATGAAAACCAAATCCTTCGCTTTAATAATTATCAAATTTTTTCCTTTCTATTGTTTAAACACAAGAAGGTAAAATTGGACCATTACCATTTTAAGGATAACAAGAGTTTATTTCTCAAAATTATTCTTTTAAAAGAAATTTAATACAAGTTTGGTAGTATGGACGCATTCATTTGTTAAATTTCTTCGGTTTCAAAATTTGCTTTCTATGATTTACTTTTATATTTATACATAATTATTTATTTTAATTTGTAACCACTTTATCTAATTCTTTTTTTAACTTTTCTAATAGAACAATGGATTCTGCCACCTGTGCCGATTCCATTGCTCTGCCGGGGCAACGAAGCCCTCGATCCTTGTCCAAGCACTTGTCAAGATGACTGCAACAATTTTAGGGAAAAGGATCGCAATTGCTGGAAAATCTGCATTCCCTCTTGTGTTTGCAAGAAAGGATTTGTGCGAAATCATGATGGAAAATGCATTAAGCCTTATGAATGCCCTCTAGAAAGTAATTGAATTTTGATAATATTCAATGATTTCAGTTATGCATTTTTCATCTGCTGTTAAAAATTAGCGAAGGCCGGGATAGCCTGGTGGGTAGAGCATTGGATTTGCATCTCTTGGGTCGTGAGCTCCAACCTCACTGGCCGAAGACTCCCCGTGTACATGGTGGCTGGTGCAGGTATAAATCTGTCGTAGCCACAAATTCATCCAAGTCGAGATAATACTATTGGGGATACTGATTCAGTGGTGATTGTTCTCTGATTCAAGTCTAAATTACGATCTGTGGACGAGTGAAGGAAATGTATGAATGAAGTCCGTCCTATATAAAGGGCTGTGACGCATGAGTAGCTAAGGCGTACTCTTAACCCTAGATGGCTCTAATGAAACAAGATACGCTAATACTCGGCTTAAAATTGGTGATTTCGTTGTCGGGTTTGTCTATGACAAGTGCCAAAAACAATAACAAAATTAAAGAAAGAATCAGAACCTCAATAAAGCCACCATTCGTATTAAGCGCCATTCTGCTTAATTCTTTGGAGCTAGATTACTTACTAACGATCCTACCATTTGCTTAGCTTTTTATGCATGGTGGAATATACACTCAAGAGCCAAAACATTATGACCACCTGCCAATAACGAGTTGGCACACCTTTGGCGCGCAACACAGCTTCAACCTGCCTTGGCATGGATGCCACAAGTCTTTGGTAGATGGTCGGAGACAGATTGTACCAAATGTTTAAGTAACGGTCACGCAAATACGAGATATTGAGGTCTTTGAACTCTGAGCTGTCCCATGTCATTCCAAAGGTGTTCTATCGGATTGAGATCCGGTTAGTTAGGCGGCCAGGACATTAACTGGAATTCAGCATCATGTTCCTGGAACCACTCCAACACAATTTTAGTCTTGTGACACGGGGCGTTGTCCTGTTGGAACATTCCATTTCCAGATGGAAAAACAGAAGCCATGTAAGGGTACAACTGGTCCTCAATGATGTTCAGATACCCTGTAGCATTCATGGTATGCTCTACCACAACCACGGGTCCCAGAGACGCCCAATAGAACGTCCTCCAAAGCATAATACCACCACCACCGGCCTGTGTATGACCTACTGTACATCGAGGGAGCAACTGTTCGCCTGGAAGACGGCGTATCCTGACACGGCCATCGGCGTGATGCATGACAAACCGTGATTCATCTGATCAGGCAACTCTCTTTCACTGATCCATGGACCAGTCGCGATGTTCTCGGGCCCAGGGCAGGCGCAGTTGGCGATGACGCTTGGTCAGCAAAGGCACACGAGTGGGACGTTTGCTGCGTAGCCCCATATCCAACAGTGTCCGCTGAAAAGTGTGTTCCGATACTATTCTACTTGGCCCTGCATTGTATTTTGCTGTCAGCTGAGCCACTGTCTGGCTCCGGTTTTGCTTCACCATGCGAGACAGTCTCCGATGACCTTTTTCTTTGATAGCGTGTGGACGTCCAACACCATGTCGTCTACTGCAGCTTTCACCGTCATTCATCCACTTTGCATAAGTACTAACAACTGTAGATCGCGCACAACCCACGAGTCGTGCAGTTTCGGAAATACTTGTTCCGAGCCTTCGAGCTATTACAATCTGCCCTCTATCAAAGTCGCTTAGATCCGCAGCCTTTCCCTTCACACACAGAAGTAAGTGAAAGAATGATTCTTCAGAGTCTCCAGCAACAGTTAAATACCACTTCCACCTGATCACGTGCCTTCCACTTCATCCAGGCGAGTTCATTGCAAAATATAGGGGTGGTCATAATGTTCTGGCTCTTGAGTGTATTTTGATCCATCTTGAAAAGTTGAAGGCACTCATAATAATACCGTTTAATATTTTATTTAATTTTTTCAGTCATTTGGCAATGTTATGCAACAACGGTAAAACGTGTAAATAAGTTAAAATATTTATACAAATCAAAACGAATTAATAATTTGTGTGTATGCTTTATAGTAAGTTTGGAACTGTGAAGTGGGGGTTATATACATACATATCATCCTGTAAAAAAGGACATTGAAATGTTATTGCTTTTTCTTATTTTGAGTAATTCTTTATGTTAAATAAACGAAATGAATGTTTTATCCGTTTTTTATAATAAAACATTTCTCTGTAACTAGGGTTTTCTTTTTCTTAAAAACTGTATGCTTCAGAGAGTTAAAAGCATTTTAACTCATTAAAGGTTTTATAAATCAATTTATTTGAAAGAAAGTGTAGATATTTCATTTGAATACTTTTTATATACATACATATTGATGTATATCTTTTCATGTCAAATTTTATCGTTTTATTTCTTCTACATATGACTTATGTCTCAGCATTTTTGTTGAAAAGAAGATTTGACTGAAAGTCTATATAATATTCCATTTAATCAAAAATGAAATTTTTGGCTTTTCTAATGTTTCATAGCCACGAAAATTCTAATCATCTTTTCTAATACAGCGTTTCATTAGTAAGATATATTTTATCGGTTTCGAGTTTCATGGATAGTATGACTTTTTTGAAGTTTTAAAATATGATTCATGTTAAGACATAACATACAATATAACATTGAGGTTCATGCAGAGTACAGGATTCACAAATTATGCAACTTCTTCAGAAAATGAGCTCCTCAAAACTACTACATTACGGTACACTTTTTTTCCACTTAAGATCGTCAAATATATGAGCATGATGCATATTATTACGAAGTGATAAAAACGTATCCTTAACATGCCGACCTTAACGACAAAAGTTGGCGATTTGGCGAAAAATTTGGCGACCTTGGCGACAAATGTTGACGATCTTGGCGACGAAAGGAATCTTCTAGAAGACTCCAGATGGTCCAAACATTATATCACCGAGACCAGTTTTTCCTTGAAACTTGGAGAAAGTTCTGGGACTTTCCCAAGATTACGCCACATCCTGTAAATGACATCACTTCCTGTGGGAAGACTATAAAAAAAGCAAGCTGCTGAACTAGCGATTGATTAGCGGTATTTGTAGAAGAAAAATTTTGTAACAATATTAAATCGACATCATGAGCCAAACATTCTGGACATCTCGCTTCACACTGTTTGGACATACATCCAAACAGTGTGGAGCGAGATTATCAGCTCAGATGTCGTTTTGTCTTCTGGCTGGGTTTCGAAAGTACGAGATTCGTCCCAAAATAATCCTCGGGTTGCTTCCAAACTGACTATACTAAGCATTCCTTTTTTTCAGTTTGTGTGTGAGAACTGTTTAATGAAAATTTATTACTCAAACTTTTGTTTCAGTATACGAATTATAATTTTAAATTACAAATTCATGGACGATCTATGGACAGTTTATTAATTATCTCACAATATCAGAATTATTGCATTTTGCCATCATAAATTAGGCTTACTTTAATCCTACAATCAAGTTTCGTGCGCTCAGACTTTTTTCCTGTAATAGTGATTAGTAATTTAGAGAGCTAGGCCTATTTTAACGGAAAGTAAGAATCCAATAAACTAATATAATTTTTATTGTGATGAGAAGACTGACCATGTTGATGAGTTGTTTCTCTTCGACCGCCTTCGGTTACTTACATTTAAGCTTCCACTATATGTTCAAAAACATTTATTTACCTCTGTGGCCAATTTCCAACTAGGACAACTGCCTACAACTTCCTAGACAACTGTCTACGGTCGCTTGATTGGCGAGGAGTGGGAGGCAGGAGGCAAATCATTATTAATCTAGTTGCCAAATAAATAAATTTAGACAAAAATGAAAAATATCTAAAAATACGAAATATATGTATGAATTACAAAATATATCAGCACTTTGTCAAATTGAATTAGTTATTAGGTCCCCTGCTTCTTTTCGTTCATTAAATGCAATATTTAATATACAGAAGCAGATGATTAAAACAATCATGGATGCGAGCAAGGATGCCAGCGCAGTCATGAGTCATAATAAGGAAATAAAAAATATACATCTTCACTAAGTAACAGAACTAAAAAATTAAACTAAAATAAATAATAGCCAAGTTGAAAATGACATGAAATGTGAAATTAAATTGATCAAAATAAGGAGCCTCATAATATATCATAAAATTCCTAAATCTGTCTCTGGTTCTATTCTAGAAACTGCCCATTATACATCTGAAAAGCTTTGATATTCTCGGAGGTATAGTAATAACTAGGGATTGCAATACCGGACCAAAATTTCAATGCCGGTATTCGGTATTTTTTAAATCTTAATACCGGGATACCGGTTTTAATACCGGTATTAGAAATTTTGGTAAAAGAAAGAAAACACAGGTGTTTCTTTGTTTTATTTGCCAGTTTTGTTAGAGAGTGTAAATATCACAAAAATTAATTTGTAACTTATAAATTATAACAGTATATAATCACAAAAAAGTGAAGAAACATCTTATTTATTTAAATCACAAAAAAAGTGTAAATATCACTATTCAGTTTGTGGTACTATTACAAATTTTTGAAATGTGATCTAAAAAAACGTAATGCATCAATGGTACTGTCATTAAGCCTGAAAAGTAATTTTGTGTAAAAATTACCAGCTGTCGAAAACGCTCTTTCGGCATCTACGCTAGTTGGTGGTAATGTTAGCAATGCGCGATATACTTTTTCCAAGTATTTACCTCTAAATCCCTCATCTTCAAATAAATCGATTTCTCGTCGGATGGTTTTGGATATAGCTGATTTCTGTATTGTATTTTGGTTTGTTGAAATTTTTTTATTTATTGCTAATTCTAATTTTTGTTCAAGAGACAAATCCTTTTCACTATCGACAGTAGTGACATCATAAACTTCGATAATTGAACCGAATTCTGAATGTGGATAGATTTGTGGGAAAAAAAATTTTAATCTAACTTAATCAATTTTTTAATCTAACTTAAAAATTTTCTCTAACTTAATCAGATTTGAATTGGTTATTTTCTTTTCTTCTTTTCATTTTCATTTTTAAAATCATTAGAATTATGTAAATGCCATAAGACATTTTCTATTTCGGTATGCCTTTCTTCTGTGCGATTTTGCATTGTAATATAGTTGGAATCCGAAGTTTCTATAACCACAGTATTTGGATTCTTCTGTTTTTTTGGTATAATAAATCTATTTCTCCTAATTGAATTCCATGTGCATAGCACAACTGCTGATTTGTACCAATCAACTTTCCAACTTTTTTCATAATTGTTGCTCCATCAGTCGTTATGGATACAATATTTTCTTTCAGGGATAATCCATGTTTCGCTCATTTAGATTTAAGCAATTAATTAAGCCATTAATTAGCTAATTAATTTCGCCCGTTAGGGAGACATAAAAACAAAAACGTATACTATATTTCTTTTCGCGATCCCTGAAAATATAGTGGTGACAATTTTAAAAATTTCTAGTAAATACCGAAAAACCGGTATTTAAACTTGTGAATACCGGTATTACAAAATTGTACAAATGGCTCAAAATACCGGTATTGCAATCCCTAGTAATAACCTTGCAACGTTGACATAGATAAACAGAGTTCTTGAAGATTACTTGATTCTGAAAGGAGCATGATGGAACAAAATACTCATTGTGAAATGCTTTGTTTTTAATTTACATGTTTCATATTTTAGAAAATTTCTGCCCAAGAGGGGAAGAATACAGCTCTTGCCACTCTCAGTGCGAAAGTACTTGCATCCAAGGAGAAGAGCATAAAAACATCTGTAAAAAAAGTAGATTATGTGTTCCCGGTTGCACCTGCAAAGCAGGTTTGGTCAGAGGGCCAGATGGAACTTGTATTTATTCCACAGAATGCCCTACTACTCCACCAAAGGAACCACCCAGTAAGCATTTTCCATTTTTAAAAATTAATTTATAACTTTAGTGCTAATTATATAGGTGATTATACTTGGAGCTGTTCTTTGAAATGTAGAATAAATGAAAATAAAAAAACCCCTCATTATTTAATTAAGTCGACGTCCATTCCTATTTATATTTAAGCTAAAAAGATTAGAAGAGGAGCTTAACTCAGACAGCAATGACATTTAAGTGTTGGAAGGTGTCTGAAAAGGCATAAAATCATTTGAAATACAAGTCATACACACCATGATTATTTCTGATATAGAAGCTTCCTCTTACAGCACACAGTGCACCAAAACGTAGATAAAATGTAAGATATTTGGAAATAGGTTTCCAATCAATCTACCGTATTAATTTCAAATGTCATCAATGGATACTACAAAGGGATTATTGCACCAGCAATAGGTGTCTTCGTTGCAAATTGGAAGAATTGACACAACCTCTTTTACACTTATTGAAAATCAGTTTATTTAAAATTGAAATTGAGATTTTATTGAAAATCAGTTGTCCACTAATAAAGAACAGAAGACAATTCGAAAAAAATTGTATAATTGAAAGGAATTTCAAAACTTTTACTACTTCTCCGGCCTAACCAGCTGTGCTCATTTTATCCTAGACGGCAGGTTTCTGTTTCAAATGAGAAACGCAGTATGTATAAAGCAAGAAAAACCTTGATGATAACTCGTTTTACATCCTGTGCCTTTCGTTTGAAACAAAAATGGCTTGTTAGGATGAAAGCTGCACGGCCGGGAAAGTAGTGGAAGAGATAAATGGGAATTTCCTTATTTCGTATGGAAAGGAAAGACATCATTTTCTTATCATTTTGATGTTGTCAGCAGGGTTGGAGACAAGATTCCATACAAAGATGGATCGTTTCTGTTTGTTTCATGTCTAAGTGATAATACAGCAAATTATTCAATCTTTTTTTTTTTTACCATCGGGATTTTTAGTGCATCGGTTTAGCGAACAAATGCCCACTGCCTTTTGCTTATAGTTGTTTATCAGAAAAAAATCTATATATGAGCATATTATAGTCTTTTAACAGATTAATTGAAAAAAAAACATTAAAATACTGCCAATTTTTATCTTGAGATTGCATTATTAATAATAATCACTTAGATTACCTTCATTTTTTTTGCTTTACTTATCCTATTCAAAGGTTTCTTGTATTTTGAACTATAACCACTTTTTTTGGAGATTGTATAAGGAATTGTCACACAACAAATTTGATTTTCTCTGCAGCTAAAGTGTGTCCTGAAAATGAGCTGTATGAAAAATGTACAGCAGCTTGTCAGAGGAACTGCAGTAACATCGATTCTGCTCTTCCTTGTCCGCGAATATGCCAACCAGGTTGCGTCTGCAAAGAATCTATGATTAGAGGAAAATATGGAAAATGCATTGAAACCGATGAATGTCCGAAGGATACCTTCTCTCCTGGTAAATAAATTGTATCTTTATTTAATTTTTCAAATATATAATAACCCTTGAACTGCCAAAGAAGAGTTTAAGCTCATTATTTAAAAAGAAATGTGAGATGGTATTTTAGTTTGCATCTTGAATTAATATTTTTGTTGTACCTTATTACCTAATTATATTAAACCTTATAATCCAGTTATATAATTACCTAATTACATATAAAATATAAATTTGATAGGCTTGAGTTTCAGTTACTGCTTCCGGATCTTCCTCCCGGATTATAAGACTTTAAATGAACATTTTACCAATCTGTACACTACGAAATCTATAGTGATTGCATTTTAAAATCTTAAAAATATGATTTAAAAAAATATGCAGTTTCTTAAAAGTTGTTAGCATTGTTACAAAGCTGTAACATTGTTTTCCTGTATTGTGAATTGAAAAGAGGAATTCACAGATATTCTTAATTGCTACAAAAATGTGCTAGGTTAATGGACTTGGCCTAAACTACAAACTTGGCAACTTAGTGACGAATTTGCCAACTTTGGCTACAAAATTAAAGGTCATGAAAATTCTGAAATTTCGACGATCTCTAGGAGTCCGAAGATTCTTCTAGAAAATTCTATGATCTTTCAGAAAATCAATGTAAACGTTAGAGGATAAATCATTTCAGGCGAGTGAATTTTTACTCCTTGAACTGTTGAACGATGAGGGAGATATCTAGATGCATTTTTTTGCATTGTTGTGTTGTATAAAAATTTGTTCTTTACATGTATATTATTAATTTCTGCATCGTCTACTTCTATTATCGTCTTTGTTATATTTCAGCTTTTTTTACTATCTGCACTTCATATCTTCTTGTCGAATAACGCATCATTATTCGTAATCGAATTTATTGGACATTTTATCATATACCCATTGGACTATCTGCACTACATTATTAATTTAAATCGATTTGTTTATCAAATTATTATTTACTTATATTTTAGTGCATTTGTGTATTACACATTTCTTTTCAGAATTTGACGTAACTTTGAATCCTCCGCCTTATACAGACGACGATTATCATATTCCAGAATCAGTGACAAAATATCCACCTGTTTCGGAGAAGGTAAATAGACTGGCTCCTCAGACAGAAGATCCGCAATTTGAGCAAACAGAAATACCTCCAGTATCTCAGTCAAGTAAGTAAATTCGATAAGAGATCAAATTTGCACTTTGATGACTTCCAAATAGTTATAAAATCCGTAAAAATATTAATTCTCTAGTGAAAATATTTATTTATGAAGAGAATTTCAACTTATCTTATACTTTGTTGTTATAAACTTAAGAGTTATTTTAGTACAACGAAAATATAAAGCAAAATTTACTGCATTTCTAACTACAAGAAATATAGAAATATGGTTAAAATATCATAATTATTGAAAACTGTTTATGAGAATTGATTTGAAAAGAGATAAAAATTACGGTAAATGCAGTCCGTTACTTAATGGTTAACAGTATGAAATATTATAAATCTGCAAATAATCCATAAATGGATGCAGTTTTTGAATAAACGGAAATTAAATTTATTTAAAGATAATATCTAAATTTTTTAAATTCATGTTTCTGAAATACATTTTACAACTTGGCCAGTATTTATTTCTTGACTTATATATTTTTGGCAGAAAAAAAAATCTTCTAACAAACCGTAAAGTAGATTGTTTAGATACAAATTACATTCTTTTACATTACATTTATAAGGAAAAAATTTCGTTACCTTCATTTGTCATTTCTTCCATAATTTTCCTAAAAGTTGAAGCTATGAGTACGAAAGCGGAGAAAAAAATCAGCTGAATTGATGTGAGCACTGACGTTAAGTTGTATTTAATATTGTTCGAAATTAATCGAATTAATCGTTATTATTATATTGTCACGTAGGGTCTTTAGTGTGGAACTCAATGACACACACAAGAAGTAGAGCTAAACCCATTTATTAACTCAACTCTGAACTGAGAACCCAGTGACTGACAGATCTTCTGCTCTTATTCTAGCAGGGAAAGTTCCAGAATACTTTTCTGGAGACAGTAAGAAAAAACAAGAACACTTGTCTGGTAAACTAAAGAAATGTCCAGAATCTCCTGGAACATGAAATAAAGGAAAACGTAAAATCAAGGAATTAAATATTTACACAGACTGTGAATCGCATTGTGGGTAGCGGGATTCGAACTTACGATCTCTTGATTAAGAGACCAGGACTATGACCATTCGGCCATGGAGAGTTGACTGCCTAATTTCAATGCGGCTATATTAAGCGATACATCGCCAAAAGTTTTAGGGAGACTATACCAGTCTGTTTAACCTGATTGTACTTTCTTTTCAGAACCTTCTCATCCTTGTCCTCCACTCGAAAGGTGGGTGGTTTGTGGCAGCCATTGCCAAAGGAACTGCAGCAACAAAGACGATAAAGATTTCCGATGCAGGCCGATCTGTATACCTGGTTGCGTTTGTGAACAAGGATTAGTGAGAGGACCAGAGGGAAAATGTATAGAAAAAGACAAATGCCCCCCTGAATCGGACTCAGAAGGAAGTAAGGCTGTGTTACATGAAAATAACAAGAGTAGGGTTTTAAAATAAGTAATGGTGTGTTACATGACAATAACAAGAGTAAAGCATTAAAAATAAATTAGACTCAAATGGAAATAAGGCTCTGTTACATGAAGATAATGAAGGTCGGATTTTAATAAAGTTTGGCATAACAAATTTCTATAATGCCACATAGATTGGTTCTTTGAAACAATTTGTTTCTAATTTCTTTAAAGATATGATAATATTATCTTCACACTTTTGATCTCTACATAGCTCTATATAAATTTTACATTGTTTATAAAAATCCCATCAGCTAATTTCTAAAAGATTTTTTTATCCCCACCTCCTTTTGCTTTCATTGATTTACAATTTTAAATCTAGCTACTCATAGTACTGACTTGATCATGGAGAATGAAGTCACAGATGGCGATATCAATGGAAGAAATGCCAGTGGGGGTATTCTACGATGAAAGTATCTATGCTTGGCTCAAAAGGTCCTTGGCATAAACTAAATTGTGAGCTGAAGGATTGTTCTTTGCCCACCCCTCTTCAAAAAACGTTGCCACGAATATGGGAAATGGACCTTAATGGGATATCCTTTGAGGCTCTTAATTTGTCTGGAATCATTATTTTTGTCATCCTGGTTAATTATTTAACCCAGGAAGAGATGAAAACCACTCGGTTTCTAGCCGCGTTTTCCATGAAAGGACACAAAGTCATAAATCTGTCACAACAGATGATCCTGTTCAATGAATTGATCAAGTTGTTCGAAAGATACTGGGGAGGCTGAAGCCACTTACAAAACAGCCGGTTGACCATCATACCAAAATAGTGACTTTTCAGAGCTATTATTTGGACATTCCTTCTTTCTAATATTTTTTTTAATTCAAAGAACTAACAGATTAATGTGTATTTTTAAAGGAATATTAAGGTCAATTCCCCAGCATTAGCGACTACAACGGAACCCTGATTTCCGATATGACAATATCATGAATCTTTATGGCCATTATGTTGAAAAGTAACCATGTTTGTACTTAACTTTTGGTAGCACATTCATTTTGATAACATGTTAACACTTGTTATTTTCTTCGATTCATTTGAGTTTAAAAAATAGATTTCATCTTTGACATGGTTCAATTCGATTGAATTTGACGAATAATGTAAATTATATTATTATCAACTAATTCAATACTTTGAACTAATTTACGAACCTTTCCAAATGTTTCAGATCAGTTTCCTTTCATTCCTATCCTTTGTAGCAGGAATGAGTATTTAGATCCCTGCCCTAGCAGTTGCCCGGATGATTGTAATAACTACAAGGATACCAATCGGAACTGCAAAAGAGTTTGTGTCCCTAAGTGCATGTGTAAGAAAGGATTTGTCAAAGGACCGAACGGAAAATGCATCAATCCAAGTGAATGCCCAGAGAGTACGTACATTTAACTTATTAATTTTTACTTGTTTGTACACCAAAAAAATTTAAAGACAAAATGGTACAATCCTCGCAAAATAAGACTTTTAGATTGTGACGAATCTATCCGTTTCAGATCCTTCTGAATTAAAAAAAACTCGTTTTTCTTTTCTTATATGATATTTAGGGCTAGTTGGGAAAGGAATTTTGTTGAAGCTGTCATTTGTTTGTGTATCTATGTGTGTGCATGTGTGTGTGTGGGGGGGGCGGGGGTTAGAATCTCTTATCAGTAGGACAATAAGTTTAAATTTAATGTGAAAGTCAAAATCATTTTTTGGAGGACTCATGAAACAGTATCCTTTTACCAAATAAATTTATTAATCAACAGGTCTAGCCGGCAACTTTCATATTATGTTCTCGTTTATTCGAGACAATATGTAGAAATTGGAAACACGTATTTTGAATTGAATCAGCGTAATGAACTGATTTGAAGATAATATATTTATAATGCTAAGAAACTATTGCTTATTGGGTCAGGATTTATTTTATTGCCAATTCTCAAATATCTCAAGAGTACTGCTTTTCAATAACAAAAATTACTTTTAATTTTGAGTAACTTTAATCATTTTATCCTCAGTTTTGTCTTAAACAGAACCTCTATAAAATGTCAATTGAGTAAATTTTACAAGACACTAGAAGGTAATATCTAAGACTTAGACATCACATTAAAGGATTATTTGTTTAATTGAAAATACGATTCTAACTTCAGGTAGAACATGTAGTTCCCGATTCAACTCATTTTCTCTGACATTCACGATAAAGGAATATGTCTACTTATGGATAAGATTTGTTAATCACACTTATTGACTACCCCGACACACCCTGAGGCACATGGATAAAATCTGAATCTGAATGACCGCCACAACAGCCCAAACTGAGGTTGAGTCTTCAGGGCCATCACAAGCCACGGTACAATCTTTCCCGTGGGTCTCAAGCTCGAGGCTGGGTATTTAAGCAAGTCTGGTGCTCTCTAAATTCATCGCGACCAAACATCCTCCCTTTGGTGTGGTAAAGAAGCTTGGAGAAGAGCACCAGTCCAGGAGCCATCCCCGTCATCTGACTGCAGTTCAAAATTACGAGTTTCGTCCCAAAATAGCTTTAGTGATGCTTTAAAACGGAACTTAAATATAACTAAACTAATTGACTTTTTTAAACTATTGTCACTGCTCCTAAGTATCCTTAGTGACCGTGCACAAATAAAAAATATTATAATCTTCAAAAAATGAAACTCCAGGTTTCGAAAAACTGGCGATCTCCGTTTGTCTAGATTCCCTGAGTTCGAAAATCCCAATATCATTCTCCAATAGCAAATTAAAATAATAAATTATTTCTTATGTTTCTTTTCATTCATATGCAAAAATGTGTATTAGTCTAAGTAAATAAACACATGTGATTATTGAAATAAAAAAATAAAAGTCATTTCATTATAACATAATTTCAGATTACACATACTCAGTGTTATATGGGTATACTCGTCACCGCTAAATTTTTGCGACACAATTTAGATGCGCATATTTCTAAGACGTCGAAACAGTTAATAGGTTAAATGAGTGAAATTTAGTTTATGATCTTGTGACTAAAATTACATTTCTGTGACAAGTTTATGATCAGTCAAAAAAGAAACACACACATTGACAATACATATTTGGTTTTCTTTACCATAAAACGAATCACAACTCCTATGGGTGGGATTTTGAATATAAAATTGGTGGTATAAAATTCTGTTGACCAAAATTGTTCACAATTTTGTGCGGAAGGAGTAGAGAAGACACTTTTATTAGAAAATATGCAGTACAGTTTCATGAAAACCCTCTCTGTAGTTTCAAAATGATAGAGATAGGAACTTTTGAGTGACAATAAAATATTTAAAATTTAGAAACAGTGTATGTAAAGATAATGTATGGTTACTTGAAATTTATTAAATCGAAGGGAATAATAATTTTAAAATGATTTTCAGATAAAAAAATTTCATGATATTGCTCTTAAAATTTATTTTTAAGAATTAATTATGTTACCGTTGCTTATTATATTCAATTTTTTTCAACAGCTCTGCTATATTTTTCTCCCTTGGTTAATAGTACCTCACTCATTTTTATTACAGAAAAAGAGACCTGCCGACGAGACGAAATGTTCAGTTCATGTCATGGCAACTGTGAAAAGAATTGCTCAAACTGGGCATTTGATTTGATTTGTCCTAAAAAATGTGTTTCTGGATGCGTGTGCCGACCAGGCCGCATAAGGGGACCAGATGGGAAGTGCATTCTATTTTCTGAATGTCCGAGACCAAAGAGTGACTCTGTCAACTATCCTGGTAATATATTATCTATACTTTTAAATTAATGAAGAAACGGAAGAAATTGTTTTCCAGACTCAATCATCGATCTGATTTCCTAAATTTTTATTTTATATAAAAGTTTATGACCCTTAGATGCATCATCAATAATCAACTGCCTATTTCCCCTTTCTTCCAACAATCTCCATTTTCGAAATAAATCGCAAAAGTACAATTTCAAAGAATGTTATCTATGGAAAAAATCAGAAAGAGTACCCCAACCACAACGAATGGTCTTATGTAACCAATTTTTATTTCATATGATTGCTTGTGATTCTTAAATAAGCCAATGGCTATCTGTTTCACACCTCTACCATATTCTTGAAAGAAATTTCAAAAACTCAACTCCTCTGCACATTTTCAATGCGAATAAAAATTTCGACAGTTCCTCAGCTTTAAGAGCAGTCAATATGATAATTTTTATTTTATTTTATATGAAATCTAATTACGCATAGATATGCCATCAATATTTAATGTTTCCCCAAAACTCACCATTTTCGAAAGATATTCAAAGTCAAACTTTGGATTAGCCATTAACCTCAACAGCTTTATTGATATTGCGAAATTGTATTCGTCACATAGAGTACGTAACTAAATAATATCATTCTATGTTAATTGTAGAAATATAATTTCAGCGGCGTCCTGGCATAGGGGTAGGGCATATCTTCCCCGTGATCTGGGTGTCCTGGGTTCGAGTTTCGGTTCGGGCATGGTTGTTCTTTTGTGTTCTAACTGCTAGGTATGTGAATGTACCTACCTGTAAAAAGGGGTTATGCACGCGAATGTGACGAATGAAGTAGCTAAGTCGTACGCTTGGCCCTAGTTGGCGCTCCTGAAAAAAAACAAGAGGCGCTCACTCGGCTTAAATCACTGACAGATGACTGTCAGCGGGCTTGTAAAGTGACATAATTTACAACATAAAAATAATTTTAAACATTTCTTTTATTAAGTATCATAAAATATATTTCGTGTTGAAACTGGTTGACATTACTATTGATTACTATAAGTATTTTAAATATAGTGTACGAATTAGTCATGTTATGGAAATAATTTAATTTCACAGAATATATTTTTACGAATCATTTGCTATAAATAAATGGAGAATTCTCATAAAAGGAGTGTTCAATTTACTCGATACACATATAGTGGCTAGTGAACTACAGGTTTGTACAATATTTTCGAATATCTTCTGAAAGGCTCATTGAATTTTTCCATATCATAAAGAGTATGATTGAGCTCGTATTATAAAATGAAGACTTAAAATGTTATTAGGGAAGCAGCCTAAGACTAATGAAGAAAAAAATAATTTGGGACCAAAATTATTATTTTGATTTTTTAACCAAAAATTTATAATAAATTCTGCTCCGATCAATGTTGTGTTTAATGCTCGCAATAGGACCGGGATAGCCTGGTTGGTAGAGCGTCGGATTCGCGTCCCTTAGGTTGCGAGTTCGAACCTTGCCGGCCGAAGATTCCCTGCGTGCTTGGTGGCTGACGCGCGTTAAATCTGTAGTGGTCACAAAGTCCTCCATGTCGAGAGTAATACCACTGGGGGTACTGGATCAGGGGTGATCGTTCTCTGATTCAGGTCTAAATTACGATCTGTGGTTGAGTGAATGAAGTCCGCACCGTAAAAAGGGTTGTGACGTGTGTGTAGCTAAGTCGTTCTCTTGGACCTAGATGGTGCTACTATAGAAACAAGAGGCGCTCCCTCTCAGGCTTAAACCGGCTGTCTTCGAACAGCGGGCTTGTAATTGGCAAGTGCCATTAGAAACAACAACAATGCTCGCAATATTTACAAATTTTCGATACTGTGAAGGTAGGAAGGTTTATTATGCATACAAAGAAAAGTACATTTAAACTTGAACAATGAACATAATTAATTATTAATAGCGCATCGATTAATAAAAAACGGTAGCAACAAAAGCAATAGAGCTCGCTTTGTGATTAAAGGTAGAATTCCTTCTTTGTGTGATCGCCTCTTCTTACATAGTCTCTGATTGGGTGTGACATCATGTAACATTCTCAAGGATTTCCTAATAGAGATAGGGTAATATTCTTGCGTTTTCCAAACTCTATCTTACTATCTCCAAATTCGTTGCCATATTAAATGTCATCAAAGTTGGGGGTGGAGGTCATTCAATATCTATTAAGAATTCCTGCAAAGCTCTGTTTATACTGATAATGCTATCATGAAAGAGCAGTGATTTCATAACAATACTCAAATCCAATTTTTTTTCAAATTCACTGGCCACTATGGGCATAGCGAGTAAATGATTGGCGAAAAGTTAATGTGACAGACAATATTTGTGAGGTACACAAAAATTAGGTAAAACTACTATAGGAATGATGTAACACATGACGCATATAAAGGAGAAAAGGGAACATTCATTATTGTGCATATTTTCACATTTTAAAGTAAATCTGCACTAAATTTGGTAGCTTTAGATCAAACATTTTCGTATAGAGCGCCAAGACACGCACACACAATAATATTTATATTTCAAATATTTACAATACAAAAAAAGTTGAGCGGAAATAATTATTGATTACTATAAGTATTAAATGTCATCAAAGTTGGGGGTGGAGGTCATTCATTTCTCATTCATTCAATATCTATTAAGAATTCCTGCAAAGCTCTGTTTATACTGATAATGCTATCATGAAAGAGCAGTAGAAAGAGCAGAAGAGCTTTAGATCAAACATTTTCGTATAGAGCGCCAAGACACGCACACACAATAATATTTATATTTCAAATATTTACAATACAAAAAAAGTTGATCGGCAATAATTATCGAGATAAATTGGACGTTGATGACTGCAGTTGTCAGTGCTTATTAGGAGGCCTTTATTTTTTGTTACAGCTTTACACTGATGTTTCATTGAACTCACGAGAGTTTTAAGTTCTTCCTTCTTTGTTGAGTGATGATGCCAGGAAACAATTATAGCCTCAACTATTTCTCTTTTATTTGATGAACACTTCATCTGTACAAAAGTTTTCAAACGGCACCATATGTTCTCAATAATTTTGAGGTCAAGGCCACACAACACATATATATATATATATATATATATATATATATATATATATATATATATATATATAAAGAGAGAGAGAGAGAGAGAGACATACGTATGTACAACACACATGCATATATACATATGTAGAGACATGTTAACTCTGGCTCGAAAAACAGACCTCTACTAACCAGATTATATATCAAATCAAATATCTCTAGAGGGCCCTAGAGGAAAGCCTGATTGATGAATGCTTAGAGATGGCTCATATTACAAGAATCACACACTCATTTAACATAAACGAATTTAATGAACTGGACGAACGGCTGGACCGTTTTACATCGATGAACGCTATTACATTACTGAATACAGTTTTAATGGCGGGAATCAGATAGCTTCTTATTGACTGTTGAGTGATGACGCGAGCACCTCCAAGATGACGCGTCAATAAAAAATGAATTCAACAATAAAAATTGAATGTGTGTGGATATGTGCATATTCATTCTGTCAGGTCAATTCCTGATGATCAAGACCATCAGGGCTATCAAACTTCACACAGATATTCTTTGAATGGTGGAAATGTGTTCATAGAACATTCCTAAATTATCTTTCCGTAATATTAATTATTTTTTTCATATGCTTCTTCTATTTTTAATCAATGTTTAAAAATATCGTAATTGTAATTTATAACCATATATTTAATTATCTAAATGAAACTCTAAACGTTTTCCTTGTTTCTACTAATATTTCATCCTTATTTTTTCTTTTGTTGAATCTTCAATCTTGATAGAAAGATTCGGATTATTTTAATATGTAGCTTAGGTTTCTGTTGCGGTATGATTTTAATAAAATTTTCGAAATTTTGTAGTACTTACAATTAAGAATTAACTTCAGAATCAAATTTTTTAAATTGAAAATTTTTTAACGAATACTATTTAGAAATCCTGTTGCTTTTTTTCTGGTATAATTGAATGTGTAAAAATATAAACAGGAAATTAAGGAAGTGCTCAGCATATCGAAAGAAGATGTAAGAATATCTATAGAAAATTTAAAATTTAAAAAGATTTTGCACAAGAATCTAGTGAGATAATTACGTAAATAATTAATTTTAAATATTAGGAATCGTTTATCCCAGCGAACCATCTGGTCGCCGAAGGGGAACAATAAAAATGTTATCTGAAAATGTCCTTCCTAGAAACAACTCAAGAAATGATGCATACTTGCAATGTATGAAATATATAAAAATGTTACAATTCTTCTTGTTTTCTGCTTTAATAATACAAGCAATTTTATTTGTATAGATGTATTTCCAATTGAAGACCTACCGCCAGTAGAACCCACAGGTAAACATCATAGTTTTTAGATGAATTCTTATTTTTAAAAAATAATTTATACTTATGAAGATACAAGAGTATATATTATTTCTTTATTATAACTCATAAAATTGGGGCATTAGGGGAATTATGTTGGATAAGTTGGATCTGGGTTCATTCGAAAATGCAATTTATCACATTTTCAGAAAACAACGCATTAAACTTTTCACCTGATGCTGGTTGTCCTAATGATAATGAATGCACCATATCCTGTCGGCATTATGGACACAGATCTGGACACTGCACTGGACGAGACAACCTTATTTGCTCTTGCCATGTTGAAAATTACGAAAATACCGAAAGTATGTAAACATATTTTGTTTGCATTATTATCCCAATTCTTATGCAAATTATTATTTTGTTCAATTATCCATCCGTAGTGATCAGCCTTTCTGTAAAAGGTTGCATTTACCATGAAATTTGAATTTTTAACTTTTAGAGTGATAATGCCCACTAAGAATAAAAAATATTCATCCTTTGCAGAGAGTCAGAGAATTAGAAGAACGATTCTGAGCAATATTTGGAGAAACTCATTTGGCTAAACATGAATAGAACCTTATTCCATCGCATCTTTCAGTTCATCATTGCTAATGGGTATCATGACGCAGAACGGTTACAGTGTTGCTAACAAAATGAAAGATACTGTCTGATTAACTTTTACTGAAGTTAAGCCAGAAAGTCTTCACAAAATATTGCACAGAACCTGATAGGCATCATTCTTTGCCAAGAGAATGATGGTTCATAGAGAGTTCTTAGAACATTGACTGGCAACATCATAATTGAAGAAAATAGGAATTACGTTAAAGACATCGTCTAAATTTTTTTTGAAAAAGAACAAAAGACTGATGACTATTATTTAAAAACGAACAATTACAGTAGATGATGCACTAAATTAATAACAACGCAAAATTCTAATTGTTATAAAGATGTTGTCCCCCCGCATTCTACAAAATATTATGAACCTTGGGCAAGACAGCTAATTTCCTGCATGTCATTGGCGAAGTAGTTACGAAATATTCTTTGGCGTGAATTTAGAATTTTATAGAATTCATAATAAAATATAGAGTGAGAGGAGTTCTATTTAGGTTGACGCTCATGCTCATCAAAAATATCATAAAAAAGATAAAGATAGATCCTGGGATGATTATAGCAAATTGAGCAATTATCTGATCAAGATTATATTGTGGTCTGCATGAGTTGAAATGTGAATCTATTTAAAATTCATTGTAGAATGTGACGAGACATAATGAGTGCAAAAGTAGATTACTTTTATTAGCGCTCATGCATAAATGAACGAATGATATGTCCAAAAATAACCTTACATTTCTAATTTGAACTTGATGTTTTAAGTTTGAGACACAGCTCTCGTATTCTTCTGGAAAAAATGAATCAAGGAATTAATTTGTAGAAAAAAATGCTAGATTAAAAATATTATCATATTACTAAAAGAGAAAATGAAAATTCTACTTTGAAATTAATGTCCAAAGAAAGTAATTAAAAAAATTATATAGAATATTTTGCAAAATATTCTCAAATATTCCAAATTTTCTACATTATTTATTCCAGAATTTTCTAGTATTCTTGGGAAATTTAGAATGATAGAGAATGTTTCGGAATGTGTTAAATTATCTACAATTTATAACAATTTATATAATATATTTTAATATGCTGTATAATGTAAATATCTTGACTAATATTGAACTTTTGCAGATGCTCCTCTTTTTCCAGTTTTTCTCAAGAGTCCACCAGTCCTAGAAGGTAATATTTCTTTAATTACATCTTATTTATAAATGATATCCCAAAATTAAAGCAAGATTTGAATTCGGCACCTTAAACCATTAACCAAACTTATTAAAAAAAACCATTTGACAGCTGATAATTTAGAGTTAGTAAAAGTGGAGTGTTACATGACAGAACAATGTGTTTTCATTGTTGAAAAATATTTGAAAAATAATGAAAGTCTGGATGCCACAGTTCAAAAATTTGAGAATTGACTCTCTAAATCGTGTAATTTAAAACTATTGGATTTCTTTTTATGGGGTTATTTGAAGTCAAAGGTCTATGCCAACAAGCCCATAAGCACGCTTGCTTTGGAGGAAGAAATTCAACGCTGCTTCAACGAAATTCAGTCACATTTTTGCAAAATGGCATGGAAAATTTCGACAAAAGTGTGCGCATGTGCCAGCAAAGCCGCGAAAGCCATTCGCCCTGGGTTATTCCATACATAATCCAATCTTGTGTGCTTTACTATTCAATAAAAATATATCAGTTTAAAGAAAAAAAACATGTATATTTATTTAATTCAAATCTTGCTTTAATGCTTTTTTCTATCATGTAAAGCTACGTTTTTACTAACCCTAAACTATCAGCTGCCGAATGGAGTTTTTTTAATAGGGTTGCTAACACTTTACTGCACGAATGGTGGCAAATTTAAATCTTGCGTTGATCTCCCTTTAGTAGTGCATTTATACAAGATTAATTATTTGCTTCAAAGTGTGCAGATAGTTTCTTTTTTCTACTGGGATGTATTAAATATTCATAATTGGGTCTTTAAAAATAAAAATCTCATCACTCTTGGTACTTATGACTTTTCCTCTACATCCATAATTTTTATGAGCGGGAAAGGGAGATGACAACTTTATAAGGGAATTTGTAATATCTCGCACTGGTTTCTTAAAAATATTTAGAATGCTTCTCTAAATGGCAGGTTCGTAAATCAAAATATTGTGCAAAAAAAAGTACCTTACATCCTAAAAGTAGGCTATGTAGGTATGGGCAGATAAATAAATCAATTAGGAAATTATGAAAATTCCTAGATAAAGAGAATATAAAATACTTTAATTTATGCAAGCGTTTGGAATATTTCTATAGTTTGCCTGCAGTTTTATCACTAGACCTCTCTTCAGTAAAAAGCAAAAATAATAAAACAAGTTTCGCATTCCGTACCTGGATAAGTTTAATTTACGAATTAGCTATCTAATTTGCAAATGTTTATGACAACGTATTTGTAGTTATGGCATTAAATATAATTTATTTGTTAAACTCTCATGGTACTGTACATTCAATTTATTATTTTTCACAAGTATTAAACAAAATCCCATTCTTAGCATTCCACTATAAAAGAAAATCCCATGATAAAATATTTGATGACACAATGAAAATGGTTTGAATTACATAGTCGTTCAGTAAAACAGTGTAGAGAAAATAAGAAAAAATATATATATATATTTTAAAAGAAATATATATATTTTAAAAAATTGCTAAAATTCAGAAAAAAAAGGGAAGATTATTAGATGGCATCATTCTAAAAATAATTTTTTAAACTTCAAGTTGAAATATTTTCATTAGTTATCGTAGAAAAATTCAAATTTTTTTTTTTAACTTTTTAATTAATTAATATTTCGAAAAAATATTGTTCCGAGACGCTTAGAGAGGGGGAGCACTTCTAAAAGGAGAAGCTTTCGATAATGAGGAGAGTTTTCACCGTCCTCGTGAAATGGTGTAGGTGGTTGCCCTTAACGATGACGGGACGTGAATCCTACGGGTTGGCTGTAACGTAGCAGGGGAAAGTTTTTAAGACTCGAACTTAATTCCTACAATGCTGTGATGGCGGTCTGGTCATTCAGAGTTTTCCGTGTGTTTTCTGGAGATTTGTCAGCTATGATTATTCACAGATAGTGACAATTACAAATATATAATTTTAAGACTTTGTGAGGTAGGAAACGTGGAGATCTGTTAAAATTTTGATATCGACTTTTTTGACGATTTCAATAGTTTTTCTATATATGTGATTAATGTGATTTTATATTATTATGTGATATGTGATATATGTGATTTTATGTTATGTTACTTTATATGTGATTTTATGTTATGTTACTTTATATGTGATTTTATATTATTTAATTATGCAAATATTTATAAGGATGGGAATTAAATGTATTTGATTTCCTTGTAGATGATGAATGCCGCATTACTCACCCCCTGTGCCCAGATGACAAAGTGTGCGATTGTGCTTGTAGAACATTATTTCCAGCAAAATGGGGAGAATGTACTGGTCCTGACCACATGACATGTATGTGTCATATGAACTGAAACAGCATGAATTAAAAACCTGTTTTACGTATACAAAAAAAAGAAGAAAAAAATGCGATCTGATATATTTTTAGGTTTGTGCCCTATACCTATAAATTATTTGTAATATTTTACAATGAGCATTCACGTAATAAAAAGTTTTTTAATTAGTGGCCTGCCTTTTTCTCTATATTTTTGTTTGTTAAATAAAAAAAAAGTGATGTATTTTTATATGTATTACTCTTTTATAATATTCAAATATTGACAAATTTCTAATTTACTTTTAATCTTACAAGCTTTATAATAATTCAACAATTAAAGTATTAGGGTGTTCCAAAAGTTTCTTTCTCATCGCGCTATGAATGGCCTTATCTGGCTCTGCTTGTGCAAACATGCAGACCTATCTATTAGCCGTATCTATATGTCATCGGTTTCAGTCCACCCAGAGCTCTACTATACCCCAAGACGGGACTACACCCCCAAAAAGTTCTTTTGTCCATTTGGTAGAATTGGAAAGGCACAATTTTCTACGAGGTCTTTCCTCATGGTTAAACAATAAATTCTACGAAATATTGCCATCAACTTGATCAACTAAAAGTTGCCATAACAAAAAAAAAAAACGGCCAGAATTAGTGAACTGACGACGCGTTGTTTTTCATACTCTCCAGATCTTGCTCCATTTGATTATTACTTCTCTCTGTCCTTAAAAATTTCTCTTCGTGGTAATTAAGCGCTTTAAATCCATCAGCGAAATAAAAGCGCACTTCGAGGATTATTTCTTGTTCGAAACACAACAATTTTGGAAAGAAGGCATAATGAGGCTTTCTGAGAGATGGAAGAAGGCAATAGAGAAAAGGGTTCTTATATAACCAAATAAATAATATCTTAAACAGTAAATATTGTGTATTCATTTCATATTGCAAATAAGATAAAAAACTTATCTAACACTCTAATATTTAAAATTTACTAGAATAAATCCGTTGCTCTTTTAACATCATACAGTTTTATTTAGTTCAGTATATAAATAGTCTAAAGATAATATCTCGAAGTTTTCACTGGATTATTATTATGATATAAATTTCAGTAAATTAGTTTAGGACTTTTAGAAGATCTTTAACAATTGCAAACATATCATTTTTAAACTGTTACTAAAAATGTAGTAAAAAAAATCAACGAATTTTAAAACATTCAATTATATTAATATTCAATATTTATTTAGAATAACAATTTTATTAGCAAATTTTAAAATTAGTTATATTAATATATTTTAGTCCAGGTTTAGCGATGTAAATGCAGAATGTTCGAAAAAACGATCATGTAGATATTTAAAACGATTAACAATTATTAAGAAAACATCATTAAAATATTGTTTAAAATAACAGAAGATTCAGTATCTATTAAATGCACGATTTTTAAAATGAATCAAATTGTTGTCCGATTTTCATAAAATAAAACATCAAAGGCAAAATGAAATAAAGCAAAAATAATACATTGAAACACTGGAATGAGTTGTTTCTTTCGATAATAGCCATTATTAAATAAAATTTTAACTCGCAGGAGAAGAATGAAATTTAAAGGACACTTAAAACCTCTTGTCATAACACTTTAAAACTTCATTTTTTTCTAGTCATGGTGTATTAACATATTTTTAGGATTGAGACTGGCTTAAGAAAAGTGATTCATTTAGCTTATCAGATAAATTTAATTTGATTAATTAATTAATTTGGTTAATTAATAACTAAAAAATAAGTGAAGACGCATCATTTTATACGAGAGAAGGATCTGAAGTAGCTAAGTTACTGTCTTAATAAAAAAAAATTGTTAGAACTTATGCTAATTTACATAATTTCATACAAAGAGTTATGAATTAGATCAATTTTTTTCGTTATTTTTATTCAATTTCATTTTTACAAGTTTTGATAATTTTAATTTGTATACACTGAAATTTTTATACCTCCCCCTACTTATGGTAAACTTAATTTAGCTTATTAGATTAAGTTGGAATGCGAAATAAGAAAAACTCTTAATTGAACAAAGTTTTGAGATTCACCTAATGTAAATTCAAAGAATGTAGCCAATATTTATAGCTAGAGCTGTGCATTCGCTTACCCAATGCCTGTAACATGCGGGAAGAGAGTGTAACGGTTGAAAGATGCTAAGTTCTCCCTTCTGTTTAAAAATAAATTTACTTATTTATTTTTATTTTTCTATCTTAAAGAATAAAGAGACATTGCATTGATTTTTTCTCTCTGTAATCAATAGGAATTTGTATTCTTAGAGTTTTTATATAGTCTAGTTTTTGATAGTCTATAGTTTCTCGTTTTTTTTAAAACATCAACCTTATTTTCTTAATTTTCTATAAATAAAGATGCCACTGCTAATATTTTTTAGATGCCTAAATGTTCTGTTCTAAACATTTATTAATCTTACCATCTGTAATTAGTTGTTGCAAATTCTGCAAACTCAGCATGTATCTCATAGATACGAAATGTCTACTAATGTATATTTTGTTGGCTTAATTATTGAAATGATAATTAATAAGACAGATTCATATATTGATTCGACTTCTGCATTGTCAGAATTAAGAATCTTTCGTGATTTAAATTGCTAAGATTATGTACGGAAGCAAAATTTATATTTCGAGATGTATTTATTTCTAATAAACAAAAGAATAAATATCTAAAATTAAACAGGTCAATTACTGATCGTCCTTTTCCAAACGTTTTATCAAGTTTTTGATAATTTTGAAATGCCTACTACTTATCGTGAGATTCAGCAATAAAGTAATGCT
Source organism: Argiope bruennichi (assembly GCF_947563725.1). Taxonomy (NCBI): domain Eukaryota; kingdom Metazoa; phylum Arthropoda; class Arachnida; order Araneae; family Araneidae; genus Argiope; species Argiope bruennichi. The sequence goes on from NC_079159.1 coordinate 10,014,628, forward strand.
CAAGTAAGAGATGCACGACAATCCTTAATTATTGAATAACTTTGATGTCATTCGGTTATTGGAATATTTAATTACTATTAAAAAAATTTTGTAACTTAATTTGGAATAAAAACACGCTCTTAACATATTATGATTATCTTTCCATCATTTTCTTTCTCATTATAATTTCTAATAACTGTTTTACTTATTAAACCAACCTTAAAATTTCAGATAAATAATTTCTAAGAACAAGCAAAAAAAAAAAAAAAAAGAATATTCTTTATTTAATTTAGAATAAACACAATGTTTTCGAATGCCCATTTGAATTCTAAAAAAAATATGCGATGAAATGACACAAACAGAACAGATTGAAAAACTAATAAATCATGTGTTCATCCAAGCAATTCTACCCATAAATAATACATATCCATTTTTGTTTTGTTTTTAATAACATCAACAATCAGCTATTTTGTATCCTACCCACGCAGTAAAAAGTAGACTATGAAAAATAAACATTCCATTGTTTATTACTTCCAAAAAGAAAAATAAATAAACAATTGAATCTACAGATTGTATTCTGACATTCAAGGTACTAAACACGCAAAAGAAACTATCTGTAAATAAATTCCATTGCGTGTTCATCTGCGTGAATATTAGATGGAGGAGAAAAAATACAAAGTACAAAGAAAAGAAAGGGAAAAAAATCGTTCCACCCTCACCTAGTTACATGTTTATTTATTTTCTTTGTTTATCTTGTTTTTCAGCTGCAGCGCTTCTTCCGAATATAGATATGGAAGTTGTGATAGCAAATACTTCAATTGACGCATTAATTCATGCTTCTAAAATGTATGTTGGTTGATTATTTATAACATTTTGAATTTAGATACATTCATTTGAACATTATGAAGTATTGAGAATCTTTTAAAGATATTTGGTAACTTATGAAGTGTCACGAGGTGTATAATTTGAGAAAAACAATTAATTTTATTGAATTGTATTTTATTTAATTTTCTAGTTGAGACAGATTCTCGAGTAACAAACATATATAGAATAAATAGCTCACACTGTTATTAATTAATACGCTTCATAGCGTAGATACCTATACAATACTATCATACCAGGGGATTTCAAATGACAATGTTAAAGATATCAAAGCAAGGATTTTTAATATTTTCAAGTTTTATTTTCCTCATTTTTGGGTCACAAGTTCCAGCTTTCAAAGTGTCAATGACACAATTCTATTTCTGGTTTGAGAACAAAGTGCACGACAGCTGGATTTTGGAAAAAGTTGAAGATTCTCATTTGGTGACATGTCTCCAGAAATGCAGATATGACACTAACTGTTCTGCACTGGCTTTAGGACCAATCCTAGAAAAGGAAGATGATTTCGTCAGGTCTTGTTATACTCTTTCTGAAATCAATGAATCCGATTGTGAAGAAAATGACAGCTGCGAAAGGAAAGGATTTCAAGTCTTTCATGCAAGTATATTGACTTTAAAATTGCAATAAAATTTATTAAATTACATATTTTTTTCAGCATATAAATTTTAACAGCAAACTGATTACTTTTAATAAAAATTTATAATATATATATATATATTTAAATAGTGGTATATTACATGGATTTTACTTAGTTAATTTTAAACAAAAATAGACCTTCTAGCTATAATGAATAAAGATTTAATAAACGCACTTTAATAAGTATACTAAAGAGAAAAAAAAATTATTTTTCAATCAAAATTAAGGACATCAGTAGAAATTCCTAATTACCTGAGGCACTGACAGAAATATTTAACAAATTTGAAATTTTAATCACTTTAATAGTATATTTTGAAATTAAAAAAAATAATATTTATTGTAATAAGTAATTTGCATCTTCCGACGATATTAAATTTTTTTTATTATAGTCTAGTATTTATTCTTGGATACATAGTATAATTTATTAGTGAATTTTTTTATTATTACATTTTATAATTTATTACTGAATGAAAAATACTATTATGTAACTTTAAACACATAGTGGTAGAAAATTTCAGATCTTTACTTTCATCTGGTAGGCGAGATATCAAATACAAAATTCAATTTTTACAGACATGAATTTAGTGGAGTCAAATATAAACGTGTAATAATTAACTGAAATGAAAAAGTAATCATTGTTGTCCATCTTTCAATCGAATCGTCTATATGAAGAATGTGTTTCTTATTTCTTGTTTTCTAAACCAAGATATTAAATGAGATTCAATACATTGATTTTTATTTTTTTCACAGGAAATAATCAGCACCTATTGATAGTACACATTTGTGCACGATATAAGCGTTTCTATTTGACATTTGCCGCTTTCTTCAAATTGCTAATAAATCTACTGAAGGATTATTTCTGATTTAATTCAAAATATTAGTTTATTCTAACTATTACATATTTTCCATGAAATTCGTTTCGTTAAAACTGATGAATTAATACAATTTGGTTCTGATTTTAGAATATTATATCTTGAACAGAAAAGAGAGCATTATTTCCTATTCCGTTTCCATCTAATGTCTTAACTACACTGTTTCCAATTAAGCATTATTATTATACTTACGGATCATATATAGGCCATTAATTCTTCAATTTTGTTTTACTTTATTTACAGGGTATGCATGAAAATCTATTATCATTTAAGGTAGATAAAAACTTGCCGGCGTCCTGGCATAGGGGTAGCGCGTCTTCCCCGTGATCTGGGCGTCCCGGGTTCGAGTCCCGGTTTGGGCATGGTTGTTCTTCTGTTGTTCTATCTGTGAGATGTGTGAATGTGCCCTCCTGTAAAAAGGGGTTGTGCAAGCGAATGAATGATGCGTGAGTGGCAAAGTCGTACTCTTGGCCCTAGTTGGCGCTGCTATAAAAATTAAGAGACGTCCCCCTCAGGCTTAAATCGCTGTCTTCGTAACAGCGGGCTTATCAGTGGCAAGTGCCATAAGAAACAAACAAACAAACAAACAGATAAAAACTTAGGCTGTTTCGATTGTTAATTGCAAGTTTATGGGATCTTGTATCATCATGCAACATCTCATTGAAGTATTTTTTATTTTGATTTTTTATCCATTAGAAACACGTTACAAAATCGTTATTACTCTCATTAAAAAGAGATTTATACAATCTTTATTTCTATTAATTTAAAAATTCAGGTACACAAACTTAGTTTACTCAAATAATTTCAAATTCCAAAGATAACATATATATGCTCAATTAAATATTTCGAAACATTCTAAATTTAGTTAATGTTTTATAGGACCATTTTTTTTTATAAATGGTATTTTAAAATAATTTCAAAATTAAGAAAAGGTATTCATTCAATTTATTAGATATATATAATTTGATTCCTTAATTGATTTTGTTAATTAATAATTACATAACAAATCAAGATACATCATTTTTTGTGAGATAAGAAATTTGAACATATTGGTTTGCTTTATTGCAAAAATTATGAGAATATATGCCAAACCATCATTACACTGAATACAAAGATTGATGAATTTGATGGGATGTATACTACTACCCACGGCCCTACAAAGGGTTAAATAATCAAGACCAAGGTTTTATCAACATATTTAATTTAACATTTAATTTACAATCAATTTAATTGTTTTTTCTTTAGATTCATTAATGATTTAGTTTATGCAGAACAGTGAATTGAATGTTTCATAAAATAAATTATGTCAGCTTTCCAAAATCAAAATATTTACTTTGAATTTATTGATATCAAATGTAATGATTTCAAGCAGCTTTCTAAGCCGAGGAAAGAGACGACAACTGAAAATCCAACAACGACAACAACAGAAATATCGACTGATACTTCTTCTAAGACAACTGCAGCTTCGTCTTCAACAGTCGGAATATCAACCACAACGAAAAATACCTACTCGACTACACAAGCTTCAAGCACAAGTGAACCATCTACATCAACAACCGAATTTTCAACAACAACAGCGTCTCCTTCTACTACCACGGAATCCTTAATTTCCACAACAGATGGCTCAACTACGGATTCAGAATCAACATCCACGACAGCAAATGATATGACTACATCAAAAACGTCTACTACGACTTCAAAATCACCTTCATCAAGTATAGATTCTTCATCTACGACGGAAGAAACTTCCTCTACGATATCGGAGTCAATAACCACATCTACAGTTGCAACCTCTACTGTAACAGAAGTTGGAACTCCCTCAACTGCTGCAAGTGAAACAACGACAGATGCATCTGATTGTAGTAACTCTGATTCTCCTGATTGTCAAAGTAAGTTTTTCTCGGTAAGAAAAACATCTTCTTTACGGCATCAATGAATTGTTAGTGGCATTTTTTTGATAAATCGAAAAGGCAAATATATGTATATTCTACATTAATCAAATAAATGGTTATGCTGCTACCTAAATTCTGATGCTAAGTAAAAATATTAGTGTCGCCTGCCTTGACACGCAAGTTTATTCTATTTTATAGATTGGCAACGCAAGTTTATTCTATTTTATAGATTAAATGATCGATAACTACTTACATCTATATAATTAAATTACAATTCAGATTTAAGTTCATTTATAAGAGTTCCCACCAGAGCTCCTACCAACACACACTCTTACTGGTAGTTGCCATACGCTCCAACGCAACTATTCTTCTCTCTTTTCTTCATCTCCTTTTTGTCATAGGGATGGAACAGCGACATGGAGGTTAGAGGCATGGCAATAAGATTGAAATCATGCTCATTTATAAGAAAATTTGGAGTAAATAAAAAAAATAATACTGAAATATTTTCACTTGAACTTTTTATTTGGGATGTAAAAATTATTTAAAGCCAGTTATTTCTTTTATTTCGATTCATTTTGTTATATACTAATCTAAGCTACATTGGATGAGGGTGGGGTGGGAGGGAGCACTACGAGTATGCAGAATTAAAGTATTATACAACAAATATACTCTCAGCTTCTTGATGGGTAATATAAAATTATCACTAGACGGAAGTTATTTCCTAAGGGAGGAATTGGACCATGGGCTATGGGAAGAATAAGATTTTTATTTCTGATCCTGAGAACTCCAACATTAGTTATCAACTTCTTGCTATAGCTGTGATAGTAATTCAGATAATATCAAATATTTAGACAGGATGGGGATATCTCACTTATGATCATCTTTAAACATCACCTCACCTATGACCAACACGATCCCATGAATGAGACGAAGTCGAATAAGCAAACAGGGTTTCGCTTTTCTAGTGACATAGCAATTTTATGGAGTCACCTTCTCTTTAATAAAGGGTCGTAATTCCTTCCAAAAGGATTTTACCATCCTTGGCGGAGCTCTAAGGATTCATCTTATTATATCAACGTGCTGTCTCAGCAGTTGTGTTTAAAGAATTACGATGCTTTGGAGAGGCGAGGGTATTGTGGCGAATTGTTATGAGTGAGGATAAAACCTGGGACCTTGTGGTTCGCAGCCCAGCAACACGACCACAATATAAAAGCTCGTGTAGCGTAGCTGTTAACTGGTTTATAAGATATTCACCACAGTATTTCCAACCTTATTTATATTCATTTATCTCTCGAAAAGCATCAAAAGTAAGTAAACGGCAACTGACTGATACAATATCTGGTTCATGTTATTTTCCTATAGGCTATAATATTGGCGATGAAGTGAATGTCGATGACAGAACATATGCCCTACGGCGAGTTGTATGTTCATGGGTTGGCGATTGTAATTTTTAAATAGATCCCGGCATTCAACCAACTTCTTTGCCATCTAGTTATGGAGATTCAAATAACGGCTCATTTTAGTTCAAGAAGACCATTTAATGTATTACCCATTGATATATTGTCTCTTTTTTGGCTAAATATACTGTGATTAAAATTTTCAAATAGCTTCACCATGAATCTGGATGATTAAAACATGGTATTTTTGAAAAACTTTATTCTGAAAGAAATATGTTAAGGTTCTATCCTTCATTTACATCTTAATTAGTTTTGTTGAAAGTTAACTGGTAGATCAATGATACAAATAGTTCCTCAAGTTCTGAAAATCTTGTGCAGAGGGTTTATTGGCTTTCTTTCACGAAAAATACAATATAGCTCAGGCTCTCTACAAGAATTTTAGGAGGGCAACTTAAGCACATACTTAATTAATGTAATTGATGCTCTAAAATTCCTTTGATTTATAGAACTGACTCAATTTGCTTAACTTTATCATGGGTCCTGAACTAGATATGCCAGATAAAGAGGACTAGAACATTTATGATTTGCAACAACATTATACGGAAATGTTAATTCATATCCACACATATCCTTTTTATTTTTTACAGGGCATAAAATAGTAGATTTCCTTATTTTAAAAGAAAAATTCTAAAACGTGTTTGTTTTTAACTATATATTTCCGGTTAAATTTAATTATTATGATATTCTTTTCAAGCGCCTTTACTATTGCGTTAGTCAAGCGAAAAATTTGTCAAAAGCTGTGCATTACGCAGTGATGACGAATTTTTTATTTGATTAGATATTCTTATCATAAAATGCATAAAATTTTTATCAGACATTATATTTCGCAGTCTAAATCCATAAATTAAAAAAAAAATTATGGTAGAAAAGCATTGTAAATTTCGCTCAGAGTCCAAAGTAATAACACGTGTCGAATTTATTGATATCACAAAGCATCCAGAAGCTCAAAAGTAAATTAAATAAATATGCGTGCATTTCATTCATTTATTAAGTGAAAGCATATTTCATAGATATTAAGGTCACGCATATCTTCATTCTAATGGATATTTCATGATAGTCTCAAGCAATTATTTATTTATTTATTTTATATTCAAAATTTTTTGCTTCACCAAGAATGCCCTATTTGTGATTCAGTTTTTTTATGAATTTAATATGAAATATAATTGGATGGGTTACAGCTACAGTGGTTTAACTTATTTTTCAGAAGGAGAAAAAAAGTTAAAAGTTAAAATGGTGCCCGATGCACAGATTAAATTCAGTATATATGATCCAAAAAATCTCTAGCATGAAAAAGTTACAAGAATCATATTCTCGAAAAATACAGAACCTTTTGCAATATGTAAATTTCAGGGTAACAAGGAATATTTGACTTACAATCCAATAATTTTAAACTGCCATTTGAAAAATTTCTTAAGCGTTTTTTTAAATTAATGCGGCGGAATTAGCCTATTGTAAATCTTTAATTTTGCATAATTTTGATTTGTTTGGAGGTTTCTGGCGCAAGAGCCATAGATTTCACCAAGCTGTGCCAAACTGGGGGAAATTTCCTTTATTAGACTAGATTTTATTAACTTAAATGAATATAATTAAGTTACTAATATTTATAATTCCTTTATATTTTCACTCATACTGTACATTATAATGTTCATTCGTCCATTTTTTTGTACTCAAGATATTTTTCATTCTAGTTTTAAAAATTTCTTGTTATGTTGTTTGTATATGTTTCTTGTCATTTGTTTGTTTCTTTTAATTGTTTTTTTTAAATAAAGTCCACCTACATAATATATACCGGGAAGGGGCCACATGAGCTCTAGAAACGGAGGTGTGGTGTGGTATTAAGTGTTAATTAGATTTACACATTAGATTGTGAATTACTTATTAGATTGTGAATATATGCATTATCTAGTTAGTAATCTTCTTTGATAATTGACCTTTGGTACTTATTTAGATTTTATTCATTTAAATAAATGAGTAAAAATCTAATAAATACCAAGGTTTAATACACATTCAGTTTAAAAAAACTAAATATATCGGTAAGAACCATTGGATTTCAAAAAAGCAAAAAGATGAGAATGTGGTGTTTCCCCATTTATAATAGATAAAGCAATGGCATTAGTCTTAAAAAATGAAAATGTTTGGAATAAAAATTCCTTAATTTTTCAGAAATGCACTTAAATATTATTCAAAACGATATTTTCAGTGGTCTTTATGCGGTGTAACTAATTACTATTCAAAAGTTAGGAAAATTTTGATTTCAGGCTAACGTTTTGATCCTGCCTATCAAAAATAATAAAATATATCACTTTTTAAATGAAAAAAAAAAGGATTGTTGCAACATTTTAATAGATGTTGCACAAATACATAGTTTAAATATATATTATATTTCAAATCATTTTATTTTTCATTTCTCACATAGGAAAAAATTTTTGATTTTTGTAATTTTAATAAAAATGTCACTTAGAAATTTGTTTGAGTCTCTATTTTCAATTATTCGATATTTGGAATAAAAAAAATGAACCAAAGCTGTAAGTCTGTTAATCAGTCTCTCGGTCTGAATGGAAATTAACTTTTCATAAACTAAATGTATTATTTTAATGAAAGACAAATTTTATTAATGCCAAAATATAAAGATTATGTAATTTGAGATTAAAGCCTTGAAAGATCAGAAGGGCCTAATAAATTTAAACAAATTAGCGACTATTTATACAGATTATTTTAATATTTATGTTTTCACATATCCTGACTGAAAAATTATTCACGTTTTAATATGATTATATTTTTGTAAATCTACCTTTTTATTCCAAAAAAAAAAAAAAAATAAATTTTAATTGCTCGCAATATTTATATATGCATTATAAAATTGAGTTTTATAAATATTTAGTAAGCAAATTCTTGGAACTATAAGTAGAAGGAAGAAATCAGGGTAACAATGAAAAAAGTTGGCGTTAAAGAAAAGAAAAGTTTTGATTTTCAAGACAGCATAATTTTTTTTTCTTTTCTGCAAAATAAATTACTTTTTGAAAACATCAGAACCTCATAATTTCCTGGAGGTTGTGTTCAATTCGTGACACAGTTAAACAATGCGATGCATTTTCAGTTTCCATTCGAACTATAGTGAGAAAAAGGAACGAGTTTGGATACCTAAATATTTTTTTTGGCAATCAGATCTCAGATCTGATGAAATTATACAATTTAGGTTTGACACATGCCAAAGTTCATTTTACATGTATTCAAAAAGATAAGAAAATAAATGGTCTATCAAAAGATAAATTTAATACAAAAAAGAACTGATTCATATTTGATACCATTATTTTCTTTTGTTCATGCTCGTGAAACCAGTTGTCTCACTAACTGATGGGATAATCGACCACAGATTTCTTCAAATGGAAAATTATTTATCTCAAATACTTATTACTTATATTACTCAAACACTTCAAAAACTTATTGGTTGAAAGCTTATAGTTATTCTATAAATTTTTATTCAATATATAGAATTTTTTTCGATAAATAGAATAAATTTTACTGACACTAAGATTCTTGTTATCAAATCGATATATATATCGACATATTTATTTTATTTTCAGATAGTATTTAAGGTATTTACATGTTATTGTTAAACATTAAGATTTATGCATTTTTATATGAAATACGCTCCAAATCCTTGATATATTTTTTTCCATAATTTTAGTTGACAATCGACGCAATTCTAAATGTAGTGGAACGGAAGCAAGTATTATATGCAATGAGCCAAGGGATCAATTGCAAGTATTTGGTTTAGTAGCGTAAGTATCCCCCTCCCTCCCAATTCTACATGTAAAAAAAATTAATTTAAAACGTACTTTGGAATAGATTTTCTTACTTATTTCGGAGTTAGTGCCATTATAAAAAGGCATTTATCTTTTATTTGAAAAAAAATATACTCGTTGTGTTGCTACGTATATTATAAAGGAATTTAATTTATTAATCCTTAGCTGCTACATACATGCATATGATGAAATCTTGTATACAGGTATGAGGGAGAGCAAAGAGTAAAAAGATATTTCAGAAAAGTTGTATCTGTAACCAGTTTTGCCCCGCATCAAAGACTTTTTCATCGATTGCAAATCTTTTTCCCCTTACCGTTTTCTTTAATCGTCCAAATATATGAAAATCGCTTGGAGCCACATCTGAACTTTATGGTGGTTGTTCCAGCAATTTGAATCCGAGCTCTCATATTGTCTGGATTGAACAGAATGTGGCTGAGCTTTATTTTGCTGTAAGATGATACCTTTTCGCAGTTTTTCACTACGTTTGAATCTGTTTGCAGATTTCAGTTTAGTTCGCAACACATTCCAATTGTTCCCACTGTTCACAGTTTCGACTCTTGAAATGAATGGGTTTTACACCTTCCATGTCCCAGAATAATGTTAACATAATCTTACCAGGTGATAGTTCATGTTTAAATTTCTTAACTTCTGGTGTTTGTCACCATACTGTGCCTGCATTTGACAAATTATTTCCACTGGTGTAACATTTTCCGCAAACAAAAAGCGAATCATTATCTTCATTTTCTCCATCGTGCAGATAGGCAATGGAGCCGCCATATTTAGCGGTCTACCACATAACAACGATTAAGGCGGAAATAAGAATACAATTGTTGCCGACTATTCTAATTCATCGCTGGATACTAGCAGTGATACAAAACCCTGGAAAGAGAAATTGCAGAAGTTCTTTTACTTTTTGATTTTCCTTCACATTACGGATAATATTTTTTACCAGTTTAAACCTTAATTATTGGCCAATGTAACTGCTGTTGAAAGTGTTTTAAATAAACCGATAGTTACCGGTACCGACTATTCCGGCATTCTTCCATTATGTTTTTCAGTATGGGAATGTTGTTCAAAAACCTGTTGTTTGATAAATGAATTAAAAAAACAATATCGAAAATAAAAAAAGGATATCAAGTTTTTCTTTAAATTTTCATTTAAATTCATAAGAAAAGCTTTAAAATATAAATATTAATAATGTTTTTGAAATATTTTCCCTTTTTCTTTAATTCCGAATTATATTAAACACTAAGTGTTATAATAATTATTACAATAACTATTATTTTAAAATTTTACCAATAATAAATATTTTATCTGCAGGTAAACAATATTAAATTTTAAGAAATCTGAATTTTTAAAAATAAATACTTGGCAGTAGGAGAAACAATTTTCAAACCTCCATCAGCGAAACGATGCAAATATGGAGAAATATTTTCATTTACTAATATAATTTTGCAAAATAAAATCATTTTAAATAATAAATAATTCTTAATAATAATACTTTTAAATATAAATAATAAATTTAAATAATAAATAATTCTTAAGTGCAAGAATTTAAGTTCGATGCAAATAAAATCGATTTTACAATTATAATATAATAATTTAATTATATATTTGAATTGTATTAATATAATAATTAAAATTATAATATAATAAAAGTTAACCCTTTCATTACTGATCAATCCCAACTGGCCTTGGAAATCATAGTCCCCTCTCAATGGACTGGGCCTAGATATTTTATCTTGGCCGGCTAGTTTCTGTTTCAAAAGTGTGATGCAGGAATTAAAGAGAGTTATTATCAAGTATCCTTTATCAAGTTCATCGCTTTACATTCTTTAATCTTTAAGGGAAAGAGGAACAGGTTCCCGAGAACAGAATTTGTGCAGCCTAATGGCCGGAGCAGTAGTGAAAGGGTTAAAGTTTGAATGACATTTTACAATTATAATACGATAATTAGTTCTAGGATATATATGAATACTTGAGTGATGTATGCATTATTTAATTCAATGGAAAATCATTTTCTCTTTTAGATCTGCCCCTTTGTTCTCAGATGCAAAAATGCAAGTTCGATGCAGGGACGAGTTTTCGCAGTCTCTTTTTAAAATGAAAACTCAGAAAGATACTTACAACCCTTTCGATGGAACTATGGGATGTAAACCCGATTACACCATCACAGGTATTTTTAATTTTAATGTGATCTGACTAAAGTGTCGTATAGGCTATCACTAATAACAATTTAAAATTTATTTTAGAATTATATTTATAAAATTTTAATTATTTGTTAACAAACAAAAGGAATTTGAAGTAATGTTATAACAACATTCAAGGTATCTTCCTTAAATTGAAATCATAGTTAGAATGATTCTAATTGGTTTGAATCAAATTTAAAATATAAGGGTTTTATTTTGCGAGAAATCTTCTATATGTCCCTTTTCTCAGTCAATTTTATTGAAAGGCAATTATATCAAATAGCAAAATTGATTTTAGTTTTAAAATTCTATGAATTGAAATTCATGTTAGCTAATTAGTTACATAAATTGGTGTGAAATCAGATGCTTAATGATAATTATGTTTAGCCCTGAAGCTACATAAATATTTTCTTATGCAAGATTTTTGTCAAATAAAATGTCATTTATTTCAACTGCAGATATTTTTGTCCAATGACGGGAAAATCTTAATTATCTTCAATTGCTACAACATCCAAAACACAGAAAAAATATTCATTATTTGTGTAATGCAACCTGAAAATTTTATAAAATGATCTATGGTTGTTTTATTTATATTTAATAATTTTACTTTTGAGCCTAGTATGATTTAATTAAATTTTGATGTCATTTGAAAGATAAATTTCGAATTGCTTATAATTACTAGGAGAATTGAAGTTAAAAAGATACATAATCCATGGAAAGCTTTGAAAAAGTCTTCACTTATAAAAATAACTTGTAATTATTTACATAAAAGGATAAAAGTAAATGTTTAAAAATTCTTAATTAAACTATCTATAAGATTTCCCCTATTTACTTTCTTGTATACGTAGTATAAGGGAAAGTATAATAATGTTTAAAACATTCGAACTCGAGATTTTGACGAATCTCCACGTTTTAGACCTTCCTGAGTTCAAAAAACACATATTTAAAAATGTCTGTCTGTCTTTCTGTGACAAAGAAAACTCAAAAATATTTTAAGCTAAACGACTGTCACTTGGTATAAGGTTTTACACCAAATTTGCATATTTCTATCAAATTTTGAGTAAAATCTGTTCAGAGGAAGTCCGTCTGTCCGACTGTTCGAATATAAGTTAACTATATGATTACAAGCAAAGACAGCTGGATAAATAAAATTCCATATACAGTATTAAAAGCTATAGTGCAAACACCTGCCAAAGTTTGAGCCATATCCAACAACAGGTTGACTGTCTGTCGGTCTGTACTTTCAGAAACATGTAAATGCGATAATTCAAAAATGTATTGACTTAAATATATCAAATTTGGTATTCGATTTTGTGACTACAAGTGCAATTTTGTACCAAATGAGTGTTTCAAGTGGTTGAAGAAAAGGTATCTAAAACATAAATTCGATTTTTGGATACTATTAATGTAAGCAAGCCAGGGATGAATCGCCAAATAACTCGCTAAGGGCGACACGATAGGTTCAGTAAAAAGGATAAATTCACGCTAAAAATTAAAAATTTCGTAACTATTGTGCGCCAATACCATGTAAGACGTACTCTGATATGAGAACTTTCTATATTATTGTTCTTTTAATCTTAAGTTTTTTCTTCTTTTTTCAGTAAATCAGAAGTCCAATTTCAGACTAATTTTCATTAATTTTAATTTTAATTTTTATATGCATTCAGGCATTGACGTATGCTTTCAAGGTGAACTAAAGTATGTGTCGGTCGAATGCAACCCACTTCAAGATGGTTTCACCATAGAGGACAAAACGGACATGGCTGGCAACAGTAAGCAAGATCCTGCTCAAGCTCTATGCCCTGAAAAGAAATCCATGATTAGTTTAAAACTGAACAAAGATTCGAATGGAGAGATCAATGTTCGTATCGGTTGCTCTAAAGTTGTCAAGAAATAAGAAACGAAATGAATCACTCCTGTGATTTCATTGCGATTTGTTTTATCCTCACATTTCAACTAGTAATGTAAATTTTTTTTTAACCTAAGCCACAACGTGATTACAGCACCATACAGTAATTATAGCATTATAGCATGAATTTTCAATGGTACAGTAGAATAAGACTCTGATATGGATTCAAATAATTTAAAATATTAATGTGATACACAAATATAATAGATAACCATAATAACATATATAAATAATATAATATGCCCGTACCACAACACATGAGAATGAGGATGTCGTGTTTGCTTTACAACTGAAAGTGGGAACAGTAGCTTATGTGGGAAAGACACCTGAGCACTCGAAGGCAGAAGTCTGACTTCTAGCTCATATGGGGATGATACTCACGCACTCGCTAACACAACCCCTGTTTACAGGCGGGCTCTTTCACTCATCTCACAGATAGAACACGGGAAACAAGGATTCGAACCCGGAACGTCCCATGTAATAAAAGTTATAACTTTTGAAGATAAAACTTTTAATGTCTCAATATATATATATAACAATTTTGGCAAATTTAACTTAAAATATTGGAAGATGTAAGCTCTCTTAATTTTGCTCTTAAATTTCTTGAGCTGAAAGTTTGGCACTAGTAAGAACTCTTTATTTTAGATAATGATTTTTCAGCAATCTTTCGAGTATTAGATTAAAATCAGACTTGTGCACTGCAGCAGGCATGGTAAATAAAAAATTGGTTAACAGAATAATAATTGAATGGTAAAAATTTGATAAGTAGCTCAATTATTTATAAAATAATTCTTTCAATTTTTATCAATTGGTTCAAAAAGTAGCTCTCTGAGAGATTTCAATTTTAATGAAAATTAATAGGATTCCAGTCTGCACAGAATCTTGACTATCTCTGTTTAAGGATATTTCGCATAAAATATTTCAAACAATTTCACATATTACAATTCCTCACATATAATTAGAATGGCTTATAATAAGTTGAAGGATGTATGATAAGAAGAATGTATAATAAAGACAAAAAAAGTAAGATGCTGTGAATATAAGAAGTTGAATTTTTCTTTAGTACAAATTCAAATATGAGAGATTGGAAATATCCGGAAATTTGAGAATATTTTCATAACAATCATAGCTGATTAGAGATTATAATATTCTGTTCTTCTTATGAATTTTAATTAAAAAAAAGATCAAAACGCTATGAATTTCACTTAGGATTAAAGTTTAAACACACATTTTTATAAGGTCAAAATAAATAATGATTTTTTTTCTATTTCTCATTGATTTTCCTATCTCGGAATATTATGATATATTTTTCATTTTCATTTATTATTAAATTAATGTCTATGGTTTTAATGAAACTCCTACAATATCTTTACTGATCAGTTCTCAATTTCTTGCTGTTTAATTTATACTTTGTAAAAGTTTACAGATTTAATTCGGATTAAGGAATGAGCTGCACTTTCTACTAATGTAAACTCGTTTAATAAATAAATTCTACCTTTTCTCATCACGCTAATCAGTTGTTTTATTTGTTTTTTTGTTTGTTCTCAATCTATATAAAGGAAACATTGATGATTTTTTCACAGAAATTCAAACTAATCAAAATATTCCGTCACGTGCTTTTGCCATCCCCTTTTTTTAGCGGAAGTGAAATTCTTTTCGCAAAGGGATTTTCACTTCCACTTTTATTTTACATATATACAACTTTTTAATTTATAATAAACTAATTCAATTGAATTCATGATTTTAAATCATATGAAATAACAAGGTGAAATCTAAAAAAATGAATTATTTCATAGCCTAAAATATGACTAATTAAGTGGCTAGTTAAAATGAAGTGACCCTATTGATTTTAATTATTTGGAATTATATTTTTAAAAAATATGTTTTATGTTTTCCGGCGCGAATAATTCATTCGAATTTAATTACAGCATTTCTCCAAATTATTAAATTTTCACCACTTCGAAAGCTGTTTATAATCATGTTACAGAAATAAAAAAAAGCTTATTGTGTTATTAAATAAATTTAATTCTGATCATTACTGAAATTTTAGTCTTCATTTTCAATTTATGAGTTTTAGAATTCATCATATTCTCTTTTAAAAATAAACTTATTTTGTTGAATAATAATTTATTAATATAATTTTAATTTGTTAATACAGAATAATACAATGTCTTTTAAAAATGAATTAAAAAATTATTAAACCATGTAAAATTTAAAAGCTATAATGCTTTAATAATTTAGTTATTTTAAGCGTATGAGTATTTCGTTTTATGCTTTCATTTCTGAACTCCTGAGTTGATATTAGGATAAGGCTAATAATTGTCTTCTATAATACACTTGTGAAATACACTTCTATAATACACTTGTGTGTGTGTGTCTTGTATAATACACAAGTGGAAACCAATTATTTTATTTCAAAAACTATTTGCACATATTGCATGAAAAAATGGGAGAATCAAAGACCAGCGTAGAAAAATTTGTAATTGGAATGATATTACCAATTTTAGATAGCCTGCTCAGTTATTTTATCAAGTAACCGTAATTCCACACTCATACTTTAAAAGATATCTAACTTAAAAAAAAGTTATATAATATCTAAATTAGCTTTCTCCCATTTAGCAGATAAGCTAAATTATAAAGGTACAGAAACATCCCCAATGAATTTAATTTATTTATTGTATTTTATTAAAAATTATTATTTTATTATTTATTTTATTTATCTATTTTATTTTATTATTTATTTTATTTATCTATTTTATTTTATTATTTATTTTATTTATCTATTATTTTATTATTTATTTTATTTATTATTTGTTTTATTTTATTAATTAAATGACACTAAATTGACTTGACCCTGCATACCAATTAATAGAGAAATTAGGATAAGGCTATTACTTTGAAAGATAGCTAACTTAAAAAAAATAAATTATGCAATATCTAAATTAACTTTCTCCCATCCAGCATATAAGCTGATTTATAAAGGTACAGAAACATCTCCAATGAATTTAATTAATTTATTTTATTTTATTAATTAAATGACTCTAAATTGACTTGACCCTGAATACCAATTAATAGTGATATACAGCACGATTTTACAAAATAAATAAAGTCTTAAAGTATTTTACAATCAACTTCATTTTCGTATATTTTAAGAATTCTATCATATTTTTACACTTATTGCCATCGCGTAAGTTTCAAATATAATTAAATTATAATAATATATAATAATTTAATTATAATAGCAAAGAAAATTTAATTTTGTGCACACGAGCTTTTTGGCATCAGATACGAGAGAACATTAGACTTCCGGTTCTTTAATTTCACATTGAATGTTTATTAAAAAATATTACGAATAAGAATCAAATGTTCTTTATTGTTAATAATGTGTATTTGCAAAAAAACTTTTTTTCTGAACATTTTAATTGATATATGTGATTTTTCGAGATTTGCACTTTATTCGCCATTATCGTGCGATTTCTGTAATCCTTTGAAAAGTATGAAGGCACAAACTACAAAACATAATTCTAAATGTATTAATGTGCTATGCCTTAATATTAGTGAATTAACATTTAATAATAAAGATTATTTCAAATACAAAATAATCAAATGGTAAAAGATACATAGAAAAGAAATGATGCTTTCAAATCGGGAATATATATCTAACATTTAAAACAAGATATTTCAAGTCATCTTCACGATGTGATTCAATATTCTAAATATGTAGACATCATGATAATGTTGTTGGCCATTTTATGCTAATAGAAAATCATCAGTTGTTAGAGCTCATCTTTAAAGATGTAATTAGTGAGATTAGCAATTTCTGGATGTATTCGATTTTTACCAGATGCTTTCTAATATTGTTACGAAAACTTTACAAAATTGTATAATTTTCAGAATATACGAAATGGAATACAATGTAGGAAGAAATTGTAGAAATATAGTATAATATCATTGTTGTAATACAGTATAACAAAGATAATACTAGTTTCAAAAATTACAGACAGATGGCGCTCCATCCAACTTGTGTTGGAAATCACAAGAAAATGCTCATAAAACTCCAACTTTCTTTATATTAACATAATGCCGGAGAAAAATAAAATTGGTCCTTTTGCAGCATTAATAGAGAATGGCAATATATTCAGGGCTGATGATTTATCAGTATTAGAATTTTTTATTGAGGCAATGTATCCTTAAAAGGACCTAAATGGGAAAATCAAATGGAATCAACAGGATTGCAAGCAGCTGCTCAATAATTATGCAACATAATTTAAGCTAATTCAAGATATTTTAGCTATAAAATTTAATAAAAGCCGTAATTCGCATAACAAAATGAAATACGCCCTTCTTATTTAAACATTAGTGTATTGAAGCTTTCACTAAATTAACACTTGTTCATTTGTAGATTTTAAAAATATAATCAAAACTAATGAATATAATTTGTATAAAAATGATATTCTTTTTTTTTTTTGTATAGAAATTTGAAGTTTTAAAGAATAAAATTTTAAAATATTTCATTTGCAAGAATTATATGAATTCCATACAGAATAAATATAATCAAATATATTTTCATATTATAAAGCAAATAAATTCCTTTAATAAAAGTTTTAAAATTTCTGACAATCGACAAAATTAAAAGCGCGTGAGGAAAATGATGATTATTATGTAAAAATACAATAATCATTTCCAATATTCTTGATATTAAAAATAGAATTTCATTAAAAAAATTTATTGCACGTGGGTAATTCAATAAAATAAATATAATAATCGAAGAATATTCTAAATATAAAGCATAAAATCTCTGAATTCATTCACTATTTTATTCGAATACTTAGAAACAAACTACAGAAAAAAAATTGATTCCAAAAAGAACTGATAAAATTTTTTATTAAGCAGACAATTTTTACTATAAAATTAAAGAGAAAAAAGGGAAATATCCGCATAGCAGAAATATTTCTTAACTGTCGCATTATTTAATAAAATATTTTTTTTCATTTATTTTTTCTTAACTGGAACTATAGCTTCAAAAAGCTTAGAAGGAAGCAATTCATATTTTTCGATTAAAATATTCAAGAAAAATGTCAAGTCCAGTACAAGACCAGTAAGTTATTAATTTTACTTTTTAACTCCAAATATTTTGTTAAGTATTATTTACCTCTTACTATTTGATAATTTATTTTTAACATAAAAATAATATGACTGAATGCTGATTTTCTAAAATCACAGTTTGAGACAAATGTGTATAATATTTAATATAGATAAGGTAGTTAGATGAATCTTTAATCGAATTTTAATCTTGAATTCAAAACTCATTCCTTTATTAAGAGGCATAAATTAGAAATATCGACACGATTTACGAAGAAACTCCAAAGTTGCGTTCTTAAGATTTTTATTTCAATTCTTAAATCCTTTTTTTGCCATCTCTCTAATAGCAATTAAAATGGCGCATATTTTGCTAATTTTCAAACATTTGGTACATTTTATTTCTTGCTGATTGGCTGGCACGACAATAAATTTAAATCTTACCACTATTTGCTGTTTTACTAATGAAGAAACTTAAGCGGGTAATACCGATAAATGAAAATTGTAGTCTAGGAATTCATGGTAATCGGTATCTTATAATTACCAATGAAACTATAAAGTTAAAATTGCCAGTATTTTACAACTTATAGTTTTGTGTTAATTGTATTTTTTAAAGTGAAGCCAGGTCGATATAATATTTGATCGAAATTTGTCTAGTCAAGATTAATATACGGTCACCGCAGTTGAATTATTTCAGGGAGATTTTTCGCCAATTCGTGATAATTTTTTATTGAAACCTTAAATGCAGCCTGGTAGCAAGATGACGAATATTTGGCGAGTATTTGGACAAAACGGTATGATTTTGATGTTCTAGAGGAGAAACCGTGCATCAATTCTAAATCTTACGATTACTTTAGCATTCGTACATGAAAGGAAGCAAAAATGATTTATTTTTTAATTCTGCTATTTTCCTTCTATGAACTTGAAAGTAGTAGAAAATTGGGAATTATAGCATCAACGGCTGTTATCCCCTGTTTCCAGATGAAGAGAGCAAAAAACATAATCCCTAAACACAAGCATGCACACATACACAAATTTCCTTCTATAATCTTTAGAATCACAAAGATACTCATGTTGCCAAAAATATTTACAAAATAAGACATTAAAGAAGAAAAAAATTAAAACAGAAAAAAAAAATGACAAACTGAAACATAGAAATTTAAGATATCGCCTCGTGTGCAATATCTGTATATAGTATAAATTGAAATCTCCCGAAAACGTCTGTATGTTGAAACCCGAAAAACTCGAGAAATACTTAACTAATTTTGGAGATTTTGTACCATTTTGTAGGGCATTTATTGGGAAAGGTTTTAGTATATTGAAGTCATATCAAAATATAAAAAAGAGTTCTATAATTGCGATTTTAATTATTTTCTTACTACGATTCGCGCATGCGTGAAGGAGCAGTATCTGTGCTTTGCATTTATTCGCGCGTGAGCGGAAATCTCAAATTTCGCATGTGCAAATAGCTAGAGCTGTGGCATTCATATGCGATACATTTCTTTGTTTATGTCTGATTTTAAACAGCGATTCAAATCTCATTATCTTTAAAAGAAGGAAATTCAGCATTACCCGGAGCACATTAAATGCCAAAATGGTTCGTTTGTTGCGCGATAATGAAAATGTAGAGGAAAGAAAGGTTAGGTTAGCGAATGTCAGAGAAAGAATGTCCATACTTTCATCAAAGGAGAGTGTTCTGCTGAGTGAAGTAACCGTCTCTCTTTAAATCGCACTGCAATTGAATTACTGAGTCTGAATGAATCTCACCCGTCTGCTGACAGAGAAAGACATTTAAATTTGAGACGCAGGAGAAATGAAAGAACAAAAGTTCCTGATAATTGGTCCGAAACGGAATTTCGATCCATGTGTGGATTACAGAAATGATGCCTCGGTTACAATAGGAATAATATCTATAGTCTGTCCATATTGTTCAGTTTTAGGAACAGTTTTGATATACAGTAATTTTCTCCAAAAAAAAATAATTTATTGCCAAATTTTAGCGAAATGGCCAAATGTGGCGAGAACGGCAGCAATAGGGTACGGTTGCAAAAGCGCCACCGAAAAATTGCCAACCTCGCAAGGCACAAAATGACTGTATATCAAAGCTTAGCCCAGCTTTTAAATGGAAAGATGAATCAAAAGACGTGTGTTGTTTACAAGGTAAAATTGAAACACTTTTAACGGTCTAAATATGGAACAGCATTGATATACAGTCATTTTCACCCAAAAAATAATTTATCGCCAAATTTTAGCGAAATGGCTGAATGTGGCGCGAACGGCAATAATAGCGTTTCCAATCTAAAGATTCCGAGTAATGCTGCAGCAAATGAACGGAAATATAGGAAAAAAAGTCAATAAATGCATGCAATGAAAATGAATGCAAAAAAAAAATTTAATCGAAAATGATGAAGGTAAGCAGAAGTATGTGGAGCAGGAAAAAATCAAAGGAAATGAATAGGAAAGATAGAAATACAGTTGCATATAGTAACATAAACAAAAATGGCGGCCATGTAATCCCAAACAAAGCGCCATCGAAAAATTTCCCACCTGGCATAGGCACTAAATGACTGTATATCAAAGCGTAGACCGAAATATTTCTGAATATGTGCTATAAAAGTTGTTTTGTAGTTATTTTTGATGATTTCTAAATATCTTTTTGATCCCGCATGACATTCCCATGTCATATCGGGTAGAGGCTATAGACTTTAAAGCTAATTTTTCCTTTTGGATGTTATGCCACGGGCAACGCTGTGCGGGTACTGTTGATTTATAATAAAACACTGAATTTCATCACACGCGACATGCATAACATGGAACTCAAAATCTATTAGAAGCGGTATTACAAACTATGCAATTGATTTTATTTACTCATTTGATATAGATTTGAAAAAAAAATATTAAAAATTTGTTTCAAATGGAAGAAAAGTCACCGGATAGTAAATTTAAAAAGCATTTCTTAAACATTTTAGCATTAAATTATTAATCATCTTTTATATATTTATAAAAAGCTAACGTATGTAGCACTTAAATCATTCTTGCTATTTACTGTCGAATGGCAACAATCAAATGTAAATAAACCATCATACAAATTTCCCTTGCATTGAATTCAAGGCTTCACTTGGGTAACTAATGAAGTTTCAAAATATTATTAGAAATGTGTTGGAGAGGTTCACAGTATCACCAAAAGTCCATTCAGTAAGAGAAAAGGAGATATAAAAGAAATGAAAAAATATACTTCATATAGAAAGTTTAATCAAACGCAACAAAGGCTTAAATATCGGCAAATGGGTTACCACTATGAATTGATTATGGAATTCAATGTTCAGATCTTCCAAAATCATCTAACGAAAATTATCTTATTATTATATTAACTTAAGATTAAAAAAATTTTCTTTTCCATGATGTCATTTTTATTTTCGCATACTTTTTTACTTATTTATGAAATTTTTAAATTCAATTTGATAAACAAACTCTTTTGAAATATTGTGATGACATTCGAACTCCCCCATCAATACATTCAATCGTATGTTTTTGTCAATCCTTAACTCCGCAGTAAAATTTTTATTTCTTATCTACATACTTCTTAATTGCAGTAAACTCATTAAATTTAATTTGTATCTTTCAGTTTCACATCTAATAACAAAGTGAAATAAAAAATCGTATTCCATATTAATTCTTTAGCACTAAAATGTTAATAATCTAAGAGCTAAGAGAAAAGTTTCAAATTGTAGAAAAAATACTTGACAGCAGTTCCATTGGTTCAAACTGTTGATTTGAATATTCAAAAAAGACCTCAAAGTTAAGACCTAGATGTATTTCCGAATAATGCGGTTGAGGATTGTAAGTCGAAAAGCTGTTTCCTTTTGCAATGAAATGAAATTCTATTAATCTGGAAAGAAAAGTTTAAATTTAAAAGAAGAAGTTATCAGAAGACTTATAAAATGAGTTGTACGTGTTATGATAGTTTAATTGTATCAGGTCTGAATTTAAAATCCATGAACAATTAATTTATTTATTTCAAATATTAATGAAATTTTCAAAATTCTACTTAAATGCGTATTACATAGAAAAGAACGATTATTAAATATTCATATCGATATCTACATTACGACTTAAAAATTCGACTTCATTGAAAAGAATGTTATCAAAATATCAATGTTATAAATACTTTTCTATCAATCAGAATTCCCGGACTGAAAATTTATCCTATTCTAAAACTATTGTTCTCCGATTTCAAATAGTATCATAATTGCCATTTTTCAAAGAGAAAAAGTGATAACAATTAATTTAAAAAAAGAAAAAAAAATCCTTTTTAAAATGCACTTTATATAATTAATTTACAAGTGAAAATAAATGATTGCAGTTTTTATGAGATTTTAAAGTAATTTAAAATTTAAACAATTTTGTACACAGAATAATGCGAGTCAGATTTTTTAAATTTCAAAATAGTAAAAATAAAAAAATTAAAAAAAATCTTCTTTTCTGTATTTTTTTTTTCATATTAATGGATTAAAATTAGTGGAGATAAAGGAAATTAATGGAAGAATATTAGGAGAGAATACACAGTATGAGTACCAGTATTCCTCAGTTTTATATTTCTCTATTCTTAAGAGGAGTATAGAGACATTAGATGGCTTCTATTTTTCGTACTCAAATCTATAAATCTTAATATAAAATAGAAAGATTCAGAAACCTGTACCAGAGACCTGTAAATGAAAATTATTGTCCTTCAGTCATTATACTGTGAATTGTTTTAAGAAAATTGAAAAGTAAGTTCTTTTGAAAGAATTTTTATAGACAAATTATTACTCCAAGATAATAAATGAATTTGCAAAAATAAAAAAAAGTCCAATTCACCAAAACTAAGACTTTTGGTATAATTTAATTTTTTTTCTTTCATCATAATATTCATTTGTTCGTCTTACTTCGGAATCACTTTTGTACAGGATGAATACTCTCGCTATAAAAGTGTACTAAATTTCATCAGTAATAAAATAATTTCACAGACTGTTCGTTTCAGAGACTATCACTTCAGAGATCCAGAGACTATCACTTTTCGATGACTGTATTTCTCTAAGGGGTGGTGCACAGAAAGATGGCCGGCTATTTAGCCTCTAAATTCTGCGAGTAATCTTTCACCCTATTGCTAAATGTAAACATCTCCCCTTTTCATCCTTCCTTAAACCTCTTTTTTTCAACAAAATAAACGCCAAAATTCTCAAAAGTATGGAGGGCTTTCAATTCCAGAATGAACATTAATTTCGTTAATCGCAATGTAATAGTGAAGTCAACTTATATTCAGTTGCATGTTCTGTTTGCTGACATTATGATCTATGGTCACCTATAAAACGCTCATGATATTCTAAAATTTATTTACTGTTGGGTACTTGGCATGCATTAACTTATAAGACACAAATATAGATTTCTCTACTTAATTGTAGTAAGTAAGTATAGTTGTAAGTAAGGTAAAGTATTAGTTGTTTTTTTTTACAGGAATGTCATTCAACAAAGCTTTCCAGAGCAAATGTACTTTCAAAACTGCATCGCTATTGGTCAGCTTCCGACTGATATTAACATGGACCAATTCTTCTCCTTCTTCCACGACATTCTATTCTGGAAGGCTGATGGCAGGAAAATCATACCGGATCTTAAGAGCCCTGATAAGAAAGCTGTCATTCTAACGTACGAAAACGAAGAAATGGCTCGACTGTCAGCATTCAGAGTCAACAAAATTATTTCTCGTACGAGTTTCATCTTGTACGATGGCAACACTCTCTTTCTGTACTGTAAGCAACTCGATCAAGAATGTGATCCTCGGTCCAGGAATTTAGCCATTCATGGATTAGATACCACTGTTCCCAAGGATATGTACTTGGATCTCTTGAAAGTATTTGGTACCGTGAGGTATTTTGAATTTTGCTTTGAAGGTGATGTACCGAAGGCTCGTTTTGAATTCACTCGAGCAACTTCAGCCTTTGCAGCAATGCTCAGCTTACGAGGCACTTTGAATAGAGATTCTCTTGTTACGCTAGAGATTCCTTTGTTTCCTGTTTCGGCCATCAGCCGAAGCATAAGAGTGAATCAGACATTGATGCCTTATGATAACATGAATCATGTACATTCATCCATGCCTAGCTTCGTCCCGATAGATGAAGTTAGAGAGCAATGCTTCATGCTTTATTCAATGAATACTCTGAATTACTACTCACCAGAAGAACGTTTTGCTGAATGGTCTCCTAGATTTACAGAAGAGACTGAACATATGAAAGGAACGGTTGAAGAATGTTCGATGGGAGCTGTTTCGTTTGAATTTTCAAGAAAGCGTATGAGGGAGAAAGGTTTTGCTAGACGCTGGTGCAAAGGTGTGTTCGATAATTTGGATAAAGTGAATGATGAGAATCGAAGATTGTTCCTCCAAGCTGCTAGGAAGAAGATTCTCTCATATTATTTGTAAGGAAGTAATAAACTCCTTTTTTGTTATGCTTTCAGTCAATAATATTATATTTTGGAAAAAAAATTATTTCAGTTTACTTTTTAAAGCTTGTAAATGCTTATGAAGTAATGAAATAAAGTAGTTTGTAAATAGAATTTGAATGAAATCTACTTAATCCTTTTAAGGTGTACGTACACACTTGAAGATTTTTTTAAAAATTTTAACTTTAAAAATCCAGTTTTTTCACAGTAGGTTATTAATATATGTTCAAACTCGTTTCTGCGAGAGAAAAACTACATTACACTAATTATTAATTAATTAAATAATATTTAATGAGCTAATTGGCCTATTTTTTGAAACATGATATCTTAAATTCTAATTTGTACAGATACACAATTCTAGTTGGAAATGATGCCTAATATTAGTCTTCATGTTGTCTGCCTCAAGCAAGTTATAAAAATGTATAGTTTTTTTAAAACGAATTTTTCATCAACGATGAATAGAAAAAGAGAGATTTTTTCTGTAATTTTAACTTTTAAACAGCTATCAAAAATTTATTTCTATAAATATAACTTTGATTGAAGCACAAAACATCTGCTATTTCCTACAGATTATTTTGATATATAAATAACTGTATTTGGTTCATTTCTTGTTGAGTTATGATTGTTTGAATGAAGCAACATGGTGGGAAAATATCATTCTTCATAAAATCAGTTTTAAAAACACCGTAACTAGAGTTTTTAATGAAAGCACCTCAAGAAAAACAATTATAACTCGAGAAATATTTCGAATATTGACAACATATTGGTATCATCTGAAAGCTAAAGGATCAGAAAATATTATTAAGCAATAAAAAAATATTCGATATTTTGGACGATTTTCGAAGTTTCAAGTGTGTACATACATCTTAAGTTATTTAAACATATTAGGAAGAGTTGCTTTTGCCTGAAATATAATTTTAAATTATTCATTGTGTATAAAATTGAACGAAATCTCCGACGTTGAAATAAAATATTTATGCCCTCAAAATTTGAAGAATTTTTTTTTATTTTTTTAATCGTGAATGAGAATTGTTAATATATTTAAATTAAAAGAAATTAAGGACAAAAGAGGAGGCAAAAGAAGGGAATTAAGGAATAAAAAAGTGAACTTTATTACCTATGTCGAAGTTATGTTTATTGAAAAAATTATTGTATAAGTTATATTAGAATCTTACGGTTTGCTCATTTGGAGAATATTGAGAAGCAACTTGAAGAATATTAATTTGTGCCCCTAGCTTAATAAATTGTCTTCAGATTTTTTTCTTTGATTGCTTTTAAGTGCTTGCTTAAATGTACCCTTAAAATTCAGAGTCGATTTTGAGCAATTCCAAACCTTTTGCAAGTTGATTAGCAAATTTTTGAAAATGTCCGTTAGAATCTTAATGAATATATTTTATACACTGTAAAAGAACTTTAATCCAGCGTATCTAAAGTAAAATAATTCCCTACAAATTAATTCAATTCCAAGAAATTTTAGCTAGATATATTTTTAAGCATATTTTACCATCCGCTTGTAATTTTCTTGAATCTGAATCTTAAATACTCCATCTATATGAAGACATTTGACTTCATACGAATGTCAACTCTTTCTTTTTGTTTTAGCCTTTAATGTTGACTTTTTTCCTTTGGAAACTCAAACATTTGTCTTCCAAAATTCAAATCATCTTGCTTGCGTTTTTTAACTTATAATGATCCTTTAAGTTAATTATTCTTTTCGTTAAGAAGGGAAACACTTGAATTAAAAATCGTAAGATCCTTTTAACACATTTCTTTATCATTTTTGAGCATATTAAATTGATATCGAGCATCTTTTTTCGCAAATTGATAACAATTTAACCCTCATAACAATTAGGTTTTATTAAATTTAATTAATTTAATATGAAACAGCCCAAAAGTTGAACAGTTGAAAATGAGGATTACAAGAAAAGAATAAATTTAAGGAAATATATTTATATAAATAATTCACTTTCTATGTATCCTAGCATTATTTTGTCTCCAGACAGCATTATATTTTTTCTCTTTTCGATAGAAATTTAGCCTCTATAATTTTTTAGTTTACATCACAAAACAAAGCATAAAAAGTGAAACTCGATGGACATTGTCAACAGATTCTCCAAAGAATTAAAAAAAAAAAATCTTCTTTTTCACCACTGAAATCATTATATTTTTTTTTCGGTCTGTCTCCTTCTGAATACAATATCTCAAAAATGGAAAAAGTTGAGCATATGAAATTGAATATGTATTTTGTATGCACATTCAGTTAGTGCGAAATTTTGGGCTAAAGTTACAAGCGCCCAATTTATCACCCCGTGTGCATGTGAATTGTATTTTAAGAAACTGTATAAATGAGTTTTGTCATCTATTCTTATCATTAGAATTGCAAATTATATTAGATTATATTTATAGATTTTTATTATAGATTTTTTTAGCTCAATACGGCAATTAGTTGACTATTCGCAATATTTGTGAGTATCAGTCTAGTCACATTCCCATAAAAAAATATGAAAAAACCAAAACAAAACAAACAAATCTAAAAGTTTTTATTGGTTTAAATTGTTGAGATATCTATTCAAAACAGTTCTAATTTATTTCCGGATATGTTATGGGATAAGTGGTGTGTATGTGGTGGGACTTGAGGTTCTTAAAAATGGTATTTTTTATATTTTGTGACATTACTGTATGGAATATCGAAATCAAATTATAAAAAGGAACAGTGTCTAAAAGACAATTTTTAGACTCTGTTACGCTTAGATTGTCTTATTTTTGATAGTTTAAAAATCTCCTTTTTTAATAATTATTAGTAAATATCAAAATTACTACATAAAATTGCAAAACTGACAAAAGAAACAATTAGTTGTAATCTCTAGATTATTTTTACCGATGTAATTGAGGAATATTAATATAAGGTTTAGAAATCATTAATCTTATGGAGATTTATATGAAAAATGTCAACAGGAAAATCTTTCTAATAATAGGAAAATCATTTTTTAATTAAACGTTATGTAATTGCCATAATGCTCCATAAAAAATTAAATGTAAATTGATATAAATATTCAAATAAAATCTCAAGTTACTTCAACTAGAATTTGATTGTTTTGCCGCTGAAAACGATTGATTCCATCATTCAGCAATTAAGAAATTATATCTTTGCCTCATTAGAAACAGTTAATAACATATTGTTTGATGTATTGCATGAATAAGTAAGATTCTTAAAAACTAGAACTCTTTCATTGAAGTTGATGTGTGCTGCCATCTATTAAAAAATATAGACATAATAATAGTACGGATTATTCTATTTTAAACTTTGGATACATGATGGCGCCACGTCATTCTTTCTTCATGTGTTTAAATGATCAAGATGAATCCGTGATCATATAGTTGCGACATTTTTAAATACTCTCAGTGTAAAAGATATATGAAAATTTAAAAAAGTATTTTTTAAGTTATAGGGAAAAGGCCAATTAAACAGTATACGCTAGACTAATATTCTGGTGTTCGAGCAAAATAAATAATTGAACAATGAAAGATAAACAAATAATAAGAGCAATGAATTCTTTCTTTCTTTTTTTCTTTTCTTTACAACGATGGTACTTTCACTTTTTCTCACAATACATCAAATTTCTAATAAAACAGCAAATTATTTAATTATGTAAATAAACAGAAGTTTCACAGGATTATTCATTTTGAATTTTTTAAGGAAAAATCGCCGATACTGTGAAATATTAAGTGTATTTTATACAAAGAATGTCGTACTTTTAATTATACTTCAATCTGTTAAAATTAAAAAAAAAATATATATATATATATTTTATGGCGATTTTATTAGATATAGAAAAGCATTTAATGCGTTTGGATTGTTAAACTATTGTGATAAATATTATGATTTTAGTCAAAAAATTGCTTCTTCTTATCTGAAGAGATGATATGATACGGACAATTCCAATAAAAGTACTCTTAATATTTGATAAATTGGCCAAATGAATGGTTCTGAAATGTTTAATTATTGAGTTAAGTATTATGGTCTCTGGCTGAAAGTTTTTTATTCTCACTTCTGAAGTCACAATGTTGACTGATACCAACAAAATATTCTCTTTTATTGTGATTCCATTTTTCAAAAACTGAAGAAATTCGAATTTTAGCTAATTAATTCTCCTGATTTGTGAAATTGTCTATTGAAAATTATTTATATATCTATGCAACTTACGGTATTTTATATATCCATAAAATTAGTAATATGTATATGATTTTTTTTGTTTGCTTAAAAGTAATGATGCACACGAGATGAAAATAAATCTAATGAATAAATTAACGTTTTAGAGGTGTATCAAAAATGCTAAAAAGTAAAACCATCTGATTTTGTAAAGTTCATATTTGAATTGAAAATTATATTATGTTATTATTATAAAATTCTATTAAAATCAAAAAGTGATATTTAAATTAATATTTATATGAATACTGAAATAATATTTCAATGTTTCTTACGGAAATGTCTTATTACTTTACGATTTAAAGCATTTGTATGCATCGGCTAGCAGTTAAGAAACTATATCTCTGGCTCATTATACAGTAAATATTACTTTTTGCCTTACCGTCTGAAAAATAATGCGATTTTCGAAACTGAACTTACCTGTAAGCTTAGCGGATATGCTGCCATCTGTTGAAAGAGTTTGATAACTATATTATATGTATATATATCTATATATATATTTGCATAATTCTATTCTAAATTCTAAATGCATAATGGCGCCACTTTCTTCTTTCTTCTTCTGCACCTGCGGTCAAAACTGATCAAATCAACTAATTAGAGAATTTTTAAATGATACTTTCAAATCATGATATACAAGAAGTCTAAAAAATTTCTTTTCATTTATAGGTTAATTACCAATAACTAGAATTTCTTGTAGACGGTAAGTTAGAGTATACCTATTATTTTGTAGGTTGATCAAATGAATGATTTTTGAACTGTTTAATTATTAAATTGAATATTATGCTTTCTGGCAGAAAAAATTTAACGTTCTGACGTCTGAAGAGTTTTTTTAATGTTGACAGATAACAGTGAGATGCGCTCTTTTATTGTACTTCTTTTATTCAAAAACTGAAGGAGCTCGAATTTTTGCTAATTATTTCTCTTCATTTGTGCAACTCTCTATTGATTGTGCAACTCTCAATCAACTCTCTATTGATTGTGCAACTCTTTATATATATGTTTATACAAGTTTATATATATATATATACAAGTTTCGAGTATTTATACATCTGTAAAATTAGAAATATGCATATGATTGCTGCTTTTTTGCTTAGAAGTAATAGCGCAAAGAGAGGAAAATAAGTCTAATGATTTTAATGTACTTTTCCCTCTTTTTTATATTATAAATATGTAAAAAAAAATCAATAAAATGGTGCTCCATTCAAAAAAAAAAATCTTACAACTTTTGTACAGAGCAAAATTTATCAGAGGAATTTTTTTGCAAAACAAAAAATTCCTCTCGGCAAGCTGGATGGCATGGGCAGATTCTGTTTTATCTGAGTTTCTGCTTTCAATTTTTTTTCAATCCTTAAAATAAAACCAACCAAAATGGTCTTCTCGCAACATTCTCGCATATTATCCAATTAATCCTCCCCTACCTCGCATAAAATTGTAGACATTATATAAGACCGTGAATACCTTGCATGGCATTCACCATCGCCATGTAAGGTACTTACAAAATACATATCATCTGAATGAATCTAATGCTTTTACTGAATCTGTTTTGAGAATATGTGTTTTATAAGACTTTCTGCAGATAGATTTACACCACAAAACAACATACCGAATTTCATTGATTTAAGTCATTGCACTTAGAAATTATTTCGGAATATGAAGGCATTCAAGAGAAAGTGAGGATCGACAAATTTTCAACCACTTGACAGGTTTGGTTCAAAAATTTGATACAAATATCTATTTTTGATGCTAAATCTGTATACCAAATTTTCTGTATGTAACTTTTTATGATTTGTAATTATTGAATCCAATTATACTCAAACATCAAAACAGACAAATTTCTTCTGAAATATATTTTGCTCAAAATTAGTAGAAATCTCCAAATTTGGTGAAAAGAACTTATAGGAAATATTCCCCGTCTATCTCAAAATGTTTTTCAGTTAATTTTGCCATTGACAGACAGACAGACTGACAGGCAGCCATAATGTCAAAAATGTTTTTCGGACTCAGAGAGGTCTGAAACAAACATTTCTTCAAAATCCCAAATTTGAATTTTTGAGGACTATAATATCTTCTTTATATTTCTTGCACAATAATGAAACCGGGGGGGGGGTGCACAAAACATTCCTACATATTTTCAAATAAAGATGTTATCCTCGAGATTGTATTGCATTGCACTATTATAAAAAAATTTACGAAATACTAACCTTTGGCGTTTTTACTGACTCTATCGTGTGACTTTTGGGAAGATTTTTTAGGAAATAATATCTGATAGACGTCTAACAGTATCCGAAAATAGAGTTTTTAATTTAGACATATTTTTCTGAACCAACTGAAATCAAAATTTGATACAGAATTACAATCGCAATAACAAAATCACATATCAATTTTGATGTATTTAAGTCATTCAGTTTTGAGTTAGGGTCTTTAAATGCTTCTGAAAGTACAGACTGACAGACATTCAACCTCTTATTGGATTAGGTTTAAAATTTAATACGTGTCTACATTTCAGATATTGAATCTGTGTATCGAAATTTATTCATTCAGCTGCTTTCATTTGGTAGTTATCGTGGAAACTACAAACTTCATTCTAACAGCTGTAGAGACTGACTTTTCCAAAATGGGTTTTGTTTAAAAATTGATAGAAATCCGCAAATTTGGCTTAAAGACCGTATATCAAATTTCAGTTTTCTAGCTCAAAACATTATTTAGTAGTACCTTTATTATCGACAAGCAGGCGGACATTTTCCAAAAATATGTTTTTCGAACTCAAAAAAGAGGTCTAAAATGCGAAGATTCTTCAAACTTCCGTGCTCGAATTTTTCGAAGGTTACAGTCTTTCTCTATAATTCGTATATGAGAAAATAAACATGAAATCGTACATATTGAAACGACCGTAGTTAATGTTTTCATTGCTATCGAGCAATTCAGTATTTATTTCAAAATAAATAATGCCAAAGTGCAAATGTTATAAAAATAATACAACAAGTCTAAGCTTATTAGAGTTTATATTACTGAAAATATTTGAATTTTTCTAGAAAGTGACAAAAGTTTTTATTAGTAGGCAAAAGCTGAAAGCTTATCTGTCTATATTAAGCATTTAAAAGCATATTAAGCATTTAAAGGCATATTAAGCATTTAAAAGCATATTAAGCATTATCGTTTGCAAATGTTCTTCTTTCAATTAAATGCAAACAATAAAATTTCATGATAGGTAATACGAATTCCTCATCTGTATTTTCATTTATATTATAGGAAAAAATAGTCATCTTTTCTTAATTTATATTGGAATTAAAATCTTACATGTTGCACAGTTAAATATTTCAATTACAATTATTAAATGTGTTAATGATAATGTTTAGCATTTGAGTATTAACTATATGCCATTGGAAAATTTTAGGCTTGATCGCATGTCATTGGAGAACCTAGTCAATAAGCAAACATGATATCTTTGCCGATCTCTTTTTGGCGATTAATCGCTATTAGTGCGCTAATGAGCAGCGGCATAGTTCTCAGGAATTGCATAGGCTAAAAAGCTACTCAACTGTAAAAACGAATAAACAACGCACTTTTTATTTAGTTGGAGAGAAAGACACCTAATTTTTTGAAGAAATGCCTTTGCATTTAGAGTCACAAAATTCCATTACAAGCATCAATTTTGAAACATGCAAGTTGTGTATTTATTGTAATAACAATTGTAATATTTTGTTATATATGAAAGAACTACGCATCTTTTATCGCAGCAAAATGATAAAAAGAAATTTAAGATATGGATCTGAGTAATGCTTTGGAATTCACATATTTCGAAAATATGGGTATGATGAAATTACTTTAGAAATCATAGATTTAGTTGGGAAAACAATTTCTTTGTTTCATTTAAAATTCCTATTTATTGAATTTATTCCTATTTATTTATCTTAAAAGTTATGTACATTTCTTGTATTATAAAGCGACAGATTACTTTAGAAAATAAATTAATATAAAAATTAAAGATACACATACTTTTTATGCAATAGAAAGTTTTAGAGGACAAGAAGACTTTTACGAAAAAGGAATAAATATTTTCTTGAGAGACATGAGCTATTTTTATCTTGCAGTGTGCAAACGCCTTTCAGAACTTGGGGAAAATATTTTACTTTAAATTCCTTTTAGTTTTAAATTTCACAGCCCTTTATATAGTGAATATAAGGAAACTTTAAAATATGAAGAAGTTCTTCTTAATACTAGATTTAAAATGCTAAGGAAAAAATAAATATATGGCAAAAAGCATGGAATTTTAAAGAGTAGGTATGAAAAAATTCGAATATACCCTGCTATTTGAATCGTTTTAAAAATAAATTTTCTTTATATTTTCAGTCTTAAAAATCTTTTTTAATTCTAAGAGAATGAATTATGCATAATCATTGAAGTAAAAAAAGATTAAATAGTTGTTATAAATATTTTATTATGCAAAACTTTATTTGTATAAAAATATTAGATATACTGATACATTGATTTTTTTCTTAGTCTCCTAATTGGATATGTAGTAATTTCATTACTGTATAAGATTTAATGGAATACTTATAAGATATAAACAATGATTTAAAAAAAAAATTATAATCCTTTTTTTACGTATATTAAAAAGTTTAAAAGACTATATTTGACAAAAGAATCTTGTAACGATACGAATTAGAAAAATTATTGTGAGAATAATTCCTGTATTCTTAATACCATAATTTTTTGGCATCAAATTCATATTCCAACACTTGGAATTTATTTTACAATGTATTATTATTAACGATAAATAAATAATGATGCTGATATTTTTTATGAATAAAAGTTTGTTATGTTCAACTTTAATACGTTTGTTTGGATACTTTTTGGTTAGCTTAGTACAAGCAAAAGGTCGCCAATCATTTCGATCTGCTCCAAAACAAATAATTGAAAAAAAAAAGTCGCCAATACTTCACCAACTTTCATACAAACAAAACGCTACAACTTTTTTTTTCTGCCGTAGGTTTAAATAGTTTGGCGACTTTTCGCTTGCGCCCGGCTAATCAAAAAGTATTTAGTTCATTAACTAGATGATAATTCAGCATTTTGGATCAGGAGCTAAAAATTACATACTGAAATAATTGCACGCTTTTTTGGTTTACTTGCAAAAAATGAGCTGCCAGAAGTTATTGATCAATTTGGAATTTTTTTTTATTAATCTTTAAAAGTTAAATTTTTAATATTCTTAATAGCAACATTTTATCTTGGGTTAGCCTTTATAAATTGAAAGTATTTGATTTTTAAACTAAGTGTGGCGTTTAAAATGTATTTTCGTTGAAAACGGTTTTGGATTTTTTCCCTACTGATAATTCATTAATTAATTTACAGAATAATGTTTTCAAGATAATATGTTAAGCATAGTGGAATTATGGAAGACCCCTTAATTTAATGTCAGTGTCAGCATATTCGAAATCTTACCTCATTAACTTTCTACCATCCATTTGGCTATGAGTATATTAAATTTGACATCTCGTATTATTTGACGTCACACCAGCTTTGTTGAATCTAGTAATTGAAGAATATAACACTGTTTCAATTGTTGTTCTGGCCATCTAATGAAGTTCAAAAGTCACGAATTCCGTCCCTCAATAGTTTCAAAAAAGGGAAGTTAATCCGACTAAAATAAATTCACAAGTGTATTTGTTGTTTTATGCTTCTTTAAATTGGAAGAAATTGAATTTCAGGCACTTATTGTTGGCTGAACTACATATGTTACTTGATAGCATTTAAGAAATTCACTGGTAGAATATTGTGAACTTGCTTTGTTAATTTTTATTTTCTGTCAATTATTGAAGGAGTTAATCATTATCTTCCTATTT
Source organism: Argiope bruennichi (assembly GCF_947563725.1). Lineage (NCBI taxonomy): Eukaryota > Metazoa > Arthropoda > Arachnida > Araneae > Araneidae > Argiope > Argiope bruennichi. The sequence goes on from NC_079159.1 coordinate 10,049,856, forward strand.
TACCGTGAGTTGATTAAATCTAATCTCCCCAACCTTCGAATATTGGCTATGCATGGTTGTATGAAGAATATAATGTTAGTTCAATTAGTTAGCTAATTCAGTTAGTTCAGCTCTTGCCTTCTAATGAAGTTTCAAGTTCAGGAAATCCGTCAATGCAGTATATTTTGAAAAGGGAAAAATTCGGATGTTAATTTAAAATAAATTTGTTATTGCTTTTTAATTTCTAAAACAACACCAAAGTGCCTTCATTCACAGAAACCGTTGAATTCCAAGCCCTCAATTGTTGTCTTAGCTAGATATGCTACTTGAAAAAAACACTTTCGAGGAGTCGATAATTATTAAGTTCTATTAATTAATAAAAAAATTAAAACTGGTTGATATTTATTTACAAATATAAACCATCACGCTTTCGTGAAATTATATTCATAGTAATTTTATTTCTTTGTATTTAAATGTAATTCAATTATAATTAATCTATGCTACCTCTTCAATTACCTTGACTAAATACTAATAAATATAAAATTTATCATCAGTTTTTGATAATTCACTTTTCGTCAATTAGCGATCTGAAATTTGATATGCATCTCTTTAGATGAAAGTACGCCTTTTCAATAATTTTGAAAATTTAACTAAGTTCTTTAATTAAACTCTGATTCCATGTTACTAGAACTTCCAGATAATGAATTTATAGTACTTTAACAATGAAGTATGAAATCTAATAAATACAGAATAAAACCTTTTTTTTTTAATATTTGGTACACTAATAAAAATACGTTTATAGAAACTCTTATCTATATTTATTTATTATCATGTGAGAACATGATGTCATTTTGGCATGAGGTTTTTGAAGTCTCAAAATGAGTAGACGAAAAATTGGCTATTTATTTATTGAAGAAAATATTACAGCACAAAATAGATTTTTGCATCATATTTAAGTTCAAAAAATAATCTTTTCAATGATACTAATGTTTTCATCTATAAATTTCTATTTTTAATAAATTTTTAAAAATATAATTAAATTATATTTTTCAACAATTAATTTCGCACAAAATAAAAATAAAATTTAATCTGCACGAGCATCGCAAAAAATTAGCTTTCATTAACTTGTTGCCATCACATTTACAAAAGCTCTGATTAAAAAATAAGTTAATTACTACTGCAAATTAAATCTAGAAAAATGTAATTTTCAGCACTTGATCGTATGAAATGAAATAAATAGAAAATGCGACATTTGATAGGAATGTGATAACAAATTGGCGATTTATCGCTTTTGAGGCATCCATTTTTCGCTTTTAGGGTTATTAGAAAATAATACAGAAGGTTGTCACATTTAGTGATTTATCGTAAATTAAATTTACAATTTGATTTCCAAATTATTCATTCTCTGAATTCTTACGAATTGTCTTAATTAATTTAAGTCATTAACCAGTTTAAAGCGGTTTGAAACAATAACGAGAATATCAGATTATGCATGCTTCGATATTTAGAAAAACGATGGGTGTTTTTCATCTCAAAATCGGTTGAACTCCAAAACTTTGTTTGCCAGCTAGAAAATTTGAAAATGAAAGTTAAAAAAAATTATCATTTTATATTTATCTATCTATATATATAGAGAGAGAGAGAATGAGAGACCGATAGAGAAGTCGTGATTTTTTTCAAACCGGTTTAACCCTTAACTCGGGAGGGGAAATTTTTGGACTTAACTGGGGAGGTGCGGTCTACGAGACCGCATTTCATTTACACTCAAATTAAATTTTCTAATAAATGTATTAGTATGAAAAACTGCCAATATATTTTGAAGATATTTTTCATGATATATAGATATGTTTCAGAAATTTTTCAAAATATATTTTCTTTGAAAAAGGTAAACGCGTTGGAACATACATTTTCTTCACAAATTACATGTTACAATAAATAATATTCTTAAAAAAACATATTACTTTTTATTTTTTAAATAATATTTATTTTTACAGTATATGAAGGTATATAGAAGGCAATATAATGTAAAATTCAACAATTATATGAAAAAAAAATTGACAGTGGGTAAAATTGGCCCTTTTTTTATCGGCTTGTGTGATTTTCATAGCACGGTTTTTCTAGGGCATTTTAAACATACAGGTTAAGAACTAGTATAAAAATCAACCTATCAATTCTGCATATATATCTCTTGGTATATTAATATATTTTATAAATTTTTCAAAATACATTATCACTAGAAAAATTAATTATGTTTGAACATACATATTAGAATCAGTTGAATGCGAACTTTCATCGAAAAACTCTTCTGTACAGTTATCCTTATCACTAAAATCACTTTCTGCTTCATTTGAAAGTGTCTGGAGCACTGCTTCATAATAGGATCAGTAAATTGGATGATATTTCAGGGCCCAAGTTTTAGCGCCATCTGCTAATCTGCTAAGCCTTGTTTATCACTGGGACACTAACAGGGAGGTGCTTTATTTTAAAAAGCATCCGCTGAAATCTGGTTAAAAAGTGCACGTGCATTGAAGGTCACAAAACAGGAAGCTACAGGGTCAATTCATTCAATTGGGCTAAAAATAGAATAAGAGTGACCAAAAATCCATCGCTAGCGGTCTCACAGATCGCACGTCCCCAGTTAAGGGTTAAACTGGTTAATGACTTAAATTAATTAAGACAAATAATGATTTAAAAATAATAATGTTCTCACATGATAACTTGAAATTTGCGATTGCAGATTTCATTTTTAATTTTTTATTATAACTTATATTTAGGCTTAGCAATTTTATTCTATTATAAAGAGAGCATTTATTATTGTGTCAAGAATATTGTGAACATTTAGAAAGTGCTTTCAAAAACTCCGTTTTTGGAAAAAGAGTGAATGATAAAGAAAATGTATAATGTATTTTTACCGATTTAGTTTTTCAATCCACCGATTAATTTCTCTTTCTCAAGAAGATTAAAAATAAAATTAATGAAAGGATTTAATCATTTTTCTCTCCGAGAGTAGCTTGAAGTTAAGAAACTGCAGAACATTCAGTTTTGAAACTTTAACATGCATATATCGGTTATGATTATAAAAAAATAATTAATTTTTTTCGTTCCACTTCATTTAACTTCTTCCTTTTTCCAAATACGTTTTTTAGTTCTTTTCCTTCCGCTTTTTTTTTAGTAAAATCTTTTCACGCGAATGATTTTTTATTTTTAAAAAAAATCTTTCATATTTCTTAAGTTTTTTTTTTTAGTACAAAGTTTGTCATTTGACAGAGTTTCACAGGACTTTCATTTTTAAAATTCTCATGCATAGTTTTGATCTTTTTATTTTTTTTAACATTTTTAATTTTTCTTTAGAAATATCCTTTATCGAAGTATTAGAAAAGATTAATTTCCTAGAATTTTTATTTTAAAAACAATCGTCGATAAAAGCAGTCAGCTGATAATTAAAAAAAAATTGATGAAAAAATTTATGGAAATTAAACTTTTATTTCATTATCAAAAGATTTTATATTAATTATTATTATTATTAGAACTGTTATAGCTTGATGGAAATCTCAGTATTTGGCCTCTATGGCACAATAATATATATCTCTATGTCAGGGACCATGAATGTTATGAATCAGTTCGTAGCGCTTATAAATTCTAGGCTACAAGCCATAATTCAAATTCTTTTACGTGCTGCAAATAAAATTCTGGACTACAAGCAGTAAATTCCTGAAATTTATTACTTTCAAGTAAAAATCTTTTCTTCGTTTATTTTTTAGTAACTTAACTTGTTCCATTTTCTTTTTCCGCCATAATTTTGATCGTATAGGCTACATAGAAATATTAAAATTTCAATCTTGTTGATTGCCTTCAGAATCTGCAATAATATTTTTGACAGCATAAAATTGTTGGTAAACGTGTGAGGAAAATATTGTGGTGCAGACAAAATATTATTATTTTAAAGAATTCTTGAAAGCAAGCAAATGGAATAGTTCTTCTATGAGCTCTACAGCCTGATTTGTCTTCTAATGTTTTACCTTGCTTTCCTTGTTGAATGAATTGTACATCTGTCATTTTAGTGATCTGGCATTGTTGATATTTTCAAGGTTATGAATGGGTAAATTAAAGTAGATTTCAATCCAAAATAATTTTTTCAAATATGAAGAAATAATTTGTAGATACAGTTTCTTATCAAGTTAATAGCATTGAATTGCATTGATTTGCAACGAAATATAATGACGAATGCTACCGTTGCCAAAATATAAAAACAATGACAGAAATAAGTATTTAAAATTTTGATATATTCTGAAAAATAAATACTAAATACAGCACGAATATTTCCAAGATAGCAAATGAGTGAACCAATGTTTCCTCTAGCTTTTATAATAGCGTATCTATGGTTACCTTACCGTTGGCGTTCTCTTAACCTAAAGTCGCCATTTAAACACATGAAATCTGCAAACACAAATGCCACACAATACAATAGAAGGGAATTTGATGAAATATTCAGCAAAACACATATGCAGTAATATACTGAAATATACATAATATATGTAATAATTAATAATAAATATACATAATATATGTAATAATTAATAATAAATATACATAATATATGTAATAGTTAATAATAAATATACATAATATATGTAATAATTAATAATAAATATACATAATATATGTAATAATTAATAATAAATATACATAATATATGTAATAGTTAATAATAAATATACATAATATATGTAATAATTAATAATAAATATACAGTGTAATAACGAATAATGTAGTGTAACATACAGTGTAACAGTGTATATAGTGTAATATACATAACAAATGTGCAATGCTATACCAAAAATATTTCCCATTTATATTGAAAGCTGATGATTCTGTTGCTTCTTTTATGTAAAAATCTGTTTCTTTTGCTCAAATTTTGAAAAGAAATGTCTTAATTAGTACAATCTTATAATCTTAATAATGATATTAGAATTTAGAAAGATACTTGTTAAGATAATGTCAACTTCCTAAAAGTTAATTTTTGTTACATCATTAATTTTTTAATTCAATAGATATGTCATATTCCATACATTTAAAAAAAGTTCCAAATGTTGTTAATAGCCTGCATTTATTTTTATTTGTCTCTGATATTTTGCAAAGATTAGTCAATTTATATAGGTCCTGCATTTCTTTCTTCATACATTGGGATAAAATACTTGATGCATGTATTCTTCTCTCACTCTTTTTTTTAAAATTATCTCAAAATTATGTATCTAAATTTTTACATTTATTTTCATAAAAGCTAAAATTCTTTTATATGTTTCTAGAGGAGAAAAATCACCATCTTAATTACCAACTTATTATAATTTTTTTTAATGCCATTGAATGAAAAAAGAATAATTTCATTTTAAATTTCTGGATTCAATATATATTTTAAGTCTCTCAGCGAGTGTTATGATATTGATCAGCATATTGATTATATTGGAGCACTACGAGTATGTGTATGAGATGTTACCATATAAGAAAGCAAGATTCACTTCTTTTGGAGGTGGGTGAGGTAATTTTTTGTAGTGACGAATTATCTACAGGGCAACAAATACATCAGTCGGAGAGATTCACAGTGATTATCATCTTTAGGATAGCCTGCTACGGCCTTGAAGCCGGTTATCCGAATCGCTCCGGATGCTTAGGTAGGGTGGAGGTAAGTCTACTGGCATTGCACTGTTAGGTATTTCAATATTCTAATTTTAATGTATACAAATAAAGCTGAACCATCAATTTTTTATTCACTGAAAAAGCCTGAACTACTGAATTGATATTTGTTAAATATTCAAAAGCACTGCACATATAAATACAATTACTCATGAAAATATTCGCAAACTCACCAAGTCATACGCACATTACAGATATTCTGTGTGAGCCCCTGAGTTGCACGACATAGGTTTGGCATCTGTATAAATAAAACTAAGCGTAAAAAGAATTTATTAATGATAAAGATTTAATTCTAGCATAGATTTGTTATTGAATTTAAAATATAGATGTAGTGGGAAATTAAAAATAGAAATATTATCAAAAGTAGGACCATCTAATATGCAGCATCAAGTATACATATATCAGAATTTCATCCCTTTGACAGATATTCAGTTTCTTCAAGTATGAGAAGGCTTCAATATTCCATATATGGAACCCAAAGAATTCAATAGATATCTTTTTTAACTTTCGTTCACAAGGTAAGGATAATTTCGTAAGAATTCAAAAAAATCATTATCATAATTTTCTAGGATATGCATCTTTTAAGGCAAGTTATGACTTGAGAATTCTGTTCCTGAACAATGAATCTAACTTTCGCTTGCAATTTGAGAGTTTTTAAATTTTTTTGAAATTTTTTATTATTATTATAATGAATTATTTTGTATACCAGTGTTCTTAGAGCCAATCCTTTGTTGTATATGTTTGGATTAAGTTGAAGCCTATGTTCCAGACGTTTTTTTTTAAATGTTAACATTCCGCATGCCATTAAATACTTTTGGCATTAAATTTTAAATCATTCGTAAATGCCTGTTTAATTTTAATTTTACTGGAATCTGTTTTTTTTCCTATGCTAATTTTCAGATCATTAAAATGGAATGTCAATTTGTGAAAATTGAGGATTATTGACTCCTCCTTTTTACATTTACTCAAGGTTCTAAAACCACAAAAGCTGTTCTCGACATTTGTATTTTATATGAAGAGAATGCCATTACTAAAGAACCTCTCGGGATCGGTATTCTAAATGGAAATTTTAACTTCAAATTCTCACCTCATCATTTTATTGAGTTCGCTGAAGAACGATTAAAATTGTAAAAACAATATATTGTTGTTTAATAAAAGCTTATTTTATTAAAAAATAAGCTTTTTAAAAATTTTTAAAAAGGCAGGAACATAGTTTACAATTCAAGAGTTTTCTAGAAATTATTATTCTTTAAATTTCATCAATATAGTTTTGATATTTTCCTAAATCCGAAACAAAGTATTTCTAAGATAGCTCCGAATTTTTAAAAAGGAAATACCCATCAATATTTAATTTGGTTTTTGGTCTTTTAATTTTAAAACATAATTCCAATACTTTATATAAAAGTAATTTAATGATTAAAGATAATAGAAATTGTAAAATTATTATGTTATGTTTTTTATGTTATATTTCACCTTGTATAATGCATCTCTTTTAAAGAAAATAATTAATATTATCTTCAAAATATTTTAATGCTCCTATCAGATGGATGAAAAATGAATAAACATATATAAAATGCATTTTAAAGATAAATGTATTTCAATATAAGTTTGGAGAAGCGTATGTCGGATAATTATGTACCAGCACGTAATATAGTTTGCGTCTAAATTGTATATGAACTTGATTATCATGTTGGATACATGCGTCTGATAATTTTTAAAACCATCATGAAAAGAAATTTGCATAGAAGTTGTGATCATCAAAATGAAAATTGTTTATACACATAATCTGGAGGTCATAATCAAAAGCATTAAATAATAATTCTTTTAAAAAATTCTTTATTTCTTATTTGAGAAATATGTCTTAATATAACGTAACATATTTGGTTAATTGTGATTTCTAAAATTAGTAAAATTTAATTTTTTGCTCGATTTATTATATTCTACAGTCCTAGCTGTATCTATATATATTTTTCATGCACAAATATTCAAGAGTAAATTGATTTAAGTCCTCTCTTGCATTTATTTGATATTTCACGTTGCCATTCTTTTTAAAGACATTGAAATTTTTTCTTTACTTTCTATGTCTCATTTTATATTCTATAAAAGAAACAATATCTTTAACCTAAAACAAGAAAAAAAAATCGGGAATGGTCTCCACAAAACTTTCTCGCATACTTTCTAATAAACTCGTCATGCCAGAGAATGCCTTGCATGTCACTGGCGTACAACAGCCACGAAATATGCTTTTGTCGAGAATTTAGTATTTCCACTGAATCTATTGTGTTAACTTTCGCGATTCATCCCTGGCATGCAGTTAATAGTATCCGAAAATCGAGTTTGACTTTTTGACACTTTTTTCTCAACCGATTGGAACAAAAATTTGACAGAAAATTGCATATGTAGTCACAAAATCCCATAGTTGATATATTTCAGTTATTGCGTTTTTGAATGATCATTTTGACAGGTTTCTGAAAGTACATACCGACTGACAATCAACCCTTTATTGGGTATGGCAGAAAATTTGACAGGTATCTATACTATAGATGGTAAATCTGTCTACAAATCTTATCTATCTAGCTCTCTGTTTTGTAGTTATCGTGTTAACTTATAATTAAACAGCCGGACAGACAAACTTCGGCTGAACAAATTTTCTTAAAATTTGGTAGAAAACTGCTAATTTAGAGTAAAACTCTTATGCCAAATTTGAACCATCTGGCTCTAAGTGTTTTTGTCACAGACAGACAGATGGTCATTTTCCAAAAATGTGTTTTTCTAACTCATGGAATTCTGGAGATACGAGTTCGAATCTTTTGACGAATGCTATACTTTCTCTATACTACATATACGAGAAAGTAAAATAAATTAATTTAGATAAATAGAATATATCAGATTTTAAAAACAAAATTTAAATTGCTTACCAAAAGAGCTCGAAAGCATTTTTATATTATTATTTTCTACCTTTTAGTTTTTTAATTATATTACATTTTTTAAAATAGGTGAAATCTGAAAATTGTTAAAAGTTTTCACAACTTGATGGCACATCTGATATGCAATTATGATTTATTTTAATTTAGCGTTTAATAAAAATGCTTCAGTTTCTATTTACTTAAACTATTAATAGTTAATAAAGTTTAGTTTAGTTATATTAACATCCCGTTTTTTTTAAAGTAACACTAGGATTATTTTGGGACGGACCTTGTAATTTGGTACCATGGTCAGATGACGAGATCGACACCTGAGCTGGCAGCCCCCTCTCCACACCACACCACACCAGTGGGAGGAAAATTGGCCCGAACGGTTTTAATGTGCTGCCACCGCGCCACCTTACCACCAGGCCACCGCGACCCCAAATGGCTAGTAAAAATTTGCTATTATAGTTGGGGAATCTATTAAATACTTTATATAAAATAAAACATACAAAAACAAATTTTTAAAATGTAATATTGTATCATGTTTTTAAACAATGTTTTATATTTTTTTATAAATTATTTGATTTAATCTATATTTATAATAAAATAGTAGGCATATTAGAAAAATTTTGGTAGAAAATGAATTAAGTTCTGACAAATACATTTTGTTAGAGCTTAAAACCATTTATAAAATTATGGTTTGTGATTATAATAACAGTTCTCCATTACTATATTTCTATATTTAATATATAGTTAATTTCAGGCAGACAGAAAAATTTCCGTTTTAAACAGATACCGAACAAATAGTTAGTGAACTTTTAATGTCGTAAAGAAAGACCAAGAACGGTTGTAATGGCTTATTTCAAAAGCAGGATTCTTGGAACAACTTCTCTAAAGAAAACCAATAAATAATTAAATATTTTTAAAAGAAATATTGGAAATTTTCTTTGTACGTAGACTAGACAGTGGGTTTTACTTATTATGGGCGAACTTACTATAGAAACGAGAAACAATAAATTGTTCTTACCAAACTACACCACCTATTTCCCTTTTCCAATTTTACGAAAAAAAAAATGAACCGATAATGAATAATTCTGTCTTTTTTTAATGCTTGGGTGGAGCATAAAATTATAATACATTTATGTTAGATTAAAAAATTTCGATATTAATTGCTAAATATTTCCTTTTTTAATATATTTGCAATACCTCTTACATCATCATTTTACAGGTGAATGAGTCAAAATAGATTTTTAGACATGCATGGCCACTTTACTCTACGGATCCAACACTGTATTGCATTTTTGTGGGGATTTTGCTAGACCAAATTTAACGTGGTTGGTTTGTCATTTTTTTATCTACTTTGCATTTTCACCTTGTATTTATGTCATTCGCTTATTTTTATATAATGGGATAGATAAATGATTTTAGATATTGGTACATTGTTTGATATTGCTATATGTCTGTGTCTACTATACTACTATATTTACTATGTCTTCCATCCTTTGAACATTGTGACATTTTTTATGCTCATGTCTGTTACTGCTCTCTGTATGTACTTTTCAATTTAATCTCCTGAACCCAGAATTGGTTTGCTAACTATTTAAATTAGATATTTTATTTTAATCAAATGAACTATAATGCATACCATTATTTCTGACCCATATTATGGCGATAATTGTAAAGCCGTATTCCTACGACCCGTGAATCTTCAGACGAGGCACGCTTTCCCTCCCTTGACCCTCTCTTGCGGTTTTCTGGGGTGCTTTGATGCCTGTCTGGTAAACTGGACAATCATCAAAGCACCCCAGAAAACCTCAAGAGAGGGAAAACAGGGGAAAGCGTGGTTCGTCTACAGGCGGACAAGTCGTAGGAAAGCGGCTTAAGCCTTTCAATAAATAAATAATGGTTCTCTCCCCGGTGACCTTCAAGGTCTTAACCCTTTCGGGTAGGTGGGTCGTCGTGGGGTAGACCAAGCTGGGATCCAGAAATTAAAGACCGTAGAGAATAATGCATCAAAGAGAATGAACATTGCTATTGACATATTACACTTGGTCGAAGGAGATATGTATAGAATGCAATGTGTTTCCGCAACAGGTCGCGTTTAAGAGGTCATTGTACCAGAAAATGAGTATTTTGAATAAATCTCTTGATTCAAAAAAATGTCCTCCTTTTTTAAATTTGTCTTTTTTTATATAATAACTTAGTATATTAAATTAACGTAGAATTTTTAACAAAATCGTGCATTTTAATGTCGATATTGTATTTTTATAATATGGAACTAATGTTATATGTTCCTCTATTTTTGAATTTTGAAACTTGAATTTAATGTCATGACATTGTTTTTCTTTCTTACTATCAATCCGTCTAATAAATCTAGTTGTATTTCATTTGATAGATCAAAGTACTTTGTGCTTAGATTATTCTTACATGAAAAATCATTTAGGATAATTATATTGAAAATCACATTTTATCTTAAATATAAATTATAATGAAATATGATAATTTCTAGTAATCAAATGTGATAATTCTTCGTAATCAAATATGAAAATTCTTCGTAATCGAATATGGTAATTCTTCGTAATCGAATATGGTAATTCTTCGTAAATATATATGATAATTCTACGCAATCAACTATGCTAATTCTTCGTAATCAAACATGATAGTATTTCTCGAAAATCATAGAGATTTAAGACCATAAATTAGAATCAAGGCTATTATAGATGATTCAAACTGTATAATTCTTACATGTTACTTGTTTTAAAGTTCTATTTATACACCTAAGGAAATAATATTTTTGTTTTCTACCAAAATTTGTGTGGAATGTCATTCAGACAAGAAAACAAATATTTTTAGAAGGGGAAAAAAAAGACTTTTAACAGAAAAATAAACATTTTTTTTTGCGTTTTACTGTTCGATGCAGTCGACTTCTCTCGCTAAAAAGAATTAAAAACCATCTATTTATCTGTCGTTTACTTTATTGTAACACTTCTTTTTCGAACTTATCTCACAAGAAAGCTCTCAACGGAAAATGGAATTTAATGGAAGGTGCTGTATCATAGCATGGCTTAAAGAAAACTAAAAGAAAAAAAAAAGAAAGAAGAAAAACTGCCATTTTTGTTTGGATTTATCTCGCTTCTTCTGATATGTTACCAAATTCTTTTTCCTTGTTTAAAAGTACCTCACGGTTGAAGGAAGTTTTGATGCTCCAAGGTGTGAAGCAGGTGAGATTTACGCATTGGAAAAATCGGTGATCCCATGTGTTTAGATTCCCATAAGGATTATTAATTTTTCCCCTCTATCTATTTTACAAGAAAACTGTTATTGCTTTTCTTTTCTCTCTTTTAATAAATTAAAAAAAAAGCAATTTAATGTGGAATGGTAAGATTTCTGTAATTATTCATTAAGTTTCTTAAAATTAGAAAATTTATATAAAAAAGTTAGACACAGGGCAACATTCGAGGTTTTTAATTTAAATGGAAATAATTATTTAAGCTCTTACACGTATTATTTTCATCCAAATTAAATCCGTAATGTGAGTTAAAAAAAGGACAAAAAATTATTTCTGATTTCTTTTTATCTGGAAAATTATCTTGAACAAATGATGAGTATCAAAATACATACATATCTTACCCAGAATAGAATAATGCCATATTGTGTATTTGCGTAAGAAGCTGGATTTAAAGTAGCATTCGAGGCCTTTAGTTTACATGGGGATATTGATTTAGGTTTCCACAATACATTATTTTAATCCAAATAAAATCCATAATTTAAATAAAAATGACAAAAAATTATTTTTGATTTCTTTTTATCTTGAACAAATGATCAGGATCAGAAGACATATTTTAAACGAAACAGAATGATACCATACTGTATATTTGTTTAAAAAGTTGTATTTAACGTAGGATTTGAGGCCTTTAGTTTAAATAGAAACATTGATTTAGGTTTTTAAATGTATTATTTTAATCCATATTAAATCCATAATTGTGCTTTGATAAAAAAATGACAAAAAATATTTCAATTTCTTTTAATCGCAAAGTTTATTCTGATACAGTAGACTCCCGATTATCCGCGCCTGCCGCACTAAGTTTTTTTTTTTTTTTTTTTTGCTTTCAAGCAAAGACAAAATGCTTCCAAAGCAAGAAGCAAACACAAATGACTGATGTCTTCAAAAAGGTGCAGTTTTACAGTTATGCTTTTGTAATTACATAATACATTACAGTATTAAAACAGTACATATGTATTAATTTTTCTGTGTATCCTTGACAATTCTCGTAAGTACAAAGCACTTTTCTGTTTTCATTAACAAAATGCATTTTAGGTTAGTTTTGAGTGATATACTAAAATATTAAGCGTTAGTTAAACATTTCCTGCTGTTTATTTTACGTTTTTATTGTACATAAAACGATTTTTCAAAGTTGGAATGACTGTTTTCTCTTTTGCTATACCCGTTTTTAGCTTTTTTTCGGATTATCCGCGATTTTTGTTATCCGCGGTGGCAGCGCCACCCAATTCCGCGGATAATCTGGAGTGTACTGTACTCGTTTTTTGTTAAAAATACATAAATAGGAAACCAATATCATATTGCACATTTATTATCTTAGTATCTGGGTGACCGAGATTCGCTGAGCAGTTATTTTATTGTATTTATTTATTTATTTTGTAAAATTGTATTTTTTTTAATAGTAAATCTTTAGATGCGAATCATATATTGATTACATTTGAATATTTTTCAATCTTACCAGCATATGAACCATTCATTTAAATAAAAAAAAATCATGGACGTACTTAGATATTAGTTATTGGATAGAGCCGAACGTATTTGGATTCGGTGAACGTCATACAGCGCCATCTTACAAAATTTTGAGGTATCAGTAGGTTATCATCCTATGGCAACAATGCAAGCACCACAAAAATTTACGAAATGGTGCTATATGACATTGTCAGCATGAGAGCAAAAAGAAAGAGGTTCTAATAGTTAGTTATGAAATTTTTTTGTAAGTAAAATTTCATATTTTCAGGAAAGACACGTATATAGATATCAAAAAAAAGAAAAAAAAACTCTTATCTAAATATAAAATTGCAAATTATTAGCGCCGAGATACACGAAATAAATCCACACGCACGCACGCAAGCACACACACACACACACACACACACGCACACGCACACACGCACACACACACACACACACACACACACACACACACACACACACACACACACACACACACACACACACACACACACACACACACACACACACACACACACACACACACATATATATATATATGTACAAGAATTACTCGTTTAAAGTTATAAGAAAATTAGGTTAAGTTAATATGTCTTCATGTTGCTCTGAAATTTTAAGTATCTTTGAGATTTGAGAAAATAGGGTGATTCCTTTCTCTAGACCAGATCGTTTTGCGTTACAATTTCTGAATCATTAAAATCTACTTTTCAATGGATATTATTCATTATTTTTCTAGCTTTTAGAAGCCAAGATAATATTAAATATACTGCTGTTTTGTAAAGAGAGACTCTAGTCATTAATTTTTCTACTATGTTTAGAGATTCTCCAATAAAATAAAAAAATATATCGGCGAAATAAAATTTCTATTAATCTCTTTTTTAGAGGAAACTAATGTTCTAAAGAAACTGCCATATGTATAAGTTAGATTTTGATAATGTTAAATTGATTCTAGTCATAAATGTTTCTACTCAGCTTGCTGATTTATCCAATTAAATAAGAAAATATATCAACAAAATAAAATTTCTGTTATTCTCTTTTTTACAGAAAGCTATAATGTTCTAAAGAAACTGTCATATTTATAAGCTAGATTTTAGCAATATTAATTTGACTCAAGTCATTAATTTTTCTATTGAGTTTACAGATTTATCCTATAAAATAAGATAATATAGCAGCGAAACAAAATACTATAAGTTCCAAAGATCTGCAATATATATATATATATATATATATATATATGGTTACATACACAAATTATTATAATGAAAAATACACATAAAGTATTTCATCTATGATTAATAAATAAGAGAATTCATAATACTATAATTTATCGGATGTTACATTTAGGACGAGACTAATTACTGAGAATGAAGAAATATTTTTTTCTTTATCTAATGGTTTTGTTATCTGCAATCGCTACAACATGGCTTTAATTTCACGTAATGGCTGCTTTAATCATTCATGGCTAGACCACGACATAAAATAAATGTTAATGATTAACGAAGAGCTCTAATGAAGAGAAATTGTAATAGGGGGAAAAAGAATTACAAGAAGTACAAGAATTGGAAGAAAGGATTAGACGACTTATTTGGCTTATCTTAACGCGGCAAAGGCGACTGTTAAGGGTCTTGTTTATTGGATAAGATCTTGAAAGTAGTAAATTGAATCAATTTTCCTAATCCAGAGGAGGGAAACTCTCCGCTATTATCTTAAAGACTGAGAAAAAAAATAAAGATTTGATATCGACAAAAAGATAATACTTCATTTGATATTGCAATTAGTATCTAATTAAGCGTATCTTAAGGTATTGATGTACATAAGTAACATTTGATCTTAGTTATAAACATCCTATTGTTACCAGGGATTCAAAGATTTTTATCGAGTAATTCTCAGTCACTTGTATTAAATCTTGCGAGCTGTTAACTATTTAGGAAAATAATTTTGTTCAAATCCATTGAAAGTATAAATATTTATAAACAAATTGTATGTTTTAAAAAAAATAAAATATTTCATTATTGAAAGAAAGAATTGAAAAAAAAAATGGAATTCAGAATTCCGACGATCATTAAAAATAATCTTATTTGCTTCTTTTATATAGTGATGTCGGTAATAGAACTGCATTTCCTTAAATAAAATTGCTGAAGAACAAGTGGATTTTGTCTTAATTCGCTTTGTGAGCTTCTGTTATTAATGGATACAAAATTATTACAGTTTATAAATTTTATTTTAATCAATAAAAATATTATAAACAAATATTTCTATTGCAATTTATTGAGTTTTCTCTACAAAGTCATCAGATTATCGAGAAGTAGAATATCTCCACTCCTGTTTTCTTATATTTAAATGTCTTTACATTTTATGAAAACTAAACATTATATAATTTTTCTATCAGTCTAGAAACTTTGGAGTTATAAAAAAAGTTTCAAATTAAGGACATTTCAGATTTTTAAAAATGGAAGTAAATTATTAATTATCTTGTAGAATTAATTACTAATTTTCACTATCTAGTAATTATACAATTAAAGCTTATGCATATATATATATTCTTTATTCAAGGGATGAATGGAGATAAAATGATACGACTTTATTTGCAATATTTTGTTGTACTTTTTCACAGAATATTATTCATATTAGGTTACTGAGATAATTCATAATTCAATCAAACAATAATAGATTTTTAAAAAATTCAATTATTGGAAAATACGTTACCGTCTTTTCTTTATGAAAACTTTCTTATATTTGTGAAAAAAATAATCTGCTTCTATTTAGAAGCCCTGAAACGAACTGAAATAATTTTCTAAATTGAATTTTCTCTAATCTTTACTTTATTCCAAAGCACCTAAAGCTTATATAGCCAATTTTAAGGCTGCATATATTAGGATGAATAAAAATGTATGATCTAAAGTTTAAAATGCATTTTCAAAATGGATTAACGGATTCAATCCAAATCATGTTTGGTTAATTTCTATCAGTCTTCGCAACAGTGTCCTTAAGAACTGTTTAAGCTGCCGATTGAATTTAAAAAAATCAAGTGAGATTAAACAGAAAAGTGAAATGACTTTAGTCCAGTTTCGAACCGCACTCACTAATCTATGTGTGGTAATCTACTCTCCTCTTATATTGAAACTTTATAAAACAAAAATTTAGCTTCCAAAGCACTTTAGGGAAAGGCGTAGAAGGCAATTCAGGAAAATCTACTTCCACAACTTAAAATGGCGAGCTCGCTGGTATCAGAGATAATTTGCGGAAATCTGGGAAAAGCAATTAAGAATTTTATTAATCGCATATTTTGGGGGAAACTTTTCACAAAATATCATGGGAAATAGAGAAAATTTTCTTCCCGGTTGAAGGATAAAATTAGTTTTGTTCTTACTTCCTCTTCTCAGGGAATAAAGTTTACAAGAATTTTAATACAAGAGGGGATTCTGTGCTCGTAGCCGAGGTATCCAATTATTTTCTTAATAGAACAACTCGAGTTTCGATCCAGCCAACCGAATTGCTGGCGAGGCTTTGACGTGGACCGTAAATTTAGGAATATTGACTGTTCGAAGGTATGTTAATGAAAGAATTATCTCTTGGCTCATGATGCTCAATTTATTACGAAGCCGTCGAAAATATGAAGTGAATTTGAGCAAAACTGACAATTCGTTTTAATTTGAGGGAATACTGCATATTAAGGAAATATCATATAGCTGGTTACAATTTATCCCGATACATTATAATTATTGCACGTTATAGTAAAATTCAAGCAGTGAACTTTTAAATGAAATAAAGGATAAACTTAATTTCAAATGTCCGTTTAGTTAATTTAGCCCAAAATTTAAATCTGTTATCTTTTGATTTTGAAATATTATTCAAATCGGTTTGTATCTTCTCTACAGCTTTAGGATATGTCATTTTTATTTTCATATCTTTTCATTTACCATTACAACGGAGCGTGACAAAGATGTTTAAACACTTAACTTCTTGGAAATCTCTATTTTTCAGATATATAGGAAGATTATTTAATCCTGAAGTATTACTTGTCGTAAAGATTACATGAAATGAAATAATTTTTACAAGCGAATATCGAATATGAGATTAACTTCTCTGATTACAGACATCTATAGCTAAACTGAAGAATGAGGTAAATCCAAACATAATATATAGAGTAAGGAAGGTATGAGGAGAAGAATTGCTCGTGAAATAATACTCTGATTAGAAACATCTGCATCTAAACTAAAGAATGAAGTACATTCAAATTTCATGCACAGAACAAGGAGGATATGAGGAGAAGAATTTCTTGCGAAACAATGTTCTGATTAGGAACATCTGTATTATCTAAATGAACGAATGAAATAAAACCAAATTTCATACACATAGTAAAGAAGGTATGAGGGGAAGAATTTCTTGCGAAACAATACTCTGATTAAAGGCATCTGCATCTAAACTAAAAAATGATGTAAAATGAAATTTCATATGCAGATTAAGGAAGATATGAGAAGTAGAATTTCTAACGAAACAATACTCTGATTAGAGACATCTGCTGTTAAACTAAAGAATGATATAAAACGAAATAAAATCAAATTTTGTATACTGAAAAACTTCTTGCGAAAATAATTCTTCTCCTCTTTATGTCTTAATGAGAATTTCAAAACAATCTGATGCAATATCTTACACAAAAGGAAGGTCATCACATTGAAAATATTACTATTAAGCTATCTTATCATATGAGGAGAAGGAGGATATGAGGAGAAGAATTTCTTGCGAAACAATGTTCTGATTAGAAACATCTGTATTATCTAAATGAACGAATGAAATAAAACCAAATTTCATACACATAGTAAAGAAGGTATGAGGGGAAGAATTTCTTGCGAAACAATACTCTGATTAAAGGCATCTGCATCTAAACTAAAAAATGATGTAAAATGAAATTTCATATGCAGATTAAGGAAGATATGAGAAGTAGAATTTCTAACGAAACAATACTCTGATTAGAGACATCTGCTGTTAAACTAAAGAATGATATAAAACGAAATAAAATCAAATTTTGTATACTGAAAAACTTCTTGCGAAAATAATTCTTCTCCTCTTTATGTCTTAATGAGAATTTCAAAACAATCTGATGCAATATCTTACACAAAAGGAAGGTCATCACATTGAAAATATTACTATTAAGCTATCTTATCATTTCGGTAGTTAATTAAAGATGAAACCATTGACTCAGATGCCAACGTTGAAGCCAGTTTTTTACCGTTTATAATAGAAAAAAGTCTGATGTTTGCATAAATTTACTTTTACTTATTTTACAAACGAACATCAACTTTGCTTATATTTTAAGCATCACATATTTTTTAACAAAAGTTGCCAACGTATATAATTAAAATGTAATAATAAAGCAAAATTATTGCTCAAATACGCATCAAATTCTGAATCATATTTCATTTACTGCTCGTTAGGTGACGGTTTAGACTTTAATCTTTCCTTTTTTTATGACTTGAATCGTAATGAAATTTTGTTTAAGTTATTTAGGTATCCATTGTACCTATAGATATTTTTTTTTATTTTTAACAGCACTAATATATTTTCAGCGAAGAATATTTTTTTACTAAATCTTTCTGTTCAATTTATTTCCCAATGCCTTTCATAGCTTATTTAAGAAATTTGGTATCATTCCTTTTATTAATTATAACTGCCGAATGCCCAAACAACGAATGTCATTTTTTATTATGATTAGAGGTTTTACCAGTATTATGTGGTAAGAGTGCACTCTCTTTAATTGTATAATAAACTACTTACAGACTCTCCTATAATAATATAATAAGCTGCTTATAGACTATCCTATAATAATATAAAAAGCTGCTTACAGACTATCCTATAATAATATAATAGACAGCTTATAAAATTCTTTTATGGCAGTATAATAGGCTGCTAGTTGTATTAAACTTCTTAGTATAATAGACCCTATTATGAAATTTGAATCTTTACTGGTTAACCAATTTTGTCTAAAATTTGAAGGTTTGCAATTAGGTTGTCAAACAAAGTTTCACTTTTATGGATTGTTAAGTGTTTGAGTTATCGTTGAGTTTGAATTTTTGAGATGACTTATTGTTAAATAAAATAGTAAACTAAGAGAAAATAAACTAATAGGAACGTTTGATCCAAATTTCGATTCTCTGAAAGTGTCGTTGTAAAATAATATCCTAAATTTGATTTCTTTTTAAAATTACAAGACTAATAGCTCAGAGAATGTCCATTGATGAATTTTTTCCAACATTATATACAGTGGCTCAAAAAATTGAGAGTAAACCTTACTTTTACTTGATAAATCCGACTTTCAATGTAAATAACACATTACAGAGAAGTGTATGCATGGTTTTATTTTTACACATAACAAATGGCTTAATTTAGAGTAAAAACAAAGAAAAATCAACGAAAAACTTTCTAAATTGAAAAGATTCAGAAGCATTTTAAATAAACATGCGAAGATTTTTGCCTCAAAAAATTGAGAATACAACAATGAAATTTTTGCGATATCATGCATAGAAACAAAGTATCACTATGAAGTTACATGTCTTTTGGCTTTTATAATGGCCTCTAAACATCACGGTACCGATTCGAGCAATTTTTGGGGGTATCTGAAGATTTTTTACCCCATTCTTCTTGAAAACTTGTTTTAAATGGGTTTTGTTTCTAATTTTGTGTTTTTGGATCACTGCTTCGAGTGTGGTCCACAGATATTCAAAAGTATTGATGTCGGGGTACTGTGGTGGTGTGTGTAACTGCTGTTTACAATGAAAGAGGCACCATATTTTGACGTTACGTGCATTCTGTTTTGGGTCGTTGTCCTCATGGAAAATGGAATTTCCATCAAAATCCAAATGTTTAACACTTTCCTTCAGATTTCTGGGACCATGTGTTTTATTCAACTTGTTGCAGAAACTTTTCACATCATAGGCAGAAGTGTAAGTGCTTAAACTGTGCGAAATGCCATTAGACAAGATGGATATAAAAGTCACATTTTCTCTCTAACAATGTGACTTTTGCAAATTCAGAAAAGGCATTTGAAGTTTGCAAAAATCATCAATTGAAGACCAACAACCTTTGGACGAAAGCTATATTTAATAATGATAAAAACCTCAAAATTTTTGCCATTAACAGCTATCGGACTATACGGAGAAAGCCTAATACTGCTTTGGATCCAAAAAATTTACGTCCTGCAGTGATGATGACACCGTCATGATTTGAGGTTGCGTGGCTTCATCCGGGGAAGGAAATTTAATTTTTATAGATGTCATTATAAACGATATGATTTACTAGGATATACTTAGCAGCAATCTAAAGGAAAGTGCTAAAAATTTGGGTTCAGATGGAAATTTCATTTTACAGTAGGACAACGACCCCTAATAAAATGCATGTAACGTCAAAATATGGTGTCTTTTTCATTGTAAACAACAGTTACACACTCCACCACAGTACCCCGACATCAATACCATTAAATATCTGTGGACCACACTCGAAGCAGTGGTCCAAAAACACAAAATTAGAAACAAAACCCATTTAAAACAAGTGTTTCAAGAAGAATGGGGTAAAATATCTTGAGATACCACCAAAAATTGGTCAAATCGGTAGCATGACGTTTAGAGGCCATTATAAGAGCCAAAATACATGCGATTTAATAGTCACACTTTATTTCTATGCGTGATATTGCAAAAATTTCATTGGTGTATTCTCAATTTTTTGAGGCAAAATTCTGCGTATGTTTAATTAAAATGCTTCTGAAACTTTTCAGTTTAGAAATATTTCGTTGAATTTTCTTTGTTTTTACTCTAAATTAAACCATTTGTTATGTGTAAAAATAAAACCATGCATGCACTTCTCCGTAATGTGTTATTTATATTGAAAGTCGGATTTATCAAGTAAAAGTAAGGTGTACTCTCAATTTTTTGAGCCACTGTATATATCACCAATTTTGGAGTTGAGATCATTAATTAGATTTCTTGATTTTGATGGTTGCATTTTTGAATGATGGCATTTGCAAACAAACAGTTAAAACTAATATTTTAAAAAAATCTATTTCAGCTGGGTCTCAAACGTGAAGATTCATGAGCCATGACATCAAATCTTGTAACAATTCTTTTTAGTGTATTTATACAAGAGAAGAATAATTATGAATACTCTAAGAATAATAAATTCCTCCTACAAATATTCAAGATATTATTTTCTTCTTTTTCATTGGATCCATCACCTAACAGTTTATAAAATATAAAAAAGTATATTAATGCTCACTTGGATCTAGAAGAAATCTTCTTTCCGAAATAAATGCAATTGAAATCCCATTTAACGTTTTTTGAAATACCTCGGAGTATCATGTTTCTTCTGGAGATCGTTAAGGTTCACAAAAATGCTCATTTTCTCCACCGAAAGAAGTCCATTCAAAGATCAGCACTCCAGAAGAATGTTATTCTCGGTGATCTTTAAGCGATAAGAAAAACAATGTGTCTCACGTGATAAAAATCAATAAATGAAACCTTGAATATAATAAAATATGATGGATGTGATTTTTTATGGTTGTATCTTGCCCGATAAATATATCAATAAAATTTCGTACGAAATAGTTTAAAAATAAAAGATGCTATGAAACTGACTTTTACCAATTGTCTTCCAGACGTGCATTAGTATTCTAGATAATAATTTGCCCTCTCAGATCTGCAATCACAAAACTAGCAAAACAGTGTTTATTCATTCTGATCAAAGATTATATTTGTATCATACATGGTCTGTTTTTGCATTTTCTTTTATGAAACAGATAAATACGAAAAAACATACCTATTGATTCTTTTTTAAATGGGATAGTTTTCAGTGCGGGATTATTTCAAAATGACTATCTAGACATACAGCTACTCGTAATTCTCTATAGAAAATATTCTTATTTAGGATTTTTAAAATTAATTAGGGCTTTATGAGTTTGGTATAAAAGACTAAATATGAATCATGTAGCAGAAATTTTGTATAAAAAATTGTAGGAATATTCGAAATTTATATGGTGATTGTTTTCTTATTGTTTCACACGTTTACTGCTATGAAGAAATTAGATTTTCCGAAGTTTCATAAAATTTTTCCAACATTTGCGAGTAACATTGCTTGTGGAACATTCCTACAGTCAGCAATTTGAAAACTTACTTCTTGTGAATATAGTAATAATATAAATAAACCCTTTTTTTTCTTCCACTCGTTTAATAATAAGTGTTGAGTGAAGAGGAGATATAAATATGTTTGATACTGTATTGAATGCCTATCATAAATCATATGTATCTCTCATAAATCATATCAAATATCTGTAAACTGCAATCTCCGTCGAGGCTGTGTGTGTGCGACGTAATTGTCGCGCCGCTCATCATCATATGCATCTAAAAAAGCTATTTTTTCTCTTTTCTCTTCGGAATACTCTCGCGCATTGCCTCGGTGAAGCTCGTAGTAAAAATCAAATGTTTAATTTCTTTAGTTAAAATGTAAATAAAATTATTTTTCTAAAACGTCCCCATAATTGGAATTACAACAAATACACGCAACTCTAATTACGACAATACTCAACATATCTAATTCATACTTAATTGTTACGGCAGTTGATTTGATTGATTTTTCCGAGACTTACTCTAGAAGGGTTGCAAAGAATAAAAATGTCTGAAGAACTTGGAAAAACAGAATTTAACTTTCGTAATGGGCTGAGTAAATATAGGGAATTTCGAAGAACCGAGTGTCCTAATTGATTTTATGCAATCAGTATAAAAGAATTTGGTTTTAATAGCTATTTATTAAATACCATTTAAAACCTTATATAATAGTTAAAAATATGTAAAATACAGGGAAGCATAAACTTGTTGTAAAAAGAAACAATAACATACAGTAAATACAAAAAATCTGTATTGCTTCAGACTGGTGAATAAGTATTGTTATTTCCTCAGCCATCCTTCCACCTTTATTTTAGCCATTTCACCACTCCAAGCATGAAATGGAGGTGGAGAAAGGGGTGCCATCTCAAGTGCCGACCGCGTCATCTGATCATAGTTTAAAATTAAGAGAATAGTCTGTCTCAAAATAGCCCTAGTGTTGCTTTAAAAAAACGGGACGCTAATATAACTAAACTAAACCAAGCATGAAATAGGTAGATGACGTCACCATACTATAAGTAGTAAAAATAGCATGCAACTGTCATCCTAAGTAAAAGTTCTGTGATAAAACTTCCATGAATAGAAGACTGCGGGAAATAAAAGTTCTTTAAGTGAATACTTTACCAATAAATATTGTTGTTCTTGCCCATACAGAAAAATTAATAAAAATCTACTACTAATAAAAGAGAATGTGTATGACCGTTTAATCTATGGCTTACAAACTTGCACAATTGCGTTTTAAAAGATGGAAATATATTTTTGGAAGTATTTTTTAAATGTTCTTTTTAATTTTAATTAATTATAAATAAGCTAAATTTTATCATTTCCGTTTGTTAACACAAAAAAAAATACTGCACGAAGCTAAATTTATACCGTTTTAAAATTTTGGAAATTTTTTTTAATGGTACAAATTTGATTTTCTTACTGATTATTTCTGAATTTCTTCAAGTGTTTTTTTTGCCTAAATTTTACATGTGATGTTCCATTGTTGAATAAATTCAAAATATTTCATTCTTCTTTCAGATATTTAATCGTGTGACTTTTTGATAACTAGGGGAAAGAGAGTTCTATTTCATATCAGTTCAATTTACAATAGTTTACGTTCTTCATAGCCTTATGATAATATGGAATTTTGCTCCATTATTATGATTCATAAATACATTGAACAGAACGGATATGTTGTTGTTTATAATGGCCCTTGCCATGGACAAGCTCGCTGACGATGTCAGCGATTTTAAGCCAAGGAAGCATTTCTTGTTTAAGTAGCGCCAACTAGGACCAAGGATACGTCTTAGCAACTCACGCCTCACATTCGCTTGCACAACCCCTTTTTACAGGGGGGCACATTCACACATCTCACAGAAAGAACAGATGAAGAACAACCATGCCCGAACCGGCACTCGAACCCAGGATGCCCAGGAAGACGCGCTAACCCTAAGCCAGGACGCCGGCACAGAACGGATATAACGTTATTAAATAACAAGCTTTGACATCTATCACAGTTAATGCTTAAAAATATTTTTTGGAAAGATCATAAACATTAATTTGTGCATAAGAGACTTAATTGGATGTAAATATAATTATTTCTAGTGAACAAGCTGGTTGGATATTTTTTTGGAAAGATCATAAACATTAATTTGTGTATAAGAGACTTAATTGGATGTAAACATAATTATTTCTAGTCAACAAGCTGGTTGGATATTTTTTTGGAAAGATCATAAACATTAATTTGTGTATAAGAGACTTAATTGGATGTAAACATAATTATTTCTAGTCAACAAGCTAGTTGCTAATGGCGGCTAATTAAATTATAAAAGAAGAATCAATATAAAAGATATTTTTTTTAATTTCTTTTTTTCTTATAAAATAAGAAATAACTTCTTACATTTAAATATGAAATCTGGTGAATCAGTACTTTTTAATGTTTAATTGTTATAGTTATAATGTGTTATATAATATTATATAGTTATAGTTACAAAGTGTTATAAAGTTATATGAAGTATTATAAAGTTAGTTATATCAAATTATATAAAATCTTATAAATTGAGTTATATAAAATGATACAAAGTGTTTCAACGTTAGTTATATCAAATGTTATAAAGTTAGTTATATCAAATTATATAAAGTATTATAAACTTAGTTATATAAAGTGTTATAAAGTTGGTTGAATAAAATGTTATATGTTAGTTATATAAGACTATATAAAGTGTTATAAAGTTAGTTATATAAGATTATATAAAGTGTTATAAAGTTAATTATATAACAGTATATAAAGTGTTAAAATTTAGTATATATAACAGATAAGTTTCTCTAAAGTTTTAAACTTAAAATACTTCAAGTAAGTCGCATATTCCTTATGATGTTTTATGTGTTAGTCTGAAATCTAATAAAATAACTAATACGGTTTTATAACAATTAATCGTCCTTCACACTTTCAAGAAATTTATGTCTCTTTTACATATCAACTAGAAATAATTCGAAAAATTTCATCATTCTCATATAAAAGTTATCAGAAAACTCATGCTAGTAATTACTTCCAAAAGCTGTAATCCGTGTTATATGTTGAATCAATATTAACTAACAGATAAGACGAATTCAATTACAACTACATCTGCAATTTACAAGGATCAAAACTTCCTCATGATCAAAGGATTAATACAGAAAAGGAGAAGAAATATTTCGTTACAACTGTTGATTTATCAAGGAATAATTTCTTTTGTGTTTCCGTGAGTAAGATGGTTATCTATACTTGAAGATTGCTCGAAATTGTGGGGATAATACAAAAGCTTAAAGGGATTATACTGATGGAAGGGGAAATTATTAGCAGCCTTAGGGAATTATTTCGATGGCCGTTGTATTTGAAGCTCACTGTCTCTTTTCTCACGTGAGTCGAAAGTTTATTTTGAAGAGGTTTTATTATTTTCGTCATTTTAATGCTGAGAGATTTCTAGATGATATCTAGTAATGAAATTATTCCCAGTTGGAACGGCTTAATCTGCCATATTTACATAATTGTGCATATATTGCTTTAGGAAAGTTTAAAATGACTTTGTTTGCATTTACCCCCTAATTTATTTAATGATCATTAATAAATTAATTTCTTTCGATTTGTTATTTAAAAATAATTTTGCTCTGTTTGTTTAAGAATAGTTTTAACACTTCGTTCCAAGTAATTTGAAAATTTTGTGAGTGTCACTTAAACGTGACTAATTCCTATGATTTTAATTCGATATTTTTTCTCCTTTGGATTTTCCTTTAAAGCTAAATATGTTGAAAAGTTGAATTTTGGCAAAAATATCTATAATAGTTTTATTCAATATTTTAAACATTTTAGCTATTTGCATTGTAAAACGGTCATTTAAATTTGAATGCTATATTTATATATTTAAAAGCTGAAATTGTCTAAGAAATTAGTTCTAAATTTATAAGGCATTGTCGTCGCCTTATAAATTAAGAAATAATGTGTATTTATGCGCGTATTATAATGGGTTTAAAATTCGTTTGCCATAATCATTTCTAAATCTATTCTATAATTTCTCAACTACAGGAGCTGACTGCTCAGTTTAATTTATAGTTGTTTTAATACTTTAGAATATGAAAAAAATTGAAAATTTTATTCTATTTATCAGTCGAACAATGATTTTTTAGGATACTATGGAAATATTACTTATACCTTAGTTCAGGAATTAGATGATATATTTATTAAGATACCACTACAATCTTGATCGAATCATCTAATAAATTTTGGAATTAGAAGATTTTTTTTGTGATTGTTTCCTTTTTTTTTTGCTGAAAATATTACTTCCGATTTCAAAAATATTTTTATTTTACAGATACACTTTTGTTCCATCTAAATTTTTTTCATCTTATTTTATGCAAAAATTCAAAATTCAAAATATTTCATAGCATTTGTGAGAAAATTCACCCTGAACGTTGTCATATATCTTCTTAACCTGCTTTTAAAATATCTTCAAAAATTGAATTTCATTTTTTTTAATTGAAGGAAATTTGTAAAACTTTGTTTGCATTTCTGTGTTACTTTCATTAACTAATATAAATATATTCATACATTGTGCTTTTTGTGACGATAAAAAAGTACTTTTGCATTAATACTTTTAATTCTTTCATAGACTTTATTGTTTTAAATATTTATTTATTTAAATATGACGTTAAATTTATTATTGAACAATAGAGGTAGTTTTACTTTTAAAGTAGTCAATTTTGGTGATATATATATATATATACTTATAGCTAGCTCTATTTAGTTTTTGACAATGGAAAAAAATCACCCCATTAAACATAAAATGACATAATGAAAATGGAATGAATTTCATTGTAAGAATGAAAATTATTGTTGGAATAAGCTGGAATAATATTTATAAAAAATTAAAAAATTCAAATAAAAAAATTAACGCAACTAAATTTCTATAAAAAAAAATAATTTTTTGAATTTTAAAATGGTATAAAAAATCCATTTTGTACAATGATATTTTTGAGCGTTATCGCGAAAAGACTTTTAATCCCGTTTTATATTTGATTAATTTGTTGAATAATTAATATTTTAGATCAAAATCGTCCCGCTGTTCACTTTTATAATTCGAAGACACATTTCTAGTCTAAATATGGCCTAAGTATATTCAGGCGACATTTAGTAGTTCTGGGTCAAACTTTCTGGCCTATTTTGTGGCAGCAAGTGTTCTCCTTTATTATTAGAAGAGATTGTTGCATTTTGCCTGTTTATTACTATTAAAATTACTTAGTTATTGATTAAAATCATTTCTTAATTAATAATGTGGTTTTATTTAAATATAATGACTTTATGTTCTTTATTAATTAAATATTCTTTTTAAAATTTGTGAAAGAAAATAAAATTTTACAGCCCACAAATCTTTAACTCCTTCATAGATTCAGTTTTTTTTAATTTTGTTATTTTGTTGTCGTTATTTTTCCTTCCAATGAATCCAACTCCCCTATATTAATCAATCTGAGAATTTTCACTAAAAGTTTGATTTTTAAAGATACTATTCATAGTTATGATCTTTCCAGAGAAATTTCTTATCATTTTTTGGTATTTTTTTACATATTTTGAAAAAATCTTATCATATCTATAAAAATCATACCTATGTTTAAAATATTTATTGAATATCATATATTTCCCATGAATGAAATATAAATGAATCATATATTTCCCATGAATGAAATATAAATGAATCATATATTTCCCATTTATATGAATGAATATTTTTGTTGAAAAAATATAACAGATCAGTTCGTAAAAAATTTTTTTGTTGTTTCTATTGCAACAAATGTATAAAGATTAAGCTGCATAGTTGATAAATGGATATTGATTTCCTCCGAAGGTTGAGATTTTCCAACGAATTTTATTACAGTTTTGATAAAGTTCAAAGCAAGTCCGAGAACTACCCCTAAAAGCTGCCATGATAAACGTGTAAGTTAAATTAGTATAAAAACTAGATACTGCGAAACATCAAGTTGATTTATATATTGTTTCCAAGAACATGAACCATCTTAAAAGAATTTTCATTCTTCCGGAAGAAACCATTTTTCCCAGAATAAAAATGTAATAAAATAAGTCTTGTACTATAGTTTATCAAAGAAGATAGTATAGAAACTTTTCAACAGAGGAAACGGATTTCATTTTTTTCACGAAATACCAATTCTGAGAAAAGTTCCGAAATCGAAGATTTTTTAGAAGTGATAAGTACAAGCTTTGAAGGCTTAGAAGCAGATTTGAAGTAAATTAACACAAAATTAGAATTGATATTATCTATTTCAAGTAAGTACAAAAATTGATATGAATATATTTTTTCCTCGTCAGACCATACTCTAGTGAATCAACATGAGAGAAAAAGATTTAGTAGAAAAAATGTTGACGAATTTCTGAAGTTTTCTATTTTAAGAAGAA
Source organism: Argiope bruennichi (assembly GCF_947563725.1). NCBI lineage: Eukaryota > Metazoa > Arthropoda > Arachnida > Araneae > Araneidae > Argiope > Argiope bruennichi. Next base: position 10,078,761 of record NC_079159.1, read on the forward strand.
CCCAGAAAATGTTTTAAAACTTCTATTAGAAACACGTTCTTCCACTAGAAAAAAAAGATGTATGTGTGTTGATACGCTAAAACCTTTTTGTCTTATGTCTACCATTGTGGCACTGATAAATTTTGGAAATGTGTACTTTGGAGCGGTTTTTTTTTTGAAATTTTAATTATTTAAAAGTATTTAACAGTTTTTCTGCCATAACTTCTGAAAGTATTAATGTAGAAATATCATTTTCATACTACTTTAAAATTAAAAAATTATTACATCAGTTCAATCATTTTTTTAATTTTATCCTGAATTTTGAATAAAAAAAAATACTTTTCTGCCCGATTGTTAATTATGCATTTCATTGTTGCTATGATATTCAAACCATTTTCTTTATTTCATTATATATTTAATGACATGATTTTATTTTATTTTTAAAGCTAAGAATAAATATTCCACATATTATTTAAATTGTTGAATATATTCACCCACAACTTTAATCATCTTCATAATCTAGGTACAAATTCCTCAAAATTCTTGTTGGTACGTCACAGCTGGTAGTCTGTGTTTGTAGAACTTGCTATCAAAATTGTAATATAATATATTTTGAATGTAACAATATATAGCAAAAAGTACATTTTTCTTCAAGTTATTTAAGTTCGAATATGAATTTCCGCTTAAATTTTACTCTAATAAATATTATAAATTAAAGTTTGGAGAATAGTTAATTATTTTATAGAATTGAATACACACGGATGAAAAAAAGAGTAAATTTAAAAGTGGTAAATAAAGTAAAAACTCTGAATTGCAACGAATTCAGTGTATATTTTATCTATTAACAGTTTTTTAAAAAAATAAATTATATGTTTGATATGGAATTTTTGTTTCAAGAAATAGCAAAGAGACTAATCTATCAAAATTCTCATTTCTGAAATCAGGAATGTTGTTTAATCAGTTAGTTGTTCTTCGTATAATTCTTTCGTTACCTTGTTATTTATATATTATAATTCAGTGAAGTATTTATTTTTTAATGAGTATTAAGCTGCAATTTATTCATTTTTATATAAAGACATGTATTAGTAACTCTTAAAGTAGAAGATAGATGGCGACACGTTATCTTATCTTGAAAAAGAGTCTGAAAAATTTAACTAATAATAAACAGTTCGTTATGTTACTAAATAAAATAATAAATTTCAGATACAATAAATACTTCAAAAAAATAAATCCATATTCTAAAGAATCAAAAATGGTAGAATAACTCTAATACATTTATGAAATTATTTGCTTAATATTTATAAAAATACTATAAAGAAATTCTCTATCAGAAATTTAATATCGTTGCTATCATATGACACTGTCAAATATGAATACTCAAAGTAAAGCGATATTATAGAAAAGCCTATATCTTTTTAAGTTAACAACTGAAAATCAACATATAACATTTTATTACAATTACAACAGTTGCATACAAAATGCATAAATTGAGACTCAAGCAATATTCCAGGTGAGTAGCTGTTCGCCAAAATCGGCTAGCAGTGAAATATTTTTAAAGTTGCTCTTAATTTTTAATTCATGTTGCATATAATAAACTGCTGTAACTTAAAAGCCAAATTAGTGAACAAATCGCTATGAAAAATGATCAGTATAGTTATTTTAAGCCCTTTAAATTCAAAACGGCGTCTCGTATTTCCAAGGAAGTATCGGGTACTTCAAGTAAAGTGACTATGCTAATTTTATTTTAACAAGTTTCAGTGTCCTAATTATGAAATAAATATGTTACAAAAAAAATGACAAATAAAGGAGATGGGCTAAAAAATTCCATTTAGGAAGAAAAAAAAAAAAAGAGCTTTCCGTATCATAATAAAAGTACAGGAAAAAAGTTAATGGAATTATTTCTAAAATTGATGGATATATTTGTGATTAAAATTAATTTTTGTGTGATTTTAAAAACTGGTCATCCTACAAATGCTAAATGTCCCCTCTACACACTCGAAAGCGTTTTTTTATTTTAAAGAAATAATTTTGCTTCCTTTTTTTGTTGCATAGGTCTTAAAGTCTTATTTCGCAGTTGCTTTATTCGGAAAAACTGTATATATATATACAGCATTTTCACACTTTCCGAGTGAAGAGATAAAAATCTGTCAAGCTTAGCAAATCCCTTTACAAGTTACCTATATTTCCCTTTCCTAAATCTACATGTGTCAAAGAATCCCTATCAGAATCTCATAATATAAAATCACTGGGGGAAAATATTTCGGTCTCTATCGCTCTCTTGTGTAGTGGACTGACGTATCTCGTTGCATCTTGCTTGTATATAAATTATGGCACCCGGAGTTTTACGGTTTGGTTTATCCAAATATAGCACCCAGGATGGAATAAATCGAGTTTGAAAATTCAAAAGAGTCTTCTGTCTTTATGTTTTATATCTTTCTTTATCTATCTATCAATATTATATATATATATATATATATATATATATATATATATATAAATCATTATTCAGCCCATGATTATTTTTAATGTGAAATGTTAGTCTTGGAAATCAAAAATATTCTTTTAGCATCTGCTTTTTAGTTTCCAGACAAGCAATTAATGCTATTCTATGATCCAGATAAATTGCTATAAAAATAAAATCTTCCAAACCAAAATATTTTCTGGTATCTTTAATATTTCAACCCACGCAATAATGAGTTATTCAATTCTAGTTCTCCAAAATATTTGAAAAAGAACAGAGAAAAAAAATGAGGAAACTTTTATAAAGAGAAAGAGAATAATTCTATAATTCGAAATGCCAGAAATAGCAAGCAACGCTTAATATATGAATGGCTATTTATGGCATGGTGAATTTAAATTGCTTTTATCTGTTCTGGAAAATAATTCTGAAATCAAAGCGTTGATGTATGAATAATTATCTTTATAATATAAATTTAAGTGGGTTTAATTCAACGTAAGAAATATTTTTAATATCAGAACATTAGCGTCATTTGAAAAGATAAAATAAATGGAATATTTCATAGAAGGCACCCTTTGGGAATGAATGCTTTTTCTATTTTAGTCAAAAGCATTTCATTAGAGTTTTGTTATACTGAAATAATAAATTTGTGTAATGGAAATGACATAACATAATATGATTTCTCTTACTATTTGAGATTATATTATAAATTGGAGAGTCTTTCAAAACCGAACAGTGCTTCAAAAAAATATTAACTCTCATTCAAACAACACAATGCTTGAAAAAACTGTTTTGTCTATAGAAAGTTCAATTTTTTAAAATTCTGTTGCAGAAAATTGTAATTATATCATTCTTCAATGAGCGAATTAAAAAAAGCGAATTAATTTTAATAATGATGAGTGATTGATATAGATGAATTTCGATCGGAGTAACATGGAAGTGAAAAAGAACCAAGTAATAGATAACATGAGAAAGAAAAATTTGGAACAAAAATCCTCCTTGCAAGGGTGGGAGATAAAAAAAAATCAACACACAGTTGGCCGGCATTTAGCCTAACCTGTATCGAGTGCATCCCAGCTACTGCTAAAATCAATTGATGGTCTCTTTCATTTTTGATTTTAACTAATGAGTGAAGTGCAAATTTTGATGTCACCAGGAGCTTGTTTCTACGCAGCCCCAGGCGGTGTAATTTTTTATCTATTAATTTAATTTTGTTTTTTTTCCTTTTATTATTTTTTCATCATTTTGGATGACAATTAAACTCTTAATGTGAAAAAAAAATGCCAAATACATAAAAAATATATATATTGTTACGGATTTCCGGGTTCGTTTAGAGAGTAGTAGTGATATGGTGTGGACACAATCAGCAGACCTCAGTAGAAAAACAACGTGTTTATTTACACGAAGAGGTGAACACAAAGAAGAGGAACACACAGACGACAGTAGCCTACAGGTAGTAATCGTTCCACATCACACGAAGCTTCTAGACAGAATCTAGCAGGGGAGGCGATCCTGGGAGCTTCCTTCGCTCTACCTTCTCTCTAACGACTGAACTCCTCGCTTTAGCTGCCGACTCACTACTTCTCACAACTGGCTACTACACAAATTAACGACGACAAGATTCGGCACACAGCAGTTCAGTACTCGTTCCACACAACGCTGGTAATTCGCCATTGCTTCGCTATCCTCTCGAAGACTCATTACATGCCGGCGACTCCGACTACTCACTCACAAGATTTCCCCGCAGCTTGAGAGTGCCGGCCTTTTATAGTTCTCGGAAGGCAGAGCTAGAAACTTCTAGACCAATCAGGGCATATCTGGGTGTATTTCGGTTCTGAGTGGATGGATCGTGAAAGTTCTCAAAATTTCCACCATTATCCATTTTGTCGCCAAAGTCCCAATGGTCGCCAAGTTCATCACCAAGCTCTGAGGCCATTGACGCGGCACTCGCTCAACACGCACAGGATAGATCGTACAACGGTTTTTCCCCCGATGACACTATTCATGCCGGGAAGCAAAATTACAGGTTTGTAACAATATATATCAGAGACGTGCTACTTTTCAGCAGGGTGCTGCTTCAGATAAAAGAACGAGCCGCGCTTGAATAAAACATTTATATATAAAAATGAAATGATGCATTCATTACATAGATTAATTGCAAACTGCTAGACGAAACAAATTATACCAGATTTTGCAATTTATTTGTGTAGTTGTTTAATCTAGAATCTAAATTAATCTTGCATAATCTTCAAAGAAACCTGATTTTAACCTTATTTTTAGTTAGAGGAAAATAGCGAAATTAATCCGTATTTTAAAATTGTATCTTTGAATCAATAATTTTTAAAAATTGTTTGATATCTGAATTTTAATTTATAAAAAAATACTTAGATTCTTTATGTTGGTAAAAATGTTAAGTCCTGACATTTCTATTAATTTTTTCAAATTGTTGAGTTTTCGTAATGTACGATTTTTTTAGCTTAGTGCTTCTCATATCAACATTAATAAACTATTTGTTACAGAGAGGAGTTTTTAAATTAATAGTCATTACATTATTTAAAATTATTTGGTGATGATCTGTTCCGTTTCGGTAAACCTTGAGCCGGCCATTTTATCCTCAAAACACTTTGACTAGACACATTGTGGTGCTGGAATGTGCAGAGATTTATTGGTTAAAAAGATTTCCTTTGAATTTGGTTTCATGAAGAGGGTTTCATTCCTGTATTTACAAATTAGAATATTTAAATACATTCATATTTGTTAACCAGCAGTAGTCTACCCGAAAGTTTCTCGTAAAATTTCCAATAAAAGTCCCTAACTCACCATAAAATTGGAGATTTTAAATAAGACTACAAATACCTTGCATGGTATTGGTAAACGATAGTAACGAAACATAAATTTGGTGTGAATCTAGCATTAACATTGAATCTATCACTATAATATGTATTTTGAACGTTTTTTTTTGATAACTGATAGACAAGAAATTTGACATAAAAATACAATTCTTGTTACAAAATATATTTAACTTCATTGATTTGTGTTTATGAGTTATTCCGTTTACATGCGTGATAAATTTCAGGTAGACAGTATCAATATTTCATATGGTAATCTGTATGTGAAATATTAAGGCAGACAGTACCTATATTTTATATGGTAATCTGTATACGAAATTTTAAGGAAGACAGTACCTATATTTTATAGGGTAATCTGTATACGAAATTTTAAGGTAGACAGTACCTATATTTAATAGGGTAATCTGTATACGCAATTTTAAGGTAGACAGTACCTATATTTTATATGGTAATCTGTATACGGAATTTTAAGGTAGACAGTACCTATATTTTATAGGGTAATCTGTATGCGAAATTTTATCTACCCTGTTCTTTCAGATTTGTAATTATCGTGTTCCCTTGTATTCGAACAGCCGAATAGATTTCCTCAGAATAGAATTTGCTCAACTTTTGATAGAAATCTACAAATTTTATATAAGGGCCATATACCAAATTTCATTCATCTAGCTCAAAATAATTTTTAGTTATTAAGAAGTTACATACAAACAGATATAATGCCAAAAACTTGCTTTTCGAACTCAGGGAGATTTGTAACTGGTAGCTTTGTCAAAATCTTCAGTTCGAATTTTTGATCATTGCAATGCTTCCTATTAGGTACTTGAATGTATTTTGATCCATTTTTCATTTTAAATAGACATTTATTGAGAAAAATTGATACAATATATATCAATCAATATTATTTTCATCACTTTTTACAACTTTTTCCCAATTATGTTCAATGTAAGTCTTGCCATTTATTGTCGTCGAATTTTTTTGACCTTCCAGGCCATTCTTTGTCTTTGACATCGAAATCACCAATCTTAAATCCTTGAAACCAAAATCCACAATTGTAATATGACGGAGCGGAACCACCATAAAGTGTCTGATGGTCTTCGGCAGCAGATTTCTTCAAATCGAACAAAAAAAGTAATGAATGCCGAAAATACAATTTGTAGCGTTCCATGATTGGGGCCTTTATACACTGAATAGCTCAATAATACTAACTGGAAAAATTTCAAAATGATAATAATAAAGTAATAGTCAATTAGTAAAACCCAAAACATTGTCGTTTATATGGATACTTCGCATGATTACCGATAGATGTCACTGATTAAAATACATGTAAGCACCTAATATACATTTAGTATACAAGATGCACAACGGAAAACATGAAAACAATAAATTCTTGCAATTAATATATGTGCCAAAGGCGTCTAATCATACACATTCAAATAATCAACTGCTGGTGTCCCGGTAAGTAATCTGAAATAATTCTCAGTCGCCACATGCCCCAGGGAGCATTCAGTGGTCACTATAGATAATTGTTTTCCCCCACTCCCGCACTTTCATAACGTCCCGCTGACTGCTAACGAACCGTTGTGCTCTCTCCAAGGCTAAGAATAATTTCTGTACCATTAAGATCGCTTAAGACTAATTCACGGAAGAGTAGAGTTGTAATTCTCCTTCCTCATACTCGACTGCTCTCTCCAGGTAAGTGTTCTATTAGAATTCTCCCAATTGATGTAGTTTTCAAATGAGCATGGAAAATTGCTAAGATTAATGCGAAGGCAACGTGATACTTCTCGCTAATTGCTTCGTCTCAAAATAGAGTTTCATTGTAATTTAAATGTGAAAGCGAGGTCGTTGTTAAAGCAATTTAGAAGTGAAAACATGGGCATTTTGAGCTATACTCCAATTAGGAAAATGAGTAATTACTATTGTCGTGAAATAAAAACCAAAGTATCCTCCTCTTGGTAACCTTAAAAGTCATTGAAATTTGAAAAGGACAGAAAGGAGACGTTTAGTTTGAAATTCAAAGGTATATATTTATGTAACAAAATTTATATCGCATTCAGAAAGTTCATTTTGTTGAAATGATATCTACTTCTAATTAAGTGAGTTTACATAATCAAAAGACAGTGATTATTCAATAGACCCGGGAATACCACAAATTAGGAATTTATGTCAGAAACTGCCTTATTAGTGCAAGAAGATGATGTTTGAAATTTATATGATATTGCTCGCTTTTCTAAATCCCTCAAAATACTGCCACGAAGATGTAAAGAATTGTGCAGTTAGTTTAAACAAATGCAATTAGATATTTAAAGAACTAAGCAATTTACAACGGCACAAGATCGAGAACTTACCCATCACTGATGGGCTCAGCTTTTATACATACATAGAATGTTCGAGAGCAATCCAATTTAGATATTTAAGAAAGTTATAGAGCTCTCCAGCTCTTAGGTAAAAAATAAATAGTATTTTAAATAAAAGAATTCCAGTCTTTGAATAAAACATCGTGGCTTGGATTCGAATCATCTAAAAACTCAAAATAGCAAATCCAGTTTTAAAAGAATTAATTAATCCGGAAATTAAGTTTTATAATAACACAGTTTTATCTTTATAAATTTATCAAATTTTTACAGAGGAATATATTTCATATGCAATTAGTTATCATATTATCGATATCAATGGAAATAACATCTTCTTTCAAAGAGAAAGGTAATGAGACAATATGGGGCAAAATGTTGAAGATGTGACCATCTTTTCAGTCCTGGAGTAAAGGTACCTATGTTATTGGAAAGCTTCTGCCAAAATCCCCTAAGACCATGAATTCTGACTATTTGCCAGGTTCTGACTATAGCTATTACTTCCAGAAAATTGAACATATAATACTATGTGAGCTTGATCGCAAAACTAATAACTGCAACGTTTGAAAATTAGGGTTTTTATTTAAAAATTTACAACACACCTGCAAATGCATCAATTTTGAAAACAAATATTCTTTTATATACCGTGGAAAATTATTAAAAAACCGTAACAATTATTTTAAGCAATTTATTGGACTTAATACAAATTTTAGGAAATTATACTGATTATAGAATGATAAAATTATTTAAAGCAATTAGACTAAAAACATGTGGCTATAACTAACTTCCTTGCAAACTGAGATAGACAGTCATAATTCAAAAACAATGCAGGAAGAAATTTAAAGTTTTGTTTTCGTATGTGATAACTGCCTTTTGAGATTTCCCTTGGTAGTACGGGAAAAATCCCCATTAGTCCATATGTTCCCATTAGTTCTAGTCATTGTGAAGCAGAAATCCATATTATTCTAGTCATTGTGAAGCAGTAATCCATATGATTCTAGGAACTGTGAAGCAGTGAATCCTTTCACACCATACATGTGCATTCGATAATCACAAGCATGCTCTACATAAAAGTGTATGAATTTTCTGAAATCATTTTTTGTGTCTTCATTTCATTTAAATATTTAGTAGGTTATGTCTTTTGCTGGCAATAGTGTATGAACTATGAAGATAAACACATATGAAAAGCTTCACAAAATTGCAAAATTGATTACCGCTTAGATTTTTTTTAACGTGTGGTTGGGTCTGGGAGAGTTAAAAACAGTTATCCTGAAGAAATTACGCGACATTTCTGGTTTTGTTTTCAGAATCCTGCATATGATAATATCCTGCTTCCTATTATATGTGTATCTTGTATCCACATGTGTACCCTGGACACCTTCTTTTAACAATTAAATACAAAACTTGGCACATAATTACAGTTTGGATCTTTAAAGGATTTGGTTTAAAATTTGATACAAATCAATTAAACAATTACAGATACATACATTTAAAATGCTAAATCTGTATACCAAATTTTTATTTAACTTCTTTCCATTTTCTAGTTATTGTGCTCATTTATACTTGGGCAGACAGACAGACAGACAAATCTATTCTAAATGGATTTCATCAAAATCGGGTCTTCACAAGTTGTCTACACCATATATTAAATTTTATTATTCTAGCTCAAAGTGTTTGTATTGTGTTTACAGAATAGACATATGTAAATTTCATCAAAATCGGGTCTTCACAAGTTGTCTACACCATATATTAAATTTTATTATTCTAGCTCAAAGTGTTTGTATTGTGTTTACAGAATAGACATATGTAAATTCCATCAAAATCGGGTCTTCACAAGTTGTCTACACCATATATTAAATTTTATTATTCTAGCTCAAAGTGTTTGTATTGTGTTTACAGAATAGACATATGTAAATTTCATCAAAATCGGGTCTTCACAAGTTGTCTACACCATATATTAAATTTTATTATTCTAGCTCAAAGTGTTTGTATTGTGTTTACAGAATAGACATATGTAAATTTCATCAAAATCGGGTCTTCACAAGTTGTCTACACCATATATTAAATTTTATTATTCTAGCTCAAAGTGTTTGTATTGTGTTTACAGAATAGACATATGTAATTCCAAAGACATTCTTTTTAGGTTCAGAAATTTTTAAGAGGACATTTGTCAATATTTCGAATTCGATTGTCTTCATAATTACAATATTTTTTTGTATCCTTCGTATAAGACAATGTAAAAGAGAAAAATAAATATGAAACTATTTTTTCTGTGCTATTCTGTATTCGATTTCCTTTATACGTGTGATATTTCTTTCACTCATAGTCATCCTCTCTGTAATGATTCATCGTTCCAAAATTGAGTTGATTGAGACAACGCCTCGTAAGTTTCATGTATATTTTTACGAATGATCCTATTTCGTGAAGTTTGATGTCTTAATATATATTTTGTATACCAAGTATCCAGAAAAATACCGCAATCCATTCAAAAGATATATTCCATGAAAGCAATATGTTTGAGAACCTTGTTTACAAAACCCATCTAAAAACAACTACTGCAAGCTCTCTACGGATTGCATGAAAGAAAACAATAAATTCTATCCTTTCATTGTCTTATCGAAAACACATTTTTCACAGATTAATGGTTGTTGTGTTTGCTATCCAATATTATAAAGCGGTTTGCAAATACTTTGAACAAAATATTTTTACTGTCTCATTTAAAAGGAAGCATTTGAATGATGTTTTTTTAAAAAAAATATATGTGTTTATTTTATTTCTTTAAAAAGAGAAAATTTTTACTTATCAACTTCTATTATGAAACATATAGGTTATTAAACAATTAATTAATCATTGAGACAGGCATTAATTAATCATACATTTATTAGCCAATTATTTAAAATATATATTTCTATGGCACATGTCTTGACTAGAAATTTCTATTAAATATTATAGCTCAAGAGTTTTTATAATTCAAATCAAATAATTCCCTATCAAAATATGTTTTTTATAATTTTGAAGTTTTCTTTCAGTGTAAGAGGCCTAATTTTTTCTGATCAAAATATTATAAAAATATTTTGATTCTATTTGCCCATTATTTCAAAAGTTCAGGGTGATCATAAATGGAAATGAAACTTTTTAAGTTCTTTGATGAGAAATTTACGCCACTGAATTTATAATTTGCTTTAAGCGTGCAGTAAAAGATGTAATTTCAAATATGTAATATATTGTTACGAAATTTCCCGGGGTTCGTTTGGATAGTTGGAGTGATATGGTGTGGAGAACACTCAATCAGCAGTAGAAAATAAAACAACGACGTTTATTTACACGAAGACACACAGGACAGCACACAGACAACAACTATATACAGCATAGGAGACGATTATCTTCAGCCGAGACGTGCAGCATATAACAAGACTCTCTACTGGAGACAGTAGCGCACAGCTTAGTTCAGCACTAGCTTCACTCCGTCGCTGCTCTGCTTATCCCTGGAAGACTACTCTTCACCGTCGATCGCGACTACTCTTCTCTGCCGCTTCCGACTACTCTCCGATCTAGTTCACGACCCCTAAATTCACGACCACTCCCCGGTAGCTGCAGCTCCTTTTATAGGTATCAGGAGGCGGAGCTAGAAGCCTCTCAACCAATCAGGAACGTTCGAAGCGTAACTCGGTTCCTACTGGACGGATCGGGAAAATTCTCGATGTTTCGGGTATAATCTATTTTGGCGCCAAAGTCGCCAAATTCGTCGCCAAGGCGCCAAATGGTCACCAAGTTTGTCGCCAAGTTCTGGGGCCTCCTATGGAACCAGCTATGCTGGGAAGCAGCATCACAGGTTCGTAACAATATAGTATTACTTCTAAATTCCATACTAAAATTTTCAAGTTATTTTTTTAAAACGAATGTTAGTACAATTTAACTAAAAATGATCACTTAAGTAGGGTTGATATTTAATTATGTACCATCTATGCAGTAAGACCACACATGTGCATAAACTGTATAGTAGTAAGTACTTGTAAGAACTTGCTATTGTCCGCTCTTTTAGCTCCTGTGTAATCTTTCTTCTGCGCAAGCGTAACTTAATGGAATCCTTAATGGAATAGTGTAAATCCATCTTTATCTGTCAAAGGGATTTTTTTTCTCCCTTTTGCACGTCACACTATCATCAAAATAATTCATGTGGTTTGATAGACATTTTGTACATAAAAAGTGTCAATTTCTCTGTTGATATAAAAATATACACCTAACAGATTTTTTTAAACTTTTGACAGAAAAATCAGTCTTTAAGTCTGATGTAACTGCTTTTCACTAGAATGGACAAGGAATGATGGAGAAGATGAAGGAGAATAAAGCCCTAAAGAAAATAGACACTGAAATCCTCTTTTATGCCCTCAACTTTTATTTATCTTATGCTATCAGCTGCTTTATTTTTATTATAATGCAAATATAAAATCATTTCTTCATTTATAATGTTTAATGAGTTCCATGACAAGTTTTTATTTTAGACTTGAACACATAGAATGGCTTGTAACCGGGAATTATAGTTTTCTCCATTTATTCCATCAGATCCAATCTTTTCTAAGAAAAAGGACATAAGATTCTCATGTCCTATTAAAACAGAATTTTTTTAAATATTTCAATGTGCATATTTTGTTAAAAGTTCAAAACAACTCTCTTCTGTCTGATGCTTTATTGGTATTATAAATTTAAATATCTCATTTAAGAGATTTTGTTTTAATACAGGATATACAAGAAATTGAAAACAAAATGCATATTTAAGTGAAAACTGATTTTCAAAGAAATTGTTGGAAAAGTCCTGAATTTGTTCTTTTGGTGTACATGAACATTATTGCGGTTTTTGTGTTTAGCCTTGTGGTGAGAATAGAACAGTTTTTATTTAAGCCTTCTCTTTGACACAACTTGTCAAAAATTTGAAGCATATTTACAATTTGTGCGGCGAGATCACCAGCCAAACTTTACTTATTGAATATGTTCTAGTGCGAAATTTTTAAGTTCACATACAATGACAAGTAAGCAAAGAGAAGTCACTTATTTAGGTATATAGTCCAAAATTAGACACAGAAATATAATTTTAGGGCAAAAAGCATATTATAATTTCTCCTATAGCACTTTTGGTCCCTTAGTTAAAGCTTTTATATACATTTGGACGTACAGGCCGTCAGATCTTTGACTTCTTGGTTTCATATTTAATGCAGATTTCTTATTCTGTTAAAAAAAGTAAATTTTATTGATTAAAATTGTTATTATTATATAATTGAGCTATAGAATTCGCCTGTATGTTTATGAACAGATATTACTGCATTTAGATTTCTTAGCGAAAGAGAATTTGGTAAAAATCTATGAATTTGTTTAAAGGCATTGTATCAAATTTTCTCTATCTACCTTGCTGTATATTTGGATTTTTGTATTCAGAGGCAGACAGACAGAGCACAGCAAGGGATTTCTGCGAAATGTGAGATTTTTATTACAAAAATTTCATAAGACTGTGAGCCTGAAGTTTTCAGGAAAAAAACATTTTTTAATTGTTCTTTGTCTATATTAAAGGGAAACTAAATAAGAAACAATGCAAATAATTCGCAATTCAGGACAATAAATGAACTGAAGAAAAATATATCTATCAATTTAAACATATCTATTAAGACCATTAAGTGTTAATGCCAATGCTTATATAAAAAGGGAATGTAATCAATTAAAATAAAAAATAAAATAAAATAAACCAAGCATCGCGCTCACACGCACACATCAAACAAAATCTTGTTATGATCTTTGCAATTTTAGATAGTTCCATTGCCAAAATGCAAGCCTTAATCAATCGAAAGAATACTTTAAAAAATAAATTGTTCTAAAATTTGTCTTTCTATTTTAGAAACCAGCTCAGAATGCTATATGTTCTAATATTTCCACGATTTGAGAATTACGCATGGAGATAATTAATGAATTAATTTAATTGTTTAAAAAAATTCGCATATTAAGAAATATCTTGTTTTGGCAGAATATTATGGATGTGAATTAGTAAAAAAAAAAAAAATGAGATTCGAATCTGCAGTACTGTAGTATTGTAATGTTTCAAACTTGCCTCATGTATCTTTATTTTATTTTGATGTGTTCATTTATTTTATAAAGCTTTAAGGTACATTCAGAAATATATTTAAAAAAAAATGAGATTCGAATCTGCAGTACTATGTACTGTATAATCCACAATATGCTTGAATATAAATCCGATTGTTAAATCAATTAAATGTATTGTTGCAAATTATTTTCGAAAATATATTTGAAAATTAAATCAAAACCGGAATAAAATTTTCCCACAAAAATAAAAAAAAATGGATTATCAAAAATCTTTTTTTTTTGTATTTTAAAGGGTATAAAAAAACTGTTTTTTGCAATAATATACATATTTGTGTGTGATATTGTTATTGAGGGCAAATGTAAAAATTTTGATTAAAATTTTGAAATTTTTTTTTATTGTCTTTTATTTGCCAAATTTGGTTGCTCTCGTTTGATAGTCTGAACGTAAAAATATTCATTTAGAAATATGATCTTGAATTGCGTTCTTTACAGATAATGTGACAGCAGTAAAATTTTTTATATTAATAAAATTTATCAATTTTTAAACCAATGTTCATCCAATTAACGAAATAGAGACTCCATTTAGAATCGTTAAAATAACGAGCATTATGCATTTGCGAGTATCCGTCAATTCCACATTTGCATCTCGCCCTTCCTCTTTTCTAATAGAAGATGAGCTTATTTTCCTGACACGAACCGGGGTAAGCAAAGAGCGTACTTTATGGTAACACTGTGACAGCTGTCTAAAATTTGACAGCGACAGCCCGCGGTGGAAGCTTGGATTGCGCGCCAGTACTTGGATGTATTTTTCTTTATAACCGCACGTCAATGTTTATTTTTAACGCTCCTCAGATATTTTAAATCTGTCAAAAATGGAAGTTTATTTTGGTTACATGATAAATGAAGCCTTCGTTGTTTGTTTATGTACTTTTTCTAGTACTCTGGTCTGGTAAAATAAAGAGCATGAGCCAGTTCCCGGGTTGTTAGTATTTGGCAAATAGAGTTATGTCAATATTAAAATATCTTTTCTTTTCCAATGTTTTTAAATAAATATGTATCATAAGTTAAAAAAATAAAGCATGTGTCATATTTCAAAGATTCAATCGATGAATCATGTAATAAGTTCACGGATATGACAGCAAATATGTTACTCGCATTAAAAATTATAAGTATTTTCTTATTTATATTTAAATTCAAATAATAAATAAAAATTGAAATAGATTCGAGTAATTACTACAAACATTGTAGTAAAATAAGGCTTTAGGAATGATTAATATAAGACGATATTATTTTTAAAAATCTACTTTTAATTAATGCACCACTGAATACGAAGTGCTGCTTATTTCTTAAAATGTGAATGCACGATATTCATTTAATATCTCTATAAAAATGCAATGATAAATTCACATTATATAATAATTAGAAACCTGTAAAATGTTCAGAAGTTTCATTAAAAAAAGCTTTTTTCAAACAAACGTTTAAACAAAATGTTCAATTTAGAAAAAATCTTTATTTCAAACATTTTCTTTTTACTTTCTTGTATACCAAGTATAGAGAAAGTATAGTTATTGTCACAATGTTAGAACTCGTGATTTTGACGCATCTTCACTTTTATTCCTTTTCAAACACAAAAAAAGTGTTCTAAAAACACTTTTTTGAAAATGTGCGTCTGTCTGTGACAAAGATAAATAAAAAATGCTTAGAGCTAGACGGTTGAAATTTGGTATACAATCTTTGCTCTAAGTTTGCAGATTTATATCAAATTTTGATTAAAATCTGTTCAGAGCAAGTCCATCTGTTTAGCTGTTCAAATATAAGTTGCATGATAATTGCAAAACGAAGAGAGCTAGATAAATAAGATTCGGCACACAGATTTACCATCTATAGTATAGATACTTGTCAAATTTTGAGACGGATCCAAAAGCAGGTTGACTGTCTGTCGGTCTGTACTTTTTAAAAAACGCGATAATTCTAAACTGCAATGATTTAAATGTATCAAATTTCGTATGGAATTTCGTGACTGTAGGTGCATTTTTGTGACAAATTTTTATTTCAATCGGTTAAGAAAAAATGCATCTAAACTACAAATTCAATTTTGGGATAATGCTGATGGTATTCTAGCGATTAATCGCTAAAAAACTCATCAAGGATCATACGATCAATATAGTAAAAATACTAAATTCACACTAACATTTAATATTTCGTAACTATTTTCCGCCAGTGATATGCAAGGCGTCCTCATGCATGACGAGAAAATTTTAGAAAGATCGCTTCAACTGTTTAAGTTTATGTTGCAGATTAGAGTAAAAATAATTTTTACGATGCAGAAAAAGAAAAATATAGCATTCTAAAAATTTTCAAGAACTGATTCATCTTTTCTAAATTCTAGGCTCTTTAATACAAATACATTTAAAATTATTCTAAAATGCCGTATAATACTGATGCAGCTCGGTAATGGTATGCCGTATAATACTGATGCAGCTCGGTAATGGTATGCCGTATAATACTGATGCAGCTCGGTAATGGTATGTCGTATAATACTGATGCAGCTCGGTAATGGTATGTCGTATAATACTGATGCAGCTCGGTAATGGTATGCCGTATAATACTGATGCAGCTCGGTAATGGTATGCCGTATAATACTGATGCAGCTCGGTAATGGTATGCCGTATAATACTGATGCAGCTCGGTAATGGTATGCCGTATAATACTGATGCAGCTCGGTAATGGTATGCCGTATAATACTGATGCAGCTCGGTAATGGTATGCCGTATAATACTGATGCAGCTCGGTAATGGTATGCCGTATAATACTGATGCAGCTCGGTAATGGTATGTCGTATAATACTGATGCAGCTCGGTAATGGTATGCCGTATAATACTGATGCAGTTTGGTAATGGTGGGAAAGAAATTTCTGACACAATGTCTCATTTTGTCTTGCAAACTAACCAACTACATCGAATTTGCTTGTAAAAGCACTTTATCAATATAATACCATAAATTCCAGTTAAACTATTTTAATATCTAGGATTGCTAAGAAAGAATAAAATGTTAAAATTGCTTAGTTATTATAATTGTTGTGAAAGTATAAACGATGCTCAGAGTTTACAAAGGATAGAAATTTAATCGTGACAACTACATAATTTCTATTCAAACAATTTAAGTATTAGGAAAAAAGTAATAAATCTCAGAAATAATTCTATTTTGTAAAATCAATATTAAATAATGATATTTATGATTGTATTTTTGGTATGTGTTCGGTAAAATATAATGTTATGCTTGTAGGATATGTTAAAATATGTTTCAAAATTCATTTTAGACATTGAGAATATAAGTTTTGAGCATTTATAAGCCGTTATAAATAATATAATTCATGAAACCTTAGAAATTTTAAATACTGTATATAATATGAACAAAGAAAAACGACGAATAAACTATAACATACTAGTTTGTAAATTAAATTTCGGATAATTGAAATATTGTCCTTGTAAGTAAATATTGTTTAAGATTAAATAAGTTTTAGATATATTGATAAATATAAATTATAACTTCTGTTTTATTTTTGTTTTGTTTTGAATATCATTAAATGTATTCAATTAAATGTAAAGACAATTTTTTTAAAAATGATTTATAGAATGTCTTTACAATACCAAATACCGAAATAGCCTTAAAAAGTAATGATTAGAGGAAATAAATCTGCATTGCCATAAGTTTTTTTTATTAAAAAAAACAGCTTAGTAAATGAGATTAAAACAAAATTTTCTAGATTAAAGAAAAAAAATCAGCTTATAAACTTTTAAAAGCGCCTCTTTTTTATAATCATATACATATAATCATATACATATATGATTTTATATCATATAATCATATCATATATGATTATAAAGAAATACATATGAGAAAGACATATTTCACATTTATATTTCTCAAATTATCTAGAGGCAAGAATAAAATTATTATAATAATTAAATATATTATAAGAATTTGAAAATGTAATTGAAGATATTTTTGTCAAAATATCTTTGTTTTGAACGGAAAATGATTGTAAAAGGTCATTAAATTAATGATAACATAACTAATAAGTAACTTAAAATCTGCGGTCTATTTTATCCTCAAAATTTTTTAACACGTGCATAACAAATTTCACTTAATTTTATTGAATTATTTTGAGGTTATTTTTTTGAACCAATCATCCAATCATAGTGAAACATTTATTCTTTGGAAAATGTATTTTAAAATTCACTTTATATTATCTCATAGAAATTAATGTCATTTTAATTACTCTAGAAATTAATGACATTTCCTAGTCATTTTTTTAGTAGAATTGTCTAAAATAATCAGACTACGCGGTTAGGCAGAGATTTAAAATAAAGCTTTCAAACATTATTTACAAAGAGTTTTTAATGAAAGTAAAATAAATTATTCACTTCCAGTTAAAGATATCACTATTTTGAATTTCATTTTTGTATTTCTGAAATTGCGTATGTGTAGTCTTATCTAACAAAAATTAGAAAAAATGAAATAATGACTATTTCAGTATCTACAAAATTTAAGCTTTATTTTCAGATTATAAAATAAAGCTTTAATTTTTCATTGATAAATTAAAGCTTTCCACACCTTCAAATCTTGTAAGATGTTTCAATTGCTACTCTTGTTTATTCTTTTAATCTTTATTAACAAGAGAATAGTACCAAATAAGCAATATTTGGCGATTTCTTGAAACATTGGAAAAAAATAATTTTAATATGGAGCCATTAATTATCACAGATTATGGAATTGTAGAGGAAGACATATGAGTCATATCTTGCGAAAACATAATGGTGTTTTGGTTAGGAGGATTTGAAGCTTGAAATCACGTAGGCAATGAATAAAGAATAAATGGCAATTTTCATCATCATCTTTTAATCGCATATATTTTTTTACCTGCTTTTACCAGAATTACATTATTATTATGTATGCTTCGTTGAAAGCAGATGCGTATTTATAAGGTTGACCTGCTTTTACCAGTAGTACTTAATTATTACGTATGCTTCTTTGACAGCAGATGCTTTTTTAAAAGGTTGACGTAGAAGTATGACATCATAGCTGTTATTTCATCTCAAAATCGGTCGAGCTCCAAAACTTTGTTTGCCACTTAGAAAAATTGAAATGAAAGTTTAAAAAATTATCATTATATTAATACTTATATATATATAGAGGGATAGAGACCGATAAAGAAGTCTCGTCATTGTTTCAAACCGATTTAAACTGGTTAATGACTTAAATCAATTAAGACAAATAATGACTTAAAAATAATAATGATCTCACATGATATAACTTGAAATTTGCGATCGTGGATTTCATTTTGATTTTTCTCCAGTTTTTTTTTCAGTATGTTCTATCGTTCAGCGTTTTAATGACCATTACTAACAACTCTCGTATAACTTTAAAGTATGATAAATGTATAGAATATACACAATGGATTACCTTATTCAGATCTCTCAATACAGAGTTTTTTGATGGAACCATAATTAAAAATTCGCTTAAAAACGCTAAAATATATTGAAGGTAATTTATGTGCTTTAGACATTGCAGTGTCAATAAATGGGAGAAATTAAACACGTCCTTTAATAGGAAGAATGGGCAAAATTGCCTATCAAGGAGGTAATCTATTTAAACTAAATCTTTTCAAACATATTACATTTTTGACATATTCCGAATAAGTGACCATAATACATACTTTGTTTTAGATAAATTTCTGATTTCCTGCAGCGTAATCTCCCTTTAATATTTCCTCATCCGTGGCAAAATCTAAAATAACTAAGGATAATAAATAATAGTGCTCTCAAAACAGAATTTCCACCCACTAGTCTTCTGTCAAAGTTCCTGAATTAATTTAATCGTTCCTTTCAAACATACCAATAAAAAAAATCAAATTAATTTTAAATGGCTCCTTCAACAAATGGCAGAACATTAATCATGTACTGTAGTTGTACAATCACGCATTTTAAGAGCGTTTGTAGTTCATCATTAGAAGCAACTGAATAAGTAACACATAATTTATTCCCTTTTATTAACTGTCCCTGTATTTTAAAACCGCGATGTTATAATCAATGATATTAGCAGCACTAAATTCATGAGCTATTGAAAACGCTATTTTGTGTACAATGGGTCCTTGCTTTAACTCAGCGTAAGATGAATAGACTTTGATGTCTCAGCGTGCGATTAACTTTCACGACTCTCTTTTCCTTTCTTAACTTCCGACTATTTTCTTAGACTGTTATCTCGTCGTGTCTTCGTGGTATTCTTCCATTTAACTATCACCCATTAATTCATTTAAGTGCTAATGTACGTCAGAGCCTGACTTCAATTTCCTGTTGAGGTAAAAAGAAATAGTTAGGGACCTCGTTAAAGATTCCCAAAAAGCTGCATCGAGCCCTGAAACCATATTTGACGCTAAATTACCTTAAACCTCTTTTCATATATTCATTACAGTGACTTCGTGGTTGCTTTTAATCGTTGTCGTGTGCTTTTGAGTCTGAAAATAATTTTTTTTTTCTCCGAAAAGGTATATGATCTTGTCTGGAGTGTCTCTTCTTGCTTTTGTAATGCCAACTGTTAATTGATAGAAAGATGATAAAAATATTTAACAGAATTAGTGAAGTTAAAAGGAATTGCTAGTTCCGTAATCATTCATTTAATCGTTAACAAGATTATTTTATCTGATATGTCAATAATATTGAAAGTAATGAGCTTAGAGTTAGTAAGTTAGTTAGTAGAGTAATTAATGAAGTCACTCCAAACTTTATGGTTAATAAATCAATTTAAGATAATATTTTTAAATAAATTTTAATAAATTTTATAGATTTCAGAAAACTTTAGAAATAGCGAATATGATTTAAATTGCATTGCTATTTCGATATTGTTGTATGAATCATAAAATGATAAATGAATAAGATATATTTTTGAATAATGATAATTTATATTTTTGATAAATGATAATTTAAATCCATAAGACATAAATAAAATAGGTAGTATTTTGAAATTGATGATCTCATTCTTTGTTGTCTTGGATAAATATACCTGAATGTATTTCTTCTACAGGATTTCAGTAAATTACAACAATAAAAGATGTGTAAATAAGAAGATTTAAATTAAAAATATTTATCCTTAAGGCTGCATTTCATCCGGTTTGGGAAATACCATATAAAATAGAAATACACTGTCAATTGTGTTTTATCCTATGCAACTTAAATTTCTCTACGTACAAAGTTAAAGTATTTCCCTCTGAGAAATGAACACTGCACTAAATTGGATTAAGCAGACTTTCGTTCATTGGAACGATGCTTTTTCTGTCAGAAAGCACGTTCAATGCGTACATAAGACAGCACTTGCAGAAATAAATAAAACATGCAAATAGAAAATTGTTTTTAAACAAATAGTAATCGAAACTAAAGTAGTAGCAAATCATAGTCATTAGTAAGTGCTAAGAGTACAGCTCGAGAGATCAAAATTTCAAAGGGGAAATTCATTCAACTCACTGAAAGCTTCAACTTAATTGGTCTCCATGAAAGAGTACAGAATATTTTAGAAGGTTCGCGTAACATCTAGTTTTAAGAGAAATATCACCAAAATTCAGGGAGTGTATTCAAGAATTTTCCTTTTTGTTGGTAAGTCGAAAAATGATGACCAGATTCCCAAATGCCCAATCCAGTCATTGACTTGGCATCCATTAAAATGCATGTAAAATATTTTCTTACTATGCGAATTAATTGCGTTAGAAAGAAATATTATAGGTTTGTAACAATATTTTTTTCATTTTCGGATTCTAAATTAACATTAAAGCATTTTGCTTCATTCAATTGATGAGATCGAAAGAATGCATGAGTGAAAACATAAAAAAATATTTTTTTGTACACGCTCATGAATGAAAGGATGTTAAATGCCTTGCTTGGTCATTTGTTCATAAAAGTGTCATGAATTTGAGGAAATTAGGGGCTATTCATCTATGACATTTGAAGGTGCTTGTAATGTTAATACGAGTAGGAGAGGTAATTTGCGCATGAAATTTCCTTTTATTATCGAGAAAACTTACTTTTAAAATTGATATCTATAAATTAAAATAAATTATCTAATTTCAGAATATTATAGCAATTATAACTAACTATTTTTGATAAATGTTCTCTTTCAAATTCATCACTCATCTTTAGCTATCTTTATTTTTATCTCAACTACCACTATTCCATTAAACAGCCTCACATTGAACCTTACAATCATATATCAGCTATATGTTTCTTACATATCAAATAAGTTCGAATTGATTTTTCTACAAAACTTAATTAAAATATTTTAAATAAACAAAAGTAGCAGTTGTTTTGAATTGAAAGACATCTAGGCATTGCATATGATAAAAAACAAATAAAGATTAGTTCTGTCATTGAAAATGAGAATATATATATATATATATATATAACACTCACTTTTACCTTTTAGGGTTAACAAGCCTGTGAAAATATAAGCCATTGATAGTCAATCCTTTGTCGGATTTGGCTCAAGATTTATTGAGAAACATAATAAGACTCCGAAGAAATACAATAAAACTTTGTACCAAATTTCATTCATCTAAAATCCGATCTCGATTGCATGCCTGCGAAAGTATTCCTTAACAGACAGACATTTTTTTGAAGCATTTTCTAAATTTGATAAAAATCTACACTTTAGATTCTAAAACTGTGCATCGTTTATGCATTGTGTTCTTGAACCGTAGCGTTTATTTGCACCGACAGACGATTAGCAGCTTGACTTTCCAAATATTTTCTAGTATCTAAAATATATTGACACCGTGACTGAAATTTAACTTTCGTTTTAATAACCTCAATTTTTTATATCCTTGTTTGAATGTAGATAGTTTCAAATTCTTACCTTTCATTTTGTTACCTCTCTTACTGAATAAATTTTAACAAGTTTCGACTTAGCTTTTGAGTCAAGAATCTGTTATCGAAATGGAAGCTCTAAGCTTTTGACTGATATAATTCATAATCTGGTGCGGATAATCATTTTAAATGCTAAATCTGTGTGTCAAAAGTTATCTATCTACCTTTTGAAATTATGTAGTTATCATGTTTATTTGCTTTAGAACCGACTTAATGCCAATGAATCACGTCCAAAATCCAACACACACACCCTTGTAAATTTGATGTAAAAATCACATTCCAAATTTCATCTATCTAGCTCAAATCGTTTTTGAAATGTTGTGTTCGCACATAAAGACACAATCCATCCCAAAAATGCGTTTTTAGGACTTAGAATGATATGAAACGTGAGGATTTGTCAAAAAAGTGATTTCAATATCTTTGATTACTACAAGAGTTTCTTTTGTATACTTCATAAACAGAAAAAAAGTATACAGATTTACGAATATTTTTTACCTACCAACGAATTCAACAAACCAACAAATCCAAAATTCAATTCATTATACCAATCTTCGTGTGAATACAGTATACCAAATTTCAGTTATTTATCACTTGGTGGATTTAAATTATCATGGTCGCACAAAAAATAAATAAATAAAATAATAATAAAAAAAATCAGGAACAGACTGTAATTTCGTTGACGAGTGGGGTCAAAATTTTGATACAGATAAGTAAATATAATAACAGAATTTTGTATTAAATATCATCTATCCACCTTATTGCATTTTTAGGTAATGTTAATCTCATGTACTCAAACATATGAGCAGACATACTTCTTTTTGATGCGTTTAATCTAAGGTTTGGTAATGTCCTTAATTATAAAGGAAAGATCACATATAAATTCCTTTCATTTAGCGACAGAGAAAACCGATTCAAAAATTGAGATGGAGTTAAAGATATTTAAAATGATTTTATTCATGAAAATATTCTGAACAAATAAATAATTTCAAGAGATTAGACCAAAGTTCGAGATTACTGGAGTAGTTTGAGAGCTATTGTATATATTGTAGAATCCAATGAATATAATGCCCTTTACTTTAAAATTAT
This sequence comes from Argiope bruennichi, assembly GCF_947563725.1. Classification (NCBI taxonomy): domain Eukaryota; kingdom Metazoa; phylum Arthropoda; class Arachnida; order Araneae; family Araneidae; genus Argiope; species Argiope bruennichi. Next base: position 10,102,480 of record NC_079159.1, read on the forward strand.
ATTCTAATATGAACATAATATTTACAGATCTTCCGGGAAACGCAATTCGTAAGATGAGGTTAAAAATATGAGAATGTGTGATTATAAAGTATACAAAAGCCATTAAAGAATAAACATAGGTTTGCATATTTCAAAAGTGCAATAATTAAAACTGAAAAAAAAATGTTTGAAAACATCAAACGATATTCTCGGAATCTTTTGTGTAGCTATATTAATTCATTGAAAGTAAGAATTCAAACGATAAATTTGTGACGCTATCAAAAGATGACGTCATTTCATATTAATGACTAACATTATGGAGTTAAAGATTCTTAAAATGTTTTTAATGAATATTTCAAGATTGAATTATTTATTTTTGAATTATTGAATTATTTATTTCATACTTTGGATGTTTAAAGATTTAAAGACAAAGTTGATATTTTTCTTTATATTCTTTTGTACAAATTGTCAAAATAAATGCCACAAAATATGCTGAATAATTTAATAATTCGTGACTTATTGTTAAAATTTTTATAATATATTCATTTCGTAAATAGATATGGCCCTGCTTCTTGCTTCTATCATACTGATTTTCAATACCCTTTTCATGCATATTCCTTACATTGATTCCCCAGTGCATGATGACCTGTTAACAGGATACTGATACAAGATACATCCTCATATAGGATACATAGTATATATAGGTTCGATATACATATAGAAGCCTCTAATGCATTGAATTTACGAGTTTGCCTAATTTATGCATTTATATTATGTTTGTAATTAGGTTGTATAGATTCTCTAGCACATCGCAACATGCAGTATAGATTACATATCTATATATGATAATACAATGATAAGTTTGTTTAATATATGAAATATTTTATGTCAGCAATCAGAATGCATTGGCTCACAAGAACATGGTAAATGTATTACAAGATACATATACGATAATAGTGTGAATTTATAAGCTTGTCTAATTAATATGTATATGTATCATTTTATAATGGCATAGATCCAATGTTAAGTTTCATGAATTGTATAAACCTTTATAAAATCGAGTTATTATTTTCTTTCTTTGCTTTGTTTTGAAATCGATTTTTAATTAATCTATAAATGACGATAAAAAATATTCTATAGGATATTATTAATTATAATTTTGGATAGTTACATTTTACGAATATGCAAGATTAGGATTAATATAAAACGAGGTAAAAATCTATATTTCAAAACGACTCAATGAAATATTTCCTTTGTAATTTATATATATGATAATATAAATTATATATTTGATGAAAAATTACAATAGAAAATTTTAAGAAGCTAAACATCAAGAAAGGAAACAAGCATAAAATTTTAGTCTCAAATTGCAGAATATCTTTTGCATAAAATTCCTGGTAAATATTCTTACGCTATTTAACTTCCTGTGCATACTGTTTAAAAGAAGCATCTCATTTCCTTAACACACCATTTTCCAAGCTTTATTACCCCAGATTATGATGTTCTTATCAAAGAAATTTGCAAAAACTTATTTATCACTACACTTGAGAAAATTATTCTTTTCTTTTTTTATGTTTCCCAAGCAATTGTGCAAATAACTTTACACGGGAGACTTAGAAAAGATTATTTCTTTCATTTTCTGAGATGAAAAAAATAATCGTTTTGTTACACCAGAGAGAAAGGGGCGAAAATGCTCCAGCGATTCTGCTATCAACATCTGGTGTTATTTTGCCAGTCGAGACAAACATGTTAACGCCCTAATTCTTTTGACACAAGCTGTCATAGTTAATGCTTCCTGCCGTCGAGATTACCGCACTCAGATGTCGAGAGTAGAAAAAGAATGACAGGTTGGAATAAAAAAAAAATATCGTGAGTGAGCTGGGTTTATGCAGTTATCTGTGACATCGACCGCTCCTGGTATATTATAAAGAGCGGATAAGTCAGAAAAATGAATATTTAAGATTAAAACTTTCTAGTCAAAATGTTATCATTGTCACTTTTTTGAATAGATTTAAGAAATATTTTTTTTCTCACATAGTTATCTTTTTATGTCGTTTCGAATTTTGGTTTAAGTTGATATTTTGAAACAGTGAATGCCGATAAGTTTGTCAAAAAGGATGACTTATTACTTCTTTTATTGCTTTGATTCAAAAATTTATATTTTCAGTAAGATATTATCCTAAATGTTTTAAGAATCAAATGGTTTTAAATATTAATATTACTTGAATATTTCTTTAAATCCCCACCGGAAATGCAAGGTACGCTATTTTCGTTTTGGGTTCTTGTCAAGAATAATACTGATTACTATTCATTATTTTTTTATGTATTTTCAAAAAAATATAGATATATTATACAAAGTTTAAAGTTTTTTAAAATTAAATTTTAATTGATTTTTTAAAATTAATTACCTGAATGAAAATCTTGGGATGGAAAATATAAAATAAAATTTTTGTAAATAATATCTTCGTAATAAATCTTAAATTGGCTCAACATATAAAAATGGCACTATATATTTTATGAATACGAATAAATTTTTTTTTCAAAAGTAAAAGAAAGGCTTCCTACGATTGAACAAGGTGCTTCAAACAAGACTGAAAATAAAATTTGCTCGGGTATTTCTGTAAAATAAATTATTAATTACCTGAATTCCGAGAAACTCTTCAGAGTGATTCATTCAAAATCAGCAGGAATGTTGCTAATATTATTAAGTTTTTAAAAAAGGAAACTCATTTTTTATCGACAAATGATGTAAAACTGAACAAATATATTGTAATTTATAACATGGCAGTACGCGAAATATGTGATATTCTAGACAAGTAGGCTTCACACTAAATTAATATTTTGGCAGAAAGTTCTATTCATGAACACAAAGGAGAAATGCTTAATAATTATTTCACACTAACGCCTTTGACGACCAGATGATTCGCTTTTATTAAGGTTTGCAAAAATTTTCATTCAAATATTTTGTGTCATTTTTGTTTCTTAATAGCGATTTCAGCAAAATATTTTTTATTCAAATTTTGATAGTTATATAACTTATACTAATATGGAAGCCTTAAATCTTTCTGTTCATTGTACTGCATTGGAGCTGTAATCATCTGTCAGCTGTCTCTTATCTGTCATATGAAATCGAAATTAAAGTGGAAGTTACACGACTTCGATTAATACAAAATCACTTGTTTGCTGAAACGATCGTGTTTTTTTTTGTTTGTTTTTTAAATATGAGTGTGGCATATAGAATCATTCGGCATTAAAGTCTTAAGTGAATTAAAGAATAAATTTCATAATTTATGCAATATAACAAAAAATATTCCATAAAAATTCCCCTGATTCATCATAAAACTTCTTTCTTAGTTTTGTTTTCTAAAGAATTTAAATGACGTGAAATGCAATAATTTATTTTATTTCAGTCAATAAGTACGCTTAAAAAATTATGAAGTCAGCATTTTATACAGTCCTTTAGTTCTAAAGAAATATATTTGCGAAAATTTCTAGGCACTTCAGCTTTTAAATATATAAAAAAAATATTTGTATCTTCTGTGTTCAAATTTTATCGAATAATAAAGTTTTGAATATTACAATTTTAGAAGAATCAACATTTTCACAGTCTGAATTGCGGCCATTCGTAATGTGACATAGTTATTTAGAGAATGGTTATGTCGATCAGATGTCATCTTTTTCTTCTCATCAAGATTGAATGACAAGATTCCTCCCAAAATAGTAATCGTATAGTTTCAAAATAAAATGTGCTTATCAAAATCGTAATAATTAGTAATAATGATAGTAATTGAATATTTCCTAGTGATATAATTCTGGAAATATAATTATTGATTATTATCAAATGGTACAATTTTTATAATTGAATTTTCTTAAATTTCAATTGCCGAAATAAATGCATTGAAAACCTAATTGAAGCACCATGTATGGATCGAATTATATGCATTGTATTCAAAATGATTTCTTCTGTGAAGCTAATTTTGCATATTTACTTATATCAAATTTTCTGCCTATTTGAGAGACAGAAACTTAAGAAACAGTAGAAAAATTTACAGCCAACTGTCATGGAAGTATTTTAAATCAAATTCTTAACCGATTTAAAATATTACTTTTACATTTATCTCTTTTTCTACTACTACTAATAATTAATTAGTGTGTATGTAGTGTATATGTGCGTTGGTTTTCTATAAATCAGTCTGTCTGATTTCGGTGCTTGCATATTACACAATATTTCTGATCTTCAGATTAAATGAAACAAACATTTTTAAGGAAAAAAAAAATATTCTTGGCTTCGTCCGATATGTTTTATTCATCACAATTTTCAGAACTCCAGAATTTCCATTTTTAAACTTCCTTCATGTGTATAACATTCTAAATTATAGATATGAAATAAATTTAACTAATAATCGAACACAACATGAAATAAATATAATTAATATTCGATATGAATTCAATGAATTTTAAAAATTTTATTTAGAAGTTTTTCAGACTCCGGAATGAACAACTCAGAAGGATTGATTCTAAATTTATTAGGACTTTTAATTAATTAAAATGAAAGCAAATTTTGATGCTTCCCTCTATTTGCTAAAAATATGGAACAAAAATAATTTTTATACCATCTTAAAAATTCAAAAAAAAAAACTTTTTTAGTGATACTAGTTTAATTACAAAAAATGTTTTATTTTTATTTTTAATTAATTAAAAAATATTTTAAGCATATTTTACATTAATATATTTTTCTATTGTAAAGAAACTAAAATCGTTTTCAGTGTTGTTACAATTATTTCATTTTCATTTTTCTTCCAATTTTATTTATTGAGATATGAGGATTCGACATTTTTTCCATGTTGAGTAGATATCAATATAAGGCATGCGTTTAGAAGAAATTTTCAAAATTAGCTGTACTAACACATAAGATTTTTTCAGAATGAAGTAACAGTGTTTTTTTTTTTTTTTTTTTTTTTTTATGCGTCGATTTCTGAACGCTGCTTCTTTTCCTTGCGATACAATTTGATTCATAATGTGATGCCTTAAAAATTAGGAAAATACATGCATTATGAACATGAAAAATGGGAAATACATGAAGTGTGCAATGTATTTATAATTATGCATTTCCTTCAAAATTTGAAATTTAAAAATATTTTATTCAAGATACAAATAACAAAATTTGCATAAAATGTTTGACTGAAATTTTGAGCAATTATTAAGCTCTTCGAATCAATTAATCTAAGAAGACGACTCATAAGAAATAATTGACAATATATCCAAAATCAAATCAATAAATGATTTATCAGTGATTTCTAATTTTCTTCTATGACCCAGCAACTAATCCAAAGACAGGTTCTGTTCTTATAATTCTTAGAAAATTTATCAATGAATAGATTGTTTTAGAGCTAATTGAAATTATTTTAAAATAAATAATATTCTTTTTACGATGACAGTATGAAATATTTCAAGAAAGATATTTCATGAATGTATATAAATATGTTAATATATCAGAGCATCAGCAAATGTGATAGTTTGATCCTCATTTTTCTTTTCGAGTTATGAATATTTTATACAGAAAATTTTTAAGAATAATTGCATCGAAATACAAGACTTGTTATCCTCCCATTTTTAACGGCGTATAAAATGATTTTATGCTTTTACAGGCTATTTGTAAAACATGCTTTTAAGGTATAAATTGTGTTTCAAAAAGAAAGGAAAAAGATACATTTACGCTAATGTAAAATCCTAAAATGGAATAATATGTTGTGAACATGCGGAAAAATAAGGAAAAAAAACGGGAATAACTAATACTTAGTCAACAAACATGAATATATATGAAATGATAGGTTAAGAGAGGATATTCTTTCTTTCAACAGATTTTCAATGTAAAAGGGGAATCTTAACAAGAAGATTTTTATGAAAAGGTATAATTTATTGCTAAAATAGTAATTATTCTTTACGAAAAAGAGATTCTTGACAAAACTTTCATTTTTTAAATTTATTAATGCTTCATTTTAAGGGTGATGGATGAACAATTTAAAGGGAAAAAAATAGCGACTTTTTATATTGTTCTGGATTGATGTCAAAATAATAAATGTTGTGGAAAGCTTATAAACAACAAAATTTATGAAAATTTTTATATTATTTTATATTTTCTGAAATTTCTGAATGTTTGTGAGTAGTAATCTTTTTTTCACATGGCTTGTAGCTCAAAGTATCTATTTTAATTTTATTTTTAATTTTACACTTAGCACCGAGGAATTCCTAATTTTTCATCTCCTTTTTTATTTTATAATTAAAAATAAAATTATTAAAATAATTAGGTGTTATATAAACTTTTGTTTGACTGAATTGTTTTGTTGTCATGTTAAATTTAAAAAATAGAATTTAATTAAATGCAAACGTTTGGTACAATTTTAATTTGTATCTAATGCTTCAGAATGTTCATCATTAGATATTTGTACTTGTATCATACTTGTATCATTTATGTACTTGTATCATACTTGTATCATTTATGTACTTGTATCATACTTGTATCATTTATGTACTTGTATCATTTATGTACTTGTATCATACTTGTATCATTTATGTACTTGTATCATACTTGTATCATTTATGTACTTGTATCATTTATGTACTTGTATCATACTTGTATCATTTATGTACTTGTATCATACTTGTATCATTTATGTACTTGTATCATACTTGTATCATTTATGTACTTGTATCATACTTGTATCATTTATGTACTTGTATCATACTTGTATCATTTATGTACTTGTATCATACTTGTATCATTTATGTAGTATCATACTTGTATCATTTATGTACTTGTATCATACTTGTATCATTTATGTACTTGTATCATACTTGTATCACTTGTACAAGTATGTATGTATTTAAGTTCTGAAGGCAAATATATAACTGTATTGCTCAAACTTTATGTTGTATAAAATAAAAGGAAAAATATTTTAGAATCCAGAAATTAATTTGTAACACACTTTTGTGTAAATAAAAATTTCATGCTCTGCTCTATACTGGTTAATAGAAAAAAAAGATATATGAAATAATTCAATTCCATTTGTACTGCAATCATTATTAATGATTATGTTCAAATTGGAATTATAGGTTTTGCGTTATACTTGCAGAAAGAAAAAGATATATAAAATGATACAACTCCATTGCGAAATCGTTCGCAAATCTCAGATTTTAAGAAATTTGCTGCTAAGTGTAGGGGGACCTCTGGTGATGTGACATTGATCTTACCTCTCTCAGTTAAGTGGTTTATACAGTGAGGCTATCAGAGGAGTCAGTAAGCATTATGTACAAAAAATATTCCATGTTTCACAACAACTATTTGATTTAATTGAGATATATAAAGCAGGAAGGAGTTTATTTATATTATATCTCATTCCAAACCGTTCATCCAAAAGTTTAGAAGATTTAGTAAACGTCACAGAGAAGAAAAATAGCAGACAAGTAAAACATATGTTATATAATATAGAAACTGAATTCACATATGAGATAAAGAGTCAAATATTCACCAAAGGACCTAATATTCACCAATATATTCTATACAAATCTGTATTCTGTCATGCCCTTCAATACTGTACTCTATGCAAACGCAATGGCACTATGCAAATGGGTGATGGATACCGAATTTAGTGAGCAAGGTAAATTGTTGAACGATTCTTTATAGATGTATCAGAAATATTTGACCGGGGATGAATTTTAAATGAATTTATTTCCTTACTTACAAATACTTTTGTTGTCCGCTACGCGAATTTTTAGCTCCCATTGGAATCGGTGGCAGACATCTGGTTTTCCAATTTTTTTTTGAAAAAAAAAAAAGACAGAAATTTGCCGCTAGGTTTTATATAAAATATTGGCTGTCGTAATGGATATTCATTGTTGCTTTACAATTCAGCTGAAAGAAATTATTTTCACTTACAGCTGCAAAGAACTATCAGCGGTGTCGAGGCTACATGCAGAACAGCAAACAACTCTTAGAACAATGAGAATCAGGGTAAAATCTACACAGCTAGTTGTTCACCTACGCCAATCATAACATTATAACTTTATGATTCTATCTCTTTTTATTATTTCTTCAACTAATTTACTTAGTTTGCAAATATAAGATTAATGACTCATAAAATTGAAAACAAAAGAAAATTTGATTTTTCAACTTTTTAAGCAATATAATGAACCATTTGATGATTCGACTAATCATTGCTTTAAAAAAAGACTTTATGGGGTTATGAACATCTTTCCAATAATAAATCTGCCCTTTCTACAAGCGATTTCAGAAACAAGGAAAGACACTCCAGACTATGTCGCACTCCTGTAACGGGAAGTAAATCACTTCTTTTTAGTGCTCAGGTAGAGACAGCGACGATGAAAATTAAACAATAAGATTCAGAAGAGAAAATGCTAAAAGTGTTTCAAAGTAATTTAAGGCTCCTACAGAACGGCAGATGTAATTGCAGGGCATTACGCAGCTTTTTGGGAAACATTAACGAGATTCCTCACTGTTTCATTCTACCTCAAGAGGAAGTTGAGCTCCAGCATCCTTAACTTAGCACTTAAATGAATTAATGGGTGATAATTAGATGGAAGAATACCGCGAAGGCACTCTGAGATAACACACTAAGAAAATAGTTTGAAGTTAAGAAATGAAAAGAAACTTAAAAGTTAATCGCACGCTGCGGCATCAAAGTCTATTCAACTTGAGTGGAATTAATGAAGGGGCTCATTATGTGATACGTCTTGAAAGGAAAAACAGCAAGTTCTGCGAAGAATCGCGTCCTCAATAGCAAGTGAATTGAGTGCTGGTAATATCCTTGATTGTTACATCGGTGACATTGAAATACAAGCCCAATTAAAATAAGCGATGTGTTTAATTATTCTGCTGCTTCTGCTGACAAAATAAAGATCAAAGAAATATTCCCAAATCTTTTCGAGCTACATCTGAATTTTTCGAATGAATAATATTCCCTTTTAGGGGCAACAATAAAAAACAAATGATACTAACAGACTGCCTAAGTTAAAAATAATTCAGATTCTTTATTTCCTATAGGATAATGATACATATAACATGGAAAATGCAAATAGCGAGGTGTGTCCTTTCTCTAGGAAATCTTTATATATGTTCTGTATAGTTGAGGGAATTATAAAATATTGGAGTTAAAATATTCCTTGTTTCAAAGTTTCACTTTATATACAGAAGACTAAATATCATTACCTACCTACACCAAAATAATAATTTAAAAAAATGGTATTTACTCAGAGACGTGGAAAAATAAATGCCGTTATCTGCGCACTATGTACCGAAATTAATTTAAGTTATCAGACTTAAATTTTCTGTAGACTTCTGAGAAGGGATTGCAGACATGCTCATTATTAAGCTCATTATCTGGGAAAAATGCAGCCTGCAAAATATGTTCTAAATTCATGCGAATTTCTCTCGTATTAGAAATAAACCGTTTGATTTCGTTTCTGAAAACACTGAAAAAGTATGAATGATTTTTTTTAAAGCTGTATATATGAATTAATATTGTTTTATACGAAAAAGAGTAGGGTGTTTATTATAACCTGAAAAAAGCTGAAATACTTTAAAATATTATCAAAAACCTTTCGATATTTATTTATTTTTGATTTATTTTAATATTACCTATTAAAAGATTATTCTGTTTTTGGTTTAAAAAATGCAATGATAAAAACAAAACAAAACAAATATCTTGTGAAAACTGTGAATATTCTCTGAATCCTACATTTAACTCCTCTTAAGATAAAAAAAACAGTCAAATATTTATTTGATTTATTGATAAGAAATTAAGAAAATCAAATCTAATACTAGAAAATGTGAAATATTTCAGTTTTTTTTAGCATTTTTGTTTCTTATTTTACTTATGTAGTGTAATGTGTACAATCAAAGATTTATTGATACTTTCTTTAGATATTTAATGCATCATTGTAATTCCCAACTGCGAAATTGTCAAAAAATACATATACAATAAATTATTTTCCATGCAAAATTTCAATTGTTTGCTTGGAAAAAATGCCAAAATTGCACTATATCTGTAATTTCACTATTATAAAATATAGTACAAATTGGTAATATTTCCTAAACCTAAAGAGAAAATAATATTCTAGAAAATTATATTCTCAGAATTTAAAATATACATTCCACATAACATTAAATTAAAATTAATATTAATTTTTTTTCACAAGACAAATATTTTACATCTTTTTTAAAGTAAAAAACACATTGAAGCGTTAATGCATTGTTTCCTTCATTTATACAATACCAATCTAAAAACATTATATGTTAATAATAATAATAAAAAAAAATGTAATGCAAATTTAAAATGTTAGCATTAAGAATAACTAGCTATTCTATTTTAATGAACCTTTATTTTACATCCACTGAAATAAAACCTTTCTCGATATATAATATTCTTTCTGCGAATGTTAGATGAATAAAGATATAAGAAAAGGATTTACAGAAAAATTGTTAAATCCTTCCTTTGGTAGTCATAGCAATTACAAATGAATATATTCCAAAGAATATATACAAAGAAAATCAGTTGTTAAGTTAAGTTTCACTCGATAAAATTTCTAGATAATTTTAAATTCATATGTTTCATAAAAAATGTAAGAAGAATTCTTTTTATGGCAAAATTTCTCATTAAGGTAAATGAAGTGCATATGCTGATTTCAACGAATGCATAATAAAAAAAAGTTGCTTTTAAAATTCCCGCTTTGTCAATAATTTATTTTAGAAAGTATCATTTATTTACAAAATAATATTGATGGATATTTGGATGAGATATTGCAATTTCGAAACAAGTTTATTTTAAATGCTAAGCTCAGCTTTGCCTAAGATTAAAATAGTTTCAGTATAATTTTCATAATGTAAAAATTACATTTAACTAAAATATTATAATCCTTTTGTCGTCTGTTATTTTGAAGTTCTATTAAAATAATATGGATTTATCTTTTGAAATGTTTTGAGTTAAAATTAAAATATCAGTGAAGCAGACGATTTCAAAATCCACCGAAAGTTAATTTTCTTCATAAAATTGTTACATTAGCATTGCAAATTTAAAAAAAAATGTTGAAATGTAAGAACAGTTTAAAAAATATTTTGAACGATAACTGATTAAATAATTAATTTTTTAACACTAAATAACTTGAAAATAAATGAAAAAAATATTTTTTCTGATACAAATAGTTAACAACATATGCGTCTAACATTTTCACTCAGAATTTGTTCACGTGTTTTGGCAACAGTTATTCGCACGTATTCTTGCTCGTCAGGAATAAAAAAAATATTTGCTCATGAAAGATTTGCTTTCGTATTCTCCGTTTTGAATTCAAACCGAGCATTTATGTATTATTTTGTTCATTGCTAAATCACTATTTTAAAACAAACAAAAATATTGCCAGCATATTTGTATTAACATAAAAGAGAAATTAATAAAATACTTAGTAGAATATTCAAAGTTTTAATGTTGCAAACAAACATAACATCACCAAAGAATGCCTTTACATTTGATTATTTATTAATCGTTTGGGCCAATTTTTATAAAGAAATTAATATCGAGTGAAATAATTTTGAAGAAATGAAATTAATGACGTTGAAAAGGTAAGATGCTGTAAAAATGCATTTTCTGAGATAATTTTCTCTGAAGTTATTATAAAAATACAAGCAACATTTTAGTTTTAGTGACGTGATACCGTTGCTGTCATTGAAATCTGTTTCGTTTGTTATGAAAGCTTTTTTATCTCCTTGTTAGTGATTGATATTTTTCTTTTACGCTGAAGGATAAATTAAATCACTACTTCAATATCATTACAAGCCAATGTCAAAAGATATGCATTTTAATAAGAGATAAATTTTTAAAATTAGAGATAGAGTAGTTCAAAGTTTTAACGTTGCTTAACAAAGGAGTATATCTTTATTTCAAAATCAGCTGTGTTGATTTTTCGACAGAATTAATAACAATTAAACTACAAATTATGCAGAAATGAAATTGGTATCCTTGACTAGAGAATTTTTTTTGAATTATAATAAATTAAGCATGTTCCAGAATAATTCTCTCCTAAGCTTGCATGGGGAATTGGTGAAATCTTATTTAATATTTCATAGGCATAAATGAACAGCTCTCGCCATGTATTGTTTCTAACAAGGTCTTTACTTTTCCTGCCACCACTTTAGCGACTAATTAGATCTCGGTTGAGGCATTGTTAAATCATTATTTTGAAGTAAATTAGAAAAAAATGGTAAAATGATAAGTATTAAAATAAAACAGAAATTTAAAAAATTAGTATTAAAAGAATTCAAATTAACAATAATTTTAAACTTTCAAATGTTTTGGAAAATACTATGCAGAAATGGAATTGACTTCATTGAAATGGTAAACGTTTGAATCTTAAAAGGACATTAAAATATATCTTGTAGGATTATTTGTTACAACAAAAAATTATAAAAATTCGGGTAATACCTAATTGAAAATTTATTTAATTTTTGTGCTTTCAAATTTAACAATATTCTTTATCTTGTCCTAAAAAATGAGCACAGTTTAGTTGAAAACAGTCTAGTTTTTTAGAAGGAAATATGAAACAGAGAAATATGCATATATACTTAGTGGCTCTGGTATTTAAGTAAGGATTATATAAAAATAAATATATTTAGTGGCATCCAACATGTTATTTTGGTTATTATTAAGAGAAAAGACTTTTTAAACATTTTTTGCTATATATTAATCGTTAAATTTGAAACTTTATGCATTATACTTACAATCTTTACAAGCATTCATTAACTGAGCACCTATTTTTTGGTTTATCATGCACAAGATGTTCAAATATTGAATACCCGCCAGATACAGAAACGCTGATGTTAAGCTATGAATTGAACTTCTGTAGAATAACGAAAAAAAAAATGAATTCTTATACCATTTTAAAAATGCAACATTTATAGATATTTCTTTAACAAAACTTGGTATCTTGAGACAGTCCTTGCTCTTAAAAGCTCACAGAATTTTACTAGAAATCAAGACCTTCAATATACAGGAATGGGAAGAAAACAAAAGGAAGCCTCGCGGAAATCAGATAAACTTCAAAATGGGTACTATTTTTTATTCCGAAAATTTTATAAATAAAAAAAATATGCAACTTTTGTCAAAAGAATCATGAAAAATATTATTTATATGGATAAAAATAGATTAGGTTTTTTTAAAAATAATACCATATTAATTCAAGTTATATCTTTTACTTTCCAATTACTTTCTCGAATACAAAGTAGAGAGAAAATATTTTAGTCATCAAAAAAATTCAAACTCGAGATTTTGGTGAATTTACATTGTTTAAACCTCTCTGAGTTCAAGAAATGCATTAAAAAATGCCTGCCTCTGTTTAACAAAGACCTCAAAAAACAATTTGAGTTTGAATGATGAAATTTGGTATATATACTTACTTTTTAAATTTTTATCACATTTTGAGCGAAATCCATGTCTGTGTATTTGTCCGGATGTAGTTAACATGATAAATACAAAATTAATAAAGCTAGGTAGATATACTCTAGTGCACAGATTGAATATTTAGAGTGTAGATACCGAACAAAGTATACCTAATCTGCCAAAGAGTTGACGGTATGTACTTTAAAAAAATGTACTCTATGATGGTATGTACTTTAAAAACAATTGTAGATCTAAGACAAGTTTTGGCTTTAATCAGTAGAAAAATACATGTCTGAAACATGAATTTGAATTTTGGCTACCATTAATTATATTCCAGGAAGTAATCGCCAAGGATCACATAATATTCAGTAAAATTGCTAAAAATACACGCCAAAGGTTAATATTCTGTAGCTATTATACGCCGATGCTATGCAAGGACTTCTTTAGAATAACAACATTTCTAGAAAATTTACAAGAAAATTTTAGAGAGACCACTTGAAGAGACATTAGAAGGGGTTTCTTAATTTAAAAATAAAATCCTTAACAGCGAAAATTACGCGTGCCTTTCCTGAGTTACCTGAAACTTCCTTTATTCTCTCACTCGGTTCTTCATTCCCTTCTCATATTGCCAAAATTAATAACCTAAATAGTCAGAAGGGAGCTTCCTTTACAGTAAAACAAATTACGATTCATTAGCGGTGACTTAAAATCTTCATTAAGGCGCTAATAGCAGCGGTAATTGGGCCTTCTGAAGCTCCAAATTTTACTACCTGGGCGAAATGTTTTTAATCCCGGCGCTCTCTAATAAGATTCATAATAATCACTTTCCTAGATCTTACAAAGCATAGATTGACTTGATTAGAGCGACGGCTTGTAAGGATTAAAGAACAGCGGAAGAAGGAAAGTTTTCTCTTTTATGATTGATTAAGTTAGGCTTAAGGTTTTGACGTGTTTTATGTGCCGTTTAAAATTGGCGCGTTGTTTCATTTAGTTGCTCTGCTGCGAAGGCCTTTTTATTGTCATGCTAAGGTTTATCACTTACTTCATCATTTATTTTTATGAACTGAAAAGTTTTCGTTTAATGAGGCTTGGAAATTTATTGTTATTATTACAAGATGTAACTAATTGGTTGCAAGTTTGCTCTTTAATTAGTTCAGTTATATTGCAGGTTTTACATTTTATCATTTTTCTCCAAGATAAATTCAAACTGCAAACTCCTCGATACACTTTAAATAAACATGTATTTTTTGAATTATAAAGAAGACAGCATTTTATAAATTAAACTGACAATTTCGCAATATAGAATAACTTTTATCTCGAAACTTTCAGATGAAAATGATTCAAATAATTTTTTTCAAGAATAAAATCTTCTATAATGCATATGGATATAATGTTTGCAAAATTATTGATGTTTCAGCGTTCTAGTGAAAAAAAATAAATAAATAAACTGCTTTCAACGTGTTCTGAAGTTTGTAAAGAGAGTGGCGTATTTTTTTTCTGTTCATTTACGATATCCTTGCTTAAATATCTTCCAAAGTGACATCATTATGTGTTTTTCATTTTTTTGACATATGGGTTTGGTGTTCTTTCAGAATTAAAAGTTAATTAATTTAGTTAATGGGTATTAATCACTGTGGGTATAAGCTAATGGATTATCATTTTCATTGTTTTGATGTGTATTATTTCTCTTTTTTAGTGTATAGTTAATCACTGTGGGTATAAGCTAATGGATTATCATTTTCATTGTTTTGATGTGTATTATTTCTCTTTTTTAGTGTATAGTACTTTTTTTCTTATGTTACTTAATTAATTTATCACTTAGTAATATTGGTTCAATTAATCGCTTAAGGTGTAAAAGTAAATTTTAAGAGAGGAAAAAAGACATCATTTCTGTCTTTTATTGACGAAATGTTTTGAATTCACAAATGAAAATTAATATTTGGATTATTAATGTTTTGGTAATATATGAAGAAAATAAAATACCAGGTACAAGAATAAAGAAAATTTTTTGGGGAGGCACGTGTTGATTTGGTAGTGTGGTGTTTAACTTTTTAACTTAAGAAATAAACTTTTTAGACTTTTGGAAAAAAACAAAATGCAAAATATTTATCGTGAATTAACGTAATATTATGAAATACGAAGAAGGCGAGATTCAAGTAAACGTCTGTTTGATTTTATGAATATGAGCTCGCATTTTCAATGAAATTTTAGCAAAAGTTGTGTATTTCTACTTATTTGGAATATTTTCAAATAAAAAATATCTTTTATTATGAAACTTATTGGGTTTCTAAGATTTGTTTTTCTAATTTCTGTAAATAATCAGACTCTATTTCATGCCCAAACCAATAAAAAATTGAAAAACATAGTTTGTCATAGGATACTAACATATTAGCTCAATATAAAGTTTTATTTATCTCCGATGTCGTTTGATAGTTCGTATAATATCATGAAGATATCACTATAATAGTATTGGGTAATTTCTTTGCTATCAAAGTGAGTCACTAACGCAATACGTATAACTAACTATTAACTATAATTATATTTACGTACTTTAGATAAGCATTCCTTCAATATTTTAATTTGCATTAAATAATATATTTTATACTGCTTTAATAAATAAATATGCAGATAAAAAACTATGAAGTCTTTTATTTTTATACACGCTCTTATTTAGCGAAATATTCTGAAATTAAACATCTGCATACCTGTAATTAAAACTACCGATATCTGAAGCTTTGAGTTGAATTATTTTAAACCACTTAACTGCAACTACTTATACTTGGTGTCCTCTGATTGCCACATCAAACATAAGGGAGTTTGTTGGAATTATATAAATACTTCAAAAATAGAGAAATCAAATAATACCTGCTAACATTAATCTCATGTTTGGAATGTTATTGTCTTAAAAATATTTTATTAAACGCGACTAACAAGACAAGAGAACTGTGTAAAATTTTAGACTTTTCACGTGGGCAAACTATCGAGCTTATTTGTGTTGGCTAAAGACGGACTGAGAAAAAATATCGTACACTCAATTGCTCTTCGAAATGAATATTGATTTTCTTTATTTCATTTTTATACTTTAGGATAAAAAATAGATTACTTTTTCACTTTAAGTTTAACTTTTAAGAGATCAAACAATGTATATGTTCGTTATGTTAATGAAATACATTGTATTGAGAAAATGAATGATGGGTGTTTTTTTGTTTTTATCTGCAAACATCATCTACAACGCTCTATTTCTCTTTCTGTCTTAGATCCCAACCCCACACACTTACAATGCATTCGTTACCAACTAAATATTCAATAGAAATAATTTATAAGGCAGAACAACGCTTGCCGGGTCAGCTATTATATATATAAGAATTTCTAAAAGAATCATTTACACCGCAAGACTTGATTCATTTGAAACATACCATTCTTTATAATTTACCACATTTTCAGTGGAATTAAGAGTTTAATGATTTAAATATATTTTATTAGTTTATTGAATTAAAACATTCAAGGAGAAAGATTTCACGATTTTGTAACATTAAAAAATAAATTGTAATGAACTATTCCTTTATTATTTTATCCCTTTATCCCTTTTCATGGAGAAAGAGAAAAGATAAAACTAACTACGGAAATATTTGGAACACTTTTCCAAATTTATTTCTCATATATTCTGATAAAAGTGTGAACAAGCAGTGATTTTATGTTCTATCGTTCAATCGAATCACCTGAGCAAAATCGTTTCTTCACAAAATCGTAATATATTAGATTGAAATATGAGTTTCAATGAGCAAATGCTCATTTTATGTTAGAAATTTTTTTACTTGGAAATCAGTTTCCTTTGAAATCTTGGAAGTTATTCAATGATATTATTTTGAAAAGAGAAGGTATTTCCTCTAATAAATTGTTGAAGATGCGATATTTCTCGAATGAATAGAGAAGACTAATGCGCAGTTTATTATATTTTTACTGAAATTCATGCATGTATTTCATATATTTGAATGAGAAATCTAGACTAGAAAAAAATTCTTTGTCAGTCTTTGATAAACTGAAATTTATACAGAAGTGTTATAAAATTTACTTTAACCAAGCATCGAATCTAGTTTTCTTAGAATATATTTATTACTGTTTATTACGCAAGTTAATCATTTACGGGTCTCAGTAACCATTACTTAAAATATTTTCTTATAACTAGATTTATCTATATTCGCAATAAGAAGACTTTATATTGACGAATACATCTAATTAAATCTATGTATAATAAAGATTCACTAAAATAAAATAATTTGTTTATAAATATTAATGTAACAATTTTAAAACAGCTTTAAATATTTTCTAAAAATTTTAAAAATTTAATCCTTTCTTAGATTTGAATTTATGTTATATAAAAAAAATTAGGAAAATATTAAACATTAACGTTTCAATGTGCTTTTTTATATAGAAAAAAAATGGCAAAGATTTTGTCGTTTGAAAATTTAAAATAATCTTACAGAGAATGTGAATTTGAAACAGTAGGAATGCATATATTTTTAGAACAACATGTTCTCTTTATGTTTGCTATTTTTAGGAAATATCGGCAAAATGTTATGATTTTTAAATTTCAGTTCTAATGCTGACTCAGCAGTTTTTTGCATGAACACTTTTTAAATTTTGCATGAAAAGTCATTTAATATTTTTTTAATAATTTGGTGCTTGAATATTACAAAGAGGATCCTAAATTTCTAAAGAACATATCAGTAAATGTCTATAGTTTTTGAATGTGAATATTACAGTGTATAATCAAAACAAGTATTGGAATATGTTAAAGAAACTAAAAAGTTCCAAATTTAATAATATTTATATTGGTTTTATTAATTTCTTATGATTAAATAAAATAAACGTAAGTCTAAATTTCTTTTTACTGTAAAATAAATTAGATGAACGATTGTCAGAATTATTAATATTTTTTACAAACTTTATTTATTTTTTAGTCATTGCATTTTAAAGCACAATCGGAAAGCTCTTACAACTCTTAGAATTCTATTTTAAGAAATTGTACATAAGTTTATCAGTATTTCCAGATGCCTAATTTAAATGCTTTAATTTTATTACTAGAAAAAGTCGCATCAAAACTTGCCAGAGAATTCAATGAATTTTGAAGAGCGAAAATTCAAACTTTTTACAATTCAACTGAATCTTTTTCCAGAAGGAATTTATTTAATTCATTCTTCTAAACTCATAAAATCACCAAATGAAACAGATTACTTTGAACGCTGCTCGTAAGAATCCTCAAACAAATGATACATCATCGATTAAAAACAGTATCTGCGCAATCATGGATTTAAATATCTGTTTTAGTTCATCATTAGAAGCAGCAGAATAATTAAACACATCACTTATTTTAATTGGTCCTGTATTTCAGTGTCACCGATGTTACAATCAATTATATTAGCAGCACTCAATTCACCTGCTATTGAGGACGCGATTCTTCGCAGACTTGAAGTTTTTCCTTTCAAGACGTGTCACATAATGAGCCCCCTCATTAATTCCACTCAAGATGAATAGACTTTGATGCCGCAGCGTGCGATTAACTTTTAAGATTCTTTTCCTTTCTTAACTTCAGACTATTTTCTTAGTGTGTTATCTCAGAGTGCCTTCGCGGTATTCTTCCATCTAATTATCACCCATTAATTCATTTAAGTGATAAGTTAAGGATGCTGGAGCTCAACTTCCTCTTGAGGTAGAATGAAACAGTGAGGAATCTCGTTAATGCTTCCCAAAAAGCTACATATTGCCCTGCAATTACATCTGCTCTTCTGTAGGAGCCTTAAATTACTTTAAAACACTTTTAGCATTTTCTCTTCTGAATCTTATTGTTTAATTTTCATCGTCGCTGTCTCTACCTGAGGACTAAAAAGAAGTGATTTACTTCCAAGAGCAGGAGTACGACTTAGTCCGGAGTTCTTTCTTTTCTTTCTAGAAATGACAGATTTGTTATTGGAAAGATGGTCATAATTCCATTAAAGTTTTTGAAAGGAATGATTAGTGTAATCCCCAAATTGTTTATCATAGTGTTTAGAAAGTTGTTGGTTTTCTAGTTTTATTCTATTTATAATTTCCCTAGTTTTGTTTTATAATACTAAAAATCGAATTTTCGTCTGTTTTTTATTTTGTGAGTGGTTAATTTAAAGTTTACAAATTAATTAGTTCAAAGTAATAGTAAAAATGAAATAGCTAATTTAGGATATAATGTTATGAATGTTGAGGGTGAAGAGTTAGTTGTCAAATATAAAATATTTAGCCGAACAGCTTTGTGTCAATGATACAAATAAAAACTAAAAGCCCAACAAAAGTTCGACAAAAATTGCATAATAGAAAGGAAAAGCACATAAAAATTAGATGGATTTATAATATACACAGAATAAATTGTTCAACAACTTATCTTGAGTAAATGAGATATCCATTACTTTTTTGTAATATTATCCACAAGAAGGATATGACAGAAGATAGATTTATACAGAAAATATTAATGGATGTTAGACATTTATTTTTTTATTATATTAAATAAGTATCTAGTTTCTAAAAACGTATAAGACACGTTTGGGTTTGTATATTATTTGTCTCTACAACGATCATTACTCTCTAACTTTTTGGGTGTATGGATTGAAATAAATTGATATATAAATTAATATCTTTCTTTATAATATATACCTTAATGATTTATATATCTAATTTAGATCAAATACTTGTTTAGACACATGGAAATTTTATGTACAAATTATAGGGCTGAGGCAAGATCCCTTACGAGATATAACTAGAGATCCCATATAGATTATGGCAATTTTTCGAAATATATGATTTGTAAACATTTTCAGAAATTCCATTTTGAAATGACCATTAAATATGATTTAGAATGCAAATGTAATTGTATTTTTTCATTTTATTTTCTTTCTGCTTGTTCAGTAGACAAAACTTATAACGTATGTAGCTTCTGTCAAAGGCTTGTTGCTGTAGGCTTCTGTCAAAGGCTTGTTGCTGTAGGCTTCTGTCAAAGGCTGAACTTATAATTTCTATTAGTCTATTTGTGAAGCATGCCTGTGTATTGTATTAACATTCTAAAATTTTTATACAGTTTGTTTTACTTTATACAAAATAAATTTTTGAACTCCGAGAATCATAATTACTTATTGGTTTTCATTATTATTTAAATAATAGCATAAATTTAAATAATAGTACGATTATTTAAATAATAGCAAAGAATTCTGGAGCAATAGATAATATTATAATTGCGCTAAATATTTGTATTTAAAATTAATGTTATTCTTCTTTTATGCTTAATGAATGAAAAAATAAGTTACCCAAAGAAACATTTTCAATATTGATTAAAAATAAATATATACTGTGAAATTCTGCATACGTGAAAAAATAAAAATAAAATTAAAATAGTGTCGAGATATCGAGAGCTTCAAAGCACATGAAAATTATCATCACTCAAAAATAACCTAAAATTAAAAAATATATATATAAATAAAACGTGACATTGTTATAAATTTCGAAGCTTATAAATGTTCCAAAATGTTTATTATTTTGTGACATTGATGCTGAATGCCACAAAATTCCATAAATTCAATTTTATAATTCTTCACACAACATAATCATAGTGAAATATTAATCAATAAAAAAAAGTAGATTTTGTCAGAAAATTCTAACTTTTAGACAGAGAAGAAATTACTAGTTTTGAAATAAATGCTACCTTTTCTTAAATTTCTTCTTGTTAAGATTGCTTTTTAACACTGCAAATTTCTTGAAAGAAGGAACATCTTCTGCTTCTTCTATTCATTTCACTAATACTAATTTTTTACTAAATATTTTTACTAAATATTTATTTACTAAATATTAGTTTTTCTTTCCCCCATTTCCTTATTTTACTTCATGTTCGCAATAAATTAATTCATCTTCTTTTTTGTGTTATTATCAACGTACCTTTTTCCTTTCATATTGAAGTAGATTTTATTCCTGAAATTGTGCCGTAGTGATAGAGTGTTAAAATACGAAATCATATTTATAGGATATTAAGGAAGAAATCGGATTAGAAAACAAATATTCTTTGATATAATTGTGCATGAAATTTTCATAATTCTAGATGGAAAATGGCAGCTTATCTATCATTTCATTTGCTGGTGATATATTGTATTAATCTTAAAAAAAATCTCATTTATTTTAGAATGATTTGATTGAGAATTCTTGTAGAATTAGAACTTGTAGAAGAGAAAAACTGGTGCCCGTCTATAGATTATTTGTCTGAGTCTTAGGAGAAATTCAGTCATCTCAAATCAGTCCTTTATTGATTCTATTTTGTATAAGTCGTTAATTAGTCACATTAGTTAATTATACATTGAGGTCAATTGATTCATAGAGATTAATAGTTGCTTTTAATTTCAAATGAAATACAACTTACAAGCTTATAATGGATGTTTTACTCATTGTTATCATGGCAATAAACTTTCAAGTCTTCATAAACGACACATTTCAATTCATAAAATTGAGTGATTAAGGAGTCGATATCCCAAAGCAAATATAAAAGAATTGAACAGAAAACTACCAAATAAAACAATGTGTCAACTTAATAAAGCATACAAAATGGATCATAATCCTTAGACCTAACTTAATCAATCATAGAGGAGAAAACGTCTTTATTCCGCCATTCTTTAATCCCTACAAACTGGCACCCTAATAGCACACTATGAAAGACCTCGGAAAGTGATTATTATGAATCTTAACCAAATTAGAAATAAATATTAAGTTAATAGTCAAAGAATCAAAAGGATTAACTGAATCCGGCCCGAAGACTTTTTCAAGGGTCACCCTCAGGCAAGGATTCAAACCAGGGATTTTTTCTGTGAGGGGTCTGACTTTTCGTCCAACAAATTGACCCCTCGTGACCCGAAAATCCCAGAAAATTGAGGTTTTAGAGATAAATTAGTATCACAAGATTAAAACAAGTAAAAACACTAGCAAAAAACAAACCAAATAAGACCACAGCAAATCAAACCACAAGATACATGAAAAAAAAGTAATATAAACACAAGGCAAATTACTTACAAAATGAAAGTACAAATCTGAAGAAAACTACTTGAGGTTAAAACGTGCTATTGTAGATGTATTTCGTTGAACTAAACTAAGATTTAATTTTTCCACGTTTACAGCTATATCCGCCTCCCACGTTTCGTCATAATGTATCGTCATCAAACTTGAAGCGCCATCTATTGAATTAAAACTCAAAGCTAACAAACCAGAGGAAGTCAGAAATTAAACAGACCCTCTCTTATCAAAACTTCTATATTGCAAAAGTTTTTGGGAAATTCGTTAATAGTTAAATTTTTAATGAGATTGTTTGTTGCTAAGATATAAGAGCTTTTATTATTGCAAATTTTTTTAATTCTGTTAAATTGTGAAAATATCAAATTTTTTAAAATTTTAGAGTTTAAATTAGAATGGTAGTTACTAAGTTTAATTATTTTAAAGTTAAATTCATCCCTTTTATCATAAATACCTATCAAAGTTTTTCCATTGTCAATTTCTATATTTAAATCTAAATAATTAGCTTTAAGTTGATTTTCGTTTGTTTGAGTTAAAACTAATTCTTTTGGGTAACAATTAATAATATCATTAGGATTATCCACATTTAACAAAATTAAGTCATCAATATATCTCCAGCCTATTATTAAGTTAAGTTTAATTATTTCTTTTTCATAATAATGTAGGAAAATATTGGCTAACGCACTTGAAAAAGCTGTTCCCATTGGAATTCCTTTTTCTTGTTTATAAAACTTTATTCCGTTAAAAACATAGTTTTCTTTAATATTAAATTTACATAACTCTAACCAATTAGTTTTTGTAATAATATCTCTATTTAAATATTCTTCATATATATTAGTACAGACATCTATTAACTTTTCATGAGGTAGATTAGTGTATAAATTTTCAAAATCATAAGTATTAAGCTTATTAAAATTGTTATCCTTTAGAAAGTCCAAAATATCTTTGTTACTATTGATAATAAAATTATCTTCCTCTTTAATTTTGTTTAGGACAATTTTTAAGTATTTAAAGAAATGTTTTCCCATATAGTAATTGTAACTGCTAGTGCTACAAGTTACGAATCTAAAATTTATTGGTTTTTTATGAAATTTTATTGTTGGGAAGAGGTAAGGGTAGTTTAAAGAGCAAGTTTTTATTTTAATTTTTTTAGCGAAAGCTAGCATCCTTTTATCCAATTCTTTTTTCCCGGTGTTAATTAATTTGTAAGTTGAATTAGAGTTATATTCCTTAGTTAGAAGTTCTTTATAATAATATTTACAAATTAAACCGAAATTATTTGCCGATTTATCTATTACTGTAATAACAAACCTCTCTTTTAAATTTTTTATTTCTTTTTTCAAAGTTTTGTTGAAATAAATTCCTCGTTCTTTAGTTCTAACGTTGTCTGCATTAAATTCTGTTTTAATGTCTTCTAAAATCCTTACTTTCCATTCTCTGAAACCTTCTGGAGGCCAATGGTATTTCCTAGATAATTTGGAAATAAAAATATCCAAATCTTGTCCGATAGAAATTAAGATTTTTTTAATGTTAACTTTTTCTCTTAATCTAAATTTCGTGCCCCTTTCCATCAAATCTCTTAAAGAGTTAGAATCTATAATTTTTAAATTCCCTGTTATAATATGTCCTTTATCAGCATCTATATAATCTTTATAAATATCTTTATTACAATTACAGTCTGTCTTGTCTATCTTATTTAAATTTTTGCTATAGTAATTATAGTTACAGATTCTTTTTCTTAAAGTTGCTGAATAACTAAATGCTATTGAAGCTATTGCATTATCCTTTAAAGGAAAAAATTCTTTATTGTTGTGCATAACTTTAGGTAACTTTAGGTTTTCGAAGCAAATATCCAAAAATCTCACTACACAGTATTCTTTATTTAAATTACTTTTAGTTTTAAATAGTAAATCGTTTTTTCCTATATTAAGCTTGAATTTGATAAGATCTAGAATTATGTATTTAGTGAATGAATTTTCAAACTTTAAATCTTCAAATTTGTTATTAATAAACCATCTAATTTTATTTTTTCTAAAGCCAAATAGATATTTCTTAATTTTAAGAATATTTTCATTATTATGTTCCAAATTACAAATTAAAACTAATTCTTTTGGGTAACAATTAATAATATCATTAGGATTATCCACATTTAACAAAATTAAGTCATCAATATATCTCCAGCCTATTATTAAGTTAAGTTTAATTATTTCTTTTTCATAATAATGTAGGAAAATATTGGCTAACGCACTTGAAAAAGCTGTTCCCATTGGAATTCCTTTTTCTTGTTTATAAAACTTTATTCCGTTAAAAACATAGTTTTCTTTAATATTAAATTTACATAACTCTAACCAATTAGTTTTTGTAATAATATCTCTATTTAAATATTCTTCATATATTAGTACAGACATCTATTAACTTTTCATGAGGTAGATTAGTGTATAAATTTTCAAAATCATAAGTATTAAGCTTATTAAAATTGTTATCCTTTAGAAAGTCCAAAATATCTTTGTTACTATTGATAATAAAATTATCTTCCTCTTTAATTTTGTTTAGGACAATTTTTAAGTATTTAAAGAAATGTTTTCCCATATAGTAATTGTAACTGCTAGTGCTACAAGTTACGAATCTAAAATTTATTGGTTTTTTATGAAATTTTATTGTTGGGAAGAGGTAAGGGTAGTTTAAAGAGCAAGTTTTTATTTTAATTTTTTTAGCGAAAGCTAGCATCCTTTTATCCAATTCTTTTTTCCCGGTGTTAATTAATTTGTAAGTTGAATTAGAGTTATATTCCTTAGTTAGAAGTTCTTTATAATAATATTTACAAATTAAACCGAAATTATTTGCCGATTTATCTATTACTGTAATAACAAACCTCTCTTTTAAATTTTTTATTTCTTTTTTCAAAGTTTTGTTGAAATAAATTCCTCGTTCTTTAGTTCTAACGTTGTCTGCATTAAATTCTGTTTTAATGTCTTCTAAAATCCTTACTTTCCATTCTCTGAAACCTTCTGGAGGCCAATGGTATTTCCTAGATAATTTGGAAATAAAAATATCCAAATCTTGTCCGATAGAAATTAAGATTTTTTTAATGTTAACTTTTTCTCTTAATCTAAATTTCGTGCCCCTTTCCATCAAATCTCTTAAAGAGTTAGAATCTATAATTTTTAAATTCCCTGTTATAATATGTCCTTTATCAGCATCTATATAATCTTTATAAATATCTTTATTACAATTACAGTCTGTCTTGTCTATCTTATTTAAATTTTTGCTATAGTAATTATAGTTACAGATTCTTTTTCTTAAAGTTGCTGAATAACTAAATGCTATTGAAGCTATTGCATTATCCTTTAAAGGAAAAAATTCTTTATTGTTGTGCATAACTTTAGGTAACTTTAGGTTTTCGAAGCAAATATCCAAAAATCTCACTACACAGTATTCTTTATTTAAATTACTTTTAGTTTTAAATAGTAAATCGTTTTTTCCTATATTAAGCTTGAATTTGATAAGATCTAGAATTATGTATTTAGTGAATGAATTTTCAAACTTTAAATCTTCAAATTTGTTATTAATAAACCATCTAATTTTATTTTTTCTAAAGCCAAATAGATATTTCTTAATTTTAAGAATATTTTCATTATTATGTTCCAAATTACACAAATTTTGAAAATCCTCAGTTACTATATCAAAATTGCCGCCTCTACCTTTTCCTCTCTTAAATCTTTTACTTTTGTTTTCATTATCTAGAAAGTCTTTAAAGATGTTAAGTTTGTTATAAATACAAATGTTATCCAAATCCCCGTAACCTTCTCCATTTAATTTACTATTGAGTCCATAAGGAAACAAAGTTTTTAAATTACATATATAAATATTTTCCAAGTCTAATCTTTTATTTAAATCAATAATATTATCTTCCAGAATGTAAATATTAATGTTATCAAAATTATGACATTGGAAGTGTAGTAGCTCATAATCAAAAGACTCATTTTTACTAAAGTTTTTAATGGCAGATCTGTGGCCATTTACTCGTTTATTTAGTTCAGTACTGGTTTGTCCTATGTAATTCAAATTACATTCTTTGCAATTTAATAAATAAATAAGATTTTTATTTTTACAGAACAATTCTAGATTTGAAATTTCGTTATTAATTTGTTCTTTATTAGCAAGTGGACAAGTCTTACATTTTTTGTTATTACAAATTCGATATTTTTTAGTATTTTTAAATTTTTTTAAACGAAACAATTGTGCAAGTAACTTTTTGTCCATGGATGCTCCAAGCACAAAGCTATCCACAGTGCCCCTTGGTAAAGCGCGCGACGGGCCATGCGCTATGAGAAATTCTTTTATTGACCTTTGCATAATTTATTTAATGGTACCTAAAAGAAAAAAAACTAACCACTAAATGCATCCTTTAATAATAAAAATTCCCCCTTTTTTGGATTTGATTCGAAATTTCCGGATTGTTGAGGCAAGGAGAGTTTTTTTTTTTCTTTTAGGTACCATTAAATAAATTATGCAAAGGTCAATAAAAGAATTTCTCATAGCGCATGGCCCGTCGCGCGCTTTACCAAGGGGCACTGTGGATAGCTTTGTGCTTGGAGCATCCATGGACAAAAAGTTACTTGCACAATTGTTTCGTTTAAAAAAATTTAAAAATACTAAAAAATATCGAATTTGTAATAACAAAAAATGTAAGACTTGTCCACTTGCTAATAAAGAACAAATTAATAACGAAATTTCAAATCTAGAATTGTTCTGTAAAAATAAAAATCTTATTTATTTATTAAATTGCAAAGAATGTAATTTGAATTACATAGGACAAACCAGTACTGAACTAAATAAACGAGTAAATGGCCACAGATCTGCCATTAAAAACTTTAGTAAAAATGAGTCTTTTGATTATGAGCTACTACACTTCCAATGTCATAATTTTGATAACATTAATATTTACATTCTGGAAGATAATATTATTGATTTAAATAAAAGATTAGACTTGGAAAATATTTATATATGTAATTTAAAAACTTTGTTTCCTTATGGACTCAATAGTAAATTAAATGGAGAAGGTTACGGGGATTTGGATAACATTTGTATTTATAACAAACTTAACATCTTTAAAGACTTTCTAGATAATGAAAACAAAAGTAAAAGATTTAAGAGAGGAAAAGGTAGAGGCGGCAATTTTGATATAGTAACTGAGGATTTTCAAAATTTGTGTAATTTGGAACATAATAATGAAAATATTCTTAAAATTAAGAAATATCTATTTGGCTTTAGAAAAAATAAAATTAGATGGTTTATTAATAACAAATTTGAAGATTTAAAGTTTGAAAATTCATTCACTAAATACATAATTCTAGATCTTATCAAATTCAAGCCTAATATAGGAAAAAACGATTTACTATTTAAAACTAAAAGTAATTTAAATAAAGAATACTGTGTAGTGAGATTTTTGGATATTTGCTTCGAAAACCTAAAGTTACCTAAAGTTATGCACAACAATAAAGAATTTTTTCCTTTAAAGGATAATGCAATAGCTTCAATAGCATTTAGTTATTCAGCAACTTTAAGAAAAAGAATCTGTAACTATAATTACTATAGCAAAAATTTAAATAAGATAGACAAGACAGACTGTAATTGTAATAAAGATATTTATAAAGATTATATAGATGCTGATAAAGGACATATTATAACAGGGAATTTAAAAATTATAGATTCTAACTCTTTAAGAGATTTGATGGAAAGGGGCACGAAATTTAGATTAAGAGAAAAAGTTAACATTAAAAAAATCTTAATTTCTATCGGACAAGATTTGGATATTTTTATTTCCAAATTATCTAGGAAATACCATTGGCCTCCAGAAGGTTTCAGAGAATGGAAAGTAAGGATTTTAGAAGACATTAAAACAGAATTTAATGCAGACAACGTTAGAACTAAAGAACGAGGAATTTATTTCAACAAAACTTTGAAAAAAGAAATAAAAAATTTAAAAGAGAGGTTTGTTATTACAGTAATAGATAAATCGGCAAATAATTTCGGTTTAATTTGTAAATATTATTATAAAGAACTTCTAACTAAGGAATATAACTCTAATTCAACTTACAAATTAATTAACACCGGGAAAAAAGAATTGGATAAAAGGATGCTAGCTTTCGCTAAAAAAATTAAAATAAAAACTTGCTCTTTAAACTACCCTTACCTCTTCCCAACAATAAAATTTCATAAAAAACCAATAAATTTTAGATTCGTAACTTGTAGCACTAGCAGTTACAATTACTATATGGGAAAACATTTCTTTAAATACTTAAAAATTGTCCTAAACAAAATTAAAGAGGAAGATAATTTTATTATCAATAGTAACAAAGATATTTTGGACTTTCTAAAGGATAACAATTTTAATAAGCTTAATACTTATGATTTTGAAAATTTATACACTAATCTACCTCATGAAAAGTTAATAGATGTCTGTACTAATATATATGAAGAATATTTAAATAGAGATATTATTACAAAAACTAATTGGTTAGAGTTATGTAAATTTAATATAAAAGAAAACTATGTTTTTAACGGAATAAAGTTTTATAAACAAGAAAAAGGAATTCCAATGGGAACAGCTTTTTCAAGTGCGTTAGCCAATATTTTCCTACATTATTATGAAAAAGAAATAATTAAACTTAACTTAATAATAGGCTGGAGATATATTGATGACTTAATTTTGTTAAATGTGGATAATCCTAATGATATTATTAATTGTTACCCAAAAGAATTAGTTTTAACTCAAACAAACGAAAATCAACTTAAAGCTAATTATTTAGATTTAAATATAGAAATTGACAATGGAAAAACTTTGATAGGTATTTATGATAAAAGGGATGAATTTAACTTTAAAATAATTAAACTTAGTAACTACCATTCTAATTTAAACTCTAAAATTTTAAAAAATTTGATATTTTCACAATTTAACAGAATTAAAAAAATTTGCAATAATAAAAGCTCTTATATCTTAGCAACAAACAATCTCATTAAAAATTTAACTATTAACGAATTTCCCAAAAACTTTTGCAATATAGAAGTTTTGATAAGAGAGGGTCTGTTTAATTTCTGACTTCCTCTGGTTTGTTAGCTTTGAGTTTTAATTCAATAGATGGCGCTTCAAGTTTGATGACGATACATTATGACGAAACGTGGGAGGCGGATATAGCTGTAAACGTGGAAAAATTAAATCTTAGTTTAGTTCAACGAAATACATCTACAATAGCACGTTTTAACCTCAAGTAGTTTTCTTCAGATTTGTACTTTCATTTTGTAAGTAATTTGCCTTGTGTTTATATTACTTTTTTTTTCATGTATCTTGTGGTTTGATTTGCTGTGGTCTTATTTGGTTTGTTTTTTGCTAGTGTTTTTACTTGTTTTAATCTTGTGATACTAATTTATCTCTAAAACCTCAATTTTCTGGGATTTTCGGGTCACGAGGGGTCAATTTGTTGGACGAAAAGTCAGACCCCTCACAGAAAAAATCCCTGGTTTGAATCCTTGCCTGAGGGTGACCCTTGAAAAAGTCTTCGGGCCGGATTCAGTTAATCCTTTTGATTCTTTGACTATTAACTTAATATTTATTTCTAATTTGGTTAAGTTCATTTGTGTTTTAGTTGCAGCAGCATTAGCGCTCTCTAAATACAATGTATATTTTATATTTTATTATTATATAGATTCAGAAAAATTATATAGGTGTTTTTGCACATTGTTTACTTATGGATTGATAGTTTCTTATTATGAATCTTATTAGCTGAAGAGCCAGGTTTAGAAGCATCTCTCCTAGGTAGTAAACTTCGGTGCTTCAGAAGGCCCAATTACCGCAGATATTATCTTCTTAATGATGATTTCAAGTCTCTTCTAATGAATCATAAATTGTTTTACTGTAAAGGAAGTTCTTTTTTCATCATTTGATTTACTTTTAGCAATATGAGAAGATAATGAAGAACAGTGCACAAGAATATAAAAAGAACCAGATATCTTGTCAGGGACATGTGTTGTTTCCTTTAAGAGGCCTTTTAGTGTTAGAAGAAAGAACCTCTTTGAAATTTTCATGAAATCAAATCGCAAAGTGCTTATTGTGATTTAATATAGTGATAAGTAATAGGAGCGAGATGAGATTTTGGTAAATTATTATCTGATTTTATCAATATGAATATGAAAGTTTCGGTAAATTTTCAACGGATGCTCCATAATTCTACTTATTTTGAAACTTTATGGATAAAAAATAACATTTATTATAAAGCTCCTCAGATTTTTCTAGTTCGCCCTTCATATTTATGTAAATAATCGGTCTCTATATCAGGACAAAGTCAAGAAAAGATTCAAGAGCATATTCCGTATTATGATTACCAACAGCTCAAGTTTCAGTTCCATTTCTTCCCGATTATTTTTAATATAATTATTATCATAAATATATAGTAATAATATTTTTGAACACTTTTTGCTAACAAAGACAGAATCGCTAATGCCATACTTATAATTACATAGCATGTTCAGTTTATTTTAAAATGTAATTAGGCTTTTGATATAAGATAAATTTATAGCTAAGCAACATAGATTACTTTTTAAAACTATTTTGGACTTTTTATGTCTGAATAATAATATACTGTTGTTCAGGAAATCTTAGTGGTTTTTAAGGCGTCGCGACATTTATCCGATCAGAATTAAGAACAAAGGGAAATTATTAATTGAAATTAGGAATTATGAAAAAAAAAACACAAATGCGATTTTTTTTTTTTGTAAATTTGAACAATGATAGAATTTCTTAGAGCTTAACAAAATGACGAAAAAGAATTAATTTGAAAACTTTTTGAGAAACGGCATGCTGACTTTTCCTTCACGAAAATACCAGGTTTCATGTCGATTTAAAATCATCACAACACAGAGAAATTAAAATAAATTATAGTGAATATCCCAGAAAATATAAATATCTGAGATTAATTCTTTTTCGCTGTGTGTATAGCATTGCATAGTTTTTGCCTAAACTTCAAGGCAGATATATTGCACCACCTATCATTTAACTTCTCTCAGAGAAAAATCGAAGCTTGCTAAATTTTCTGAATTTAAATGATGAGAAGGGGAAAATGTGAAAAGCTTGGCACATGAATAGTTAGAAGTTTATTGTAATTACTCATATTGACAAGGATAATACATATTTTAATATATTTTATTGATAAGATAATTGCCAGACATTCTGTTTAAATTGAGTAAATACTATGCATTTTATAAGGGGAAAAATTGAGCAGACATAGAAACACCTGATCTTACTTCAATTTCCTATTAGCCTTAATTCACGTAATTGAGGCTAACATAAGAAGACAAAATGCCTTTCGAACAAAAATTAATTCTTTCTTATGCAGTTGAATTAGTTTTGAATGAAAAAATTTCAAACATCAGAATGATTTGCTGAAACTAATAATATGCTTTAGTGTATAATTTGTGTATTTTTTTCATCTGAAAAATTCATCATAATTAGTCTGAAATCAGGTGCTAATAACAGTACAAATATGAAAATGATTACCATAATATGAGAAGAAAAATCAACCAACGTTATTTTGATTTTCACTTAATATTTAGATTATCACTTACTAAGCTTTCAATGCAATTTTAAATAAATATGCATAATATGTTAAAACGGTAAAAAAAAAAAATAAAAAAAAAAAAAAAAATATAGATATATAAAAAAATCCTAAAAAAAATCCTCTTTACAGCAAGATTTGATTAATTTAAAGAATGGCATTATTCATTTTTCAAATTTTCAGTGGGATTTAAATTTTAATAATTTAATTATTTTTTATTAGTATAATGAATTAAACTTTCAGAGTGGAAAGTTAATTAACTATTCACTTTAAAGAATTAATTATTGCTAATTAATTGTTGCATTATATGAGGAAAGGAAAATAAATATAGCAGGAAAATTAAAAATTAATAAGAATAATTTGTTCTAGTCTTCCAAATCTATTTCTTTTATATTGAGATAAGAATATGAGCAAGCAATAATTCTATGTCCTTATTTTCAAAAGATTCGCCGGTGCAAAATTGTCATCATATTTCATTGTATCCCGACATCAACTGAATGATCCTTTCACCGAGTTCCACCTTTGTGTATATTCGGGGACAACTTCTCCCTTAATGGTGGTTACGAAATTCCTACGAACTCAAATGACACCTGATTGCTTTTGGGCAGAAAAACATCGAGTTCGTCAGAATAAATGACACTTCATATAGCAGAGGTCTCCCAGTTCTCATTAAAAATGATCTAGCTTCATTCGAGGTCTTCATTTTCTGTAGGGAAACATTGATTATGGACATTATAAGTCTCTTCATGTAGCCATAGACGGACAACACTAGAGATGACAGATTTATTATTATTCAATAATATATAAATTATTAATTTGATTTAATTTTCTATAAAAGATATGAATGAATGATTTACTAAATTGTTCAAAGTTTTTAAGGAAAAAAAAATTAATTTTTTTTTATTCCATTCTTCAATTAAAAAAGAATTAATGTGAAATTTATTAATCATAAATTTTACATATAATGATTTCTTTGATGCTGAATCAAAAATTTAATTATTCCAAAAGTTTTTAAGAATTCTTCTACTTAGCTCTTTTTCATAATATCTTTTACTTTTCTTGCATATGATAATACTTTTCCTGAT
This sequence comes from Argiope bruennichi, assembly GCF_947563725.1. Lineage (NCBI taxonomy): Eukaryota > Metazoa > Arthropoda > Arachnida > Araneae > Araneidae > Argiope > Argiope bruennichi. The sequence continues at coordinate 10,135,669 of NC_079159.1, forward strand.
AAACGAGATAGGCAAATTGTGTATCATTTTTCAGAGTCTTAATTAATCCAAATTCTACGTATCTGTTCTGCAAAAAAGTTGCCCGAATTTAAAACATAGTTATGTTGTACATTTTCGCCGGAGAATAAGAGAAATAATGAGCATGTTCGAATTCACTTATCAGATGTTTGAAGAAAATTGAAATCTCGCAATTTATTTACTTTTTGGTACATTTTGGGTTTATAAATAATTTTATTTTCCTACGTATAGTGGGTAAATAATTGTCTTTAATCTGCTTTTGCTTTAGGTAGATAATTATCTTTGTTTTGCTACACGGTATGAGGTGATTCTACTAGAAAGCAGAATACTAACAAATATGACATATAATATTGTCTACATTTCCCAATAATGCATAAGTTTTTCTTAAGAGAAGAGGCTCATAATGCAATGTGTACTGTTCCTGTTATATGAGATGAAGGTTTTAAAAGTTTTGTTATTTTGGCGTTTCGTTATTATAATTTGTTCCCTGATGCTACTTCTAAACGAGAATACTGACCATTGAAAAAAGTGTCAGATGTCACTGGATTAGATTTGGGATTATGCTTGTAAATTTTATTATGCACGAGTTACACTTCAGAAGATATACATAACATAATGCAATCCTGCGCCCCCCGATGCCTGTAACACTAACCTGATGGATGAGCTCAAGATGGAAGCAAAAGAATTGGGTGGGGGTGGATTGAAAGATGGAAAAAAGTGATAATTAAACTGGTTATTAAAGTTACGAAGGAAGAATTTAAAACTGATTTTGATGAGTGAAATTTTGGTGTTAGCTATAGAGTAACCTTGAAGAGGACTTGGCATAGTGAATTGGAGATTCTAGCTCTCAACAGCTACGATATGCACGAAAACGAGCTTTTTTTTAAAAGAGATTGTAGGCACTTTTTTAATATAGGCAATAAATAGCTTGTTGAAATAAAGCTAGTAATGGCTAATTGAAATAAAACTTTCTTGAATAAGATTGGCATTGAATAAAATGTTTCCTTTCTAACTCTTATTTATTGTGGAAAAAAAACTTTATAGATTCTTCTGCTTACAGTTGACTTTGAATTCATAATATTGGTTTCATTATAAGAAAAAAAAGAATGTGCTAAAATATCTTGAAATATTTTTTTATTTGATGTAAATTAAACCTCACTCATATAAAAGTATAGAAATTCTAGTGATGGCTAAAATTATCACTAAAAATTGACGAGTTTCTAAATTTTAGATCTCTGATCATTTGAAGAGCCCTTTTTTGAAATAATGTTTCTTGTTTATGAGCATTATATCATAAGCCAGAGTAATGAAATTCAGTCTCCGGGCTTCATACAAAAATTACAGATTTTATCACTTTTTGGATGCAATTCGTCTATGATATTCAGTCTAACTATATATAATTTAATTTAGTAAAAGCCGATGGGCAAAATTTGGCACAAGAGTTTATTATCGTATGTGCAGAAGTATGCAACTTTCGGACCATAAATAACGTGACTATTTGTTGACCTGTGTTTTATGTGTACATAGATACTATAACATTGAATAGGTATAAGCTACATAATTAAAACTAAAGATATGATCACTATGCCGAACCGGAAGTCATATGCTCAAATTTCTTTCTTAATTGGAAACAAGTAACAAGTGTATGCATGACTTACTTCAAAATTTAACTGAAAGTATTCAAATGATTTAAATATAAGAATATGTCATTGGAAGAAAATAGGAAATGGATGAAAACTACATTACTCTCCGAATGCAGTCCTACTTCGAATCCTACTTCCAATGGATTAAAACTCTGTTTCAAAATCATATATATATATATATATATATATATATATATATATATATATATATATATATATATATATATATATATATAGATTATTCAGATAATGTGCTTCACATTTATAAATAAAAAAATTCACCAATAGATGGCGTGTAACACAAGTGGCATTTATTTGCATAAATTAAAAATGTGAAACATAATTTGCGTTACAGCGCAAATTATGTTTCACATTTTTAATTTATGCAAATTTAATTTCACATTTTTAATTAATTTAATTTCACATTTTTACAGCGCAAATGTCTATTACTGTTTATCTTTGGATAAAAAGAAGGCGGATTCTGCACAAACACTAGCTCCTTCTCTGTTCGTCATGCCTACGTGCAAGAAAAAGCGCTAATTTTGGTGAAACTGTTCTACTAGAACCATCAAAACTCCGTTGCAGCTCTAAAGGAATTTCGTCGTATGAAGCAGATACGAAGAGGTCCAATGTCTCCAGGTGCCCTATGATGCAGAATTTTGAAAAAAAAAATTAAAAAAAAATGGGCAACTTGGCATTTTTCCAAGTAGAAGACGAAAAAAAAAAAAAAAAAAAAAATCCCGTCTTCCAGCGTCGAAAATGTTGCGACCGCGCTCGTTGAAGCCAGCAGTCAGTCGCCGCATAATAGTGTGAGTTTACCAATTGTTAGCCTTGTTCTGGATATGCCATATTCAACTGCACAAAAAAATCATAGTCATATTTTGCATTTTTATCCATACAAAATCAAATCTGCACCTGTTGCAGGGCGAGGACTTAGAGGTCCGTAAACCCTTTGCACTTCAGTTCGTTGCTCGAATGGTGATTGACACAATTTAGCTATTGGACATTCTGTAGAGTGATGATGCACACTTTTGTCTCAATGGGCAAGTTAACACCCACAACTGTGGAATTTGGGCAGAGGAAAAGCATCACGTTGTCCAGGAACAACACTTGCATCCTGAAAAAGTGACAGTATGGTGTGGTTTTACAGGTACCTTTATCATTGGACCGTATTACTTTGAAGAGATAACTTCAAATGGAATCCAAACCTGTTCCGTCACAGGGCAATGGTACCATGATATGCTAAGAGATTTTGTAATCCCAAGTCTTCTACAGCGTGGTTGACTTCATCATTTTCATGCAGGATGGTGCTCCACCTCATATTGATCGTCGTGTAAAACGATTGCTAATGCAGCATTTCGCAGAAGCACATGTTATCAGCCGTCGTTTCCCAATAGCATAGATTTCTCGCTCGTCGACAACACCGCTTGCGAATTTTGATTATGGGGTTATTAGATAGATAATATCTACCGTCAAAGGCCGTCATATCTACCAGATCCAAAGAACATTATTCGCACCATATTCTTAATATTCCGGCCGACTCATTCCGGTCATCTATAGAAACTATGGTTCTCCGATTAGAGTATATTGTTGAAAATGAAGGAGGGCATATTGAGCAATTTTATTTTAACTTTATTTCACAATTATAAACCACAAATGGTTTATTATTAAAATGGTTTTATTTGTATTACAACGCCACCTAATGGTGAATTTTTTACTAATTTTTTATGTAATAAATATAAAACGCACCATCTCAATAATCTGTATTTCAAATTTTATCTCATTTGGATCAACAGAACGCATTTTAGAGCCCTCTGAAGTGGATAACATTTCTTTCTAACCTTGTGTTATGTATGTATGTATAAAAGAAAATTCCATAAAATAAATTGCGTTTCATAGCAATGTAACTTTATAATGAATAAGTTGAATTAAAATAAAATGTCTATGAATAATAATCAATTTTCTACGGGTCTAATTTTAAATTGTAATCACTGGTGCATCATTAATTTCCAATTCATTTATCTTAAATCTCAGTACCATGGAGAACCCCTTCAAAAATAAATTCCTGCCATCTCACATTAATGATATAAGTATTGCGATATAGAGGAAATTAGTCAAGAAGCCATCTTAAATACTTATAAGCAGCCAAGTCTCCTATATGAGGTTTTAAAATACTTATGTTTAAGGAAATGCCGATTTTCATCAAGCTTTATATTTTAAATTCAACAATGCACTTTCTTTACAAATTGTATATATGTAATTTTTTTAAAAATTTTAAATTTTGCTGGTTTTTGCATTTGTTAAATGTATTATTAGCATGTTTATTGAAAATTTGATGTCATAAGAACTTTCAAAGATAATAATTATTAAATTCTAAAAAATAAAAAAATTAATTGATATTTGTATTGGAAGAAAGGAATTAATAAGTAAAATTTATCATAAGAAAAATCGCATAATTTATTTAATTTTTGGCTATATATTATGTATTGTAGACTTTTCAATTATACTTGCTTATTTTTCCAAATAAAATGTTAAAATTTGAAGTGAAGTGAAATTGGCGAAAATGAAAATATCAAATCCATGTTCGATAGCTTTTAAATGTAACAAATTCTGAAATTTCAAAAGGATACTAATTAGATGATCTCCAAACATTATTGAAATAGAACAAAGAATTGATTCTGTGCCTTCAGACGAAAAATCTTTGTAGACATAAACATTTTTATTTCTGAATGCATTTGATTTTTTTGTTTAATAAAATAAAAATGCAATGAACTGAAACGCAAGAAACAAGTTTCTTTGATTTCAGAATTCATTATAATTAATTCAATATAATTAAGCTTTTTATGATCATGAAAATTATTTTCTTCCCTTCTATTGATCGAGAAAAGTCTATGACAAAAAGAAAACCAGACCCTTTCGAGAAAATAATATTGTATGATATACTCTGGTTTTTCCAAGATAAATATTGTTTCTAAACATATTATTTTACCAATTTAAACATATTTGTTCTCATTACTTTATATCGTATGTGCAAAAACTTATTTAGAAATGAGTTTTATTATTTTAATAGTGTTAAACAACTACACATATTCGATATTTTAGAAAATACTCCTCTATTTTTGAAATATTTTAACAGTATTTCAGCTTCAATAAATTTATATATATATAACGTTTAACGAAAATAACTCTTTATAATTTAGATTATTTGGAATAAATTATTGCATGTTAAAAAAAATAACTTTGGATCGTGTTGAAATTACAATATGAATCCATAGCTAAAGAAATATAACAAAAATGGAAATATTGTGCAGGATAACTTCTTGAATATGTATAATATATACAGTATCATATCTTTTAAAGACAATGAAATATCTGTCATTGAATCAGAGTATTTTATTCATATAAATCTACATTAATTCTATATAGGAATTAAGGAAACGCCGACATTAAATCACGCTTAAGAACATCAAATGTATTTATATTTTTTATGTTTCAATGAAGTAATTATAAATGCCTCGTACATGACAGGAAAATTAAAAAAAGATATTTTTTCGTTCGCATAGAAAGTTTAATAATTTTCACATATCAAACACTTAAAATACTTTCGGATTATCAAATCTATCAAGTATTTATAATTGGTAATTTATTTTTTATCAATTTAAATTCAATTTACTTATGAACAATAATGAAATAAATTACATATTCCATTTATAGTCCCAAGTACCTTTTTCAGAAAACGATGAATTTAAAGAAAGAAAATTATACTTCTCGCATTTCACCAGAATACTCCTTCAAATGAATTCATTAAATTCCTCCTTAAGTTCATGAAATATCTAAATAAAAGTAAAAAGAATTCTTTAAATTCTTCTCTTACGATCCCTAAAAAAAATGATTGTCCTTCGATCTAAAACTGTATTTGCGCAATCATACAACTAACTATCTGTTCTAGTTTATCATTAGAAGCAGCAGAATAATTAAACACATCGCTTATTTTAATTGGCCCTGTATTTCAGCGTCACTCATGTAACAAACAAGGATATTAGCAGCACTCAATTCACTTGCTATTGAGGACGCGATTCTTCGCAGACTTTGCAGTGTTTCCTTTCAAGACGTGCCACAGAATGGGAACCCTCATTAATTCTACTCAAGATGAATAGACTTTGATGCCGCAGCGTGCGATTAACTTTTAAGATTCTTTTCATTTCTTAACTTCCGACTATTTTCTTAGTGTGTTATCTCAGAGTGCCTTCGCGGTATTCTTCCATCTAATTATCACCCATTAATTCATTCAAGTGCTAAGTTAAGGATGCTGGAGCTCAACTTCCTCTTGAGGTAGAATGAAACAGTGAGGAGTCTCGTTAAATTTTCTGAAAAAGTTACGTAATGCTCAGCAACCGCATTTGACTTTCTGTAGGAGCCTTAAATTTCCTTAAAATACTTTTCGTATTTTCTCTTTTACGTCTTATTGTTTCATTTTCATCGTCGCAGTCTCGACCTGAGAACTAAATGAAGTGATTTACTCCCTAGGACAGGAGTGCGATTTAATCTGGAGTGTCTTTCCTTGTTTCTGAAATCTGAATCGCTTGTCTAAATGGCAGATTTGTTATTGGGAAGATGTACAGAATTCCATTCAAGTTTTTTAAACAATGATTCTAATTATGAAATGGTTACTTATATTGCTTAGAAAATGTTGGTTTTTATAGCTTCTAATTTTATTTAATAATACTAATAATAGAATTTTATTTTTATTTTGTTTATTTTGTGCGTCATTAATCTAAAGTTTAAAAATTATGTAAATTAGCTCAAAGGAATAGTAAAAATGAAATAGCTAATGAAATATATAATGTCATGCATGTTGAAGGGGAATCATTAGTTTTGTTTGTTTTACGCTTATTTTCATTGTTCTAATAGTTATATTTTATTTTGCAGGTAGCTGGGATACCACCGAAAGTTCTTTGTTGCTTTGAGTAAGATGAGAATAACTTTCTTCCTAAGGTATTTTAAAGCAGCAGCGAAATTTCCAATTCGACAGTCGATACGTTTTATAAAATTTAGGTTCGCAGTGCTTCTTTCTTTGCAAATACATTAAATCTTTAGCAGATGAGCTGTGTATCACTGATAACAAAGAAAACTAAAAGATCGATTAATGCATAACAGAAAAATTTGTATAGTAGGTGGTGAAAGTGCATAAAAATTAGATGCATTTATAATAAATCCTGAATAAATTGTTGAACAAGCTGTTTTGTATAAATATGGTATCCATTGCAAATTTTGTATAATGGTAACCTTTGAGTAATAAGCCCCTCTAAAAGGATATCACAGAATGTAGATTTACATAGAAAATTTTGATGGATATTAGTCCAACATTTGGTTCCATTATATTAAATTCATATCTAGTTTCTATATGTCTATAAGATATGTTTTGGTTGTGTCTAAAATTTTTCTTCTCTGGATCATTAGATCTCTGAACTTTAAATAATCTGACTCTTTGATATAAACTAATACCTTAATCATACGTTAATGATTAGTATATTATATTTAGATCAAATATTTGTTTAGAGACATGGAATATGTGTGCACAAAATATAGGGCTAAGAGAGGTAACCTCAAACTGGCTACTTCGACCCTCCGGAAGGCACAGGGAAAAATATAAATGACCGAAACGCCACAACAGCAGCACTAGCGGGAACTGTGGTTGAGTCCTAAGGCCAAAACGGGCCACGGTACAACCTTTCTCTTAGGAAGTACATCCCGTCATCGATAGAGGGAGGCAGACCCCCACATTTTTGGTGAGAACCAACCACCATACTGGAAGCTTCTCATTCTGAATTACGAGGTCCCCCCCCCCCCCATGGTTACACGCTGAAACAGAAAGATCAATGCCACACTACACAATCCTGAAATTTGCAAACAATTTCACAATTTTGAAAAGACCATTAAAAATGATTATGATGCAAATGGAATTATATCATTTCACAGTTTTTTCTTTCTTTTTGTCAGTATAGAGCAGAACTTATAATTTTCATTGGCCTATTTATGAAGCTTGTTTGTGTATTGAATTCACATTCTGAAATTTTTATATAGCTTGTTTTACGTTATACAAAATAAATTATTCAACTCCGATTAATGCTATTATTTATTTTCCTTTATTATTATTCATTTTTGAGTACTTAAATAATAGCAAAGAATTCTGGAGTGATAGAGAATATTATAATTGCACTAAATATTTATATTTAAAATGAATGAAAATTTAATTTTTAAGCTTAATAGACAGCAAAGTAATTTTCCCAGAGAAAAAAAAATTATATTAATTAAAAAAAGTAAAAATATATACGATGAAATTTTACATTTCTTGGTGTTAAGTGAAACCATAAAAATAAAATTAAAATAATGTCAAGTTATCGAGAGATATAAAACACAAGAAAATTATATCACTCAAAAAGATCCAGAAATTAAAAAAAAATATAAAATAATATGAGACATCGTTATAAAGATTGAAGCTTATAAATATTTCACAACCTTTACTATCTTATGACGTTAATGCCATATGCTAATGACGTTATAATACCATAAAATTCCATAATTTCAGTGTTATAATTCTTCATACAACATCATCAGAGTAAAATATTAATAAATAAAAAAAATGTCAGAAAATTCTAACTTTTTCATAGAGAATAAATTACCATTTTAAAAATAAATGATACCTTTTTATATTCTTCTTGTTATGATTATTTTTTAATATTGGAATTTTGATGTTAGTAGGAACATCTTCTGTTCCTTCTATTCATTTCACAAATATCCACACAAGTTTATTTACTAAATATTTTTTTCCATTTTTTTCCTTATTTTTTGTCATGTTCGCAATAAATTAATTAATTCTACGTTTTTACGTTAATCGAAAAAAGAAATCAGGAACAGTCAATGAGGTGAAAAGAGAAAATATTTATACTTTTGAAAAGGGATAAAGTTACTGAAAACTTCATACCAAAGGAATTTATAGAAAAGGAGCTACGACATAGAACGTCGTCTTGAATGGAGATCATCAGCTTTTTTCTTGTTAAGAAGTGGCTGCGAAATAAAATTTGGCCCTGGAATAAACAAAAATGCTTTGACCTTCAAACAAACAAACAAAAAAAATATCCTACAGAAAATGGTGGTATAATTCCTTGAAGTTGAACATGGTATTTGTATTTGTACGAAATATATTTGTGAGTGTTATTGGAATCAAAGAATGCGACGTTTAAAAATTAACAAAGAAAAATGTTTCCCTCAACCAGCAGACATGATTGCAAAATATTGAATCACGTAATGTATGTGTAAGCTTATTATTAGTATTTATTTTTTTATTAAAAATATAATGTTCATTTTAGATTAAATAGATTGCAAGCATGTCTTGTTACTTAAATTTCTCCAATTTTGGCATATATAATTTGTTTAAAATATAAAATATGATTTACAAAGTGTTGTATTTAGGTTTTAAAGTAAAAAAAAAGTTTTTTATTTAGCATTCTGTTACAGTACATGCTTAAGGGCAAATTTTGCCTATGTAAATAAAAAATAATATTATTTAAATAATTATCCGGTTTTTCACCGACATATTTGTGTGTTTGAATTCTTTCTACAAATCTTATTAAAAAGAAGGTATGTACATTTTAATTATAAACAAGAAATATATATTCATTATAAAAAGCCTTTAAAACCTTATGTTATCAAAAAACACAACGGATATTCTTTCTTTTCTTTTATTGCAACTAAATAATATTACTTTTGAACATTAAACGATTAATTCAACCAAAATGAAAGAAAATTAGTAGAAACAACACAAAGAAAAAACAATGATTATGTCAATGCAGCAATACAAATTTACATGAATCAAAATTTTTAAAATAAGTAATTTATTTTCATTTAAAAAAAATCAGAATCCATTTAGTAATGAAATAATAACTATATAACGATACAATTTTTAATATTCTTCAAATAGGCATAAATCTTTCTAATGAACGCATAAAATCTTTGAGATCCCTGCATAAAATTCTGAAAGAGCTAAAACCTTTTTTAACTTAAAACTATTTAATTAAAAAAAATTTGCAAGTATATTTATATTCATATATATTGTGGAAGAGTTTTGTGGGGCAAAATTATCTAAATCATTTTCATCTCTTCTTCAAATGAGAAGTTTCTTCTTTAATATAAATATATCAACCAGGTTTATATAATGACGTATTCGGTATTCTTCAAAGGACTTATATTTACTTAAAATTATTTATTTAAAATGTATAAAGCATTTTTCAATTTCGATTTACCTTAAAGACAAAAAGGATGAAATTCAAAAATGGCATCATAACACAATACATTAAATATAACTTGCAATAATGGATGTTGTACTCTTTCTTATCATGATAATAAACTTTCAAGTCGAAACGAGCCTTTTAAATTTATAAAAGTGAATGAATAAGGAATCGATAATCCGAGGCACTAGAGTTTAAAAAAAAAATGAATAGAAAACTACCAAATAAAACAATGTGTCCACTTAAGAAAATCTACAAAACTGATCATAATCCTTAGACCAAACGTAATCAATCATGGAGGATAAAACGTTCTTTATTCCGCCATTCTTTAATCTCTACAGACTGGCACCCAAATCACACACTCTGAAAGACCTCGGAACGAGATTATTATGAATCTTATTAGCTAAAGAACCAGGTTTAGAAGCATCTCTCCAAAGTAGTAAACTTCGAAGCTTCAGAAGACCCAATTACCGCAGATATTATCTTCTTCATGATGATTTCAAGTCTTTGCTAATGAATCATAAATTTTTTTACTGTAAAGGAAGTTATCTTTTTTATTATTTGGATTATTAATTTTTAGCAATATGAGAGGATAATGAAGAACGGCGTGCGTGCGAGAATATAAAAAGAACCAGGTATCTTGTGAGGGACACTTATTGTTTCCATTAAGTGTCTTTTTAGTGTTACAAGAAAGAACATCTTCGAAATGTTAGAGATATCAAGGCGTAAAATGTTTATCGTGGATTAATATGATGATAAGAAATGAAAATGAGGCGAGATTTAAGAAAATGAATTATCTGATTTTATGAATATGAGTTCACCTTTACAATGAATTTTCAAAATAAATAAATAATATTTCTACTTATTTGGAAAATTTTATGAAAAAAATAACAATTATTATGAAGCTTGTCTGATAAATTCGGGTTTCTCTTCATATTCATATAAATAATCGGACTCCAAGTCAAGAAAAATGTCAAGATCATAGTTACAATTAGATTTCTCTCCGATGTTGCATGATATTCGCATAATATCATAAAGCTACTGTAATAATATTTTTGGATACTTTTCAGATATAAACATAATAATAAAACATAAATCAATATAATATAGAGAAATAAATCCATTAATCTATTGAAAATATTAAAAAATACTTTGAATATATCAGAAAATACGAATATTTCAAGTAAATAAGTTTTTACTTTGCATGCTTAGCTTTGTATAGTGTCTACCTAATTTTAAAGATAGATAAATAGGATCATTCATCATTTTGCTTTTCGAAACGAAAAAAACGAAAGCTTCCCAATTCTTCTCGCATTTAAATGGTATTCAATTGATGCTTTGATTTAAGTTAGATTTTATATATTAAAATGAAAAAAAAAAAAAAAATGAAAAGAAAAATTTGTGAAGTTTCGCACACGAACGGTCAGAACTTTATTGCAATTAAACATATTCAAAAGGATAATAATACAAATGTTTTAATATATTATATTTATGATATATTTGCCATGTATTCTGTTTGAATTGATTAAAAACTCTGCCCTTTAAAAGAAAAAAAAAAAAAAAACCAGAGCAGACAAGACATAGAACTCATCATGCTTCCGTCTACAACTAAATTAACTGAATTAAGGCATAACTTAAGACGGAAAAATACATATTGAATAAAAATTCATCTTTTCCCATGCATTTAGAATTAATATTGAATGGCAAAATTTACATAATGAAAATGATTTGTCGAAATTAATAATATGTTTAGGGGTACTATTTCGATATTTCTTTTCATATGTAGAATCCATCATTCTTTAAAAATCAGGTTTCAAACGATAGTACAAATATGTAAGTAACTACCATAACATGAGCAGAAAAATCAGCGAAAATTATTTTAATCTTTATTTAATCTTTAGATTATCACAACAGATACTTCGTCTTCAATACAATTTTAAATAAATATCCATTATATATTAAAATGGTCAAATGGAGACATAGATTTACAAAAATAAATAAAATAAAAATATATACATTGCAGGATTTGATTAATTTGAAGTCTACCATTATTTTTTATTTACCAGATTTTCAGTGAAATTAAAATTTAAAGATTTAAATATTGAGATTTAAAGATTTAATAAATGAGTCAAAGCTTTCAGGGAGGGAAGTTAAATAACTATTAAGTTTAAAGAATTAATGATATAACATGATGTTTTAAATTAATTATAATTAATTTAAACTATCACGTCGTACGACGAAAAAAGAATAAAAATTACTATGAAAAAATTTGCTCCACTTTCCCAAATCTATTTCTTCTATATTGCGATAAAAGTATGAACAAGCAATAATTTTATATCCTTATTTTCAAAAGAATCGCTGGTGCAAAATTGTCATCATATTTCATTGTAACCCTACCGCCTTCAATGATCCTTTCACCGCGTTCCACCTCTGCGTATATTCGGGGACAACCTCTCCCGTAATGGTGGTTACGAAGTTCTACGAACTCAAATAAGTGACACCTGATTGCTTTTGGGTCGAAAAATAATCGAGTTCGTCAGAATTGATGACACTTCTTAGAGCAGAAGTCTCCCAGTTCTCGCTATAAATGATCTGGCTTCATTCGCGGACTTCATTTTCTTCGGGGAAACGTAAGTTATAAGCATTAAATGTCACCTTCATATAGTCATAGACCGACAACAATAGTGGTGACAGATTTATTATTATTCAGTATCTAAAAATATATTATTTTGATTAAATTTAAGTAAAAGTAAGATAATGAATGGTTTATTGAAATGATCACTACATTTTTATAAGAAATTTGTTTTCTTTTATTCAAAGCATTATTTAATTAAAAAAGAATTTCATATATAATGGGTAATTTTATGCATAATAAAATTAATTATTTTAAAAGAATTTGAAATTTTCTATTCTTCTATTTTTTAATAAATTTTACCCTTTCTTATATATAACAATACATTTTCTATATAATCGAGTTCAGCAAGTATATATATATATATATATGTATGTATTATATATATATATATATATATATATAACAAGAAAAGGTTACAGAGGAAATATTGCAGAAGATAAGCTCGTGAACCTCAAAACTATATATCAGTATTATATTGTTTAAAAGCAAAGAAATGTCTGGCAAAGAATTAAGGTATTTTACTTATATAAATCTATATTAATTTATAATAGGAATTAAGCAAAAGTCTTCATTAAATCAAGCTTAGGTATAGCAAACGTATTGATAATTTTTATATTTGATTGAAGTAATAATAAATGACAGAATAGTTAAATAAAAAAAATATTGTTTCATTTGCTTCGCATGTCAAATTGTTCAACTAACTAAACCAAACACTCTGGGTTATCTAATCTATTAAGCTTTTATAACAGATGACAATATATTATATTTTACCAATTTAAATTCAATTTAATTATGTACAATAATAAAATAAATTACAATTTCTCTCATAGTCCTATGTACTTATTTCATAAGAATTCATTAAAATCCTCCTTATAAAAAATATCCAAAATAAAAGTAAAAAGAATGCTTCAAGCGCTGCTCTTACGATCCCTAATCAAGTTACAAGGCATTCATCCCAAACGTATTTGCGCAGTCATACAACTATCTGCTCTAGTTTATCATTAACATCAGCAGAATAATTAAACGCATCACTTACTTTAATTGTTCCTGTATTTCAGTGTCACCGATGTAACAATCAAAGATATTAACAGTACTCAATTCACCTGCTATTGGGGAAGCGATTCTTTTCAGTCTTGCAATTTTTCCTTTCAAGACGTGTCACATAATGGGCCCTCTCATTAATTTACGCAGATGAATAGATTTTGATTAACTTTTAAGACCCAATTTTCCTTTCTTAACTTCCGACTATTTTCTTAGTGTGTTATCTCAGAGGGCCTTCGCGGTATTATTCCATCTAATTATCATTCATTAATTCATTTAAGTGCTAAGTTAAGGATGCTGAAGCACAACTTCCTCTTGAGGTAGAATGAAACAGTGAGGAGTCTCGTTAATGCTTCTAATAAAGCTCTGTAATGCCCAGCAACCACATTTGACGTTCTGTAGGAGTCTTAAATTTCTTTAAAACTTTTTTCTTATTTTCTCATCTATGTCTCCTGTTTGCTTTTCATTACTGTCTTCTCTTTCAGAGATTTAAAGTAAGTAATTTATTTGCTGGGACAGGAGTGCTATCTAATTTGGAGTGCCTTTCGTTGCTTGCTGGATTGACTATAGAAATGTCATATTGGGTGATGAGATGACAGTTTGCCATTTTAAAGTGATGCGTAATCGATTTAGTGAAGTAATTTTTGGTTTTATATTTTAAAAAATGATATGATGATATTTTAAAATTATAATAAATAATGATAAAATATTAATAATAATAAATAATGATAAAATATTAATAATAATAAATAATGACAAAATTAGTAAAAATTATATTACTAATTTTATCTTGTGTATGTGCAGGTGATTAATTTAAAATGGACAAATTAGGTAAATTGCTCCAAATCCAAACAAGAATACCGAAAATAAAATTGATTTTTGCAATATAATTCTATGAATTTTAAATTGAATGTTTAGTAGTACCTATTTTCTACTGTTTTCATTTGTTCTGATGCTTCAACTGGTGTTTTATTAGTAGTTTTAATAGTGCAATTTAATACTTTGCCGTTTTTGAAAGAAAATAAAAAAAGGCTTTTTTTAACAAATTTTTGAAGTAACAAAAATATCTTATACGGTATTCTGTATTTTTCTAAAGTCGAGATAGCTGTTTTTCTTTTAATTGCAAAGGTGAATCATACTTAGCAGGAAATTTGTATATTAACGTTTCAAACAGAACTGAAAACTCGTATAGCGTACAATGAAAATATTAATATAAATGGCATTAAAAGCTCATAAAATTTAGTATAATTTGTTACTATGAATTCTCCATTGTATGACTTCATTACAGAGAAAATGATGCATAGATTTCCAATTCGCATATTGCTATCCTAAGTGCACAAAATCTTACAATAGTGTAAGACATTAAATAATATACATTAATTTAATTTAATTTCATTATATTGGAGTATATTAGTCCTTATTTGTTATTTATCTCATTATATTGGTGCATATTTGTATTTTATTCTTATATTTCGTATATATCATAATTCTTATGTTTTTACATATGCAAAAGAAGCGTATGTTTACTCGTAACTTATTTGTCTTATATATTACTCGTATGATATTCTTTTATATATTATTTTTATGCTATGCTTTCCATCGATTGTTTGAGTTAATGTTTTGGAATGGTTATTAAATAATTATTTTAAAGATTATTTTTATTTAATTAGCTGAAATATTAACAGAGAAACGTGAAATATTTTGTTTATATTATACCAGTGATGAATTTGTTGGATATATCCTCCTCTCAAAGAGTGGAAATCAACATCACACCACCACATGTGTCTATAATAATTTTCAGTAATTTTTCATTTGTGTGAGATATGTCAAAGATTCCAGAGATTCCATTTTGTGTTTAAGTATGCTTATAATACAAACAGAAATACGTCATTTAATTTTATTACTCTATTTCTGACAGAAGAATAGAATACATGATATTCCATTTTTATACTTCATTTTAATCTTCTAAGATTTAAAATATAGTTTCTTTTATTTTATAGCAAGTGATTTTTAACTGAGAATCACAATTATTTCTTTAAAATTATTTATAATATTATTTTTGGAACATAAAATGAGATACAAAAAATGCTGGAATGACAGCTACAAATTGCATTTTCATCCAATAATTGTAATTTTGAGTAATAAAAATTTATTTTTAAAATTTTTCAAATAAAATAATTTTACCAAAACAATAGTTTTTATAATACTTTATTTCTTTCAATAGTTTAAAAAATTAAAAATAAGCTGAGAATAAAATCTGTATAAGATTAAAAATGAAATTAAATAGTGTCCAAATATTCAGAGCTGCAAGAAAAAATGAACATGGATATAACTCACAAAGATTCAGAAATTTAAAAAGAAATATGAAGTAATATGAAACATCCTCATAAATTTTTCCACAAAATATATTATTTTGTGATATCAGTGCTAAATATTATAAAATGTTTATTATTAGTTTTGTTTTATGCTATGTTAGTATTTTCTTACCATATACATTTTCCTTAAAATATAAAACTTTTTCGTAGACTTCTAAGAGAGTGGAATGTTCATAAAGTTATGCATAAGAAATTAGTCTGAAAACAGCATTTAACATCTTACAGAGAAAAAAAATTACTTTTTGTGAAATAAATTACACAATTCTACAATGTCTTCTTATTGAGATTGCTTTTCTTTACATCTCCAATCTTTATTAAAGAAGAAATACCTTTATTTACCTATTCAGTCCTTAAAGTTTTGAATTATTTATTAAATATTTTTCTCATTTCTCAACTAGATTGCAACATATTTTCCACTTCATGATTTTTCGTTAGCATAAATGTACCTTTTTTTTCCTTTTTGGTAGAAAAATAATTTATTATTTAAAACCATGTTGTGCGGGAAGGGTGCGAAAATGTAAAATTATTTTTATAAGCCGTTAAGCAGGGAAGAGAAATAAATCTCGTATTTGAATATCGCCCATTCTTTAAAAAAAATCGGTATAAAATTTTCATAATTCTTAAAAAAAAATTACGTTCAGCAATATATAGCTAAGATAAAGTTGATGCTATGATAAACTACCATATATATATATATATATATATATATATATATATATATATATATATATATATAATTTTGTAGGAGAAGAAAAATAAATTAGGATTACAGAAATTAGGATAAATAACTACAGATTAATTTTCTGGGTCTCAGAAGAAAATCAACCATTTATTAATCAGCAGGTCAGCCATTTATTAATTTACTTTTGAATGAGTTATTAAATATTTTTTACAATTCATCTTTTGTGACAAAATGGTTATCCATGAATGTTGTTTCCATTATACTTCAACTAAATCTCTTATTCATAATTGATGTTCATGATTGCCGAAAGAAAGTATTTTTAATTGTCGAATTATGACATACATTAAAATTATTTTAATGCTTATGAAATAATGACCATTTGCCTGCTCTAATTATTGCATACATGAATTTTCATGAAACGCAATAGTCCAGTTAATATATATTCTGATATTCAGAATAACGTAACTTCTGTTTCTTTTTCGTTGTGTGAAGTGCACAAGAACTAAAACAGAATTCTTTTTCCTTTCATCAAAAAAATGGCATAAAATCTGGAATTGATTATTTGTTAATGTAAATAAAATTATTTAAATTTCATTAAAAATAGCAAATATACATTCGGTATCTTTTAAATGCAAATATATTTGGAAATTTCAAATGAATACAGGCCGATGACAAAACAAAATGATAAAATATTATGCATATCCATTCAATATACAGTCGAATATTTTAAAAGTCAGCATCGAGATGACATTTGACTGCATTAAGTTTTGATGATGAACACCAAACATCATTTAACTATGACGAGGAATTGATTTTTTTTGTGATTCCATGAAACAATGCTGAAGACATACTCTTTTTCATATCAGAATATATTTTATCTTTCAGTTCAATAAATACAAAAAAAATGAATGGACTCAAATGCAAATAACAAGTGTCTTTGATTTCAGAATGGTGTAAATTCAATATAATTAGGTTTTTACAATCTTAAAAATAGTTTTATTTCTTTTCTTTCTATTAATCTTATAACACTGGATACCATTTATACCTTGTTTCCTAAACAAGTATAATTACTAAACGCATTTTTTTTTCAATTTTTTTCTCATTACATTATATTATAAGAGCGAAATATTATATAGAAATTTGTTTTTGTTGATTATTTAAATAAAGGAAAAAAAAACCCCACAGATATTGAAATTTTAGTAAATGTTTCTCAGTATTTGAAATGATTTAACAGTATTTAGGCTTTTAGAGATTTATGTATAATTTTTCTAGAAATTAATTATTTATAATTTAGATTATTTGAAATAAATCATTGCATGTTGATGAAAACATAACTTGGGATAATGCTAAGGTTACAATATGAATATATTGCTAAAGAAATGTTACAAAAAATGTTATGGAGGAAATATTTTAGACGATATTTTTGTGAATCTCAATAATATATATAATATTATATCTTTTAAATACAATGAAATTTCTAAAAATAAATCAGAGATTTTTTTATATAAATCTACCATTAATTTGTATGAATTAAGCAAAGTTCACCAAATAAAAAAAATCAAGTTTAAATACATCAAATATAATTTAAATTCTTATATTTGATTGAAATAATTATAAGGGCCTCATATATGTCAGGATAGCTAAATAAAAATTATTGCTTCTTTTGCTTAAAAGGTTTAATAATTTTCATATATCAAGTCGTTAAAATAACTAAACTAAACACTCTCGAGTTAATCAATCTTTGAAATATTTGTAATTGGTGACAATATATTATTTTTTATCAGTTTGAATTCAATTTACTTACTTACAATAATGAGATAAATTACAAATTACTTTTACAGTCCCAACAATCGGTTTTATGAAAGAGAAACAAAAATCATACTTCTCAAGTTTCATCCGAATTCTTTTTCAAAGAAACTCAATAAATTCCCCCTTAAATTCTTAAAATATCGAATTTAAGTACTGCTCTTACGATTCATAAAATAGATGACTCGGCACCTATCACAAACAGCATTTGCGCAATCATGCAACTAACTCTCCGTTGTAGTTCATCATTGGAAGCAGCAGAATAATTAAACACATCACTTTTTTTAATTGTTACTATATTTCATTGTCGTCAATGTAACAATCAAGGATATTAGCAGCACTCAATTCACCTGCTATTGAGGACGCGATTCTTCGCAGTCTTTGCAGTTTTTCCTTTCAAGACGTGCCACATAATGGCTACCCTCATTAATTCTACTCAAGATGAATAGATTTTGATGTAGCAGCGGGAGATTAACTTTTAACACCCAATTTTCCTTTCTTAACTTCCGACTATTTTCTTACAATATTATTTCATAATGCCATCACAGTATTCTTCCATCTAATTATCATTCATTAATCCATTTAAGTGTTAATTTAAGGATGCTGGAGCTGAACTTCCTCTTGAAGTAAAGTGAAACAGTGATGAGTTCCGTTAATGCTGCCCAAAGCGCAACGTAATGCCCTGCAACCACATTTGACATTTTGTAGGAGCCTTAAATTACTTTAAAATTCTTTTCGCATTTTCTCGTCTATGTCTTCCTGTTTGCTTTTTATTACTACCTTCTCTTTTAGAGATTCAAAATAAGCAATTTTCTTCCTGGGATAGGAGTTCTATCTAATAGGGAATGCCTTTCCTTCTTTGCTGGATTGACGATAGAAATGTCATATTGGTTCATAAGAATATGATCATTTTGCCATTTTAAAGTAACGAGCATTACT
Source organism: Argiope bruennichi (assembly GCF_947563725.1). Classification (NCBI taxonomy): domain Eukaryota; kingdom Metazoa; phylum Arthropoda; class Arachnida; order Araneae; family Araneidae; genus Argiope; species Argiope bruennichi. Next base: position 10,155,096 of record NC_079159.1, read on the forward strand.
TTCCTAAAATGCTTTATCAAGTTGCTGGTAACTGTGGGTATTGTATTTGTAAAAAATTATATTATTAGTTTTATTTTGTGTGTGTAAATCATTCATTAAAATTATATAAATTAGCTAAATGGCTCCTTGTCCAAAATTACATTTGAAATATCAAAAAATGTATTTGATTTGCTTCGACATATTGCTTTGAACGTTGATATTGATTTTATTTGCTTTAATATTTTACCAGATGTTTTATTAATATCTTTGATAACGCTTTTAATATCTTTGGTGAGCTGAATAAAAATAAGTAAAGTCGTTGTTTCAACAAAACAACAAAACCAATTACACATCATTCTCTATTTCTTGTAAAGAAGAGGTAGCTTTTCTCTTTTGGTTGCAAAAGAAAATCATACGTACGAAGAGATATGTGTATTACTGTTTGAAACAGAAATGTAAATTCGTAGAAAGTGCAGTCAAATATTAACATAAGAGAAATTAAAAGCTTATGTAAAGAAGTATAATTTGTTTGACCATTGTCCGTTGCATGATTCTTCATTATGGAGAGAATGATGTATTTATTTCCCTTTCTCATAATGTTAACCTCAGTGTACAAATTCATACAAAAGTGTAAGACATTATATTTATTTATAATGTTTACCTTAGAGTACAAATTCATACAAAAGTGTAAAACATTATATTTATTTATAATGTTTACCTTAGTGTACAAATTCATACAAAAGTGTAAGACATTATATTTATTTATAATGTTTTCCTTAGTGTACAAATTCATACAATAGTGAATTTGTACACTATTGTACATTAAAGACATTACAAGAATATAGATTAATATAGATAAATTTAATTTAATTCTATTATATTGGTGGATATTTTATTATTATATATTTTATGGGTATCATAATTTTTATGTTTATAGTTATGTAAAAGAAACCCATTTTTACTCGTATCCTATTTGTCCTTCTTGGATGCTATTTCTTTTATATATTACTTGTATGCTATGCTCTCCATCGACCCTTTGAGTGAATACATTTGAATGGGTTGATAAATAAATACCTTAATAATATTTTTATTTTAACTAGTTCAAACATTTGCGGAGAATAATACATTTAACTTTTCATAGAGGAGAAATAACCTTTTTTTAAATAATTGACAATTTTTCATAACGCTTTCTTACTATGATTGTTTTTTTTAAATGTTAAATATTTTTTTAAAGAAGGAGTATCTTTTCTTAATTTATTCAATCCAAAAAATTTTTAATTACTTATTAATTATTTATTATTTCGTCACATTTCTCAACTTGATTGAAATATATTCTTCTTCATGATTTTGCATTGGCATAGATTTTTCCTTTTTTCCTTTTCCATTGAAACATAACTTATTGTTTTAAAACCATGTTATGTATACAATGTGCGAAAATATAAAATATTTTTAAGCCGTTAAGAAAAGAAGGATGATAAATCTAATATTTGATAATTATTTACTTTTTAAAAAATTCGGTATAAAATTTTTATAATTCTAAAAGAAAAATGACGTTTAGTGATATATATTGCCTAGATAACGCTGATAATGTGATAAATTGCCTTATGTGCATATACATCCATGAAATATCTTCCTTGAAATATTTCATTCTGTCATCGTAAAACAGTCTCATTTATTATTAACTCGTATTAATATTCTTGAGATAAATCTATTCATTCAGAAAATTTTTAAGAATTAGTCGAAGAGGGAATTAGGTGTTCGTCTACAGATCAGTTTTCCGTGTCTTAGAAAAAATTCAGACATTGCAGATCAGTCATTTATTAATTTATTTTTGTACAAGTTTTTTATTATTTTTTATTATGGCTTTTGCAATCAATTGATTATTTGGAGAAAAAAGTATTTCTATTCAGTTAGATATCTTATTTATAATTGATGTTTACGATTGCAGCACGAAAATATTTTTAAATATCAAATTGTAGCACGTATTAAAAACATTTTAGCTTAATATCCTTATGTCTATTCTAACATTTTATGCTTACGAAAAATGGGATACATTTTTTTGCATCTCTCTCAAATGCAGATTGTAATTGACGTGACTTTCACATGTGAAGATATTCATCATCTCCTAAAAGAAATGTTTCGATATTTCAAATTGCTATGATGAAATATACACAACACATAAAGGAAATGATATCAACATGAAAGGCGGATAGAAAAAAAGTACGCTCCTTACTAAAAACAGATTTGTATTTTCGTAGAAATTCTGACAGACCCACTAAATTTAGCAAGGCAAAATTAATATTTTTATTAACAATTAACATGCTTAAGTTTATATTTTTATACTGAATAAAGAAATTGATTCCTATTTAATTTTCATTTTTCAGTCTTCATTATACATGGTACAGATATGTACACTTTTTTTTAAATTTTAGTTAGTGACTAAATGTAGACTTAAGTTCAGAAGATAAAAAATGTGTGTAGTGAGCATATTTTAGCTTTAAGTTATATATATATATATAAAACAGGGAACATATTTGCCTCGTCAAGAGACAACAAAATGTATTTGTATAGATAAATTTCTGAACAGCAGAACAATATACCAATATACAATATGTATTCATTTATTCCTGAAAGGCAAATACAATATTTCCTTTCCAAATTAGAGAGCATCTTCTGCGTGAAATTCGAGAAACATATTTTGATGATTTTTAGCTACCTGTCTTCCATTCGGAAAATTTCATTTTAATATTGGCAGAAGTATCTTATTCCCTTAACATATCATTTTGTAAGCTACTGAAGAGATGATAGCTCTCCTTATCAAAGGCATTTGGAACAGCTTAGTCGTTTCTTTGCTTCACTTGCAGGAATTATTTGCTTCCGTCCATTTTTATTTTATTCTAAGCAACTGTGCAAATAGCTTTTCGCTACGGTGCTTGGCGAAAAGATTATTTCTTTCATCTTCCGTTATGAAAAAAAAAATAATCGTATTGTTGCACCAAAGAATAGGAAGCGAAATGCTCCAGTGATTCCGTTATCAACATCTGGCGTTATTTTGCCATTCGAGACAAACATGTTAACGCCCTAATTCTTTTGACACAAGCTGTCATAGTTAATGCTTCTTGCCATTGGGATTACCGCAGTCTGATGTCAAGAATAATAATAAATAAAAAAAAAGAATCTCATGTCAGTAAAAAAAAAAAAAAAAAAGAATGGTGGGCAAGAACGACTTAAATAACTATCTTTGATATCGACCATTCCTGATGTAATACATGTTCTAAGGATTTTAAGAAAATGAATATTCAGGTCATAACAGTCATGTCAAAATGGCATTATTGTCACCGTTTAGGCATTTTTTTAAAGGCACTGAACAGTTAGATAATTTTTAATAAAATTAATTTTTGGTTGGTGATGGTTCAACATTTTCTGGTATTATAAAAATATGATATATCATTTTCCGTTATTATTTTTTTTTAGGTTCAGAATTGAGAGTTAGAGTTATTTGCGGTCTGGGTTGATTCAACATCCATTTAATTCGTGTAAACTACGAAATATATATTTAATATCTTCGCAATTTATGTTTAATAATTTCAAAATGAGTTCGACATTTCTATTTTTTTTTTCAAGAATTATTTGGATAAAAATGATACCATGTTTGAAATAGCAGTTCCTTTGGAAAACTGATAAATGTTTTCAAGTTGAAAAATGTGTGAAGTTTAAAATACACATTTTATAAAAAGAAAAAAAGGATTGAATTTTCAATAAAGTTAAAGATTCTTCTAGAAATTTTTCGGAATGAATGTAACTCAGTCCTAGGCTACTATTTTAATTCCAGGAGAAGTATGGACCACGGCCTACTTACCGAGTTCTTTCAGTTGGTGAAGGGGTGGAGGTTTATCGAAACTATAGAAACTTCATATTGATAGAAATCTAAAACACATTTCCTACAGAGCAACAGTCAGTGACAATATAACGTATTACAGTTTAGTGTATTACATGGAATCATTTAACATAATTATTTTCACATTTATTGGCATTGTATCTTTAATTTTTTCAAGACACAAGCATTAAAACAATCGCTTCAAGCACTTTACCAAGTGAATAGTTGGGTCTAGAGCTACCACATTTGGAAGGTAATTATGCCTCAGGTGACAATAGCTAAAGAAGAAAGGGCTTTTTTTCCATATTTTAATTAAAAATTTAATTAAAGAAGAAATTATTAGGAATACTAACCTGGTCTTATTTTTAGCTTTAAAAATAGGAATTTTGATTTAAACGGAATATATAATCAAACAACCGAGTTTGATTAAAAGTAAGTAGAAAAATGTGGCCTCTATAATATAATTCTTAAAAAAATCAGACATTTCAAAATAAATATAAATTTTAATTAAATAAATCTTAAAATTAATTAAAAAATGAGTATGAATTACTTATATTCCTCATTCACATTCCTAACTTGTGGGCATTAAGGGCGTTACCATCCGTTTTAATCGTTTGAAAATAATTGATGTTTATGTTTCCTTCCTAATATGGTGTAGGAAATCCGTTGGCATTCAAAATGGCTTGCAGTCTTCTCGGATTGGATAAATACAGTTTCTGCATTGTTGCCAAAGGAATCTTATACCATTCTTCCTGCAAAAAGGTGGCAAGTTCAAGTAGCGATTATGGTGGTGAATAGTTGCTACCACTTATTTTCCTCTCCTACGTAGACCACAATGGTTCAATACTATTGAGGTCAGGTGACTGTAGTGGCCAGTAAAGAGGTGATAAATCATTCCCGTGCTCAGAAACCCAGTCCTGAACAATATGAATTGTATGAACAAGTGCACAGTCATTACCTCTGGAAACAAAACTTGTACCATGGGATGGACTTCATCGGCCAAAACGTTTATGTAATCCTTGGTAGTAAAGCTCTTTAACAGAGTTATCATAGGGCTCACGAAAAACACGATATGGCTGCCCAAACCATCACAGAACGTCTGCCATATTTCACTCTGGGCAACAAGCAGTCTGTATTATAGGCTTGAAATGGCGTTCGACGGATGTAAACTCGACTAAAAGTGGGAAACAGTGTGAAAGAAGACTCATCTGGAAATATTACTGCCTTGCACTGCTCCACAGTCTAGACTTTTTAAGCATCACTTTTTCCTATTACTAGCATTAACATCACTGATGATTGTTTTCTGAATTGCAGCTCGGCCTGATGGAGCTTCCTTATGATTGTTTTGGTACTGCCAGGGTCTGTTTGTATGACTTTCATTTCAGCAGTAACTCTGGCAGCTTTATCTGAAATCAAATATAGTCAATATTCCCGGCGAACTATCTGATCGTTTCAGACAACTAGTATCTAATAAACTTGGAACTGAAAACTTAAATTTGAATTTATCAAAATTTGTTTAAAATAACATCAAAATAAGATATCTAAATACCAGGATACTTCTTAATATTTTAAAATGTCTTTGCCAAATCTTATTCATCAGTTAAAAGTAACAGTAACATTTTGCAACATAAAATAAGCAAAGTTTTGAAATAACACATAATAATGTCGAATTAGAGTAGATAAATCAAAATAAAATAAGAGAATAGTAAAGTGTGGAATACACTTAAGAATTGTTAGCATAGTATAATTTTGTAAAAGTAAAAAAAAAATATTTTGAAATTTAATAAATAATTAAATTTTTAAATGAAAATTTACTAACAAAACTTTAGCTAAATTATATATAAATAATTTAATTTTTATGAATAACAGATACATTCCAAAACATCAAAATTAAATAATTTTGAACAAAATTAATTTTTCATGGGATAGATAAGTGAGTTCTGAACGAACACTTTAATAAAACTCTAAAAGATTATGCTACATTTCAACAATTCATTTTAAATATTCCAAACAGCTCTTCGAAAAAATATTCAAGCACTAACGCTGAACAATAAAGAACCTGACATCTTTTAAAGGAGGCAATAAATTTTCAAGTTCCTGTACCAGACGACATTTATCTATTTATCAAAATAGATGACTAACAGACAATAAACCAGACCACCACCGTAAAAGTAGCAACCCATGAGAGTAGCTAAGTAAAACAACGCGTCAATATAAAAGGAGCAATTAAACATATCTTAATCTTTAAGCCTCACTTAATCAATTATAAAGAGAAAACTTTATCATCTCCGGTTATTCTTTAAACCCTTTAAGCTGGTGCCTTCATCAATTTATTCCACATGCTTTGTGAGAATTTGGAAAGTGATTATTATGAAGTTTACTAGCGAGAGCCTGATTTAAAAACACCTCTTTCAGGTAGTAAGCTCTGTTGCTTCAGAAAGCCCAATTACCGCTGCTATTAGCTCCTTAATGAAGATTTGCAGTCACTGCTAATGAATCGTAATTTGTTTTACCATGAAAGAAGCTACTTTCTGACTATTTGGGTTATTAATTTTTGGAAATATGAGAAAGGAAGAAAGTGTCCTGGCCAAGATGAAAGGATACATCGTGTGACTTATAAATGGCAAGTGTAGTTTTTGGTGCACAGATATTTTCAAATATAATATCTTTGAAATATGAAAGATGAAAACTATGGCATCTTGATTTAGATATCCAGTAGGTTATGGAAATATGAAGTTCTTTAACAATAATTAATACTTCTTTTACAATCACCTATTCTTTTTCATTCTTTGGTATTGTTCGTACAAAATTTATATTTCTACAGTTTTATTAAGTACAGTATAAATAATATGAGGAATCTTTTTCCCATTATATACATTTAATGACAGCCAACAGATACACTTAAATTCCCATTACTAACAGAAAATATGAGTGTTTCGAATTTTGAAAAGCTGTAGTGAAAATGTTTTTCACTTCGAAATCTTGTATAATATAATTAGCTAAAACCAGTAAATTCCTTGGCATGCATTATGGTTAGATAGCATGCTGAAAATTCCTTTATATATAAGGATTGGACAAAAATATGGAAACCCCTCTGGAAATGCATGCTTGCAAACAAATTTTTATTCTTGTGAAATGCTTAGATGGCGCTGGTGCTTTTGCCTAATGACCCCATCTATAGAACGACGTAAATACAATGCGCAGCTCATTCATTGTTGGTGCATTGTTCTGTGAAGTTGCAATTGCAATATGTCAAAGCTTACAAATTTCGAACATGGGCAAATTGTTGGAGCACGTATGTGGGTGCTTCCGTAAGCAAAGTAGCTCAGGTGTTTAGTGTTTCAAGCAGTACTGTTTCGAATATTTATTCCGCATGTTTGAAATGCAGAAAAACATAATCCGGTAAGTCACAAAGTGGACGAAATTCTGTCCTGAATATTCCTGACAGACGATCATTAAAGAGGATTGTGATGAAAAAGAAGTCGACTTGATTACTTTATAACGATGTCATAATTCCGCCAAATCGTCTGACATTACATCCATGTTAATTTAATTATCTTAGTTAAGTTCTTTTTATATTAGGTTTTCTAATCATAACATACAACTACATCATAACAATAAAAAGTTATTAAAGGCATAAATATTCAGCTAATTTATCTTATAAAATTTGTGATATTATAACTTCGCTTTTTTATTTGTCTTGTAGATTATACAGATGTTAAACAGAATCCTTCTTTTTAGATTCTAACAGAAGAAGATAGTTGATGAAATAATGCAAACAGGTTGAACTTCAAGACAACAATGCAATCTTCATTAGGAAATTAGGTAAAAGAAGGTTAAAAATTGCCAGCAAAACTTTGAAGACTATTGAATTGGTATCACTAAAAAGAAAAGTTTTTAAACATTGAAACGACGCAAAATTCCTTTTTATGTAATTATATTTACAGAAGTTATTGCTGAAAACACTAAAATTCAATTTAATTCTTAGTTGATGAACATTCTAGCAAGATTTCGAAAAACTCGCTCAGAGATGTACATTCCCACACTCCAAAATATACATGTACCAAATCTCATAACTGTAAATCAAGCGGTATGGTTTGTAGAGCGTCAGCACACACGCACACGTGCGCGCGCACTCACACACACATCTACACGCACTCATATTTTTCTTTATTAATAGTACATATATACATATCCTGGAAGTCTTTCTTCCCTTGTCCATAGGCAATGATTCATGAACCATTTATTCAGAGCTGCAAAATTACAAAGATAAGTATAAAGAAGAATACATTAAATTTTGTTGCAATTCCGTTTACTATTGATGTTCGATAATTACGGTAATTTTCAGCCTAAAATTACTTCAAATCAAGTAAAGTGATTGTATTTTAACAGACTGATAAAGATTTATGGATTAAACAAAAATACACTAATATGTATAAATTTGCAACTTTATTATATTGAGAAAGATTTATCTGACTATTTAAATTTTAAAAAAATGCTATTTAGCTTATTTTTAAACCTAAACCACAATAACAAACACGAAAATAAATTTTAAAGAATAAGGAAATAAATAAAATAAGCAAATGATCCTAAACATGTCAAAGAATGTACGGATATATAATTTTATCCTAGTTTGTAGATTCAAATTTAAAATGCAACATAGAGTTACAATGAATGAATTCTTTTAGAAAATTCCATTGTTCTTATACTTCACTGCGTGAAATATTCATTTTATAAACAAACAACATGTTTTCATTCGGATAATTCTTTGAATTCACGAAATCGGAAATCCATTCAAAGATCCTATTCTATTTCTTTTATCAGAAAGTTTGGAAGAGAAAGAATCAAAATGTACCTATTTGTTTACGAAGTTTCAGAATATTTGAAGATACCGCTATATGTGTACATATTGTTTATTTGAAGAAACATTTGAAGCACATTTTCATAAGAAATATCTCTATAATATACTTTTTAGAATTCTCTATAAAATTCTCATCTAAATGTAAAGTTTCTATTTATATGATTCCATGGAATTGTTTGTTTACTGGAAATTTCATTCGAAATAATGCGTTGCATTCCCCCCCCCCTCCCAATTTCTTTTTTCATTCAAATGCTATATATATATATATATATATATATATATATATATATATATATATATAACATGCAAATTCTGTATGTTATTTATCATAGAATATGTAGAAATTTAAAAGCATGAAATATTTACTTCTACTTATATTATTTTGATTAAAAAATAATGAAAATTTTAAGTTTATATTTTCTACATTTACTTTATGAAAATAAATTTAGATAGCATTTTCCTCTTTTTTATATCTGATATTATTGTCACGTAGATACTTTAGTATAGAACTCAATGGCACCCACACACAAAGTAAAGTTAAACCAAATTATTAACTGAACACAGAACTGAGAATACCGTGAATGACAGGCCCTCTGCTTTTATACTAGAGGGAAAGTTCTAGAATCCTTTTCTGGAGACAGTAAGAAAAGTCCAGAACACTTGTCTGGTAAACTAAAGAAATGTCCAGAATCTTTTAGAACATGAAATAAAGTAAAACATAAAAGCAAGGAATTAAATATTTACACAGACTGAGAATCGCATTGTCTCTAGCGGGATTCGAACTCACAATCTCTTGATTATGAGGTCAGTGGTAAGACCATTCGGCCATGGAAAGTCGAGTGGCTGTTTTCAATGCGGCATTATCATCAGCAAAAGTCTAGTCTTCAATATTCTTGCATTCAGATATTCTACTTAAATCATGCAATCTAAATGGTATTGTTTATTATCTTCTCCTATTATAATTTTTATATATTTATTATATATATTTATATATTTATTATATATATTATATATTTATATTTTATATATTTATATTTTATATATTTATATATTTATATATTTATTATATATATTATATATTTATATTTTATATATTTATATATTTATTATATTTCCTCCTCTCATTCCTAAGATAATCGAGTTTAGGCATTTCAGAATATTAGAATTTTCGATTTTCTCTTTCAATGATAAGAGAAATTTCTTATCCTTTAGTAACTAAAATAGCGACTCGTTCTCTTAAGGTGTTGGTAAATCAAGGGCTATTAAGAAAAAAGAAAAAAAATATGCTCATATATCATCTGAGAGCACTCTGAAACCTTTTGACCCCCCCCCCAACCCATCCGAACAAAAGTCTCTAAGTAGCAAAACACTTGAAATGACTATTCATTTCATCACATTTCACGAAAAGGGCAATCCATCTGCGCATTATTATTCAGGAACTTCAAGTGCCTGCTGTATTTTGATCGAACAGTCATTTCGGGCTTTTCAGTATAGATACAGTTAAACCTAACAGAATTCACCTATCTATACAAAATTGTATACAGGGAATGAAAACCGGAAAGGAAGAATTTCAAAGCATACATTTTAAAAGATATATACATTTAAGGAATATGCGCCAAGATAGATTCAGAATATTCAGAGGAATTTAGAAAATTCGAAAAAGAAAATTAAGATTCACAACAACAACAAAAAATAATGTAGAATACTAATGTAAAAGTAACAATACAAAAGAAAATTATAATAAAATGTAATATACAAACATTAACAACGATATATTAATTTGTCAAACACTCCGGAATTCTAAAGTTTTAAAGTCTATAACGAACATTCCTAGAAATATTTCGAAGATTCAGGCAAAAAATTAGAATGTTTTAGGTAGCCTTCTAATTTAACATCAAAATCCTGACTCTAAAAGAAGAGATCTTTCACTATTAATACAAAATAACTCGAAAAAAGGTTTTCTTCTCGATAATGTTAGGTATTAAAAATAACTAAGAACATCTTGAGCTAATTGAATTAGTCATTCGATTTAAACTCTTTTCTTTGCCAAGTAGAGAAATGTTTGATGCCTCAGCGAAATATATTGTGCATATCATGATTATTTATCTACTTTATATCCGAAATTATAATGTAATTCAAACCTTTTTCATAACTCTTACGAACATACTGTGACACCAAAGATCACAGAAAGAATATTTTTCTTACGTCGTTATTTTATGGGCCTGGTATTTTAATGTTAATTTGAATGGACCTCAGTTATGAAGGAATAGAATATTGAAATAATTCGAAATAATTAAAACAGTCAAAATTGTTTTAAAAGACTTAAAATGTAAGTAATAATATTTTAAAGATGATCATAAGATTTTTTTAATTATTATTGACAAGCATTTACAAAAGTAATTTAATACTGATTTTAAAAATATACATTTTTGATTTTTTTTAAAAAAATCTAGAATAATAGTTTCTGAAGCAATTATTCCTACTAAACACAAATGCATATTATTCTAATGTCCCTCAGTTAGATTCTGATAATTGGCATTTGAAACCATCTTTGTCTTTCATACCATGGCAAATGCTTTATTCCACTTAGACATTTTTTTCATTAGTTCGCTTAAACATTCTTACTTATACTAATATATATTATGTATCTTTATATTATATTAGACATATCATTTATATTTATATTATACATTTTTAATTATTATACTTTTGAACATTACTGATACATTTTCATCATTTCTCACGCACACCAGTCTTACTTCCTGCTGATTTTTTTTTTCGTTGGTGAGTAAAATTCAGGAGAGCAAAAGTGAGAGTCAGGGAGTTTTCAGTCATAACACATATTTCGAATAATCTTTTACTTTCGATTGTGGCATATTGTTTGATTGTTTAATTATGATTTATCGTTTATCGTCCATTTCGTTCTGATATGATGGTCGATTAATATACTACGTAGTGATTATTAACTTCTCCATCTCAAGGTCATTTATCATCATTCTCGTTTGCCTTATCAGATAAATTATTTTGCTTTAATAATTCTAAAATTCTCCGTTGATTTTAAAACTTATAAAAAATAAAAGTGATTAGAAAACGCACAGCATGAACATTTTAATTAGATTTATTTTTTCATCGTCATACAAAAATATTCAATTAAAATAGTCACATTTTAACGAAAAAGAAAAAAAAATTCTGTTAGATATATAAATATACAAAAACATATAAATAATTATAAAATAAAGTAAAATTATATGATAAATAAGAAACAATCGCAAATTATAATAAAAAAATGTGGATAAAATATTTGCACAAAATTCATCTAATTTTTATCATTAAATATTTATAATACTTTAAAAAATATGTGTTATACATCTCTATATTTAATTCTTCACTTTTGTTACGGTCTTTTAAATTTCTGAAATACTGATTCAAATAGAATTTTATTTCAACTGGATGTCTACTTTGCATAAAATGTAACTGCAGGGCTGTAAAATTTACAATGGGGCTTCCTTTTAAATATTTAACTTAACTATAGAAATTGTGTTAATTATTGCCATAATTCAGGAAGAATAGCAGAATATTTTTCAAGAAAAATTTGTATCATGTATCTGTTAAAACTAGTTTATGCTTGATTATTAAATCAACACATACCCATAATCCTAAACAAGCTGATGAGTCACTTTTATATAAGATATATATAAAAACTAAAACAAATCTAGATGTAATTAAAAAAAACTGTTTTCTACAGATTTGTAGAAAAACATTATCTATTTAGATTAAGAAAATGAGGAAATTTACATGCAAATAAAAAAATTTCTGCACATCTCGTTTCTATTCATTTAGATAAAAAAGTAAGTTTATAATCAAACTGCAAAGAATTTTTCCAAGTATTATTTTCAAATTTAAGCTTTAATTAAATAAAAATACACTATCATCTCGCATTTACATTTTCATCATAATGTTTTTCTCTTGTTTATAAAATATGTTAGCTCTCTCAGATTTTAAAGCAAATTTTGCTCATGTAAATATTTTTCTGTGATAAACATTTTCCTCATAAATAACGGTTTTCACTATTCTTGAATTTTCTGAAAAAAAAGTAAAGAGAAGATAATAGTATGATAAATTTTCATGTTAACTGTATGATAAACCAATTTATAATTCATTACAGATTTGTTTTACTTAATTATCTTTTCGACACCTTTAAAAATACATATTATGTGTTTTTTTAGATTATAGGGAGCTAAAATTCACATTCCCCTTATTAGTAGCAATATAAATGAATATTCTCTTAATAATATTATTAACTACACCAGCCGTCATATTTTAACAATAGCTAGAAGTAATATTATGATGATTAAACTTTTAAAACATATTAAAACTAATACTTGTTTAATTTAGTTACAAAATTTAAATTCAAATTATATTTTCTTATAATGCAAACATTTCATGCAGTGAAATTATTTATAAAAAGAATTTCTTTTATTGGACGGAGGAGTTTATAAACTTATTTTTTATACCATACCATTTGAATATTGAATTTTAAAATATATAATTAAAAATAAATGATAAAAAATAGTTTTTAATAAAACAAAAAATTAAAATTTTGGTAAAATACACAGACATCTCCTTTTACGTCTCATTTCGTAATGTGTTTTTTCAATATTTAAAAAAAAGTTATGAAAATTATGACTATTTGATGAAATTCTGAACAGCAAAAGAAAGATTTCATTAAAATAATTTAAAATATTGAAAACATTTTTAAAAATTTAAAAGCATTTAATTGAAAGTTTATTTATTTAACGGATTTTTGTTATTATGATAATCAATAACAACAGAGAATTTATAGGTCAATTTCTCAATATTCGGAAAACAAGTAATATAGTTTTTTTACAGTTATAAAAATATAATTATTTTAGTCTGTCCTAAATGTTCAAGATTTTGAATGATATCTTTACATTGATTTTCGATATTTTGGATTTCATACTATACATATTGTTACGAATCTGTGATGCTGCTTCCCAGCATAGCTGGTTCCATAGGAGGTCCCAGAGCTTAGCGACAAATTTAACGACTTGGCGACGAATTCGGCGCCAAAATAGATTATACCCGAAACATCGAGAATTTTCCCGTTCAGTAGGAACCGAGTTAAGCTTCGAACGTTCCTGATTGGTTGAGAGGCTTCTAGCTCCACCTCCTGAGACCTATAAAAGGAGCAGCCTGCAGCTGCCGCGGAGTCGTGAGCCAGTGGAGTCGACGGTGAAGAATTGGTCTTCCAGGGATAAGCGGAGCAGCGACGGAGTGAAGCTAGTGCTGGACTAAGCTGTGCGCTACTGTCTGCAGTAGAGAGTCTTGTTGTATGCTGCACGTCTCGGCTGAAGATAATCGTCTTTTGTGCTGTATATAGTTGTCGTCTTTATGCTGTCCTGTGTGTCTTCGTGTAAATAAACGCCGTTGTTTCATTTTCTACTGCCGCCTGCTGATTGAGTGTTCTCCACACCATATAACTTCCACTATCCAAACGAACCCCGGGAAATTTTCGTAACAATATATTTTAAGATACAATTATTATTTTGCATTTTATTCTAATAAATGTACCAAATTAATTATACTTCTTAAGTTTCAAACATATTTGCTATGTTGAGGATGAAGTTATTTTTAATTTCCTAAGTTCCTAAGTTTCCTAAGTAAGCTAAGTTTAATTTCCTAATGGAAAGTTATAACTAATTATTTTGTTTTTTCAAATATAATAAGCAATGAAAAATAAAATATCTTTTAAGGCAAGATTTTTATTTGTTTTTTCTACAGTACTTAATTATTTTCATAACATCTCTGAAATATGATCTGACTTGTGTGGCGTTTTCTAAAGACTATAGAAAATTCGAGGTCCATAATTTGTCTTGTTTTCGAACCATTATGGGAAGAAACAAAGCTTTTTCAACCGTTGACTCTAGCTATATTATTTTCAGAACACGAGAATAAAGAATATGCGATTCTGTAAATGATATAGATCTCATCTATAGAGCATAGACAAAGATATTACAGAAATCCGAAATCATTTTGTTCCTTGCATTCTTTTTCGTTAATTCACATTTATTAGGCTTATTGCCCAGAGAGAGGCCAGGGAATTAATCTTATTTATTACTTACGTGGTTTGCAAATGTTATTCGTTTCCTGAGGTGGTCACTAACTATTCTAACTGACCGCTAAGGTAAAGAAGGAAAGACGCTGTTTGCTTAGGTTTGTGATTATTTATGTATTTGTTAGTTGGGTTAGGCATTATGAGGTAATGGAAAGACTGTGTTTTCGTAAAAGATGTGTATTTAGTAAAATAAATAATGTCATCTTCGTGTTTATTAATTCAGTTATTTTCTCTTTTCATTACCTCCCAAATTTGGAAGGGAATTCTAGAAAACTTTATTGATTCTTACCTTACAATATATTGAGCATAAATTAATTTAAGATTCAGTAATCTGAGAAATAAATTTTACTAATATTGAAATTTCAGATAAATTTTGAATAAATGATAATTTTTTGCAATTTAATTAAGCTATAATCCGTTTTGTTCGTATTTATTTGGTTCGAAATGTAAACAATTAATTTTCAAGTTTGAGGATTAATATTGTTTTTATTTATACCAGATCCAGAAATGTCAACTCAGCTCTTTGATTTTCTAGCATTAATTGGTGTTCCAGGAGGGGAATGTTCTAGCAAGAAAGAATCTGAATAATAATTAAAATAGGTAGTGAAATATGAAGATTTAATCAATCATGATAAAATTTGAAATGCGTCAAATTTAATAGAATGAGATAAATTTTTAAATATACGGAAATACCATAGGCATTATAAATAAAATAATGCAGCACACAGAAAACAAAAATAAAATTCTGAAAAATATAAATGGATTTTGTAAGTATTTTGATAGTTTGAAAATAAAGAGTTTCAAATGTTGTAATAAGTGAATGAACAATAATGTGAAAACCAAAAGTATCTGTTTACAATATTAGGAGAAATAAAAACGTATTTTTTAATTTTAACTGTTAAAAATATCTACAGAACAGGATGTCATCTCATATCACCGATCCGCAATCATTATGGTCACTGAACGGTTTGATGGGTATTTTACGAGAATTTTATTAAATAGAAAAACATTTATAGAAGAAAAAATAGAAAAATTAAGAAGTTTGAAGTATTATAGAAAAATTATCTGGGATAACATTAAGCAGAAAGGTGTAATGTATGAAAAAAAAAACACATTAATTCTGTGTCTACTTGTTATCATAACATAATAGATGAGGATGCAACTGTAAAAATCTAATAAAAAATAATTGCGTTAGTGGCAACAAAGAAAATCTTTTTTTTTGAACGATTTTTATGAATGCATATGTATGTGAAGAAACTGTAGTGATTTTGTTCCTCTGAGTTCTTGTGTGTATGACACTTGGTGTTGAAAGCTCGAGAGGCAAGAAAAGATCGCTATTTACACTGATAAATCTAATTATCATATTGATTTTTGGCCTGAAGACGAAGTTGATTGGCGACTCGTTTACGCTATTCTTGTTCAGGGTTTGGTGATGGTTTCTTTCATATGTAAAGAGATTGATTGTGAGGATGCATTTCATAGAATAATAAAGTGAGTTATTATTCCCACCACACTGATCACTGTCCGACAGATTGAACGTTTTGAGGTAAGCATTAAAAGGTCTGTGTCCTGAGAAGAAAATAATATCCTTTCTGATCCAGTTAGTGGAATGACTCTTAACTTTTTCTGCCTGTTTAAAAAAAAATTTCTGCCTGTATCACTATTGTTCCAATACCTTTTCCATCCTCAAGCATATTTTCCAGAGAAGGTCTTTTATATCTGGTTTAGCAAGCTTCGTTTACATATGAAATTAGCCATTTTGTGTTACATCTTTCGCCAGTTAGTCTGTTTTTCATTACCTATGTTGTCTTTTATTATTAGATTTGAAAGAAGGACGCTAAAAATTTATCTTGCCATTTGGTTTGTATTCTTTAGATTAGAGGATGCCATGATACTTGCTCTATTGTCGACATGTATTTTAAAAGTGCTGATGTTTGGAAACTGAGATGCATATTTAACTGCTTCAAGAAGTGTGGTGAGTTCAGCTTGAAAAACAGTGTTGTTTTAATTTAAATTGGCAGACCAGTGATAGGACCAAATATTAAGGGCTGGTCATCAGGTGGGTGTGGTGGGTGCTATGCCCAGGGGCCCCGCGACTGAGGGGAGGCGCCATCATGATTAAGAATTAAAATGGTGTTCTGAACAAAAATTGCTCTTCCACGTACTGAAAATATGCAAGTTGTTTCTATGTGGCTGACTGAGCGTCGACTGAACGCCGTTATTAGGAAATGATCACAGTGATACCTATAAAAAGGGGAAAAATCATTTATGAATAAGTAAATCCCCTTCAGACATGTTAAGAATGACTGAGGTTGGGTTCAAATGGACATGCAAATCCTCAGCTATTTACTTTTTTCCACATCTAATGTAATATTTGTTATGCGTGCATCTCTGTATGTTAGTTTATATTAAGTTGTTCAAACAAAAAGTAAAACGAAGATAAATTAAACGATCAACTCCTAGCAATGCAGATTGCATTATTGCTTCACCGATAACGACCGGAATGAAAAGAATTAAGAAAGAAGTTTAAATGGAGTAGTCGACGGAATTGGAAATATACGAAGTTTACAGTATGTATTACAGTCTAGTAAAAATTTACAAAATATTGTTAATATAAGGTAAGTAGATTTAGTCACTTGCCTCACCTACTGGGTCGCAGCTTATAATACAGCATTTAGTAATTTGATTATTCATGCTATAAAGTTCTTAATACTGTTAGATATAACCATGTCCATGACAAAGAAATATCCCTCTGGGTGTCCAAAAAGAAAATTATCAGAAAAGAAAAAATAAGAAAAGCTAAACTTCAAGAAATAACAAGCAGATCTCTTTTCTTGGCTATGAAGTAATTCTGGCAAAAAAAATTGCTTCGACTTCAGAAGTTACAATTCAGACTGGAGAGGAAAGCTCCGCACAATATACACCAATTAAACAGTGAAATTTCTAGAAAAACCGTGTGTTTATACATATGATCAAATCAGAAAATAATGACGAAATTGACAATAACAAATATGATTAAGAGAATTTAAATTATCCTGGTTTATGGCCAAGTATTAAAAACTGATAAATTTAGAATGTTTCGTGTTAAAAAGATGACCAATCTTCACGCTTTATAGGAGTCTATAATAACCAGAGAAAGCTGCCAACTGTAATCCAAGATCATGAAAGTTTTAGTTGTCATTTTAATTGGCTTATATCTTGGAAAGAATTACTAAAACGACTCAATTTATGTTTGACAATTGATAAAATAAATCAAGTTAATATAGGTTAGGAAACGGCACGACTTAAATTACTATTTCAAATACATTTAGATGTGATTCTATTTTTAGCGTGTAACAATCTTCAACTTCGAGGAACGCACGAAATAATAGAAATGCCAAATAATGGAAATTTTTTTCAGTTTTCGAGCCAGCTGCGATGATATTGCTGTTGTTCATTTGAGATATATTTACTACTTCTTCCTCCAAAGAGATTTGGTTGGGATTGAGATGTTGTGAAGAGCCAGATGCGATGATATTGCTGTTGTTCATTTGAGATATATTTACTCCTTCTTCCTCCAAAGAGATTTGGTTGGGATTGAGATGTTGTGAAGAGCCAGATGCGATGATATTGCTGTTGTTCATTTGAGATATATTTACTCCTTCTTCCTCCAAAGAGATTTGGTTGGGATTGAGATGTTGTGAAGAGCCAGATGCGATGATATTGCTGTTGTTCATTTGAGATATATTTACTCCTTCTTCCTCCAAAGAGATTTGGTTGGGATTGAGATGTTGTGAAGGATGAGTACACTATCCAGTTGCTTTCTCCTCCACCTGTTCTGGTTGGATCTCTGTTATGTTATGCGCAAGAGGGATTCTTAGACGAAATATTGAAGTAAGTCTGCCTTCAAACAGTAATTGCATGTTCAGGAAGGGAATGCCTAGTATGGTTTGAAGCGCTGCAGTTGGAGTTGTGGGATATGTATCCAGAAATGTAGAGAAGAAATGTTCTCTGAATGGAAGAGACCATTCTGTCAATTGGATTTAGACACCACGCTGTCAATTGGGTTTAGACACCACTCTATGGAACCATGGGCAAGCATTCTCTCAACTATTGTATTATAAAGAACTCTTCTAAAAATTCCTACAATGCGCTGAGAAGGTGCAGATTAATATTTCGTAGAAATTCAGCTTAAAACATTTATATATATTTATTTTTTGGAAAAGTACAGAAGTCTTTATTATGCGAATTAATTAATTATTATCGAATTATTTTTCAGAGTGTAAAGGATTAATCTCTTTCACAAGAATACGAATAGATATACCGAGAAGAGATTAATCCCTAGATGGAGTTGATTTAACACTTCAAATTCTACAAATTTCATGTAATTATCCCATTTTAAATTTCACTGATCTTGAATTTCCGGAGACAAATATTATTTCAAATTGTACTTTTTTTCGGGTTATTACAATATTTTATGATTATAAATTTAGCTACAAGGAAAAAATAAAAACCCTTATTTAGACAAATTAAGTTACAAATTAATAATAATAATAGTGAGATCTGAAGCATTATGGAATCCTTAATTTCCTAATCAGAATTCTAAAGAATAAATTAAACCGATTAACGAAATGACAGTTTTTATTATTTCGATACATAATAGCTTATAAGCACTTTTTAAAGCCACAGAAAAAATTAAAGAGAAATTTTATAAACCCATAAGAAGCCGGCTTATAAAATTCCTTTGCAAATAAGCGCAAGCATATAAAGTAGCAGTAAAGGATGACATAGGGAGAGTCTAAATTAAGTCATTTCAAAGAATGCCAATTAATTTTATATTGATATACTTAGGTTGTCAGACCATGGAGATTGTTTTAAAGTCACTGACGTGTTATTAAACTCAAGTTTGTTTATCCAGCATTTGAGGCGCTCGGACAAAGATGGTGAAGAGGCTTAGAATGCAAATTTCTGCCTCCTCTAATTAATATACGGGCATTTTGGCAGAAGATAATTTTACAGCAGGTCTTTCTTAAAGGCTTGCATTCAGGCTAGAGATCTTCAGCTTAGGTCCACAAATATTTGTATACAATTAATGCTAAATCTACATCATATTTCATATTCTAAGTCAAACTGCATATTTATTAGAAAAGTTATGCTAATGTATTCAAAGAAAGTCCATCTATGGATTTTTAGATTTGTTTATGTTTAAGTCTTTTGGGAAAAAAACTAATGCAATAAAGAAACGAGTATCAAGAAGAATATATACATTTTAAATTATTCTTAACACATAATTTTATGTATTTTGGGGAATATATAAGTTAATTAATTGAGTGATTCTTTTATATTTATTCAATACTAGATGTCTTCGATCGTTAACTGATCTCCATCCACATCGATATTATTAATTTAATTATATCAATTATATTTTTAAGAAGAAAATATTTTAAATTTTACATAAAACCATACAGTATTCTGATTGGTTTCCATCGCTTTCTCATTGGTGAAACTAATTGGCGAAATTGGTGTAGTTATTGAGGCTGGAGGTTCTATTAATATTTTATTTTGCAGTTTCTTTCAAAAATGGGCAGCAATATGGAGTACATAATTATTGATGGTGCATCTGGAGGTCATGAACTTTCATATAAACTAAATATTTGAGAAATCGGTGCAGAAATACTGGGGAATACAGGCCATGTTTTTCTCCAAACTGAATGAACAAACATATTAATCTTTTGAGATTTTTTTTCAGCTGGAGAATGGAGTACGGTACAGTACTTATAATTGGGGGACTCAAATGAGGATTCATCTTATAGAGAATCTATAATGAATCAATAGGTTTGAAATTTCCTTTGAATGTGAAGGATAGTATGTGGCAGGAAAATATTGATGACTTATCTAAACTCTTCGATTTTCGTGTAATAAAATCGGCGAATTTGGACCTTACTTACCTCTGCATGAGGTTCTTCTGTTTCCTTCAATTATTTCAAATATATAGAATGTGCAAATGATATTTGTATAACAAAATAGGTAATAATATTTATTTAATTATTTAATTTTGAAAGTTTGTAGTAAATGATGTAGTTTGGTACACATTTAATGCAATAGTTTTAAACTCTTGATTTAATATCAACTTCAATTTCATAGATATCATATTTATTGTTATCGTTTTTATTATGACGTATAATTCATCTTTTCTTGTCTTTTTCATGAGAAAACATAATTATTAAAAGGTAAGAAAATATAGGAAAAAAGAAAAATATATATAATTTTTATAATAAATTATATTAAGAGACAAAATATAGCAATTTTAAAATTCCAAGTTTACCTTATAGCTTACAATTAATTGGTCTCTCCCCCCCCCACACTAAATTTTCAAAAAACTGGTATCATAACAATGTCCTGGCAAAGCGAGATATATGAAACACATGACATGAAATATCTATAAAATAATAACAAATTCATTTAAAAAATTGCTGAAAATTTATTTCACATTTCTATACAGCAATTCAAAAATTATTTTTTTTAAAATCTCGTATTGACAGATTGAATAGATTTTGAAATGAAGCATTTCTCTGGATGATTACTGATAATTTGATAATATTTTAAAAAAAGGAATTTGAAATTTCGGTAAACTTTCAACTTTTTAAGTTATTCTGCCTTTGAAAGCAATGATATTTTCTATTGGAAACGTTTTAAGTGAAATAGAAATACATATTGCCTAATGAAAATGGAAGAAATAAAAATGTTTTCAGAACAGAAAGTATTTTTAAAAGAAATAAAATAAATGATCCCTAGAAAGTCTGTAAGTAGTTTTAGTTCAAACATTTGTTTGTATTAGCTACTCAAATTGCAAATCTGAGTTATCTCGTCAATAAATCTATTCACTTCACGGAACTGCCTAAAAAAATCCTCATTTGTCGAAATATTTGCATAGTGTATTGTGGAAGCCATACTGAATGTGACATACAACAATCATCATTGCATCTATAATACCAATTTCCTTAATTCTAGGGCCTAGAGATTTCGTTGCTAACACAATACACATCTTGATCCTTGTCAGTGGGTCACAGCGATAGTGATATAAGTCTAATTTGCGGAAATCTTGAAACTAGAATGGTGGATAACTTATTCATGACCGAAAATGTCAAAGAGCACTTTATAAAATTTCATGCAGTAATGTGGTGTCAGTAACTGTTGACAACGTATTTTATCCTACTGCTAGATTTTGCTATTTACTATTTATTCAATTGTATTTGCTGGAAATACAATGTAAAACTATGTGGTAACCATGTTCTAATACAGTGGTATAGAGTATGGTATTGTACAGAATCTAATACAATGGCTCTTTGTTTTTATCCAATCAAGTCAAATAATTTAATGATATAGCTGTTTAATGAAATGTTATATTCACCAAAACGTAAAATGTATAATATTTGAAATCAAACATGCCACAATTCTGTTGAGCTCATAGAAATAAAAATTTTATAAGTTTGTGATATTTAAAATTTAAATTCAAAAAATGCCAGGGCAGATTTTGAGATTGATAGAAAGTTATTTTTAAAAAGCATTGCGCAATGCATCCAACATGGAGAGTATAATAATATATATTCCTCTTTATATGTATTTGATAATAATGCTAAAATGTAACTATTATTTCAATTTAAACTATATTCTTATTTATGTTAGTATTGTTAATTTTTTTTAAAATTTAACGGAAATTAGAAATATGGCAATGGAAATTGCTCTTATTTCTGTTAGTTAAATCATAAGCAAATTATTTAAATGTACCGTGATAGTCATAAATATATTCTTTTACATTCAATGATGGTATAGAATATTTACATTATTCTTTAATATTTTTTGGTACAAATTTTACAACATCATGTACATTTTCTGGATAGGTTTTTGCACTTCACTGTTAGTCAAAATGATTAATAATAGCATAAAGATACAATATATTTAATTTAAAATAAAAATAGAAGATACATAAGAAAATTAAAGCATACAAGAGTAGGAAAGTGAAAAAAAATGTTTCTTTGATAAATAGTAATATTGAATTTGAAAAATAACAATATTGAATATTTGATTTTGGTCGAAAACATTCCCGTAATACAGAATAAGTTTTAAATTTCTATGCCTTATTCACTTAAGATTACACATCCGAGAGCTATTAATATTGTTTGTATACTTCTTGTAGTGAATGAAATTTGTAAAATCACACCTCGTTCCTACAAAGAATTTCATCGAACATTAAGAATTCATGTAAAATGAAATCCATCTAAATTTCACTATAGTGGCTAAAAATAAAATTAGTAGCAAAAACACCAATTTTTAAAAGAAGTTTGCACTCTGTTTGTTAATCATTTTAAGAGAACGAAGCTCCCAAAATAATGGATAAGTTTGCATGGATTTGTTGATTCATGAAACAAGTTTGTAAATGAACTATAAGATGAGCACAGAGTGGTCTTCAATGGAATACTGTATTCCTTTATTCTTTGTGAAAATTTTTAGATGATAATGGAACTGGGAAAATTCTAAAAAGAAATGTGTTTTATCATCTTTATATTTTCTGAAATAACTTTTGTGTAAGACAGAAATAAAATAATGTTATTTCAGAACAAGACAGAGACAGTAAATGATTACATTTTTGGCTCGAAATTCAAACTGTTTACATTGTTTCATCAAATGGATATTTCATCATATGGATTCGAGGGTTTTTCTCTTATTGATGAAAGCTAAAGAAAAGGGATTCTATTAAATATATTAATAGTTTACTAAACGAATGAAGTGGTTAAGTTACAAAATCGCAAAAGTTAAAAGATGGATAAAGAACAGAACAATTAAATTTTTTAAAAATGATGATAATAAATTCATCATAATTCAGTCAAATTTGGTCACAACATATTTATTTTTCTATTATTTAAAAAATAGTGTGTCAAAAATAGTTTATGAAATATGATACATTGGATTGAAGAGAAAAAACATTAAAACTTAGAATTCAAGAACCTTTTAGAAGTATATTAATTGTCTGAAACAAGCTAAAATATTATTATTTACTTCATTCAGAGCATTTTCTTTGCTGAAAATTTATAGATGTACTTTCATGAGTTTATAGGATAAGTTTGTAAACCTATTTAAATTTTAGATGATTTAAAAATTATTTTTATTGTAATATGTTAGTGATATGTTTTAAAAATATTTCCAAACACCTATTAATGTTTAATTTATTAAAATTTCAAAAAAATGGGCTTGGAGGTGCTTCATATAGGAATATTTATCCACAAAGACATATGCACATTTATTTTTAATATAGTAGAGATGGATGAACATGTGCTGGCGTTCTACGAACAGTCTTTTAAAAGGAAGTTAATATATTTGCTCATATATATTTTGGAAGATAAAAATGCACACTTCAGAGAGAATTTTTTGAAATTTTAAGTAAATTTTAATTAAAATTATACATCAAAAATTATATAAAATTTCGATTTTTTTCCCAACAAATTATTACCCCCCAAAACGATTTTTACATCATCTTATGATTCAAAATTTTTTTCTGACACATTTTTTTGTGTATTTCTAATTAATTGAAAATGATTTAAGCATATTGAACAATATATTTCACTGTTGTAAACGAATTCAAATCGTTTTTATTGCATCTATAAATATTTCATCGCGGAGTTCACTTCCTTTTTTGAAAATGGAGGTATGAAGACGTGGTTCAATTTTCAGCAATGAGGAAATTTCGGTTTAAATTTTGTTCATAAAATGCACTTTGCTTTTAACTAAGGCCAGTTTCCAGAAATAATTAAAATTTTGTTTTTTGTTTTTAAATATTTCTTTTTTTTTCATGTACTATAATTGGGCTTATAAAATATATTACCGTTCTTTTTACTTGAAAATCGCTTTCTTATTGCAGCAAACTGATTTTTATGTTGAAACGGAGATGTGTTTTTTTGAATAATCCCTTGAGACATTTCATAAATAATATAAACGTATTCTGTAGTACACATGAAATTTAATTGTGGAAAGATACTACCTCCCGTACTCAAATTTTTTAAAAGAATGTGCTTGGTTTTCGATAAAAATATTTTTGTATTAGTTGAAGATTATTCCCTTCCGATTTTTATTAAAGTTTCAAAGTTAAGTGGAAATGGCAGTGAATTAAATAAATCTACAATGAGCAGAACGTTGTAGAGCTAAAAGAATATGTTATTGTATAAGTTATATAAGAGCATAAGTTATATGTTATAACATATATATAAGTTACTGAAAATCTGAACTTTAATAATATTTTTTAAGGGTCCATTAAGACAAGCTTATATTAAATATATAATTAAAAATTTTAGATATCATTAATTCCGATGAAGTAACTGGTCTCCAAAGGATTTTAATCATTAAATAAGTTTCCTAATGGAAGAATGAGGAGAGAGTTTCAGAAACACTTAGACGGTTTTGAAATTTGCTATTTTTTAATGGAATAGGGAAATGTTACAAATATTGCATTAGATTTATGCAATTCTTATGTTCCCATTTTAAGTAACTGAATTAGATAAGTAAATCTTGCACTGTCTGAATTAAATTTAGATGTATTATTACACATAATATTTATTATATATCCATGGGTTTTAATGATTTTAATTTTGATTAAAACCTACAAAAATTATATTTTTTAATTAAACATTTTACATTATTTCCCCAAAAGTGTTTTAATCACTACAGGCCTTAATACATATGACGAATGAGTAGATAAGGCCCTATATATTTAAAAAAATATAATACATTTTTTATAATTTCATAATAAATAAGGAATTTTGGGGGTTTCAGAATTAACATAAAAATAAGCACTTGTTTTTTGGTATTTATAATATTTTAAAATATATCATAATATTATGGAGTGGCCTTTTTCAAATGTACAAGCAAAAGATAAATAGAAAAATAATCAAGAATGTTTTTTGAAAACTGTTTTTTCTTGTGTAGGTTTCTTCAATTTATTATATATATCGAATTTTTCAATCCTTTATATGCTTTTTAGAATATCAAACCTCTATCCCTCATGGTTAGATAAATAAATATGAAAGCATCAGAGTATATTTGATCTATATGCATATGTATTTGGTTTATATGCGAAATGTGCTCAGTTTTATATGTTTACATTCCTTAAATCTGTTTTCGAAATGCATTGGCATTTCCACATACATAAACTATTGTTTCTTGAGACGCATAGTAAAAAGATAGTCTTGTGATATTGAAGTCTAGTGATATTGAATTATCCACTCAGAAAGAGTTGCTTTTGCATCTTATTCAATAATATTTTACGCATTCAAACATTTAATAGCATATAAAACTCTTCTGTACAGAATTTTATTACTTTGATTTTTTTTATTAAATAAGGATCTTAAAACTCATATCTACAATCACTGATTATAAAAGAAACTTCGGTTAAAATGTAGTTGTAATAGAATCTGTTTCAGGCATGGATTTTTTTCTATCATTTTTATGTTTATTACAAAAAGAAAAAAAAAATATCTTATTCTGAAGAAATGTTGAAATGCTATGTTTTCTGACTCATTTTAGTGATTTTTCACACATTAAAAAGAAGTATTGATTAAAGACTACATATTTTTTCTTAATTCTCATTATAATATGCTGTTCTGCGAAGTTATAAGTTTTAATGAGTTCTTTTATTTTCTTCCTAGAAAAAAGGAGATTAATTTGTTGAAATCAAGATTAGTTCTTTTTCCCAGAATGCCATTAAAGGTTTGCTCGTGGGGGATTTTTTAAAAAAATTTTTTAGAAAAAGAACAATTCTTTTTTATTTCTCAGAAATACAATGAACCATTTTTTGGGTGAGGAAAGGAATGTAATAACATATTAGTATCCAAAAATATTCTCCATTCCAATGAACTACATTTTCTTGAGGGTTCTAAGTTTTGGGCTGCACTTATATAAGATTTGACCTTATTTCTTTCAATGAAATCAGAGTTTAGTGTAGTTATATTAACGTCCCATTTCAAAGCAACACTAGGGCTATTTTGGGACAAACCTCGTAATTTTTAACCCTGGTCAGATGACGAGGACAGGAATTGAGCAGGCACCTCTCTCTTCACACGACATTAGCGGAAGGACGTTTGCCCCGGACGGATTTAGCTTGCACCAGGACTCGCTTACAAGACAATTTTTCAATGGAATTGGGTTTCGAACCTGAAACCTTCCAGTTCCAAAACCGAGACCTTGTTACCAGGCCACCGCGGCCTCTTAATGAAATCAGATATGTTTAAAAAAAATCTACGGAAAGTTTACAAATTTAATTGGTGACGGTAAAATTTTCGTAAGGAACATACAATCTACTTTTCAAGGAAAGTAAAATTTAATAATGAATTCTTGTGTTCTTAGCCGCATGATTGTATAGCTTTTTCCATATATTCATTCGTTTTGTAAACGATGCATGTACATGAAGAACACTTGTAATTGAAAAAAAAAATCGAACTTGAGAATTTCATGATTATGAAAAATCGAATAATTTAAAATTAAATGTAATTTATACTATACATTTTAATTTAATAGCGAACACCTAAATTCTATAACATTAAGTTCTAGCAACGAAATATTTTTTGTTTTGTTTATCGAAAATATAATGAAAAAAACATTTTAGAGGGGGGGGGGAGATTTGATTGAATATTTTTTTTTCCCAATAAATCCTGTCGTTCAAAATCAAACAAGTGACTTTTCTTCCGATTTCATTTTCAGTTAAATCGCGTGTATAAATGTGTTCATTCTGTACAATAATTTCTGGTCATCAGTTCATTGATCCTTTCTAACCTTACGAATGCCCAAAGCAGTCATCTCCCCTCAAAATGGTTACCAAGTTCATTCGAATTAGTGACACTTCGGTTCTTTTGTTGGAAAATAAAAGGGTCGTGGTTTTGATAGGTCTGCTTCTTGCAGATGACACGTGGTTCTTGCTATAAATGATATTTCCTCAGTTTAAAGGGTTTCGGTTGTTTCCTGCAATTTGTTTCATTACGGTTTTTGTGTTTCAGAATTTACAAATGGTCATCATAAGTGAGTGAAGTTAGTTTCTTTTGTGTCTTTTTTAATGTTTTGACTTGTTTTCTATGTAATGATTAGAGATATATGTATGTATTGCATTTTTTTAGTATTTCTGTTAAGGAGGTAGAAGATAGTTATTTTAAAGTAGTATTTGAAACACAATTGTGGAAATTATCTTCCATTACTTTTTTTTTATCGAATTACCGATGAAGGCATTGCAGAATTGAAATTTCTGACAGTAAAAATTGAATCGCTGACAATTGGAAGAAAAATAAATACTTAAAAATTTTCCCGAATAATAATACTATGTTAAATTGAGATGTAGTATATAAAATGGATTTCATTATTTGTTATCTTTTACAGATTATTTCATGAAATACTGATTTCCGAATAATTATGTAATGTTGAGACGTAGTATTTGAAATGATTCTTATTCTTTTATATCTTTTACAGAATATTTCACGAAACACAGATTTCCGAATAATTATACAGTGTTGAGACGTAGTATTTGAAATGGTTCTTATTCTTTTATATCTTTTACAGAATATTTCACGAAATACTGATTTCCGAATAATTATACAGTGTTGAGACGTAGTATTTGAAATGGTTCTTATTCTTTTATATCTTTTACAGAATATTTCACGAAATACTGATTTCCGAATAATTATGTAATGTTGAGACGTAGTATTTGAAATGATTCTTATTCTTTTATATCTTTTACAGAATATTTCACGAAACACAGATTTCCGAATAATTATACAGTGTTGAGACGTAGTATTTGAAATGGTTCTTATTATTTTATATCTTTTACAGAATATTTCACGAAATACTGATTTCCGAATAATTATGTAATGTTGAGACGTAGTATTTGAAATGGTTCTTATTATTTTATATCTTTTACAGAATATTTCACGAAATACAGATTTCCGAATAATTATACAGTGCCGAGACGTAGTATTTGAAATGGTTCTTATTCTTTTATATCTTTTACAGAATATTTCACGAAATACAGATTTCCGAATAATTATACAGTGCCGAGACGTAGCATTTGAAATGGTTCTTATTCTTTTATATCTTTTACAGAATTTTTCACGAAATACAGATTTCCGAATAATTATACAATGCTGAGACGTAGTATTTGAAACGGTTCTTATTATTTTATATCTTTCACTGAATATTTTAGGAAATAAGCTTAACCTTTAATATGAAGTGCTTTCCTTCACCGCCTACTGATAAGTATTTGAATCGTCAAACCATCATTTCAGCTTTAAGCTAAACCCAATATACAGCCAGTTTTAAGTATTTATGCATATTATGTTGAATTGCAACCATTTCGTGCACTACGAAATCAATTTCTTTAATAAATATTTAATGTGCATAAATATATTATCATGTGTATTTAAATTATGCATAATTATATTCAATTAAATATAATGAAAAAAAAGGCTGAAGATAAAGCGTTAGAAAGCTTTGTTTATATATATATATATATGTTACTTTTATAAAAAATGCTTTAATTTAATATCTGGTTATAAATAAAGTAATCCAACTCGTACTTAAATTGAAACAGTTTCTTGTTAGCGTATTTTGTTTAACTTTGATATATATGTTATTAGGGTCACATTAATAAAAAATTAATTTGTTTCGACCACCAATTGTAAAGAAAGTATATAAAGGACAAAAACCCGAATTTGAAACGCAAAACTTCATTTCATCATATCATTTTTTAATGTTCATTCTCTTTGCATCAACCATTTTCTAAAACATGCCATAGTATATTTAACAACACATCTAAGTATTTCTTGAGGAATTTCAACATGTTGTTCTTGCTTTTTTTTTCAGACAGATTCGGTATGATTTCTCCATAGATATGATTTTTTACGAATCCCCATAAATAGAAATACTAGGGGAATCAAAAATTAAGAACGAAAAATCCATGCAGTCAGAAAATGCCTCAGAATCATCCGATCATATCGAAACTAAGCACGAAGCAGATCCTTCATTTTACAGGAAATATATAATCTTGTGCTATTTCTCAAGAAGGCAGTATTCTTAGAATTCAGGTTTTTGAAAGTCAGGGACGACTTATAGCCGTAGATATTCTCTGTAACGGATATCCTTGAGGAAACGCCTTTTAGGTTGTTAAGAAGCTGTCTCCCCAAAGAAAAAGATATTGAGAAAGAAATCAAGCATAAAACCAACCCATACAGTAATAAAATTAGAATGTAAAGGCTGCTCATGCACAAAATTAGGACCTGCAGTACCTTATATATGACAGCTCTGGGTATTCATTAGTGATTCTAGGGTAAAATACGTTTCATGAGTATATGCAAATTTGCACGTCGTATGCAAATTTTACAACATGTGGGTCTTGTATGAATACCACTGCCAAATGGATCGAAGAATGTTTCATGTCGTAATCAAAGAATGCTCGGGAAATTATTGAAGAATATTAAGAAACGCACATTCTTTCAACCACAGCAGTAGCAGCCTCTTTAAATTTTGTAATCAACTTTTTCAGTCCCTTTCGACGTAGACCCTTTTAACAGACATTTTAAGCCTTAATATTCTCGCGGTGCAGCTAGGCTATTTCAGAAGTTCCGATAAAAAAACTAGATCAATAAAGCTCCATCCTTCTTCTCGAATGCCATGATGAAGAATGATTTTAAGACACTGACCACAGGAATTTTTTATTTCCTAAATCAGAATTAAAAAAAAAAAAAATTAAACTTTTGCTTTTTCAAACATTGCATGAAAACAACATCTAGTAGTCAGAATTTAAACTATTATTTTTGCACTGTTAATCTCCCTATGGATTTTATAATACTTAAACCAAGTCTTAACGAAGTACTTCAAATGGAATGGGCTCTCTGTATATATCTGAGTAAGATCACTTTAATTATAAACATCATTTAGTATTAAATCTCGAATATTGCATTTACCTTTTATTTTATGAATTGTCCAACATGTATAATAAATATCGAGTATACATATGTTGAGATAATATAAAAATGGTTTATCTTTATATTTCAATCTATAAAAGAAACAAAATTTAAACTCTGATTATCTAATACATTTCAACTAAGCAATTATTTCTGTTCCTCAGAGAATTTTCTTATTCTCTGAGGAATTGAATTGCCTTATCGAAAGAAAGCAGCATTGTGGAGTTATCTTTTGAATAATTCTGTTATGAAATATCTTTCATTTGTGTGCCTGCTTATCCTATTATTTCAAGTTATTTGAATTTTCGAATTCTATGATTATTTCAGCAAATCAAATACAAGCCAAATATTATTATTGTAAGGAAGATAAAAAAAATGGGAAAGAGGATTAATAAGTATGTTTTGTAAGAAAACATTTGAGTAAAACTTTTATTGTATCCACTTTCGTTACGAGGAAAGAGAGCTGCATTTTGCATAAATAATAGAATTCGAAATTCATTCGAATTATTTCATTTAAGCATAATAATCTTGTCAAAAAAGTCTTATAGAGGATTTTAGTAGTAAATCTGTTTATAAATTTAATCTAATTTAAAATATAAAATTTAGCTAAGTTCTATGCACATCTGCGTTAATAATAATATCCAAAACATATGGAATATAGAGATTAATAATAGTTCAAAATAGAAAAGACCATAAAATTAAAGGAAGAATTTAATCTTTTTTTCATAATTCAAAATGATTAAATGTTCTTACAATAAAAAATAATTTTAAATTTAGACAAAGGGGAACGTAAATATACTTTGATCATAATTTCGTTTATTGAAAAATATTCAAAGCTGTTTAATTGCAAATTATTAAAATAATATAATATTTCAAAAAACTTTCCTCTACATTATTAACAAGAATATTATATTCCGAAAACATTATTCTAATTCTTCAGACAATAATAAGAAGGCAATGATTAAAAATAATTTTTAATAAGAGATTTACACTGAAAAAATTATTATCGTATGCAATTACGATAAGAATGTTCATTTCATAATATAAAAATGTCTTTAGCTAAGAATAAAAGGCGTTATTTAAAATGCACAAAAGAATACTACTAATATAGACTGAATTGTGTTAACTTGAGCATTGTTTATTTTTAATTTTTCAGTATTTTATTAAAATTGAAAAACATCCATGTTAAAAAAAATGGTTCCTTTTCCTTTTAAATTAGACGTTACAGAAAGAAAAAAAAACTTATAAGATACAGTAAAATTTACGATATGTCAGAAACATAAAATTTCAAAAATCTTTTTTTAGGGTGATTTGAGCCCCTTACCTTTTTATTCATTATTATCATTTTTATTGTTTACTATTATTATTATTTATTAAGGAATATGGATTTTTTTGATAATGGAAGATTCGATTCTTTAATGTAACGCATTGATGCTTCCAATTGATGAAAGTAGACATTTGTATTCAAGTCTCTTTAAATAATAAATTAAATATCATCTCTGCCGAGAAATTATTTATCAAGTTGCATCTGTTTTCTACACTCGTTCGCATCCATGTGACTATTTTCCTTTTTTTTTTTTTTTTTTGAGTTACTGAGAGAAATATGTATAACCATACGGAAATAACAGAAACTCAAGTATCATTTC
The DNA here is from genome assembly GCF_947563725.1 of Argiope bruennichi. Lineage (NCBI taxonomy): Eukaryota > Metazoa > Arthropoda > Arachnida > Araneae > Araneidae > Argiope > Argiope bruennichi. The sequence continues at coordinate 10,187,566 of NC_079159.1, forward strand.
TTTACATAACTTTTTGAATCTTTTGGAAGTTACAAGACACTTAGTTATTTACTCCTAATTTGTAACTTCATTGCTATAGCATATTACACTGAAGCGAATATCCGGTATCAAATACGAGTAGATCTCGCACCTTCAGTATAAAAACAGGATATCATAGGAGTTATTTTGCTTCCCGTAACCCATTGGGGGTTGTCACAAACAACGGATTTGTGGGAAAACAATAAATGTTCTATAAAATTAATAACCATTTTTCTTATAAACCTTAATTTAATCAAGAATTTTATAAATACTGAGAAATTTCACTATACCAGTTCGTTCTTTTTTAAATATGTAGATAAATAAAACCGGTACATAATTAATTCAGGTAATTCTTAAATTTTCATAAAATTTGGAAATTTCGTCAATTTTTTTTCTCTAAATCTTTAATCTGTAGTTTATTTTGTTAAAAAGACTTGTTTTAAAAATTAATATAAACAGGAAAATAATCAATTTTATTAAAGTTCATGCTAGGAATTTGTTTTGATTTAAAAATAGTTTAGAACAAATATGCAATTCAAATTAAATAAAAAAAAGAATTACAAAAATGAAAATATATGTATTTGGACATTTTCAAATTGTATAATATTAAATGTTATAAGCACTTATATATAAGATAGTAAGTATCACTATTCAATATTTCTATTAATAATACATTTATAATTTTATATTATATACTAGCTGACCCGGCCTTATAAATGATTTCTATTTAATATTTTGGTTGTTAACGAATGTAAGGTAAGTGTGTAGGAATGGGATCTATGGTAGAAAGAGGAATGGGGCAATGTAAACGATAAAAACTAAAAAACACCACCCATTCCTTTTCTCAATACAATGTATTTCATTAACGTAACGAACATATACATTGTTTGATCTCTTAAAAGTTTAACGTAAAATGAAGAAAGTAATATATTTTTTGTCCTAAAGTATACAAATGAAATAAAGAAAATCAATATTCATTTCGAAGAGCAATTGCGTGTGCGATATTTTTTCTCAGACAGTCTTTAGCCAACACAAATAAGCTCGATGGTTTGCCCACGCGAGAACATGCCAAGTGTGAAAAACATGGTGTGTCCAAATCCAAGCCCCAAGCAGACATCGTTTGGCCTTGCGTCTTATTGATTGTCACTGCGAATGCGAATCTAATAGGAAATTGAACGTGTTTGAATTCGATTGGCACGTCTGTGAGAATCATTGGAATTCGTGGCATCAAAACATTTTCGGCTCATAATTTGTCATTCAAAATGGTGGCTTCGATAACATTTATCATCAATTTTTTAATGACCAATCGCGTGTCATTGCACAGCAGTGGTGGGTTCAAATTCCGAAGTAAAATAACCGGAGATCCAACTTTCAGTCGTAGAAGGTGTGGTAACATGCCTGGCAAATCCAGTGAGTTCAAAAACTCTGTTGGATAATTTACAGCTTCGTTAGTATCGCAAACTGTATCGATCAATTTGTATGATACCAAGTTGCCTGGCAACGACTGCTGTACCTGGAAGTTTAAATCGTCGACGTCCACATTTTTTGCTGCCAAAATGGCTCTTTCTGCCAGAAATGCATGATTTATGTATTGTGTGCATACAGCGGGATATATGCGATCAATGAGAGCATTTTGCGAATCAACGATAGTGCAGAAATGAGTGGGCAATTTTATGCATCAAGTATTTTCATAGACAGCAACTTTTCCATCACCGATATCTAACAATTGGTCTGAGAATATGTCAGCAGATGGATCTTGTAGAATTTGGACGAGCGTGTTTATTTTTAGCTGGACTTTTTCAACATTAAGTCACAGTAGCGAGGATTTCAAGCAAGTGTTCATCTCCTCAGTGTACGTCGAACGTGGATAGGAACACCCTAATTACCTAGAGTTGTGAAATATACTTTACGACTTATTCTCATACCTATCAAATACACAGAAAAATGTCATGAAAATCGGTCGAGCCGTTTCGGAGCAGTTCGAACACAAAGTTCGTGACACGAGATTTTTATATATTAGATCTAATAATTTTTTTTCATATCTTCGATGTGACGACTTATTTTTGTGTCTTAGAGTTTTGTGTAGCGTTGATTTGTAGTAAAATGCCTATTTCTTCCTTTTTTGCTTGAATGTATAATTTCTTTTATCATTATTTTGAATATTATATTTCTTATTTTTATTCTTCCCTTAAGATACATCTTATTCTTCGAATAAATTTTTTTTCTTCAAGTTTACAGCTTTCCTAATTGCATTTATTTATCATTTGTCACTTTAGGCAACCAGCTAGTTCGTCTGAAAGTAATTAAAACTTTCAGATAAATATTTTATGTAGCTTATTCCTAACTTAATGCAAAGTACCTAGCAAACTATTAGCTTGAACAATTTTGGAAGCCTTTTTCCCGGTCTGTTTATCGTGCCATGCATCTTTCAAATTGTTTATCCTTTCTCCTAAAACTTGAATATTAAATTCAAGCAGAAGTGATTAAATTTCAACTAATTTAATAAATTTCTTACTGAAATCAAACATAGTCATATAAAATATAAGGATAAAAGTAAAACAGTTCAGCATGGAAATTTTGAATTAACTACAGATTATGTTTCATAATATACATTAGATTATTCAGTGGAAATTCTTCTGATTCAACAAAAATTCAGTGTTCTACAGCTAAAAAGGAATTTATAACCTTCTGAAAGTGATAATGTTTTTTTATACATCCAAATAAATTAAATGAAAGATAAAATTTTTTGAAAATCTTGGCACTTTAAAATGTTTTATGATTGCTTACTAGTGAAATTGAACCTTACTTAAAAGTACAGCAGAATGTTATTGAATGTGCATTTTAAACAAGTTTACTCAGTAGAAACAAGCCATATCTTAATCATATACCATATCCCTAAGAACAATGGAAGAAAAGAAAACCAGATTATACATTCAGACAACAACAAAATCGATTTGAATTTAATATCAACAACGTAATATACTGTAAAATAAACTTAAAAATAATTTTAAAATATTGAAACGAAATTAATTAAATAATTTAAAATATATAAAATAGTAAATAATTAAAGAATATTGAAAATAATATAAAAAAGGTAGAAAAATTCACATCCTGAACAAGATAATTTGACACACTTTAAGAAAATGTTGGATGTTCTAAAGTATAAGCTGTTCGAAAGAAGAAAATATTCCAAAATATATTTGTACCAAATTTAATAGCTCAAAGCCTAACGATGCCAACTGTATAACGCCAAGACACACACATACGTGCACACATACACACACACATTCCCCTTTATTTTTAATAGCAATAATAATTATTACTTCATCATTTATCAAGCAGCGTAATTCTTCAATGAGAAAATAATCTTTACTAGTATACATTCACCACTTGATATATATATATATATACTAGCCGCCTTTGGCGACCAGCCGGTTCGCCAATCTTAATGCTCGTTAAAATTTTAATAATTAACTATTTTATGTAATTCCTACATTAATAGCTACTTCATCAAATATTTTAAAGCTTCATATTTTGATAGTCATGTAATTCACTCATAATAATATAAAGTCCTTCAGCCATAACATAATATGTATCTCTCTAATTTTCTGTTAGTTGCGGTAGAATTTATGCTTAAAATTAAAATGGAAATGACTAAACTGCAATTAATATAATAATATTTTTTACTGAAACAAAGCATTTTTTTTAATAATATGATTACTGATAATAGAGTCACTGAGCGTTTAAACTTTATGGGCACTAAAGAATATTTTTCTTAAGTTATGTAATATCTCAAGAATTTGTCATCAAAATTTTCTCAGATTCATCATGAACAGTAGATTAATGAACAATGTTTAATTTTAAATGCATCAAACTTTAAGAAAAATAAAATGAATCGTTTAAAATAATCGGTCGAAAACAGGTTTAAAAAACTACTTAAAAAACGATGTACTTAAAACTATAAGCATATACAAAAAATATATATAACTAAGATAAATACAATTTAATTACAAAGGCATGCAACTAACCTAAAAATAATTTAAATCATTGAAAACAGGTTAAAAAAATCTACTTAAAAAACGATGTACTTAAAACTATAAGCATATACAAAAAATATATAACTAACACAAATACAATTTACTTACAAAAGCATACAACTAACCTAAAAATAATTTAAATCATCCTTTGGTAACGGTTGTCATGGCAACAATCAGATTGCGCATGCGTGAATTTTCTTCGCCAGCTCCGGTAACGCAAATGCGTGAATTTTTCTACGCCAGTTGGGGTAACGCTATGCAGATTATACATTTTTAATTTCCTTTATTCTGTGTTATTTTAATTCAAAACTACTTCAGAATGAATGTGAAACATGGATTAATTAACAATGTTTAATTTTAAATGCATAAAACATTAAGAAAATAATCAGAATCGTTTGAAATAATCCGCCGAAAAATCTTAACCCTAGCCTCATTACTGTTGGGAGAAAAAAACATTGAAGCCTTACTCATTTGGCGGTGGGGGAAATGGAAGATTTTTTTGGCGGAAAAGTTGGCGGTGGGAAAATGGAAGATTTTTTTGGCAGAAAGTTAGTTTTTAATTAATAATTAAAATTTCAAAAAAAGAGACCCCAGGTGCACATTCCCGACCTCTAAGGTATACATGTACGAAATTTGATAGCTATATGACCTGGCCTGTAGAGAGCCAACACACACACACACACATTGAGCTTTATTATAAGTATATATATATATATATATATATATATATATATATATATATATATATATATATATATATATATATATATATATATATATATATGGAAATAAACAAATATTATCATAAAATTCAATGGACTATTTAATCCCTTAATAATGACTCTTTGTATTACTATACATTTCATAACTGGTAGATAATGCAATGGTTAAGAATGATGCAGGAGAAGAATAGATTACATCATTCACAAGAATGGCAATTAATTTTCCCTGCGATTACCTGCCGGTGGGACGATCTGACAAAGGAGATTATTTCAGACTCTCTGATGCATTATTAATTTCAAGTTTGTTTGTTTATCGAACATTTGAATGTCTCAGAGAGAGGCAGTCTTGAATCTTTAGAGACAAATTTCCACTTCCTCTTATTAATAAAACAGGAATTCTGTTGAGATTATTCAGTTTGAAGGCATTCTTAAACACTTGTTTATCAAATACATCTCTTCTAGTTTAGTTCGTAAATATTTGTACTTCGAGAATGCATGAATTATATCGTATTCTATACACTCATTTGCATTATGTTGTCGAAAACGCTTGTGTCGATGTGTTCAAGTAAACACTATTGCTCTAGATTTCAAATAGTGTTGAGATAATAATATGTTAAACGAACGGTTACGATCTCATCGCGTTTAAAGATTTCAAATAGTCTGTATCAATAAAAATCACTCATTAATATATGTTTATTCTATTATTAATTGAATTTAACTTCCAATATATTTGTTTTAATCAAAATGTTTAATTTTGTTTGATAATAAAATTTTTAATAAAATATTAAACTGATAAAAATGAATTATGTTATTGTTGATGATTTGTATTCATGAGCTTTGAATGCAGCTTTTAAATGTTAGAAATAAAAAATTCTAAGGAAAAAGAATGGAGAGAAAAATAATTTTTCAGAAGAAAACTGTTAAAGACGATGTTTTTATTTTACTTTACGGAAGATTCTGAAATAAATCTATATTGATGTTATATTTTTCCTTAAAATACATCTTCTTATTATATATTCTATTCTTATTAAATCTAACATTATACCTTATTTTATATTTTATTCTTAATAAATCTAAAATTATGCCTTATTATATATTCTATTATTACTATTAAATTATTATTATTAAATCTAAATTAAATCTTTTTATAAATTTTGTAATTATTAGCTACTTTTTTATTTTGAATAAAATTCATTTTTTTTACTTATTATAGATAAAACAAAATAAAAAAAGATAATACAGGAGGCTTAAAGCTTTTCATGTGAATAAGCTGTATATAATTGTGTGGAAAAAATGAAATAAATAAAACTTAACGGTGTAAATTGAATATACTCAAAACTGAAAAATATTGTCCATAAAAATAAAATTTAAACGATCAAAAATTATAAATTGAAATTATTAAGTCTGAATCAATAAGATTTTATCAAGTAATAATTATTTTCAATGAAAAATTAGTTTACATTTTTCTTAATCGAACTAAAGGCACATTCGAAGGGAAAGATAATTTTTAGATTTATTTGATGTTAGTTAACTAAAAAAAAAAAACAATACATTATTTCATTTAAACAGAGTCTTAAAGTCTAGAAATATTATTGATAAAATTACAAAATTACCCCCCTCCCCAAAAAAACAACAACAAATGATATAATAACATTTCTTTACATTTCAACTTTTTATTATTATTATTATTTTTCAGTTGCTGTTCAGAATTTAAAACAGAATGGCATCACTTGCATTAGCAAGAAAATAATATAAAGATAAAATATATTTTTCATATTATCATGACATTTTATCATTATTGTGTTAAGTTGAAAATTATTAAATTCTACATAGTTTAATAATGGGGATTTGGCAAATATTAAAAATAATTTATGCATTAAAACGTTGAATAAAATCATTGTTTCACAAAAGTAAAATATTTCAATATCAATAAAATATTTTTTAAACGAAAATAACTTCTTTTTAGAATAAAAAAATAGCTTTCTCTATTATCAGAAATATTATGATCAGTTATAAAATAGGTCTTAACCGTGCGAAAATACAATCCTTCCTGTAGGAATTATACCACTTGAAATTAGGATAGAGACAACACAAATACATCGTCAATGTATCCTTCAGAGAAGAGAGAATATAATTACATAGCTTGCGATTTTCATCTATTTATTGAAGATCACTTCGCTTACACATGCATCTTCTACCTATCTTAATATTTCATTTAGAATATTTTAAAGTTTAATAAAATTTTATAAAATATTTGACCTTAATACTTTATACACTAACCGAAAAAATTGGCACAATACAATGTTAAATTGACCAAGATAAATATTTAGCAAAGATAACAAACAAATAAGTAAGAAGAAGTATAAAATAAATATATTTATAAATTTTCAAACAAGTATAAGAAAAAAATAGCCTAATAAGAAAACCAAATAACCAATTCGTAATAGACATATTTAGAATGATGCAAAAAGTGTATACGCCAATATGAATATCCTTTTGTGTTATCGAATGCTCCGAATTTATCCTTTCCTGTAGAGTTACGTAACTTTGTATTAGAAAAGAAAGCAAATGATTTAAAATTTTAGAGCTTTCGAAAACATGGCTAAATTTTTTTCAGCATACACAGCGTTTCTCAAAACATATTGAAATATATTATCAGTTTTATCTGCTTTTATTTTACTTCCGAACATGAATTTGGAGTAAACATTCAGAGACTTTACACGATAACTTACGTATGGCATAGCATCCCAGCAATGAAATGGTTTTTGAGTTGCAAAAAACATTTCATTTGAAATGTGAGTAGAAAACGCAATATTTGCATTAACGAAAAAGTGTTTCTAAAGTTTCTTAGTTGTGAGCGAAGAAAAAAAGCATGGTAGAAAAGCTTGGAGTAAGTAGATTGGTCTGAAACGAGACAACTTTTTGCAATAACCATAAAGTAAATCCTACTTTTGTATTCGAAACAATAAATAAAAAGCTTTTCTTTCTTTTTAAATTGATGAAATCATGCATGAAACAATGCAGCACAGGATATTTTACATAGAAAGAAAGAACAGAGAGGTTTATAGAAGGGAAACTGTTTCACCTCACAGATGCAATGCTATTGCTGAAGAGTAATGATGTAATAATATGAGCATGTTTGATTCGATGTGTTTAGAATCAGAAATCTTCTTGTACATCAGATTTGAGTTTTTGTTTCTCCAATGTCTATATATGCATTTTAGTCAAAGTCTTTTAATTTTATGTTTTCTTTGTTTTTAATGTAACTCATTTCTTTTTATTTATTATTTTAAATAATGAAATTTCCCATAACTAACATAATTCGTTCACGAATACTATAATGCAAAATACTTGTTAAGAAAAACAATTTTTTTATAAGAATCAATATAAGATAGGGCAGTGCTTTCCATACCAAAAAATTACTTACACAAACAAATTTATAATAATGCAATTATATTTAATACAATCATATTTACTGCGTTTATAATAGGGCTATTTATAATGTAATCTATTACAATGCATGCTATTTTTACAAGAAAATTACCAATAATTTCCATGCTTTCAGCATTTTCCTTATTTTACTGGAAACTTTTTGCTCTGTTGTGACTATTATTTCATTCTTTTCTGATTAAATCTCCTTCACGATGTTTTGCTGTGACCCAGAATGCAACCCTATAGGCCTTTTGGTAGTTAATTATGTTCTGTCGATATTGTTGCTGTTCACCTCTAATCTCATAATCTTGGCCACATATATAATCTTGTATATAAAGAATTCGCTGGTACTTGATTGAACCCTTCGAAGTGCCGTTTCACAAAGCTATCTGGACAAAACAACTTCCATGTAGATATAAAGATTTTTTTTTCAAACAAGTGATGTTAAGATGTATCTTCGCCACTCGTTCTGTGAAACAACGATCGCTAAGCGAGACTCTTTTTTACATTCCGTTTGGTTCGTTATACGAGGTGCTCATGAAGGGAGGTTGGAAAGAAACTGAATCGAATGCATATAACACATTTGATTGTTGCTTATATTTCATACTTTGCTTAAAAATGCACATACATTCTATACAAGGTGCGTCAACATAAAAGCTACAAACTTTTAGGAGAAATAGGGAACCACAGAATCTATTCACGAGTCAGAATCAAATAGTCAGTCACAGGTCAGATTAGGAGGATTAGAGAGTCACAAAGCAATGTCTGGCCAGAAATGTTTCTTCTAAGATAATCGTTTTATTCAGCAACCCATAACAAAATTCAGCGATCATAACTAATGATGTCAGAGCTGTCTGCATTGAACAGGGCATGGTCATTAATTAACCCTTATCGTGGCAAGATTGCTTTTTTGAAGAAAAGCAAAAAAAAAAAAAAATGTATATAGGTAGCTTCTTTACGCTATAAAAAACATCAAAAAATAAATAAAAAAAAATCCTGTAATAAAAATCGTTTAATAAAACTAAGTTAAAAATTGTTTTATAGTGGTAGTATATTTTTATAAAGTTGTTTGTATGATATACTATACAAAATGAACATAAGGGTTAATGATGTCACAGTTGACACCAGCACATCAAAAATTAACATTTAAAATTAGCGTTAAAATTGTGCAAAAGCACTTTAACTGTCTACTCAAAATGCAATTCGAAAAAAAAAATAGAAATAATCCACACATATTTTTTCTTATCAAAAAATTAGAAGAAGTAAGTGAATAATTATTTACTTTCAATTTGTTAAAAAAGTAATAATTTCCAAAAAAAAAAAAAAAGACCCTTGGACAAAATTAATATATCATAGAATAGAAGTTAATTAATTTCTTTTTAATTTTTTTCGTTTCTTTTTGTCTACCACTTCAATTATAACATGTTTTATAATGTATCTTTTAGTTTACATATTATTTTTTGGGGCTTTTTTACAAAGCCAAGAAAGAGATATTCTATTTTAGAGTTATTTAAACAATTAAAACTTCAATATGAAGTTGTTCATTTGCTGAATATGCCTCGGCAAACAGTGTCTGATTGAATCTATCGTTTAAAAGAATAGTGAAAGTCCAAGAAGTGAACTAAAACATATGGTGAACACTTTCAGAAGCTGTAGGTTATCAAAAAGCGAGTTCAATGAAATTCGAGGATTTCCATGGGAAAGATCGCTTGTAAACTGGGAATAAGGGACCAATCGATGCAATGAATGGCAAAAACAGCGCTTTGACTAAAGCCTTACAAATTCCAAAAAGTTCAGCTTCTCACTAAAGAAAAAATAAACTCGTGCGGCTCCAAAGATGCCGAAAACTTTTGATACGGGCCGCAAGACAGCACTGAGAGAGATTCCTTTGCACTAATGAGAAGTTATTTAACATCCAAAAGCTCATAACTCCTAAAACTACAGGATCTAGTCTGTAGACACTCTTAGCATTTCAGCAATTGCTGAACATCTCAAAAATCCAAAGTCGGTCATGGCCTAGGGGGGAATTTTCTCTGAAAACATCTCTGATTTCTGTGGATGAAAGCGTTAAAAATAAATTAAAAAGTGTACCAAAGGGACTTTCTAGAAGCTGTTGCATTTCTGTGAGCCAAAACGCACTTCGGCAATGTAAAATGGGAGTTTCAACAAGGCTCCGAACTATCTCATAAGGCTAAAAAGACAGAAGAGTAGTGCAAAGCGCACTTTCTACAATACAATGGGCACAATACTCGCCAAATCTCAATCTTATGATTACAGTGTACGGTCCATTTTGGAGTTAAGGGCTTGCACTAAACGGTATAAACGTTTGGACTCTCTAAAGCGAGTGCTTCGATTAAAGATAGAAGACTGAGCCCATTGCTGAAAATTTCAATAAGCGTTTTCGCTTCTGCAGCGCTGTTAAATTCGGTTACTTTGAAATAAGTTAAATTTATTTATTAGTAAAAGTCTACTCTTATTATTATTTGTTATATTTTTTAATTTATTTATTTTTAATCAAGTTATATTAAAAATGGCTGTCCGAGTTTTTTTACTTCACCCTATATATATATATATATATATATATATATATATATATATATATATATATATATATATAGTCAGAGTAAATGTAACAAACCGGTAATTATGCATAATTTCTTGTTATTGTTCATAATCTCTTTTATCAGAATTTTCCAAAAGAGTGATTATGAATAAACACTGGTAATTACACAAAATTACCAATTTATTATGCATAATCAACAAATTGGGGATTTCATAAACTAACCTGTAATTTCGATAAATATTCAATAATTTATTATATTTACCGAATTTAGTAGTGATTATTCAAAATCACCTATAATTATACATAATCACTGGATTAATCACATATAGCATCATATATACTTCTGAATCGCTTTATCCGAAGTCTGCAGGACATTCAAATCTCATTATTTTGGCTTATTTTTGCGCCCTCAGGGGAGATAATAGTCTTTTAGGCATCCACACATGCTGTGTTACTTACAAGACTAGGACAGTCCTGAATCGGATATCCGATATCCAATAACAGTTCCTCCCATATAGTTTGAAAAAGAATATCATAGGAATCATTTTGCTTCCTGTTTCCTTATCAGTTAGTTTCCCTTTATTACATAGTTGTCTTGAGGGAAGCCAAAGAAGTAATAGTTTTGTTATTTATTCGGTTCGTAAATGTCATTTGTTTCCTGTGTGTGTGTTGGGGGGGGGGGGCTCACTAAGCGGTCATATCGACCGTTAAGAAAAGTGACAGATGTTTCTTGCTGAAGTTTGGGATTATTTCGTGCTAGCTGTTAATATCTTAGGCATTATTAGAAAAAGCAAAGCATTTATCTTAGAGTAAGTATGCTATGCAACATCAAAGTATTTCTAGTCATAACTGATTACATATTTACTGCATAATAATTGAATGTCAAATGCATTACCAATATATTCTTTTATGCAATTTAATTTGACATATAAATATATATATATATATAAATATATATATATATATATATATATATATATATATATTTATTTATATATATATATATATATATATATATATATATATATATATATATATATATATATATATATATATATATATATATATATATATATATATATATATATATATATATATATATATATATATATATATATATATATATATAAATATATATATATATATTTATATATATATATATATATATATATATATATATATATATATATATAATATATATAAATATATATATATATATATATAAATATATATATATATATATATATATATATATATTATACGATAAAGGCCAAAAACACAACACCAAACGTAAATTTTTTTATATTTCACATATGTGGGTGAGCAAATCCGTTAAAGTGTAACATTATTAAAGTAAAATACAATTACTCATTTATGTTCGACAATTAAAGAATATTCAATTTCACTCCTTATCCTATTTATCCCCAAATTAATTAAGTGATATTCTTAAAATAGAAGTGATGCCTTTAACTAGTTCTTTATTGAACAATAATGGCATATCTGTTTTTAGAACGGCATTTTATGTATTTAAAAGTTATTTAATAGCAAAAAAAACTGTAGCATATTCAAATAAGTTACGATTTTTTAAAGAATAAAATGCTAAGCATATGTCAGTGTCAAAAAAGAGAGAACTGTAAATTAGGAGAAACTTAATCCGAGTAATGCAAGGCATTTGTTCTTTTCTGAAAATTTAAACATAGTGTTAATATATTCCATCTATTAAACACATACTGGTTCCAATTTCAAATTTTAAGATAAATAAATTGAATTATGGTCTAGACTTATTAGATAGGAGAAAAAATAATAAGTGCGAATGATAAAAATTCAATTTTTTAGCAAAAATATCGAATTTTTTAATTCAATATTTCTAGTTTTTGAGTAGGTTTCCTTATGAAAGTATTTAGATTTGTTTTAAGTTAATCTTTGAGATAGAACATTCATTTTTATGTATGCAAATTTAGTTTAAGTATTATTTTACATTTTAAATGATACTTTCTAAATTCAGGTAAAATATTTTTGTAAAACTCTCCTCGATTAAAAATTAATTCATATTTTTGAATTAAATTTGATACAATTTTCTAATTTCTATTGGATTTCGGAAGCAATCTGTTCTTTAAAATAGACTTTACAGTTGTTTTAATGTTTCATAATGCAAAAGAAGCAAAATTCATGTTATTTATCACTCGAGCATCAGTTTTTAAGAAATTGTTATTAATACTTTTTGTGTCAATTAATGACTATAGATATTTGACAACACATTTCCGTAAAATTTGAGCAAATAGTTTGATAAATTCTTAACTACAAGTGCTAGGCTTATACCTCTTATTAACCAGAAAAGCATATTTCTTTTAATTTTCAAAACACTTTCAATTTTTGATTCAGGAATTTTATTTCATTTATTCTTTTGATCTATTATATGCAAAAATGAAAAAATAAAATTTTATAAAATTTTTAAGAAAACTCACCTTTAACATATTCGTTAAATTTAAAAGATTGATAAGCATAATATACCTAAATAATAATGTTTTTATATAGTTTTTTTAAAAAAAAATTATAATCTGTAAGGAAACCTGGCAACTTCGTTACGGTACTACCAAATTTATAACAATTTGTTAAAATCTTTATAATCTGACTTTTTAATTTTCTTATTACTGTCATTAAATCTTTTGCTTTTTGGCTGGAATTACAAGAGTTTAGAGTAATTAATTTTACAATTAAAACACTTTAGTTATAGATATTTCTAAATTTTATAATAATATTTATTTTTGTATAAGCGGATTTCATAAGTTTAACTTTTGTTTTAATCACTCTTATACAATTAATAACATAATATGCTATTATATAATTAATAACATGCAGAAAACAACAGAATATAAGTTTACTAGAAGAATGTTAATTAATTTTCCATGGATTTAACTACGCTTGCAGACCATGAAGATCATTTTAGAAGATGTATGTTATTAATTTCAAGTATGTTTATCCAACATTTGAGTGCTTTAGAGAAAGACATCGAGAGTCTTCAGAGGCAAATTTCTGCCTCCTCTAATTAATAAGATATGAATTCCAGTCAGGAATTATTCAGTAGGAGCCCTTTCATAAATGCTTGTTTACAAGCTAAATCTGTCCTACTTAAGTCTGCACATATTTGTGTTTAGCAAATGTTCTGCTTGACTCCATGTTTTAAGCAATTTTATACAGTATGATGTGATTCAAGTGGCAGAACTTCCTGACAATATCCCAACTATCATAGCTTTTGAAATTTTGTACTACCATATATTTATGCTTATAATAAAATTGTTATAAAGATAGCACATCAGCTAACAGAATGTAATTTTAACAGTTCTCTAGATCAGAGACATTTTTAATCTTAAAAGAAAATGTTTATCATCTCTTCCTTAACCCTTAACTGGGGACGTGCGGTCTCTGAGACCGCTAGCGATGGATTTTCTGTCACCCCTATTCTATTTTTAGCTAAATTAAATGGATTGACCCAGTAGATTCCTGTTTTGTGACCTTCAATACACGTGAACTTTTTCAACCGATTTCAGCAGATGCTTTTTTAAATAATTCAGTTATTTCTTCGAGCGTGGTCTCTAAGACCGCAACTCCCTGTTAGTGTCAAAGTGATAAACAAGGCTTAGCAGATGGCGCTGAAACTTGGGCCCCGAATTATCATCCAGTTTACTGATCCTATTATGAAGCAGTGCTCCAGACACTTTTAAATGAAGCAGAAAGTGATTTTAATGATAAGGATAATTGTACAGAAGAGTTTTTCGATGAAAGTTCGCATTCAACTGATTCTGATATGTATGTTCAAACATAATTAATTTTTCTAGTGATAATGCATTTTGAAAAATTTATAAAACATGTTAATATACCAAGAGATATATATACATAATTTATAGGTTGATTTTTATACTTCTTCTTAACCTGTATGTTTAAATGCCCTAGGAAACCTTGCTATGAAAGTCACACAAGCCGATCAAAAAGGGCCCATTTTACCCATTGCCTTTTTTTTATTTTTCATATAATTGTTGAATTTTACATTATATCGTCTTCTATATGCCTTGATATACTGTAAAAATAAATGTGATTGAAAAAGTAAAAAGTAATATGCTTTTTGAAGAATATTTTTCATTATAACATGTAATTTGAGAAAAAAATGTATGTTCCAACGCATTTACTTTTTTCAATGACAATATATTTTGAAAAACTTCTAAAGCATATCTATATATTAAGAAAAATATCTGCAAAATAGATTGGCAGTTTTACATACTAATACATTCATTAGAAAATTTAATTTGAGTCTAAATGAAATGCGGTCTCGGAGACCGCGCCTCCCCACTTAAGTCCTAAAATTTCACCTCCCCAGTTAAGGGTTAAATAATTTTGTTTCTGTATGTGTGGCGCCATCTATAGAGAATTTAAGAAAATTTTTACTTCAAGATTTCTCAATAGTTATGAAGATGAATTTCGCTTTCATTGCCATAAAGATAACACTTTGGCTAGCGGAATGTTATTTTGACACTTTTCTAGATCAGGGAAATTTTTAATTTTTGAAGAAAATATTGATCACCTCATTCTTAATTATCATTCGTAAATTATCATTAATATTTCAAGAAAGGAACATACAAATGCACATAAAGCCAACTTAGTGGCAAGGGGAAACAGTGATTATGAGATGCACATTATATTTGTCAAACTGATACGCAGCTTGGCCATACTTGTTACAACAAATGTATTTTTAATTCATCCATATAATGATCAGCAATTGCCATCAGTTTCTACATATTGTATCATTTTCCATACCGTGATGTTAAATATTTTCCCAGGGGGACGAGATCCAATCATTATATATTTGTTTTCCTGTACCAACAGTTTTTTTTTATTTTTTTTTTTATTTGGAAAGTAGATCAGTTTTTCCAAGAAATATTACAGAACATTTGTGAAAAGTAACAGAATGAAAAGACTATTTTTATCTTAAAATGTAAAATCCTCCTGGTACAAGCAATTGTTATTTCAGTATTGTATTATTATTAAATTTTGATAAATTATTAATATTATTTAATTTTGATAAATTATTAATATTTCATTTACAAAATATGGATAGTTTTAATGACAAATGAGTAATGTAAAGATATGCGTTTATGTAAGAATGAATACATTAAGCTATTAATTTCATTTTATACTAAGTAATATTTCAATACATTAAAAACTGGTTTATAAACAACAAGGTCACAGTAAAATATTGAAAATTATTTTATTTAAAATAATACAAGCCAAAACTATTTGAATGTCCTTTGTAACATAAAATTAAAAAAAAATAACATTATTTAAAGTTACAGTTGGTGAAAGTAGTACAGTAAAAATTTAAAATCCGATCAAGATTCTGATTTTTTAAAACTCTTTTTTAAGAAGGAAATTACATGCAATCCACCAGAAAAAAATATTTCTCTTATATCCTATATGTGCACATAATATATCCATTTTTATTAATATTGAGAATTTCTATATATTAGAATTCTCACAAAAATGGAATTTCATAAATAAAGCCATATGTTAAAAGACTCCAAGAGTATCATATTGTTAACTAGAGCTCCTCAAAGTTTCTCCTCTGTTGCAGAAGGAAACATTAAAAAAGTATTGCGCAAATAAATCCTCTTGGAATTTTTTGTATCAAGGTCATGTCCTTTAATATTGTAGAGCACTGTAAAAACAGATAGAAACAGCAGAAAAAAGATTTTAACAATTTTTATTTATTTATTTATCTATTAATGTATTTTATTTTCTCCAATTTTTAAAGCAAGATTTAATATTTATTGGATACGTGCCGTTTCTGCAATTTCATTTGTATTTAGTTGCAAAGAAATATATGATGTAGATCTAAAATATTTGTTCAAAATAAATTGACCTTTTAAAAAATAATCCAATAGTTACTTACTGAATTAATTTACTGGAAAGAATGTTAAAAAAGAATTGTTACAAAAATTTTACATCTATAGCTGGATAATTGTAACATTTCAATGAAAAGCTATTTTATCTTTCAAATATAGCATTATTAATCTTGAATGATGATAAATTTTGCTTACGAAATTTCGGAATGTGGAAGAAAAACAAAAATAGAAAATAAAATACATCATTATATAAATAAAACTTGTTAAAATCTTATTTCTTCTGTTTCTATCTTTGTTTTACAGTGCTCTTCCATAATATAAAATTTCTAGTATCAAATGTAACACGTACAGACTCAATAATATCATATGCATATATCATAAATTTTATATTTGGTCGTTGAAATGTTCCAAACGTGTTTACATTTTACAGGTTTCTATTACATCAGAAACTATATCCCAAAATAACAAGTTCTTAGTTTTAGACACTAAAATGGATCAGTATATTTTGGGTATTTGTATATCACTCTAAAATACGAATTTGGAAAGGAAGTTTTAGAATGGTGATAACTTTCGAATTGCCTTGCTTCCCGGCCATAAAATGTTTTGTGATGCAAAATAACTTTTCTGTCATTGTAATATGCGCAGAAAAACACAATAATGGTTTTATTCTGTAGCGTTAAAATGACCTTTCTAAATCCTACTCTGCTGTAAGAAAAGAAATAAACATTACGAAAATGTGTGAGAGAAGTAGAATTTCCCCAATCGTGACAAGGCGATGTAATAACCATAAAGTAGAACCTGCTCTGCACATTTCAAGAAATAAAACTGGTTTCCTTCCTTAGATGGTAAAACGTAAGTCGTTTAGAAAGCATATGTATGAAATAATATTATGGTCGAAATTCACTTGGAATACTTATAAATAATCAACTCAGAAGAAGCGTGTGTACCAAAAATAGATTTACTGTTGAAGGAATGGCATAAATATTGAGGAAAAAATAAGTAGTAGCAAAGTGGGTTATCATTTGTAATAAGGAAGACACGTTTCAATTCTTACTTTACTTAATTTTTTACCATTCAACATATCCCAATATTGAACATTTGGATAAATATTTCATTTTTATGAAAATTTTGAGATTTTTCATTATACAGCAAATTTACTTGGAGCGTTAAAATAGTAAGTTTATGGCAATTGCAATTTATAAAAACCCAAACGAAACCAAATTAAAACAGTGTTAGTATATTGCTACAGAGATCGTCCAGTTGTTTTGTGATTACGACAAGTCTGACACATTAAGTAATGAAAACGATGACCATGAATAATCGAGGTAAAAACAAATAACAGAAACATAATTGTGCATTTAAAGAACCGCACTTGTAATATAAGCGAAAAGCAAATCAATAATGGCAACAGATTTTAACTGCAAACATAATTGCAAAAAAAAAAAAAAAAATGTGGTGTTTGTACGAACACTTCTGTTAATATAGTTTTCTAATAGGCCGTAACATCGCCAGAAATTTTCTCGAAGAACCTTCATATTTCAGTTTCAATTGAGATAAAGCCGTAATTTTTATATTTTCCAGAACTTCCATTTTTTTTTGTTGCCATCATCGCTACATTTGTTGCTAAAGACACAAAATCTATTGCTAGGTCACGAAATGGTCGCCAAGTTTTTTCATGAATGAAAAGCGCATTCTAAACAATTCATGATACCAGTTATTGAAGGTATTCAAATCTTTTCACAATAAGTAAAATTTGTTGATTAGAAGAATAGTAAAATTAACTTCAAATTGTATTTTTTAGGAAATCACATGCGCAGTAAAATGCATAATCTGTTAATGCAGCGCAGGAAATGATCTTAAAATAAATATATTTTCTTTAACTTTGATATATGCAATTTCTTTGCTTTCATGCATAGACATCGCATCCATGAAATTTGAATGTTTAAATATTTAAAGGCAAAACCCTGCTAATGTGAAAGCATAATGGCATATCTTACAAAATATTTAGAGTTCACTCTAAGAATGTGTTATAATTATCATACGAATTATCCTTTAAATTAAGCAATCACTTAACTCCTTAGGAAACAATGACTCATGCATCGAATTGCAGAAATTTTCAAACTTTGATCGATTGCTAATTCAAACTAACAGTTTTGCGATCCTTTCATGTTATCACAAATACTGACACAACTTTGGCAACGATGAGTTGAAAAGAAAAAATAATTAAAACATACGTCTTTTATTTTATTATATTCCTTTATATCGCCACTTCTTAAATGAACATTAAATGTTAACAATTAATACCTGAAATCTCTGTTTAAAAACATGAAAACGGTGTTTTAGAACCAGCTTTTGGTTCTTAGAAAAAGGATTAAGTAAAATTTTTGGAAAAATTTCAATTGTTCGAGTTCATTAGAATTTAATGAATAACAGGCAGAGAGAAATCTGAAAATTTAAAAGACCAGAAAGGCTATAAATACAACTCATTTTAAAATCCTTTAACCTTTTTTTTTTGGTTCAAATGGCCTTTAAGTAATTGTTACCCCCTTTTTTTATGAAAAATATCGAGATATTACTTATAAGGTATATTAAAAATACTTGAAATACATGCTTTTCTGTTACAGAAGCCGTAATTGCTTCTAGAATCCAAAGTGAAAAACTTCCATATCTATGTAGCTAAAGCTGTCCTTAAAATTAAAACATTTTTCCAGTTTTCGCCTTTTTTTCCTTTAAAAAATCAGACTCTAAGGATTATCTAAAAAAAGGGTGGACATGTGAAAATATTTCAAAACAATTGAAGGATGAAACAAAGAAGGATGTTTCTTGTTCTTTGAAAATGATAAAACAAAACGAAATTCGATAAATCTTTCTTTCATATTTTCTTTCAGATCTGAATTTTGGCAAATACAATGAAGAAACGGGTATAATATGATCTGCATGCAAAGAATAGGTGCTTTCTCATATTGTTGTTGGCAAAATTGCATTATGAAACATTCACTATTTAAATTAAATAAATTTCATTTTAATTATTTTCTAGCAATGTGAAAAGTATGTTTAGAAAAATCCGGTATAATAGTTTAAAATTTTTAATTTTTTAGAGATCTTTAATTGGCTTCTGCGTATTCTCATTTTCGATATCTATATCTCTCAATATGGAAACAGTGTTTCAGACTATTTCTTCAAAATTTTTGCGTTACCTCAATATGTTTTGCTTTTATACTCCGGCAGCTCCAAATTTATTTTCTTTGAGAAGGTATTTGACAATAGGAAACAAAATTAAGTGACGAGGAATAAGATCTGGTGAAGACATCCAATGGGATTCCTACGTCTTACCGGACTCTGAATTATTTGAAGTGATATTTTTCAAGTTAAGAAACCGCACTCACTCAGGTAAGGTTGGTTTTTCTATACTGTTCAAATTGAGTACATTCAAGTATCTAGATAATCCAAATTCAGTGCCCAAATCATTCATGCTTCAAAATAAATTAAAAATCTTGTCGAATTCCTTTATATATATATATGTATATATACACACACACACACACACACACACACACACACACACACACACATATATATATATATATATATATATATATATATGTGTGTGTGTGTGTGTGTGTGCTAAATCTTATATGTCATATTTTATGATGTATCTTGTTTCTATATTACAAAAGTGTTAAAATTAAACTGGATTTATTCAGAGAGTCGTGGAACCGTTTCAATTCCTATAAGTCGTATATATTCGTATTCGTATATGTATATATTCGTATTCGTATATGTATATAATCGTATTCGTATATGTATATAATCATATTCGTATATGTATATAATCATATTCGTATATGTATATAATCGTATTTGTATATGTATATATTCGTATTCGTATATGTATATATTCGTATTCGTATATGTATATATTCGTGTATATGCAAATATAAATTTAAATTTATATGAAGTCCCTATTATGTATCAAAAGGGTATTTTAATCCCAGCTCTAAATGCATATGATGTGTATCTCAAGTAGCAGTCTTTTGCGACAAAGGAATGCAAAAACCATCGTTTATATTTATAAATAATCTTGTTTAATGATGGATATATTGAAAAAAATAACTACTGGAATGTAGAGTCAAAAAAATTAGATATTTTCATGCAATTGTGTTTTTTTTTTCATGCAAATAGACTTGAAGGGATCTGGATGATCCTTTTAGATAATAGACTAAAACAGTTTTTAAAGAAAAAATAGTAGATTTATAACTGTAAATTGTACCAAATTAATACTTATAATATGTATGTCCTAATGTAAACTGTCATAAGATGACAATAAAAGGAAACAATCCATGTTTTTTTTTAAAAAAATAATTTCTTTTTGTACTTAACGGACATGCATGGTGTAGTTTTTTTTCGTTTCTAACATAACTTTTGTAAATGGTGCAGTGAAAATAATCTCAATATATTTTTTCTGAACCCACATTCTTGTTGTACACTATAATGCTCTTCGAAACACTCGAAATTCTCAATTGCTTATCAATTTTTAGTCATTGTACTTTAGAAAGTTTTTTTTTTTTTTTTTTATTAATAGAACTTCTTTGATATAAGATCTGTTTACAAGAAAAATATATAAAACACTTCGGAAATATCTGTTATTTCTCTAGCAACATTTTAACAATAATGTTTCTAGTTTCTGAAGCACATTTATTTTGCTAAAAATAGAAAAAAAAAACTAACGAAGCATTAAACTTGATTCCAAAGTGTTGACACAAAGATTCCCATTAAAAATATATCCCCAATAGATATTAAAGTTACTCGTCCTTTGATTACAATGTATGGGAATTGCAAAATCTCAAAGCTCCCCTGCAGCGAGTATTTTATTAAGATTCCAGAATTCGAACAAAATGATGTCCATTTGGATTTCAGTGACAGATTGAGATGAAATTGGGCGAAAAGACGTACAATTTTACTAGGAGAAACAATTTGCAATATCTCTGTTGTTCCGTTTGAGGTGAATAACATTCCAGAGAGAATTGAGGGTAAATTCGAAAACAATTTACGAAGCAATGTTTCCGTTTTAATTTTAGATGGATTCGGTAAGTCTGATATTGAATTGTTGATATTTGAATTGAGCAATCTTTTATTTGCTGAGTAAATTGAAATTCTATAAAATCAAAGAACAGGAACTGGTGCTTTCTTTTATGGAAATAAGTTTCTCTCTTCCTAAGATGCTATTTATAGAAATGTAATAAATAGCCTCTCATGTAAAGTGTACATGAAACATTTTGATAACTTCAGTAAAAGAAATATATTTTTAAAATTTTAACGCAATTTGACCTTAATATGGTGCAAGTTGCAACAATAAAATGAAAATATTTTTAAAAAATTTCTTTACTAATTTTTATCGATTAAAGCACGCATGGTAATTTGCAATTATTATCTCTTAATATAGCTATAATAAATTATATAAATTTAATTTAAACCAAAATACTAATTAATGATTTCATACAATAAAATACTGATTAATTAAATTATTGAACCCGTCAACATAAAAGTCAATCTGCATCATATTTGCAGTTAGTGCATACAAATAATATACGGATTCTTATCATACATATTTCTTACCAACATTTTACAAATTAAGCGTTAAGCCATTAATCTAGAGCCATTAATTAAGCTATTCATCTTCAGAAACATTGGCTGTGGTTGGTTGTTTATAATGATTTGGTTTAGAGGCCAGCATTTTCCAAGTTTGATACCCAATTTGGATTAATCCTCTTCTAAACGGGTATGGTGTACACTATTTGAGCACCATGGCGAGGAGGAGCGGGAGTGCCAGAGCAGGTATTGAATCTCATCATCTTATTACTTTTCAGAATCACGTGGTATATCCCAAATTTACCCAACCATTGCTTTATGACAAGTGCTAAAATAAAATACTATTATGATGATGGAAAAAAAGCAGCAAAAAAAAATTTTGCTGCTTTTTTTAGCAAAAAAATAGCAAAAGTTTTCTTTTTTAGAATCTGCATTTCCAACGTCTTCTTGATTCTTTACTTTCTTGATTCATTTTTTTCTTCTTCTTAAATCTTTCTCTTACTTTTATCCTTTCTTCTTGTTTTCATTTCCTAATAATAATTATATATATATATATTCTCCATTGTTTTTAACTAAATATATGAGTTAAAAATGTTTTACTTTTTATTAAGTGAGCCTCTGTTAGATTCTTTCAGTGCGTGCAAGTATGTGAATCCTTGAGGATGCATGTTAATATTAAAAACAGAAAGTTTAACAACAGGAATCAAACACAAATGAAGATATATATTATAAATTCTATTATATTAAAACTTTCCCCTCGCTTAGTTTCGAAAATTTTGGTTAAATTTTCTTTAAAAAATATATTACGGTTAGAAAAAAAAAATCATTATTTTATAATTTAATACTAGGATAAAATAAATTAGTAAAAACATTTTTTAAATATATAAATTATTTTATCTTAAATCAAAATTTACAAAGCATATTCTTTTCCATTTAGTTAAAGTAGAGCACTTGTTCACATTACTTCAATACACAATTTGGTTGGGCACTAACTCTGCTGATATCTTAGAGCCTATCATAAATATCATGTTCAGAGGAAATTTTAATTTAAAAAAAATACTTTGTATTACAGCTTACCCCTTCCGCAATTATTTGCTTCCCGACCTAATTATTACTTCGAAGATCGAAGAATTTTTTTATCTTCATGGTTTCAAAAATTAAGTTTGTAATCTGTATTTCCAATAAGACATTTCGACTGACATCTTTGCCAACAAACACTGACAAAAAAAGTCTGCTAAAGAGAATGAAGAATAATCAACTGGAACTCGAGTCAGTGTTTTATTATTATTACCAACATCAGTTGTCAGTAATATTGTCTATCTATAGCCATTTGAGAATACCACCCCGTAATAAATGGGTCATTCGGTCTCCCCGAAGTAGCTGAAATCCTCGAAGGGAAGCGAGACCATTTATTGCGAGAACTGGGCGACGTCTGCTTGGGGCAGGCTCATCAATTCTGTCGGACCCGATTATTTTTCTGTCGAAAAGCAAACGAGTGTCGCTTATTCCCGTCCGCATGAAGTTGGCAACCATCGTGAGGGGTGGAGTTGTTTCAAAACGCTCGTAGGGGCGGATTTGGGTGAAAGGATCAATGATCAGAGGTCGAACTACGATGAATTGGATTGGACACTTTTCAAGGTGATTCTTATCAATGCAACTTTCACAACTTTCAAGGAATTTTTAGTTCAATAACTGTAATAAATAATTAATTGATAATTAATTGTAATAAATAATTAATTGCAGTTGAAATAATTTATAACTTAGAAATAAAATTTCATGAACATAATATTGGACATTACTACATTTCTGATTAATTATTTCAAAAACTGTAACCTTCTTCCTTTGTTTATAGAATTTTAGTTGCTTGAAATTTAGAATGCGTAGCTGTAATAATAATATCTAATCATTAAAGAGTCTCAGTGTTACACCTGAAGTTTTTTTTTGTGTTATATTTTCAATCAACTTGCAAACAATTACTTACGCTTTGTTATTGTTAATAAGACTAATGATGGAATTTACAAATCTTATTCAATCTGAATTTAAATCAGAAGCCACAGTATAGTATTTAAGAAAAAATTAAAGGATGCAAACTTTTTAGCAATTGAATTATGAATTAAATAATAAAAAAAATCGAAAATACTTAAAATGAAATATAGCCTTTATTATTAAGTATAAAGATAAAAATTTTTTCAAAAGGAATTTTATAGAAATTATTATAATCGTTCTTAACTGCTGTTTACTTATTCATATTTGATTTCTTAACTTATAAATATAGAATATATCTGATTCCAACTATGCATTTCATTTCCGCAAAATACATTTAGTATAGTTTCAAAAAATTAGCAATTAATGTGAAATTTTGACGCTTATTATTCAAAAAGTAATATATGCTGTATCGTCTTTCTAAATTTGTCAAAAAAATTAGCAATTAATGTGAAATTTTGACGCTTATTATTCAAAAAGTAATATATGCTGTATCGTCTTTCTAAATTTGTCAAAAAAAATTAGCTATTAATATATATTTATGATATTAAAAAAAGTTAATTTAAATTAATTGAAAATACATTTTGTTGAAAATAAATTTAGTGATAGCACATATTTCGATAAATTTAGTCTTGTTTATCGTGTGAGAAAAATATAATCACAAATAATATTAAATATAATTAAAAAAATAGCAAATTTTGCTCTGTCATATTACTTTCCACTTGAAAATTATGGATCGAAATAATGCGATATAATTTCGATGAAAATTGCCCTTTGCATTTTGACAGGAAGGTATTTAATTATATTTTCAACTTCGTGAAATTGTTCAATGAGATAAGCTAAAATTACAGTTATAAAAATATTTTATTTATCTCAAAATGTATTTAAAAATAGCAGAGTAAAGTGAAAAAATATTCAAATTGTAAAATGAGGTAAAACAATTGATTATAATTAGTGACACAGATTAATTTATATCAATTTAATTAATGATAATTCAGAATGACTAATATAATATATTTTATGTGAATGTACAAGTTTATTTATTAAACACAGATGATGTTATACACATATTTGATATTCTTGAAAGAAAAAACAAACCAAAATTTCTATTCATACTATATTATTAAAATCAAGAAAACTTTTTCTTTATTTATCAAGTCAATCCATCTTATTATACTGCATAATGAATTAAATAAGTGTTAAAAGAACTGTAAGTCATTAGGGAAAGGATGGAATATGAAATAATAATAATAATAGCAACAAATATTTTTAAAGTAGAATTTTGATAACCAAAAGCAGTTTGAATGCACCATAGTACGGCAAGACTTATATTAGTTGCTTTCCCAAAGCTGTAGTACATTCAATAAATTAAATTATTAAATATTCATGAAAAGAAGTTTTTTTTTTGAGATTTTTTTTAAAAAATCATAAGTTATTAAAAATAAATGAAAATAAACTTTTATGTTTGTCTTAAACACTGACATCAAAAGTATTGCCTTTAAACACACCTTATCAATGGTTAACATTTAAGGTGAAAATAATTTTCAATTAAATACAATAGAAGATTAAATAAAAAGAATAACATTGCATTTCAAAGGAAATATTATTTATAATATTATATTATTATTTTTTTATGTGCATGTATATTTACCGAGAACTTATTAAATATCTTAACTATGATTCTGGGCGCTTAAATAAACAAAAGATTTAAAAGACGATATTTTCACTCATACTGCAATGCATCTTCTGCGCCAACATACATTAATATGTGGTTAAAATTTAAAAAAAAAATAGAAATTCTTAGTTCATTATTTTTCTATTGATTCTTCTGGTTAACATGTAGTTAATAGCTTGAAGATAATATAGTAATTAAAGGTGTAATAGCTAGACTATAAATTAAACCATCCATAAAGATAGTAATCAATTTTTCATAAATTTATATAGTTAATGATACTGTGTAGAGTCAATGATGCGTTTGTTTCATTTATCTAGCTCTTAAGGAACCTAGAAAGAGACAATGTGAATTTTCAGAGTCAAATTTATGCCTCGAATTGTTAACATAATATATATTCTCCCAGGTTAAATACAAGAAAGTGTTTTTTAATGTTTAAACTAGTTATCTGCAGTTTATGCCCTTAAATATTTTCATTTAAGAATTATCGTATTAATCCCACTTTTTATAACATAATTTAAATCACTGATTTGTCAGTATAATCAAGGAATTCTTCTTACTACTAATAAAGAAGAATGAATATGTATGTCTTCCCTGTGTTAGTGTGTACTGATGCGTGACTCAGAGCTGCCAAATGAGTCATATATATACTTTGGATAATGAAAATGTGCAATAGGTAGCGATATTTTTGGAAATTTAAAAATAATTTAAAATAATAATAATAAAATGAGATTTTTCTGTTTGTCATAACTTCTGAAAATATTCCTGCACAAAAAGGATTTTCACAATGTTTTAAATTTCAAATAACTGTATTTTTAGCTATATTGATTACCTCGCTTTTTTCTTCGTTTTTTTTCTTTTTGGCCATGCAGTCAAAAATGTGCGTGATGGTTGGTGGTATGCTAATACGACAGCTACTCTGAAATTTTTGAGACAATAAGGGGAGACAGTAAGTGTAGTAAGACAATAAGTGGAAGAAACAATTTGCGGATACATTTGAAAATATGAATTATTTTAGTCTATCAGCTGATTTGTTATTGGTTAATTGCAAGTAGTTTAGTTTAGAATAAATTTTAGGCAGAAGGAAAAATAGAGCTGAAGCGAATACAATATCTCTCTGTGATTTTCTATGATTTTAAATTTTGATTAAATCAAGAAGAATGAGTTCAACATCAACAATTAACATTTAGCAATGAAGGTTCATCTTATGCTACTGTATTGAAATGGTTTACAGAATATCACAGAGGTGGCAACTCTCTTCAGGCTGGAAGGTCATTGATAGCTGTGGACCTGGATAATGTGTTTGCAGTATGGAAAATGTTAAACGATGGCAATCAATACACCTACCAAATGATACAACTTAACATTGAATACGTCGACATTCATACGTCGAATTATGCATGAGAAATAGTTTATCGTTGGGTTCAACGTAATTTAATTAAGCACCAAAACGAGGAGCTCTTCAGAATCAGTAAAAAAACCCTTAATTTACTTCAAGATGGTGGTTACTACAGTATTTTCAAAATCATAACTGGTGATGAAACGTAAACAACTTTTGACGTTCCAACACGTCAAGAAAGTAATGTACAGGTCTTTGAAGGTGATCCAACGCTAGCAGTGGTGAAAGGATAACTTGCCTTGAAAGAAGTAATATATGCAATTGCTTTCAGAAGTACAGGACTGATCAAAGCTATCAAGGTAGAAGAAAAGAATACAGTCTCAGTTAACTCGTATACCGCTAAGTGTTTTCCAGAAATTAATCAAGAAGTGAATGTTGGCTCATTTATACTCTACCATGACAATGCATCTTCTCATTCAGTACGATTGATAGTTGAGTTCCTTGAAAAAACACATTTCAAAATAATCGAACATCCCCCCTATTCACTCAATCTAGCCATTTGTGACTGGACTATTTTTTAATTTAAAAAATAACTGTCGTGGACATTGTCTTCATTCTGAAGAGGAGACTGATGCTATGAATGCATATTAATTCAATCCCTAGAAATGAATGGCTTGAGGCTATTAGTCTTCGAAAAATTCACCTAGAGAAATGTATTGATGCTGGAAGAGACTACACTTTGCACATTCTTAAAATTTCGTACGTACAGCTTTAAAAACCATTGTGTATCACAAAATTTTTAGAGTTACCTTTCTATGTACATGTTCCTCCTATACCAAGCATAAAATAAATTCTGTGGAAACGATTGATATAAAGAGGCATTTACTTTGTTTTGTAGAAAAGATAATATTCTATAACAGTAATCAACTTCCCTTATCATCATGATATGATTTAATAATGCACATATCACTCGCAATGAAATATTAAAGCTAAATATGTAAAGTAATACCAGGAGCTTAACATATTTGTAAGGTTCTTTTCCACAAGTTATCACCTTTTTCATCGAAAAAATCCGAAAATCGATATAAAAGAGAAAAAAAAATATCGATCCTTCTTTTTTTGTTTAATCAATAAAAAGTAGCAGAGATTTTCGATGCCATTAAGTTAAACATAAAAAAAAAAGTTAAGAACCATATTTTTTTTTCAGTTTTTTTTTATGGTAAGAGGATAAAACTTTTGCAGAAAGTTAAAAATTTTGCTTAACACGAAATCTGCTTTGGGTTTCTGCGTAGGAGTATTTGATGTATTATGATGGAATGTATAGAAAATAAATAAAAAGTAAAAAAAAAAATGGAGCAACTTTAGATACTTCCAGTACTGAATAGAGTTCCATGGAAATTATTCTTCAGACCAGACACTGAATCAAACTTCCCGAAAGACTGAAATATTCAACTAAATATTCGATATGAAAATTTTTGTATATCTTATAGCATTTTCACACAAAAAAAGAAAAATTGTTATATCCTTTTAAAGGAAACGACAAGAAAGTCCCAGGGAATCTTAATATTTATCCTTAGGACATGGAAATTTTTGACACAATCTTCTTACATCGATAAAAATGGTTAAAAACATTAATATTTATGGGAAAGCGTTTCTCACCGTTCAACGCATTTGTGCATATCGACAAAAGTCTTATTTCTCACATCTTGTATGAAAGCAAACTAGTTATGTTTTTCATGTGGCAAAATTTCAGCTCCGTTTTTAATTTTGACTGAAGAGACAAATCGTATAATTTGTGTGAAATTCTGTAGTTTAGTATGCTGAAAATAAATTTCATAATAGGGTAGTGTAATGGCAATTAAATATTTTTTTATCTAAAGAATGATGTAACAATTATGGATATTATTATTTATTTGAATTTAGTTTGTATATATTAACGTCCTGTTTTAATGCAACACTAGGACTGTTTTGAGACTGGCCCAGTAATTTTGAACATCGGTCGAGAACGACACCTGAACCACCTCCTCCCTTCATCAAACTGGAATGCTACCCCATCTGGGAGAAGACGTTTGGCCCCTACGGATTTAGAGTGCACCAGACCTGCTTACTTGACGGTTTTTCGGTGGAATCGGGTCTTGAACCTGAAGTTCTTCGTTTACGTAGCCGAGATCTTACCACCAGGCTGCTGAGATTTAAAGAAGTACCCGCGTTTAATTGAAGTAGAGCCATTGAAATTACTTATCTTTCCCAAAAAGTAGTAAGTTTTATTTTTTCCAGAAGTATAAAATTCTGATTTTCTAGAAATAAAGATGTTTTTTATCTACTTTTTTGTTGTTGAACTTCCCATTTGAGAAGTTATCAAGCTTTTAAAGAAACTATTGTTAATTAGAGGTAGATATGATGTATAAGCAGCATGAAGTAAGGTTTAAGGTCCCTTCAGTTGCCCAAAGGGATTTCAGAGACGTGCGATCGGGCATAGTTATAAATTTTTTCATCTCTGTTTCAGGATTTTGTCTGAAGTTACTGTCTCTAAAAGTGATATTGTTAAAGAATTTTGTATTTTTCCATTAAAGAAATCGTACCAAACTCACGTGATTTTTAATTGGATGATTTTTTTTGATGACTAGCGAACTGTAACTATAATTGTTGTTCGCATTTTAGTTTGGGTAGTATTTTGGCATATTTTCTTTGTCTAACGTCTTTTATTTTTGTATTGGGAACTCTTTTTCTCACATAAAACAACATGATATCGGAGACTGTATGATTTCTCACATAAAATAACATGATTTAGCGGCAGGTGTTTTTTGGCTATGTATGATTTTTAATTATAAAATTGATATTCTTAAAGAATTTTCTATTTTTCAATGAAAGTAATTGTGCCAAATTCCAGTGCGTTTTTATTCGGTAATTTCTTTTGCAAAATAGCGAACTGTAAATATAATTTTCTTTCCGCGTTTTAGTTTGGGTAGTATTTTGGCATCTTTTCTTCGCCCAGTGACCATGCTAAGGTCTTTAATTTTTGTATCAAGTTCTTTTTTTTGACATAAATCAGTATGAAATCAGAGACGGTAGGATATTTCACATAAAACAGTATATTTAACAGTAGATGTTCTTTAGCTATGTACGCTTTTTCATTATTAAAATGTCATTATATAAAATAGAATGCTGTCATTTGAGATTTTAGATTTTTAATTACTCTAACTGCATACACTGAATTGCGGTTTTCCACACAATTCTTGTGGGTATCCATTCAAAATATTACAAAAAAATAATATAATTTGAAATTTTGTAAAATTTTTTATATGCATTAACATGGGGAAAATGCTGTTGCACTTTAAAACGCAGTATAGACCAATATTATAATATTAAACATTACAATGCCATTATAAATATTAAAATATCTTACACTTTTACAGGTTTTCTTTCTTTTCTTCTGATTAACAGATAAAATACATGAACTTAAGTTAATTCTTGACAATCCAGAACATTCTTTAAGTTTGTTAATTATTCAGACATAAAATAATTCGAAATATGCTAGAAAATATGAAATATCTATTCAGAATTTTAAGAATTATTATTAACAATAATTGCTTTGAAATTTATGATTTCACTTTTTAAAAAAATATTTCCACCCTTTTATTGCCTTTCATTGATCAATGGAAATTACTTCCAGTATTAAGTAAGCATATAGACTGCAATAAATTATTTATTTTGTTAGTAGATAAAGCAAATGTTGGCTATTGCATTTCATTTATATAAGAATATATATATATATATATATATATATATATATAACTTACGAATTTCGACCCATTTTAAAACTAGTCATTAATGAATTGATATCGTCATTTTTTAGTTTTCATATTAGGAAATGATGCAGTATTTATACAAGAGAAAAACAACAAATGCTTTAATAAAGAATATTTCTCAGACAGTGTCTAGATTTCAATTATAACTATCGATATATCTCTCTTTACCTATACAAGTTTTAAAAAAAATTAGCATACAAGATATATGTTCTTCTATTATCCTCTATTTCTGTTGAAAACTGCTTCAAATTAAATTTAAGAGAAAATTAAAAGTTATAACATGAGGAAGGAAAAAACACCGATCAAATATTCCAATAATCTAACTTTATATCCTCTAGTCCCCTTTTCTTAGTATTATGAATTCATCTAATTATATTTATACAATGAAAGCTAATAATTTATAGTTTGTTATGCCAGGTTATCTTGATTAGGAAAATAGTTATTATAATTAAGAAATACATTGAAATGGCGTGTCTTTGAAGTGCCCTCGTAATTCAAATATATTTTTCAGTGATACTTTATATAATGAATAGGAAATCAATTAAATTCCTTTTCTGAAATTTAAAAATAAAAAAGGAAACCAAATGTCTTTCTATAATGAATATTACTATTGGATATATAATTGCAAACATTTCATTTAACTATTTTGTGTAATGTTAATGACGTTACAGGAACATATTTTGAATTTCGAAATTTTTATAGATATGTAACTAGTATTATTTTTGAACCCTTTTATCATTTTCTTCTTTCTGCTAGGCATTTTCTTAATTTTCTATCAATATCTTACTGAATCCAATTATAATAGAAGAAAAAACAGCAATATTTGAAAATATACGCTATTGATATTTTTTTCATAATTAGTGGGATTCTGAAATTAAATCAAAACAGTATATACAACACTAATGTATAACTTTTAGTATTGCATGCAACTTTTATGCCATACTACATAGTATATACATAAAATTTCAAAGCTATTACTAAAAGTAATCTTTATATTGAAACCTATTAAGCATGAAAAAATAAGACTAATTTTGTAGCTGATCATCAACAGCTACAAAATCTAAATGCTTTTTTTAAATGCATCACGCTTTTAAAATGCACTAAAAAGTAGAAAATAATTTATCCTAGCCCAAGGGAAATTTATAACTTCTCAAGCATTTCTAACTCAATGCATACTGTCCTGAAATTTTATAATTGTATATTATTGAAATTCGTAATGAATCAATTAATTTAAATTTAAATGCATAGTGCAAGGACAAATTATTTTATACTTAATAATCAGTTTAAAAATCTGGTATATTAGTTTATTTTATTTAAATAGTTCTTGATTGCTTTTTTAGTCCTTTATATGTGAATTTTTACAATTGATTTTGAAGT